>NC_080745.1:0-1444503 GCF_020826845.1 Diceros bicornis minor
TGGAGAAAATCAGACCCAGCTGAAGAACATGTGTCCATGGGGGAAACCCGGGAAACTGAGTCTCCCCACACAATAGCAGAGATTCTCATCTTGCATCCTCTCCTGAGCTAATGACCAAGGTGGATGTCCCGGGTGGCCTGTGGAATGGGAGAGGGGAGGAAGTCTATTGTCATGCAGAGGGACATGGAAAGACTTGTCTGAAGCTTATCCCCTGCACTGGAGTCAGGTCGGGAAGGGAAGGCACAGAGGGGAGCAGGAAGCGGCCTCTCTGTGGTGGGGCTGGCTCCGGGGCAGGCGTGGGGGGATGGCTGGAAGTGGGATGGCGCGTGGGTTGGCACCAGCCAGCGGTAGAGCAGAGACTCAGAGGTCATGGATCTCTCTCTCTGTCTCTGTCTCTCTCTTCTCCCTCAGGGAGCTGAGGAGAGTAAGGTGGCTCCCCCTACCCACCTCGCCTACCCTCTCCAAGGGCCCTTCTTTCTCTGGCCGCTCCGGGAGCCCTGCGGGCTTGGCTTCAAACTCCCCACCCACCGCACAGGCCAAGGGCGCCTGCGCGACCGCCAGGGCCTAGGGCTGACCTCGGGGGTCCTCAGTGAGTGCCCCGCCCTCCCTCCAGGCTCTGACCCAGCTGCAGCTGTTCCTTTGCCGCCCTTCTGGACTCGGCTTCAGCTGTCTCCCTCCCCTCCCCCACTCCCACTCAGCTTGCAGGCCGCTTCCCTGCCTTGAAAGCATTGCTGTGGCCCTGAGGGCCACAGACCTACTGGGCTTCAAGCTCAAGGCTCTGCCTGGGCCTGCTGCTTCGGCCAGGGGCTCATTTCTTCCTGGAAAGACAAAGCCATGGCCTCACCCCAGGCCTGCACCTTTTGCCCCGGCAGGCAGCCCAGGTGTAGGAAAGGCTCTGTGGAGTCAGAAGTGCCGAGACAGGCAGATGGCACCAGAGGGTTTGGGGGCCAGGGCGTAACTGGGCTAGCCCCTCCTCCCGGAAGTCGGGAGGCCCGGCCTTCCTAGTGCCCAGGCCACGGCTCCGGGGAGAAATCCGCCATGGAGGGCACGCGGGAGGCCCTCTGCCTGAGGTGGCAGGTGTCACGCCAGGGCCACTGCAAGCCTGGCTTCGGCTTGCCCTGCTTTCTCCAAAGGAGGCTGGCCGACCAGCCGAACCTGGCACCTGGGCCAGCCCTTCCAAGGGGACGAGTTCCCAGCGGATAGAGCCCTGGGGGCGGCTGCCAAGTCTCCTGGGGCGTGTGCTGGGCCCCCGTCAGAGGAGGAAGCAGCCTGGTAAACGGTGTGCCAGGCCTGAGATCTGGAGGCCACCCACAGCCGGGTCCCTGTCCTGCCCAGGCCCCCCGAGGGAGGACGATGGTCGGGGGCAGTGGCGAGCGTGGTGGGGCTGGCGCCGAGCCTGCCCTTGGATGCCCCGGGGAAGGGCGCCGGGGGATGGGCTGCCCCTGGCCAGGTCTGAGGGAGCGACCCAGCTCGGGGCTGTCGGGGGCAGAGAGAGAACACCCCTCCGCCCTTTCCCTTCAGGTTCTTAGGGCTGGCCAAATCCTTCCAAGACCGCTTGTCTGGAGAAAATCAGACCCAGCTGAAGAACATGTGTCCATGGGGTAAACCCGGGAAACTGAGTCTCCCCACACAATAGCAGAGATTCTCATCTTGCATCCTCTCTGAGCTAATGACCAAGGTGGATGTCCCGGGTGGGCCTGTGGAATGGGAGAGGGGAGGAAGTCTATTGTCATGCAGAGGGACATGGAAAGACTTGTCTGAAGCTTATCCCCTGCACTGGAGTCAGGTCGGGAAGGGAAAGCACAGAGGGGAGCAGGAAGCGGCCTCTCTGTGGTGGGGCTGGCTCCGGGGCAGGCGTGGGGTGATGGCTGGAAGTGGGATGGCGCGTGAGTTGGCACCAGCCAGCGGTAGAGGCCGAGTCTCAGAGGTCATGGATCTCTCTCTCTGTCTCTGTCTCTCTCTCTCTCCCTCAGGGAGCTGAGGAGAGTAAGGTGGCTCCCCCCTACCCACCTCGCCTACCTCTCCAAGGGCCCTTCTTTCTCTGGCCGCTCCGGGAGCCCTGCGGGCTTGGCTTCAACCCCCCACCCACCGCACAGGCCAAGGGCGCCTGCGCGACCGCCAGGGCCTAGGGCTGACCTCGGGGGTCCTCAGTGAATGCCCCGCCCTCCCTCCAGGCTCTGACCCAGCTGCAGCTGTTCCTTTGCCGCCCTTCTGGACTCGGCTTTCAGCTGTCTCCCTCCCCCTCCCCCACTCCCCTCAGCTTGCAGGCCGCTTCCCTGCCTTGAAAGCATTTGCTGTGGCCCTGAGGGCCACAGACCTACTGGGCTTCAAGCTCAAGGCTCTGCCTGGGCCTGCTGCTTCGGCCAGGGGCTCATTTCTTCCTGGAAAGACAAAGCCATGGCCTCACCCCCACGCCTGCACTTTGCCACGGCAGGCAGCCCAGGTGTAGGAAAGGCTCTGTGGAGTCAGAAGTGCCGAGACAGGCAGATGGCACCAGAGGGTTTGGGGGGCCAGGGCGTAACTGGGCTAGCCCCTCCTCCCGGAAGTCGGGGAGGCCCGGCCTTCCTAGTGCCCAGGCCACGGCTCCGGGGAGAAATCCCGCCATGGAGGGCACGCGGGAGGCCCCTCTGCCTGAGGTGGCAGGTGTCACGCCAGGGCCACTGCAAGCCTGGCTCGGCTTGCCTGCTTTCCTCCAAAGGAGGCTGGCCGACCAGCCCGAACCTGGCACCTGGGCCAGCCCCTTCCAAGGGGACGAGTTCCAGAGGATAGAGCCCTGGGGGCGGCTGCCAAGTCTCCTGGGGCGTGTGCTGGGCCCCCGTCAGAGGAGGAAGCAGCCTGGTATAACGGTGTGCCAGGCCTGAGATCTGGAGGCCTCCCACAGCCGGGTCCCTGTCCTGCCCAGGCCCCCCGAGGGAGGACGATGGTCGGGCAGTGGCGAGCGTGGTGGGGCTGGCGCCGAGCCTGCCTTGGATGCCCCGGGGAAGGGCGCCGGGGGATGGGCTGCCCCTGGCCAGGTCTGAGGGAGCGACCCAGCTCGGGGCTGTCGGGGGCAGAGAGAGAACCCCCCCCTCCGCCCTTTCCCTTCAGGTTCTTAGGGCTGGCCCAAATCCTTCCCAAGACAGCTTGTCTGGAGAAAATCAGACCCAGCTGAAGAACATGTGTCCATGGGGGAAACCCGGGAAACTGAGTCTCCCCCACACAATAGCAGAGATCTCATCTTGCATCCTCTCCTGAGCTAATGACCAAGGTGGATGTCCCGGTGGGCCTGTGGAATGGGAGAGGGGAGGAAGTCTATTGTCATGCAGAGGGACATGGAAGACTTGTCTGAGCTTATCCCCTGCACTGGAGTCAGGTCGGGAAGGGAAGGCACAGAGGGGAGCAGGAAGCGGCCTCTCTGTGGTGGGGCTGGCTCCGGGCCAGGCGTGGGGGTGATGGCTGGAAGTGGGATGGCGCGTGAGTTGGCACCAGCCAGCGGTAGAGGCAGAGACTCAGAGGTCATGGATCTCTCTCTCTGTCTCTGTCTCTCTCTCTCTCCCTCAGGGAGCTGAGGAGAGTAAGGTGGCCTCCCCCTACCCACCTCGCCTACCTCTCCAAGGGCCCTTCTTTCTCTGGCCCGCTCCGGGAGCCCTGCGGGCTTGGCTTCAACCCTCCACGCACCGCACAGGCCAAGTGCGCCTGCGTGACCGCCGGGGCCTAGGGCTGACCTCGGGGGTCCTCAGTGAATGCCCCGCCCTCCCTCCAGGCTCTGACCCAGCTGCAGCTGTTCCTTGCCGCCCTTCTGGACTAGGCCTTCAGCTGTCCTCCCTCCCCTCCCCCACTCCCCACTCAGCTTGCAGGCCGCTTTCCCTGCCTTGAAAGCATTGCTGTGGCCCTGAGGGCCACAGACCTACTGGCTTCAAGCTCAAGGCTCTGCCTGGGCCTGCTGCTTCGGCCAGGGCTCATTTCTTCCTGGAAAGACAAAGCCATGGCCTCACCCCCACGCCTGCACTTTGCCACGGCAGGCAGCCCAGGTGTAGGAAAGGCTCTGTGGAGTCAGAAGTGCCGAGACAGGCAGATGGCACCAGAGGGTTTGGGGGCCAGGGCGTAACTGGGCTAGCCCCTCCTCCCGGAAGTCGGGGAGGCCCGGCCTTCCTAGTGCCCAGGCCACGGCTCCGGGAGAATCCGCCATGGAGGGCACGCGGGAGGCCCTCTGCCTGAGGTGGCAGGTGTCACGCCAGGGCCACTGCAAGCCTGGCTCGGCTTGCCTGCTTTCCTCCAAAGGAGGCTTGGCCGACCAGCCGAACCTGGCACCTGGGCCAGCCCCTTCCAAGGGGACGAGTTCCCAGAGGATAGAGCCCTGGGGGCGGCTGCCAAGTCTCCTGGGGCGTGTGCTGGGCCCCTGTCAGAGGAGGGAAGCAGCCTGGTAAGCGGTGTGCCAGGCCTGAGATCTGGAGGCCTCCCACAGCCGGGTCCCTGTCCTGCCCAGGGCCCCCCGAGGGAGGACGATGGTCGGGCAGTGGCGAGCGTGGTGGGGCTGGCGCCGAGCCTGCCCTTGGATGCCCCGGGGAAGGGCGCCGGGGGATGGGCTGCCCCTGGCCAGGTCTGAGGGAGCGACCCAGCTCGGGGCTGTCGGGGGCAGAGAGAGAAACCCCCCTCCGCCCTTTCCCTTCAGGGTTCTTAGGGCGGCCAAATCCTTCCCAAGACAGCTTGTCTGGAGAAAATCAGACCCAGCTGAAGAACATGTGTCCATGGGGGAAACCCGGGAAACTGAGTCTCCCCACACAATAGCAGAGATTCTCATCTTGCATCCTCTCCTGAGCTAATGACCAAGGTGGATGTCCCGGGTGGGCCTGTGGAATGGGAGAGGGGAGGAAGTCTATTGTCATGCAGAGGGACATGGAAAGACTTGTCTGAAGCTTATCCCCTGCACTGGAGTCAGGTCGGGAAGGGAAGGCACAGAGGGGAGCAGGAAGCGGCCTCTCTGTGGTGGGGCTGGCTCGGGGGCAGGCGTGGGGGTGATGGCTGGAAGTGGGATGGCGCGTGAGTTGGCACCAGCCAGCGGTAGAGGCCTAGACTCAGAGGTCATGGATCTCTCTCTCTGTCTCTGTCTCTCTCTCTCTCCCTCAGGGAGCTGAGGAGAGTAAGGTGGCTCCCCCTACCCACCTTGCCTACCTCTCCAAGGCCCTTATTTCTCTGGCCGCTCCGGGAGCCCTGCGGGCTTGGCTTCAAACCCCCCACCCACGCCACAGGCCAAGGGCGCTGCGCGACCGCCAGGGCCTAGGGCTGACCTCGGGGGTCCTCAGTGAATGCCCCGCCCTCCCTCCAGGCTCTGACCCAGCTGCAGCTGTTCCTTTGCCGCCCTTCTGGACTTGGCTTCAGCTGTCTCCCTCCCCCTCCCCCACTCCCACTCAGCTTGCAGGCCGCTTCCCTGCCTTGAAAGCATTGCTGTGGCCCTGAGGGCCACAGACCTACTGAGCTTCAAGCTCAAGGCTCTGCCTGGGCCAGCTGCTTCGGCCAGGGGCTCATTTCTTCCTGGAAAGACAAAGCCATGGCCTCACCCCAGGCCTGCACTTTGCCACGGCAGGCAGCCCAGGTGTAGGAAAGGCTCTGTGGACTCAGAAGTGCCGAGACAGGCAGATGGCACCAGAGGGTTTGGGGGCCAGGGCGTAACTGGGCTAGCCCCCCTCCCCTCCCCCCGGAAGTCGGGGAGGCCCGGCCTTCCTAGTGCCCAGGCCACGGCTCCGGGGAAAATCGCCATGGAGGGCACGCGGGAGGCCCTCTGCCTGAGGTGGCAGGTGTCACGCCAGGGCCACTGCAAGCCTGGCTCGGCTTGCCCTGCTTTCTCCAAAGGAGGCTGGCCGACCAGCCGAACCTGGCACCTGGGCCAGCCCCTTCCAAGGGGACGAGTTCCAGAGGATAGAGCCCTGGGGGCGGCTGTCAAGTCTCCTGGGGCGTGTGCTGGGCCCCCGTCAGAGGAGGAAGCAGCCTGGTAAACGGTGTGCCAGGCCTGAGATCTGGAGGCCCTCCCACAGCCGGGTCCCTGTCCTGCCCAGGCCCCCCGAGGGAGGACGATGGTCGGGCAGTGGCGAGCGTGGTGGGGCTGGCGCCGAGCCTGCCCTTGGATGCCCCGGGGAAGGGCGCCGGGGGATGGGCTGGCCCCTGGCCAGGTCTGAGGGAGCGACCCAGCTCGGGGCTGTCGGGGGCAGAGAGAGAACCCCCCTCCGCCCTTTCCCTTCAGGTTCTTAGGGCTGGCCAAATCCTTCCCAAGACAGCTTGTCTGGAGAAAATCAGACCCAGCTGAAGAACCTGTGTCCATGGGTGAAACCCGGGAAACTGAGTCTCCCCACAGAATAGCAGAGATTCTCATCTTGCATCCTCTCCTGAGCTAATGACCAAGGTGGATGTCCCGGGTGGGCCTGTGGAATGGGAGAGGGGAGGAAGTCTATTGTCATGCAGAGGGACATGGAAAGACTTGTCTGAAGCTTATCCCCTGCACTGGAGTCAGGTCGGGAAGGGAAGGCACAGAGGGGAGCAGGAAGCGGCCTCTCTGTGGTGGGGCTGGCTCCGGGGCAGGCGTGGGGGTGATGGCTGGAAGTGGGATGGCGCGTGAGTTGGCACCAGCCTGCGGTAGAGGCCTAGACTCAGAGGTCATGGATCTCTCTCTCTGTCTCTGTCTCTCTCTCTCTCCCTCAGGGAGCTGAGGAGAGTAAGGTGGCTCCCCCTACCCACCTCGCCTACCTCTCCAAGGGCCCTTCTTTCTCTGGCCGCTCCGGGAGCCCTGCGGGCTTGGCTTCAACCCCCCACCCACCGCACAGGCCAAGGGCGCCTGCGCGACCGCCGGGGCCTAGGGCTGACCTCGGGGGTCCTCAGTGAATGCCCCGCCCTCCCTCCAGGCTCTGACCCAGCTGCAGCTGTTCCTTTGCCGCCCTTCTGGACTCGGCTTCAGCTGTCTCCCTCCCCTCCCCCACTCCCACTCAGCTTGCAGGCCGCTTCCCTGCCTTGAAAGCATTTCTGTGGCCCTGAGGGCCACAGACCTACTGGGCTTCAAGCTCAAGGCTCTGCCTGGGCCTGCTGCTTCGGCCAGGGGCTCATTTCTTTCTGGAAAGACAAAGCCATGGCCTCACCCCACGCCTGCACTTTGCCACGGCAGGCAGCCCAGGTGTAGGAAAGGCTCTGTGGAGTCAGAAGTGCCGAGACAGGCAGATGGCACCAGAGGGTTTGGGGGCCAGGGCGTAACTGGGCTAGCCCCCTCCTCCCGGAAGTCGGGGAGGCCCGGCCTTCCTAGTGCCCAGGCCACGGCTCCGGGGAGAAATCCGCCATGGAGGGCACGCGGGAGGCCCTCTGCCTGAGGTGGCAGGTGTCACGCCAGGGCCACTGCAAGCCTGGCTCGGCTTGCCTGCTTTCTCCAAAGGAGGCTGGCCGACCAGCCGAACCTGGCACCTGGGCCAGCCCCTTCCAAGGGGACGAGTTCCAGAGGATAGAGCCCTGGGGGCGGCTGCCAAGTCTCCTGGGGCGTGTGCTGGGCCCCCGTCAGAGGAGGAAGCAGCCTGGTAAACGGTGTGCCAGGCCTGAGATCTGGAGGCCTCCCACAGCCGGGTCCCTGTCCTGCCCAGGCCCCCCGAGGGAGGACGATGGTCGGGCAGTGGCGAGCATGGTGGGGCTGGCGCCGAGCCTGCCCTTGGATGCCCCGGGGAAGGGCGCCGGGGGATGGGCTGCCCCTGGCCAGGTCTGAGGGAGCGACCCAGCTCGGGGCTGTCGGGGGCAGAGAGAGAACCCCCCTCCGCCCTTTCCCTTCAGGTTCTTAGGGCTGGCCAAATCCTTCCCAAGACAGCTTGTCTGGAGAAAATCAGACCCAGCTGAAGAACATGTGTCCATGGGGGAAACCCGGGAAACTGAGTCTCCCCACACAATAGCAGAGATTCTCATCTTGCATCCTCTCCTGAGCTAATGACCAAGGTGGATGTCCCCGGTGGGCCTGTGGAATGGGAGAGGGGAGGAAGTCTATTGTCATGCAGAGGGACATGGAAAGACTTGTCTGAAGCTTATCCCCTGCACTGGAGTCAGGTCGGGAAGGGAAGGCACAGAGGGGGAGCAGGAAGCGGCCTCTCTGTGGTGGGGCTGGCTCCAGGGCAGGCGTGGGGGTGATGGCTGGAAGTGGGGATGGCGCGTGAGTTGGCACCAGCCAGCGGTAGAGGCAGAGACTCAGAGGTCATGGATCTCTCTCTCTGTCTCTGTCTCTCTCTCTCTCCCTCAGGGAGCTGAGGAGAGTAAGGTGGCTCCCCCTACCCACCTCGCCTACCTCTCCAAGGGCCCTTCTTTCTCTGGCCGCTCCGGGAGCCCTGCGGCTTGGCTTCAACCCCCCGCCTACTGCACAGGCCAAGGGCGCCTGCGCGACCGCCAGGGCCTAGGGCTGACCTCGGGGGTCCTCAGTGAATGCCCCGCCCTCCCTCCAGGCTCTGACCCAGCTGCAGCTGTTCCTTTGCCGCCCTTCTGGACTCGGCTTCAGCTGTCTCCCTCCCCTCCCCCACTCACTCAGCTTGCAGGCCGCTTCCCTGCCTTGAAAGCATTGCTGTGGCCCTGAGGGCCACAGACCTACTGGGCTTCAAGCTCAAGGCTCTGCCTGGGCCTGCTGCTTCGGCCAGGGGCTCATTTCTTCCTGGAAAGACAAAGCCATGGCCCTCACCCCACGCCTGCACTTTGCCACGGCAGGCAGCCCAGGTGTAGGAAAGGCTCTGTGGAGTCAGACGTGCTGAGACAGGCAGATGGCACCAGAGGGTTTGGGGGCCAGGGCGTAACTGGGCTAGCCCCTCCTCCCGGAAGTCGGGGAGGCCCGGCCTTCCTAGTGCCCATGCCACGGCTCCGGGGAGAAATCCGCCATGGAGGGCACGCGGGAGGCCCTCTGCCTGAGGTGGCAGGTGTCACGCCAGGGCCACTGCAAGCCTGGCTCGGCTTGCCTGCTTTCTCCAAAGGAGGCTGGCCGACCAGCCGAACCTGGCACCTGGGCCAGCCCCTTCCAAGGGGACGAGTTTCCAGAGGATAGAGCCCTGGGGGCGGCTGCCAAGTCTCCTGGGGCGTGTGCTGGGCCCCCGTCAGAGGAGGAAGCAGCCTGGTAAACGGTGTGCCAGGCCTGAGATCTGGAGGCCTCCCACAGCCGGGTCCCTGTCCTGCCCAGGCCCCCCGAGGGAGGACGATGGTCGGGCAGTGGCGAGCGGGGTGGGGCTGGCGCCGAGCCTGCGCTTGGATGCCCCGGGGAAGGGCGCCGGGGGATGGGCTGCCCCTGGCCAGGTCTGAGGGAGCGACCCAGCTCGGGGCTGTCGGGGGCAGAGAGAGAACCCCCCTCCGCCCTTTCCCTTCAGGTTCTTAGGGCTGGCCAAATCCTTCCCAAGACAGCTTGTCTGGAGAAAATCAGACCCAGCTGAAGAACCTGTGTCCATGGGGGAAACCCGGGAAACTGAGTCTCCCCACACAATAGCAGAGATTCTCATCTTGCATCCTCTCCTGAGCTAATGACCAAGGTGGATGTCCCGGGTGGGCCTGTGGAATGGGAGAGGGGAGGAAGTCTATTGTCATGCAGAGGGACATGGAAAGACTTGTCTGAAGCTTATCCCCTGCACTGGAGTCAGGTCGGGAAGGGAAGGCACAGAGGGGAGCAGGAAGCGGCCTCTCTGTGGTGGGGCTGGCTCGGGGGCAGGCGTGGGGGTGATGGCTGGAAGTGGGATGGCGCGTGAGTTGGCACCAGCCAGCGGTAGAGGCCTAGACTCAGAGGTCATGGATCTCTCTCTCTGTCTCTGTCTCTCTCTCTCTCCCTCAGGGAGCTGAGGAGAGTAAGGTGGCTCCCCCTACCCACCTTGCCTACCTCTCCAAGGGCCCTTATTTCTCTGGCCGCTCCGGGAGCCCTGCGGGCTTGGCTTCAACCCCCCACCCACCGCACAGGCCAAGGGCGCCTGCGCGACCGCCAGGGCCTAGGGCTGACCTCGGGGGTCCTCAGTGAATGCCCCGCCCTCCCTCCAGGCTCTGACCCAGCTGCAGCTGTTCCTTTGCCGCCCTTCTGGACTTGGCTTCAGCTGTCTCCCTCCCCTCCCCCACTCCCACTCAGCTTGCAGGCCGCTTCCTGCCTTGAAAGCATTGCTGTGGCCCTGAGGGCCACAGACCTACTGAGCTTCAAGCTCAAGGCTCTGCCTGGGCCTGCTGCTTCGGCCAGGGGCTCATTTCTTCCTGGAAAGACAAAGCCATGGCCTCACCCCAGGCCTGCACTTTGCCACGGCAGGCAGCCCAGGTGTAGGAAAGGCTCTGTGGAGTCAGAAGTGCCGAGACAGGCAGATGGCACCAGAGGGTTTGGGGGCCAGGGCGTAACTGGGCTAGCCCCTCCTCCCGGAAGTCGGGGAGGCCCGGCCTTCCTAGTGCCCATGCCACGGCTCCGGGGAGAAATCCGCCATGGAGGGCACGCGGGAGGCCCTCTGCCTGAGGTGGCAGGTGTCACGCCAGGGCCACTGCAAGCCTGGCTCGGCTTGCCTGCTTTCTCCAAAGGAGGCTGGCCGACCAGCCGAACCTGGCACCTGGGCCAGCCCCTTCCAAGGGGACGAGTTCCAGAGGATAGAGCCCTGGGGGCGGCTGCCAAGTCTCCTGGGGCGTGTGCTGGGCCCCCGTCAGAGGAGGAAGCAGCCTGGTAAACGGTGTGCCAGGCCTGAGATCTGGAGGCCTCCCACAGCCGGGTCCCTGTCCTGCCCAGGCCCCCCGAGGGAGGACGATGGTCGGGCAGTGGCGAGCGTGGTGGGGCTGGCGCCGAGCCTGCCCTTGGATGCCCCGGGGAAGGGCGCCGGGGGATGGGCTGCCCCTGGCCAGGTCTGAGGGAGCGACCCAGCTCGGGGCTGTCGGGGGCAGAGAGAGAACCCCCCTCCGCCCTTTCCCTTCAGGTTCTTAGGGCTGGCCAAATCCTTCCCAAGACAGCTTGTCTGGAGAAAATCAGACCCAGCTGAAGAACCTGTGTCCATGGGTGAAACCCGGGAAACTGAGTCTCCCCACAGAATAGCAGAGATTCTCATCTTGCATCCTCTCCTGAGCTAATGACCAAGGTGGATGTCCCGGGTGGGCCTGTGGAATGGGAGAGGGGAGGAAGTCTATTGTCATGCAGAGGGACATGGAAAGACTTGTCTGAAGCTTATCCCCTGCACTGGAGTCAGGTCGGGAAGGGAAGGCACAGAGGGGAGCAGGAAGCGGCCTCTCTGTGGTGGGGCTGGCTCCGGGGCAGGCGTGGGGGTGATGGCTGGAAGTGGGATGGCGCGTGAGTTGGCACCAGCCAGCGGTAGAGGCCTAGACTCAGAGGTCATGGATCTCTCTCTCTGTCTCTGTCTCTCTCTCTCTCCCTCAGGGAGCTGAGGAGAGTAAGGTGGCTCCCCCTACCCACCTCGCCTACCTCTCCAAGGGCCCTTCTTTCTCTGGCCGCTCCGGGAGCCCTGCGGGCTTGGCTTCAACCCCCCACCCACCGCACAGGCCAAGGGCGCCTGCGCGACCGCCGGGGCCTAGGGCTGACCTCGGGGGTCCTCAGTGAATGCCCCGCCCTCCCTCCAGGCTCTGACCCAGCTGCAGCTGTTCCTTTGCCGCCCTTCTGGACTCGGCTTCAGCTGTCTCCCTCCCCTCCCCCACTCCCACTCAGCTTGCAGGCCGCTTCCCTGCCTTGAAAGCATTTCTGTGGCCCTGAGGGCCACAGACCTACTGGGCTTCAAGCTCAAGGCTCTGCCTGGGCCTGCTGCTTCGGCCAGGGGCTCATTTCTTTCTGGAAAGACAAAGCCATGGCCTCACCCCACGCCTGCACTTTGCCACGGCAGGCAGCCCAGGTGTAGGAAAGGCTCTGTGGAGTCAGAAGTGCCGAGACAGGCAGATGGCACCAGAGGGTTTGGGGGCCAGGGCGTAACTGGGCTAGCCCCTCCTCCCGGAAGTCGGGGAGGCCCGGCCTTCCTAGTGCCCAGGCCACGGCTCCGGGGAGAAATCCGCCATGGAGGGCACGCGGGAGGCCCTCTGCCTGAGGTGGCAGGTGTCACGCCAGGGCCACTGCAAGCCTGGCTCGGCTTGCCTGCTTTCTCCAAAGGAGGCTGGCCGACCAGCCGAACCTGGCACCTGGGCCAGCCCCTTCCAAGGGGACGAGTTCCAGAGGATAGAGCCCTGGGGGCGGCTGCCAAGTCTCCTGGGGCGTGTGCTGGGCCCCCGTCAGAGGAGGAAGCAGCCTGGTAAACGGTGTGCCAGGCCTGAGATCTGGAGGCCTCCCACAGCCGGGTCCCTGTCCTGCCCAGGCCCCCCGAGGGAGGACGATGGTCGGGCAGTGGCGAGCGTGGTGGGGCTGGCGCCGAGCCTGCCCTTGGATGCCCCGGGGAAGGGCGCCGGGGGATGGGCTGCCCCTGGCCAGGTCTGAGGGAGCGACCCAGCTCGGGGCTGTCGGGGGCAGAGAGAGAACCCCCCTCCGCCCTTTCCCTTCAGGTTCTTAGGGCTGGCCAAATCCTTCCCAAGACAGCTTGTCTGGAGAAAATCAGACCCAGCTGAAGAACATGTGTCCATGGGGGAAACCCGGGAAACTGAGTCTCCCCACACAATAGCAGAGATTCTCATCTTGCATCCTCTCCTGAGCTAATGACCAAGGTGGATGTCCCCGGTGGGCCTGTGGAATGGGAGAGGGGAGGAAGTCTATTGTCATGCAGAGGGACATGGAAAGACTTGTCTGAAGCTTATCCCCTGCACTGGAGTCAGGTCGGGAAGGGAAGGCACAGAGGGGAGCAGGAAGCGGCCTCTCTGTGGTGGGGCTGGCTCCAGGGCAGGCGTGGGGGTGATGGCTGGAAGTGGGATGGCGCGTGAGTTGGCACCAGCCAGCGGTAGAGGCAGAGACTCAGAGGTCATGGATCTCTCTCTCTGTCTCTGTCTCTCTCTCTCTCCCTCAGGGAGCTGAGGAGAGTAAGGTGGCTCCCCCTACCCACCTCGCCTACCTCTCCAAGGGCCCTTCTTTCTCTGGCCGCTCCGGGAGCCCTGCGGGCTTGGCTTCAACCCCCCGCCTACCGCACAGGCCAAGGGCGCCTGCGCGACCGCCAGGGCCTAGGGCTGACCTCGGGGGTCCTCAGTGAATGCCCCGCCCTCCCTCCAGGCTCTGACCCAGCTGCAGCTGTTCCTTTGCCGCCCTTCTGGACTCGGCTTCAGCTGTCTCCCTCCCCTCCCCCACTCCCACTCAGCTTGCAGGCCGCTTCCCTGCCTTGAAAGCATTGCTGTGGCCCTGAGGGCCACAGACCTACTGGGCTTCAAGCTCAAGGCTCTGCCTGGGCCTGCTGCTTCGGCCAGGGGCTCATTTCTTCCTGGAAAGACAAAGCCATGGCCTCACCCCACGCCTGCACTTTGCCACGGCAGGCAGCCCAGGTGTAGGAAAGGCTCTGTGGAGTCAGAAGTGCTGAGACAGGCAGATGGCACCAGAGGGTTTGGGGGCCAGGGCGTAACTGGGCTAGCCCCTCCTCCCCCAAGTCGGGGAGGCCCGGCCTTCCTAGTGCCCATGCCACGGCTCCGGGGAGAAATCCGCCATGGAGGGCACGCGGGAGGCCCTCTGCCTGAGGTGGCAGGTGTCACGCCAGGGCCACTGCAAGCCTGGCTCGGCTTGCCTGCTTTCTCCAAAGGAGGCTGGCCGACCAGCCGAACCTGGCACCTGGGCCAGCCCCTTCCAAGGGGACGAGTTCCAGAGGATAGAGCCCTGGGGGCGGCTGCCAAGTCTCCTGGGGCGTGTGCTGGGCCCCCGTCAGAGGAGGAAGCAGCCTGGTAAACGGTGTGCCAGGCCTGAGATCTGGAGGCCTCCCACAGCCGGGTCCCTGTCCTGCCCAGGCCCCCCGAGGGAGGACGATGGTCGGGCAGTGGCGAGCGTGGTGGGGCTGGCGCCGAGCCTGCCCTTGGATGCCCCGGGGAAGGGCGCCGGGGGATGGGCTGCCCCTGGCCAGGTCTGAGGGAGCGACCCAGCTCGGGGCTGTCGGGGGCAGAGAGAGAACCCCCCTCCGCCATTTCCCTTCAGGTTCTTAGGGCTGGCCAAATCCTTCCCAAGACAGCTTGTCTGGAGAAAATCAGACCCAGCTGAAGAACATGTGTCCATGGGGGAAACCCGGGAAACTGAGTCTCCCCACACAATAGCAGAGATTCTCATCTTGCATCCTCTCCTGAGCTAATGACCAAGGTGGATGTCCCGGGTGGGCCTGTGGAATGGGAGAGGGGAGGAAGTCTATTGTCATGCAGAGGGACATGGAAAGACTTGTCTGAAGCTTATCCCCTGCACTGGAGTCAGGTCGGGAAGGGAAGGCACAGAGGGGAGCAGGAAGCGGCCTCTCTGTGGTGGGGCTGGCTCCAGGGCAGGCCTGGTGGTGATGGCTGGAAGTGGGATGGCGCGTGAGTTGGCACCAGCCAGCGGTAGAGGCCAAGTCTCAGAGGTCATGGATCTCTCTCTCTGTCTCTGTCTCTCTCTCTCTCCCTCAGGGAGCTGAGGAGAGTAAGGTGGCTCCCCTTACCCACCTCGCCTACCTCTCCAAGGGCCCTTCTTTCTCTGGCCGCTCCGGGAGCCCTGCGGGCTTGGCTTCAACCCCCCACCCACCGCACAGGCCAAGGGCGCCTGCGCGACCGCCAGGGCCTAGGGCTGACCTCGGGGGTCCTCAGTGAATGCCCCGCCCTCCCTCCAGGCTCTGACCCAGCTGCAGCTGTTCCTTTGCCGCCCTTCTGGACTCGGCTTCAGCTGTCTCCCTCCCCTCCCCCACTCCCACTCAGCTTGCAGGCCGCTTCCCTGCCTTGAAAGCATTGCTGTGGCCCTGAGGGCCACAGACCTACTGGGCTTCAAGCTCAAGGCTCTGCCTGGGCCTGCTGCTTCGGCCAGGGGCTCATTTCTTCCTGGAAAGACAAAGCCATGGCCTCACCCCACGCCTGCACTTTGCCACGGCAGGCAGCCCAGGTGTAGGAAAGGCTCTGTGGAGTCAGAAGTGCCGAGACAGGCAGATGGCACCAGAGGGTTTGGGGGCCAGGGCGTAACTGGGCTAGCCCCTCCTCCCGGAAGTCGGGGAGGCCCGGCCTTCCTAGTGCCCATGCCACGGCTCCGGGGAGAAACCCGCCATGGAGGGCACGCGGGAGGCCCTCTGCCTGAGGTGGCAGGTGTCACGCCAGGGCCACTGCAAGCCTGGCTCGGCTTGCCTGCTTTCTCCAAAGGAGGCTGGCCGACCAGCCGAACCTGGCACCTGGGCCAGCCCCTTCCAAGGGGACGAGTTCCAGAGGATAGAGCCCTGGGGGCGGCTGTCAAGTCTCCTGGGGCGTGTGCTGGGCCCCCGTCAGAGGAGGAAGCAGCCTGGTAAACGGTGTGCCAGGCCTGAGATCTGGAGGCCTCCCACAGCCGGGTCCCTGTCCTGCCCAGGCCCCCCGAGGGAGGACGATGGTCGGGCAGTGGCGAGCGGGGTGGGGCTGGCGCCGAGCCTGCCCTTGGATGCCCCGGGGAAGGGCGCCGGGGGATGGGCTGCCCCTGGCCAGGTCTGAGGGAGCGACCCAGCTCCGGGCTGTCGGGGGCAGAGAGAGAACCCCCCTCCGCCCTTTCCCTTCAGGTTCTTAGGGCTGGCCAAATCCTTCCCAAGACAGCTTGTCTGGAGAAAATCAGACCCAGCTGAAGAACATGTGTCCATGGGGGAAACCCGGGAAACTGAGTCTCCCCACACAATAGCAGAGATTCTCATCTTGCATCCTCTCCTGAGCTAATGACCAAGGTGGATGTCCCGGGTGGGCCTGTGGAATGGGAGAGGGGAGGAAGTCTATTGTCATGCAGAGGGACATGGAAAGACTTGTCTGAAGCTTATCCCCTGCACTGGAGTCAGGTCGGGAAGGGAAGGCACAGAGGGGAGCAGGAAGCGGCCTCTCTGTGGTGGGGCTGGCTCGGGGGCAGGCGTGGGGGTGATGGCTGGAAGTGGGATGGCGCGTGAGTTGGCACCAGCCAGCGGTAGAGGCCTAGACTCAGAGGTCATGGATCTCTCTCTCTGTCTCTGTCTCTCTCTCTCTCCCTCAGGGAGCTGAGGAGAGTAAGGTGGCTCCCCCTACCCACCTCGCCTACCTCTCCAAGGGCCCTTCTTTCTCTGGCCGCTCCGGGAGCCCTGCGGGCTTGGCTTCAACCCCCCACCCACCGCACAGGCCAAGGGCGCCTGCGCGACCGCCAGGGCATAGGGCTGACCTCGGGGGTCCTCAGTGAATGGCCCGCCCTCCCTCCAGGCTCTGACCCAGCTGCAGCTGTTCCTTTGCCGCCCTTCTGGACTCGGCTTCAGCTGTCTCCCTCCCCTCCCCCACTCCCACTCAGCTTGCAGGCCGCTTCCCTGCCTTGAAAGCATTGCTGTGGCCCTGAGGGCCACAGACCTACTGGGCTTCAAGCTCAAGGCTCTGCCTGGGCCTGCTGCTTCGGCCAGGGGCTCATTTCTTCCTGGAAAGACAAAGCCATGGCCTCACCCCACGCCTGCACTTTGCCACGGCAGGCAGCCCAGGTGTAGGAAAGGCTCTGTGGAGTCAGAAGTGCTGAGACAGGCAGATGGCACCAGAGGGTTTGGGGGCCAGGGCGTAACTGGGCTAGCCCCTCCTCCCGGAAGTCGGGGAGGCCCGGCCTTCCTAGTGCCCAGGCCACGGCTCCGGGGAGAAATCCGCCATGGAGGGCACGCGGGAGGCCCTCTGCCTGAGGTGGCAGGTGTCACGCCAGGGCCACTGCAAGCCTGGCTCGGCTTGCCTGCTTTCTCCAAAGGAGGCTGGCCGACCAGCCGAACCTGGCACCTGGGCCAGCCCCTTCCAAGGGGACGAGTTCCAGAGGATAGAGCCCTGGGGGCGGCTGCCAAGTCTCCTGGGGCGTGTGCTGGGCCCCCGTCAGAGGAGGAAGCAGCCTGGTAAACGGTGTGCCAGGCCTGAGATCTGGAGGCCTCCCACAGCCGGGTCCCTGTCCTGCCCAGGCCCCCCGAGGGAGGACGATGGTCGGGCAGTGGCGAGCGTGGTGGGGCTGGCGCCGAGCCTGCCCTTGGATGCCCCGGGGAAGGGCGCCGGGGGATGGGCTGCCCCTGGCCAGGTCTGAGGGAGCGACCCAGCTCGGGGCTGTCGGGGGCAGAGAGAGAACCCCCCTCCGCCCTTTCCCTTCAGGTTCTTAGGGCTGGCCAAATCCTTCCCAAGACAGCTTGTCTGGAGAAAATCAGACCCAGCTGAAGAACATGTGTCCATGGGGGAAACCCGGGAAACTGAGTCTCCCCACACAATAGCAGAGATTCTCATCTTGCATCCTCTCCTGAGCTAATGACCAAGGTGGATGTCCCGGGTGGGCCTGTGGAATGGGAGAGGGGAGGAAGTCTATTGTCATGCAGAGGGACATGGAAAGACTTGTCTGAAGCTTATCCCCTGCACTGGAGTCAGGTCGGGAAGGGAAGGCACAGAGGGGAGCAGGAAGCGGCCTCTCTGTGGTGGGGCTGGCTCCAGGGCAGGCCTGGTGGTGATGGCTGGAAGTGGGATGGCGCGTGAGTTGGCACCAGCCAGCGGTAGAGGCCAAGTCTCAGAGGTCATGGATCTCTCTCTCTGTCTCTGTCTCTCTCTCTCTCCCTCAGGGAGCTGAGGAGAGTAAGGTGGCTCCCCCTACCCACCTCGCCTACCTCTCCAAGGGCCCTTCTTTCTCTGGCCGCTCCGGGAGCCCTGCGGGCTTGGCTTCAACCCCCCACCCACCGCACAGGCCAAGGGCGCCTGCCTGACCGCCAGGGCCTAGGGCTGACCTCGGGGGTCCTCAGTGAATGCCCCGCCCTCCCTCCAGGCTCTGACACAGCTGCAGCTGTTCCTTTGCCGCCCTTCTGGACTCGGCTTCAGCTGTCTCCCTCCCCTCCCCCACTCCCACTCAGCTTGCAGGCCGCTTCCCTGACTTGAAAGCATTGCTCTGGCCCTGAGGGCTACAGACCTACTGGGCTTCAAGCTCAAGGCTCTGCCTGGGCCTGCTGCTTCGGCCAGGGGCTCATTTCTTCCTGGAAAGACAAAGCCATGGCCTCACCCCACGCCTGCACTTTGCCACGGCAGGCAGCCCAGGTGTAGGAAAGGCTCTGTGGAGTCAGAAGTGCCGAGACAGGCAGATGGCACCAGAGGGTTTGGGGGCCAGGGCGTAACTGGGCTAGCCCCTCCTCCCGGAAGTCGGGGAGGCCCGGCCTTCCTAGTGCCCAGGCCTCGGCTCCGGGGAGAAATCCGCCATGGAGGGCACGCGGGAGGCCCTCTGCCTGAGGTGGCAGGTGTCACGCCAGGGCCACTGCAAGCCTGGCTCGGCTTGCCTGCTTTCTCCAAAGGAGGCTGGCCGACCAGCCGAACCTGGCACCTGGGCCAGCCCCTTCCAAGGGGACGAGTTCCAGAGGATAGAGCCCTGGGGGCGGCTGCCAAGTCTCCTGGGGCGTGTGCTGGGCCCCCGTCAGAGGAGGAAGCAGCCTGGTAAACGGTGTGCCAGGCCTGAGATCTGGAGGCCTCCCACAGCCGGGTCCCTGTCCTGCCCAGGCCCCCCGAGGGAGGACGATGGTCGGGCAGTGGCGAACGTGGTGGGGCTGGCGCCGAGCCTGCCCTTGGATGCCCCGGGGAAGGGCGCCGGGGGATGGGCTGCCCCTGGCCAGGTCTGAGGGAGCGACCCAGCTCGGGGCTGTCGGGGGCAGAGAGAGAACCCCCCTCCGCCCTTTCCCTTCAGGTTCTTAGGGCTGGCCAAATCCTTCCCAAGACAGCTTGTCTGGAGAAAATCAGACCCAGCTGAAGAACATGTGTCCATGGGGGAAACCCGGGAAACTGAGTCTCCCCACACAATAGCAGAGATTCTCATCTTGCATCCTCTCCTGAGCTAATGACCAAGGTGGATGTCCCGGGTGGGCCTGTGGAATGGGAGAGGGGAGGAAGTCTATTGTCATGCAGAGGGACATGGAAAGACTTGTCTGAAGCTTATCCCCTGCACTGGAGTCAGGTCGGGAAGGGAAGGCACAGAGGGGAGCAGGAAGCGGCCTCTCTGTGGTGGGGCTGGCTCCGGGGCAGGCGTGGGGGTGATGGCTGGAAGTGGGATGGCGCGTGAGTTGGCACCAGCCAGCGGTAGAGGCAGAGACTCAGAGGTCATGGATCTCTCTCTCTGTCTCTGTCTCTCTCTCTCTCCCTCAGGGAGCTGAGGAGAGTAAGGTGGCTCCCCCTACCCACCTCGCCTACCTCTCCAAGGGCCCTTCTTTCTCTGGCCGCTCCGGGAGCCCTGCGGGCTTGGCTTCAACCCCCCACCCACCGCACAGGCCAAGGGCGCCTGCGCGACCGCCAGGGCCTAGGGCTGACCTCGGGGGTCCTCAGTGAATGCCCCGCCCTCCCTCCAGGCTCTGACCCAGCTGCAGCTGTTCCTTTGCCGCCCTTCTGGACTCGGCTTCAGCTGTCTCCCTCCCCTCCCCCACTCCCACTCAGCTTGCAGGCCGCTTCCCTGCCTTGAAAGCATTGCTCTGGCCCTGAGGGCCACAGACCTACTGGGCTTCAAGCTCAAGGCTCTGCCTGGGCCTGCTGCTTCGGCCAGGGGCTCATTTCTTCCTGGAAAGACAAAGCCATGGCCTCACCCCACGCCTGCACTTTGCCACGGCAGGCAGCCCAGGTGTAGGAAAGGCTCTGTGGAGTCAGAAGTGCCGAGACAGGCAGATGGCACCAGAGGGTTTGGGGGCCAGGGCGTAACTGGGCTAGCCCCTCCTCCCGGAAGTCGGGGAGGCCCGGCCTTCCTAGTGCCCAGGCCACGGCTCCGGGGAGAAATCCGCCATGGAGGGCACGCGGGAGGCCCTCTGCCTGAGGTGGCAGGTGTCACGCCAGGGCCACTGCAAGCCTGGCTCGGCTTGCCTGCTTTCTCCAAAGGAGGCTGGCCGACCAGCCGAACCTGGCACCTGGGCCAGCCCCTTCCAAGGGGACGAGTTCCAGAGGATAGAGCCCTGGGGGCGGCTGCCAAGTCTCCTGGGGCGTGTGCTGGGCCCCCGTCAGAGGAGTAAGCAGCCTGGTAAACGGTGTGCCAGGCCTGAGATCTGGAGGCCTCCCACAGCCGGGTCCCTGTCCTGCCCAGGCCCCCCGAGGGAGGACGATGGTCGGGCAGTGGCGAGCGTGGTGGGGCTGGCGCCGAGCCTGCCCTTGGATGCCCCGGGGAAGGGCGCCGGGGGATGGGCTGCCCCTGGCCAGGTCTGAGGGAGCGACCCAGCTCGGGGCTGTCGGGGGCAGAGAGAGAACCCCCCTCCGCCCTTTCCCTTCAGGTTCTTAGGGCTGGCCAAATCCTTCCCAAGACAGCTTGTCTGGAGAAAATCAGACCCAGCTGAAGAACATGTGTCCATGGGGGAAACCCGGGAAACTGAGTCTCCCCACACAATAGCAGAGATTCTCATCTTGCATCCTCTCCTGAGCTAATGACCAAGGTGGATGTCCCGGGTGGGCCTGTGGAATGGGAGAGGGGAGGAAGTCTATTGTCATGCAGAGGGACATGGAAAGACTTGTCTGAAGCTTATCCCCTGCACTGGAGTCAGGTCGGGAAGGGAAGGCACAGAGGGGAGCAGGAAGCGGCCTCTCTGTGGTGGGGCTGGCTCCAGGGCAGGCCTGGTGGTGATGGCTGGAAGTGGGATGGCGCGTGAGTTGGCACCAGCCAGCGGTAGAGGCCAAGTCTCAGAGGTCATGGATCTCTCTCTCTGTCTCTGTCTCTCTCTCTCTCCCTCAGGGAGCTGAGGAGAGTAAGGTGGCTCCCCCTACCCACCTCGCCTACCTCTCCAAGGGCCCTTCTTTCTCTGGCCGCTCCGGGAGCCCTGCGGGCTTGGCTTCAACCCCCCACCCACCGCACAGGCCAAGGGCGCCTGCCTGACCGCCAGGGCCTAGGGCTGACCTCGGGGGTCCTCAGTGAATGCCCCGCCCTCCCTCCAGGCTCTGACACAGCTGCAGCTGTTCCTTTGCCGCCCTTCTGGACTCGGCTTCAGCTGTCTCCCTCCCCTCCCCCACTCCCACTCAGCTTGCAGGCCGCTTCCCTGACTTGAAAGCATTGCTCTGGCCCTGAGGGCCACAGACCTACTGGGCTTCAAGCTCAAGGCTCTGCCTGGGCCTGCTGCTTCGGCCAGGGGCTCATTTCTTCCTGGAAAGACAAAGCCATGGCCTCACCCCACGCCTGCACTTTGCCACGGCAGGCAGCCCAGGTGTAGGAAAGGCTCTGTGGAGTCAGAAGTGCCGAGACAGGCAGATGGCACCAGAGGGTTTGGGGGCCAGGGCGTAACTGGGCTAGCCCCTCCTCCCGGAAGTCGGGGAGGCCCGGCCTTCCTAGTGCCCAGGCCTCGGCTCCGGGGAGAAATCCGCCATGGAGGGCACGCGGGAGGCCCTCTGCCTGAGGTGGCAGGTGTCACGCCAGGGCCACTGCAAGCCTGGCTCGGCTTGCCTGCTTTCTCCAAAGGAGGCTGGCCGACCAGCCGAACCTGGCACCTGGGCCAGCCCCTTCCAAGGGGACGAGTTCCAGAGGATAGAGCCCTGGGGGCGGCTGCCAAGTCTCCTGGGGCGTGTGCTGGGCCCCCGTCAGAGGAGGAAGCAGCCTGGTAAACGGTGTGCCAGGCCTGAGATCTGGAGGCCTCCCACAGCCGGGTCCCTGTCCTGCCCAGGCCCCCCGAGGGAGGACGATGGTCGGGCAGTGGCGAACGTGGTGGGGCTGGCGCCGAGCCTGCCCTTGGATGCCCCGGGGAAGGGCGCCGGGGGATGGGCTGCCCCTGGCCAGGTCTGAGGGAGCGACCCAGCTCGGGGCTGTCGGGGGCAGAGAGAACCCCCCTCCGCCCTTTCCCTTCAGGTTCTTAGGGCTGGCCAAATCCTTCCCAAGACAGCTTGTCTGGAGAAAATCAGACCCAGCTGAAGAACATGTGTCCATGGGGGAAACCCGGGAAACTGAGTCTCCCCACACAATAGCAGAGATTCTCATCTTGCATCCTCTCCTGAGCTAATGACCAAGGTGGATGTCCCGGGTGGGCCTGTGGAATGGGAGAGGGGAGGAAGTCTATTGTCATGCAGAGGGACATGGAAAGACTTGTCTGAAGCTTATCCCCTGCACTGGAGTCAGGTCGGGAAGGGAAGGCACAGAGGGGAGCAGGAAGCGGCCTCTCTGTGGTGGGGCTGGCTCCGGGGCAGGCGTGGGGGTGATGGCTGGAAGTGGGATGGCGCGTGAGTTGGCACCAGCCAGCGGTAGAGGCAGAGACTCAGAGGTCATGGATCTCTCTCTCTGTCTCTGTCTCTCTCTCTCTCCCTCAGGGTGCTGAGGAGAGTAAGGTGGCTCCCCCTACCCACCTCGCCTACCTCTCCAAGGGCCCTTCTTTCTCTGGCCGCTCCGGGAGCCCTGCGGGCTTGGCTTCAACCCCCCACCCACCGCACAGGCCAAGGGCGCCTGCGCGACCGCCAGGGCATAGGGCTGACCTCGGGGGTCCTCAGTGAATGCCCCGCCCTCCCTCCAGGCTCTGACCCAGCTGCAGCTGTTCCTTTGCCGCCCTTCTGGACTCGGCTTCAGCTGTCTCCCTCCCCTCCCCCACTCCCACTCAGCTTGCAGGCCGCTTCCCTGCCTTGAAAGCATTGCTCTGGCCCTGAGGGCCACAGACCTACTGGGCTTCAAGCTCAAGGCTCTGCCTGGGCCTGCTGCTTCGGCCAGGGGCTCATTTCTTCCTGGAAAGACAAAGCCATGGCCTCACCCCACGCCTGCACTTTGCCACGGCAGGCAGCCCAGGTGTAGGAAAGGCTCTGTGGAGTCAGAAGTGCCGAGACAGGCAGATGGCACCAGAGGGTTTGGGGGCCAGGGCGTAACTGGGCTAGCCCCTCCTCCCGGAAGTCGGGGAGGCCCGGCCTTCCTAGTGCCCAGGCCACGGCTCCGGGGAGAAATCCGCCATGGAGGGCACGCGGGAGGCCCTCTGCCTGAGGTGGCAGGTGTCACGCCAGGGCCACTGCAAGCCTGGCTCGGCTTGCCTGCTTTCTCCAAAGGAGGCTGGCCGACCAGCCGAACCTGGCACCTGGGCCAGCCCCTTCCAAGGGGACGAGTTCCAGAGGATAGAGCCCTGGGGGCGGCTGCCAAGTCTCCTGGGGCGTGTGCTGGGCCCCCGTCAGAGGAGTAAGCAGCCTGGTAAACGGTGTGCCAGGCCTGAGATCTGGAGGCCTCCCACAGCCGGGTCCCTGTCCTGCCCAGGCCCCCCGAGGGAGGACGATGGTCGGGCAGTGGCGAGCGTGGTGGGGCTGGCGCCGAGCCTGCCCTTGGATGCCCCGGGGAAGGGCGCCGGGGGATGGGCTGCCCCTGGCCAGGTCTGAGGGAGCGACCCAGCTCGGGGCTGTCGGGGGCAGAGAGAGAACCCCCCTCCGCCCTTTCCCTTCAGGTTCTTAGGGCTGGCCAAATCCTTCCCAAGACAGCTTGTCTGGAGAAAATCAGACCCAGCTGAAGAACATGTGTCCATGGGGGAAACCCGGGAAACTGAGTCTCCCCACACAATAGCAGAGATTCTCATCTTGCATCCTCTCCTGAGCTAATGACCAAGGTGGATGTCCCGGGTGGGCCTGTGGAATGGGAGAGGGGAGGAAGTCTATTGTCATGCAGAGGGACATGGAAAGACTTGTCTGAAGCTTATCCCCTGCACTGGAGTCAGGTCGGGAAGGGAAGGCACAGAGGGGAGCAGGAAGCGGCCTCTCTGTGGTGGGGCTGGCTCCAGGGCAGGCCTGGTGGTGATGGCTGGAAGTGGGATGGCGCGTGAGTTGGCACCAGCCAGCGGTAGAGGCCAAGTCTCAGAGGTCATGGATCTCTCTCTCTGTCTCTGTCTCTCTCTCTCTCCCTCAGGGAGCTGAGGAGAGTAAGGTGGCTCCCCCTACCCACCTCGCCTACCTCTCCAAGGGCCCTTCTTTCTCTGGCCGCTCCGGGAGCCCTGCGGGCTTGGCTTCAACCCCCCACCCACCGCACAGGCCAAGGGCGCCTGCCTGACCGCCAGGGCCTAGGGCTGACCTCGGGGGTCCTCAGTGAATGCCCCGCCCTCCCTCCAGGCTCTGACACAGCTGCAGCTGTTCCTTTGCCGCCCTTCTGGACTCGGCTTCAGCTGTCTCCCTCCCCTCCCCCACTCCCACTCAGCTTGCAGGCCGCTTCCCTGACTTGAAAGCATTGCTCTGGCCCTGAGGGCCACAGACCTACTGGGCTTCAAGCTCAAGGCTCTGCCTGGGCCTGCTGCTTCGGCCAGGGGCTCATTTCTTCCTGGAAAGACAAAGCCATGGCCTCACCCCACGCCTGCACTTTGCCACGGCAGGCAGCCCAGGTGTAGGAAAGGCTCTGTGGAGTCAGAAGTGCCGAGACAGGCAGATGGCACCAGAGGGTTTGGGGGCCAGGGCGTAACTGGGCTAGCCCCTCCTCCCGGAAGTCGGGGAGGCCCGGCCTTCCTAGTGCCCAGGCCTCGGCTCCGGGGAGAAATCCGCCATGGAGGGCACGCGGGAGGCCCTCTGCCTGAGGTGGCAGGTGTCACGCCAGGGCCACTGCAAGCCTGGCTCGGCTTGCCTGCTTTCTCCAAAGGAGGCTGGCCGACCAGCCGAACCTGGCACCTGGGCCAGCCCCTTCCAAGGGGACGAGTTCCAGAGGATAGAGCCCTGGGGGCGGCTGCCAAGTCTCCTGGGGCGTGTGCTGGGCCCCCGTCAGAGGAGGAAGCAGCCTGGTAAACGGTGTGCCAGGCCTGAGATCTGGAGGCCTCCCACAGCCGGGTCCCTGTCCTGCCCAGGCCCCCCGAGGGAGGACGATGGTCGGGCAGTGGCGAACGTGGTGGGGCTGGCGCCGAGCCTGCCCTTGGATGCCCCGGGGAAGGGCGCCGGGGGATGGGCTGCCCCTGGCCAGGTCTGAGGGAGCGACCCAGCTCGGGGCTGTCGGGGGCAGAGAGAACCCCCCTCCGCCCTTTCCCTTCAGGTTCTTAGGGCTGGCCAAATCCTTCCCAAGACAGCTTGTCTGGAGAAAATCAGACCCAGCTGAAGAACATGTGTCCATGGGGGAAACCCGGGAAACTGAGTCTCCCCACACAATAGCAGAGATTCTCATCTTGCATCCTCTCCTGAGCTAATGACCAAGGTGGATGTCCCGGGTGGGCCTGTGGAATGGGAGAGGGGAGGAAGTCTATTGTCATGCAGAGGGACATGGAAAGACTTGTCTGAAGCTTATCCCCTGCACTGGAGTCAGGTCGGGAAGGGAAGGCACAGAGGGGAGCAGGAAGCGGCCTCTCTGTGGTGGGGCTGGCTCCGGGGCAGGCGTGGGGGTGATGGCTGGAAGTGGGATGGCGCGTGAGTTGGCACCAGCCAGCGGTAGAGGCAGAGACTCAGAGGTCATGGATCTCTCTCTCTGTCTCTGTCTCTCTCTCTCTCCCTCAGGGTGCTGAGGAGAGTAAGGTGGCTCCCCCTACCCACCTCGCCTACCTCTCCAAGGGCCCTTCTTTCTCTGGCCGCTCCGGGAGCCCTGCGGGCTTGGCTTCAACCCCCCACCCACCGCACAGGCCAAGGGCGCCTGCGCGACCGCCAGGGCCTAGGGCTGACCTCGGGGGTCCTCAGTGAATGCCCCGCCCTCCCTCCAGGCTCTGACCCAGCTGCAGCTGTTCCTTTGCCGCCCTTCTGGACTCGGCTTCAGCTGTCTCCCTCCCCTCCCCCACTCCCACTCAGCTTGCAGGCCGCTTCCCTGCCTTGAAAGCATTGCTCTGGCCCTGAGGGCCACAGACCTACTGGGCTTCAAGCTCAAGGCTCTGCCTGGGCCTGCTGCTTCGGCCAGGGGCTCATTTCTTCCTGGAAAGACAAAGCCATGGCCTCACCCCACGCCTGCACTTTGCCACGGCAGGCAGCCCAGGTGTAGGAAAGGCTCTGTGGAGTCAGAAGTGCCGAGACAGGCAGATGGCACCAGAGGGTTTGGGGGCCAGGGCGTAACTGGGCTAGCCCCTCCTCCCGGAAGTCGGGGAGGCCCGGCCTTCCTAGTGCCCAGGCCACGGCTCCGGGGAGAAATCCGCCATGGAGGGCACGCGGGAGGCCCTCTGCCTGAGGTGGCAGGTGTCACGCCAGGGCCACTGCAAGCCTGGCTCGGCTTGCCTGCTTTCTCCAAAGGAGGCTGGCCGACCAGCCGAACCTGGCACCTGGGCCAGCCCCTTCCAAGGGGACGAGTTCCAGAGGATAGAGCCCTGGGGGCGGCTGCCAAGTCTCCTGGGGCGTGTGCTGGGCCCCTGTCAGAGGAGGAAGCAGCCTGGTAAACGGTGTGCCAGGCCTGAGATCTGGAGGCCTCCCACAGCCGGGTCCCTGTCCTGCCCAGGCCCCCCGAGGGAGGACGATGGTCGGGCAGTGGCGAACGTGGTGGGGCTGGCGCTGAGCCTGCCCTTGGATGCCCCGGGGAAGGGCGCCGGGGGATGGGCTGCCCCTGGCCAGGTCTGAGGGAGCGACCCAGCTCGGGGCTGTCGGGGGCAGAGAGAGAACCCCCCTCCGCCCTTTCCCTTCAGGTTCTTAGGGCTGGCCAAATCCTTCCCAAGACAGCTTGTCTGGAGAAAATCAGACCCAGCTGAAGAACATGTGTCCATGGGGGAAACCCGGGAAACTGAGTCTCCCCACACAATAGCAGAGATTCTCATCTTGCATCCTCTCCTGAGCTAATGACCAAGGTGGATGTCCCGGGTGGGCCTGTGGAATGGGAGAGGGGAGGAAGTCTATTGTCATGCAGAGGGACATGGAAAGACTTGTCTGAAGCTTATCCCCTGCACTGGAGTCAGGTCGGGAAGGGAAGGCACAGAGGGGAGCAGGAAGCAGCCTCTCTGTGGTGGGGCTGGCTCCGGGGCAGGCGTGGGGGTGATGGCTGGAAGTGGGATGGCACGTGAGTTGGCACCAGCCAGCGGTAGAGGCAGAGACTCAGAGGTCATGGATCTCTCTCTCTGTCTCTGTCTCTCTCTCTCTCCCTCAGGGAGCTGAGGAGAGTAAGGTGGCTCCCCCTACCCACCTCGCCTACCTCTCCAAGGGCCCTTCTTTCTCTGGCCGCTCCGGGAGCCCTGCGGGCTTGGCTTCAACCCCCCACCCACCGCACAGGCCAAGGGCGCCTGCGCGACCGCCAGGGCCTAGGGCTGACCTCGGGGGTCCTCAGTGAATGCCCCGCCCTCCCTCCAGGCTCTGACCCAGCTGCAGCTGTTCCTTTGCCGCCCTTCTGGACTCGGCTTCAGCTGTCTCCCTCCCCTCCCCCACTCCCACTCAGCTTGCAGGCCGCTTCCCTGCCTTGAAAGCATTGCTGTGGCCCTGAGGGCCACAGACCTACTGGGCTTCAAGCTCAAGGCTCTGCCTGGGCCTGCTGCTTCGGCCAGGGGCTCATTTCTTCCTGGAAAGACAAAGCCATGGCCTCACCCCACGCCTGCACTTTGCCACGGCAGGCAGCCCAGGTGTAGGAAAGGCTCTGTGGAGTCAGAAGTGCCGAGACAGGCAGATGGCACCAGAGGGTTTGGGGGCCAGGGCGTAACTGGGCTAGCCCCTCCTCCCGGAAGTCGGGGAGGCCCGGCCTTCCTAGTGCCCAGGCCACGGCTCCGGGGAGAAATCCGCCATGGAGGGCACGCGGGAGGCCCTCTGCCTGAGGTGGCAGGTGTCACGCCAGGGCCACTGCAAGCCTGGCTCGGCTTGCCTGCTTTCTCCAAAGGAGGCTGGCCGACCAGCCGAACCTGGCACCTGGGCCAGCCCCTTCCAAGGGGACGAGTTCCAGAGGATAGAGCCCTGGGGGCGGCTGCCAAGTCTCCTGGGGCGTGTGCTGGGCCCCCATCAGAGGAGGAAGCAGCCTGGTAAACGGTGTGCCAGGCCTGAGATCTGGAGGCCTCGCACAGCCGGGTCCCTGTCCTGCCCAGGCCCCCCGAGGGAGGACGATGGTCGGGCAGTGGCGAGCGTGGTGGGGCTGGCGCCGAGCCTGCCCTTGGATGCCCCGGGGAAGGGCGCCGGGGGATGGGCTGCCCCTGGCAAGGTCTGAGGGAGCGACCCAGCTCGGGGCTGTCGGGGGCAGAGAGAGAACCCCCCTCCGCCCTTTCCCTTCAGGTTCTTAGGGCTGGCCAAATCCTTCCCAAGACAGCTTGTCTGGAGAAAATCAGACCCAGCTGAAGAACATGTGTCCATGGGGGAAACCCGGGAAACTGAGTCTCCCCACACAATAGCAGAGATTCTCATCTTGCATCCTCTCCTGAGCTAATGACCAAGGTGGATGTCCCGGGTGGGCCTGTGGAATGGGAGAGGGGAGGAAGTCTATTGTCATGCAGAGGGACATGGAAAGACTTGTCTGAAGCTTATCCCCTGCACTGGAGTCAGGTCGGGAAGGGAAGGCACAGAGGGGAGCAGGAAGCGGCCTCTCTGTGGTGGGGCTGGCTCCAGGGCAGGCCTGGTGGTGATGGCTGGAAGTGGGATGGCGCGTGAGTTGGCACCAGCCAGCGGTAGAGGCCAAGTCTCAGAGGTCATGGATCTCTCTCTCTGTCTCTGTCTCTCTCTCTCTCCCTCAGGGAGCTGAGGAGAGTAAGGTGGCTCCCCCTACCCACCTCGCCTACCTCTCCAAGGGCCCTTCTTTCTCTGGCCGCTCCGGGAGCCCTGCGGGCTTGGCTTCAACCCCCCACCCACCGCACAGGCCAAGGGCGCCTGCCTGACCGCCAGGGCCTAGGGCTGACCTCGGGGGTCCTCAGTGAATGCCCCGCCCTCCCTCCAGGCTCTGACACAGCTGCAGCTGTTCCTTTGCCGCCCTTCTGGACTCGGCTTCAGCTGTCTCCCTCCCCTCCCCCACTCCCACTCAGCTTGCAGGCCGCTTCCCTGACTTGAAAGCATTGCTCTGGCCCTGAGGGCCACAGACCTACTGGGCTTCAAGCTCAAGGCTCTGCCTGGGCCTGCTGCTTCGGCCAGGGGCTCATTTCTTCCTGGAAAGACAAAGCCATGGCCTCACCCCACGCCTGCACTTTGCCACGGCAGGCAGCCAGGTGTAGGAAAGGCTTGTGGAGTCAGAAGTGCCGAGACTGGCAGATGGCACCAGAGGGTTTGGGGGCCAGGGCGTAACTGGGCTAGCCCCTCCTCCCGGAAGTCGGGGAGGCCCGGCCTTCCTAGTGCCCAGGCCACGGCTCCGGGGAGAAATCCACCATGGAGGGCACGCGGGAGGCCCTCTGCCTGAGGTGGCAGGTGTCCACGCCAGGGCCACGCAAGCCTGGCTCGGCTTGCCTGCTTTCTCCAAAGGAGGCTGGCCGACCAGCCGAACCTGGCACCTGGGCCAGCCCCTTCCAAGGGGACGAGTTCCAGAGGATAGAGCCCTGGGGGCGGCTGCCAAGTCTCCTGGGGCGTGTGCTGGGCCCCCGTCAGAGGAGGAAGCAGCCTGGTAAACGGTGTGCCAGGCCTGAGATCTGGAGGCCTCCCACAGCCGGGTCCCTGTCCTGCCCAGGCCCCCCGAGGGAGGACGATGGTCGGGCAGTGGCGAACGTGGTGGGGCTGGCGCCGAGCCTGCCCTTGGATGCCCCGGGGAAGGGCGCCGGGGGGATGGGCTGCCCCTGGCCAGGTCTGAGGGAGCGACCCAGCTCGGGGCTGTCGGGGGCAGAGAGAGAACCCCCCTCCGCCCTTTCCCTTCAGGTTCTTAGGGCTGCCAAATCCTTCCCAAGACAGCTTGTCTGGAGAAAATCAGACCCAGCTGAAGAACATGTGTCCATGGGGGAAACCCGGGAAACTGAGTCTCCCCACACAATAGCAGAGATTCTCATCTTGCATCCTCTCCTGAGCTAATGACCAAGGTGGATGTCCCGGGTGGGCCTGTGGAATGGGAGAGGGGAGGAAGTCTATTGTCATGCAGAGGGACATGGAAAGACTTGTCTGAAGCTTATCCCCTGCACTGGAGTCCAGGTCGGGAAGGGAAGGCACAGAGGGGAGCAGGAAGCGGCCTCTCTGTGGTGGGGCTGGCTCCAGGGCAGGCCTGGTGGTGATGGCTGGAAGTGGGATGGCGCGTGAGTTGGCACCAGCCAGCAGTAGAGGCCAAGTCTCAGAGGTCATGGATCTCTCTCTCTGTCTCTGTCTCTCTCTCTCTCCCTCAGGGAGCTGAGGAGAGTAAGGTGGCTCCCCCTACCCACCTCGCCTACCTCTCCAAGGGCCCTTCTTTCTCTGGCCGCTCCGGGAGCCCTGCGGGCTTGGCTTCAACCCCCCACCCACCGCACAGGCCAAGGGCGCCTGCCTGACCGCCAGGGCCTAGGGCTGACCTCGGGGGTCCTCAGTGAATGCCCCGCCCTCCCTCCAGGCTCTGACACAGCTGCAGCTGTTCCTTTGCCGCCCTTCTGGACTCGGCTTCAGCTGTCTCCCTCCCCCTCCCCCACTCCCACTCAGCTTGCAGGCCGCTTCCCTGACTTGAAAGCATTGCTCTGGCCCTGAGGGCCACAGACCTACTGGCTTCAAGCTCAAGGGCTCTGCCTGGGCCTGCTGCTTCGGCCAGGGGCTCATTTCTTCCTGGAAAGACAAAGCCATGGCCTCACCCCCACGCCTGCACTTTGCCACGGCAGGCAGCCCAGGTGTAGGAAAGGCTCTGTGGAGTCAGAAGTGCCGAGACAGGCAGATGGCACCAGAGGGTTTGGGGGCCAGGGCGTAACTGGCTAGCCCCTCCTCCCGGAAGTCGGGGAGGCCCGGCCTTCCTAGTGCCCAGGCCACGGCTCCGGGGAGAAATCCGCCATGGAGGGCACGCGGGAGGCCCTCTGCCTGAGGTGGGCAGGTGTCACGCCAGGGCCACTGCAAGCCTGGCTCGGCTTGCCTGCTTTCTCCAAAGGAGGCTGGCCGACCAGCCGAACCTGGCACCTGGGCCAGCCCCTTCCAAGGGGACGAGTTCCAGAGGATAGAGCCCTGGGGGGCGGCTGCCAAGTCTCCTGGGGCGTGTGCTGGGCCCCCGTCAGAGGAGGAAGCAGCCTGGTAAACGGTGTGCCAGGCCTGAGATCTGGAGGCCTCCCACAGCCGGGGTCCCTGTCCTGCCCAGGCCCCCCGAGGGAGGACGATGGTCGGGCAGTGGCGAGCGTGGTGGGGCTGGCGCCGAGCCTGTCCTGGATGCCCCGGGGAAGGGCGCCGGGGGATGGGCTGCCCCTGGCCAGGTCTGAGGGAGCGACCCAGCTCGGGGCTGTCGGGGGCAGAGAGAGAACCCCCCTCCGCCCTTTCCCTTCAGGTTCTTAGGGCTGGCCAATTCCTTCCCAAGACAGCTTGTCTGAGAAAATCAGACCCAGCTGAAGAACATGTGTCCATGGGGGAAACCCGGGAAACTGAGTCTCCCCACACAATAGCAGAGATTCTCATCTTGCATCCTCTCCTGAGCTAATGACCAAGGTGGATGTCCCGGGTGGCCTGTGGAATGGGAGAGGGGAGGAAGTCTATTGTCATGCAGAGGGACATGGAAAGACTTGTCTGAAGCTTATCCCCTGCACTGGAGTCAGGTCGGGAAGGGAAGGCACAGAGGGGAGCAGGAAGCGGCCTCTCTGTGGTGGGGCTGGCTCCAGGGCAGGCCTGGGTGGTGATGGCTGGAAGTGGGATGGCGCGTGAGTTGGCACCAGCCAGCGGTAGAGGCCAAGTCTCAGAGGTCATGGATCTCTCTCTCTGTCTCTGTCTCTCTCTCTCTCCCTCAGGGAGCTGAGGAGAGTAAGGTGGCTCCCCCTACCCACCTCGCCTACCTCTCCAAGGGCCCTTCTTTCTCTGGCCGCTCCGGGAGCCCTGCGGGCTTGGCTTCAACCCCCCACCCACCGCACAGGCCAAGGGCGCCTGCCTGACCGCCAGGGCCTAGGGCTGACCTCGGGGGTCCTCAGTGAATGCCCCGCCCTCCCTCCAGGCTCTGACACAGCTGCAGCTGTTCCTTTGCCGCCCTTCTGGACCTCGGCTTCAGCTGTCTCCCTCCCCTCCCCCACTCCCACTCAGCTTGCAGGCCGCTTCCCTGACTTGAAAGCATTGCTCTGGCCCTGAGGGCCACAGACCTACTGGGCTTCAAGCTCAAGGCTCTGCCTGGGCCTGCTGCTTCGGCCAGGGGCTCATTTCTTCCTGGAAAGACAAAGCCATGGCCTCACCCCACGCCTGCACTTTGCCACGGCAGGCAGCCCAGGTGTAGGAAAGGCTCTGTGGAGTCAGAAGTGCCGAGACAGGCAGATGGCACCAGAGGGTTTGGGGGCCAGGGCGTAACTGGGCTAGCCCCTCCTCCCGGAAGTCGGGGAGGCCCGGCCTTCCTAGTGCCCAGGCCACGGCTCCGGGGAGAAATCCGCCATGGAGGGCACGCGGGAGGCCCTCTGCCTGAGGTGGCAGGTGTCACGCCAGGGCCACTGCAAGCCTGGCTCGGCTTGCCTGCTTTCTCCAAAGGAGGCTGGCCGACCAGCCGAACCTGGCACCTGGGCCAGCCCCTTCCAAGGGGACGAGTTCCAGAGGATAGAGCCCTGGGGGCGGCTGCCAAGTCTCCTGGGGCGTGTGCTGGGCCCCCGTCAGAGGAGGAAGCAGCCTGGTAAACGGTGTGCCAGGCCTGAGATCTGGAGGCCTCCCACAGCCGGGGTCCCTGTCCTGCCCAGGCCCCCCGAGGGAGGACGATGGTCGGGCAGTGGCGAGCGTGGTGGGGCTGGCGCCGAGCCTGTCCTTGGATGCCCCGGGGAAGGGCGCCGGGGGATGGGCTGCCCCTGGCCAGGTCTGAGGGAGCGACCCAGCTCGGGGCTGTCGGGGGCAGAGAGAGAACCCCCCTCCGCCCTTTCCCTTCAGGTTCTTAGGGCTGGCCAAATCCTTCCCAAGACAGCTTGTCTGGAGAAAAATCAGACCCAGCTGAAGAACATGTGTCCATGGGGGAAACCCGGGAAACTGAGTCTCCCCACACAATAGCAGAGATTCTCATCTTGCATCCTCTCCTGAGCTAATGACCAAGGTGGATGTCCCGGGTGGGCCTGTGGAATGGGAGAGGGGAGGAAGTCTATTGTCATGCAGAGGGACATGGAAAGACTTGTCTGAAGCTTATCCCCTGCACTGGAGTCAGGTCGGGAAGGGAAGGCACAGAGGGGAGCAGGAAGCGGCCTCTCTGTGGTGGGGCTGGCTCCATGGCAGGCCTGGTGGTGATGGCTGGAAGTGGGATGGCGCGTGAGTTGGCACCAGCCAGCAGTAGAGGCCAAGTCTCAGAGGTCATGGATCTCTCTCTCTGTCTCTGTCTCTCTCTCTCCCTCAGGGAGCTGAGGAGAGTAAGGTGGCTCCCCCTACCCACCTCGCCTACCTCTCCAAGGGCCCTTCTTTCTCTGGCCGCTCCGGGAGCCCTGCGGGCTTGGCTTCAACCCCCCCACCCACCGCACAGGCCAAGGGCGCCTGCCTGACCGCCAGGGCCTAGGGCTGACCTCGGGGGTCCTCAGTGAATGCCCCGCCCTCCCTCCAGGCTCTGACACAGCTGCAGCTGTTCCTTTGCCGCCCTTCTGGACTCGGCTTCAGCTGTCTCCCTCCCCTCCCCCACTCCCACTCAGCTTGCAGGCCGCTTCCCCTGACTTGAAAGCATTGCTCTGGCCCTGAGGGCCACAGACTACTGGGCTTCAAGCTCAAGGCTCTGCCTGGGCCTGCTGCTTCGGCCAGGGGCTCATTTCTTCCTGGAAAGACAAAGCCATGGCCTCACCCCACGCCTGCACTTTGCCACGGCAGGCAGCCCCAGGTGTAGGAAAGGCTCTGTGGAGTCAGAAGTGCCGAGACAGGCAGATGGCACCAGAGGGTTTGGGGGCCAGGGCGTAACTGGGCTAGCCCCTCCTCCCGGAAGTCGGGGAGGCCCGCCTTCCTAGTGCCCAGGCCACGGCTCCGGGGAGAAATCCGCCATGGAGGGCACGCGGGAGGCCCTCTGCCTGAGGTGGCAGGTGTCACGCCAGGGCCACTGCAAGCCTGGCTCGGCTTGCCTGCTTTCTCCAAAGGAGGCTGGCCGACCAGCCGAACCTGGCACCTGGGCCAGCCCCTTCCAAGGGGACGAGTTCCAGAGGATAGAGCCCTGGGGGCGGCTGCCAAGTCTCCTGGGGCGTGTGCTGGGCCCCCGTCAGAGGAGGAAGCAGCCTGGTAAACGGTGTGCCAGGGCCTGAGATCTGGAGGCCTCCCACAGCCGGGTCCCTGTCCTGCCCAGGCCCCCCGAGGGAGGACGATGGTCGGGCAGTGGCGAGCGTGGTGGGGCTGGCGCCGAGCCTGCCCTTGGATGCCCCGGGGAAGGGCGCCGGGGGATGGGCTGCCCCTGGCCAGGGTCTGAGGGAGCGACCCAGCTCGGGGCTGTCGGGGGCAGAGAGAGAACCCCCCTCCGCCCTTTCCCTTCAGGTTCTTAGGGCTGGCCAAATCCTTCCCAAGACAGCTTGTCTGGAGAAAATCAGACCCAGCTGAAGAACATGTGTCCATGGGGGAAACCCGGGAAACTGAGTCTCCCCACACAATAGCAGAGATTCTCATCTTGCATCCTCTCCTGAGCTAATGACCAAGGTGGATGTCCCGGGTGGGCCTGTGGAATGGGAGAGGGGAGGAAGTCTATTGTCATGCAGAGGGACATGGAAAGACTTGTCTGAAGCTTATCCCCTGCACTGGAGTCAGGTCGGGAAGGGAAGGCACAGAGGGGAGCAGGAAGCGGCCTCTCTGTGGTGGGGCTGGCTCCAGGGCAGGCCTGGTGGTGATGGCTGGAAGTGGGATGGCGCGTGAGTTGGCACCAGCCAGCGGTAGAGGCCAAGTCTCAGAGGTCATGGATCTCTCTCTCTGTCTCTGTCTCTCTCTCTCTCCCTCAGGGAGCTGAGGAGAGTAAGGTGGCTCCCCCTACCCACCTCGCCTACCTCTCCAAGGGCCCTTCTTTCTCTGGCCGCTCCGGGAGCCCTGCGGGCTTGGCTTCAACCCCCCACCCACCGCACAGGCCAAGGGCGCCTGCGCGACCGCCAGGGCATAGGGCTGACCTCGGGGGTCCTCAGTGAATGCCCCGCCCTCCCTCCAGGCTCTGACCCAGCTGCAGCTGTTCCTTTGCCGCCCTTCTGGACTCGGCTTCAGCTGTCTCCCTCCCCTCCCCCACTCCCACTCAGCTTGCAGGCCGCTTCCCTGCCTTGAAAGCATTGCTCTGGCCCTGAGGGCCACAGACCTACTGGGCTTCAAGCTCAAGGCTCTGCCTGGGCCTGCTGCTTCGGCCAGGGGCTCATTTCTTCCTGGAAAGACAAAGCCATGGCCTCACCCCACGCCTGCACTTTGCCACGGCAGGCAGCCCAGGTGTAGGAAAGGCTCTGTGGAGTCAGAAGTGCCGAGACAGGCAGATGGCACCAGAGGGTTTGGGGGCCAGGGCGTAACTGGGCTAGCCCCTCCTCCCGGAAGTCGGGGAGGCCCGGCCTTCCTAGTGCCCAGGCCACGGCTCCGGGGAGAAATCCGCCATGGAGGGCACGCGGGAGGCCCTCTGCCTGAGGTGGCAGGTGTCACGCCAGGGCCACTGCAAGCCTGGCTCGGCTTGCCTGCTTTCTCCAAAGGAGGCTGGCCGACCAGCCGAACCTGGCACCTGGGCCAGCCCCTTCCAAGGGGACGAGTTCCAGAGGATAGAGCCCTGGGGGCGGCTGCCAAGTCTCCTGGGGCGTGTGCTGGGCCCCTGTCAGAGGAGGAAGCAGCCTGGTAAACGGTGTGCCAGGCCTGAGATCTGGAGGCCTCCCACAGCCGGGTCCCTGTCCTGCCCAGGCCCCCCGAGGGAGGACGATGGTCGGGCAGTGGCGAACGTGGTGGGGCTGGCGCCGAGCCTGCCCTTGGATGCCCCGGGGAAGGGCGCCGGGGGATGGGCTGCCCCTGGCCAGGTCTGAGGGAGCGACCCAGCTCGGGGCTGTCGGGGGCAGAGAGAGAACCCCCCTCCGCCCTTTCCCTTCAGGTTCTTAGGGCTGGCCAAATCCTTCCCAAGACAGCTTGTCTGGAGAAAATTAGACCCAGCTGAAGAACATGTGTCCATGGGGGAAACCCGGGAAACTGAGTCTCCCCACACAATAGCAGAGATTCTCATCTTGCATCCTCTCCTGAGCTAATGACCAAGGTGGATGTCCCGGGTGGGCCTGTGGAATGGGAGAGGGGAGGAAGTCTATTGTCATGCAGAGGGACATGGAAAGACTTGTCTGAAGCTTATCCCCTGCACTGGAGTCAGGTCGGGAAGGGAAGGCACAGAGGGGAGCAGGAAGCGGCCTCTCTGTGGTGGGGCTGGCTCCGGGGCAGGCGTGGGGGTGATGGCTGGAAGTGGGATGGCGCGTGAGTTGGCACCAGCCAGCGGTAGAGGCAGAGACTCAGAGGTCATGGATCTCTCTCTCTGTCTCTGTCTCTCTCTCTCTCCCTCAGGGAGCTGAGGAGAGTAAGGTGGCTCCCCCTACCCACCTCGCCTACCTCTCCAAGGGCCCTTCTTTCTCTGGCCGCTCCGGGAGCCCTGCGGGCTTGGCTTCAACCCCCCACCCACCGCACAGGCCAAGGGCGCCTGCGCGACCGCCAGGGCCTAGGGCTGACCTCGGGGGTCCTCAGTGAATGCCCCGCCCTCCCTCCAGGCTCTGACCCAGCTGCAGCTGTTCCTTTGCCGCCCTTCTGGACTCGGCTTCAGCTGTCTCCCTCCCCTCCCCCACTCCCACTCAGCTTGCAGGCCGCTTCCCTGCCTTGAAAGCATTGCTCTGGCCCTGAGGGCCACAGACCTACTGGGCTTCAAGCTCAAGGCTCTGCCTGGGCCTGCTGCTTCGGCCAGGGGCTCATTTCTTCCTGGAAAGACAAAGCCATGGCCTCACCCCACGCCTGCACTTTGCCACGGCAGGAAGCCCAGGTGTAGGAAAGGCTCTGTGGAGTCAGAAGTGCCGAGACAGGCAGATGGCACCAGAGGGTTTGGGGGTCAGGGCGTAACTGGGCTAGCCCCTCCTCCCGGAAGTCGGGGAGGCCCGGCCTTCCTAGTGCCCAGGCCACGGCTCCGGGGAGAAATCCGCCATGGAGGGCACGCGGGAGGCCCTCTGCCTGAGGTGGCAGGTGTCACGCCAGGGCCACTGCAAGCCTGGCTCGGCTTGCCTGCTTTCTCCAAAGGAGGCTGGCCGACCAGCCGAACCTGGCACCTGGGCCAGCCCCTTCCAAGGGGACGAGTTCCAGAGGATAGAGCCCTGGGGGCGGCTGCCAAGTCTCCTGGGGTGTGTGCTGGGCCCCCGTCAGAGGAGGAAGCAGCCTGGTAAACGGTGTGCCAGGCCTGAGATCTGGAGGCCTCCCACAGCCGGGTCCCTGTCCTGCCCAGGCCCCCCGAGGGAGGACGATGGTCGGGCAGTGGCGAGCGTGGTGGGGCTTGCGCCGAGCCTGCCCTTGGATGCCCCGGGGAAGGGCGCCGGGGAATGGGCTGCCCCTGGCCAGGTCTGAGGGAGCGACCCAGCTCGGGGCTGTCGGGGGCAGAGAGAGAACCCCCCTCCGCCCTTTCCCTTCAGGTTCTTAGGGCTGGCCAAATCCTTCCCAAGACAGCTTGTCTGGAGAAAATCAGACCCAGCTGAAGAACATGTGTCCATGGGGGAAACCCGGGAAACTGAGTCTCCCCACACAATAGCAGAGATTCTCATCTTGCATCCTCTCCTGAGCTAATGACCAAGGTGGATGTCCCGGGTGGGCCTGTGGAATGGGAGAGGGGAGGAAGTCTATTGTCATGCAGAGGGACATGGAAAGACTTGTCTGAAGCTTATCCCCTGCACTGGAGTCAGGTCGGGAAGGGAAGGCACAGAGGGGAGCAGGAAGCGGCCTCTCTGTGGTGGGGCTGGCTCCGGGGCAGGCGTGGGGGTGATGGCTGGAAGTGGGATGGCGCGTGAGTTGGCACCAGCCAGCGGTAGAGGCCCAGACTCAGAGGTCATGGATCTCTCTCTCTGTCTCTGTCTCTCTCTCTCTCCCTCAGGGAGCTGAGGAGAATAAGGTGGCTCCCCCTACCCACTTCGCCTACCTCTCCAAGGGCCCTTCTTTCTCTGGCCGCTCCGGGAGCCCTGCGGGCTTGGCTTCAACCCCCCACCCACCGCACAGGCCAAGGGCGCCTGCGCGACTGCCAGGGCCTAGGGCTGACCTCGGGGGTCCTCAGTGAATGCCCCGCCCTCCCTCCAGGCTCTGACCCAGCTGCAGCTGTTCCTTTGCCGCCCTTCTGGACTAGGCTTCAGCTGTCTCCCTCCCCTCCCCCACTCCCACTCAGCTTGCAGGCCGCTTCCCTGCCTTGAAAGCATTGCTGTGGCCCTGAGGGCCACAGACCTACTGGGCTTCAAGCTCAAGGCTCTGCCTGGGCCTGCTGCTTCGGCCAGGGGCTCATTTCTTCTTGGAAAGACAAAGCCATGGCCTCACCCCACGCCTGCACTTTGCCATGGCAGGCAACCCAGGTGTAGGAAAGGCTCTGTGGAGTCAGAAGTGCCGAGACAGGCAGATGGCACCAGAGGGTTTGGGGGCCAGGGCGTAACTGGGCTAGCCCCTCCTCCCGGAAGTCGGGGAGGCCCGGCCTTCCTAGTGCCCAGGCCACGGCTCCGGGGAGAAATCCGCCATGGAGGGCACGCGGGAGGCCCTCTGCCTGAGGTGGCAGGTGTCACGCCAGGGCCACTGCAAGCCTGGCTCGGCTTGCCTGCTTTCTCCAAAGGAGGCTGGCCGACCAGCCGAACCTGGCACCTGGGCCAGCCCCTTCCAAGGGGACGAGTTCCAGAGGATAGAGCCCTGGGGGCGGCTGCCAAGTCTCCTGGGGCGTGTGCTGGGCCCCTGTCAGAGGAGGAAGCAGCCTGGTAAACGGTGTGCCAGGCCTGAGATCTGGAGGCCTCCCACAGCCGGGTCCCTGTCCTGCCCAGGCCCCCCGAGGGAGGACGATGGTCGGGCAGTGGCGAACGTGGTGGGGCTGGCGCCGAGCCTGCCCTTGGATGCCCCGGGGAAGGGCGCCGGGGGATGGGCTGCCCCTGGCCAGGTCTGAGGGAGCGACCCAGCTCGGGGCTGTCGGGGGCAGAGAGAGAACCCCCCTCCGCCCTTTCCCTTCAGGTTCTTAGGGCTGGCCAAATCCTTCCCAAGACAGCTTGTCTGGAGAAAATTAGACCCAGCTGAAGAACATGTGTCCATGGGGGAAACCCGGGAAACTGAGTCTCCCCACACAATAGCAGAGATTCTCATCTTGCATCCTCTCCTGAGCTAATGACCAAGGTGGATGTCCCGGGTGGGCCTGTGGAATGGGAGAGGGGAGGAAGTCTATTGTCATGCAGAGGGACATGGAAAGACTTGTCTGAAGCTTATCCCCTGCACTGGAGTCAGGTCGGGAAGGGAAGGCACAGAGGGGAGCAGGAAGCGGCCTCTCTGTGGTGGGGCTGGCTCCGGGGCAGGCGTGGGGGTGATGGCTGGAAGTGGGATGGCGCGTGAGTTGGCACCAGCCAGCGGTAGAGGCAGAGACTCAGAGGTCATGGATCTCTCTCTCTGTCTCTGTCTCTCTCTCTCTCCCTCAGGGAGCTGAGGAGAGTAAGGTGGCTCCCCCTACCCACCTCGCCTACCTCTCCAAGGGCCCTTCTTTCTCTGGCCGCTCCGGGAGCCCTGCGGGCTTGGCTTCAACCCCCCACCCACCGCACAGGCCAAGGGCGCCTGCGCGACCGCCAGGGCCTAGGGCTGACCTCGGGGGTCCTCAGTGAATGCCCCGCCCTCCCTCCAGGCTCTGACCCAGCTGCAGCTGTTCCTTTGCCGCCCTTCTGGACTCGGCTTCAGCTGTCTCCCTCCCCTCCCCCACTCCCACTCAGCTTGCAGGCCGCTTCCCTGCCTTGAAAGCATTGCTCTGGCCCTGAGGGCCACAGACCTACTGGGCTTCAAGCTCAAGGCTCTGCCTGGGCCTGCTGCTTCGGCCAGGGGCTCATTTCTTCCTGGAAAGACAAAGCCATGGCCTCACCCCACGCCTGCACTTTGCCACGGCAGGAAGCCCAGGTGTAGGAAAGGCTCTGTGGAGTCAGAAGTGCCGAGAAAGGCAGATGGCACCAGAGGGTTTGGGGGTCAGGGCGTAACTGGGCTAGCCCCTCCTCCCGGAAGTCGGGGAGGCCCGGCCTTCCTAGTGCCCAGGCCACGGCTCCGGGGAGAAATCCGCCATGGAGGGCACGCGGGAGGCCCTCTGCCTGAGGTGGCAGGTGTCACGCCAGGGCCACTGCAAGCCTGGCTCGGCTTGCCTGCTTTCTCCAAAGGAGGCTGGCCGACCAGCCGAACCTGGCACCTGGGCCAGCCCCTTCCAAGGGGACGAGTTCCAGAGGATAGAGCCCTGGGGGCGGCTGCCAAGTCTCCTGGGGTGTGTGCTGGGCCCCCGTCAGAGGAGGAAGCAGCCTGGTAAACGGTGTGCCAGGCCTGAGATCTGGAGGCCTCCCACAGCCGGGTCCCTGTCCTGCCCAGGCCCCCCGAGGGAGGACGATGGTCGGGCAGTGGCGAGCGTGGTGGGGCTTGCGCCGAGCCTGCCCTTGGATGCCCCGGGGAAGGGCGCCGGGGAATGGGCTGCCCCTGGCCAGGTCTGAGGGAGCGACCCAGCTCGGGGCTGTCGGGGGCAGAGAGAGAACCCCCCTCCGCCCTTTCCCTTCAGGTTCTTAGGGCTGGCCAAATCCTTCCCAAGACAGCTTGTCTGGAGAAAATCAGACCCAGCTGAAGAACATGTGTCCATGGGGGAAACCCGGGAAACTGAGTCTCCCCACACAATAGCAGAGATTCTCATCTTGCATCCTCTCCTGAGCTAATGACCAAGGTGGATGTCCCGGGTGGGCCTGTGGAATGGGAGAGGGGAGGAAGTCTATTGTCATGCAGAGGGACATGGAAAGACTTGTCTGAAGCTTATCCCCTGCACTGGAGTCAGGTCGGGAAGGGAAGGCACAGAGGGGAGCAGGAAGCGGCCTCTCTGTGGTGGGGCTGGCTCCGGGGCAGGCGTGGGGGTGATGGCTGGAAGTGGGATGGCGCGTGAGTTGGCACCAGCCAGCGGTAGAGGCCCAGACTCAGAGGTCATGGATCTCTCTCTCTGTCTCTGTCTCTCTCTCTCTCCCTCAGGGAGCTGAGGAGAATAAGGTGGCTCCCCCTACCCACTTCGCCTACCTCTCCAAGGGCCCTTCTTTCTCTGGCCGCTCCGGGAGCCCTGCGGGCTTGGCTTCAACCCCCCACCCACCGCACAGGCCAAGGGCGCCTGCGCGACTGCCAGGGCCTAGGGCTGACCTCGGGGGTCCTCAGTGAATGCCCCGCCCTCCCTCCAGGCTCTGACCCAGCTGCAGCTGTTCCTTTGCCGCCCTTCTGGACTAGGCTTCAGCTGTCTCCCTCCCCTCCCCCACTCCCACTCAGCTTGCAGGCCGCTTCCCTGCCTTGAAAGCATTGCTGTGGCCCTGAGGGCCACAGACCTACTGGGCTTCAAGCTCAAGGCTCTGCCTGGGCCTGCTGCTTCGGCCAGGGGCTCATTTCTTCTTGGAAAGACAAAGCCATGGCCTCACCCCACGCCTGCACTTTGCCATGGCAGGCAACCCAGGTGTAGGAAAGGCTCTGTGGAGTCAGAAGTGCCGAGACAGGCAGATGGCACCAGAGGGTTTGGGGGCCAGGGCGTAACTGGGCTAGCCCCTCCTCCCGGAAGTCGGGGAGGCCCGGCCTTCCTAGTGCCCAGGCCACGGCTCCGGGGAGAAATCCGCCATGGAGGGCACGCGGGAGGCCCTCTGCCTGAGGTGGCAGGTGTCACGCCAGGGCCACTGCAAGCCTGGCTCGGCTTGCCTGCTTTCTCCAAAGGAGGCTGGCCGACCAGCCGAACCTGGCACCTGGGCCAGCCCCTTCCAAGGGGACGAGTTCCAGAGGATAGAGCCCTGGGGGCGGCTGCCAAGTCTCCTGGGGCGTGTGCTGGGCCCCCGTCAGAGGAGGAAGCAGCCTGGTAAACGGTGTGCCAGGCCTGAGATCTGGAGGCCTCCCACAGCCGGGTCCCTGTCCTGCCCAGGCCCCCCGAGGGAGGACGATGGTCGGGCAGTGGCGAGCGTGGTGGGGCTGGCGCGAGCCTGCCCTTGGATGCCCCGGGGAAGGGCGCCGGGGGATGGGCTGCCCCTGGCCAGGTCTGAGGGAGCGACCCAGCTCGGGGCTGTCGGGGGCAGAGAGAGAACCCCCCTCCGCCCTTTCCCTTCAGGTTCTTAGGGCTGGCCAAATCCTTCCCAAGACAGCTTGTCTGGAGAAAATCAGACCCAGCTGAAGAACATGTGTCCATGGGGGAAACCCGGGAAACTGAGTCTCCCCACACAATAGCAGAGATTCTCATCTTGCATCCTCTCCTGAGCTAATGACCAAGGTGGATGTCCCGGGTGGGCCTGTGGAATGGGAGAGGGGAGGAAGTCTGTTGTCATGCAGAGGGACATGGAAAGACTTGTCTGAAGCTTATCCCCTGCACTGGAGTCAGGTCGGGAAGGGAAGGCACAGAGGGGAGCAGGAAGCGGCCTCTCTGTGGTGGGGCTGGCTCCGGGGCAGGCGTGGGGGTGATGGCTGGAAGTGGGATGGCGCGTGAGTTGGCACCAGCCAGCGGTAGAGGCAGAGACTCAGAGGTCATGGATCTCTCTCTCTGTCTCTGTCTCTCTCTCTCTCCCTCAGGGAGCTGAGGAGAGTAAGGTGGCTCCCCCTACCCACCTCGCCTACCTCTCCATGGGCCCTTCTTTCTCTGGCCGCTCCGGGAGCCCTGCGGGCTTGGCTTCAACCCTCCACCCACAGCACAGGCCAAGGGCGCCTGCGCGACCGCCGGGGCCTAGGGCTGACCTCGGGGGTCCTCAGTGAATGCCCCGCCCTCCCTCCAGGCTCTGACACAGCTGCAGCTGTTCCTTTGCCGCCCTTCTGGACTCGGCTTCAGCTGTCTCCCTCCCCTCCCCCACTCCCACTCAGCTTGCAGGCCGCTTCCCTGCCTTGAAAGCATTGCTGTGGCCCTGAGGGCCACAGACCTACTGGGCTTCAAGCTCAAGGCTCTGCCTGGGCCTGCTGCTTCGGCCAGGGGCTCATTTCTTCCTGGAAAGACAAAGCCATGGCCTCACCCCACGCCTGCACTTTGCCACGGCAGGCAGCCCAGGTGTAGGAAAGGCTCTGTGGAGTCAGAAGTGCCGAGACAGGCAGATGGCACCAGAGGGTTTGGGGGCCAGGGCGTAACTGGGCTAGCCCCTCCTCCCAGAAGTCGGGGAGGCCCGGCCTTCCTAGTGCCCAGGCCACGGCTCCGGGGAGAAATCCGCCATGGAGGGCACACGGGAGGCCCTCTGCCTGAGGTGGCAGGTGTCACGCCAGGGCCACTGCAAGCCTGGCTCGGCTTGCCTGCTTTCTCCAAAGGAGGCTGGCCGACCAGCCGAACCTGGCACCTGGGCCAGCCCCTTCCAAGGGGACGAGTTCCAGAGGATAGAGCCATGGGGGCGGCTGCCAAGTCTCCTGGGGCGTGTGCTGGGCCCCCGTCAGAGGAGGAAGCAGCCTGGTAAACGGTGTGCCAGGCCTGAGATCTGGAGGCCTCCCACAGCCGGGTCCCTGTCCTGCCCAGGCCCCCCGAGGGAGGACGATGGTCGGGCAGTGGCGAGCGGGGTGGGGCTGGAGCCGAGCCTGCCCTTGGATGCCCCGGGGAAGGGCGCCGGGGGATGGGCTGCCCCTGGCCAGGTCTGAGGGAGCGACCCAGCTCGGGGCTGTCGCGGGCAGAGAGAGAACCCCCCTCCGCCCTTTCCCTTCAGGTTCTTAGGGCTGGCCAAATCCTTCCCAAGACAGCTTGTCTGGAGAAAATCAGACCCAGCTGAAGAACATGTGTCCATGGGGGAAACCCGGGAAACTGAGTCTCCCCACACAATAGCAGAGATTCTCATCTTGCATCCTCTCCTGAGCTAATGACCAAGGTGGATGTCCCGGGTGGGCCTGTGGAATGGGAGAGGGGAGGAAGTCTATTGTCATGCAGAGGGACATGGAAAGACTTGTCTGAAGCTTATCCCCTGCACTGGAGTCAGGTCGGGAAGGGAAGGCACAGAGGGGAGCAGGAAGCGGCCTCTCTGTGGTGGGGCTGGCTCCGGGGCAGGCGTGGGGGTGATGGCTGGAAGTGGGATGGCGCGTGAGTTGGCACCAGCCAGCGGTAGAGGCAGAGACTCAGAGGTCATGGATCTCTCTCTCTGTCTCTGACTCTCTCTCTCTCCCTCAGGGAGCTGAGGAGAGTAAGGTGGCTCCCCCTACCCACCTCGCCTACCTCTCCATGGGCCCTTCTTTCTCTGGCCGCTCCGGGAGCCCTGCGGGCTTGGCTTCAACCCTCCACCCACAGCACAGGCCAAGGGCGCCTGCGCGACCGCCGGGGCCTAGGGCTGACCTCGGGGGTCCTCAGTGAATGCCCCGCCCTCCCTCCAGGCTCTGACCCAGCTGCAGCTGTTCCTTTGCCGCCCTTCTGGACTCGGCTTCAGCTGTCTCCCTCCCCTCCCCCACTCCCACTCAGCTTGCAGGCCGCTTCCCTGCCTTGAAAGCATTGCTCTGGCCCTGAGGGCCACAGACCTACTGGGCTTCAAGCTCAAGGCTCTGCCTGGGCCTGCTGCTTCGGCCAGGGGCTCATTTCTTCCTGGAAAGACAAAGCCATGGCCTCACCCCACGCCTGCACTTTGCCACGGCAGGCAGCCCAGGTGTAGGAAAGGCTCTGTGGAGTCAGAAGTGCCGAGACAGGCAGATGGCACCAGAGGGTTTGGGGGCCAGGGCGTAACTGGGCTAGCCCCTCCTCCCCCAAGTCGGGGAGGCCCGGCCTTCCTAGTGCCCAGGCCACGGCTCCGGGGAGAAATCCGCCATGGAGGGCACGCGGGAGGCCCTCTGCCTGAGGTGGCAGGTGTCACGCCAGGGCCACTGCAAGCCTGGCTCGGCTTGCCTGCTTTCTCCAAAGGAGGCTGGCCGACCAGCCGAACCTGGCACCTGGGCCAGCCCCTTCCAAGGGGACGAGTTCCAGAGGATAGAGCCATGGGGGCGGCTGCCAAGTCTCCTGGGGCGTGTGCTGGGCCCCCGTCAGAGGAGTAAGCAGCCTGGTAAACGGTGTGCCAGGCCTGAGATCTGGAGGCCTCCCACAGCCGGGTCCCTGTCCTGCCCAGGCCCCCCGAGGGAGGACGATGGTCGGGCAGTGGCGAGCGGGGTGGGGCTGGCGCCGAGCCTGCCCTTGGATGCCCCGGGGAAGGGCGCCGGGGGATGGGCTGCCCCTGGCCAGGTCTGAGGGAGCGACCCAGCTCGGGGCTGTCGCGGGCAGAGAGAGAACCCCCCTCCGCCCTTTCCCTTCAGGTTCTTAGGGCTGGCCAAATCCTTCCCAAGACAGCTTGTCTGGAGAAAATCAGACCCAGCTGAAGAACATGTGTCCATGGGGGAAACCCGGGAAACTGAGTCTCCCCACACAATAGCAGAGATTCTCATCTTGCATCCTCTCCTGAGCTAATGACCAAGGTGGATGTCCCGGGTGGGCCTGTGGAATGGGAGAGGGGAGGAAGTCTATTGTCATGCAGAGGGACATGGAAAGACTTGTCTGAAGCTTATCCCCTGCACTGGAGTCAGGTCGGGAAGGGAAGGCACAGAGGGGAGCAGGAAGCGGCCTCTCTGTGGTGGGGCTGGCTCCGGGGCAGGCGTGGGGGTGATGGCTGGAAGTGGGATGGCGCGTGAGTTGGCACCAGCCAGCGGTAGAGGCAGAGACTCAGAGGTCATGGATCTCTCTCTCTGTCTCTGACTCTCTCTCTCTCCCTCAGGGAGCTGAGGAGAGTAAGGTGGCTCCCCCTACCCACCTCGCCTACCTCTCCATGGGCCCTTCTTTCTCTGGCCGCTCCGGGAGCCCTGCGGGCTTGGCTTCAACCCTCCACCCACAGCACAGGCCAAGGGCGCCTGCGCGACCGCCGGGGCCTAGGGCTGACCTCGGGGGTCCTCAGTGAATGCCCCGCCCTCCCTCCAGGCTCTGACCCAGCTGCAGCTGTTCCTTTGCCGCCCTTCTGGACTCGGCTTCAGCTGTCTCCCTCCCCTCCCCCACTCCCACTCAGCTTGCAGGCCGCTTCCCTGCCTTGAAAGCATTGCTCTGGCCCTGAGGGCCACAGACCTACTGGGCTTCAAGCTCAAGGCTCTGCCTGGGCCTGCTGCTTCGGCCAGGGGCTCATTTCTTCCTGGAAAGACAAAGCCATGGCCTCACCCCACGCCTGCACTTTGCCACGGCAGGCAGCCCAGGTGTAGGAAAGGCTCTGTGGAGTCAGAAGTGCCGAGACAGGCAGATGGCACCAGAGGGTTTGGGGGCCAGGGCGTAACTGGGCTAGCCCCTCCTCCCCCAAGTCGGGGAGGCCCGGCCTTCCTAGTGCCCAGGCCACGGCTCCGGGGAGAAATCCGCCATGGAGGGCACGCGGGAGGCCCTCTGCCTGAGGTGGCAGGTGTCACGCCAGGGCCACTGCAAGCCTGGCTCGGCTTGCCTGCTTTCTCCAAAGGAGGCTGGCCGACCAGCCGAACCTGGCACCTGGGCCAGCCCCTTCCAAGGGGACGAGTTCCAGAGGATAGAGCCATGGGGGCGGCTGCCAAGTCTCCTGGGGCGTGTGCTGGGCCCCCGTCAGAGGAGTAAGCAGCCTGGTAAACGGTGTGCCAGGCCTGAGATCTGGAGGCCTCCCACAGCCGGGTCCCTGTCCTGCCCAGGCCCCCCGAGGGAGGACGATGGTCGGGCAGTGGCGAGCGGGGTGGGGCTGGCGCCGAGCCTGCCCTTGGATGCCCCGGGGAAGGGCGCCGGGGGATGGGCTGCCCCTGGCCAGGTCTGAGGGAGCGACCCAGCTCGGGGCTGTCGCGGGCAGAGAGAGAACCCCCCTCCGCCCTTTCCCTTCAGGTTCTTAGGGCTGGCCAAATCCTTCCCAAGACAGCTTGTCTGGAGAAAATCAGACCCAGCTGAAGAACATGTGTCCATGGGGGAAACCCGGGAAACTGAGTCTCCCCACACAATAGCAGAGATTCTCATCTTGCATCCTCTCCTGAGCTAATGACCAAGGTGGATGTCCCGGGTGGGCCTGTGGAATGGGAGAGGGGAGGAAGTCTATTGTCATGCAGAGGGACATGGAAAGACTTGTCTGAAGCTTATCCCCTGCACTGGAGTCAGGTCGGGAAGGGAAGGCACAGAGGGGAGCAGGAAGCGGCCTCTCTGTGGTGGGGCTGGCTCCGGGGCAGGCATGGGGGTGATGGCTGGAAGTGGGATGGCGCGTGAGTTGGCACCAGCCAGCGGTAGAGGCAGAGACTCAGAGGTCATGGATCTCTCTCTCTGTCTCTGACTCTCTCTCTCTCCCTCAGGGAGCTGAGGAGAGTAAGGTGGCTCCCCCTACCCACCTCGCCTACCTCTCCATGGGCCCTTCTTTCTCTGGCCGCTCCGGGAGCCCTGCGGGCTTGGCTTCAACCCTCCACCCACAGCACAGGCCAAGGGCGCCTGCGCGACCGCCGGGGCCTAGGGCTGACCTCGGGGGTCCTCAGTGAATGCCCCGCCCTCCCTCCAGGCTCTGACCCAGCTGCAGCTGTTCCTTTGCCGCCCTTCTGGACTCGGCTTCAGCTATCTCCCTCCCCTCCCCCACTCCCACTCAGCTTGCAGGCCGCTTCCCTGCCTTGAAAGCATTGCTCTGGCCCTGAGGGCCACAGACCTACTGGGCTTCAAGCTCAAGGCTCTGCCTGGGCCTGCTGCTTCGGCCAGGGGCTCATTTCTTCCTGGAAAGACAAAGCCATGGCCTCACCCCACGCCTGCACTTTGCCACGGCAGGCAGCCCAGGTGTAGGAAAGGCTCTGTGGAGTCAGAAGTGCCGAGACAGGCAGATGGCACCAGAGGGTTTGGGGGCCAGGGCGTAACTGGGCTAGCCCCTCCTCCCCCAAGTCGGGGAGGCCCGGCCTTCCTAGTGCCCAGGCCACGGCTCCGGGGAGAAATCCGCCATGGAGGGCACGCGGGAGGCCCTCTGCCTGAGGTGGCAGGTGTCACGCCAGGGCCACTGCAAGCCTGGCTCGGCTTGCCTGCTTTCTCCAAAGGAGGCTGGCCGACCAGCCGAACCTGGCACCTGGGCCAGCCCCTTCCAAGGGGACGAGTTCCAGAGGATAGAGCCATGGGGGCGGCTGCCAAGTCTCCTGGGGCGTGTGCTGGGCCCCCGTCAGAGGAGGAAGCAGCCTGGTAAACGGTGTGCCAGGCCTGAGATCTGGAGGCCTCCCACAGCCGGGTCCCTGTCCTGCCCAGGCCCCCCGAGGGAGGACGATGGTCGGGCAGTGGCGAGCGTGGTGGGGCTGGCGCCGAGCCTGCCCTTGGATGCCCCGGGGAAGGGCGCCGGGGGATGGGCTGCCCCTGGCCAGGTCTGAGTTAGCGACCCAGCTCCGGGCTGTCGGGGGCAGAGAGAGAACCCCCCTCCGCCCTTTCCCTTCAGGTTCTTAGGGCTGGCCAAATCCTTCCCAAGACAGCTTGTCTGGAGAAAATCAGACCCAGCTGAAGAACATGTGTCCATGGGGGAAACCCGGGAAACTGAGTCTCCCCACAGAATAGCAGAGATTCTCATCTTGCATCCTCTCCTGAGCTAATGACCAAGGTGGATGTCCCGGGTGGGCCTGTGGAATGGGAGAGGGGAGGAAGTCTATTGTCATGCAGAGGGACATGGAAAGACTTGTCTGAAGCTTATCCCCTGCACTGGAGTCAGGTCGGGAAGGGAAGGCACAGAGGGGAGCAGGAAGCGGCCTCTCTGTGGTGGGGCTGGCTCCGGGGCAGGCGTGGGGGTGATGGCTGGAAGTGGGATGGCGCGTGAGTTGGCACCAGCCAGCGGTAGAGGCAGAGACTCAGAGGTCATGGATCTCTCTCTCTGTCTCTGACTCTCTCTCTCTCCCTCAGGGAGCTGAGGAGAGTAAGGTGGCTCCCCCTACCCACCTCGCCTACCTCTCCATGGGCCCTTCTTTCTCTGGCCGCTCCGGGAGCCCTGCGGGCTTGGCTTCAACCCTCCACCCACAGCACAGGCCAAGGGCGCCTGCGCGACCGCCGGGGCCTAGGGCTGACCTCGGGGGTCCTCAGTGAATGCCCCGCCCTCCCTCCAGGCTCTGACACAGCTGCAGCTGTTCCTTTGCCGCCCTTCTGGACTCGGCTTCAGCTGTCTCCCTCCCCTCCCCCACTCCCACTCAGCTTGCAGGCCGCTTCCCTGCCTTGAAAGCATTGCTCTGGCCCTGAGGGCCACAGACCTACTGGGCTTCAAGCTCAAGGCTCTGCCTGGGCCTGCTGCTTCGGCCAGGGGCTCATTTCTTCCTGGAAAGACAAAGCCATGGCCTCACCCCACGCCTGCACTTTGCCACGGCAGGCAGCCCAGGTGTAGGAAAGGCTCTGTGGAGTCAGAAGTGCCGAGACAGGCAGATGGCACCAGAGGGTTTGGGGGCCAGAGCGTAACTGGGCTAGCCCCTCCTCCCCCAAGTCGGGGAGGCCCGGCCTTCCTAGTGCCCAGGCCACGGCTCCGGGGAGAAATCCGCCATGGAGGGCACGCGGGAGGCCCTCTGCCTGAGGTGGCAGGTGTCACGCCAGGGCCACTGCAAGCCTGGCTCGGCTTGCCTGCTTTCTCCAAAGGAGGCTGGCCGACCAGCCGAACCTGGCACCTGGGCCAGCCCCTTCCAAGGGGACGAGTTCCAGAGGATAGAGCCATGGGGGCGGCTGCCAAGTCTCCTGGGGCGTGTGCTGGGCCCCCGTCAGAGGAGGAAGCAGCCTGGTAAACGGTGTGCCAGGCCTGAGATCTGGAGGCCTCCCACAGCCGGGTCCCTGTCCTGCCCAGGCCCCCCGAGGGAGGACGATGGTCGGGCAGTGGCGAGCGTGGTGGGGCTGGCGCCGAGCCTGCCCTTGGATGCCCCGGGGAAGGGCGCCGGGGGATGGGCTGCCCCTGGCCAGGTCTGAGTTAGCGACCCAGCTCGGGGCTGTCGGGGGCAGAGAGAGAACCCCCCTCCGCCCTTTCCCTTCAGGTTCTTAGGGCTGGCCAAATCCTTCCCAAGACAGCTTGTCTGGAGAAAATCAGACCCAGCTGAAGAACATGTGTCCATGGGGGAAACCCGGGAAACTGAGTCTCCCCACACAATAGCAGAGATTCTCATCTTGCATCCTCTCCTGAGCTAATGACCAAGGTGGATGTCCCGGGTGGGCCTGTGGAATGGGAGTGGGGAGGAAGTCTATTGTCATGCAGAGGGACATGGAAAGACTTGTCTGAAGCTTGTCCTCTGCACTGGGGTCAGGTAGGGAAGGTATGGCACAGAGGTGACCAGGAACCAACCGGCCTCTCCATGGTGGGGCTGGCACCAAGGCAGGCGTGGGGGTGATGGCTGGAAGTGGGATGGCGCGTGAGTTGGCACCAGCCAGCGGTAGAGGCCGAGACTCAGAGGTCATGGATCTCTCTCTCTGTCTCTGTCTCTCTCTCTCTCCATCAGGGAGCTGAGGAGAGTAAGGTGGCTCCCCCTACCCACCTCGCCTACCTCTCCATGGGCCCTTCTTTCTCTGGCCGCTCCGGGAGCCCTGCGGGCTTGGGTTCAAGCCCCCACACACCGCACAGTCCAAGGGCGCATGCGCGACCGCCGGGGCCTAGGTCTGGCCTGGGGGGGGTCCTCAGTGAATGCCCCGCCCTCCCTCCAGGCTCTGACCCAGCTGCAGCTCTTCCATCGCCACCCTTCTGGACTAGGCTTCAGCTGTCTCCCTCCCCTCCCCCACTCCCACTCAGCTTGCAGGCCGCTTCCCTGCCTTGAAAGCATTGCTCTGGCCCTGAGGGCCACAGACCTACTGCGCTTCAAGCTCAAGGCTCTGCCTGGGCCTGCTTCTTCGGCCAGGGGCTCACTTTTTCCTGGAAAGAGAAGGCATGGCCTCACCCCACGCCTGCACTTGTAAGCAAGTACTTTCTCATTCCAAGTAGCAAGTTACTATGTAGGAACAAGTTTGTATAGGTATTTCAAAGATGCCCAGAACTGAGCTAAACTTGGTATGTCTCCAACTCCTAGAAATAACTTCATGCCCCATCTCCCTTACTTCCAGCTAGTAAGGATCACATAATTCCTAACAAAGATTTGACACAGATTCCCAATTCGGGCATTCAGAACATATAGCACGTTGCTGTAAGCAAGCACATTCTCATTCAAAGATGCAAGTTACTATGTAGGAACAAGTTTGTATAGGTATTTCAAAGATGCTCAGAACTGAGCTAAACTTGGTATGTGTCCAACTCCTAGGAATAACTTCATGCCCCATCTCCCTTACTTCCAGCTAGTAAGGATCACATAATTCCTAACAAAGTTTTGACACAGATTCCCAATTCGGGCATTCAGAACATATAGCACGTTGCTGTAAGCAAGCACATTCTCATTCAAAGTTGCAAGTTACTATGTAGGAACAAGTTTGTATAGGTATTTCAAAGATGCCCAGAACTGAGCTAAACTTGGTATGCCTCCAACTCCTAGAAATAACTTCATGCCCCATCTCCCTTACTTCCAGCTAGTAAGGATCACATAATTCCTAACAAAGTTTTGACACAGATTCCCAATTCGGGCATTCAGAACATATAGCACGTTGCTGTAAGCAAGCACATTCTCATTCAAAGTTGCAAGTTACTATGTAGGAACAAGTTTGTATAGGTATTTCAAAGATGCTCAGAACTGAGCTAAACTTGGTATGTGTCCAACTCCTAGGAATAACTTCATGCCCCATCTCCCTTACTTCCAGCTAGTAAGGATCACATAATTCCTAACAAAGTTTTGACACAGATTCCCAATTCGGGCATTCAGAACATATAGCACGTTGCTGTAAGCAAGCATATTCTCATTCAAAGTTGCAACTTACTATGTAGCAACAAGTTTGTATAGGTATTTCAAAGATGCCCAGAACAGAGCTAAAAGTTGTAGGTCTCCAACTCCTAGAAATAACTTCATGCCCCATCTCCCTTACTTCCAGCTAGTAAGGATCACATAATTCCTAACAAAGTTTTGTCACACATTCCCAATTCGGGCATTCAGAACATATAGCACGTTGCTGCAAGCAAGCACATTCTCATTCAAAGTTGCAAGTTACTATGTAGGAACAAGTTTGTATAGGTATTTCAAAGATGCCCAGAACTGAGCTAAACTTGGTATGTGTCCAACTCCTAGAAATAACTTCATGCCCCATCTCCCTTACTTCCAGCTAGTAAGGATCACATAATTCCTAACAAAGTTTTGACACAGATTCCTAATTCGGGCATTCAGAACATATAGCACGTTGCTGTAAGCAAGCACATTCTCATTCAAAGTTGCAAGTTACTATGTAGGAACAAGTTTGTATAGGTATTTCAAAGATGCCCAGAACTGAGGTAAACTTGGTATGTGTCCAACTCCTAGAAATATCTTCATGCCCCATCTCCCTTACTTCCAGCTAGTAAGGATCACATAATTCCTAACAAAGTTTTGACACAGATTCCCAATTCGGGCATTCAGAACATATAGCACATTGCTGTAAGCAAGCACATTCTCATTCAAAGTTGCAAGATACTATGTAGGAACAAGTTTGTATAGGTATTTCAAATATGCCCAGAACTGAGCTAAACTTGGTATGTGTCCAACTCCTAGAAATAACTTCATGCCCCAACTCCCTTACTTCCAGCTAGTAAGGATCACATAATTCCTAACAAAGTTTTGACACAGATTCCCAATTCGGGCATTCACAACATATAGCACGTTGCTGTAAGCAAGCACATTCTCATTCAAAGTTGGCAGTTACTATGTAGGAACAAGTTTGTATAGGTATTTCAAAGATGCCCAGAACTGAGCTAAACGTTGTATGTCTCCAACTCCTAGAAATAACTTCATGCCCCATCTCGCTTACTTCCAGCTAGTAAGGATCACATAATTCCTAACAAAGTTTTGACACAGATTCTCAATTCGGGCATTCAGAACATATAGCACGTTGCTGTAAGCAAGCACATTCTCATTCAAAGTTGCAAGTTACTATGTAGGAACAAGTTTGTATAGGTATTTCAAAGATGCCCAGAACTGAGCTAAACGTTGTATGTGTCCAACCTCTAGAAATAACTTCATGACCCATCTCCCTTACTTCCAGCTAGTAAGGATCACATAATTCCTAACAAAGTTTTGACACAGATTCCCAATGCGGGCATTCAGAACATATAGTACATTGCTGTAAGCAAGCACATTCTCATTCAAAGTTGGAAGTTACTATGTAGGAACAAGTTTGTATAGGTATTTCAAAGATGCCCAGAACAGAGCTAAAAGTTGTAGGTCTCCAACTCCTAGAAATAACTTCATGCCCCATCTCCCTTACTTCCAGCTAGTAAGGATCACATAATTCCTAACAAAGTTTTGACACAGATTCCCAATTCGGGTATTCAGAACATATAGCACGTTGCTGTAAGCAAGCACATTCTCATTCAAAGTTGCAAGTTACTATGTAGGAACAAGTTTGTATAGGTATTTCAAAGATGCCCAGAACTGAGGTAAACTTGGTATGTGTCCAACTCCTAGAAATATCTTCATGCCCCATCTCCCTTACTTCTAGCTAGTAAGGATCACATAATTCCTAACAAAGTTTTGACACAGATTCCCAATTCGGGCATTCAGAACATATAGCACATTGCTGTAAGCAAGCACATTCTCATTCAAAGTTGCAAGTTACTATGTAGGAACAAGTTTGTATAGGTATTTCAAAGATGCCCAGAACTGAGCTAAACGTTGTATGTCTCCAACTCCTAGAAATAACTTCATGCCCCATCTCGCTTACTTCCAGCTAGTAAGGATCACATAATTCCTAACAAAGTTTTGGCACAGATTCTCAATTCGGGCATTCAGAACATATAGCACGTTGCTGTAAGCAAGCACATTCTCATTCAAAGTTGCAAGTTACTATGTAGGAACAAGTTTGTATAGGTATTTCAAAGATGCCCAGAACTGAGCTAAACGTTGTATGTGTCCAACCTCTAGAAATAACTTCATGACCCATCTCCCTTACTTCCATCTAGTAAGGATCACATAATTCCTAACAAAGTTTTGACACAGATTCCCAATTCGGGCATTCAGAACATATAGTACATTGCTGTAAGCAAGCACATTCTCATTCAAAGTTGGAAGTTACTATGTAGGAACAAGTTTGTATAGGTATTTCAAAGATGCCCAGAACAGAGCTAAAAGTTTTAGGTCTCCAACTCCTAGAAATAACTTCATGCCCCATCTCCCTTACTTCCAGCTAGTAAGGATCACATAATTCCTAACAAAGTTTTGACACAGATTCCCAATTCGGGTATTCAGAACATATAACACGTTGCTGTAAGCAAGCACATTCTCATTCAAAGTTGCAAGTTACTATGTAGGAACAAGTTTGTATAGGTATTTCAAAGATGCCCAGAACTGAGGTAAACTTGGTATGTGTCCAACTCCTAGAAATATCTTCATGCCCCATCTCCCTTACTTCTAGCTAGTAAGGATCACATAATTCCTAACAAAGTTTTGACACAGATTCCCAATTCGGGCATTCAGAACATATAGCACGTTGCTGTAAGCAAGCACATTCTGATTCAAAGTTGCAAGTTACTATGTAGGAACTAGTTTGTATAGGTATTTCAAAGATGCCCAGAACTGAACTAAACGTTGTATGTCTGCAACTCCTAGAAATAACTTCATGCCCCATCTCCCTTACTTCCAGCCAGTAAGGTTCACATAATTCCTAACAAAGTTTAGACACAGATTCCCAATTCGGGCATTCAGAACATATACCACGTTGCTGTAAGCAAGCACATTCTCATTCAAAGTTGCAAGTTACTATGTAGGAACAAGTTTGTATAGGTATTTCAAAGATGCCCAGAACTGAGCTAAACGTTGTATGTCTGCAACTCCTAGAAATAACTTCATGCCCCATCTCCCTTACTTCCAGCTAGTAAGGATCACATAATTCCTAACAAAGTTTTGACACAGAATCCCAATTCGGGCATTCAGAACATATAGCACGTTGCTGTAAGCAAGCACATTCTCATTCAAAGTTGCAAGTTACTATGTAGGAACAAGTTTGTATAGGTATTTCAAAGATGCCCAGAACTGAGCTGAACTTGGTATGTCTGCAACTCCTAGAAATAACTTCATGCCCCATCTCCATTACTTCCAGCTGGTACGGATCACATAATTCCTAACAAAGATTTGACACAGATTCCCAATTCGGGCATTCAGACCATATAGCACGTTGCTGTAAGCAAGCACATTCTCATTCAAAGTTGCAAGTTACTATGTAGGAACAAGTGTGTATAGGTATTTCAAAGATGCCCAGAACTGAGCTAAACGTTGTATGTCTCCAACTCCTAGAAATAACTTCATGCCCCATCTCCCTTACTTCCAGATTGTAAGGATCACATAATTCCTAACAAAGTTTTGACACAGATTCCCAATTCGGGCATTCAGAACATATAGGACGTTGCTGTAAGCAAGCACATTCTCATTCAAAGTTGCAAGTTACTATGTAGGAACAAGTTTGTATAGGTATTTCAAAGATGCCCAGAACTGAGCTAAACGTTGTATGTCACCAACTCCTAGAAATAACTTGATGCCCCGTCTCCCTTACTTCCAGCTAGTAAGGATCACATAATTCCTAACAAAGTTTTGACACAGATTCCCAATTCGGGCATTCATAACATATAGCACGTTGCTGTAAGCAAGCACATTCTGATTCAAAGTTGCAAGTTACTATGTAGGAACATGTTTGTATAGGTATTTCAAAGATGCCCAGAACTGAGCTAAACGTTGTATGTCTGCAACTCCTAGAAATAACATCATGCCCCATCTCCCTTACTTCCAGCTAGTCAGGATCACATAATTCCTAACAAAGTTTTGACACAGATTCCCAATTCGGGCATTGAGAACATGTAGCACGTTGCTGTAAGCAAGCACATTCTGATTCAAAGTTGCAAGTTACTATGTAGGAACAAGTTTGTATAGGTATTTCAAAGATGCCCAGAACTGAGCTAAACGTATATGTCTCCAACTCCTAGAAATAACTACATGCCCCATCTCCCTTACTTCCATCTAGTAAGGATCACATAATACCTAACAAAGTTTTGACACAGATTCCCAATTCGGGCATTCAGAACATATAGCACTTTGCTGTAAGCAAGCACATTCTCATTCAAAGTTGCAAGTTACTATGTAGGAACAAGTTTGTATAGGTATTTCAAAGATGCCCAGAACTGAGCTAAACTTGGTATGTCTCCAACTCCTAGAAATAACTTCATGCCCCATCTCCCTTACTTCCAGCTAGAAAGGATCTCATAATTCCTAACAAAGTTTTGACACAGATTCCCAATTCGGGCATTCAGAACATATAGCACGTTGCAGTAAGCAAGCACATTCTCATTCAAAGTTGCAAGTTACTATGTAGGAACAAGTTTGTATAGGTATTTCAAAGATGCCCAGAACTGAGCTAAACGTTGTACGACTCCAACTCCTAGAAATATCTTCATGCCCCATCTCCCTTACTTCCAGCTAGTAAGGATCACATAATTCCTAACAAAATTTTGACACAGATTCCCAATTCGGGCATTCAGAACATATAGCACGTTGCTGTAAGCAAGCACATTCTCATTCAAAGTTGCAAGTTACTATGTAGGAACAAGTTTGTATAGGTATTTCAAAGATGCCCAGAACTGAGCTAAACTTGGTATGTCTCCAACTCCTAGAAATAACTTCATGCCCCATCTCCCTTACTTCCAGCTAGTAAGGATCACATAATTCCTAACAAAGATTTGACACAGAATCCCAATTCGGGCATTCAGAACATATCGCACGTTGCTGTAAGCAAGCACATTCTCATTCAAAGTTGCAAGTTACTATGTAGGAACAAGTTTGTATAGGTATTTCAAAGATGCCCAGAACTGAGCTAAACGTTGTATGTCTCCAACTCCTAGAAATAACTACATGCCCCATCTCCCTTACTTCCAGCTAGTCAGGATCACATAATTCCTAACAAAGTTTTGACACAGATTCCCAATTCGGGCATTGAGAACATATAGCACGTTGCTGTAAGCAAGCACATTCTGATTCAAAGTTGCAAGTTACTATGTAGGAACAAGTTTGTATAGGTATTTCAAAGATGCCCAGAACTGAGCTAAACGTTGTATGTCTCCAACTCTTAGAAATAACTTCATGCCCCATTTCCCTTACTTCCAGCTAGTAACGATCACATAATTCCTAACAAAGATTTGACACAGATTCCCAATTCGGGCATTCAGAACATATAGCACGTTGCTGTAAGCAAGCACATTCTCATTCAAAGTTGCAAGTTACTATGTAGGAACAAGTTTGTATAAGTATTTCAAAGATGCCCAGAACTGAGCTAAACGTTGTATGTCTCCAACTCCTAGAAATAACTTCATGCCCCATCTCCCTTACTTCCAGCTAGTAAGGATCACATAATTCCTAACAAACTTTTGACACAGATTCCCAATTCGGGCATTCAGACCATATAGCACGTTGCTGTAAGCAAGCACATTCTCATTCAAAGTTGCAAGTTACTATGTAGGAACAAGTTTGTATAGGTATTTCAAAGATGCCCAGAACTGAGCTAAACGTTGTATGTCTCCAACTCCTAGAAATAACATCATGCCCCATCTCCCTTACTTCCAGCTAGTGAGGATCACATAATTCCTAACAAAGTTTTGACACAGATTCCCAATTCGGGTATTCAGAACATATAGCACGTTGCTGTAAGCAAGCACATTCTGATTCAAAGTTGCAAGTTACTATGTAGGAACAAGTTTGTATAGGTATTTCAAAGATGCCCAGAACTGAGCTAAACGTTGTATGTCTGCAACTCCTAGAAATAACTTCATGCCTCATCTCCCTTACTTCCAGCTAGTAAGGATCACATAATTCCTAACAAAGTTTTGACACAGATTCCCAATTCGGGCTTTCAGAACATATAGCACGTTGCTGTAAGCAAGCACATTCTCTTTCATAGTTGCAAGTTACTATGTAGGAACAAGTGTGTATAGGTATTTCAAAGATGCCCAGAACTGAGCTAAACGTGGTATGTCTCCAACTCCTAGAAATAACTTCATGCCCCATCTCCCTTACTTCCAGCTAGTAAGTATCACATAATTCCTAACAAAGTTTTGACACAGATTCCCAATTCGGGCATTCAGAACATATAGCACGTTGCTGTAAGCAAGCACATTCTCATTCAAAGTTGCAAGTTACTATGTAGGAACAAGTTTGTATAGGTATTTCAAAGATGCCCAGAACTGAGCTAAACGTTGTATGTCTCCAACTCCAGAAATAACTTCATGCCCCATCTCCCTTACTTCGAGCTAGTAAGGATCACATAATTCCTAACAAATTTTTGACACAGATTCCCAATTAGGGCATTCAGAACATATAGCACGTTGCTGTAAGCAAGCACATTCTCATTCTAAGAAGCAAGTTACTATGTAGGAACAAGTTTGTATAGGTATTTCAAAGATGCCCAGAACTGAGCTAAAGTGGGTATGTGTACAACTCCTAGAAATAACTTCATGCCCCATCTCACTTACTTCCATCTAGTAAGGATCACATAATTCCTAACAAAGTTTTGACACAGATTCCCAATTCGGGCATTCAGAACATATAGCACGTTGCTGTAAGCAAGCACATTCTCATTCAAAGTTGCAAGTTACTATGTAGGAACAAGTTTGTATAGGTATTTCAAAGATGCCCAGAGCTGAGCTAAACTTGGTATATCTCCTACTCCTAGAAATAACTTCATGCCCCATCTCCCTTACTTCCAGCTAGTAAGGATCACATTATTCCTAACAAAGTTTTGACACAGATTCCAAATTCGGGCATTCAGAACATATAGCACGTTGCTGTAAGCAAGCACATTCTCATTCAAAGTTGCAAGTTACTATGTAGGAACAAGTTTGTATAGGTATTTCAAAGATGCCCAGAACTGAGCTAAATTTGGTATGTGTCCAACCTCTAGAAATAACTTCATGCCGCAACTCCATTACTTCCAGCTAGTAAGGATCACATAATTCCTAACAAAGTTTTGACACAGATTCCCAATTCGGGCATTCAGAACATATAGCACGTTGCTGTAAGCAAGCACATTCTGATTCAAAGTTGCAAGTTACTATGAAGGAACAAGTTTGTATAGGTATTTCAAAGATGCCCAGAACTGAGCTAAACGTTGTATGTCTCCAACTCCTAGAAATAACTTCATGCCCCAACTCCCTTACTTCCAGCTAGTAAGGATCACACAATTCCTAACAAAGTTTTGACACAGATTCCCAATTCGGGCATTCAGAACATATAGCACGTTGCTGTAAGCAAGCACATTCTCATTCAAAGTTGCAAGTTCCTATGTAGGAACAAGTTTGTATAGTTGTTTCAAAGACGACCAGAACTTAGCTGAACTTGGTATGTGTCCAACCTCTTGAAATAACTTCATGCCCCAACTACCTTACTTCCGGCTAGTAAGGATCACATAATTCCCAACAAAGTTTTGACACAGACTCCCAATTCGGGCATTCAGAACATATAGCACGTTGCTGTAAGCAAGCACATTCTCATTCATAGTTGTAAGTTACTATGTAGAAACAAGTTTGTATAGGTATGTCAAAGATGCCCAGAACTGAGTTAAACGTTGTGTGTCTGCTCTCCTAGAAATAACTTCATACCCCATCTCTCTTACTTCCAGCTAATAAGGATCACATAATTCCTAACAAAGTTTTGACACAGATTCCCAATTCGGGCATTCAGAACATATATCACGTTGCTGTAAGCAAGCACATTCTCATTCAAAGTTGCAAATTCCTATGTAGGAACAAGTTTGTATAGGACTTTGAAAGATGCCCAGAACTGAGCTGAAGTTTGTATGTCTCCAACTCCTAGAAATAACTTCATGCCCCATCTCCCTTACTTCCAGCTAGTCAGGATCACATAATTCCTAACAAAGTTTTGACACAGATTCCCATTTCGGGCATTCAGAACATATAGCACGTTGCTGTAAGCAAGCACATTCTGATTGAAAGTTGCAAGTTACTATGTAGGAACAAGTTTGTATAGGTATTTCAAAGATGCTCAGAACTGAGTTAAACGTTGTATGTCTCCAACTCCTAGAAATAACTTCATGCCCCAACTACCTTACTTCCGGCTGGTAAGGATCACATAATTCCTAACAAAGTTTTGACACAGATTCCCAATTCGGGCATTCAGAACATATAGCACGTTGCTGTAAGTAAGCACATTCTCATTCTAAGAAGCAGGTTACTATGTAGGAACAAGTTTGTATAGGTATTTCAAAGATGCCCAGAACTGAGCTAATGTGGGTATGTGTCCAACTCCTAGAAATAACTTCATGCCCCATCTCCCTTACTTCCAGCTAGTAAGGATCACATAATTCCTAACAAAGTTTTGACACAGATTCCCAATTCGGGCATTCAGAATATATAGCACGTTGCTGTAAGCAAGCACATTCTCATTCAAAGTTGCAAGTTACTATGTAGGAACAAGTTTGTATAGGTGTTTCAAAGATGCCCAGAACTGAGCTAAGTTGGTATGTGTCCAACCTCTAGAAATAACTTCATGCCCCAACTCCCTTACTTCCAGCTAGTAAGGATCACATAATTCCTAACAAAGTTTTGACACAGATTCCCAATTCGGGCATTCAGAACATGTAGCAAGTTGCTGTAAGCAAGCACATTCAATTCAAAGTTGCAAGTTACTATGTAGGAACAAGTTTGTATAGGTATTTGAAATATGCCCAGAACTGAGCTAAACTTGGTATGTGTCCAACCTCTAGAAATAACTTCATGCCCCAACTCCCTTACTTCCAGCTAGTAAGGATCACATAATTCCTAACAAAGTTTTGACACAGATTCCCAATTTGGGCATTCAGAACATATAGCACGTTGCTGTAAGAAAGCACATTCTCATTCAAAGTTGCAAGTAACTATGTAGGAACAAGTTTGTATAGGTATTTCAAAGATGCCCAGAACTGAGCTAAACGTTGTATGTCTGCAACTCCTAGAAATAACTTCATGCCCCATCTCCCTTTCTTCCAGCTAGTAAGGATCACATAATTCCTAACAAAGTTTTGACACAGATTCCCAATTCGGGCATTCAGAACATATAGCACGTTGCTGTAAGCAAGCACATTCTCATTCAAAGTTGCAAGTTACTATGTAGGAACAAGTTTGTATAGGTATTTCAAAGATGCCCAGAACTGAGCTAAACTTGGTATGTGTCCAACCTCTAGAAATAACTTCATGCCCCAACTCCCTTACTTCCAGCTAGTAAGGATCACATAATTCCTAACAAAGTTTTGACACAGATTCCCAATTTGGGCATTCAGAACATATAGCACGTTGCTGTAAGCAAGCACATTCTCATTCAAAGTTGTAAGTTACTATGTAGGAACAAGTTTGTATAGGTATTTCAAAGATGCCCAGAACTGAGCTAAACGTTGTATGTCTGCATCTCCTAGAAATAACTTCATGCCCCATCTCCCTTACTTCCAGCTAATAAGGATCACATAATTCCTAACAAAGTTTTGACACAGATTCCCAATTCGGGCATTCAGAACATATAGCACGTTGCTGTAAGCAAGCACATTCTCATTCAAAGTTGCAAGTTACTATGTAGGAACATGTTTGTATAGGTATTTCAAAGATGCCCAGAACTGAGCTAAACGTTGTATGTCTCCAACTCCTAGAAATAACTTCATGCCCCATCTCCCTTACTTCCATCTAGTAAGGATCACACAATTCCTAACAAAGTTTTGACACAGATTACCAATTCGGGCATTCAGAACATATAGAACGTTGCTGTAAGCAAGCACATTCTCATTCAAAGTTGCAAGTTACTATGTAGGAACAAGTTTGTATAGGTATTTCAAAGATGCCCAGAACTGAGCTAAACGTTGTATGTCTCCAACTCCTAGAAATAACTTCATGCCCCAACTCCCTTACTTCCAGCTAGTAAGGATCACACAATTCCTAACAAAGTTTTGACACAGATTCCCAATTCGGGCATTCAGAACATATAGCACGTTGCTGTAAGCAAGCACATTCTCATTCAAAGTTGCAAGTTCCTATGTAGGAACAAGTTTGTATAGTTGTTTCAAAGACGACCAGAACTTAGCTGAACTTGGTATGTGTCCAACCTCTTGAGATAACTTCATGCCCCAACTACCTTACTTCCGGCTAGTAAGGATCACATAATTCCCAACAAAGTTTTGACACAGACTCCCAATTCGGGCATTCAGAACATATAGCACGTTGCTGTAAGCAAGCACATTCTCATTCAAAGTTGCAAGTTACTATGTAGAAACAAGTTTGTATAGGTATGTCAAAGATGCCCAGAACTGAGTTAAACGTTGTGTGTCTGCTCTCCTAGAAATAACTTCTTACCCCATCTCTCTTACTTCCAGCTAATAAGGATCACATAATTCCTAACAAAGTTTTGACACAGATTCCCAATTCGGGCATTCAGAACATATAGCACGTTGCTGTAAGCAAGCACATTCTCATTCAAAGTTGCAAATTCCTATGTAGGAACAAGTTTGTATAGGACTTTGAAAGATGCCCAGAACTGAGCTGAAGTTTGTATGTCTCCAACTCCTAGAAATAACTTCATGCCCCATCTCCCTTACTTCCAGGTAGTGAGGATCACATAATTCCTAACAAAGTTTTGACACAGATTCCCATTTCGGGCATTCAGAACATATAGCACGTTGCTGTAAGCAAGCACATTCTGATTGAAAGTTGCAAGTTACTATGTAGGAACAAGTTTGTATAGGTATTTCAATGATGCTCAGAACTGAGTTAAACGTTGTATGTCTCCAACTCCTAGAAATAACTTCATGCCCCAACTACCTTACTTCCGGCTAGTAAGGATCACATAATTCCTAACAAAGTTTTGACACAGATTCCCAATTCGGGCATTCAGAACATATAGCACGTTGCTGTAAGTAAGCACATTCTCATTCTAAGAAGCAAGTTACTATGTAGGAACAAGTTTGTATAGGTATTTCAAAGATGCCCAGAACTGAGCTAATGTGGGTATGTGTCCAACTCCTAGAAATAACTTCATGCCCCATCTCCCTTACTTCCAGCTAGTAATGATCACATAATTCCTAACAAAGTTTTGACACAGATTCCCAATTCGGGCATTCAGAATATATAGCACGTTGCTGTAAGCAAGCACATTCTCATTCAAAGTTTCAAGTTACTATGTAGGAACAAGTTTGTATAGGTGTTTCAAAGATGCCCAGAACTGAGCTAAGTTGGTATGTGTCCAACCTCTAGAAATAACTTCATGCCCCAACTCCCTTACTTCCAGCTAGTAAGGATCACATAATTCCTAACAAAGATTTGACACAGATTCCCAATTCGGGCATTCAGAACATATAGCACGTTGCTGTAAGCAAGCACATTCTGATTCAAAGTTGCAAGTTACTATGTAGGAACAAGTTTGTATAGGTATGTCAAAGATGCCCAGAACTGAGTTAAACGTTGTGTGTCTGCTCTCCTAGAAATAACTTCATGCCCCATCTCTCTTACTTCCAGCTAATAAGGATCACATAATTCCTAACAAAGTTTTGACACAGATTCCCAATTCGGGCATTCAGAACATATAGCACGTTGCTGTAAGCAAGCACATTCTCATTCAAAGTTGCAAGTTACTATGTAGGAACAAGTTTGTATAGGTATTTCAAAGATGCCCAGAACTGAGCTAAACTTGGTATGTCTCCAACTCCTAGAAATAACTTCATGCCCCATCTCCCTTACTTCCAGCTAGTAAGGATCACATAATTCCTAACAAAGATTTGACACAGATTACCATTTCGGGCATTCAGAACATATAGCACGTTGCTGTAAGCAAGCACATTCTCATTCAAAGTTGCAAGTTACTATGTAGGAACAAGTTTGTATAAGTATTTCAAAGATGCCCAGAACTGAGCTAAACGTTGTATGTCTCCAACTCCTAGAAATAACTTCATGCCCCAACTCCCTTACTTCCAGCTAATAAGGATCACATAATTCCTAACAAAGCTTTGACACACATTCCCAATTCGGGCATTCAGAACATATAGCAAGTTGCTGAAAGCAAGCACATTCTCATTCAAAGTTGCAAGTTACTATGTAGGAACAAGTTTGTATAGGTATTTCAAAGATGCCCAGAACTGAGCTAAACTTAGTATGTGTCCAACCTCTATCAACAACTTCATGCCCCAACTCCCTTACTTCCAGCTAGTAAGGATCACATAATTCCTAACAAAGATTTGACACAGATTCCCAATTCGGGCATTCAGAACATATAGCAAGTTGCTGTAAGCAAGCACATTCTCATTCAAAGTTGCAAGTTACTATGTAGGAACAAGTGTGTATAGGTATTTCAATGATGCCCAGAACTGAGCTGAACTTGGTATGTGTCCAAGCTCTAGAAATAACTTCATGCCCCAACTACCTTACTTCCAGCTAGTAAGGATCACATAATTCCTAACAAAGTTTTGACACAGATTCCCAATTCGGGCATTCAGAACATATAGCACGTTGCTGTAAGCAAGCACATTCTCATTCAAAGTTGCAAGTTACTATGTAGGAACAAGTTTGTATAGGTATTTCAATGATGCTCAGAACTGAGCTAAACTTGGTATGTCTCCAACTCCTAGAAATAACTTCATGCCCCATCTCCCTTACTTCCAGCTAGTAAGGATCACATAATTCCTAACAAAGATTTGACACAGATTCCCATTTCGGGCATTCAGAACATATAGCACGTTGCTGTAAGCAAGCACATTCTCATTCAAAGTTGCAAGTTACTATGTAGGAACAAGTTTGTATAAGTATTTCAAAGATGCCCAGAACTGAGCTAAACGTTGTATGTCTCCAACTCCTAGAAATAACTTCATGCCCCAACTCCCTTACTTCCAGCTAATAAGGATCACATAATTCCTAACAAAGTTTTGACACACATTCCCAATTCGGGCATTCAGAACATATAGCAAGTTGCTGTAAGCAAGCACATTCTCATTCAAAGTTGCAAGTTACTATGTAGGAACAAGTTTGTATAGGTATTTCAAAGATGCCCAGAACTGAGCTAAACGTTGTATGTCTCCAACTCCTAGAAATAACTTCATGCCCCAACTCCTTTACTTCCAGCTAATAAGGATCACATAATTCCTAACAAAGTTTTGACACACATTCCCAATTCGGGCATTCAGAACATATAGCAAGTTGCTGTAAGCAAGCACATTCTCATTCAAAGTTGCAAGTTACTATGTAGGAACAAGTTAGTATAGGTATTTCAAAGATGCCCAGAACTGAGCTAAACTTGGTATGTGTCCAACCTCTATCAACAACTTCATGCCCCAACTCCCTTACATCCAGCTAGTAAGGATCACATAATTCCTAACAAAGTTTTGACACAGATTCCCTATTCGGGCATTCAGAACATATAGCACGTTGCTGTAAGCAAGCACATTCTCATTCAAAGTTGCAAGTTACTGTGTAGGAACAAGTTTGTATAGGTATTTCAAAGATGCCCAGAACTGAGCTAAACGTTGTATGTCTGCAACTATTAGAAATAACTTCATGCCCCATCTCCCTTACTTCCAGCTAGTAAGGATCACATAATTCCTAACAAAGTTTTGACACAGATTCCCTATTCGGGCATTCAGAACATATAGCACGTTGCTGTAAGCAAGCACATTCTCATTCAAAGCTGCAAGTTACTATGAAGGAACAAGTTTGTATAGGTATTTCAAAGATGCCCATAACTGAGCTAAACGTTGTATGTCTGCAACTCCTAGAAATAACTTTATGCCCCATCTCCCTTACTTCCATCTAGTAAGGATCACATAATTAGTAACAAAGTTTTGACACAGATTCCCAATTCGGGCATTCAGAACATATAACACGTTGCTGTAAGCAAGCACATTCTGATTCAAAGTTGCAAGTTACTATGTAGGAACAAGTTTGTATAGGTATTTCAAAGATGCCCAGAACTGAGCTAAACGTTGTATGTCTGCAACTCCTAGAAATAACTTCATGCCCCATCTCCCTTACTTCCATCTAGTAAGGATCACATAATTCTTAACAAAGTTTTGACACAGATTCCCAATTCGGGCATTCAGAACATATAGCACGTTGCTGTAAGCAAGCACATTCTCATTCAAAGTTGCAAGTTACTATGTAGGAACAAGTTTGTATAGGACTTTCAAAGATGCCCAGAACTGTGCTGAAGTTTGTATGTCTCCAACTCCTAGAAATAACTTCATGCCCCATCTCCCGTACTTCCAGCTAGTGAGGATCACATAATTCCTAACAAAGTTTTGACACAGATTCCCTATTCGGGCATTCAGATCATATAGCACGTTGCTGTAAGCAAGCACATTCTCATTCTAAGAAGCAAGTTACTATGTAGGAACAAGTTTGTATAGGTATTTCAAAGATGCCCAGAACTGAGCTAAAGTGGGTATGTGTCCAACTCCTAGAAATAACTTCATGCCCCATCTCACTTACTTCCAGCTAGTAAGGATCACATAATTCCTAACAAAGATTTGACACAGATTCCCAATTCGGGCATTCAGAACATATAGCACGTTGCTGTAAGCTAGCACATTCTGATTCTAAGTTGCAAGTTACTATGTAGGAACAAGTTTGTATAGGTATTTCAAAGATGCCCAGAACTGAGCTAAACGTTGTATGTCTCCAACTCCTAGAAATAACTTCATGCCCCATCTCCCTTACTTCCATCTATTAAGGATCACATAATTCCTAACAAAGTTTTGACACAGATTCCAAATTCGGGCATTCAGAACATATAGCACGTTGCTGTAAGCAAGCACATTCTCATTCCAAGTTGCAAGTTACTATGTAGGAACAAGTTTGTATAGGACTTTCAAAGATGCCCAGAACTGAGGTAAACTTGGTATGTGTCCAACCTCTAGAAATAACTTCATGCCCCATCTCCCTTACTTCCAGCTAGTAAGGATCACATAATTCCTAACAAAGTTTTGACACAGATTCCCAATTCGGGCATTCAGATCATATAGCACGTTGCTGTAAGCAAGCACATTCTCATTCAAAGTTGCAAGTTACTATGTAGGAACAAGTTTGTATAGGTATTTCAAAGATGCCCAGAACTGAGCTAAACGTTGTATGTCTCCAACTCCTAGAAATAACTTCATGCCCCTTCTCCCTTACTTCAGTCTAGTAAGGATCACATAATTCCTAACAAAGTTTTGACACAGATTCCCAATTCGGGCATTCAGAACATATAGCACGTTGCTGTAAGCAAGCACATTCTCATTCAAAGTTGCAAGTTACTATGTAGGAACAAGTTTGTATAGGTATTTCAAAGATGCCCAGAACTGAGCTAAACGTTGTATGTCTGCAACTTCTAGAAATAACTTGATGCCCCATCTCCCTTACTTCCAGCTAGTAAGGATCACATAATTCCTAACAAAGTTTTGACACACATTCCCAATTCGGGCATTCAGAACATATAGCACGTTGCTGTAAGCAAGCACATTCTCATTCAAAGTTGCAAGTTACTATGTAGGAACAAGTTTGTATAGGTATTTCAAAGATGCCCAAAACTGAGCTAAACGTTGTATGTCTCCAACTCCTAGAAATAACTTCATGCCTCATCTCCCTTACTTCCAGCTAGTAAGGATCACATAATTCCTAACAAAGTTTCGACACAGATTCCCAATTCGGGCTTTCAGAACATATAGCACGTTGATGTAAGCAAGCACATTCTCATTCAAAGTTGCAAGTTACTATGTAGGAACAAGTTTGCATAGGTATTTCAAAGATGCCCCGAACTGAGCTAAACGTTGTATGTCTGCAACTCCTAGAAATAACTTCATGCCCCATCTCCCTTATTTCCAGCTAGTAAGGATCACATAATTCCTAACAAAGATTTGACACAGATTCCCATTTCGGGCATTCAGAACATATAGCACGTTGCTGTAAGCAAGCACATTCTCATTCAAAGTTGCAAGTTACTATGTAGGAACAAGTTTGTATAGGTATTTCAAAGATGCCCAGAACTGAGCTAAACGTTGTATGTCTGCAACTCCTAGAAATAACTTCATGCCCCATCTCCCTTACTTCCATCTAGTAAGGATCACATAATTCCTAACAAAGTTTTGACACAGATTCCCAATTCGGGCATTCAGAACATATAGCACGTTGCTGTAAGCAAGCACATTCTCATTCAAAGTTGCAAGTTACTATGTAGGAACAAGTTTGTATAGGTATTTCAAAGATGCCCAGAACTGAGCTGAAGTTTGTATGTCTCCAACTCCTAGAAATAACTTCATGCCCCATCTCCCTTACTTCCAGCTAGTAAGGATCACAAAATTCCTAACAAAGTTTTGACACAGATTCCCAATTCTGGCATTCAGAACATATAGCACGTTGCTGTAAGCAAGCACATTCTCATTCAAAGTTGCAAGTTACTATGTAGGAACAAGTTTGTATAGGACTTTCAAAGATGCCCAGAACTGAGATGAAGTTTGTATGTCTCCAACTCCTAGAAATAACTTCATGCCCCATCTCCCTTATTTCCAGCTACTAAGGATCACATAATTCCTAACAAAGTTTTGACACAGATTCCCAATCCGGGCATTCAGAACATATAGCACGTTGCTGTAAGCAAGCACATTCTCATTCAAAGTTGCAAGTCACTATGTAGGAACAAGTTTGTATAGGTATTTCAAAGATGCCCAGAACTGAGCTAAACGTTGTATGTCTGCAACACCTAGAAATATCTTCATGCCCCATTTCCCTTACTTCCAGCTAGTAAGGATCACATAATTCTTAACAAAGTTTTGACACAGATTCCCAATTCGGGCATTCAGAACATATAGCACGTTGCTGTAAGCAAGCACATTCTCATTCAAAGTTGCAAGTTACTATGTAGGAACAAGTTTGTATAGGTATTTCAAAGATGCCCAGAACTGAGCTAAACATGGTATGTCTCCAACTCCTAGAAATTACTTCATGCCCCATCTCACTTACTTCCATCTAGTAAGGATCACATAATTCCTAACAAAGTTTTGACACAGATTCTCAATTCGGGCATTCAGAACATATAGCACGTTGCTGTAAGCAAGCACATTCTCATTCTAAGAAGCAAGTTACTATGTAGGAACAAGTTTGTATAGGTATTTCAAAGATGCCCAGAACTGAGCTAAAGTGGGTATGTGTCCAACTCCTAGAAATAACTTCATGTCCCATCTCACTTACTTCCATCTAGTAAGGATCACATAATTCCTAACAAAGTTTTGACACAGATTCCCAATTCAGGCATTCAGAACATATAGCACGTTGCTGTAAGCAAGCACATTCTCATTCATAGTTGCAAGTTACTATGTAGGAACATGTTTGTATAGGTATTTCAAAGATGCCCAGAACTGAGCTAAACGTTATATGTCTCCAACTCCTAGAAATAACTTCATGCCCCATCTCCCTTACTTCCAGCTAGTAAGGATCACATAATTCCTAACAAAGTTTTGACACAGATTCCCAATTCGGGCATTGAGAACATATAGCACGTTGCTGTAAGCAAGCACATTCTCATTCACAGTTGCAAGTTACTATGTAGGAACAAGTTTGTATAGGTATTTCAAAGATGCCCAGAACTGATCTAACTTGGTATGTCTCCAACTCCTAGAAATAACTACATGCCCCATCTCCCTTACTTCCAGCGAGTAAGGATCACATAATTCCTAACAAAGTTTTGACACAGAATCCCAATTCGGACATTCAGAACATATAGCACGTTGCTGTAAGCAAGCACATTCTCATTCAAAGTTGCAAGTTACTATGTAGGAACAAGTTTGTATAGGTATTTCAAAGATGCCCAGAACTGAGCTAAACGTTGTATGTCTCCAACTCCTAGAAATAACTACATGCCCCATCTCCCTTACTTCCAGCTAGTCAGGATCACATAATTCCTAACAAAGTTTTGACACAGATTCCCAATTCGGGCATTGAGAACATATAGCACGTTGCTGTAAGCAAGCACATTCTGATTCAAAGTTGCAAGTTACTATGTAGGAACAAGTTTGTATAGGTATTTCAAAGATGCCCAGAACTGAGCTAAACTTGGTATGTGTCCAACCTCTAGAAATAACTTCATGCCGCAACTCCATTACTTCCAGCTAGTAAGGATCACATAATTCCTAACAAAGTTTTGACACAGGTTCCCAATTAGGGCATTTAGAACATATAGCACGTTGCTGTAAGCAAGCACATTCTGATTCAAAGTTGCAAGTTACTATGAAGGAACAAGTTTGTATAGGTATTTCAAAGATGCCCAGAACTGAGCTAAACGTTGTATGTCTCCAACTCCTAGAAATAACTTCATGCCCCATCTCCATTACTTCCAGCTAGTAAGGATCACATAATTCCTAACAAAGATTTGACACAGATTCCCAATTCGGGCATTCAGAACATATAGCACGTTGCTGTAAGCAAGCACATTCTGATTCAAAGTTGCAAGTTACTATATAGGAACAAGTTTGTTTAGGTATTTCTTAGATGCCCAGAACTGAGCTAAACTTGGTATGTGTCCAGCTCCTAGAAATAACTTCAAGCCCCATCTTCCTTACTTCCAGCTAGTAAGGATTACATAATTCCTAACAAAGTTTTGACACAGATTCCCAATTCGGGCATTCAGAACATATAGCACGTTGCTGTAAGCAAGCACATTCTCATTCAAAGTTGCAAGTTACTATGTAGGAACAAGTTTGTATAGGTCTTTCAAAGATGCCCAGAACTGAGCTAAACGTTGTATGTCTCCAACTCCTAGAAATAACTTCATGTCCCATCTCCCTTACTTCCAGCTAGTAAGGATCACATAATTCCTAACAAAGTTTTGACACAGATTCCCAATTCGGGCATTCAGAACATATAGCACGTTGCTGTAAGCAAGCACATTCTCATTCAAAGTTGCAAGTTACTATGTAGGAACAAGTTTGTATAGGTATTTCAAAGATGCCCAGAACTGAGCTAACCGATGTATGTCTCCAACTCCTAGAAATAACTTCATGCCCCATCTCCCTTACTTCCAGCTAGTAAGGATCACATAATTCCTAACAAAGTTTTGACACAGAGTCCCAATTCGGGCATTCAGAACATATAGCACGTTGCTGTAAGCAAGCACATTCTCATTCAAAGTTGCAAGTTACTATGTAGGAACAAGTTTGTATAGGTATTTCAAAGATGCCCAGAACTGAGCTAACCGTTGTATGTCTTCAACTCCTAGAAATAACTTCATGCCCCATCTCCCTTACTTCCAGCTAGTAAGGATCACATAATTCCTAACAAAGTTTTGACACAGATTCCCAATTCGGGCATTCAGAACATATAGCACGTTGCTGTAAGCAAGCTCATTCTCATTCAAAGTTGCAAGTTACTATGTAGGAACAAGTTTGTATAGGTATTTCAAAGATGCCCAGAACTGAGCTAAACTTGGTATGTCTCCAACTCCTAGAAATAACTTCATGCCCCATCTCCCTTACTTCCAGCTAGTAAGGATCACATAATTCCTAACAAAGTTTTGACACAGATTCCCAATTTGGGCATTCAGAACATATAGCACGTTGTTGTAAGAAAGCACATTCTCATTCAAAGTTGCAAGTAACTATGTAGGAACAAGTTTGTATAGGTATTTCAAAGATGCCCAGAACTGAGCTAAACGTTGTATGTCAGCAACTCCTAGAAATAACTTCATGCCCCATCTCCCTTACTTCCAGCTAGTAAGGATCACATAATTCCTAACAAAGTTTTGACACAGATTCCCAATTCGGGCATTCAGAACATATAGCACGTTGCTGTAAGCAAGCACATTCTCATTCAAAGTTGCAAGTTACTATGTAGGAACAAGTTTGTATAGGTATTTCAAAGATGCCCAGAACTGAGCTAAACTTGGTATGTCTCCAACTCCTAGAAATTACTTCATGCCCCATCTCACTTACTTCCATCTAGTAAGGATCACATAATTCCTAACAAAGTTTTGACACAGATTCCCAATTCGGGCATTCAGAACATATAGCACGTTGCTGTAAGCAAGCACATTCTCATTCTAAGAAGCAAGTTACTATGTAGGAACAAGTTTGTATAGGTATTTCAAAGATGCCCAGAACTGAGCTAAAGTGGGTATGTGTCCAACTCCTAGAAATAACTTCATGCCCCATCTCACTTACTTCCATCTAGTAAGGATCACATAATTCCTAACAAACTTTTGACACAGATTCCCAATTCAGGCATTCAGAACATATAGCACGTTGCTGTAAGCAAGCACATTCTCATTCATAGTTGCAAGTTACTATGTAGGAACATGTTTGTATAGGTATTTCAAAGATGCCCAGAACTGAGCTAAACGTTATATGTCTCAAACTCCTAGAAATAACTTCATGCCATATCTCCCTTACTTCCAGCTAGTAAGGATCACATAATTCCTAACAAAGTTTTGACACAGATTCCCAATTCGGGCATTGAGAACATATAGCACGTTGCTGTAAGCAAGCACATTCTCATTCAAAGTTGCAAGTTACTATGTAGGAACAAGTTTGTATAGGTATTTCAAAGATGCCCAGAACTGATCTAACTTGGTATGTCTCCAACTCCTAGAAATAACTACATGCCCCATCTCCCTTACTTCCAGCTAGTAAGGATCACATAATTCCTAACAAAGTTTTGACACAGAATCCCAATTCGGGCATTCAGAACATATAGCACGTTGCTGTAAGCAAGCACATTCTCATTCAATGTTGCAAGTTACTATGTAGGAACAAGTTTGTATAGGTATTTCAAAGATGCCCAGAACTGAGCTAAACGTTGTATGTCTCCAACTCCTAGAAATAACTACATGCCCCATCTCCCTTACTTCCAGCTAGTCAGGATCACATAATTCCTAACAAAGTTTTGACACAGATTACCTATTCGGGCATTGAGAACATATAGCACGTTGCTGTAAGCAAGCACATTCTGATTCAAAGTTGCAAGTTACTATGTAGGAACAAGTTTTTATAGGAATTTCAAAGATGCCCAGAACTGAGCTAAACGTTGTATGTCTCCAACTCCTAGAAATAACTTCATGCCCCATTTCCCTTACTTCCAGCTAGTAAGGATCACATAATTCCTAACAAAGTTTTGACACAGATTCCCAATTCGGGCATTCAGAACATATAGCACGTTGCTGTAAGCAAGCACATTCTCATTCAAAGTTGCAAGTTACTATGTAGGAACAAGTTTGTATAGGTATTTCAAAGATGCCCAGAGCTGAGCTAAACTTGGTATATCTCCTACTCCTAGAAATAACTTCATGCCCCATCTCCCTTACTTCCAGCTAGTAAGGATCACATTATTCCTAACAATGTTGTGACACAGATTCCCAATTCGGGCATTCAGAACATATAGCACGTTGCTGTAAGCAAGCACATTCTCATTCAAAGTTGCAAGTTACTATGTAGGAACAAGTTTGTATAGGTATTTCAAAGATGCCCAGAACTGAGCTAAACTTGGTATGTGTCCAACCTCTAGAAACAACTTCATGCCGCAACTCCATTACTTCCAGCTAGTAAGGATCACATAATTCCTAACAAAGTTTTGACACAGATTCCCAATTCGGGCATTTAGAACATATAGCACGTTGCTGTAAGCAAGCACATTCTGATTCAAAGTTGCAAGTTACTATGAAGGAACAAGTTTGTATAGGTATTTCAAAGATGCCCAGAACTGAGCTAAACGTTGTATGTCTCCAACTCCTAGAAATAACTTCATGCCCCATCTCCATTACTTCCAGCTAGTAAGGATCACATAATTCCTAACAAAGTTTTGACACAGATTCCCAATTCGGGCATTCAGAACATATAGCATGTTGCTGTAAGCAAGCACATTCTCATTCAAAGTTGCAAGTTACTATGTAGGAACAAGTTTGTATAGGTATGTCAAAGATGCCGAAAACTGAGTTAAACGTTGTGTGTCTGCTCTCCTAGAAATAACTTCATGCCCCATCTCTCTTACTTCCAGCTAATAAGGATCACATAATTCCTAACAAAGTTTTGACACAGATTCCCAATTCGGGCATTCAGATCATATAGCACATTGCTGTAAGCAAGCACATTCTCATTCAAAGTTGCAAGTTACTATGTAGGAACAAGTTTGTATAGGTATTTCAAAGATGCCCAGAACTGAGCTAAACGTTGTATGTCTCCAACTCCTAGAAATAACTTCATGCCCCATCTCCCTTACTTCCAGCTAGTAAGGATCACATAATTCCTAACAAAGTTTTGACACAGATTCCCAATTCGGGCCTTCAGAACATATAGCACGTTGCTGTAAGCAAGCACATTCTCATTCAAAGTTGCAAGTTACTATGTAGGAACAAGTTTGTATAGGTATTTCAAAGATGCCCAGAACTGAGCTAAGCATTGTATGTCTCCAACTCCTAGAAATAACTTCATGCCCCAACTCCCTTACTTCCAGCTAGTAAGAATCACATAATTCCTAACAAAGTTTTGACACAGATTCCCAATTTGGGCATTCAGAACATATAGCACGTTGCTGTAAGCAAGCACATTCTCATTCAAAGTTGCAAGTTACTATGTAGGAACAAGTTTGTATAGGTATGTCAAAGATGCCCAGAACTGAGCTAAACTTGGTATGTGTCCAACTCCTAGAAATAACTTCATGCCCCAACTCCCTTACTTCCAGCTAGTAAGGATCACATAATTCCTAACAAAGTTTTGACACAGATTCCCAATTCGGGAATTCAGAACATATAGAACGTTGCTGTAAGCAAGCACATTCTGATTCAAAGTTACAAGTTACTATGTAGGAACAAGTTTGTATAGGACTTTCAAAGATGCCCAGAACTGAGCTAAACGTTGTATGTCTCCAACTCCTAGAAATAACTTCATGCCCCAACTCCCTTACTTCCAGCTAGTAAGGATCACACAATTCCTAACAAAGTTTTGACACAGATTCCCAATTCGGGCATTTAGAACATATAGCACGTTGCTGTAAGCAAGCACATTCTCATTCAAAGTTGCAAGTTACTATGTAGGAACAAGTTTGTATAGGTGTTTCAAAGATGCCCAGAACTGAGCTAAACTTGGTATGTCTCCAACTCCTAGAAATAACTTCATGCCCCATCTCCCTTACTTCCATCTAGTAAGGATCACATAATTCCTAACAAAGTTTTGACACAGATTACCAATTCGGGCATTCAGAACATATAGAACGTTGCTGTAAGCAAGCACATTCTGATTCAAAGTTGCAAGTTACTATGTAGGAACAAGTTTGTATAGGTATTTCAAAGATGCCCAGAACTGAGCTAAACGTTGTATGTCTCCAACTCCTAGAAATAACTTCATGCCCCAACTCCCTTACTTCCAGCTAGTAAGGATCACACAATTCCTAACAAACTTTTGACACAGATTCCCAATTCGGGCATTCAGAACATATAGCACGTTGCTGTAAGCAAGCACATTCTCATTCAAAGTTGCAAGTTACTATGTAGGAACAAGTTTGTATAGGTATTTCAAAGATGCCCAGAACTGAGCTAAACTTGGTATGTCTCCAACTCCTAGAAATAACTTCATGCCCCATCTCCCTTACTTCCAGCTAGTAAGGATCACATAATTCCTAACAAAGATTTGACACAGATTCCCAACTCGGGCATTCAGAACATATAGCACGTTGCTGTAAGCAAGCACATTCTCATTCAAAGTTGGAAGTTACTATGTAGGAACAAGTTTGTATAGGTATTTCAAAGATGCCCAGAACTGAGCTAAACGTTGTATGTCTCCAACTCCTAGAAATAACTTCATGCCCCAACTCCCTTACTTCCAGCTAATAAGGATCACATAATTCCTAACAAAGTTTTGACACAGATTCCCAATTCGGGCCTTCAGAACATATAGCACGTTGCTGTAAGCAAGCACATTCTCATTCAAAGTTGCAAGTTACTATGTAGGAACAAGTTTGTATAGGTATTTCAAAGATGCCCAGAACTGAGCTAAGCATTGTATGTCTCCAACTCCTAGAAATAACTTCATGCCCCAACTCCCTTACTTCCAGCTAGTAAGAATCACATAATTCCTAACAAAGTTTTGACACAGATTCCCAATTCGGGCATTGAGAACATATAGCACGTTGCTGTAAGCAAGCACATTCTCATTCAAAGTTGCAAGTTACTATGTAGGAACAAGTTTGTATAGGTATGTCAAAGATGCCCAGAACTGAGCTAAACTTGGTATGTGTCCAACTCCTAGAAATAACTTCATGCCCCAACTCCCTTACTTCCAGCTAGTAAGGATCACATAATTCCTAACAAAGTTTTGACACAGATTCCCAATTCGGGCATTCAGAACATATAGCACGTTGCTGTAAGCAAGCACATTCTCATTCAAAGTTGCAAGTTACTATGTAGGAACAAGTTTGTATAGGTATTTCAAAGATGCCCAGAACTGAGCTAAACGTTGTATGTCTGCAACTCCTAGAAATAACTTCAAGCCCCATCTCCCTTACTTCCAGCTAATAAGGATCACATAATTCCTAACAAAGTTTTGACACAGATTCCCAATTCGGGCATTCAGAACATATAGCACGTTGCTGTAAGCAAGCACATTCTCATTCAAAGTTGCAAGTTACTATGTAGGAACAAGTTTGTATAGGTATTTCAAAGATGCCCAGAACTGAGCTAAACGTTGTATGTCTCCAACTCCTAGAAATAACTTCATGCCCCATCTCCCTTACTTCCATCTAGTAAGGATCACATAATTCCTAACAAAGATTTGACACAGATTACCAATTCGGGAATTCAGAACATATAGAACGTTGCTGTAAGCAAGCACATTCTGATTCAAAGTTACAAGTTACTATGTAGGAACAAGTTTGTATAGGACTTTCAAAGATGCCCAGAACTGAGCTAAACGTTGTATGTCTCCAACTCCTAGAAATAACTTCATGCCCCAACTCCCTTACTTCCAGCTAGTAAGGATCACACAATTCCTAACAAAGTTTTGACACAGATTCCCAATTCGGGCATTTAGAACATATAGCACGTTGCTGTAAGCAAGCACATTCTCATTCAAAGTTGCAAGTTACTATGTAGGAACAAGTTTGTATAGGTGTTTCAAAGATGCCCAGAACTGAGCTAAACTTGGTATGTCTCCAACTCCTAGAAATAACTTCATGCCCCATCTCCCTTACTTCCATCTAGTAAGGATCACATAATTCCTAACAAAGTTTTGACACAGATTACCAATTCGGGCATTCAGAACATATAGAACGTTGCTGTAAGCAAGCACATTCTGATTCAAAATTGCAAGTTACTATGTAGGAACAAGTTTGTATAGGTATTTCAAAGATGCCCAGAACTGAGCTAAACGTTGTATGTCTCCAACTCCTAGAAATAACTTCATGCCCCAACTCCCTTACTTCCAGCTAGTAAGGATCACACAATTCCTAACAAACTTTTGACACAGATTCCCAATTCGGGCATTCAGAACATATAGCACGTTGCTGTAAGCAAGCACATTCTCATTCAAAGTTGCAAGTTACTATGTAGGAACAAGTTTGTATAGGTATTTCAAAGATGCCCAGAACTGAGCTAAACTTGGTATGTCTCCAACTCCTAGAAATAACTTCATGCCCCATCTCCCTTACTTCCAGCTAGTAAGGATCACATAATTCCTAACAAAGATTTGACACAGATTCCCAACTCGGGCATTCAGAACATATAGCACGTTGCTGTAAGCAAGCACATTCTCATTCAAAGTTGCAAGTTACTATGTAGGAACAAGTTTGTATAGGTATGTCAAAGATGCCCAGAACTGAGCTAAACTTGGTATGTGTCCAACTCCTAGAAATAACTTCATGCCCCAACTCCCTTACTTCCAGCTAGTAAGGATCACATAATTCCTAACAAAGTTTTGACACAGATTCCCAATTCGGGAATTCAGAACATATAGAACGTTGCTGTAAGCAAGCACATTCTGATTCAAAGTTACAAGTTACTATGTAGGAACAAGTTTGTATAGGACTTTCAAAGATGCCCAGAACTGAGCTAAACGTTGTATGTCTCCAACTCCTAGAAATAACTTCATGCCCCAACTCCCTTACTTCCAGCTAGTAAGGATCACACAATTCCTAACAAAGTTTTGACACAGATTCCCAATTCGGGCATTTAGAACATATAGCACGTTGCTGTAAGCAAGCACATTCTCATTCAAAGTTGCAAGTTACTATGTAGGAACAAGTTTGTATAGGTGTTTCAAAGATGCCCAGAACTGAGCTAAACTTGGTATGTCTCCAACTCCTAGAAATAACTTCATGCCCCATCTCCCTTACTTCCATCTAGTAAGGATCACATAATTCCTAACAAAGTTTTGACACAGATTACCAATTCGGGCATTCAGAACATATAGAACGTTGCTGTAAGCAAGCACATTCTGATTCAAAGTTGCAAGTTACTATGTAGGAACAAGTTTGTATAGGTATTTCAAAGATGCCCAGAACTGAGCTAAACGTTGTATGTCTCCAACTCCTAGAAATAACTTCATGCCCCAACTCCCTTACTTCCAGCTAGTAAGGATCACACAATTCCTAACAAACTTTTGACACAGATTCCCAATTCGGGCATTCAGAACATATAGCACGTTGCTGTAAGCAAGCACATTCTCATTCAAAGTTGCAAGTTACTATGTAGGAACAAGTTTGTATAGGTATTTCAAAGATGCCCAGAACTGAGCTAAACTTGGTATGTCTCCAACTCCTAGAAATAACTTCATGCCCCATCTCCCTTACTTCCAGCTAGTAAGGATCACATAATTCCTAACAAAGATTTGACACAGATTCCCAACTCGGGCATTCAGAACATATAGCACGTTGCTGTAAGCAAGCACATTCTCATTCAAAGTTGCAAGTTACTATGTAGGAACAAGTTTGTATAGGTATTTCAAAGATGCCCAGAACTGAGCTAAACGTTGTATGTCTCCAACTCCTAGAAATAACTTCATGCCCCAACTCCCTTACTTCCAGCTAGTAAGGATCACATAATTCCTAACAAAGTTTTGACACAGATTCCCAATTCGGGAATTCAGAACATATAGAACGTTGCTGTAAGCAAGCACATTCTGATTCAAAGTTACAAGTTACTATGTAGGAACAAGTTTGTATAGGACTTTCAAAGATGCCCAGAACTGAGCTAAACGTTGTATGTCTCCAACTCCTAGAAATAACTTCATGCCCCAACTCCCTTACTTCCAGCTAGTAAGGATCACACAATTCCTAACAAAGTTTTGACACAGATTCCCAATTCGGGCATTTAGAACATATAGCACGTTGCTGTAAGCAAGCACATTCTCATTCAAAGTTGCAAGTTACTATGTAGGAACAAGTTTGTATAGGTGTTTCAAAGATGCCCAGAACTGAGCTAAACTTGGTATGTCTCCAACTCCTAGAAATAACTTCATGCCCCATCTCCCTTACTTCCATCTAGTAATGATCACATAATTCCTAACAAAGTTTTGACACAGATTACCAATTCGGGCATTCAGAACATATAGAACGTTGCTGTAAGCAAGCACATTCTGATTCAAAGTTGCAAGTTACTATGTAGGAACAAGTTTGTATAGGTATTTCAAAGATGCCCAGAACTGAGCTAAACGTTGTATGTCTCCAACTCCTAGAAATAACTTCATGCCCCAACTCCCTTACTTCCAGCTAGTAAGGATCACACAATTCCTAACAAACTTTTGACACAGATTCCCAATTCGGGCATTCAGAACATATAGCACGTTGCTGTAAGCAAGCACATTCTCATTCAAAGTTGCAAGTTACTATGTAGGAACAAGTTTGTATAGGTATTTCAAAGATGCCCAGAACTGAGCTAAACTTGGTATGTCTCCAACTCCTAGAAATAACTTCATGCCCCATCTCCCTTACTTCCAGCTAGTAAGGATCACATAATTCCTAACAAAGATTTGACACAGATTCCCAACTCGGGCCTTCAGAACATATAGCACGTTGCTGTAAGCAAGCACATTCTCATTCAAAGTTGCAAGTTACTATGTAGGAACAAGTTTGTATAGGTATTTCAAAGATGCCCAGAACTGAGCTAAACGTTGTATGTCTCCAACTCCTAGAAATAACTTCATGCCCCAACTCCCTTACTTCCAGCTAATAAGGATCACATAATTCCTAACAAAGTTTTGACACAGATTCCCAATTCGGGCCTTCAGAACATATAGCACGTTGCTGTAAGCAAGCACATTCTCATTCAAAGTTGCAAGTTACTATGTAGGAACAAGTTTGTATAGGTATTTCAAAGATGCCCAGAACTGAGCTAAGCATTGTATGTCTCCAACTCCTAGAAATAACTTCATGCCCCAACTCCCTTACTTCCAGCTAGTAAGAATCACATAATTCCTAACAAAGTTTTGACACAGATTCCCAATTCGGGCATTGAGAACATATAGCACGTTGCTGTAAGCAAGCACATTCTCATTCAAAGTTGCAAGTTACTATGTAGGAACAAGTTTGTATAGGTATGTCAAAGATGCCCAGAACTGAGCTAAACTTGGTATGTGTCCAACTCCTAGAAATAACTTCATGCCCCAACTCCCTTACTTCCAGCTAGTAAGGATCACATAATTCCTAACAAAGTTTTGACACAGATTCCCAATTCGGGCATTCAGAACATATAGCACGTTGCTGTAAGCAAGCACATTCTCATTCAAAGTTGCAAGTTACTATGTAGGAACAAGTTTGTATAGGTATTTCAAAGATGCCCAGAACTGAGCTAAACGTTGTATGTCTGCAACTCCTAGAAATAACTTCATGCCCCATCTCCCTTACTTCCAGCTAATAAGGATCACATAATTCCTAACAAAGTTTTGACACAGATTCCCAATTCGGGCATTCAGAACATATAGCACGTTGCTGTAAGCAAGCACATTCTCATTCAAAGTTGCAAGTTACTATGTAGGAACAAGTTTGTATAGGTATTTCAAAGATGCCCAGAACTGAGCTAAACGTTGTATGTCTCCAACTCCTAGAAATAACTTCATGCCCCATCTCCCTTACTTCCATCTAGTAAGGATCACATAATTCCTAACAAAGATTTGACACAGATTACCAATTCGGGAATTCAGAACATATAGAACGTTGCTGTAAGCAAGCACATTCTGATTCAAAGTTACAAGTTACTATGTAGGAACAAGTTTGTATAGGACTTTCAAAGATGCCCAGAACTGAGCTAAACGTTGTATGTCTCCAACTCCTAGAAATAACTTCATGCCCCAACTCCCTTACTTCCAGCTAGTAAGGATCACACAATTCCTAACAAAGTTTTGACACAGATTCCCAATTCGGGCATTTAGAACATATAGCACGTTGCTGTAAGCAAGCACATTCTCATTCAAAGTTGCAAGTTACTATGTAGGAACAAGTTTGTATAGGTGTTTCAAAGATGCCCAGAACTGAGCTAAACTTGGTATGTCTCCAACTCCTAGAAATAACTTCATGCCCCATCTCCCTTACTTCCATCTAGTAAGGATCACATAATTCCTAACAAAGTTTTGACACAGATTACCAATTCGGGCATTCAGAACATATAGAACGTTGCTGTAAGCAAGCACATTCTGATTCAAAATTGCAAGTTACTATGTAGGAACAAGTTTGTATAGGTATTTCAAAGATGCCCAGAACTGAGCTAAACGTTGTATGTCTCCAACTCCTAGAAATAACTTCATGCCCCAACTCCCTTACTTCCAGCTAGTAAGGATCACACAATTCCTAACAAACTTTTGACACAGATTCCCAATTCGGGCATTCAGAACATATAGCACGTTGCTGTAAGCAAGCACATTCTCATTCAAAGTTGCAAGTTACTATGTAGGAACAAGTTTGTATAGGTATTTCAAAGATGCCCAGAACTGAGCTAAACTTGGTATGTCTCCAACTCCTAGAAATAACTTCATGCCCCATCTCCCTTACTTCCAGCTAGTAAGGATCACATAATTCCTAACAAAGATTTGACACAGATTCCCAACTCGGGCATTCAGAACATATAGCACGTTGCTGTAAGCAAGCACATTCTCATTCAAAGTTGCAAGTTACTATGTAGGAACAAGTTTGTATAGGTATTTCAAAGATGCCCAGAACTGAGCTAAACGTTGTATGTCTCCAACTCCTAGAAATAACTTCATGCCCCAACTCCCTTACTTCCAGCTAATAAGGATCACATAATTCCTAACAAAGTTTTGACACAGATTCCCAATTCGGGCATTCAGAACATATAGCACGTTGCTGTAAGCAAGCACATTCTCATTCAAAGTTGCAAGTTACTATGTAGGAACAAGTTTGTATAGGACTTTGAAAGATGCCCAGAACTGAGCTGAAGTTTGTATGTCTCCAACTCCTAGAAATAACTTCATGCCCCATCTCACTTACTTCCAGCTAGTGAGGATCACATAATTCCTAACAAAGTTTTGACACAGATTCCCAATTCGGGAATTCAGAACATATAGCACGTTGCTGTAAGCAAGCACATTCTCATTCAAAGTTGCAAGTTACTATATAGGAACAAGTTTGTCTAGGTATTTCAAAGATGACCAGAACTGAGCTGAACTTGGTATGTGTCCAAGCTCTAGAAATAACTTCATGCCCCAACTACCTTACTTCCAGCTAGTAAGGATCACATAATTCCTAACAAAGTTTTGACACAGATTCCCAATTCGGGCATTCAGAACATATAGCACGTTGCTGTAAGCAAGCACATTCTCATTCAAAGTTGCAAGTTACTATGTAGGAACAAGTTTGTATAGGTATGTCAAAGATGCCGAAAACTGAGTTAAACGTTGTGTGTCTGCTCTCCTAGAAATAACTTCATGCCCCATCTCTCTTACTTCCAGCTAATAAGGATCACATAATTCCTAACAAAGTTTTGACACAGATTCCCAATTCGGGCATTCAGATCATATAGCACATTGCTGTAAGCAAGCACATTCTCATTCAAAGTTGCAAGTTACTATGTAGGAACAAGTTTGTATAGGTATTTCAAAGATGTCCAGAACTGAGCTAAACTTGGTATGTCTCCAACTCCTAGAAATAACTTCATGCCCCATCTCCCTTACTTCCAGCTAGTAAGGATCACATAATTCCTAACAAAGTTTTGACACAGATTCCCAATTCGGGCCTTCAGAACATATAGCACGTTGCTGTAAGCAAGCACATTCTCATTCAAAGTTGCAAGTTACTATGTAGGAACAAGTTTGTATAGGTATTTCAAAGATGCCCAGAACTGAGCTAAGCATTGTATGTCTCCAACTCCTAGAAATAACTTCATGCCCCAACTCCCTTACTTCCAGCTAGTAAGAATCACATAATTCCTAACAAAGTTTTGACACAGATTCCCAATTCGGGCATTCAGAACATATAGCACGTTGCTGTAAGCAAGCACATTCTCATTCAAAGTTGCAAGTTACTATGTAGGAACAAGTTTGTATAGGTATGTCAAAGATGCCCAGAACTGAGCTAAACTTGGTATGTGTCCAACTCCTAGAAATAACTTCATGCCCCAACTCCCTTACTTCCAGCTAGTAAGGATCACATAATTCCTAACAAAGTTTTGACACAGATTCCCAATTCGGGCATTAAGAACATATAGCACGTTGCTGTAAGCAAGCACATTCTCATTCAAAGTTGCAAGTTACTATGTAGGAACAAGTTTGTATAGGTATTTCAAAGATGCCCAGAACTGAGCTAAACGTTGTATGTCTGCAACTCCTAGAAATAACTTCATGCCCCATCTCCCTTACTTCCAGCTAATAAGGATCACATAATTCCTAACAAAGTTTTGACACAGATTCCCAATTCGGGCATTCAGAACATATAGCACGTTGCTGTAAGCAAGCACATTCTCATTCAAAGTTGCAAGTTACTATGTAGGAACAAGTTTGTATAGGTATTTCAAAGATGCCCAGAACTGAGCTAAACGTTGTATGTCTCCAACTCCTAGAAATAACTTCATGCCCCATCTCCCTTACTTCCATCTAGTAAGGATCACATAATTCCTAACAAAGTTTTGACACAGATTACCAATTCGGGAATTCAGAACATATAGAACGTTGCTGTAAGCAAGCACATTCTGATTCAAAGTTACAAGTTACTATGTAGGAACAAGTTTGTATAGGACTTTCAAAGATGCCCAGAACTGAGCTAAGCGTTGTATGTCTCCAACTCCTAGAAATAACTTCATGCCCCAACTCCCTTACTTCCAGCTAGTAAGGATCACACAATTCCTAACAAAGTTTTGACACAGATTCCCAATTCGGGCATTTAGAACATATAGCACGTTGCTGTAAGCAAGCACATTCTCATTCAAAGTTGCAAGTTACTATGTAGGAACAAGTTTGTATAGGTATGTCAAAGATGCCGAAAACTGAGTTAAACGTTGTGTGTCTGCTCTCCTAGAAATAACTTCATGCCCCATCTCTCTTACTTCCAGCTAATAAGGATCACATAATTCCTAACAAAGTTTTGACACAGATTCCCAATTCGGGCATTCAGATCATATAGCACATTGCTGTAAGCAAGCACATTCTCATTCAAAGTTGCAAGTTACTATGTAGGAACAAGTTTGTATAGGTATTTCAAAGATGTCCAGAACTGAGCTAAACTTGGTATGTCTCCAACTCCTAGAAATAACTTCATGCCCCATCTCCCTTACTTCCAGCTAGTAAGGATCACATAATTCCTAACAAAGTTTTGACACAGATTCCCAATTCGGGCCTTCAGAACATATAGCACGTTGCTGTAAGCAAGCACATTCTCATTCAAAGTTGCAAGTTACTATGTAGGAACAAGTTTGTATAGGTATTTCAAAGATGCCCAGAACTGAGCTAAGCATTGTATGTCTCCAACTCCTAGAAATAACTTCATGCCCCAACTCCCTTACTTCCAGCTAGTAAGAATCACATAATTCCTAACAAAGTTTTGACACAGATTCCCAATTCGGGCATTCAGAACATATAGCACGTTGCTGTAAGCAAGCACATTCTCATTCAAAGTTGCAAGTTACTATGTAGGAACAAGTTTGTATAGGTATGTCAAAGATGCCCAGAACTGAGCTAAACTTGGTATGTGTCCAACTCCTAGAAATAACTTCATGCCCCAACTCCCTTACTTCCAGCTAGTAAGGATCACATAATTCCTAACAAAGTTTTGACACAGATTCCCAATTCGGGCATTAAGAACATATAGCACGTTGCTGTAAGCAAGCACATTCTCATTCAAAGTTGCAAGTTACTATGTAGGAACAAGTTTGTATAGGTATTTCAAAGATGCCCAGAACTGAGCTAAACGTTGTATGTCTGCAACTCCTAGAAATAACTTCATGCCCCATCTCCCTTACTTCCAGCTAATAAGGATCACATAATTCCTAACAAAGTTTTGACACAGATTCCCAATTCGGGCATTCAGAACATATAGCACGTTGCTGTAAGCAAGCACATTCTCATTCAAAGTTGCAAGTTACTATGTAGGAACAAGTTTGTATAGGTATTTCAAAGATGCCCAGAACTGAGCTAAACGTTGTATGTCTCCAACTCCTAGAAATAACTTCATGCCCCATCTCCCTTACTTCCATCTAGTAAGGATCACATAATTCCTAACAAAGTTTTGACACAGATTACCAATTCGGGAATTCAGAACATATAGAACGTTGCTGTAAGCAAGCACATTCTGATTCAAAGTTACAAGTTACTATGTAGGAACAAGTTTGTATAGGACTTTCAAAGATGCCCAGAACTGAGCTAAGCGTTGTATGTCTCCAACTCCTAGAAATAACTTCATGCCCCAACTCCCTTACTTCCAGCTAGTAAGGATCACACAATTCCTAACAAAGTTTTGACACAGATTCCCAATTCGGGCATTTAGAACATATAGCACGTTGCTGTAAGCAAGCACATTCTCATTCAAAGTTGCAAGTTACTATGTAGGAACAAGTTTGTATAGGTGTTTCAAAGATGCCCAGAACTGAGCTAAACTTGGTATGTCTCCAACTCCTAGAAATAACTTCATGCCCCATCTCCCTTACTTCCATCTAGTAAGGATCACATAATTCCTAACAAAGTTTTGACACAGATTACCAATTCGGGCATTCAGAACATATAGAACGTTGCTGTAAGCAAGCACATTCTGATTCAAAGTTGCAAGTTACTATGTAGGAACAAGTTTGTATAGGTATTTCAAAGATGCCCAGAACTGAGCTAAACGTTGTATGTCTCCAACTCCTAGAAATAACTTCATGCCCCAACTCCCTTACTTCCAGCTAGTAAGGATCACACAATTCCTAACAAACTTTTGACACAGATTCCCAATTCGGGCATTCAGAACATATAGCACGTTGCTGTAAGCAAGCACATTCTCATTCAAAGTTGCAAGTTACTATGTAGGAACAAGTTTGTATAGGTATTTCAAAGATGCCCAGAACTGAGCTAAACTTGGTATGTCTCCAACTCCTAGAAATAACTTCATGCCCCATCTCCCTTACTTCCAGCTAGTAAGGATCACATAATTCCTAACAAAGATTTGACACAGATTCCCAATTCGGGCATTCAGAACATATAGCACGTTGCTGTAAGCAAGCACATTCTCATTCAAAGTTGCAAGTTACTATGTAGGAACAAGTTTGTATAGGTATTTCAAAGATGCCCAGAACTGAGCTAAACGTTGTATGTCTCCAACTCCTAGAAATAACTTCATGCCCCAACTCCCTTACTTCCAGCTAATAAGGATCACATAATTCCTAACAAAGTTTTGACACAGATTCCCAATTCGGGCATTCAGAACATATAGCACGTTGCTGTAAGCAAGCACATTCTCATTCAAAGTTGCAAGTTACTATGTAGGAACAAGTTTGTATAGGACTTTGAAAGATGCCCAGAACTGAGCTGAAGTTTGTATGTCTCCAACTCCTAGAAATAACTTCATGCCCCATCTCACTTACTTCCAGCTAGTGAGGATCACATAATTCCTAACAAAGTTTTGACACAGATTCCCAATTCGGGCATTCAGAACCTGTAGCACGTTGCTGTAAGCAAGCACATTCAATACAAAGTTGCAAGTTACTACGTAGGAACAAGTTTGTATAGGTATTTCAAAGATGCCCAGAATTGAGCTAAACTTGGTATGTCTCCAACTCCTAGAAATAACTTCATGCCCCATCTCCCTTACTTCCATCTAGTAAGGATCACATAATTCCTAACAAAGTTTTGACACAGATTCCCAATTCGGGCATTCAGAACATAAAGCACGTTGCTGTAAGCAAGCACATTCTCATTCAAAGTTGCAAGTTACTAAGAGGGAACAAGTTTGTAAAGGTATTTCAAAGATGCCCAGAACTGAGCTAAACTTGGTATGTCTCCAACTCCTAGAAATAACTTCATGCCCCATCTCCCTTATCACCAGCTAGTAAGGATCACATAATTCCTAACAAAGTTTTGACACAGATTCCCAATTCGGGCATTCAGAACATGTAGCACGTTGCTGTAAGCAAGCACATTCTCATTCAAAGTTGCAAGTTACTATGTAGGAACAAGTTTGTATAGGTATTTCAAAGATTCCCAGAACTGAGCTAAACTTGGTATGTGTCCAACCTCTAGAAACAACTTCATGCCCCAACTCCCCTACTTCCAGCTAGTAAGGATCACATAATTCCTAACAAAGATTTGACACAGATTCCCAATTCGGGCATTCAGAACATATAGCAAGTTGCTGTAAGCAAGAACATTCTCATTCAAAGTTGCAAGTTACTATGTAGGAACAAGTGTGTATAGGTATTTCAAAGATGCCCAGAACTGACCTATACGTTTTATGTCTGCAACTCCTAGAAATAACTTCATGCCCCATCTCACTTACTTCCAGCTAGTAAGGATCACATAATTTCGAACAAAGTTTTGACACAGATTCCCAATTCGGGCATTCAGAACATATAGCACGTTGCTGTAAGCAAGCACATTCTCATTCAAATTTGCAAGTTACTATGTAGGAACAAGTTTGTATAGGAAGTTCAATGATGCCCAGAACTGAGCTAAACGTTGTATTTCTCCAACTCCAAGAAATAACTTCATGCCCCATCTCCCTTACTTCCAGCTAGTAAGGATCACATAATTCCTAACAACGTTTTGACACAGATTCCCAATTCGGGCATTCAGTACATATAGCACGTTGCTGTAAGCAAGCACATTCTCATTCAAAGTTGCAAGTTACTATGTAGGAACAAGTTTGTCTAGGTATTTCAAAGATGACCAGAACTGAGCTGTACTTGGTATGTGTCCAAGCTCTAGAAATAACTTCATGCCCCAACTACCTTACTTCCAGCTAGTAAGGATCACATAATTCCTAACAAAGTTTTGACACAGATTCGCAATTCGGGCATTCAGAACATATAGCACGTTGCTGTAAGCAAGCACATTCTCATTCAAATTTGCAAGTTACTATGGAGGAACAAGTTTGTATAGGTATGTCAAAGATGCCGAAAACTGAGTTAAACGTTGTGTGTCTGCTCTCCTAGAAATAACTTTATGCCCCATCTCTCTTACTTCCAGCTAATAAGGATCACATAATTCCTAACAAAGTTTTGACACAGATTCCCAATTCGGGCATTCAGATCATATAGCACATTGCTGTAAGCAAGCACATTCTCATTCAAAGTTGCAAGTTATTATGTAGGAACAAGTTTGTATAGGTATTTCAAAGATGCCCAGAACTGAGCTAAACGTTGTATGTCTCCAACTCCTAGAAATAACTTCATGCCCCAACTCCCTTACTTCCAGCTAGTAAGGATCACACAATTCCTAACAAAGTTTTGACACAGATTCCCAATTCGGGCATTCAGAACATATAGCACGTTGCTGTAAGCAAGCACATTCTCATTCAAAGTTGCAAGTTACTATGTAGGAACAAGTTTGTATAGGTGTTTCAAAGATGCCCAGAACTGAGCTAAACTTGGTATGTCTCCAACTCCTAGAAATAACTTCATGCCCCATCTCCCTTACTTCCATCTAGTAAGGATCACATATTTCCTAACAAAGTTTTGACACAGATTACCAATTCGGGCATTCAGAACATATAGAACGTTGCTGTAAGCAAGCACATTCTGATTCAAAGTTGCAAGTTACTATGTAGGAACAAGTTTGTATAGGTATTTCAAAGATGCCCAGAACTGAGCTAAACGTTGTATGTCTCCAACTCCTAGAAATAACTTCATGCCCCAACTCCCTTACTTCCAGCTAGTAAGGATCACACAATTCCTAACAAACTTTTGACACAGATTCCCAATTCGGGCATTCAGAACATATAGCACGTTGCTGTAAGCAAGCACATTCTCATTCAAAGTTGCAAGTTACTATGTAGGAACAAGTTTGTATAGGTATTTCAAAGATGCCCAGAACTGAGCTAAACTTGGTATGTCTCCAACTCCTAGAAATACCTTCATGCCCCATCTCCCTTACTTCCAGCTAGTAAGGATCACATAATTCCTAACAAAGATTTGACACAGATTCCCAATTCGGGCATTCAGAACATATAGCACGTTGCTGTAAGCAAGCACATTCTCATTCAAAGTTGCAAGTTACTATGTAGGAACAAGTTTGTATAGGTATTTCAAAGATGCCCAGAACTGAGCTAAACGTTGTATGTCTCCAACTCCTAGAAATAACTTCATGCCCCAACTCCCTTACTTCCAGCTAATAAGGATCACATAATTCCTAACAAAGTTTTGACACAGATTCCCAATTCCGGCATTCAGAACCTGTAGCACGTTGCTGTAAGCAAGCACATTCAATACAAAGTTGCAAGTTACTACGTAGGAACAAGTTTGTATAGGTATTTCAAAGATGCCCAGAATTGAGCTAAACTTGGTATGTCTCCAAATCCTAGAAATAACTTCATGCCCCATCTCCCTTACTTCCAGCTAGTAAGGATCACATAATTCCTAACAAAGTTTTGACACAGATTCCCAATTCGGGCATTCAGAACATATAGCACGTTGCTGTAAGCAAGCACATTCTCATTCAAAGTTGCAAGTTACTATGTAGGAACAAGTTTGTATAGGTATGTCAAAGATGCCCAGAACTGAGCTAAGCATTGTATGTCTCCAACTCCTAGAAATAACTTCATGCCCCAACTCCCTTACTTCCAGCTATTAAGAATCACATAATTCCTAACAAAGTTTTGACACAGATTCCCAATTCGGGCATTCAGAACATATAGCACGTTGCTGTAAGCAAGCACATTCTCATTCAAAGTTGCAAGTTACTATGTAGGAACAAGTTTGTATAGGTATGTCAAAGATGCCCAGAACTGAGCTAAACTTGGTATGTGTCCAAGCTCTAGAAATAACTTCATGCCCCAACTCCCTTACTTCCAGCTAGTAAGGATCACATAATTCCTAACAAAGTTTTGACACAGATTCCCAATTCGGGCATTCAGAACATATAGCACGTTGCTGTAAGCAAGCACATTCTCATTCAAAGTTGCAAGTTACTATGTAGGAACAAGTTTGTATAGGTATTTCAAAGATGCCCAGAACTGAGCTAAACGTTGTATGTCTGCAACTCCTAGAAATAACTTCATGCCCCATCTCCCTTACTTCCAGCTAATAAGGATCACATAATTCCTAACAAAGTTTTGACACAGATTCCCAATTCGGGCGTTCAGAACATATAGCACGTTGTTGTAAGCAAGCACATTCTCATTCAAAGTTGCAAGTTACTATGTAGGAACAAGTTTGTATAGGTATTTCAAAGATGCCCAGAACTGAGCTAAACGTTGTATGTCTCCAACTCCTAGAAATAACTTCATGCCCCATCTCCCTTACTTCCATCTAGTAAGGATCACATAATTCCTAACAAAGTTTTGACACAGATTACCAATTCGTGCATTCAGAACATATAGAACGTTGCTGTAAGCAAGCACATTCTGATTCAAAGTTGCAAGTTACTATGTAGGAACAAGTTTGTATAGGTATTTCAAAGATGCCCAGAACTGAGCTAAACGTTGTATGTCTCCAACTCCTAGAAATAACTTCATGCCCCAACTCCCTTACTTCCAGCTAGTAAGGATCACACAATTCCTAACAAAGTTTTGACACAGATTCCCAATTCGGGCATTCAGAACATATAGCACGTTGCTGTAAGCAAGCACATTCTCATTCAAAGTTGCAAGTAACTATGTAGGAACAAGTTTGTATAGGACTTTGAAAGATGCCCAGAACTGAGCTGAAGTTTGTATGTCTCCAACTCCTAGAAATAACTTCATGCCCCATCTCCCTTACTTCCACCTAGTGAGGATCACATAATTCCTAACAAAGTTTTGACACAGATTCCCAATTCGGGCCTTCAGAACATGTAGCACGTTGCTGTAAGCAAGAACATTCAATAAAATGTTGCAAGTTACTATGTAGGAACAAGTTTGTATAGGTATTTCAAAGATGCCCAGAATTGAGCTAAACTTGGTATGTCTCCAACTCCTAGAAATAACTTCATGCCCCATCTCCCTTACTTCCATCTAGTAAGGATCACATAATTCCTAACAAAGTTTTGACACAGATTCCCAATTCGGGCATTCAGAACATATAGCACGTTGCTCTAAGCAAGCACATTCTCATTCAAAGTTGCAAGTTACTAAGTAGGAACAAGTTTGTAAAGGTATTTCAAAGATGCCAAGAACTGAGCTAAACTTGGTATGTCTCCAACTCCTAGAAATAACTTCATGCCCCATCACCCTTACTACCAGCTAGTAAGGATCACATAATTCCTAACAAAGTTTTGACACAGATTCCCAATTCGGGCATTCAGAACATGTAGCACGTTGCTGTAAGCAAGCACATTCTCATTCAAAGTTGCAAGTTACTATGTAGGAACAAGTTTGTATAGGTATTTCAAAGATGCCCAGAACTGAGCTAAACTTGGTATGTGTCCAACCTCTAGAAACAACTTCATGCCCCAACTCCCTTACTTCCAGCTAGTAAGGATCACATAATTCCTAACAAAGATTTGACACAGATTCCCAATTCGGGCATTCAGAACATATAGCAAGTTGCTGTAAGCAAGCACATTCTCATTCAAAGTTGCAAGTTACTATGTAGGAACAAGTTTGTATAGGTATTTCAAAGATGCCCAGAACTGAGCTAAACGTTGTATGTCTCCAACTCCTAGAAATAACTTCATGCCCCATCACCCTTACTTCCATCTAGTAAGGATCACATAATTCCTAACAAAGTTTTGACACAGATTCCCAATTCGGGCATTCAGAACATATAGCACGTTGCTGTAAGCAAGCACATTCTCATTCAAAGTTGCAAGTTACTATGTAGGAACAAGTTTGTATAGGTATTTCAAAGATGCCCAGAACTGAGCTAAACTTGGTATGTGTCCAACCTCTAGAAATAACTTCATGACCGAACTCCCTTACTTCCAGCTAGTAAGGATCACATAATTCCTAAAAAAGTTTTGACACAGATTCCCAATTCGGGCATTCAGAACATATAGCACGTTGCTGTAAGCAAGCACATTCTCATTCAAAGTTGCAAGTTACTATGAAGGAACAAGTTTGTATAGGTATTTCAAAGATGCCCAGAACTGAGCTAAACTTGGTATGTCTCCAACTCCTAGAAATAACTTCATGCCCCATCTCCCTTACTTCCAGCTAGTAAGGATCACATAATTCCTAACAAAGATTTGACACAGATTCCCAATTCGGGCATTCAGAACATATAGCACGTTGCTGTAAGCAAGCACATTCTCATTCAAAGTTGCAAGTTACTATGTAGGAACAAGTTTGTATAGGTATTTCAAAGATGCCCAGAACTGAGCTAAACGTTGTATGTCTCCAACTCCTAGAAATATCTTCATGCCCCAACTCCCTTACTTCCAGCTAATAAGGATCACATAATTCCTAACAAAGTTTTGACACAGATTCCCAATTCGGGCATTCAGAACATATAGCACGTTGCTGTAAGCAAGCACATTCTCATTCAAAGTTGCAAGTTACTATGTAGGAACAAGTTTGTATAGGACTTTGAATGATGCCCAGAACTGAGCTGAAGTTTGTATGTCTACAACTCCTAGAAATAACTTCATGCCCCATCTCACTTACTTCCAGCTAGTGAGGATCACATAATTCCTAACAAAGTTTTGACACAGATTCCCAATTCGGGCATTCAGAACCTGTAGCACGTTGCTGTAAGCAAGCACATTCTCATTCTAAGAAGCAAGTTACTATGTAGGAACAAGTTTGTATAGGTATTTCAAAGATGCCCAGAATTGAGCTAAACTTGGTATGTCTCCAACTCCTAGAAATAACTTCATGCCCAATCTCCCTTACTTCCAGCTAGTAAGAATCACATAATTCCTAACAAAGTTTTGACCCAGATTCCCAATTCGGGCATTTAGAACATATAGCACGTTGCTGTAAGCAAGCACATTCTCATTCAAAGTTGCAAGTTACTATGTAGGAAGAAGTTTGTATAGGTTTTTCAAAGATGCCCAGAACTGAGCTAAACGTTGTATGTCTCCAACTCCTAGAAATAACTTCATGCCCCATCTCCCTTACTTCCAGCTAGTAAGGATCACATAATTCCTAACAAAGTTTTGACAGAGATTCCCAATTCGGGCATTCAGAACATATAGCACGTTGCTGTAAGCAAGCACATTCTGATTCAAAGTTGCAAGTAACTATGTAGGAACAAGTTTGTATAGGACTTTGAAAGATGCCCAGAACTGAGCTGAAGTTTGTATGTCTCCAACTCCTAGAAATAACTTCATGCCCCATCTCCCTTACTTCCACCTAGTGAGGATCACATAATTCCTAACAAAGTTTTGACACAGATTCCCAATTCGGGCCTTCAGAACATGTAGCACGTTGCTGTAAGCAAGAACATTCAATAAAATGTTGCAAGTTACTATGTAGGAACAAGTTTGTATAGGTATTTCAAAGATGCCCAGAATTGAGCTAAACTTGGTATGTCTCCAACTCCTAGAAATAACTTCATGCCCCATCTCCCTTACTTCCATCTAGTAAGGATCACATAATTCCTAACAAAGTTTTGACACAGATTCCCAATTCGGGCATTCAGAACATATAGCACGTTGCTGTAAGCAAGCACATTCTCATTCAAAGTTGCAAGTTACTAAGTAGGAACAAGTTTGTAAAGTTATTTCAAAGATGCCAAGAACTGAGCTAAACTTGGTATGTCTCCAACTCCTAGAAATAACTTCATGCCCCATCACCCTTACTACCAGCTAGTAAGGATCACATAATTCCTAACAAAGTTTTGACACAGATTCCCAATTCGGGCATTCAGAACATGTAGCACGTTGCTGTAAGCAAGCACATTCTCATTCAAAGTTGCAAGTTACTATGTAGGAACAAGTTTGTATAGGTATTTCAAAGATGCCCAGAACTGAGCTAAACTTGGTATGTGTCCAACCTCTAGAAACAACTTCATGCCCCAACTCCCTTACTTCCAGCTAGTAAGGATCACATAATTCCTAACAAAGATTTGACACAGATTCCCAATTCGGGCATTCAGAACATATAGCAAGTTGCTGTAAGCAAGCACATTCTCATTCAAAGTTGCAAGTTACTATGTAGGAACAAGTTTGTATAGGTATTTCAAAGATGCCCAGAACTGAGCTAAACGTTGTATGTCTCCAACTCCTAGAAATAACTTCATGCCCCATCACCCTTACTTCCATCTAGTAAGGATCACATAATTCCTAACAAAGTTTTGACACAGATTCCCAATTCGGGCATTCAGAACATATAGCACGTTGCTGTAAGCAAGCACATTCTCATTCAAAGTTGCAAGTTACTATGTAGGAACAAGTTTGTATAGGTATTTCAAAGATGCCCAGAACTGAGCTAAACTTGGTATGTGTCCAACCTCTAGAAATAACTTCATGACCGAACTCCCTTACTTCCAGCTAGTAAGGATCACATAATTCCTAAAAAAGTTTTGACACAGATTCCCAATTCGGGCATTCAGAACATATAGCACGTTGCTGTAAGCAAGCAAATTCTCATTCAAAGTTGCAAGTACTATGTAGGAACAAGTTTGTATAGGTATTTCAAAGATGCCCAGAACTGAGCTAAACTTGGTATGTCTCCAACTCCTAGAAATAACTTCATGCCCCATCTCACTTACTTCCAGCTAGTAAGGATCACATAATTTCTAACAAACTTTTGACACAGATTCCCAAATCGGGCATTCAGAACATATAGCACGTTGCTGTAAGCAAGCACATTCTCATTCAAAGTTGCAAGTTCCTATGTAGGAACAAGTTTGTATAGGTATTTCAAAGATGCCTAGAACTGAGCTAAACTTCGTATGTGTCCCACTCCTAGAAATAACTTCATGCCCCATCTCCCTTACTTCCACCTAGTAAGGATCACATAATTCCTAACAAAGATTTGACACAGATTCCCAATTCGGGCATTAAGAACATATAGCACGTTTCTGTAAGCAAGCACATTCTCATTCAAAGTTGCAAGTTACTATGTAGGAACAAGTTTGTATAGGTATTTCAAAGATGCCCAGAACTGTGCTAAACTTGGTATGTGTCCCACTCCTAGAAATAACTTCATGCCCCATTTCCCTTACTTCCAGCTAGTAAGGATCACATAATTCCTAAAAAAGATTTGACACAGATTCCCAATTCGGGCATTCAGAACATGTAGCACGTTGCTGTAAGCAAGCACATTCTCATTCCAAGTTGCAAGTTACCATGTAGGAACAAGTTTGTATAGGTATTTCAAAGATGCCCAGAACTGAGCTAAACGTTGTATGTCTCCAACTCCTAGAAATATCTTCAGGCCCCATCTCACTTACTTACAGCTAGTAAGGATCACATAATTTCTAACAAAGTTTTGACACAGATTCCCAATTCGGGCATTCAGAACATATAGCACGTTGCTGTAAGCAAGCACATTCTCATTCAAAGTTGCAAGTTACTATGTAGGAACAAGTTTGTATAGGTATTTCAAAGATGCCCAGAACTGAGCTAAACTTGGTATGTCTCCAACTCCTAGAAATAACTTCATGCCCCATCTCCCTTACTTCCAGCTAGTAAGGATCACATAATTCCTAACAAAGTTTTGACACAGATTCCCAATTCGGGCATTCAGCACATATAGCACGTTGCTGTAAGCAAGCACATTCTCATTCAAAGTTGCAAGTTACTATGTAGGAACAAGTTTGTATAGGTATTTCAAAGATGCCCAGAATTGAGCTAAACTTGGTATGTGTCCAACACCTCGAAATAACTTCAGGCCCCATCTCCCTTACTTCCAGCTAGTAAGGATCACATAATTCCTAACAAAGTTTTGACACAGATTCCCAATTCGGGCATTCAGAACATATGGCACGTTGCTGTAAGCAAGCACATTCTCATTCAAAGTTGCAAGTTACTAAGTAGGAACAAGTTTGTAAAGCTTTTTCAAAGAGGCCCAGAACTGAGCTAAACTTGGTATGTCTCGAACTCCTAGAAATAACTTCATGCCCCATCACCCTTACTTCCAGCTAGTAAGGATCACATAATTCCTAACAAAGTTTTGACACAGATTCCCAATTCAGGCATTCATAACATATAGCACGTTGCTGTAAGCAAGCACATTCTCATTCAAAGTTGCAAGTTACTATGTAGAAACAAGTTTGTATAGGTATTTCAAAGATGCCCAGAACTGAGCTAAACGTTGTATGTCTCCAACTCCTACAAATAACTTCATGCCCCAACTCCGTTACTTCCAGCTAGTAAGGATCACGTAATTCCTAACAAAGTTTTGACACAGATTCCCAATTCGGGCATTCAGATCATATAGCAAGTTGCTGTAAGCAAGCACATTCTCATTCAAAGTTGCAAGTTACTATGTAGGAACAAGTTTGTATAGGTATTTCAAAGATGCCCAGAACTGACCTAAACGTTGTATGTCTCCAACTCCCAGAAAAAACTTCATGCCCCATCTCCCTTACTTCCAGCTAGTAAGGATCACATAATTCCTAACAAAGTATTGACACAGATTCCCAATTCGGGCATTCAGAACATATAGCACGTTGATGTAAGCAAGAACATTCTCATTCAAAGTTGCAAGTTACTATGTAGGAACAAGTTTGTATAGGTATTTCAAAGATGCCCAGAACTGAGCTAAACTTGGTATGTGTCCAAGCTCTAGAAATAACTTCATGCCCCATCTCCCTTACTTCCAGCTAGTAAGGATCACATAATTCCTAACAAAGTTTTGACACAGAATCCCAATTCGGTCATTCAGAACATATAGCACGTTGCTGTAAGCAAGCACATTCTCATTCAAAGTTGCAAGTTACTATGTAGGAAAAAGTTTGTATAGGTATTTCAAAGATGCCCAGAACTGAGCTAAACTTGGTATGTGTCCAACTCCTCGAAATAACTTCATGCCCCAACTCCCTAACTTCCAGCTAGTAAGGATCACATAATTCCTAACAAAGTTTTGACACAGATTCCCAATTCGGGCATTCAGAACATATAGCACGTTGCTGTAAGCTAGCACATTCTCATTCAAAGTTGCAAGTTACTATGTAGGAACAAGTTTGTATAGGTATTTCAAAGATGCCCAGAACTGAGCTAAACTTGGTATGTGTCCAACTCCTAGAAATACCTTCATACCCCATCTCCCTTACTTCCAGCTATTAAGGATCACATAATTCCTAACAAAATATGACACAGATTCCCAATTCGGGCATTAAGAACATATAGCACGTTTCTGTAAGCAATCAAATTCTCATTCAAAGTTGCAAGTTACTATGTAGGAACAAGTTTGTATAGGTATTTCAAAGATGCCCAGAACTGAGCTAAACTTGGTATGTGTCCCACTCCTAGAAATAACTTCATGCCCCATTTCCCTTACTTCCAGCTAGTATTGATCACATAATTCCTAACAAAGTTTTGACACAGATTCCCAATTCGGGCATTCAGAACATGTAGCACGTTGCTGTAAGCAAGCACATTGTCATTCAAAGTTGCAAGTTACTATGTAGGAACAAGTTTGTATAGGTATTTCAAAGATGCCCAGAACTGAGCTAAACGTTGTATGTCTCCAACTCCTAGAAATATCTTCAGGCCCCATCTCACTTACTTACAGCTAGTAAGGATCACATAATTTCTAACAAAGTTTTGACACAGATACCCAATTCGGGCATTCAGAACATATAGCACGTTGCTGTAAGCAAGCACATTCTCATTCAAAGTTGCAAGTTACTATGTAGGAACAAGTTTGTATAGGTATTTCAAAGATGCCCAGAACTGAGCTAAACTTGGTATGTCTCCAACTCCTAGAAATAACTTCATGCCCCATCTCCCTTACTTCCAGCTAGTAAGGATCACATAATTCCTAACAAAGTTTTGACACAGATTCCCAATTCGGGCATTCAGAACATATAGCACGTTGCTGTAAGCAAGCACATTCTCATTCAAAGTTGCAAGTTACTATGTAGGAACAAGTTTGTATAGGTATTTCAAAGATGCCCAGAATTGAGCTAAACTTGGTATGTGTCCAACACCTCGAAATAACTTCAGGCCTCATCTCCCTTACTTCCAGCTAGTAAGGATCACATAATTCCTAACAAAGTTTTGACACAGATTCCCAATTCGGGCATTCAGAACATATGGCACGTTGCTGTAAGCAAGCACATTCTCATTCAAAGTTGCAAGTTACTAAGTAGGAACAAGTTTGTAAAGCTATTTCAAAGAGGCCCAGAACTGAGCAAAACTTGGTATGTCTCCAACTCCTAGAAATAACTTCATGCCCCATCACCCTTACTTCCAGCTAGTAAGGATCACATAATTCCTAACAAAGTTTTGACACAGATTCCCAATTCAGGCATTCAGAACATATAGCACGTTGCTTTAAGCAAGCACATTCTCATTCAAAGTTGCAAGTTACTATGTAGAAACAAGTTTGTATAGGTATTTCAAAGATGCCCAGAACTGAGCTAAACGTTGTATGTCTCCAACTCCTAGAAATAACTTCATGCCCCAACTCCCTTACTTCCAGCTAGTAAGGATCACATAATTCCTAACAAAGTTTTGACACAGATTCCCAATTCGGGCATTCAGATCATATAGCAAGTTGCTGTAAGCAAGCACATTCTCATTCAAAGTTGCAAGTTACTATGTAGGAACAAGTTTGTATAGGTATTTCAAAGATGCCCAGAACTGACCTAAACGTTGTATGTCTCCAACTCCTAGAAAAAACTTCATGCCCCATCTCCCTTACTTCCAGCTAGTAAGGATCACATAATTCCTAACAAAGTATTGACACAGATTCCCAATTCGGGCATTCAGAACATATAGCACGTTGCTGTAAGGAAGCACATTCTCATTCAAAGTTGCAAGTTACTATGTAGGAACAAGTTTGTATAGGTATTTCAAAGATGCCCAGAACTGAGCTAAACGTTGTATGTCTCCAACTCCTAGAAATAACTTCATGCCCCATCTCCCTTACTTCCAGCTAGTAAGGATCACATAATTCCTAACAAAGATTTGACACAGATTCCCAATTCGGTCATTCAGAACATATAGCACGTTGCTGTAAGCAAGCGCATTCTCATTCAAAGTTGCAAGTTACTATGTAGGAACAAGTTTGTATAGGTATTTCAAAGATGCCCAGAACTGAGCTAATCTTGGTATGTGTCCATCACCTCGAAATAACTTCATGCCCCATCACCCTTACTTCCAGCTAGTAAGGATCACATCATTCCTAACAAAGTTTTGACACAGATTCCCAATTCGGGCATTCAGAACATATAGCACGTTGCTGTAAGCAAGCACATTCTCATTCAAAGTTGCAAGTTACTATGTAGGAACAAGTTTGTAGAGGTATTTCAAAGATGCCCAGAACTGAGCTAAACTTCGTATGTGTCCAACTCCTAGAAATACCTTCATACCACATCTCCCTTACTTCCAGCTAGTAAGGATCACATAAATCCTAACAAAATTTGACACAGATTCCCAATTCGGGCATTCAGAACATATAGCACGTTGCTGTAAGCAATCACATTCTCATTCAAAGTTGCAAGTTACTATGTAGGAACAAGTTTGTATAGGTATTTCAAACATGCCCAGAACTGACCTAAACGTTGTATGTCTCCAACTCCTAGAAATAACTTCATGCCCCATCTCCCTTACTTCCATCTAGTAAGGATCACATAATTCCTAAAAGTGTTTTGACACAGATTCCCAATTCGGGCATTCAGAACATATAGCACGTTGCTGTAAGCAAGCACATTCTCATTCAAAGTTGCAAGTTACTATGTAGGAACAAGTTTGTATAGGTATTTCAAAGATGCCCAGAATTGAGCTAAACTTGGTATGTGTCCAACCTCTAGAAATAACATCATGCCCCAACTCCCTTACTTCCAGCTAGTAAGGATCACATAATTCCTAACAAAGTTTTGACACAGATTCCCAATTCGGGCATTCAGAACATATAGAACGTTGCTGTAAGCAAGCACATTCTCATTCATAGTTGCAAGTTACTATGTAGGAACAAGTTTGTATAGGTATTTCAAAGATGCCCAGAACTGAGCTAAACTTCGTGTGTGTCCAACTCCTAGAAATACCTTCATACCACATCTCCCTTACTTCCAGCTAGTAAGGATCACATAATTCCTAAAAGTGTTTTGACACAGATTCCCAATTCGGGCATTCAGAACATATAGCACGTTGCTGTAAGCAATCACATTCTCATTCAAAGTTGCAAGTTACTATGTAGGAACAAGTTTGTATAGGTATTTCAAAGATGCCCAGAACTGACCTAAACTTGGTATGTGTCCAACTCCTAGAAATAACTTCATGCCCCAACTCCCTTACTTCCAGCTAGTAAGGATCACATAATTCCTAACAAAGTTTTTACACAGATTCCCAATTCGGGCATTCAGAACATGTAGCACGTTGCTGTAAGCAAGCACATTCTCATTCAAAGTTGCAAGTTACTACGTAGGAACAAGTTTGTATAGGTATTTCAAAGATGCCCAGAACTGAGCTAAACGTTGTATGTCTCCAACTCCTAGAAATAACTTCATGCCCCATCTCACTTACTTCCAGCTAGTAAGGATCACATAATTTCTAACAAAGTTTTGACACAGATTCCCAATTCGGGCATTCAGAACATATAGCACGTTGCTGTAAGCAAGCACATTCTCATTCAAAGTTGCAAGTTACTATGTAGGAACAAGTTTGTATAGGTATTTCAAAGATGCCGAGAACTGAGCTAAACTTGGTATGTGTGCAACCTCTACAAATAACTTCATGCCCCAACTCACTTACTTCCAGCTAGTAAGGATCACATAATTCCTAACAAAGTTTTGACACAGATTCCCAATTCGGGCATTCAGAACATATAGCACGTTGCTGTAAGCAAGCACATTCTCATTCAAAGTTGCAAGTTACTATGTAGGAACAAGTTTGTATAGGTATTTCAAAGATGCCCAGAACTGAGCTAAACTTCGTATGTGTCCAACTCCTAGAAATACCTTCATACCCCATCTCCCTTACTTCCAGCTAGTAAGGATCACATAATTCCTAACAAAATTTGACACAGATTCCCAATTCGGGCATTCAGAACATATAGCACGTTGCTGTAAGCAATCACATTCTCATTCAAAGTTGCAAGTTAATATGTAGGAACAAGTTTGTATAGGTATTTCAAAGATACCCAGAACTGAGCTAAACTTGGTATGTGTCCAACTCCTAGAAATTATTTCATGCCCCATCACCCTTACTTCCAGCTAGTAAGGATCACATAATTCCTAACAAAGTTTTGACACACATTCCCAATTCGGGCATTCAGAAGATGTAGCACGTTGCTGTAAGCAAGCACATTCTCATTCAAAGTTGCAAGTTACTATGTAGGAACAAGTTTGTATAGGTATTTCAAAGATGCCCAGAATTGAGCTAAACTTGGTATGTCTCCAACTCCTAGAAATAACTTCATGCCCCATCTCCCTTACTTCCATCTAGTAAGGATCACATAATTCCTAACAAAGTTTTGACACAGATTCCCAATTCGGGCATTCAGAACATATAGCACGTTGCTGTAAGCAAGCACATTCTCATTCAAAGTTGCAAGTTACTAAGTAGGAATAAGTTTGTAAAGGTATTTCAAAGATGCCCAGAACTGAGCTAAACTTGCTATGTCTCCAACTCCTAGAAATAACTTCATGCCCCATCTCCCTTACTTCCAGCTAGTAAGGATCACATAATTCCTAACAAAGTTTTGACACAGATTCCCAATTCGGGCATTCAGAACATATAGCACGTTGCTGTAAGCAAGCACATTCTCATTCAAAGTTGCAAGTTACTATGTAGGAATAAGTTTGTATAGGTATTTCAAAGATGCCCAGAACTGAGCTAAACTTGGTATTTGTCCAACCTCTAGAAATAACTTCATGCCCCAACTCCCTTACATTCAGCTAGTAAGGATCACATAATTCCTAACAAAGTTTTGACACAGATTCCCAATTCGGGCATTCAGAACATATAGCACGTTGCAGTAAGCAAGCACATTCTCATTCAAAGTTGCAAGTTACTATGTAGGAACAAGTTTGTAAAGGTATTTCAAAGATGCCCAGAACTGAGCTAAACTTGGTATGTCTCCAACTCCTAGAAATATCTTCATGCCCCATCACCCTTACTTCCAGCTAGTAAGGATCACATAATTCCTAACAAATTTTTGACACAGATTCACAATTCGGGCATTCAGAGCATATAGCACGTTGCTGTAAGCAAGCACATTCTCATTCAAAGTTGCAAGTTACTATGTAGGAACAAGTTTGTATAGGTATTTGAAAGATGCCCAGAACTGAGCTAAACTTCGTATGTGTCCAACTCCTAGAAATACCTTCATACCCCATCTCCCTTACTTCCAGCTAGTAAGGATCACATAATTCCTAACAAAATTTGACACAGATTCCCAATTCGGGCATTCAGAACATATAGCACGTTGCTGTAAGCAATCACATTCTCATTCAAAGTTGCAAGTTACTATGTAGGAACAAGTTTGTATAGGTATTTCAAAGATGCCCAGAACTGAGCTAAACTTGGTATGTGTCCAACCTCTAGAAATAACTTCATGTCCCAACTCCCTTACTTCCAGCTAGTAAGGATCACATAATTCCTAACAAAGTTTTTACACAGATTCTCAATTCGGGCATTCAGAACATGTAGCACGTTGCTGTAAGCAAGCACATTCTCATTCAAAGTTGCAAGTTACTATGTAGGAACAAGTTTGTATAGGTATTTCAAAGATGCCCAGAACTGAGTTAAATGTTGTATGTCTCCAACTCCTAGAAATAACTTCATGCCCCATCTCACTTACTTCCAGCTAGTAAGGATCACATAATTTCTAACAAAGTTTTGACACAGATTCCCAATTCGGGCATTCAGAACATGTAGCACGTTGCTGTAAGCAAGCACATTCTCATTCAAAGTTGCAAGTTACTATGTAGGAACAAGTTTGTATAGGTATTTCAAAGATGCCCAGAACTGAGCTAAACTTCGTATGTCTCCAACTCCTAGAAATAACTTCATGCCCCATCTCACTTACTTCCAGCTAGTAAGGATCACATAATTTCTAACAAAGTTTTGACACAGATTCCCACTTCGGGCATTCAGAACATACAGCACGTTGCTGTAAGCAAGCACATTCTCATTCAAAGTTGCAAGTTACTATGTAGGAACAAGTTTGTATAGGTATTTCAAAGATGCCCAGAACTGACCTAAACGTTGTATGTCTCCAACTCCTAGAAATAACTTCATGCCCAATCTCCCTTACTTTCAGCTAGTAAGAATCACACAATTTCTAACAAAGTTTTGACACAGATTCCCAATTCGGGCATTCAGAACATATAGCACGTTGCTGTAAGCAAGCACATTCTCATTCAAAGTTGCAAGTTACTATGTAGGAACAAGTTTGTATAGGTATTTCAAAGATGCCCAGAACTGAGCTAAACTTGGTATGTCTCCAACTCATAGAAATAACTTCATGCCACATCTCCCTTACTTCCAGCTAGTAAGGATCACATAATTCCTAACAAAGTTTTGACACAGATTCCCAATTCGGGCATTCAGAACATATAGCACGTTGCTGTAAGCAAGCACATTCTCATTCAAAGTTGCAAGTTACTATGTAGGAACAAGTTTGTATAGGTATTTCAAAGATGCCCAGAACTGAGCTAAACGTTGTATGTCTCCAACTCCTAGAAATAACTTCATGCCCCATCTCACTTACTTCCAGCTAGTAAGGATCACGTAATTCCTAACAAAGTTTTGACACAGATTCCCAATTCGGGCATTCAGATCATATAGCAAGTTGCTGTAAGCAAGCACATTCTCATTCAAAGTTGCAAGTTACTATGTAGGAAAAAGTTTGTATAGGTATTTCAAAGATGCCCAGAAATGACCTAAACGTTGTATGTCTCCAACTCCCAGAAAAAACATCATGCCCCATCTCCCTTACTTCCAGCTAGAAAGGATCACATAATTCCTAACAAAGTATTGACACAGATTCCCAATTCGGGCATTCAGAACATATAGCACGTTGATGTAAGCAAGAACATTCTCATTCAAAGTTGCAAGTTACTATGTAGGAACAAGTTTGTATAGGTATTTCAAAGATGCCCAGAACTGAGCTAAACTTGGTATGTGTCCAAGCTCTAGAAATAACTTCATGCCCCATCTCCCTTACTTCCAGCTAGTAAGGATCACATAATTCCTAACAAAGTTTTGACACAGAATCCCAATTCGGTCATTCAGAACATATAGCACGTTGCTGTAAGCAAGCACATTCTCATTCAAAGTTGCAAGTTACTATGTAGGAAAAAGTTTGTATAGGTATTTCAAAGATGCCCAGAAATGAGCTAAACTTGGTATGTGTCCAACTCCTCGAAATAACTTCATGCCCCAACTCCCTAACTTCCAGCTAGTAAGGATCACATAATTCCTAACAAAGTTTTGACACAGATTCCCAATTCGGGCATTCAGAACATATAGCACGTTGCTGTAAGCAAGCACATTCTCATTCAAAGTTGCAAGTTACTATGTAGGAACAAGTTTGTATAGGTATTTCAAAGATGCCCAGAACTGAGCTAAACTTGGTATGTGTCCATCTCCTAGAAATACCTTCATACCCCATCTCCCTTACTTCCAGCTATTAAGGATCACATAATTCCTAACAAAATATGACACAGATTCCCAATTCGGGCATTAAGAACATATAGCACGTTTCTGTAAGCAATCAAATTCTCATTCAAAGTTGCAAGTTACTATGTAGGAACAAGTTTGTATAGGTATTTCAAAGATGCCCAGAACTGAGCTAAACTTGGTATGTGTCCCACTCCTAGAAATAACTTCATGCCCCATTTCCCTTACTTCCAGCTAGTAAGGATCACATAATTCCTAACAAAGTTTTGACACAGATTCCCAATTCGGGCATTCAGAACATGTAGCACGTTGCTGTAAGCAAGCACATTCTCATTCAAAGTTGCAAGTTACTATGTAGGAACAAGTTTGTATAGGTATTTCAAAGATGCCCAGAACTGAGCTAAACGTTGTATGTCTCCAACTCCTAGAAATATCTTCAGGCCCCATCTCACTTACTTCCAGCTAGTAAGGATCACATAATTTCTAACAAAGTTTTGACACAGATTCCCAATTCGGGCATTCAGAACATATAGCACGTTGCTGTAAGCAAGCACATTCTCATTCAAAGTTGCAAGTTACTATGTAGGAACAAGTTTGTATAGGTATTTCAAAGATGCCCAGAACTGAGCTAAACTTGGTATGTCTCCAACTCCTAGAAATAACTTCATGCCCCATCTCCCTTACTTCCAGCTAGTAAGGATCACATAATTCCTAACAAAGTTTTCACACAGATTCCCAATTAAGGCATTCAGAACATATAGCACGTTGCTGTAAGCAAGCACATTCTCATTCAAAGTTGCAAGTTACTATGTAGGAACAAGTTTGTATAGGTATTTCAAAGATGCCCAGAATTGAGCTAAACTTGGTATGTGTCCAACACCTCGAAATAACTTCAGGCCCCATCTCCCTTACTTCCAGCTAGTAAGGATCACATAATTCCTAACAAAGTTTTGACACAGATTCCAAATTCGGGCATTCAGAACATATGGCACGTTGCTGTAAGCAAGCACATTCTCATTCAAAGTTGCAAGTTACTAAGTAGGAACAAGTTTGTAAAGCTATTTCAAAGAGGCCCAGAACTGAGCTAAACTTGGTATGTCTCCAACTCCTAGAAATAACTTCATGCCCCATCACCCTTACTTCCAGCTAGTATGGATCACATAATTCCTAACAAAGTTTTGACACAGATTCCCATTTCAGGCATTCAGAACATATAGCACGTTGCTGTAAGCAAGCACATTCTCATTCAAAGTTGCAAGTTACTATGTAGAAACAAGTTTGTATAGGTATTTCAAAGATGCCCAGAACTGAGCTAAACGTTGTATGTCTCCAACTCCTAGAAATAACTTCATGCCCCAACTCCCTTACTTCCAGCTAGTAAGGATCACATAATTCCTAACAAAGTTTTGACACAGATTCCCAATTCGGGCATTCAGATCATATAGCAAGTTGCTGTAAGCAAGCACATTCTCATTCAAAGTTGCATGTTACTATGTAGGAACAAGTTTGTATAGGTATTTCAAAGATGCCCAGAACTGACCTAAACGTTGTATGTCTCCAACTCCTAGAAAAAACTTCATGCCCCATCTCCCTTACTTCCAGCTAGTAAGGATCACATCATTCCTAACAAAGTTTTGACACAGATTCCCAATTCGGGCATTCAGAACATATAGCACGTTGCTGTAAGCAAGCACATTCTCATTCAAAGTTGCAAGTTACTATGTAGGAACAAGTTTGTAGAGGTATTTCAAAGATGCCCAGAACTGAGCTAAACTTCGTATGTGTCCAACTCCTAGAAATACCTTCATACCACATCTCCCTTACTTCCAGCTAGTAAGGATCACATAAATCCTAACAAAATTTGACACAGATTCCCAATTCGGGCATTCAGAACATATAGCACGTTGCTGTAAGCAATCACATTCTCATTCAAAGTTGCAAGTTACTATGTAGGAACAAGTTTGTATAGGTATTTCAAAGATGCCCAGAACTGAGCTAAACGTTGTATGTCTCCAACTCCTAGAAATAACTTCATGCCCCATCTCCCTTACTCCATCTAGTAAGGATCACATAATTCCTAAAAGTGTTTTGACACAGATTCCCAATTCGGGCATTCAGAACATATAGCACGTTGCTGTAAGCAAGCACATTCTCATTCAAAGTTGCAAGTTACTATGTAGGAACAAGTTTGTATAGGTATTTCAAAGATGCCCAGAACTGAGCTAAACTTGGTATGTGTCCAACCTCTAGAAATAACTTCATGCCCCAACTCCCTTACTTCCAGCTAGTAAGGATCACATAATTCCTAACAAAGATTTGACACAGATTCCCAATTTGGGCATTCAGAACATATAGCACGTTGCTGTAAGCAAGCACATTCTCATTCAAAGTTGCAAGTTACTATGTAGGAACAAGTTTGTATAGGTATTTCAAAGATGCCCAGAACTGAGCTAAACGTTGTATGTCTCCAACTCCTAGAAATAACTTCATGCCCCATCTCACTTACTTCCAGCTAGTAAGGATCACATAATTTCTAACAAAGTTTTGACACAGATTCCCAATTCGGGCATTCAGAACATATAGCACGTTGCTGTAAGCAAGCACATTCTCATTCAAAGTTGCAAGTTACTATGTAGGAACAAGTTTGTATAGGTATTTCAAAGATGCCCAGAACTGAGCTAAACGTTGTATGTCTCCAACTCCTAGAAATAACTTCATGCCCCATCTCCCTTACTTCCAGCTAGTAAGGATCACATAATTCCTAACAAAGTTTGACACAGATTCCCAATTCGGGCATTCAGAACATGTAGCAAGTTGCTGTAAGCAAGCACATTCAATTCAATGTTGCAAGTTACTATGTAGGAACAAGTTTGTATGGGTATTTCAAAGATGCCCAGAATTGAGCTAAACTGGGTATGTCTCCAACTCCTAGAAATAACTTCATGCCCCATCTCCCTTACTTCCAGCTAGTAAGGATCACATAATTCCTAACAAAGTTTTGACACAGATTCCCAATTCGGGCATTCAGAACATATAGCACGTTGCTGTAAGCAAGCACATTCTCATTCAAAGTTGCAAGTTACTATGTAGGAACAAGTTTGTATAGGTATTTCAAAGATGCCCAGAATTGAGCTAAACTTGGTATGTGTCCAACACCTCGAAATAACTTCAGGCCCCATCTCCCTTACTTCCAGCTAGTAAGGATCACATAATTCCTAACAAAGTTTTGACACAGATTCCCAATTCGGGCATTCAGAACATATGGCACGTTGCTGTAAGCAAGCACATTCTCATTCAAAGTTGCAAGTTACTAAGTAGGAACAAGTTTGTAAAGCTATTTCAAAGAGGCCCAGAACTGAGCTAAACTTGGTATGTCTCCAACTCCTAGAAATAACTTCATGCCCCATCACCCTTACTTCCAGCTAGTAAGGATCACATAATTCCTAACAAAGTTTTGACACAGATTCCCAATTCAGGCATTCAGAACATATAGCACGTTGCTGTAAGCAAGCATATTCTCATTCAAAGTTGCAAGTTACTATGTAGAAACAAGTTTGTATAGGTATTTCAAAGATGCCCAGAACTGAGCTAAACGTTGTATGTCTCCAACTCCTAGAAATAACTTCATGCCCCAACTCCCTTACTTCCAGCTAGTAAGGATCACATAATTCCTAACAAAGTTTTGACACAGATTCCCAATTCGGGCATTTAGATCATATAGCAAGTTGCTGTAAGCAAGCACATTCTCATTCAAAGTTGCAAGTTACTATGTAGGAACAAGTTTGTATAGGTATTTCAAAGATGACCAGAACTGAGCTAAACGTTGTATGTCTCCAACTCCTAGAAATAACTTCATGCCCCATCTCACTTACTTCCAGCTATTAAGGATCACATAATTTCTAACAAATTTTGACACAGATTCCCAATTCGGGCATTCAGAACATATAGCACGTTGCTGTAAGCAAGCACATTCTCATTCAAAGTTGCAAGTTACTATGTAGGAACAAGTTTGTATAGGTATTTCAAAGATGCCCAGAACTGACCTAAAGGTTGTATGTCTCCAACTCCTAGAAATAACTTCATGCCCCATCTCCCTTACTTCCAGCTAGTAAGGATCACATAATTCCTAACAAAGTTTTGACACAGATTCCCAATTCGGGCATTCAGAACATATAGCACGTTGCTGTAAGCAAGCACATTCTCATTCAAAGTTGCAAGTTACTATGTAGGAACAAGTTTGTATAGGTATTTCAAAGATGCCCAGAACTGAGCTAAACTTGGTATGTGTGCAACCTCTACAAATAACTTCATGCCCCAACTCACTTACTTCCAGCTAGTAAGGATCACATAATTCCTAACAAAGTTTTGACACAGATTCCCAATTCGGGCATTCAGAACATACAGCACGTTGCTGTAAGCAAGCACATTCTCATTCAAAGTTGCAAGTTACTATGTAGGAACAAGTTTCTATAGGTATTTCAAAGATGCCCAGAACTGAGCTAAACTTCGTATGTGTCCAACTCCTAGAAATACCTTCATACCCCATCTCCCTTACTTCCAGCTAGTAAGGATCACATAATTCCTAACAAAATTTGACACAGATTCCCAATTCGGGCATTCAGAACATATAGCACGTTGCTGTAAGCAATCACATTCTCATTCAAAGTTGCAAGTTACTATGTAGGAACAAGTTTGTATAGGTATTTCAAAGATACCCAGAACTGAGCTAAACTTGGTATGTGTCCAACTCCTAGAAATTATTTCATGCCCCATCACCCTTACTTCCAGCTAGTAAGGATCACATAATTCCTAACAAAGTTTTGACACACATTCCCAATTCTGGCATTCAGAAGATGTAGCACGTTGCTGTAAGCAAGCACATTCTCATTCAAAGTTGCAAGTTACTATGTATAACAAGTTTGTATAGGTATTTCAAAGATGCCCAGAATTGAGCTAAACTTGGTATGTCTCCAACTCCTAGAAATAACTTCATGCCCCATCTCCCTTACTTCCATCTAGTAAGGATCACATAATTCCTAACAAAGATTTGACACAGATTCCCAGTTCGGGCATTCAGAACATATAGCACGTTGCTGTAAGCAAGCACATTCTCATTCAAAGTTGCAAGTTACTAAGTAGGAATAAGTTTGTAAAGGTATTTCAAAGATGCCCAGAACTGAGCTAAACTTGCTATGTCTCCAACTCCTAGAAATAACTTCATGCCCCATCTCCCTTACTTCCAGCTAGTAAGGATCACATAATTCCTAACAAAGTTTTGACACAGATTCCCAATTCGGGCATTCAGAACATATAGCACGTTGCTGTAAGCAAGCACATTCTCATTCAAAGTTGCAAGTTACTATGTAGGAACAAGTTTGTATAGGTATTTCAAAGATGCCCAGAACTGAGCTAAACTTGGTATTTGTCCAACCTCTAGAAATAACTTCATGCCCCAACTCCCTTACATTCAGCTAGTAAGGATCACATAATTCCTAACAAAGTTTTGACACAGATTCCCAATTCGGGCATTCAGAACATATAGCACGTTGCTGTAAGCAAGCACATTCTCATTCAAAGTTGCAAGTTACTATGTAGGAACAAGTTTGTAAAGGTATTTCAAAGATGCCCAGAACTGAGCTAAACTTGGTATGTCTCCAACTCCTAGAAATAACTTCATGCCCCATCACCCTTACTTCCAGCTAGTAAGGATCACATAATTTCTAACAAAGTTTTGACACAGATTCCCAATTCGGGCATTCAGAACATATAGCACGTTGCTGTAAGCAAGCACATTCTCATTCAAAGTTGCAAGTTACTATGTAGGAACAAGTTTGTATAGGTATTTCAAAGATGCCCAGAACTGAGCTAAACGTTGTATGTCTCCAACTCCTAGAAATAACTTCATGCCCCATCTGCCTTACTTCCAGCTAGTAAGGATCACATAATTCCTAACAAAGTTTTGACACAGATTCCCAATTCGGGCATTCAGAACATGTAGCAAGTTGCTGTAAGCAAGCACATTCAATTCAATGTTGCAAGTTACTATGTAGGAACAAGTTTTTATGGGTATTTCAAAGATGCCCAGAATTGAGCTAAACTGGGTATGTCTCCAACTCCTAGAAATAACTTCATGCCCCATCTCCCTTACTTCCATCTAGTAAGGATCACATAATTCCTAACAAAGTTTTGACACAGATTCCCAATTCGGGCATTCAGAACATATAGCACGTTGCTGCAAGCAAGCACATTCTCATTCAAAGTTGCAAGTTACTATATAGGAACAATTTTGTATAGGTATTTCAAAGATGCCCAGAACTGAGCTAAACTTGGTATGTGTCCCACTCCTAGAAATAACTTCATGCCCCATCTCCCTTACTTCCAGCTAGTAAGGATCACATAATTCCTAACAAAGTTTTGACACAGATTCCCAATTCGGGCATTCAGAACATGTAGCAGGTTGCTGTAAGCAAGCACATTCTCATTCAAAGTTGCAAGTTACTATGTAGGAACAAGTTTGTATAGGTATTTCAAAGATGCCCAGAACTAAGCTAAACGTTGTATGTCTCCAACTCCTAGAAATAACTTCATGCCCCATCTCCCTTACTTCCATCTAGTAAGGATCACATAATTCCTAAGTGTTTTGACACAGATTCCCAATTCGGGCATTCAGAACATATAGCACGTTGCTGTAAGCAAGCACATTCTCATTCAAAGTTGCAAGTTACTATGTAGGAACAAGTTTGTAAAGGTATTTCAAAGATGCCCAGAACTGAGCTAAATTTGGTATGTCTCCAACCTCTAGAAATAACTTCATGCCCCATCACCCTTACTTCCAGCTAGTAAGGATCACATAATTCCTAACAAAGTTTTTACACAGATTCCCAATTCGGGCATTCAGAACATGTAGCACGTTGCTGTAAGCAAGCACATTCTCATTCAAAGTTGCAAGTTACTATGTAGGAACAAGTTTGTATAGGTATTTCAAAGATGACCAGAACTGAGCTAAACGTTGTATGTCTCCAACTCCTAGAAATAACTTCATGCCCCATCTCACTTACTTCCAGCTAGTAAGGATCACATAATTTCTAACAAATTTTGACACAGATTCCCAATTCGGGCATTCAGAACATATAGCACGTTGCTGTAAGCAAGCACATTCTCATTCAAAGTTGCAAGTTACTATGTAGGAACAAGTTTGTATAGGTATTTCAAAGATGCCCAGAACTGAGCTAAACGTTGTATGTCTCCAACTCCTAGAAATAACTTCATGCCCCATCTCCCTTACTTCCAGCTAGTAAGGATCACATAATTCCTAACAAAGTTTTGACACAGATTCCCAATTCGGGCATTCAGAACATATAGCACGTTGCTGTAAGCAAGCACATTCTCATTCAAAGTTGCAAGTTACTATGTAGGAACAAGTTTGTATAGGTATTTCAAAGATGCCCAGAACTGAGCTAAACTTGGTATGTGTGCAACCTCTACAAATAACTTCATGCCCCAACTCACTTACTTCCAGCTAGTAAGGATCACATAATTCCTAACAAAGTTTTGACACAGATTCCCAATTCGGGCATTCAGAACATATAGCACGTTGCTGTAAGCAAGCACATTCTCATTCAAAGTTGCAAGTTACTATGTAGGAACAAGTTTGTATAGGTATTTCAAAGATGCCCAGAACTGAGCTAAACTTGGTATGTGTCCAACTCCTAGAAATTATTTCATGCCCCATCACCCTTACTTCCAGCTAGTAAGGATCACATAATTCCTAACAAAGTTTTGAAACACATTCCCAATTCTGGCATTCAGAAGATGTAGCACGTTGCTGTAAGCAAGCACATTCTCATTCAAAGTTGCAAGTTACTATGTAGGAACAAGTTTGTATAGGTATTTCAAAGATGCCCAGAACTGAGCTAAACTTGGTATTTGTCCAACCTCTAGAAATAACTTCATGCCCCAACTCCCTTACATTCAGCTAGTAAGGATCACATAATTCCTAACAAAGTTTTGACACAGATTCCCAATTCGGGCATTCAGAACATATAGCACGTTGCTGTAAGCAAGCACATTCTCATTCAAAGTTGCAAGTTACTATGTAGGAACAAGTTTGTAAAGGTATTTCAAAGATGCCCAGAACTGAGCTAAACTTGGTATGTCTCCAACTCCTAGAAATAACTTCATGCCCCATCACCCTTACTTCCAGCTAGTAAGGATCACATAATTCCTAACAAAGTTTTGACACAGATTCACAATTCGGGCATTCAGAGCATATAGCACATTGCTGTAAGCAAGCACATTCTCATTCAAAGTTGCAAGTTACTATGTAGGAACAAGTTTGTATAGGTATTTCAAAGATGCCCAGAACTGAGCTAAACTTGGTATGTGTCCAACCTCTAGAAATAACTTCATGCCCCAACTCCCTTACTTCCAGCTAGTAAGGATCACATAATTCCTAACAAAGATTTGACACAGATTCCCAATTCGGGCATTCAGAACATATAGCACGTTGCTGTAAGCAAGCACATTCTCATTCAAAGTTGCAAGTTACTATGTAGGAACAAGTTTGTATAGGTATTTCAAAGATGCCCAGAACTGAGCTAAACGTTGTATGTCTCCAACTCCTAGAAATAACTTCATGCCCCATCTCACTTACTTCCAGCTAGTAAGGATCACATAATTTCTAACAAAGTTTTGACACAGATTCCCAATTCGGGCATTCAGAACATATAGCACGTTGCTGTAAGCAAGCACATTCTCATTCAAAGTTGCAAGTTACTATGTAGGAACAAGTTTGTATAGGTATTTCAAAGATGCCCAGAACTGAGCTAAACGTTGTATGTCTCCAACTCCTAGAAATAACTTCATGCCCCATCTCGCTTACTTCCAGCTAGTAAGGATCACATAATTCCTAACAAAGTTTTGACACAGATTCCCAATTCGGGCATTCAGAACATGTAGCAAGTTGCTGTAAGCAAGCACATTCAATTCAATGTTGCAAGTTACTATGTTGGAACAAGTTTTTATGGGTATTTCAAAGATGCCCAGAATTGAGCTAAACTGGGTATGTCTCCAACTCCTAGAAATAACTTCATGCCCCATCTCCCTTACTTCCATCTAGTAAGGATCACATAATTCCTAACAAAGTTTTGACACAGATTCCCAATTCGGGAATTCAGAACATATAGCACGTTGCTGTAAGCAAGCACATTCTCATTCAAAGTTGCAAGTTACTATGTAGGAACAAGTTTGTAAAGGTATTTCAAAGATGCCCAGAACTGAGCTAAACTTGGTATGTCTCCAACTCCTAGAAATAACTTCATGCCCCATCACCCTTACTTCCAGCTAGTAAGGATCACATAATTCCTAACAAAGTTTTGACACAGATTCACAATTCGGGCATTCAGAGCATATAGCACATTGCTGTAAGCAAGCACATTCTCATTCAAAGTTGCAAGTTACTATGTAGGAACAAGTTTGTATAGGTATTTCAAAGATGCCCAGAACTGAGCTAAACTTGGTATGTGTCCAACCTCTAGAAATAACTTCATGCCCCAACTCCCTTACATTCAGCTAGTAAGGATCACATAATTCCTAACAAAGTTTTGACACAGATTCCCAATTCGGGCATTCAGAACATATAGCACGTTGCTGTAAGCAAGCACATTCTCATTCAAAGTTGCAAGTTACTATGTAGGAACAAGTTTGTAAAGGTATTTCAAAGATGCCCAGAACTGAGCTAAACTTGGTATGTCTCCAACTCCTAGAAATAACTTCATGCCCCATCACCCTTACTTCCAGCTAGTAAGGATCACATAATTCCTAACAAAGTTTTGACACAGATTCACAATTCGGGCATTCAGAGCATATAGCACATTGCTGTAAGCAAGCACATTCTCATTCAAAGTTGCAAGTTACTATGTAGGAACAAGTTTGTATAGGTATTTCAAAGATGCCCAGAACTGAGCTAAACTTGGTATGTGTCCAACCTCTAGAAATAACTTCATGCCCCAACTCCCTTAATTCCAGCTAGTAAGGATCACATAATTCCTAACAAAGATTTGACACAGATTCCCAATTCGGGCATTCAGAACATATAGCACGTTGTTGTAAGCAAGCACATTCTCATTCAAAGTTGCAAGTTACTATGTAGGAACAAGTTTGTATAGGTATTTCAAAGATGCCCAGAACTGAGCTAAACGTTGTATGTCTCCAACTCCTAGAAATAACTTCATGCCCCATCTCACTTACTTCCAGCTAGTAAGGATCACATAATTTCTAACAAAGTTTTGACACAGATTCCCAATTCGGGCATTCAGAACATATAGCACGTTGCTGTAAGCAAGCACATTCTCATTCAAAGTTGCAAGTTACTATGTAGGAACAAGTTTGTATAGGTATTTCAAAGATGCCCAGAACTGAGCTAAACGTTGTATGTCTCCAACTCCTAGAAATAACTTCATGCCCCATCTCCCTTACTTCCAGCTAGTAAGGATCACATAATTCCTAACAAAGTTTTGACACAGATTCCCAATTCGGGCATTCAGAACATGTAGCAAGTTGCTGTAAGCAAGCACATTCAATTCAATGTTGCAAGTTACTATGTAGGAACAAGTTTGTATGGGTATTTCAAAGATGCCCAGAACTGAGCTAAACTTGGTATGTGTGCAACCTCTACAAATAACTTCATGCCCCAACTCACTTACTTCCAGCTAGTAAGGATCACATAATTCCTAACAAAGTTTTGACACAGATTCCCAATTCGGGCATTCAGAACATATAGCACGTTGCTGTAAGCAAGCACATTCTCATTCAAAGTTGCAAGTTACTATGTAGGAACAAGTTTGTATAGGTATTTCAAAGATGCCCAGAACTGAGCTAAACTTCGTATGTGTCCAACTCCTAGAAATACCTTCATACCCCATCTCCCTTACTTCCAGCTAGTAAGGATCACATAATTCCTAACAAAATTTGACACAGATTCCCAATTCGGGCATTCAGAACATATAGCACGTTGCTGTAAGCAATCACATTCTCATTCAAAGTTGCAAGTTACTATGTAGGAACAAGTTTGTACAGGTATTTCAAAGATACCCAGAACTGAGCTAAACTTGGTATGTGTCCAACTCCTAGAAATTACTTCATGCCCCATCACCCTTACTTCCAGCTAGTAAGGATCACATAATTCCTAACAAAGTTTTGACACACATTCCAAAATCTGGCATTCAGAAGATGTAGCACGTTGCTGTAAGCAAGCACATTCTCATTCAAAGTTGCAAGTTACTATGTAGGAACAAGTTTGTATAAGTATTTCAAAGATGCCCAGAATTGAGCTAAACTTGGTATGTCTCCAACTCCTAGAAATAACTTCATGCCCCATCTCACTTACTTCCATCTAGTAAGGATCACATAATTCCTAACAAAGTTTTGACACAGATTCCCAATTCGGGCATTCAGAACATATAGCACGTTGCTGTAAGCAAGCACATTCTCATTCAAAGTTGCAAGTTACTATATAGGAACAATTTTGTATAGGTATTTCAAAGATGCCCAGAACTGAGCTAAACTTGGTATGTGTCCCACTCCTAGAAATAACTTCATGCCCCATCTCCCTTACTTCCAGCTAGTAAGGATAACATAATTCCTAACAAAGTTTTGACACAGATTCCCAATTCGGGCATTCAGAACATGTAGCAGGTTGCTGTAAGCAAGCACATTCTCATTCAAAGTTGCAAGTTACTATGTAGGAACAAGTTTGTATAGGTATTTCAAAGATGCCCAGAACTAAGCTAAAAGTTTTATGTCTCCAACTCCTAGAAATAACTTCGTGCCCCATCTCCCTTACTTCCATCTAGTAAGGATCACATAATTCCTAAGTGTTTTGACACAGATTCCCAATTAGGGCATTCAGAACATATAGCACGTTGCTGTAAGCAAGCACATTCTCATTCAAAGTTGCAAGTTAATATGTAGGAACAAGTTTGTAAAGGTATTTCAAAGATGCCCAGAACTGAGCTAAACTTGGTATGTCTCCAACCTCTAGAAATAACTTCATGCCCCATCTCACTTACTTCCAGCTAGTAAGGATCACATAATTTCTAACAAAGTTTTGACACAGATTCCCAATTCGGGCATTCAGAACATATAGCACGTTGCTGTAAGCAAGCACATTCTCATTCAAAGTTGCAAGTTACTATGTAGGAACAAGTTTGTATAGGTATTTCAAAGATGCCCAGAACTGAGCTAAACGTTGTATGTCTCCAACTCCTAGAAATAACTTCATGCCCCATCTGCCTTACTTCCAGCTAGTAAGGATCACATAATTCCTAACAAAGTTTTGACACAGATTCCCAATTCGGGCATTCAGAACATGTAGCAAGTTGCTGTAAGCAAGCACATTCAATTCAATGTTGCAAGTTACTATGTAGGAACAAGTTTTTATGGGTATTTCAAAGATGCCCAGAATTGAGCTAAACTGGGTATGTCTCCAACTCCTAGAAATAACTTCATGCCCCATCTCCCTTACTTCCATCTAGTAAGGATCACATAATTCCTAACAAAGTTTTGACACAGATTCCCAATTCGGGCATTCAGAACATATAGCACGTTGCTGCAAGCAAGCACATTCTCATTCAAAGTTGCAAGTTACAATATAGGAACAATTTTGTATAGGTATTTCAAAGATGCCCAGAACTGAGCTAAACTTGGTATGTGTCCCACTCCTAGAAATAACTTCATGCCCCATCTCCCTTACTTCCAGCTAGTAAGGATCACATAATTCCTAACAAAGTTTTGACACAGATTCCCAATTCGGGCATTCAGAACATGTAGCAGGTTGCTGTAAGCAAGCACATTCTCATTCAAAGTTGCAAGTTACTATGTAGGAACAAGTTTCTATAGGTATTTCAAAGATGCCCAGAACTAAGCTAAACGTTGTATGTCTCCAACTCCTAGAAATAACTTCATGCCCCATCTCCCTTACTTCCATCTAGTAAGGATCACATAATTCCTAAGTGTTTTGACACAGATTCCCAATTCGGGCATTCAGAACATATAGCACGTTGCTGTAAGCAAGCACATTCTCATTCAAAGTTGCAAGTTACTATGTAGGAACAAGTTTGTAAAGGTATTTCAAAGATGCCCAGAACTGAGCTAAATTTGGTATGTCTCCAACCTCTAGAAATAACTTCATGCCCCATCACCCTTACTTCCAGCTAGTAAGGATCACATAATTCCTAACAAAGTTTTTACACAGATTCCCAATTCGGGCATTCAGAACATGTAGCACGTTGCTGTAAGCAAGCACATTCTCATTCAAAGTTGCAAGTTACTATGTAGGAACAAGTTTGTATAGGTATTTCAAAGATGACCAGAACTGAGCTAAAAGTTGTATGTCTCCAACTCCTAGAAATAACTTCATGCCCCATCTCACTTACTTCCAGCTAGTAAGGATCACATAATTTCTAACAAATTTTGACACAGATTCCCAATTCGGGCATTCAGAACATATAGCACGTTGCTGTAAGCAAGCACATTCTCATTCAAAGTTGCAAGTTACTATGTAGGAACAAGTTTGTATAGGTATTTCAAAGATGCCCAGAACTGAGCTAAACGTTGTATGTCTCCAACTCCTAGAAATAACTTCATGCCCCATCTCCCTTACTTCCAGCTAGTAAGGATCACATAATTCCTAACAAAGTTTTGACACAGATTCCCAATTCGGGCATTCAGAACATATAGCACGTTGCTGTAAGCAAGCACATTCTCATTCAAAGTTGCAAGTTACTATGTAGGAACAAGTTTGTATAGGTATTTCAAAGATGCCCAGAACTGAGCTAAACTTGGTATGTGTGCAACCTCTACAAATAACTTCATGCCCCAACTCACTTACTTCCAGCTAGTAAGGATCACATAATTCCTAACAAAGTTTTGACACAGATTCCCAATTCGGGCATTCAGAACATATAGCACGTTGCTGTAAGCAAGCACATTCTCATTCAAAGTTGCAAGTTACTATGTAGGAACAAGTTTGTATAGGTATTTCAAAGATGCCCAGAAATGAGCTAAACTTGGTATGTGTCCAACTCCTAGAAATTATTTCATGCCCCATCACCCTTACTTCCAGCTAGTAAGGATCACATAATTCCTAACAAAGTTTTGAAACACATTCCCAATTCTGGCATTCAGAAGATGTAGCACGTTGCTGTAAGCAAGCACATTCTCATTCAAAGTTGCAAGTTACTATGTAGGAACAAGTTTGTATAGGTATTTCAAAGATGCCCAGAATTGAGCTAAACTTGGTATGTCTCCAACTCCTAGAAATAACTTCATGCCCCATCTCCCTTACTTCCATCTAGTAAGGATCACATAATTCCTAACAAAGATTTGACACAGATTCCCAGTTCGGGCATTCAGAACATATAGCACGTTGCTGTTAGCAAGCACATTCTCATTCAAAGTTGCAAGTTACTAAGTAGGAATAAGTTTGTAAAGGTATTTCAAAGATGCCCAGAACTGAGCTAAACTTGCTATGTCTCCAACTCCTAGAAATAACTTCATGCCCCATCTCCCTTACTTCCAGCTAGTAAGGATCACATAATTCCTAACAAAGTTTTGACACAGATTCCCAATTCGGGCATTCAGAACATATAGCACGTTGCTGTAAGCAAGCACATTCTCATTCAAAGTTGCAAGTTACTATGTAGGAACAAGTTTGTATAGGTATTTCAAAGATGCCCAGAACTGAGCTAAACTTGGTATTTGTCCAACCTCTAGAAATAACTTCATGCCCCAACTCCCTTACATTCAGCTAGTAAGGATCACATAATTCCTAACAAAGTTTTGACACAGATTCCCAATTCGGGCATTCAGAACATATAGCACGTTGCTGTAAGCAAGCACATTCTCATTCAAAGTTGCAAGTTACTATGTAGGAACAAGTTTGTAAAGGTATTTCAAAGATGCCCAGAACTGAGCTAAACTTGGTATGTCTCCAACTCCTAGAAATAACTTCATGCCCCATCACCCTTACTTCCAGCTAGTAGGATCACATAATTCCTAACAAAGTTTTGACACAGATTCACAATTCGGGCATTCAGAGCATATAGCACATTGCTGTAAGCAAGCACATTCTCATTCAAAGTTGCAAGTTACTATGTAGGAACAAGTTTGTATAGGTATTTCAAAGATGCCCAGAACTGAGCTAAACTTGGTATGTGTCCAACCTCTAGAAATAACTTCATGCCCCAACTCCCTTACTTCCAGCTAGTAAGGATCACATAATTCCTAACAAAGATTTGACACAGATTCCCAATTCGGGCATTCAGAACATATAGCACGTTGCTGTAAGCAAGCACATTCTCATTCAAAGTTGCAAGTTACTATGTAGGAACAAGTTTGTATAGGTATTTCAAAGATGCCCAGAACTGAGCTAAACGTTGTATGTCTCCAACTCCTAGAAATAACTTCATGCCCCATCTCGCTTACTTCCAGCTAGTAAGGATCACATAATTCCTAACAAAGTTTTGACACAGATTCCCAATTCGGGCATTCAGAACATGTAGCAAGTTGCTGTAAGCAAGCACATTCAATTCAATGTTGCAAGTTACTATGTTGGAACAAGTTTTTATGGGTATTTCAAAGATGCCCAGAATTGAGCTAAACTGGGTATGTCTCCAACTCCTAGAAATAACTTCATGCCCCATCTCCCTTACTTCCATCTAGTAAGGATCACATAATTCCTAACAAAGTTTTGACACAGATTCCCAATTCGGGAATTCAGAACATATAGCACGTTGCTGTAAGCAAGCACATTCTCATTCAATGTTGCAAGTTACTATGTAGGAACAAGTTTGTATAGGTATTTCAAAGATGCCCAGAACTGAGCTAAACTTGGTATTTGTCCAACCTCTAGAAATAACTTCATGCCCCAACTCCCTTACATTCAGCTAGTAAGGATCACATAATTCCTAACAAAGTTTTGACACAGATTCCCAATTCGGGCATTCAGAACATATAGCACGTTGCTGTAAGCAAGCACATTCTCATTCAAAGTTGCAAGTTACTATGTAGGAACAAGTTTGTAAAGGTATTTCAAAGATGCCCAGAACTGAGCTAAACTTGGTATGTCTCCAACTCCTAGAAATAACTTCATGCCCCATCACCCTTACTTCCAGCTAGTAAGGATCACATAATTCCTAACAAAGTTTTGACACAGATTCACAATTCGGGCATTCAGAGCATATAGCACATTGCTGTAAGCAAGCACATTCTCATTCAAAGTTGCAAGTTACTATGTAGGAACAAGTTTGTATAGGTATTTCAAAGATGCCCAGAACTGAGCTAAACTTGGTATGTGTCCAACCTCTAGAAATAACTTCATGCCCCAACTCCCTTAATTCCAGCTAGTAAGGATCACATAATTCCTAACAAAGATTTGACACAGATTCCCAATTCGGGCATTCAGAACATATAGCACGTTGTTGTAAGCAAGCACATTCTCATTCAAAGTTGCAAGTTACTATGTAGGAATAAGTTTGTATAGGTATTTCAAAGATGCCCAGAACTGAGCTAAACGTTGTATGTCTCCAACTCCTAGAAATAACTTCATGCCCCATCTCACTTACTTCCAGCTAGTAAGGATCACATAATTTCTAACAAAGTTTTGACACAGATTCCCAATTCGGGCATTCAGAACATATAGCACGTTGCTGTAAGCAAGCACATTCTCATTCAAAGTTGCAAGTTACTATGTAGGAACAAGTTTGTATAGGTATTTCAAAGATGCCCAGAACTGAGCTAAACGTTGTATGTCTCCAACTCCTAGAAATAACTTCATGCCCCATCTCCCTTACTTCCAGCTAGTAAGGATCACATAATTCCTAACAAAGTTTTGACACAGATTCCCAATTCGGGCATTCAGAACATGTAGCAAGTTGCTGTAAGCAAGCACATTCAATTCAATGTTGCAAGTTACTATGTAGGAACAAGTTTGTATGGGTATTTCAAAGATGCCCAGAACTGAGCTAAACTTGGTATGTGTGCAACCTCTACAAATAACTTCATGCCCCAACTCACTTACTTCCAGCTAGTAAGGATCACATAATTCCTAACAAAGTTTTGACACAGATTCCCAATTCGGGCATTCAGAACATATAGCACGTTGCTGTAAGCAAGCACATTCTCATTCAAAGTTGCAAGTTACTATGTAGGAACAAGTTTGTATAGGTATTTCAAAGATGCCCAGAACTGAGCTAAACTTCGTATGTGTCCAACCTCTAGAAATAACTTCATGCCCCAACTCCCTTACTTCCAGCTAGTAAGGATCACATAATTCCTAACAAAGATTTGACACAGATTCCCAATTCGGGCATTCAGAACATATAGCACGTTGCTGTAAGCAAGCACATTCTCATTCAAAGTTGCAAGTTACTATGTAGGAACAAGTTTGTATAGGTATTTCAAAGATGCCCAGAACTGAGCTAAACGTTGTATGTCTCCAACTCCTAGAAATAACTTCATGCCCCATCTCACTTACTTCCAGCTAGTAAGGATCACATAATTTCTAACAAAGTTTTGACACAGATTCCCAATTCGGGCATTCAGAACATATAGCACGTTGCTGTAAGCAAGCACATTCTCATTCAAAGTTGCAAGTTACTATGTAGGAACAAGTTTGTATAGGTATTTCAAAGATGCCCAGAACTGAGCTAAACGTTGTATGTCTCCAACTCCTAGAAATAACTTCATGCCCCATCTCCCTTACTTCCAGCTAGTAAGGATCACATAATTCCTAACAAAGTTTTGACACAGATTCCCAATTCGGGCATTCAGAACATGTAGCAAGTTGCTGTAAGCAAGCACATTCAATTCAATGTTGCAAGTTACTATGTAGGAACAAGTTTGTATGGGTATTTCAAAGATGCCCAGAACTGAGCTAAACTTGGTATGTGTGCAACCTCTACAAATAACTTCATGCCCCAACTCACTTACTTCCAGCTAGTAAGGATCACATAATTCCTAACAAAGTTTTGACACAGATTCCCAATTCGGGCATTCAGAACATATAGCACGTTGCTGTAAGCAAGCACATTCTCATTCAAAGTTGCAAGTTACTATGTAGGAACAAGTTTGTATAGGTATTTCAAAGATGCCCAGAACTGAGCTAAACTTGGTATGTGTCCAACCTCTAGAAATAACTTCATGCCCCAACTCCCTTACTTCCAGCTAGTAAGGATCACATAATTCCTAACAAAGATTTGACACAGATTCCCAATTCGGGCATTCAGAACATATAGCACGTTGCTGTAAGCAAGCACATTCTCATTCAAAGTTGCAAGTTACTATGTAGGAACAAGTTTGTATAGGTATTTCAAAGATGCCCAGAACTGAGCTAAACGTTGTATGTCTCCAACTCCTAGAAATAACTTCATGCCCCATCTCACTTACTTCCAGCTAGTAAGGATCACATAATTTCTAACAAAGTTTTGACACAGATTCCCAATTCGGGCATTCAGAACATATAGCACGTTGCTGTAAGCAAGCACATTCTCATTCAAAGTTGCAAGTTACTATGTAGGAACAAGTTTGTATAGGTATTTCAAAGATGCCCAGAACTGAGCTAAACTTGGTATGTCTCCAACTCCTAGAAATAACTTCATGCCCCATCTCGCTTACTTCCAGCTAGTAAGGATCACATAATTCCTAACAAAGTTTTGACACAGATTCCCAATTCGGGCATTCAGAACATGTAGCAAGTTGCTGTAAGCAAGCACATTCAATTCAATGTTGCAAGTTACTATGTTGGAACAAGTTTTTATGGGTATTTCAAAGATGCCCAGAATTGAGCTAAACTGGGTATGTCTCCAACTCCTAGAAATAACTTCATGCCCCATCTCCCTTACTTCCATCTAGTAAGGATCACATAATTCCTAACAAAGTTTTGACACAGATTCCCAATTCGGGAATTCAGAACATATAGCACGTTGCTGTAAGCAAGCACATTCTCATTCAATGTTGCAAGTTACTATGTAGGAACAAGTTTGTATAGGTATTTCAAAGATGCCCAGAACTGAGCTAAACTTGGTATTTGTCCAACCTCTAGAAATAACTTCATGCCCCAACTCCCTTACATTCAGCTAGTAAGGATCACATAATTCCTAACAAAGTTTTGACACAGATTCCCAATTCGGGCATTCAGAACATATAGCACGTTGCTGTAAGCAAGCACATTCTCATTCAAAGTTGCAAGTTACTATGTAGGAACAAGTTTGTAAAGGTATTTCAAAGATGCCCAGAACTGAGCTAAACTTGGTATGTCTCCAACTCCTAGAAATAACTTCATGCCCCATCACCCTTACTTCCAGCTAGTAAGGATCACATAATTCCTAACAAAGTTTTGACACAGATTCACAATTCGGGCATTCAGAGCATATAGCACATTGCTGTAAGCAAGCACATTCTCATTCAAAGTTGCAAGTTACTATGTAGGAACAAGTTTGTATAGGTATTTCAAAGATGCCCAGAACTGAGCTAAACTTGGTATGTGTCCAACCTCTAGAAATAACTTCATGCCCCAACTCCCTTAATTCCAGCTAGTAAGGATCACATAATTCCTAACAAAGATTTGACACAGATTCCCAATTCGGGCATTCAGAACATATAGCACGTTGTTGTAAGCAAGCACATTCTCATTCAAAGTTGCAAGTTACTATGTAGGAACAAGTTTGTATAGGTATTTCAAAGATGCCCAGAACTGAGCTAAACGTTGTATGTCTCCAACTCCTAGAAATAACTTCATGCCCCATCTCACTTACTTCCAGTTAGTAAGGATCACATAATTTCTAACAAAGTTTTGACACAGATTCCCAATTCGGGCATTCAGAACATATAGCACGTTGCTGTAAGCAAGCACATTCTCATTCAAAGTTGCAAGTTACTATGTAGGAACAAGTTTGTATAGGTATTTCAAAGATGCCCAGAACTGAGCTAAACGTTGTATGTCTCCAACTCCTAGAAATAACTTCATGCCCCATCTCCCTTACTTCCAGCTAGTAAGGATCACATAATTCCTAACAAAGTTTTGACACAGATTCCCAATTCGGGCATTCAGAACATGTAGCAAGTTGCTGTAAGCAAGCACATTCAATTCAATGTTGCAAGTTACTATGTAGGAACAAGTTTGTATGGGTATTTCAAAGATGCCCAGAACTGAGCTAAACTTGGTATGTGTGCAACCTCTACAAATAACTTCATGCCCCAACTCACTTACTTCCAGCTAGTAAGGATCACATAATTCCTAACAAAGTTTTGACACAGATTCCCAATTCGGGCATTCAGAACATATAGCACGTTGCTGTAAGCAAGCACATTCTCATTCAAAGTTGCAAGTTACTATGTAGGAACAAGTTTGTATAGGTATTTCAAAGATGCCCAGAACTGAGCTAAACTTCGTATGTGTCCAACTCCTAGAAATACCTTCATACCCCATCTCCCTTACTTCCAGCTAGTAAGGATCACATAATTCCTAACAAAATTTGACACAGATTCCCAATTCGGGCATTCAGAACATATAGCACGTTGCTGTAAGCAATCACATTCTCATTCAAAGTTGCAAGTTACTATGTAGGAACAAGTTTGTACAGGTATTTCAAAGATACCCAGAACTGAGCTAAACTTGGTATGTGTCCAACTCCTAGAAATTACTTCATGCCCCATCACCCTTACTTCCAGCTAGTAAGGATCACATAATTCCTAACAAAGTTTTGACACACATTCCAAAATCTGGCATTCAGAAGATGTAGCACGTTGCTGTAAGCAAGCACATTCTCATTCAAAGTTGCAAGTTACTATGTAGGAACAAGTTTGTATAAGTATTTCAAAGATGCCCAGAATTGAGCTAAACTTGGTATGTCTCCAACTCCTAGAAATAACTTCATGCCCCATCTCACTTACTTCCATCTAGTAAGGATCACATAATTCCTAACAAAGTTTTGACACAGATTCCCAATTCGGGCATTCAGAACATATAGCACGTTGCTGTAAGCAAGCACATTCTCATTCAAAGTTGCAAGTTACTATATAGGAACAATTTTGTATAGGTATTTCAAAGATGCCCAGAACTGAGCTAAACTTGGTATGTGTCCCACTCCTAGAAATAACTTCATGCCCCATCTCCCTTACTTCCAGCTAGTAAGGATAACATAATTCCTAACAAAGTTTTGACACAGATTCCCAATTCGGGCATTCAGAACATGTAGCAGGTTGCTGTAAGCAAGCACATTCTCATTCAAAGTTGCAAGTTACTATGTAGGAACAAGTTTGTATAGGTATTTCAAAGATGCCCAGAACTAAGCTAAAAGTTTTATGTCTCCAACTCCTAGAAATAACTTCGTGCCCCATCTCCCTTACTTCCATCTAGTAAGGATCACATAATTCCTAAGTGTTTTGACACAGATTCCCAATTAGGGCATTCAGAACATATAGCACGTTGCTGTAAGCAAGCACATTCTCATTCAAAGTTGCAAGTTAATATGTAGGAACAAGTTTGTAAAGGTATTTCAAAGATGCCCAGAACTGAGCTAAACTTGGTATGTCTCCAACCTCTAGAAATAACTTCATGCCCCATCTCACTTACTTCCAGCTAGTAAGGATCACATAATTTCTAACAAAGTTTTGACACAGATTCCCAATTCGGGCATTCAGAACATATAGCACGTTGCTGTAAGCAAGCACATTCTCATTCAAAGTTGCAAGTTACTATGTAGGAACAAGTTTGTATAGGTATTTCAAAGATGCCCAGAACTGAGCTAAACGTTGTATGTCTCCAACTCCTAGAAATAACTTCATGCCCCATCTGCCTTACTTCCAGCTAGTAAGGATCACATAATTCCTAACAAAGTTTTGACACAGATTCCCAATTCGGGCATTCAGAACATGTAGCAAGTTGCTGTAAGCAAGCACATTCAATTCAATGTTGCAAGTTACTATGTAGGAACAAGTTTTTATGGGTATTTCAAAGATGCCCAGAATTGAGCTAAACTGGGTATGTCTCCAACTCCTAGAAATAACTTCATGCCCCATCTCCCTTACTTCCATCTAGTAAGGATCACATAATTCCTAACAAAGTTTTGACACAGATTCCCAATTCGGGCATTCAGAACATATAGCACGTTGCTGCAAGCAAGCACATTCTCATTCAAAGTTGCAAGTTACAATATAGGAACAATTTTGTATAGGTATTTCAAAGATGCCCAGAACTGAGCTAAACTTGGTATGTGTCCCACTCCTAGAAATAACTTCATGCCCCATCTCCCTTACTTCCAGCTAGTAAGGATCACATAATTCCTAACAAAGTTTGACACAGATTCCCAATTCGGGCATTCAGAACATGTAGCAGGTTGCTGTAAGCAAGCACATTCTCATTCAAAGTTGCAAGTTACTATGTAGGAACAAGTTTGTATAGGTATTTCAAAGATGCCCAGAACTAAGCTAAACGTTGTATGTCTCCAACTCCTAGAAATAACTTCATGCCCCATCTCCCTTACTTCCATCTAGTAAGGATCACATAATTCCTAAGTGTTTTGACACAGATTCCCAATTCGGGCATTCAGAACATATAGCACGTTGCTGTAAGCAAGCACATTCTCATTCAAAGTTGCAAGTTACTATGTAGGAACAAGTTTGTAAAGGTATTTCAAAGATGCCCAGAACTGAGCTAAATTTGGTATGTCTCCAACCTCTAGAAATAACTTCATGCCCCATCACCCTTACTTCCAGCTAGTAAGGATCACATAATTCCTAACAAAGTTTTTACACAGATTCCCAATTCGGGCATTCAGAACATGTAGCACGTTGCTGTAAGCAAGCACATTCTCATTCAAAGTTGCAAGTTACTATGTAGGAACAAGTTTGTATAGGTATTTCAAAGATGACCAGAACTGAGCTAAACGTTGTATGTCTCCAACTCCTAGAAATAACTTCATGCCCCATCTCACTTACTTCCAGCTAGTAAGGATCACATAATTTCTAACAAATTTTGACACAGATTCCCAATTCGGGCATTCAGAACATATAGCACGTTGCTGTAAGCAAGCACATTCTCATTCAAAGTTGCAAGTTACTATGTAGGAACAAGTTTGTATAGGTATTTCAAAGATGCCCAGAACTGAGCTAAACGTTGTATGTCTCCAACTCCTAGAAATAACTTCATGCCCCATCTCCCTTACTTCCAGCTAGTAAGGATCACATAATTCCTAACAAAGTTTTGACACAGATTCCCAATTCGGGCATTCAGAACATATAGCACGTTGCTGTAAGCAAGCACATTCTCATTCAAAGTTGCAAGTTACTATGTAGGAACAAGTTTGTATAGGTATTTCAAAGATGCCCAGAACTGAGCTAAACTTGGTATGTGTGCAACCTCTACAAATAACTTCATGCCCCAACTCACTTACTTCCAGCTAGTAAGGATCACATAATTCCTAACAAAGTTTTGACACAGATTCCCAATTCGGGCATTCAGAACATATAGCACGTTGCTGTAAGCAAGCACATTCTCATTCAAAGTTGCAAGTTACTATGTAGGAACAAGTTTGTATAGGTATTTCAAAGATGCCCAGAAATGAGCTAAACTTGGTATGTGTCCAACTCCTAGAAATTATTTCATGCCCCATCACCCTTACTTCCAGCTAGTAAGGATCACATAATTCCTAACAAAGTTTTGAAACACATTCCCAATTCTGGCATTCAGAAGATGTAGCACGTTGCTGTAAGCAAGCACATTCTCATTCAAAGTTGCAAGTTACTATGTAGGAACAAGTTTGTATAGGTATTTCAAAGATGCCCAGAATTGAGCTAAACTTGGTATGTCTCCAACTCCTAGAAATAACTTCATGCCCCATCTCCCTTACTTCCATCTAGTAAGGATCACATAATTCCTAACAAAGATTTGACACAGATTCCCAGTTCGGGCATTCAGAACATATAGCACGTTGCTGTTAGCAAGCACATTCTCATTCAAAGTTGCAAGTTACTAAGTAGGAATAAGTTTGTAAAGGTATTTCAAAGATGCCCAGAACTGAGCTAAACTTGCTATGTCTCCAACTCCTAGAAATAACTTCATGCCCCATCTCCCTTACTTCCATCTAGTAAGGATCACATAATTCCTAACAAAGTTTTGACACAGATTCCCAATTCGGGCATTCAGAACATATAGCACGTTGCTGTAAGCAAGCACATTCTCATTCAAAGTTGCAAGTTACTATGTAGGAACAAGTTTGTATAGGTATTTCAAAGATGCCCAGAACTGAGCTAAGCTTGGTATTTGTCCAACCTCTAGAAATAACTTCATGCCCCAACTCCCTTACATTCAGCTAGTAAGGATCACATAATTCCTAACAAAGTTTTGACACAGATTCCCAATTCGGGCATTCAGAACATATAGCACGTTGCTGTAAGCAAGCACATTCTCATTCAAAGTTGCAAGTTACTATGTAGGAACAAGTTTGTAAAGGTATTTCAAAGATGCCCAGAACTGAGCTAAACTTGGTATGTCTCCAACTCCTAGAAATAACTTCATGCCCCATCACCCTTACTTCCTGCTAGTAAGGATCACATAATTCCTAACAAAGTTTTGACACAGATTCACAATTCGGGCATTCAGAGCATATAGCACATTGCTGTAAGCAAGCACATTCTCATTCAAAGTTGCAAGTTACTATGTAGGAACAAGTTTGTATAGGTATTTCAAAGATGCCCAGAACTGAGCTAAACTTGGTATGTGTCCAACCTCTAGAAATAACTTCATGCCCCAACTCCCTTACTTCCAGCTAGTAAGGATCACATAATTCCTAACAAAGATTTGACACAGATTCCCAATTCGGGCATTCAGAACATATAGCACGTTGCTGTAAGCAAGCACATTCTCATTCAAAGTTGCAAGTTACTATGTAGGAACAAGTTTGTATAGGTATTTCAAAGATGCCCAGAACTGAGCTAAACGTTGTATGTCTCCAACTCCTAGAAATAACTTCATGCCCCATCTCGCTTACTTCCAGCTAGTAAGGATCACATAATTCCTAACAAAGTTTTGACACAGATTCCCAATTCGGGCATTCAGAACATGTAGCAAGTTGCTGTAAGCAAGCACATTCAATTCAATGTTGCAAGTTACTATGTTGGAACAAGTTTTTATGGGTATTTCAAAGATGCCCAGAATTGAGCTAAACTGGGTATGTCTCCAACTCCTAGAAATAACTTCATGCCCCATCTCCCTTACTTCCATCTAGTAAGGATCACATAATTCCTAACAAAGTTTTGACACAGATTCCCAATTCGGGAATTCAGAACATATAGCACGTTGCTGTAAGCAAGCACATTCTCATTCAATGTTGCAAGTTACTATGTAGGAACAAGTTTGTATAGGTATTTCAAAGATGCCCAGAACTGAGCTAAACTTGGTATTTGTCCAACCTCTAGAAATAACTTCATGCCCCAACTCCCTTACATTCAGCTAGTAAGGATCACATAATTCCTAACAAAGTTTTGACACAGATTCCCAATTCGGGCATTCAGAACATATAGCACGTTGCTGTAAGCAAGCACATTCTCATTCAAAGTTGCAAGTTACTATGTAGGAACAAGTTTGTAAAGGTATTTCAAAGATGCCCAGAACTGAGCTAAACTTGGTATGTCTCCAACTCCTAGAAATAACTTCATGCCCCATCACCCTTACTTCCAGCTAGTAAGGATCACATAATTCCTAACAAAGTTTTGACACAGATTCACAATTCGGGCATTCAGAGCATATAGCACATTGCTGTAAGCAAGCACATTCTCATTCAAAGTTGCAAGTTACTATGTAGGAACAAGTTTGTATAGGTATTTCAAAGATGCCCAGAACTGAGCTAAACTTGGTATGTGTCCAACCTCTAGAAATAACTTCATGCCCCAACTCCCTTAATTCCAGCTAGTAAGGATCACATAATTCCTAACAAAGATTTGACACAGATTCCCAATTCGGGCATTCAGAACATATAGCACGTTGTTGTAAGCAAGCACATTCTCATTCAAAGTTGCAAGTTACTATGTAGGAATAAGTTTGTATAGGTATTTCAAAGATGCCCAGAACTGAGCTAAACGTTGTATGTCTCCAACTCCTAGAAATAACTTCATGCCCCATCTCACTTACTTCCAGCTAGTAAGGATCACATAATTTCTAACAAAGTTTTGACACAGATTCCCAATTCGGGCATTCAGAACATATAGCACGTTGCTGTAAGCAAGCACATTCTCATTCAAAGTTGCAAGTTACTATGTAGGAACAAGTTTGTATAGGTATTTCAAAGATGCCCAGAACTGAGCTAAACGTTGTATGTCTCCAACTCCTAGAAATAACTTCATGCCCCATCTCCCTTACTTCCAGCTAGTAAGGATCACATAATTCCTAACAAAGTTTTGACACAGATTCCCAATTCGGGCATTCAGAACATGTAGCAAGTTGCTGTAAGCAAGCACATTCAATTCAATGTTGCAAGTTACTATGTAGGAACAAGTTTGTATGGGTATTTCAAAGATGCCCAGAACTGAGCTAAACTTGGTATGTGTGCAACCTCTACAAATAACTTCATGCCCCAACTCACTTACTTCCAGCTAGTAAGGATCACATAATTCCTAACAAAGTTTTGACACAGATTCCCAATTCGGGCATTCAGAACATATAGCACGTTGCTGTAAGCAAGCACATTCTCATTCAAAGTTGCAAGTTACTATGTAGGAACAAGTTTGTATAGGTATTTCAAAGATGCCCAGAACTGAGCTAAACTTCGTATGTGTCCAACTCCTAGAAATACCTTCATACCCCATCTCCCTTACTTCCAGCTAGTAAGGATCACATAATTCCTAACAAAATTTGACACAGATTCCCAATTCGGGCATTCAGAACATATAGCACGTTGCTGTAAGCAATCACATTCTCATTCAAAGTTGCAAGTTACTATGTAGGAACAAGTTTGTACAGGTATTTCAAAGATACCCAGAACTGAGCTAAACTTGGTATGTGTCCAACTCCTAGAAATTACTTCATGCCCCATCACCCTTACTTCCAGCTAGTAAGGATCACATAATTCCTAACAAAGTTTTGACACACATTCCAAAATCTGGCATTCAGAAGATGTAGCACGTTGCTGTAAGCAAGCACATTCTCATTCAAAGTTGCAAGTTACTATGTAGGAACAAGTTTGTATAGGTATTTCAAAGATGCCCAGAATTGAGCTAAACTTGGTATGTCTCCAACTCCTAGAAATAACTTCATGCCCCATCTCCCTTACTTCCATCTAGTAAGGATCACATAATTCCTAACAAAGTTTTGACACAGATTCCCAATTCGGGCATTCAGAACATATAGCACGTTGCTGTAAGCAAGCACATTCTCATTCAAAGTTGCAAGTTACTATATAGGAACAATTTTGTATAGGTATTTCAAAGATGCCCAGAACTGAGCTAAACTTGGTATGTGTCCCACTCCTAGAAATAACTTCATGCCCCATCTCCCTTACTTCCAGCTAGTAAGGATAACATAATTCCTAACAAAGTTTTGACACAGATTCCCAATTCGGGCATTCAGAACATGTAGCAGGTTGCTGTAAGCAAGCACATTCTCATTCAAAGTTGCAAGTTACTATGTAGGAACAAGTTTGTATAGGTATTTCAAAGATGCCCAGAACTAAGCTAAAAGTTTTATGTCTCCAACTCCTAGAAATAACTTCGTGCCCCATCTCCCTTACTTCCATCTAGTAAGGATCACATAATTCCTAAGTGTTTTGACACAGATTCCCAATTAGGGCATTCAGAACATATAGCACGTTGCTGTAAGCAAGCACATTCTCATTCAAAGTTGCAAGTTAATATGTAGGAACAAGTTTGTAAAGGTATTTCAAAGATGCCCAGAACTGAGCTAAACTTGGTATGTCTCCAACCTCTAGAAATAACTTCATGCCCCATCTCCCTTACTTCCAGCTAGTAAGGATCACATAATTCCTAACAAAGTTTTGACACAGAATCCCAATTCGGTCATTCAGAACATATAGCACGTTGCTGTAAGCAAGCACATTCTCATTCAAAGTTGCAAGTTACTATGTAGGAAAAAGTTTGTATAGGTATTTCAAAGATGCCCAGAACTGAGCTAAACTTGGTATGTGTCCAACTCCTCGAAATAACTTCATGCCCCAACTCCCTAACTTCCAGCTAGTAAGGATCACATAATTCCTAACAAAGTTTTGACACAGATTCCCAATTCGGGCATTCAGAACATATAGCACGTTGCTGTAAGCAAGCACATTCTCATTCAAAGTTGCAAGTTACTATGTAGGAACAAGTTTGTATAGGTATTTCAAAGATGCCCAGAACTCAGCTAAACTTGGTATGTGTCCAACTCCTAGAAATACCTTCATACCCCATCTCCCTTACTTCCAGCTATTAAGGATCACATAATTCCTAACAAAATATGACACAGATTCCCAATTCGGGCATTAAGAACATATAGCACGTTTCTGTAAGCAATCAAATTCTCATTCAAAGTTGCAAGTTACTATGTAGGAACAAGTTTGTATAGGTATTTCAAAGATGCCCAGAACTGAGCTAAACTTGGTATGTGTCCCACTCCTAGAAATAACTTCATGCCCCATCTCACTTACTTCCAGCTAGTAAGGATCACATAATTTCTAACAAAGTTTTGACACAGATTCCCAATTCGGGCATTCAGAACATATAGCACGTTGCTGTAAGCAAGCACATTCTCATTCAAAGTTGCAAGTTACTATGTAGGAACAAGTTTGTATAGGTATTTCAAAGATGCCCAGAACTGAGCTAAACGTTGTATGTCTCCAACTCCTAGAAATAACTTCATGCCCCATCTCGCTTACTTCCAGCTAGTAAGGATCACATAATTCCTAACAAAGTTTTGACACAGATTCCCAATTCGGGCATTCAGAACATGTAGCAAGTTGCTGTAAGCAAGCACATTCAATTCAATGTTGCAAGTTACTATGTTGGAACAAGTTTTTATGGGTATTTCAAAGATGCCCAGAATTGAGCTAAACTGGGTATGTCTCCAACTCCTAGAAATAACTTCATGCCCCATCTCCCTTACTTCCATCTAGTAAGGATCACATAATTCCTAACAAAGTTTTGACACAGATTCCCAATTCGGGAATTCAGAACATATAGCACGTTGCTGTAAGCAAGCACATTCTCATTCAATGTTGCAAGTTACTATGTAGGAACAAGTTTGTATTGGTATTTCAAAGATGCCCAGAACTGAGCTAAACTTGGTATTTGTCCAACCTCTAGAAATAACTTCATGCCCCAACTCCCTTACATTCAGCTAGTAAGGATCACATAATTCCTAACAAAGTTTTGACACAGATTCCCAATTCGGGCATTCAGAACATATAGCACGTTGCTGTAAGCAAGCACATTCTCATTCAAAGTTGCAAGTTACTATGTAGGAACAAGTTTGTATAGGTATTTCAAAGATGCCCAGAACTGAGCTAAACTTCGTATGTGTCCAACTCCTAGAAATACCTTCATACCCCATCTCCCTTACTTCCAGCTAGTAAGGATCACATAATTCCTAACAAAATTTGACACAGATTCCCAATTCGGGCATTCAGAACATATAGCACGTTGCTGTAAGCAATCACATTCTCATTCAAAGTTGCAAGTTACTATGTAGGAACAAGTTTGTACAGGTATTTCAAAGATACCCAGAACTGAGCTAAACTTGGTATGTGTCCAACTCCTAGAAATTACTTCATGCCCCATCACCCTTACTTCCAGCTAGTAAGGATCACATAATTCCTAACAAAGTTTTGACACACATTCCAAAATCTGGCATTCAGAAGATGTAGCACGTTGCTGTAAGCAAGCACATTCTCATTCAAAGTTGCAAGTTACTATGTAGGAACAAGTTTGTATAGGTATTTCAAAGATGCCCAGAATTGAGCTAAACTTGGTATGTCTCCAACTCCTAGAAATAACTTCATGCCCCATCTCCCTTACTTCCATCTAGTAAGGATCACATAATTCCTAACAAAGTTTTGACACAGATTCCCAATTCGGGCATTCAGAACATATAGCACGTTGCTGTAAGCAAGCACATTCTCATTCAAAGTTGCAAGTTACTATATAGGAACAATTTTGTATAGGTATTTCAAAGATGCCCAGAACTGAGCTAAACTTGGTATGTGTCCCACTCCTAGAAATAACTTCATGCCCCATCTCCCTTACTTCCAGCTAGTAAGGATAACATAATTCCTAACAAAGTTTTGACACAGATTCCCAATTCGGGCATTCAGAACATGTAGCAGGTTGCTGTAAGCAAGCACATTCTCATTCAAAGTTGCAAGTTACTATGTAGGAACAAGTTTGTATAGGTATTTCAAAGATGCCCAGAACTAAGCTAAAAGTTTTATGTCTCCAACTCCTAGAAATAACTTCGTGCCCCATCTCCCTTACTTCCATCTAGTAAGGATCACATAATTCCTAAGTGTTTTGACACAGATTCCCAATTAGGGCATTCAGAACATATAGCACGTTGCTGTAAGCAAGCACATTCTCATTCAAAGTTGCAAGTTAATATGTAGGAACAAGTTTGTAAAGGTATTTCAAAGATGCCCAGAACTGAGCTAAACTTGGTATGTCTCCAACCTCTAGAAATAACTTCATGCCCCATCTCCCTTACTTCCAGCTAGTAAGGATCACATAATTCCTAACAAAGTTTTGACACAGAATCCCAATTCGGTCATTCAGAACATATAGCACGTTGCTGTAAGCAAGCACATTCTCATTCAAAGTTGCAAGATACTATGTAGGAAAAAGTTTGTTTAGGTATTTCAAAGATGCCCAGAACTGAGCTAAACTTGGTATGTGTCCAACTCCTCGAAATAACTTCATGCCCCAACTCCCTAACTTCCAGCTAGTAAGGATCACATAATTCCTAACAAAGTTTTGACACAGATTCCCAATTCGGGCATTCAGAACATATAGCACGTTGCTGCAAGCAAGCACATTCTCATTCAAAGTTGCAAGTTACTATGTAGGAACAAGTTTGTATAGGTATTTCAAAGATGCCCAGAACTGAGCTAAACTTGGTATGTGTCCCACTCCTAGAAATAACTTCATGCCCCATCTCACTTACTTCCAGCTAGTAAGGATCACATAATTTCTAACAAAGTTTTGACACAGATTCCCAATTCGGGCATTCAGAACATATAGCACGTTGCTGTAAGCAAGCACATTCTCATTCAAAGTTGCAAGTTACTATGTAGGAACAAGTTTGTATAGGTATTTCAAAGATGCCCAGAACTGAGCTAAACGTTGTATGTCTCCAACTCCTAGAAATAACTTCATGCCCCATCTCGCTTACTTCCAGCTAGTAAGGATCACATAATTCCTAACAAAGTTTTGACACAGATTCCCAATTCGGGCATTCAGAACATGTAGCAAGTTGCTGTAAGCAAGCACATTCAATTCAATGTTGCAAGTTACTATGTTGGAACAAGTTTTTATGGGTATTTCAAAGATGCCCAGAATTGAGCTAAACTGGGTATGTCTCCAACTCCTAGAAATAACTTCATGCCCCATCTCCCTTACTTCCATCTAGTAAGGATCACATAATTCCTAACAAAGTTTTGACACAGATTCCCAATTCGGGAATTCAGAACATATAGCACGTTGCTGTAAGCAAGCACATTCTCATTCAATGTTGCAAGTTACTATGTAGGAACAAGTTTGTATTGGTATTTCAAAGATGCCCAGAACTGAGCTAAACTTGGTATTTGTCCAACCTCTAGAAATAACTTCATGCCCCAACTCCCTTACATTCAGCTAGTAAGGATCACATAATTCCTAACAAAGTTTTGACACAGATTCCCAATTCGGGCATTCAGAACATATAGCACGTTGCTGTAAGCAAGCACATTCTCATTCAAAGTTGCAAGTTACTATGTAGGAACAAGTTTGTATAGGTATTTCAAAGATGCCCAGAACTGAGCTAAACTTGGTATGTGTCCAACCTCTAGAAATAACTTCATGCCCCAACTCCCTTAATTCCAGCTAGTAAGGATCACATAATTCCTAACAAAGATTTGACACAGATTCCCAATTCGGGCATTCAGAACATATAGCACGTTGTTGTAAGCAAGCACATTCTCATTCAAAGTTGCAAGTTACTATGTAGGAATAAGTTTGTATAGGTATTTCAAAGATGCCCAGAACTGAGCTAAACGTTGTATGTCTCCAACTCCTAGAAATAACTTCATGCCCCATCTCACTTACTTCCAGCTAGTAAGGATCACATAATTTCTAACAAAGTTTTGACACAGATTCCCAATTCGGGCATTCAGAACATATAGCACGTTGCTGTAAGCAAGCACATTCTCATTCAAAGTTGCAAGTTACTATGTAGGAACAAGTTTGTATAGGTATTTCAAAGATGCCCAGAATTGAGCTAAACTTGGTATGTCTCCAACTCCTAGAAATAACTTCATGCCCCATCTCCCTTACTTCCATCTAGTAAGGATCACATAATTCCTAACAAAGTTTTGACACAGATTCCCAATTCGGGCATTCAGAACATATAGCACGTTGCTGTAAGCAAGCACATTCTCATTCAAAGTTGCAAGTTACTATATAGGAACAATTTTGTATAGGTATTTCAAAGATGCCCAGAACTGAGCTAAACTTGGTATGTGTCCCACTCCTAGAAATAACTTCATGCCCCATCTCCCTTACTTCCAGCTAGTAAGGATAACATAATTCCTAACAAAGTTTTGACACAGATTCCCAATTCGGGCATTCAGAACATGTAGCAGGTTGCTGTAAGCAAGCACATTCTCATTCAAAGTTGCAAGTTACTATGTAGGAACAAGTTTGTATAGGTATTTCAAAGATGCCCAGAACTAAGCTAAAAGTTTTATGTCTCCAACTCCTAGAAATAACTTCGTGCCCCATCTCCCTTACTTCCATCTAGTAAGGATCACATAATTCCTAAGTGTTTTGACACAGATTCCCAATTAGGGCATTCAGAACATATAGCACGTTGCTGTAAGCAAGCACATTCTCATTCAAAGTTGCAAGTTAATATGTAGGAACAAGTTTGTAAAGGTATTTCAAAGATGCCCAGAACTGAGCTAAACTTGGTATGTCTCCAACCTCTAGAAATAACTTCATGCCCCATCTCCCTTACTTCCAGCTAGTAAGGATCACATAACTCCTAACAAAATATGACACAGATTCCCAATTCGGGCATTAAGAACATATAGCACGTTTCTGTAAGCAATCAAATTCTCATTCAAAGTTGCAAGTTACTATGTAGGAACAAGTTTGTATAGGTATTTCAAAGATGCCCAGAACTGAGCTAAACTTGGTATGTGTCCCACTCCTAGAAATAACTTCATGCCCCATTTCCCTTACTTCCAGCTAGTAAGGATCACATAATTCCTAACAAAGTTTTGACACAGATTCCCAATTCGGGCATTCAGAACATGTAGCACGTTGATGTAAGCAAGCACAATCTCATTCAAAGTTGCAAGTTACTATGTAGGAACAAGTTTGTATAGGTATTTCAAAGATGCCCAGAACTGAGCTAAACGTTGTATGTCTCCAACTCCTAGAAATATCTTCAGGCCCCATCTCACATACTTACAGCTAGTAAGGATCACATAATTTCTAACAAAGTTTTGACACAGATACCCAATTCGGGCATTCAGAACATATAGCACGTTGCTGTAAGCAAGCACATTCTCATTCAAAGTTGCAAGTTACTATGTAGGAACAAGTTTGTATAGGTATTTCAAAGATGCCCAGAACTGAGCTAAACTTGGTATGTCTCCAACTCCTAGAAATAACTTCATGCCCCATCTCCCTTACTTCCAGCTAGTAAGGATCACATAATTCCTAACAAAGTTTTGACACAGATTCCCAATTCGGGCATTCAGAACATATAGCACGTTGTTGTAAGCAAGAACATTCTCATTCAAAGTTGCAAGTTACTATGTAGGAACAAGTTTGTATAGGTATTTCAAAGATGCCCAGAATTGAGCTAAACTTGGTATGTGTCCAACACCTCGAAATAACTTCAGGCCCCATCTCCCTTACTTCCAGCTAGTAAGGATCACATAATTCCTAACAAAGTTTTGACACAGATTCCCAATTCGGGCATTCAGAACATATGGCACGTTGCTGTAAGCAAGCACATTCTCATTCAAAGTTGCAAGTTACTAAGTAGGAACAAGTTTGTAAAGCTATTTCAAAGAGGCCCAGAACTGAGCTAAACTTGGTATGTCTCCAACTCCTAGAAATATCTTCATGCCCCATCACCCTTACTTCCAGCTAGTAAGGATCACATAATTCCAAACAAAGTTTTGACACAGATTCCCAATTCAGGCATTCAGAACATATAGCACGTTGCTGTAAGCAAGCACATTCTCATTCAAAGTTGCAAGTTACTATGTAGAAACAAGTTTGTATAGGTATTTCAAAGATGCCCAGAACTGAGCTAAACGTTGTATGTCTCCAACTCCTAGAAATAACTTCATGCCCCAACTCCCTTACTTCCAGCTAGTAAGGATCACATAATTCCTAACAAAGTTTTGACACAGATTCCCAATTCGGGCATTCAGATCATATAGCAAGTTGCTGTAAGCAAGCACATTCTCATTCAAAGTTGCAAGTTACTATGTAGGAACAAGTTTGTATAGGTATTTCAAAGATGCCCAGAACTGAGCTAAACGTTGTATGTCTCCAACTCCTAGAAATAACTTCATGCCCCATCTCCCTTACTTCCAGCTAGTAAGGATCACATAATTCCTAACAAAGTTTTGACACAGATTCACAATTCGGGCATTCAGAACATATAGCACGTTGCTGTAAGCAAGCACATTCTCATTCAAAGTTGCAAGTTACTATGTAGGAACAAGTTTGTATAGGTATTTCAAAGATGCCCAGAACTGAGCTAAACTTGGTATGTCTCCAACTCCTAGAAATAACTTCAAGCCCCATCTCACTTACTTCCAGCTAGTAAGGATCACATAATTCCTAACAAAGTTTTGACACAGATTCCCAATTCGGGCATTCAGAACATGTAGCAAGTTGCTGTAAGCAAGCACATTCAATTCAAAGTTGCAAGTTACTATGTAGGAACAAGTTTGTATGAGTATTTCAAAGATGCCCAGAATTGAGCTAAACTTGGTATGTCTCCAACTCCTAGAAATAACTACATGCCCCATCTCACTTACTTCCATCTAGTAAGGATCACATAATTCCTAACAAAGTTTTGACACAGATTCCCAATTCGGGCATTCAGAACATATAGCACATTGCTGTAAGCAAGCACATTCTCATTCAAAGTTGCAAGTTATTAAGTAGAAACAAATTTGTTAAGGTATTTCAAAGATGCCCAGAACTGAGCTAAACTTGGTATGTCTCCATCTCCTAGAAATTACTTCATGCCCCATCACCCTTACTTCCAGCTAGTAAGGATCACATAATTACTAACAAAGTTTTGACACAGATTCCCAATTCGGGCATTCAGAAGACGTAGCACGTTGCTGTAAGCAAGCACATTCTCCTTCAAAGTTGCAAGTTACTAAGTAGGAACAAGTTTGTAAAGGTTTTTCAAAGATGCCCAGAACTGAGCTAAACTTGGTATGTCTCCAACTCCTAGAAATAACTTCATGCCCCATCACCCTTGCTTCCAGCTAATAAGGATCACATAATTCCTAACAAAGTTTTGACACAGATTCCCAATTCGGACATTCAGAAGATGTAGCACGTTGCTGTAAGCAAGCACATTCTCATTCAAAGTTGCAAGTTACTATGTAGGAACAAGTTTGTATAGGTATTTCAAAGATGCCCAGAACTGAGCTAAACTTGGTATGTCTCCAACTCCTAGAAATAACTTCATGCCCCATCTCCCTTACTTCCAGCTAGTAAGGATCACATAATTCCTAACAAAGTTTTGACACAGATTCCCAATTCGGGCATTCAGAACATGTAGCAAGTTGCTGTAAGCAAGCACATTCAATTCAAAGTTGCAAGTTACTATGTAGGAACAAGTTTGTATAGGTATTTCAAATATGCCCAGAACTGAGCTAAACTTGGTATGTGTCCAACCTCTAGAAATAACTTCATGCCCCAACTCCCTTACTTCCAGCTAGTAAGGATCACATAATTCCTAACAAAGTTTTGACACAGATTCCCAATTCGGGCATTCAGAACATGTAGCAAGTTGCTGTAAGCAAGCACATTCAATTCAAAGTTGCAAGTTACTATGTAGGAACAAGTTTGTATGAGTATTTCAAAGATGCCCAGAATTGAGCTAAACTTGGTATGTCTCCAACTCCTAGAAATAACTACATGCCCCATCTCACTTACTTCCATCTAGTAAGGATCACATAATTCCTAACAAAGTTTTGACACAGATTCCCAATTCGGGCATTCAGAACATATAGCACATTGCTGTAAGCAAGCACATTCTCATTCAAAGTTGCAAGTTATTAAGTAGAAACAAATTTGTTAAGGTATTTCAAAGATGCCCAGAACTGAGCTAAACTTGGTATGTCTCCATCTCCTAGAAATTACTTCATGCCCCATCACCCTTACTTCCAGCTAGTAAGGATCACATAATTACTAACAAAGTTTTGACACAGATTCCCAATTCGGGCATTCAGAAGACGTAGCACGTTGCTGTAAGCAAGCACATTCTCCTTCAAAGTTGCAAGTTACTAAGTAGGAACAAGTTTGTAAAGGTTTTTCAAAGATGCCCAGAACTGAGCTAAACTTGGTATGTCTCCAACTCCTAGAAATAACTTCATGCCCCATCACCCTTGCTTCCAGCTAATAAGGATCACATAATTCCTAACAAAGTTTTGACACAGATTCCCAATTCGGACATTCAGAAGATGTAGCACGTTGCTGTAAGCAAGCACATTCTCATTCAAAGTTGCAAGTTACTATGTAGGAACAAGTTTGTATAGGTATTTCAAAGATGCCCAGAACTGAGCTAAACTTGGTATGTCTCCAACTCCTAGAAATAACTTCATGCCCCATCTCCCTTACTTCCAGCTAGTAAGGATCACATAATTCCTAACAAAGTTTTGACACAGATTCCCAATTCGGGCATTCAGAACATGTAGCAAGTTGCTGTAAGCAAGCACATTCAATTCAAAGTTGCAAGTTACTATGTAGGAACAAGTTTGTATAGGTATTTCAAATATGCCCAGAACTGAGCTAAACTTGGTATGTGTCCAACCTCTAGAAATAACTTCATGCCCCAACTCCCTTACTTCCAGCTAGTAAGGATCACATAATTCCTAACAAAGTTTTGACACAGATTCACAATTCGGGCATTCAGAACATATAGCACGTTGCTGTAAGCAAGCACATTCTCATTCAAAGTTGCAAGTTACTATGTAGGAACAAGTTTGTATAGGTATTTCAAAGATGCCCAGAACTGAGCTAAACGTTGTATGTCTCCAACTCCTAGAAATAACTTCATGCCCCATCTCCCTTACTTCCAGCTAGCAAGGATCACATAATTCCTAACAAAGTTTTGACACAGATTCACAATTCGGGCATTCAGAACATATAGCACGTTGCTGTAAGCAAGCACATTCTCATTCAAAGTTGCAAGTTACTATGTAGGAACAAGTTTGTATAGGTATTTCAAAGATGCCCAGAACTGAGCTAAACTTGGTATGTCTCCAACTCCTAGAAATAACTTCAAGCCCCATCTCCCTTACTTCCAGCTAGTAAGGATCACATAATTCCTAACAAAGTTTTGACACAGATTCCCAATTAGGGCATTCAGAACATGTAGCAAGTTGCTGTAAGCAAGCACATTCAATTCAAAGTTGCAAGTTACTATGTAGGAACAAGTTTGTATGAGTATTTCAAAGATGCCCAGAATTGAGCTAAACTTGGTATGTCTCCAACTCCTAGAAATAACTACATGCCCCATCTCCCTTACTTCCATCTAGTAAGGATCACATAATTCCTAACAAAGTTTTGACACAGATTCCCAATTCGGGCATTCAGAACATATAGCACGTTGCTGTAAGCAAGCACATTCTCATTCAAAGTTGCAAGTTATTAAGTAGAAACAAATTTGTAAAGGTATTTCAAAGATGCCCAGAACTGAGCTAAACTTGGTATGTCTCCAACTCCTAGAAATTACTTCATGCCCCATCACCCTTACTTCCAGCTAGTAAGGATCACATAATTACTAACAAAGTTTTGACACAGATTCACAATTCGGGCATTCAGAAGATGTAGCACGTTGCTGTAAGCAAGCACATTCTCATTCAAAGTTGCAAGTTACTATGTAGGAACAAGTTTGTATAGGTATTTCAAAGATGCACAGAATTGAGCTAAACTTGGTATGTCTCCAACTCCTAGAAATAACTTCATGCCCCATCTCCCTTACTTCCATCTAGTAAGGATCACATAATTCCTAACAAAGTTTTGACACAGATTCCCAATTCGGGCATTCAGAACATATAGCACGTTGCTGTAAGCAAGCACATTCTCCTTCAAAGTTGCAAGTTACTAAGTAGGAACAAGTTTGTAAAGGTATTTCAAAAATGCCCAGAACTGAGCTAAACTTGTTATGTCTCAAACTCCTAGAAATAACTTAATGCCCCATCACCCTTACTTCCAGCTAGTAAGGATCACATAATTCCTAACAAAGATTTGACACAGATTCCCAATTCGGGCATTCAGAACATATAGCACGTTGCTGTAAGCAAGCACATTCTCATTCAAAGTTGCAAGTTACTATGTAGGAACAAGTTTGTATAGGTATTTCAAAGATGCCCAGGACTGAGCTAAACTTGGTATGTGTCCAACCTCTAGAAATAACTTCATGCCCCAACTCCCTTACTTCCAGCTAGTAAGGATCACATAATTCCTAACAAAGTTTTGACACAGATTCCCAATTTGGGCATTCAGAACATATAGCAAGTTGCTGTAAGCAAGCACATTCTCATTCAAAGTTGCAAGTTACTATGTAGGAACAAGTTTGTATAGGTATTTCAAAGATGCCCAGAACTGAGCTAAACGTTGTATGTCTCCAACTCCTAAAAATAACTTCATGCCCCATCTCGCTTACTTCAAGCTAGTAAGGATCACATAATTCCTAACAAAGATTTGACACAGATTCACCATTTGGGCATTCAGAACATATAGCACGTTGCTGCAAGCAAGCACATTCTCATTAAAAGTTGCAAGTTACTATGTAGGAACAAGTTTGTATAGGTATTTCAAAGATGCCCAGAACTGAGCTAAACGTTGTATGTCTCCAACTCCTAGAAATATCTTCATGCCCCATCTCCCTTACTTCCAGCTAGTAAGGATCACATAATTCCTAACAAAGATTTGACACAGATTCCCAATTCGGGCATTCAGAACATATAGCACGTTGCTGTAAGCAAGAACATTCTCATTCAAAGTTGCAAGTTACTATGTAGGAACAAGTTTGAATAGGTATTTCAAAGATGCCCAGAACTGAGCTAAACGTTGTATGTCTCAAACTCCTAGAAATAACTTCATGCCCAATCTCCCTTACTTCCAGCTAGTAAGGATCACATAATTCCTAACAAAGTTTTGACACAGATTCCCAATTCGGGCATTCAGAACATATAGCACGTTGCTGTATGCAAGCACATTCTCATTCAAAGTTGCAAGTTACTATGTAGGAACAAGTTTGTATAGGTATTTCAAAGATGCCCAGAACTGAGCTAGACTTGGTATGTGTCCAACTCCTAGAAATAACTTCATGCCCCAACTCCCTTACTTCCAGCTAGTAAGGATCACATAATTCCTAACAAAATTTTGACACAGATTCCCAATTCGGGCATTCATAACATATAGCACGTTGCTGTAAGCAAGCACATTTTCATTCAAAGTTGCAAGTTAATATGTAGGAACAAGTTTGTATAGGAATTTCAAAGATGCCCAGAACTGAGCTAAACGTTGTATGTCTCCAACTCCTAGAAATAACTTCATGCCCCATCTCCCTTACTTCCAGCTAGTAAGGATCACATAATTCCTAACAAAGTTTTGACACAGATTCCCAATTCGGGCATTCATAACATATAGCACGTTGATGTAAGCAAGCACATTCTCATTCAAAGTTGCAAGTTACTATGTAGGAACTAGTTTGTATAGGTATTTCAAAGATGCCCAGAACTGAGCTAAACTTGGTATGTGTCCAACTCCTCGAAATAACTTCATGCCCCAACTCCCTAACTTCCAGCTAGTAAGGATCACATAATTCCTAACAAAGTTTTGACACAGATTCCCAATTCGGGCATTCAGAACATATAGCACGTTGCTGTAAGCAAGCACATTCTCATTCAAAGTTGCAAGTTACTATGTAGGAACAAGTTTGTATAGGTATTTCAAAGATGCCCAGAACTCAGCTAAACTTGGTATGTGTCCAACTCCTAGAAATACCTTCATACCCCATCTCCCTTACTTCCAGCTATTAAGGATCACATAATTCCTAACAAAATATGACACAGATTCCCAATTCGGGCATTAAGAACATATAGCACGTTTCTGTAAGCAATCAAATTCTCATTCAAAGTTGCAAGTTACTATGTAGGAACAAGTTTGTATAGGTATTTCAAAGATGCCCAGAACTGAGCTAAACTTGGTATGTGTCCCACTCCTAGAAATAACTTCATGCCCCATTTCCCTTACTTCCAGCTAGTAAGGATCACATAATTCCTAACAAAGTTTTGACACAGATTCCCAATTCGGGCATTCAGAACATGTAGCACGTTGATGTAAGCAAGCACATTCTCATTCAAAGTTGCAAGTTACTATGTAGGAACAAGTTTGTATAGGTATTTCAAAGATGCCCAGAACTGAGCTAAACGTTGTATGTCTCCAACTCCTAGAAATATCTTCAGGCCCCATCTCACTTACTTACAGCTAGTAAGGATCACATAATTTCTAACAAAGTTTTGACACAGATACCCAATTCGGGCATTCAGAACATATAGCACGTTGCTGTAAGCAAGCACATTCTCATTCAAAGTTGCAAGTTACTATGTAGGAACAAGTTTGTATAGGTATTTCAAAGATGCCCAGAACTGAGCTAAACTTGGTATGTCTCCAACTCCTAGAAATAACTTCATGCCCCATCTCCCTTACTTCCAGCTAGTAAGGATCACATAATTCCTAACAAAGTTTTGACACAGATTCCCAATTCGGGCATTCAGAACATATAGCACGTTGTTGTAAGCAAGAACATTCTCATTCAAAGTTGCAAGTTACTATGTAGGAACAAGTTTGTATAGGTATTTCAAAGATGCCCAGAATTGAGCTAAACTTGGTATGTGTCCAACACCTCGAAATAACTTCAGGCCCCATCTCCCTTACTTCCAGCTAGTAAGGATCACATAATTCCTAACAAAGTTTTGACACAGATTCCCAATTCGGGCATTCAGAACATATGGCACGTTGCTGTAAGCAAGCACATTCTCATTCAAAGTTGCAAGTTACTAAGTAGGAACAAGTTTGTAAAGCTATTTCAAAGAGGCCCAGAACTGAGCTAAACTTGGTATGTCTCCAACTCCTAGAAATATCTTCATGCCCCATCACACTTACTTCCAGCTAGTAAGGATCACATAATTCCTAACAAAGTTTTGACACAGATTCCCAATTCAGGCATTCAGAACATATAGCACGTTGCTGTAAGCAAGCACATTCTCATTCAAAGTTGCAAGTTACTATGTAGAAACAAGTTTGTATAGGTATTTCAAAGATGCCCAGAACTGAGCTAAACGTTGTATGTCTCCAACTCCTAGAAATAACTTCATGCCCCAACTCCCTTACTTCCAGCTAGTAAGGATCACATAATTCCTAACAAAGTTTTGACACAGATTCCCAATTCGGGCATTCAGATCATATAGCAAGTTGCTGTAAGCAAGCACATTCTCATTCAAAGTTGCAAGTTACTATGTAGGAACAAGTTTGTATAGGTATTTCAAAGATGCCCAGAATTGACCTAAACGTTGTATGTCTCCAACTCCTAGAAAAAACTTCATGCCCCATCTCCCTTACTTCCAGCTAGTAAGGATCACATAATTCCTAACAAAGTATTGACACAGATTCCCAATTCGGGCATTCAGAACATATAGCACGTTGCTGTAAGCAAGCACATTCTCATTCAAAGTTGCAAGTTACTATGTAGGAACAAGTTTGTAGAGGTATTTCAAAGATGCCCAGAACTGAGCTAAAGTTCGTATGTGTCCAACTCCTAGAAATACCTTCATACCACATCTCCCTTACTTCCAGCTAGTAAGGATCACATAAATCCTAACAAAATTTGACACAGATTCCCAATTCGGGCATTCAGAACATATAGCACGTTGCTGTAAGCAATCACATTCTCATTCAAAGTCGCAAGTTACTATGTAGGAACAAGTTTGTATAGGTATTTCAAAGATGCCCAGAACTGAGCTAAACGTTGTATGTCTCCAACTCCTAGAAATAACTTCATGCCCCATCTCCCTTACTTCCATCTAGTAAGGATCACATAATTCCTAAAAGTGTTTTGACACAGATTCCCAATTCGGTCATTCAGAACATATAGCACGTTGCTGTAAGCAAGCACATTCTCATTCAAAGTTGCAAGTTACTATGTAGGAACAAGTTTTTAAAGGTATTTCAAAGATGCCCAGAACTGAGCTAAACTTGGTATGTCTCCAACTCCTAGAAATAACTTCATGCCCCATCACCCTCACTTCCAGCTAGTAAGGATCACATAATTCCTAACAAAGTTTTGACACAGATTCCCAATACGGGCATTCAGAACATATAGCACGTTACTGTAAGCAAGCACATTCTCATTCAAAGTTGCAAGGTACTATGTAGGAACAGGTTTGTATAGGTATTTTAAAGACGCCCAGAACTGAGCTAAACTTGGTATGTGTCCAACCTCTAGAAATAACTTCATGCCCCAATTCCCTTACTTCCTGCTAGTAAGGATCACATAATTCCTAACAAAGTTTTGACACAGATTCCCAATTCGGGCATTCAGAACATATAGCACGTTGCTGTAAGCAAGCACATTCTCATTCAAAGTTGCAAGTTACTATGTAGGAACAAGTTTGTATAGGTATTTCAAAGATGCCCAGAACTGAGCTAGACTTGGTATGTGTCCAACTCCTAGAAATAACTTCATGCCCCAACTCCCTTACTTCCAGCTAGTAAGGATCACATAATTCCTAACAAAGTTTTGACACAGATTCCCAATTCGGGCATTCATAACATATAGCACGTTGATGTAAGCAAGCACATTCTCATTCAAAGTTGCAAGTTACTATGTAGGAACAAGTTTGTATAGGTATTTCAAAGATGCTCAGATCTGAGATAAACTTGGTATGTCTCCAACTCCTAGAAATAACTTCATGCCCCATCTCCCTTACTTCCAGCTAGTAAGGATCACATAATTTCTAACAAAGTTTTGACACAGATTCCCAATTCGGGCATTCAGAACATATAGCACGTTGCTGTAAGCAAGCACATTTTCATTCAAAGTTGCAAGTTAATATGTAGGAACAAGTTTGTATAGGAATTTCAAAGATGCCCAGAACTGAGCTAAACGTTGTATGTCTCCAACTCCTAGAAATAACTTCATGCCCCATCTCCCTTACTTCCAGCTAGTAAGGATCACATAATTCCTAACAAAGTTTTGACACAGATTCCCAATTCGGGCATTCATAACATATAGCACGTTGATGTAAGCAAGCACATTCTCATTCAAAGTTGCAAGTTACTATGTAGGAACTAGTTTGTATAGGTATTTCAAAGATGCCCAGAACTGAGCTAAACGTTGTATGTCTCCAACTCCTAGAAATAACTTCATGCCCCATCTCCCTTTCTTCCAGCTAGTAAGGATCACATAATTCCTAACAAAGTTTTGACACAGATTCACAATTCGTGGATTCAGAACATATAGCACGTTGCTGTAAGCAAGCACATTCTCATTCAAAGTTGCAAGTTACTATGTAGGAACAAGTTTGTAGAGGTATTTCAAAGATGCCCAGAACTGAGCTAAAGTTCGTATGTGTCCAACTCCTAGAAATACCTTCATACCACATCTCCCTTACTTCCAGCTAGTAAGGATCACATAAATCCTAACAAAATTTGACACAGATTCCCAATTCGGGCATTCAGAACATATAGCACGTTGCTGTAAGCAATCACATTCTCATTCAAAGTCGCAAGTTACTATGTAGGAACAAGTTTGTATAGGTATTTCAAAGATGCCCAGAACTGAGCTAAACGTTGTATGTCTCCAACTCGTAGAAATAACTTCATGCCCCATCTCCCTTACTTCCATCTAGTAAGGATCACATAATTCCTAAAAGTGTTTTGACACAGATTCCCAATTCGGTCATTCAGAACATATAGCACGTTGCTGTAAGCAAGCACATTCTCATTCAAAGTTGCAAGTTACTATGTAGGAACAAGTTTTTAAAGGTATTTCAAAGATGCCCAGAACTGAGCTAAACTTGGTATGTCTCCAACTCCTAGAAATAACTTCATGCCCCATCACCCTCACTTCCAGCTAGTAAGGATCACATAATTCCTAACAAAGTTTTGACACAGATTCCCAATACGGGCATTCAGAACATATAGCACGTTACTGTAAGCAAGCACATTCTCATTCAAAGTTGCAAGGTACTATGTAGGAACAGGTTTGTATAGGTATTTTAAAGACGCCCAGAACTGAGCTAAACTTGGTATGTGTCCAACCTCTAGAAATAACTTCATGCCCCAATTCCCTTACTTCCTGCTAGTAAGGATCACATAATTCCTAACAAAGTTTTGACACAGATTCCCAATTCGGGCATTCAGAACATATAGCACGTTGCTGTAAGCAAGCACATTCTCATTCAAAGTTGCAAGTTACTATGTAGGAACAAGTTTGTATAGGTATTTCAAAGATGCCCAGAACTGAGCTAGACTTGGTATGTGTCCAACTCCTAGAAATAACTTCATGCCCCAACTCCCTTACTTCCAGCTAGTAAGGATCACATAATTCCTAACAAAGTTTTGACACAGATTCCCAATTCGGGCATTCATAACATATAGCACGTTGATGTAAGCAAGCACATTCTCATTCAAAGTTGCAAGTTACTATGTAGGAACAAGTTTGTATAGGTATTTCAAAGATGCTCAGATCTGAGATAAACTTGGTATGTCTCCAACTCCTAGAAATAACTTCATGCCCCATCTCCCTTACTTCCAGCTAGTAAGGATCACATAATTTCTAACAAAGTTTTGACACAGATTCCCAATTCGGGCATTCAGAACATATAGCACGTTGCTGTAAGCAAGCACATTTTCATTCAAAGTTGCAAGTTAATATGTAGGAACAAGTTTGTATAGGAATTTCAAAGATGCCCAGAACTGAGCTAAACGTTGTATGTCTCCAACTCCTAGAAATAACTTCATGCCCCATCTCCCTTACTTCCAGCTAGTAAGGATCACATAATTCCTAACAAAGTTTTGACACAGATTCCCAATTCGGGCATTCATAACATATAGCACGTTGATGTAAGCAAGCACATTCTCATTCAAAGTTGCAAGTTACTATGTAGGAACTAGTTTGTATAGGTATTTCAAAGATGCCCAGAACTGAGCTAAACGTTGTATGTCTCCAACTCCTAGAAATAACTTCATGCCCCATCTCCCTTTCTTCCAGCTAGTAAGGATCACATAATTCCTAACAAAGTTTTGACACAGATTCACAATTCGTGGATTCAGAACATATAGCACGTTGCTGTAAGCAAGCACATTCTCATTCAAAGTTGCAAGTTACTATGTAGGAACAAGTTTGTATAGGTATTTCAAAGATGCCCAGAACTGAGCTAAACTTGGTATGTGTCCAACCTCTAGAAATAACTTCATGCCCCAACTCCCTTACTTCCAGCTAGTAAGGATCACATAATTCCTAACAAAATTTTGACACAGATTACCAATTCGGGCATTCAGAACATATAGCACGTTGCTGTAAGCAAACACATTCTGATTCAAAGTTGCAAGTTACTATGTAGGAACAAGTTTGAATATGTATTTCAAAGATGCCCAGAACTAAGCTAAACGTTGTATGTCTCCAACTCATAGAAATAACTTCATGCCCCATCTCCCTTACTTCCAGCTAGTAAGGATCACAAAATTCCTAACAAAGTTTTGACACAGATTCCCAATTCGGGCATTCAGAACATTTAGCACGTTGCTGTAAGCAAGCACATTCTCATTCAAAGTTGCAAGTTACTATGTAGGAACAAGTTTGTATAGGTATTTCAAAGATGCCCAGAACTGAGCTAAACTTGGTATGTCTCCAACTCCTAGAAATAACTTCATGCCCCATCTCCCTTACTTCCAGCTAGTAAGGATCACATAATTCCTAACAAAGTTTTGACACAGATTCCCAATTCGGGCATTCAGAACATGTAGCAAGTTGCTGTAAGCAAGCACATTCAATTCAAAGTTGCAAGTTACTATGTAGGAACAAGTTTGTATAGGTATTTCAAATATGCCCAGAACTGAGCTAAACTTGGTATGTGTCCAACCTCTAGAAATAACTTCATGCCCCAACTCCCTTACTTCCAGCTAGTAAGGATCACATAATTCCTAACAAAGTTTTGACACAGATTCCCAATTCGGGCATTCAGAACATATAGCACGTTGCTGTAAGCAAGCACATTCTCATTCAAAGTTGCAAGTTACTATGTAGGAACAAGTTTGTATAGGTATTTCAAAGATGCCCAGAACTGAGCTAAACGTTGTATGTCTCCAACTCCTAGAAATAACTTCATGCCCCATCTCCCTTACTTCCAGCTAGTAAGGATCACATAATTCCTAACAAAGTTTTGACACAGATTCACAATTCGGGCATTCAGAACATATAGCACGTTGCTGTAAGCAAGCACATTCTCATTCAAAGTTGCAAGTTACTATGTAGGAACAAGTATGTATAGGTATTTCAAAGATGCCCAGAACTGAGCTAAACTTGGTATGTCTCCAACTCCTAGAAATAACTTCAAGCCCCATCTCACTTACTTCCAGCTAGTAAGGATCACATAATTCCTAACAAAGTTTTGACACAGATTCCCAATTCGGGCATTCAGAACATGTAGCAAGTTGCTGTAAGCAAGCACATTCAATTCAAAGTTGCAAGTTACTATGTAGGAACAAGTTTGTATGAGTATTTCAAAGATGCCCAGAATTGAGCTAAACTTGGTATGTCTCCAACTCCTAGAAATAACTACATGCCCCATCTCACTTACTTCCATCTAGTAAGGATCACATAATTCCTAACAAAGTTTTGACACAGATTCCCAATTCGGGCATTCAGAACATATAGCACATTGCTGTAAGCAAGCACATTCTCATTCAAAGTTGCAAGTTATTAAGTAGAAACAAATTTGTTAAGGTATTTCAAAGATGCCCAGAACTGAGCTAAACTTGGTATGTCTCCATCTCCTAGAAATTACTTCATGCCCCATCACCCTTACTTCCAGCTAGTAAGGATCACATAATTACTAACAAAGTTTTGACACAGATTCCCAATTCGGGCATTCAGAAGACGTAGCACGTTGCTGTAAGCAAGCACATTCTCCTTCAAAGTTGCAAGTTACTAAGTAGGAACAAGTTTGTAAAGGTTTTTCAAAGATGCCCAGAACTGAGCTAAACTTGGTATGTCTCCAACTCCTAGAAATAACTTCATGCCCCATCACCCTTGCTTCCAGCTAATAAGGATCACATAATTCCTAACAAAGTTTTGACACAGATTCCCAATTCGGACATTCAGAAGATGTAGCACGTTGCTGTAAGCAAGCACATTCTCATTCAAAGTTGCAAGTTACTATGTAGGAACAAGTTTGTATAGGTATTTCAAAGATGCCCAGAACTGAGCTAAACTTGGTATGTCTCCAACTCCTAGAAATAACTTCATGCCCCATCTCCCTTACTTCCAGCTAGTAAGGATCACATAATTCCTAACAAAGTTTTGACACAGATTCCCAATTCGGGCATTCAGAACATGTAGCAAGTTGCTGTAAGCAAGCACATTCAATTCAAAGTTGCAAGTTACTATGTAGGAACAAGTTTGTATAGGTATTTCAAATATGCCCAGAACTGAGCTAAACTTGGTATGTGTCCAACCTCTAGAAATAACTTCATGCCCCAACTCCCTTACTTCCAGCTAGTAAGGATCACATAATTCCTAACAAAGTTTTGACACAGATTCACAATTCGGGCATTCAGAACATATAGCACGTTGCTGTAAGCAAGCACATTCTCATTCAAAGTTGCAAGTTACTATGTAGGAACAAGTTTGTATAGGTATTTCAAAGATGCCCAGAACTGAGCTAAACGTTGTATGTCTCCAACTCCTAGAAATAACTTCATGCCCCATCTCCCTTACTTCCAGCTAGTAAGGATCACATAATTCCTAACAAAGTTTTGACACAGATTCACAATTCGGGCATTCAGAACATATAGCACGTTGCTGTAAGCAAGCACATTCTCATTCAAAGTTGCAAGTTACTATGTAGGAACAAGTTTGTATAGGTATTTCAAAGATGCCCAGAACTGAGCTAAACTTGGTATGTCTCCAACTCCTAGAAATAACTTCAAGCCCCATCTCCCTTACTTCCAGCTAGTAAGGATCACATAATTCCTAACAAAGTTTTGACACAGATTCCCAATTCGGGCATTCAGAACATGTAGCAAGTTGCTGTAAGCAAGCACATTCAATTCAAAGTTGCAAGTTACTATGTAGGAACAAGTTTGTATGAGTATTTCAAAGATGCCCAGAATTGAGCTAAACTTGGTATGTCTCCAACTCCTAGAAATAACTACATGCCCCATCTCCCTTACTTCCATCTAGTAAGGATCACATAATTCCTAACAAAGTTTTGACACAGATTCCCAATTCGGGCATTCAGAACATATAGCACGTTGCTGTAAGCAAGCACATTCTCATTCAAAGTTGCAAGTTATTAAGTAGAAACAAATTTGTAAAGGTATTTCAAAGATGCCCAGAACTGAGCTAAACTTGGTATGTCTCCAACTCCTAGAAATTACTTCATGCCCCATCACCCTTACTTCCAGCTAGTAAGGATCACATAATTACTAACAAAGTTTTGACACAGATTCACAATTCGGGCATTCAGAAGATGTAGCACGTTGCTGTAAGCAAGCACATTCTCATTCAAAGTTGCAAGTTACTATGTAGGAACAAGTTTGTATAGGTATTTCAAAGATGCACAGAATTGAGCTAAACTTGGTATGTCTCCAACTCCTAGAAATAACTTCATGCCCCATCTCCCTTACTTCCATCTAGTAAGGATCACATAATTCCTAACAAAGTTTTGACACAGATTCCCAATTCGGGCATTCAGAACATATAGCACGTTGCTGTAAGCAAGCACATTCTCCTTCAAAGTTGCAAGTTACTAAGTAGGAACAAGTTTGTAAAGGTATTTCAAAGATGCCCAGAACTGAGCTAAACTTGTTATGTCTCCAACTCCTAGAAATAACTTAATGCCCCATCACCCTTACTTCCAGCTAGTAAGGATCACATAATTCCTAACAAAGTTTTGACACAGATTCCCAATTCGGACATTCAGAAGATGTAGCACGTTGCTGTAAGCAAGCACATTCTCATTCAAAGTTGCAAGTTACTATGTAGGAACAAGTTTGTATAGGTATTTCAAAGATGCCCAGAACTGAGCTAAACTTGGTATGTGTCCAACCTCTAGAAATAACTTCATGCCCCAACTCCCTTACTTCCAGCTAGTAAGGATCACATAATTCCTAACAAAGTTTTGACACAGATTCCCAATTTGGGCATTCAGAACATATAGCAAGTTGCTGTAAGCAAGCACATTCTCATTCAAAGTTGCAAGTTACTATGTAGGAACAAGTTTGTATAGGTATTTCAAAGATGCCCAGAACTGAGCTAAACGTTGTATGTCTCCAACTCCTAAAAATAACTTCATGCCCCATCTCGCTTACTTCAAGCTAGTAAGGATCACATAATTCCTAACAAAGATTTGACACAGATTCACAATTTGGGCATTCAGAACATATAGCACGTTGCTGCAAGCAAGCACATTCTCATTAAAAGTTGCAAGTTACTATGTAGGAACAAGTTTGTATAGGTATTTCAAAGATGCCCAGAACTGAGCTAAACGTTGTATGTCTCCAACTCCTAGAAATATCTTCATGCCCCATCTCCCTTACTTCCAGCTAGTAAGGATCACATAATTCCTAACAAAGATTTGACACAGATTCCCAATTCGGGCATTCAGAACATATAGCACGTTGCTGTAAGCAAGAACATTCTCATTCAAAGTTGCAAGTTACTATGTAGGAACAAGTTTGAATAGGTATTTCAAAGATGCCCAGAACTGAGCTAAACGTTGTATGTCTCAAACTCCTAGAAATAACTTCATGCCCAATCTCCCTTACTTCCAGCTAGTAAGGATCACATAATTCCTAACAAAGTTTTGACACAGATTCCCAATTCGGGCATTCAGAACATATAGCACGTTGCTGTATGCAAGCACATTCTCATTCAAAGTTGCAAGTTACTATGTAGGAACAAGTTTGTATAGGTATTTCAAAGATGCCCAGAACTGAGCTAGACTTGGTATGTGTCCAACTCCTAGAAATAACTTCATGCCCCAACTCCCTTACTTCCAGCTAGTAAGGATCACATAATTCCTAACAAAATTTTGACACAGATTCCCAATTCGGGCATTCATAACATATAGCACGTTGCTGTAAGCAAGCACATTTTCATTCAAAGTTGCAAGTTAATATGTAGGAACAAGTTTGTATAGGAATTTCAAAGATGCCCAGAACTGAGCTAAACGTTGTATGTCTCCAACTCCTAGAAATAACTTCATGCCCCATCTCCCTTACTTCCAGCTAGTAAGGATCACATAATTCCTAACAAAGTTTTGACACAGATTCCCAATTCGGGCATTCATAACATATAGCACGTTGATGTAAGCAAGCACATTCTCATTCAAAGTTGCAAGTTACTATGTAGGAACTAGTTTGTATAGGTATTTCAAAGATGCCCAGAACTGAGCTAAAGGTTGTATGTCTCCAACTCCTAGAAATAACTTCATGCCCCATCTCCCTTTCTTCCAGCTTGTAAGGATCACATAATTCCTAACAAAGTTTTGACACAGATTCACAATTCGGTCTTTCAGAACATGTAGCAAGTTGCTGTAAGCAAGCACATTCAATTCAAAGTTGCAAGTTACTATGTAGGAACAAGTTTGTATAGGTTTTTCAAAGATGCCCAGAACTGAGCTAAACTTGGTATGTGTCCAACCTCTAGAAATAACTTCATGACCCAACTCCCTTACTTCCAGCTAGTAAGGATCACATAATTCCTAACAAAGTTTTGACACAGATTCCCAATTCGGGCATTCAGAACATATAGCACGTTGCTGTAAGCAAGCACATTCTCATTCAAAGTTGCAAGTTACTATGTAGGAACAAGTTTGTATAGGTATTTCAAAGATGCCCAGAACTGAGCTAAACGTTGTATGTCTCCAACTCCTAGAAATAACTTCATGCCCCATCTCCCTTACTTCCAGCTAGTAAGGATCACATAATTCCTAACAAAGTTTTGACACAGATTCACAATTCGGGCATTCAGAACATATAGCACGTTGCTGTAAGCAAGCACATTCTCATTCAAAGTTGCAAGTTACTATGTAGGAACAAGTTTGTATAGGTATTTCAAAGATGCCCAGAACTGAGCTAAACTTGGTATGTCTCCAACTCCTAGAAAAAACTTCAAGCCCCATCTCCCTTACTTCCAGCTAGTAAGGATCACATAATTCCTAACAAAGTTTTGACACAGATTCCCAATTCGGGCATTCAGAACATATAGCACGTTGCTGTAAGCAAGCACATTCTCATTCAAAGTTGCAAGTTATTAAGTAGAAACAAATTTGTAAAGGTATTTCAAAGATGCCCAGAACTGAGCTAAACTTGGTATGTCTCCAACTCCTAGAAATTACTTCATGCCCCATCACCCTTACTTCCAGCTAGTAAGGATCACATAATTACTAACAAAGTTTTGACACAGATTCCCAATTCGGGCATTCAGAAGATGTAGCACGTTGCTGTAAGCAAGCACATTCTCATTCAAAGTTGCAAGTTACTATGTAGGAACAAGTTTGTATAGGTATTTCAAAGATGCACAGAATTGAGCTAAACTTGGTATGTCTCCAACTCCTAGAAATAACTTCATGCCCCATCTCCCTTACTTCCATCTAGTAAGGATCACATAATTCCTAACAAAGTTTTGACACAGATTCCCAATTCGGGCATTCAGAACATATAGCACGTTGCTGTAAGCAAGCACATTCTCCTTCAAAGTTGCAAGTTACTAAGTAGGAACAAGTTTGTAAAGGTATTTCAAAGATGCCCAGAACTGAGCTAAACTTGGTATGTCTCCAACTCCTAGAAATAACTTCATGCCCCATCACCCTTACTTCCAGCTAGTAAGGATCACATAATTCCTAACAAAGTTTTGACACAGATTCCCAATTCGGACATTCAGAAGATGTAGCACGTTGCTGTAAGCAAGCACATTCTCATTCATAGTTGAAAGTTACTATGTAGGAACAAGTTTGTATAGGTATTTCAAAGATGCCCAGAACTGAGCTAAACTTGGTATGTGTCCAACCTCTAGAAATAACTTCATGCCCCAACTCCCTTACTTCCAGCTAGTAAGGATCACATAATTCCTAACAAAGTTGTGACACAGATTCCCAATTCGGGCATTCAGAACGTATAGCAAGTTGCTGTAAGCAAGCACATTCTCATTCAAAGTTGCAAGTTACTATGTAGGAACAAGTTTGTATAGGTATTTCAAAGATGCCCAGAACTGAGCTAAACGTTGTATGTCTCCAACTCCTAAAAATAACTTCATGCCCCGTCTCGCTTACTTCTAGCTAGTAAGGATCACATAATTCCTAACAAAGATTTGACACAGATTCACAATTCGGGCATTCAGAACATATAGCACGTTGCTGCAAGCAAGAACATTCTCAATAAAAGTTGCAAGTTACTATGTAGGAACAAGTTTGTATAGGTATTTCAAAGATGCCCAGAACTGAGCTAAACGTTGTATGTCTCCAACTCCTAGAAATAACTTCATGCCCCATCTCCCTTACTTCCAGCTAGTAAGGATCACATAATTCCTAACAAAGTTTTGACACAGATTCCAAATTCGGGCATTCAGAACATATAGCAAGTTGCTGTAAGCAAGCACATTCTCATTCAAAGTTGCAAGTTACTATGTAGGAACAAGTTTGTATAGGTATTTCAAAGATGCCCAGAACTGAGCTAAACGTTGTATGTCTCCAACTCCTAAAAATAACTTCATGCCCCATCTCGCTTACTTCAAGCTAGTAAGGATCACATAATTCCTAACAAAGATTTGACACAGATTCACAATTTGGGCATTCAGAACATATAGCACGTTGCTGCAAGCAAGCACATTCTCATTAAAAGTTGCAAGTTACTATGTAGGAACAAGTTTGTATAGGTATTTCAAAGATGCCCAGAACTGAGCTAAACGTTGTATGTCTCCAACTCCTAGAAATATCTTCATGCCCCATCTCCCTTACTTCCAGCTAGTAAGGATCACATAATTCCTAACAAAGATTTGACACAGATTCCCAATTCGGGCATTCAGAACATATAGCACGTTGCTGTAAGCAAGAACATTCTCATTCAAAGTTGCAAGTTACTATGTAGGAACAAGTTTGAATAGGTATTTCAAAGATGCCCAGAACTGAGCTAAATGTTGTATGTCTCAAACTCCTAGAAATAACTTCATGCCCAATCTCCCTTACTTCCAGCTAGTAAGGATCACATAATTCCTAACAAAGTTTTGACACAGATTCCCAATTCGGGCATTCAGAACATATAGCACGTTGCTGTATGCAAGCACATTCTCATTCAAAGTTGCAAGTTACTATGTAGGAACAAGTTTGTATAGGTATTTCAAAGATGCCCAGAACTGAGCTAGACTTGGTATGTGTCCAACTCCTAGAAATAACTTCATGCCCCAACTCCCTTACTTCCAGCTAGTAAGGATCACATAATTCCTAACAAAATTTTGACACAGATTCCCAATTCGGGCATTCATAACATATAGCACGTTGCTGTAAGCAAGCACATTTTCATTCAAAGTTGCAAGTTAATATGTAGGAACAAGTTTGTATAGGAATTTCAAAGATGCCCAGAACTGAGCTAAACGTTGTATGTCTCCAACTCCTAGAAATAACTTCATGCCCCATCTCCCTTACTTCCAGCTAGTAAGGATCACATAATTCCTAACAAAGTTTTGACACAGATTCCCAATTCGGGCATTCATAACATATAGCACGTTGATGTAAGCAAGCACATTCTCATTCAAAGTTGCAAGTTACTATGTAGGAACTAGTTTGTATAGGTATTTCAAAGATGCCCAGAACTGAGCTAAAGGTTGTATGTCTCCAACTCCTAGAAATAACTTCATGCCCCATCTCCCTTTCTTCCAGCTTGTAAGGATCACATAATTCCTAACAAAGTTTTGACACAGATTCACAATTCGGTCTTTCAGAACATGTAGCAAGTTGCTGTAAGCAAGCACATTCAATTCAAAGTTGCAAGTTACTATGTAGGAACAAGTTTGTATAGGTATTTCAAAGATGCCCAGAACTGAGCTAAACTTGGTATGTGTCCAACCTCTAGAAATAACTTCATGCCCCAACTCCCTTACTTCCAGCTAGTAAGGATCACATAATTCCTAACAAAGTTTTGACACAGATTCCCAATTCGGGCATTCAGAACATATAGCACGTTGCTGTAAGCAAGCACATTCTCATTCAAAGTTGCAAGTTACTATGTAGGAACAAGTTTGTATAGGTATTTCAAAGATGCCCAGAACTGAGCTAAACGTTGTATGTCTCCAACTCCTAGAAATAACTTCATGCCCCATCTCCCTTACTTCCAGCTAGTAAGGATCACATAATTCCTAACAAAGTTTTGACACAGATTCACAATTCGGGCATTCAGAACATATAGCACGTTGCTGTAAGCAAGCACATTCTCATTCAAAGTTGCAAGTTACTATGTAGGAACAAGTTTGTATAGGTATTTCAAAGATGCCCAGAACTGAGCTAAACTTGGTATGTCTCCAACTCCTAGAAAAAACTTCAAGCCCCATCTCCCTTACTTCCAGCTAGTAAGGATCACATAATTCCTAACAAAGTTTTGACACAGATTCCCAATTCGGGCATTCAGAACATATAGCACGTTGCTGTAAGCAAGCACATTCTCATTCAAAGTTGCAAGTTATTAAGTAGAAACAAATTTGTAAAGGTATTTCAAAGATGCCCAGAACTGAGCTAAACTTGGTATGTCTCCAACTCCTAGAAATTACTTCATGCCCCATCACCCTTACTTCCAGCTAGTAAGGATCACATAATTACTAACAAAGTTTTGACACAGATTCCCAATTCGGGCATTCAGAAGATGTAGCACGTTGCTGTAAGCAAGCACATTCTCATTCAAAGTTGCAAGTTACTATGTAGGAACAAGTTTGTATAGGTATTTCAAAGATGCACAGAATTGAGCTAAACTTGGTATGTCTCCAACTCCTAGAAATAACTTCATGCCCCATCTCCCTTACTTCCATCTAGTAAGGATCACATAATTCCTAACAAAGTTTTGACACAGATTCCCAATTCGGGCATTCAGAACATATAGCACGTTGCTGTAAGCAAGCACATTCTCATTCAAAGTTGCAAGTTACTATGTAGGAACAAGTTTGTATAGGTATTTCAAAGATGCCCAGAACTGAGCTAAACGTTGTATGTCTCCAACTCCTAGAAATAACTTCATGCCTTATCTCCCTTACTTCCAGCTAGTAAGGATCACATAATTCCTAACAAAGTTTTGACACAGATTCCCAATTCGGGCATTCAGAACATATAGCACGTTGCTGTAAGCAAGCACATTCTCATTCAAAGTTGCAAGTTACTATGTAGGAACAAGTTTGTATAGGTATTTCAAAGATGCCCAGAACTGAGCTAAACTTGGTATGTGTCCAACCTCTAGAAATAACTTCATGCCCCAACTCCCTTACTTCCAGCTAGTAAGGATCACATAATTCCTAACAAAGTTTTGACACAGATTCCCAATTCGGACATTCAGAACATATAGCACGTTGCTGTAAGCAATCACATTCTCATTCAAAGTTGCAACTTACTATGTAGGAACAAGTTTGTATAGGTATTTCAAAGATGCCCAGAACTGAGCTAAACGTTGTATGTCTCCAACTCCTAGAAATATCTTCATGCCCCATCTCCCTTACTTCCAGCTAGTAAGGATCACATAATTCCTAACAAAGATTTGACACAGATTCCCAATTCGGGCATTCAGAACATATAGCACGTTGCTGTAAGCAAGCACATTCTCATTCAAAGTTGCAAGTTACTATGTAGGAACAAGTTTGTATAGGTATTTCAAAGATGCCCAGAACTGAGCTAAATGTTGTATGTCTCCAACTCCTAGAAATATCTTCATGCCCTATCTCCCTTACTTCCAGCTAGTAAGGATCACATAATTCCTAACAAAGTTTTGACACAGATTCCCAATTCGGGCATTCAGAACATATAGCACGTTGCTGTAAGCAAGCACATTCTCATTCAAAGTTGCAAGTTACTATGTAGGAACAAGTTTGCATAGGTATTTCAAAGATGCCAAGAAGTGAGCTAAACGTTGTATGTCTCCAACTCCTAGAAAAAACTTCATGCCCCATCTCCCTTACTTCCAGCTAGTAAGGATCTCAAAATTCCTAACAAAGTTTTGACACAGATTCCCAATTCGGGCATTCAGAACATATAGCACGTTGCTGTAAGCAAGCACATTCTCATTCAAGGTTGCAAGTTACTATGTAGGAACAAGTTTGTATAGGTATTTCAAAGATGCCCAGAACTGAGCTAAACTTGGTATGTCTCCAACTCCTAGAAATAACTTCATGCCCCATCTCCCTTACTTCCAGCTAGTAAGGATCACATAATTCCTAACAAAGTTTTGACACAGATTCCCAATTCGGGCATTCAGAACATGTAGCACGTTGATGTAAGCAAGCACATTCTCATTCAAAGTTGCAAGTTACTATGTAGGAACAAGTTTGTATAGGTATTTCAAAGATGCCCAGAACTGAGCTAAACTTGGTATGTCTCCAACTCCTAGAAATAACTTCATGCCCCATTTCCCTTACTTCCAGCTAGTAAGGATCACATAATTCCTAACAAAGATTTGACACAGATTCCCAATTCGGGCATTCACAACATGTAGCAAGTTGCTGTAAGCAAGCACATTCAATTCAAAGTTGCAAGTTACTATGTAGGAACAAGTTTGTATGGGTATTTCAAAGATGCCCAGAATTGAGCTAAACGTTGTATGTCTCCAACTCCTAGAAATAACTTCATGCCCCATCTCCCTTACTTCCAGATAGTAAGGATCACATAATTCCTAACAAAGTTTTGACACAGATTCCCAATTCGGGCATTCAGAACATATAGCACGTTGCTGTAAGCAAGCACATTCTCATTCAAAGTTGCAAGTTACTATGTAGGAACAAGTTTGTAAAGGTATTTCAAAGATGCCCAGAACTGAGCTAAACGTTGTATGTCTCCAACTCCTAGAAATAACTTCATGCCCCATCTCCCTTACTTCCAGCTAGTAAGGATTACATAATTCCTAACAAAGTTTTGACACAGATTCCCAATTCGGGCATTCAGAACATATAGCACGTTGCTGTAAGCAAGCACATTCTCATTCAAAGTTGCAAGTTACTATGTAGGAACAAGTTTGTATAGGTATTTCAAAGATGCCCAGAACTGAGCTAAACTTGGTATGTGTCCAACCTCTAGAAATAACTTCATGCCCCAACTCCCTTACTTCCAGTTAGTAAGGATCACATAATTCCTAACAAAGATTTGACACAGATTCCAAATTCGGGCATTCAGAACATATAGCACGTTGCTGTAAGCAATCACATTCTCATTCAAAGTTGCAAGTTACTATGTAGGAACAAGTTTGTATAGGTATTTCAATGATGCCCAGAACTGAACTAAACGTTGTATGTCTCCAACTCCTAGAAATATCTTCATGCCCCATCTCCCTTACTTCCAGCTAGTAAGGATCACATAATTCCTAACAAAGTTTTGACACAGATTCCCAATTCGGGCATTCAGAACATATAGCACGTTGCTGTAAGCAAGCACATTCTCATTCAAAGTTGCAAGTTACTATGTAGGAACAAGTTTGCATAGGTATTTCAAAGATGCCCAGAACTGAGCTAACCGTTGTATGTCTCCAACTCCTAGAAATAACTTCATGCCCCATCTCCCTTACTTCCAGCTAGTAAGGATCACAAAATTCCTAACAAAGTTTTGACACAGATTCCCAATTCCGGCATTCAGAACATATAGCACGTTGCTGTAAGCAAGCACATTCTCATTCAAGGTTGCAAGTTAATATGTAGGAACAAGTTTGTATAGGTATTTCAAAGATGCCCAGAACTGAGCTAAACTTGGTATGTCTCCAACTCCTAGAAATAACTTCATTCACCATCTCCCTTACTACCAGCTAGTAAGGATCACATAATTCCTAACAAAGTTTTGACACAGATTCCCAATTCGGGCATTCAGAACATGTAGCACGTTGCTGTAAGCAAGCACATTCTCATTCAAAGTTGCAAGTTACTATGTAGGAACAAGTTTGTATAGGTATTTCAAAGATGCCCAGAACTGAGCTAAACTTGGTATGTGTCCAACCTCTAGAAATAACTTCATGCCCCAACTTCCTTACTTCCAGCTAGTAAGGATCACATAATTCCTAACAAAGATTTGACACAGATTCCAAATTCGGGCATTCAGAACATGTAGCAAGTTGCTGTAAGCAAGCACATTCAATTCAAAGTTGCAAGTTACTATGTAGGAACAAGTTTGTATGGGTATTTCAAAGATGCCCAGAATTGAGCTAAATTTGGTATGTCTCCAACTCATAGAAATAACTTCATGCCCCATCTCCCTTACTTGCATCTAGTAAGGATCACATAATTCCTAACAAAGTTTTGACACGGATTCCCAATTTGCCCATTCAGAACATATAGCACGTTGCTGTAAGCAAGCACATACTCATTCAAAATTGCAAGTTACTATGTAGGAACAAGTTTGTAAAGGTATTTCAAAGATGCCCAGAACTGAGCTAAACGTTGTATGTCTCCAACTCCAGAAATTACTTCATGCCACATCACCTTTACTTCCAGCTAGTAAGGATCACATAATTCCTAACAAAGTTTTGACACAGATTCCCATTCGGACATTCAGAAGATGTAGCACGTTGCTGTAAGCAAGCACATTCTCATTCAAAGTTGCAAGTTACTATGTAGGAACAAGTTTGTATAGGTATTTCAAAGATGCCCAGAACTGAGCTAAACTTGGTATGTGTCCAACCTCTAGAAATAACTTCATGCCCCAACCCCCTTACTTCCAGCTAGTAAGGATCACATAATTCCTAACAAAGTTTTGACGCAGATTCCCAATTCGGGCATTCAGAACATGTAGGAAGTTGCTGTAAGCAAGCACATTCTCATTCAAAGTTACAAGTTACTATGTAGGAACAAGTTTGTATAGGTATTTCAAAGATGCCCAGAACTGAGCTAAACGTTGTATGTTTCCAACTCCTAGATATAACTTCATGCCCCATCTCCCTTACTTTCAGCTAGTAAGGATCACATAATTCCTAACAAAGTTTTGACACAGATTCCCAATTCGGGCATTCAGAACATATAGCACGTTGCTGTAAGCAAGCACATTCTCATTCAAAGTTGCAAGTTACTATGTAGGAACAAGTTTGTATAGGTATTTCAAAGATGCCCAGAACTGAGCTAAACTTGGTATGTCTCCAACTCCTAGAAATAACTTCAAGCCCCATCTCCCTTACTTCCAGCTAGTAAGGATCACATAATTCCTAACAAAATTTTGACACAGATTCCCAATTCGGGCATTCAGAACATGTAGCAAGTTGCTGTAAGCAAGCACATTCAATTCAAAGTTGCAAGTTACTATGTAGGAACAAGTTTGTATGAGTATTTCAAAGATGCCCAGAATTGAGCTAAACTTGGTATGTCTCCAACTCCTAGAAATAACTACATGCCCCATCTCCCTTACTTCCATCTAGTAAGGATCACATAATTCCTAACAAAGTTTTGACACAGATTCCCAATTCGGGCATTCAGAACATATAGCACGTTGCTGTAAGCAAGCACATTCTCATTCAAAGTTGCAAGTTATTAAGTAGAAACAAATTTGTAAAGGTATTTCAAAGATGCCCAGAACTAAGCTAAACTTGGTATGTCTCCAACTCCTAGAAATTACTTCATGCCCCATCACCCTTACTTCCAGCTAGTAAGGATCACATAATTACTAACAAAGTTTTGACACAGATTCCCAATTCGGGCATTCAGAAGATGTAGCACGTTGCTGTAAGCAAGCACATTCTCATTCAAAGTTGCAAGTTACTATGTAGGAACAAGTTTGTATAGGTATTTCAAAGATGCACAGAATTGAGCTAAACTTGGTATGTCTCCAACTCCTAGAAATAACTTCATGCCCCATCTCCCTTACTTCCATCTAGTAAGGATCACATAATTCCTAACAAAGTTTTGACACAGATTCCCAATTCGGGCATTCAGAACATATAGCACGTTGCTGTAAGCAAGCACATTCTCCTTCAAAGTTGCAAGTTACTAAGTAGGAACAAGTTTGTAAAGGTTTTTCAAAGATGCCCAGAACTGAGCTAAACTTGGTATGTCTCCAACTCCTAGAAATAACTTCATGCCCCATCACCCTTGCTTCCAGCTAGTAAGGATCACATAATTCTCAACAAAGTTTTGACACAGATTCCCAATTCGGACATTCAGAAGATGTAGCACGTTGCTGTAAGCAAGCACATTCTCATTCAAAGTTGCAAGTTACTATGTAGGAACAAGTTTGTATAGGTATTTCAAAGATGCCCAGAACTGAGCTAAACTTGGTATGTCTCCAACTCCTAGAAATAACTTCATGCCCCATCTCCCTTACTTCCAGCTAGTAAGGATCACATAATTCCTAACAATGTTTTGACACAGATTCCCAATTCGGGCATTCAGAACATGTAGCACGTTGATGTAAGCAAGCACATTCTCATTCAAAGTTGCAAGTTACTATGTAGGAACAAGTTTGTATAGGTATTTCAAAGATGCCCAGAACTGAGCTAAACTTGGTATGTCTCCAACTCCTAGAAATAACTTCATGCCCCATTTCCCTTACTTCCAGCTAGTAAGGATCACATAATTCCTAACAAAGATTTGACACAGATTCCCAATTCGGGCATTCACAACATGTAGCAAGTTGCTGTAAGCAAGCACATTCAATTCAAAGTTGCAAGTTACTATGTAGGAACAAGTTTGTATGGGTATTTCAAAGATGCCCAGAATTGAGCTAAACGTTGTATGTCTCCAACTCCTAGAAATAACTTCATGCCCCATCTCCCTTACTTCCAGATAGTAAGGATCACATAATTCCTAACAAAGTTTTGACACAGATTCCCAATTCGGGCATTCAGAACATATAGCACGTTGCTGTAAGCAAGCACATTCTCATTCAAAGTTGCAAGTTACTATGTAGGAACAAGTTTGTAAAGGTATTTCAAAGATGCCCAGAACTGAGCTAAACGTTGTATGTCTCCAACTCCTAGAAATAACTTCATGCCCCATCTCCCTTACTTCCAGCTAGTAAGGATTACATAATTCCTAACAAAGTTTTGACACAGATTCCCAATTCGGGCATTCAGAACATATAGCACGTTGCTGTAAGCAAGCACATTCTCATTCAAAGTTGCAAGTTACTATGTAGGAACAAGTTTGTATAGGTATTTCAAAGATGCCCAGAACTGAGCTAAACTTGGTATGTGTCCAACCTCTAGAAATAACTTCATGCCCCAACTCCCTTACTTCCAGTTAGTAAGGATCACATAATTCCTAACAAAGATTTGACACAGATTCCAAATTCGGGCATTCAGAACATATAGCACGTTGCTGTAAGCAATCACATTCTCATTCAAAGTTGCAAGTTACTATGTAGGAACAAGTTTGTATAGGTATTTCAATGATGCCCAGAACTGAACTAAACGTTGTATGTCTCCAACTCCTAGAAATATCTTCATGCCCCATCTCCCTTACTTCCAGCTAGTAAGGATCACATAATTCCTAACAAAGTTTTGACACAGATTCCCAATTCGGGCATTCAGAACATATAGCACGTTGCTGTAAGCAAGCACATTCTCATTCAAAGTTGCAAGTTACTATGTAGGAACAAGTTTGCATAGGTATTTCAAAGATGCCCAGAACTGAGCTAACCGTTGTATGTCTCCAACTCCTAGAAATAACTTCATGCCCCATCTCCCTTACTTCCAGCTAGTAAGGATCACAAAATTCCTAACAAAGTTTTGACACAGATTCCCAATTCCGGCATTCAGAACATATAGCACGTTGCTGTAAGCAAGCACATTCTCATTCAAGGTTGCAAGTTAATATGTAGGAACAAGTTTGTATAGGTATTTCAAAGATGCCCAGAACTGAGCTAAACTTGGTATGTCTCCAACTCCTAGAAATAACTTCATTCACCATCTCCCTTACTACCAGCTAGTAAGGATCACATAATTCCTAACAAAGTTTTGACACAGATTCCCAATTCGGGCATTCAGAACATGTAGCACGTTGCTGTAAGCAAGCACATTCTCATTCAAAGTTGCAAGTTACTATGTAGGAACAAGTTTGTATAGGTATTTCAAAGATGCCCAGAACTGAGCTAAACTTGGTATGTGTCCAACCTCTAGAAATAACTTCATGCCCCAACTTCCTTACTTCCAGCTAGTAAGGATCACATAATTCCTAACAAAGATTTGACACAGATTCCAAATTCGGGCATTCAGAACATGTAGCAAGTTGCTGTAAGCAAGCACATTCAATTCAAAGTTGCAAGTTACTATGTAGGAACAAGTTTGTATGGGTATTTCAAAGATGCCCAGAATTGAGCTAAATTTGGTATGTCTCCAACTCATAGAAATAACTTCATGCCCCATCTCCCTTACTTGCATCTAGTAAGGATCACATAATTCCTAACAAAGTTTTGACACGGATTCCCAATTTGCCCATTCAGAACATATAGCACGTTGCTGTAAGCAAGCACATACTCATTCAAAATTGCAAGTTACTATGTAGGAACAAGTTTGTAAAGGTATTTCAAAGATGCCCAGAACTGAGCTAAACGTTGTATGTCTCCAACTCCAGAAATTACTTCATGCCACATCACCTTTACTTCCAGCTAGTAAGGATCACATAATTCCTAACAAAGTTTTGACACAGATTCCCATTCGGACATTCAGAAGATGTAGCACGTTGCTGTAAGCAAGCACATTCTCATTCAAAGTTGCAAGTTACTATGTAGGAACAAGTTTGTATAGGTATTTCAAAGATGCCCAGAACTGAGCTAAACTTGGTATGTGTCCAACCTCTAGAAATAACTTCATGCCCCAACCCCCTTACTTCCAGCTAGTAAGGATCACATAATTCCTAACAAAGTTTTGACGCAGATTCCCAATTCGGGCATTCAGAACATGTAGGAAGTTGCTGTAAGCAAGCACATTCTCATTCAAAGTTACAAGTTACTATGTAGGAACAAGTTTGTATAGGTATTTCAAAGATGCCCAGAACTGAGCTAAACGTTGTATGTTTCCAACTCCTAGATATAACTTCATGCCCCATCTCCCTTACTTTCAGCTAGTAAGGATCACATAATTCCTAACAAAGTTTTGACACAGATTCCCAATTCGGGCATTCAGAACATATAGCACGTTGCTGTAAGCAAGCACATTCTCATTCAAAGTTGCAAGTTACTATGTAGGAACAAGTTTGTATAGGTATTTCAAAGATGCCCAGAACTGAGCTAAACTTGGTATGTCTCCAACTCCTAGAAATAACTTCAAGCCCCATCTCCCTTACTTCCAGCTAGTAAGGATCACATAATTCCTAACAAAATTTTGACACAGATTCCCAATTCGGGCATTCAGAACATGTAGCAAGTTGCTGTAAGCAAGCACATTCAATTCAAAGTTGCAAGTTACTATGTAGGAACAAGTTTGTATGAGTATTTCAAAGATGCCCAGAATTGAGCTAAACTTGGTATGTCTCCAACTCCTAGAAATAACTACATGCCCCATCTCCCTTACTTCCATCTAGTAAGGATCACATAATTCCTAACAAAGTTTTGACACAGATTCCCAATTCGGGCATTCAGAACATATAGCACGTTGCTGTAAGCAAGCACATTCTCATTCAAAGTTGCAAGTTATTAAGTAGAAACAAATTTGTAAAGGTATTTCAAAGATGCCCAGAACTAAGCTAAACTTGGTATGTCTCCAACTCCTAGAAATTACTTCATGCCCCATCACCCTTACTTCCAGCTAGTAAGGATCACATAATTACTAACAAAGTTTTGACACAGATTCCCAATTCGGGCATTCAGAAGATGTAGCACGTTGCTGTAAGCAAGCACATTCTCATTCAAAGTTGCAAGTTACTATGTAGGAACAAGTTTGTATAGGTATTTCAAAGATGCACAGAATTGAGCTAAACTTGGTATGTCTCCAACTCCTAGAAATAACTTCATGCCCCATCTCCCTTACTTCCATCTAGTAAGGATCACATAATTCCTAACAAAGTTTTGACACAGATTCCCAATTCGGGCATTCAGAACATATAGCACGTTGCTGTAAGCAAGCACATTCTCCTTCAAAGTTGCAAGTTACTAAGTAGGAACAAGTTTGTAAAGGTTTTTCAAAGATGCCCAGAACTGAGCTAAACTTGGTATGTCTCCAACTCCTAGAAATAACTTCATGCCCCATCACCCTTGCTTCCAGCTAGTAAGGATCACATAATTCTCAACAAAGTTTTGACACAGATTCCCAATTCGGACATTCAGAAGATGTAGCACGTTGCTGTAAGCAAGCACATTCTCATTCAAAGTTGCAAGTTACTATGTAGGAACAAGTTTGTATAGGTATTTCAAAGATGCCCAGAACTGAGCTAAACTTGGTATGTCTCCAACTCCTAGAAATAACTTCATGCCCCATCTCCCTTACTTCCAGCTAGTAAGGATCACATAATTCCTAACAATGTTTTGACACAGATTCCCAATTCGGGCATTCAGAACATGTAGCAAGTTGCTGTAAGCAAGCACATTCAATTCAAAGTTGCAAGTTACTATGTAGGAACAAGTTTGTATAGGTATTTCAAATATGCCCAGAACTGAGCTAAACTTGGTATGTGTCCAACCTCTAGAAATAACTTCATGCCCCAACTCCCTTACTTCCAGCTAGTAAGGATCACATAATTCCTAACAAAGTTTTGACACAGATTCACAATTCGGGCATTCAGAACATATAGCACGTTGCTGTAAGCAAGCACATTCTCATTCAAAGTTGCAAGTTACTATGTAGGAACAAGTTTGTATAGGTATTTCAAAGATGCCCAGAACTGAGCTAAACGTTGTATGTCTCCAACTCCTAGAAATAACTTCATGCCCCATCTCCCTTACTTCCAGCTAGTAAGGATCACATAATTCCTAACAAAGTTTTGACATAGATTCACAATTCGGGCATTCAGAACATATAGCACGTTGCTGTAAGCAAGCACATTCTCATTCAAAGTTGCAAGTTACTATGTAGGAACAAGTTTGTATAGGTATTTCAAAGATGCCCAGAACTGAGCTAAACTTGGTATGTCTCCAACTCCTAGAAATAACTTCAAGCCCCATCTCCCTTACTTCCAGCTAGTAAGGATCACATAATTCCTAACAAAGTTTTGACACAGATTCCCAATTCGGGCATTCAGAACATGTAGCAAGTTGCTGTAAGAAGGCACATTCAATTCAAAGTTGCAAGTTATTAAGTAGAAACAAATTTGTAAAGGTATTTCAAAGATGCACAGAACTGAGCTAAACTTGGTATGTCTCCAACTCCTAGAAATTACTTCATGCCCCATCACCCTTACTTCCAGCTAGTAAGGATCACATAATTACTAACAAAGTTTTGACACAGATTCCCAATTCGGGCATTCAGAAGATGTAGCACGTTGCTGTAAGCAAGCACATTCTCATTCAAAGTTGCAAGTTACTATGTAGGAACAAGTTTGTATAGGTATTTCAAAGATGCACAGAATTGAGCTAAACTTGGTATGTCTCCAACTCCTAGAAATAACTTCATGCCCCATCTCCCTTACTTCCATCTAGTAAGGATCACATAATTCCTAACAAAGTTTTGACACAGATTCCCAATTCGGGCATTCAGAACATATAGCACGTTGCTGTAAGCAAGCACATTCTCATTCAAAGTTGCAAGTTACTATGTAGGAACAAGTTTGAATAGGTATTTCAAAGATGCCCAGAACTGAGCTAAACGTTGTATGTCTCCAACTCCTAGAAATAACTTCATGCCCCATGTCCCTTACTTCCAGCTAGTAAGGATCACATAATTCCTAACAAAGATTTGACACAGATTCCCAATTCGGGCATTCAGAACATGTAGCAAGTTGCTGTAAGCAAGCACATTCAATTCAAAGTTGCAAGTTACTATGTAGGAACAAGTTTGTATAGGTATTTCAAAGATGCCCTGAACTGAGCTAAACTTGGTATGTGTCCAACCTCTAGAAATAACTTCATGCCCCAACTCCCTTACTTCCAGCTAGTAAGGATCACATAATTCCTAACAACGTTTTGACACAGATTCCCAATTCGGGCATTCAGAACATATAGCAAGTTGCTGTAAGCAAGCACATTCTCATTCAAAGTTACAAGTTACTATGTAGGAACAAGTTTGTATAGGTATTTCAAAGATGCCCGGAACTGAGCTAAACGTTGTATGTCTCCAACTCCTAGAAATAACTTCATGCCCCATCTCCCTTACTTCCAGCTAGTAAGGATCACATAATTCCTAACAAAGTTTTGACACAGATTCCCAATTCGGGCATTCAGAACATATAGCACGTTGCTGTAAGCAAGCACATTCTCATTCAAAGTTGCAAGTTACTATGTAGGAACAAGTTTGTATAGGTATTTCAAAGATGCCCAGAACTGAGCTAAACGTTGTATGTCTCCAACTCCTAGAAATAACTTCATGCCTTATCTCCCTTACTTCCAGCTGGTAAGGATCACATAATTCCTAACAAAGTTTTGACACAGATTCCCAATTCGGGCATTCAGAACATATAGCACGTTGCTGTAAGCAAGCACATTCTCATTCAAAGTTGCAAGTTACTATGTAGGAACAAGTTTGTATAGGTATTTCAAAGATGCCCAGAACTGAGCTAAACTTGGTATGTGTCCAACCTCTAGAAATAACTTCATGCCCCAACTCCCTTACTTCCAGCTAGTAAGGATCACATAATTCCTAACAAAGTTTTGACACAGATTCCCAATTCGGACATTCAGAACATATAGCACGTTGCTGTAAGCAATCACATTCTCATTCAAAGTTGCAACTTACTATGTAGGAACAAGTTTGTATAGGTATTTCAAAGATGCCCAGAACTGAGCTAAACGTTGTATGTCTCCAACTCCTAGAAATATCTTCATGCCCCATCTCCCTTACATCCAGCTAGTAAGGATCACATAATTCCTAACAAAGATTTGACACAGATTCCCAATTCGGGCATTCAGAACATATAGCACGTTGCTGTAAGCAAGCACATTCTCATTCAAAGTTGCAAGTTACTATGTAGGAACAAGTTTGTATAGGTATTTCAAAGATGCCCAGAACTGAGCTAAATGTTGTATGTCTCCAACTCCTAGAAATATCTTCATGCCCCATCTCCCTTACTTCCAGCTAGTAAGGATCACATAATTCCTAACAAAGTTTTGACACAGATTCCCAATTCGGGCATTCAGAACATATAGCACGTTGCTGTAAGCAAGCACATTCTCATTCAAAGTTGCAAGTTACTATGTAGGAACAAGTTTGCATAGGTATTTCAAAGATGCCAAGAAGTGAGCTAAACGTTGTATGTCTCCAAGTCCTAGAAAAAACTTCATGCCCCATCTCCCTTACTTCCAGCTAGTAAGGATCACAAAATTCCTAAAAAAGTTTTGACACAGATTCCCAATTCGGGCATTCAGAACATATAGCACGTTGCTGTAAGCAAGCACATTCTCATTCAAGGTTGCAAGTTACTATGTAGGAACAAGTTTGTATAGGTATTTCAAAGATGCCCAGAACTGAGCTAAACTTGGTATGTCTCCAACTCCTAGAAATAACTTCATGCCCCATCTCCCTTACTTCCAGCTAGTAAGGATCACATAATTCCTAACAAAGTTTTGACACAGATTCCCAATTCGGGCATTCAGAACATGTAGCACGTTGCTGTAAGCAAGCACATTCTCATTCAAAGTTGCAAGTTACTATGTAGGAACAAGTTTGTATAGGTATTTCAAAGATGCCCAGAACTGAGCTAAACTTGGTATGTCTCCAACTCCTTAGAAATAACTTCATGCCCCATTTCCCTTACTTCCAGCTAGTAAGGATCACATAATTCCTAACAAAGATTTGACACAGATTCCCAATTCGGGCATTCACAACATGTAGCAAGTTGCTGTAAGCAAGCACATTCAATTCAAAGTTGCAAGTTACTATGTAGGAACAAGTTTGTATGGGTATTTCAAAGATGCCCAGAATTGAGCTAAACGTTGTATGTCTCCAACTCCTAGAAATAACTTCATGCCCCATCTCCCTTACTTCCAGATAGTAAGGATCACATAATTCCTAACAAAGTTTTGACACAGATTCCCAATTCGGGCATTCAGAACATATAGCACGTTGCTGTAAGCAAGCACATTCTCATTCAAAGTTGCAAGTTACTATGTAGGAACAAGTTTGTATAGGTATTTCAAAGATGCCCAGAACTGAGCTAAACGTTGTATGTCTCCAACTCCTAGAAATAACTTCATGCCCCATCTCCCTTACTTCCAGCTAGTAAGGATCACATAATTCCTAACAAAGTTTTGACACAGATTCCCAATTCGGGCATTCAGAACATGTAGCACGTTGCTGTAAGCAAGCACATTCTCATTCAAAGTTGCAAGTTACTATGTAGGAACAAGTTTGTATAGGTATTTCAAAGATGCCCAGAACTGAGCTAAACTTGGTATGTGTCCAACCTCTAGAAATAACTTCATGCCCCAACTTCCTTACTTCCAGCTAGTAAGGATCACATAATTCCTAACAAAGATTTGACACAGATTCCCAATTCGGGCATTCAGAACATGTAGCAAGTTGCTGTAAGCCAGCACATTCAATTCAAAGTTGCAAGTTACTATGTAGGAACAAGTTTGTATGGGTATTTCAAAGATGCCCAGAATTGAGCTAAATTTGGTATGTCTCCAACTCATAGAAATAACTTCATGCCCCATCTCCCTTACTTGCATCTAGTAAGGATCACATAATTCCTAACAAAGTTTTGACACGGATTCCCAATTTGGCCATTCAGAACATATAGCACGTTGCTGTAAGCAAGCACATACTCATTCAAAGTTGCAAGTTACTATGTAGGAACAAGTTTGTAAAGGTATTTCAAAGATGCCCAGAACTGAGCTAAACGTTGTATTTCTCCAACTCCAGAAATTACTTCATGCCACATCACCTTTACTTCCAGCTAATAAGGATCACATAATTCCTAACAAAGTTTTGACACAGATTCCCATTCGGACATTCAGAAGATGTAGCACGTTGCTGTAAGCAAGCACATTCTCATTCAAAGTTGCAAGTTACTATGTAGGAACAAGTTTGTATAGGTATTTCAAAGATGCCCAGAACTGAGCTAAACTTGGTATGTGTCCAACCTCTAGAAATAACTTCATGCCCCAACCCCCTTACTTCCAGCTAGTAAGGATCACATAATTCCTAACAAAGTTTTGACACAGATTCCCAATTCGGGCATTCAGAACATGTAGCAAGTTGCTGTAAGCAAGCACATTCTCATTCAAAGTTACAAGTTACTATGTAGGAACAAGTTTGTATAGGTATTTCAAAGATGCCCAGAACTGAGCTAAACGTTGTATGTTTCCAACTCCTAGAAATAACTTCATGCCCCATCTCCCTTACTTCCAGCTAGTAAGGATCACATAATTCCTAACAAAGTTTTGACACAGATTCCCAATTCGGGCATTCAGAACATATAGCACGTTGCTGTAAGCAAGCACATTCTCATTCAAAGTTGCAAGTTACTATGTAGGAACAAGTTTGTATAGGTATTTCAAAGATGCCCAGAACTGAGCTAAACGTTGTATGTCTCCAACTCCTAGAAATAACATCATGCCCCATCTCCCTTACTTCCAGCTAGTAAGGATCACATAATTCCTAACAAAGTTTTGACACAGATTCCCAATTCGGGCATTCAGAACATATAGCACGTTGCTGTAAGCAAGCACATTCTCATTCAAAGTTGCAAGTTACTATGTAGGAACAAGTTTGTATAGGTATTTCAAAGATGCCCAGAACTGAGCTAAACTTGGTATGTGTCCAACCTCTAGAAATAACTTCATGCCCCAACTCCCTTACTTCCAGCTAGTAAGGATCACATAATTCCTAACAAAGTTTTGACACAGATTCCCAATTCGGGCATTCAGAACATATAGCACGTTGATGTAAGCAAGCACATTCTCATTCAAAGTTGCAAGTTACTATGTAGGAACAAGTTTGTATAGGTATTTCAAAGATGCCCAGAACTGAGCTAAACTTGGTATGTCTCCAACTCCTAGAAATAACTTCATGCCCCATCTCCCTTACTTCCATCTAGTAAGGATCACATAAATTCTAACAAAGTTTTGACACAGATTCCAAATTCGGGCATTCAGAACATATAGCACGTTGATGTAAGCAAGCACATTCTCATTCAAAGTTGCAAGTTACTATGTAGGAACAAGTTTGTATAGGTATTTCAAAGATGCCCAGAACTGAGCTAAACTTGGTATGTCTCCAACTCCTAGAAATAACTTCATGCCCCATCTCACTTACTTCCATCTAGTAAGGATCACATAAATTCTAACAAAGTTTTGACACAGATTCCCAATTCGGGCATTCAGAACATATAGCACGTTGCTGTAAGAAAGCACATTCTCATTCAAAGTTGCAAGTTACTAAGTAGGAACAAGTTTGTAAAGGTATTTCAAAGATGCCCAGAACTGAGCTAAACTTGGTATGTCTCCAACTCCTAGAAATAACGTCATGCCCCATCACCCTTACTTCTAGCTAGTAAGGATCACATAATTCCTAACAAAGTTTTGACACAGATTCCCAATTCGGGCATTCAGAACATATAGCACGTTGCTGTAAGCAAGCACATTCTCATTCAAAGTTGCAAGTTACTATGTAGGAACAAGTTTGAATAGGTATTTCAAAGATGCCCAGAACTGAGCTAAACTTGGTATGTGTCCAACCTCTAGAAATAACTTCATGCCCCAACTCCCTTACTTCCAGCTAGTAAGGATCACATAATTCCTAACAAAGTTTTGACACAGATTCACAATTCGGGCATTCAGAACATATAGCACGTTGCTGTAAGCAAGCACATTCTCATTCAAAGTTGCAAGTTACTATGTAGGAACAAGTTTGTATAGGTATTTCAAAGATGCCCAGAACTGAGCTAAACGTTGTATGTCTCCAACTCCTCTAAATAACTTCATGCCCCATCTCCCTTACTTCCAGCTAGTAAGAATCACATAATTCCTAACAAAGATTTGACACAGATTCCCAATTCGGGCATTCAGAACATATAGCACGTTGCTGTAAGCAAGCACATTCTCATTCAAAGTTGCAAGTTACTAAGTAGGAACAAATTTGTAAAGGTATTTCAAAGATGCCCAGAACTGAGCTAAACTTGGTATGTCTCCAACTCCTAGAAATAACATCATGCCCCATCACCCTTACTTCCAGCTAGTAAGGATCACATAATTCCTAACAAAGTTTTGACACAGATTCCCAATTCGGGAATTCAGAACATGTAGCACGTTGCTGTAAGCAAGCAAGTTCTCATTCAAAGTTGCAAGTTACTATGTAGGAACAAGTTTGTATAGGTATTTCAAAGATGCCCAGAACTGAGCTAAACTTGGTATGTGTCCAACTTCTAGAAATACCTTCATACCAACTCTCCCTTACTTCCAGCTAGTAAGGAGCACATAATTCCTAACAAAATTTGAAACAGATTCCCAATTCGGGCATTCAGAACATATAGCACGTTGCTGTAAGCAATCACATTCTCATTCAAAGTTGCAAGTTACTATGTAGGAACAAGTTTGTATAGGTATTTCAAAGATGCCCAGAACTGAGCTAAACTTGGTATGTCTCCAACTCCTAGAAATAACTTCATGCCCCATCTCCCTTACTTCCAGCTAGTAAGGATCACATAATTCCTAACAAAGTTTTGACACAGATTCCCAATTCGGGCATTCAGAACATGTAGCACGTTGCTGTAAGCAAGCACATTCTCATTCAAAGTTGCAAGTTACTATGTAGGAACAAGTTTGTATAGGTATTTCAAAGATGCCCAGAACTGAGCGAAAAGTTGTATGTCTCCAACTCCTAGAAACAACATCATGCCCCATCTCACTTACTTCCAGCTAGTAAGGATCACATAATTTCTAACAAAGTTTTGACACAGATTCCCAATTCGGTCATTCAGAAGATATAGCACGTTGCTGTAAGCAAGCACATTCTCATTCAAAGTTGCAAGTTACTATGTAGGAACAAGTTTGTATAGGTATTTCAAAGATGCCCAGAACTGAGCTAAACTTGGTATGTCTCTAACTCCTAGAAATAACTTCATGCCCCATCACCCTTACTTCCATCTAGTAAGGAGCACATAATTCCTAAAAGTGTTTTGACACAGATTCCCAACTCGGGCATTCAGAACCTGTAGCACGTTGCTGTAAGCAACCACATTCTCATTCATAGTTGCAAGTTACTATGTAGGAACAAGTTTGTAAAGGTATTTCAAAGATGCCCAGAAGTGAACTAAACTTGGTATGTCTCCAACTCCTAGAAATAACTTCATGCCCCATCACCCTTACTTCCAGCTAGTAAGGATCACATAATTCCTAACAAAGTTTTGACACAGATTCCCAATTCGGGCATTCAGAACATATAGCACGTTGCTGTAAGCAAGCACATTCTCATTCAAAGTTGCAAGTTACTATGTAGGAACACGTTTGTATAGGTATTTTAAAGACGCCCAGAACTAAGCTAAACGTGGTATGTCCCCAACTCCTTGAAATAACTTCATGCCCCATCTCCCTTACTTCCTGCTAGTAAGGATCACATAATTCCTAAAAAAGTTTTGACACAGATTCCCAATTCGGACGTTCAGAACATGTAGCACGTTGCTGTAAGCAAGCACATTCAATTCAAAGTTGCAAGTTACTATGTAGGAACAAGTTTGCATAGGAATTTCAAAGATGCCCAGAACTGAGCTAAACGTTGTATGTCTCCAACTCCTAGAAAAAACTTCATGCCCCATCTCCCTTACTTCCAGCTAGTAAGGATCACAAAATTCCTAACAAAGTTTTGACACAGATTCCCAATTCGGGCATTCAGAACATATAGCACGTTGCTGTAAGCAAGCACATTCTCATTCAAGGTTGCAAGTTAATATGTAGGAACAAGTTTGTATAGGTTTTTCAAAGATGCCCAGAACTGAGCTAAACTTGGTATGTCTCCAACTCCTAGAAATAACTTCATGCCCCATTTCCCTTACTTCCAGCGAGTAAGGATCACATAATTCCTAACAAAGATTTGACACAGATTCCCAATTCGGGCATTCACAACATGTAGCAAGTTGCTGTAAGCAAGCACATTCAATTCAAAGTTGCAAGTTACTATGTAGGAACAAGTTTGTATGGGTATTTCAAAGATGCCCAGAATTGAGCTAAACGTTGTATGTCTCCAACTCCTAGAAATAACTTCATGCCCCATCTCCCTTACTTCCAGATAGTAAGGATCACATAATTCCTAACAAAGTTTTGACACAGATTCCCAATTCGGGCATTCAGAACATATAGCACGTTGCTGTAAGCAAGCACATTCTCATTCAAAGTTGCAAGTTACTATGTAGGAACAAGTTTGTATAGGTATTTCAAAGATGCCCAGAACTGAGCTAAACGTTGTATGTCTCCAACTCCTAGAAATAACTTCATGCCCCATCTCCCTTACTTCCAGCTAGTAAGGATCACATAATTCCTAACAAAGTTTTGACACAGATTCCCAATTCGGGCATTCAGAACATATAGCACGTTGCTGTAAGCAAGCACATTCTCATTCAAAGTTGCAAGTTACTATGTAGGAACAAGTTTGTATAGGTATTTCAAAGATGCCCAGAACTGAGCTAAACTTGGTATGTGTCCAACCTCTAGAAATAACTTCATGCCCCAACTCCCTTACTTCCAGTTAGTAAGGATCACATAATTCCTAACAAAGATTTGACACAGATTCCAAATTCGGGCATTCAGAACATATAGCACGTTGCTGTAAGCAATCACATTCTCATTCAAAGTTGCAAGTTACTATGTAGGAACAAGTTTGTATAGGTATTTCAATGATGCCCAGAACTGAGCTAAACGTTGTATGTCTCCAACTCCTAGAAATATCTTCATGCCCCATCTCCCTTACTTCCAGCTAGTAAGGATCACATAATTCCTAACAAAGTTTTGACACAGATTCCCAATTCGGGCATTCAGAACATATAGCACGTTGATGTAAGCAAGCACATTCTCATTCAAAGTTGCAAGTTACTATGTAGAAACAAGTTTGTATAGGTATTTCAAAGATGCCCAGAACTGAGCTAAACGTTGTATGTCTCCAACTCCTAGAAATATCTTCATGCCCCATCTCCCTTACTTCCAGCTAGTAAGGATCACATAATTCCTAACAAAGTTTTGACACAGATTCCCAATTCGGGCATTCAGAACATATAGCACGTTGCTGTAAGCAAGCACATTCTCATTCAAAGTTGCAAGTTACTATGTAGGAACAAGTTTGCATAGGTATTTCAAAGATGCCCAGAACTGAGCTAAACCTTGTATGTCTCCAACTCCTAGAAATAACTTCATGCCCCATCTCCCTTACTTCCAGCTAGTAAGGATCACAAAATTCCTAACAAAGTTTTGACACAGATTCCCAATTCCGGCATTCAGAACATATAGCACGTTGCTGTAAGCAAGCACATTCTCATTCAAGGTTGCAAGTTAATATGTAGGAACAAGTTTGTATAGGTATTTCAAAGATGCCCAGAACTGAGCTAAACTTGGTATGTCTCCAACTCCTAGAAATAACTTCATTCACCATCTCCCTTACTTCCAGCTAGTAAGGATCACATAATTCCTAACAAAGTTTTGACACAGATTCCCAATCGGGCATTCAGAAAATGTAGCACGTTGCTGTAAGCAAGCACATTCTCATTCAAAGTTGCAAGTTACTATGTAGGAACAAGTTTGTATAGGTATTTCAAAGATGCCCAGAACTGAGCTAAACTTGGTATGTGTCCAACCTCTAGAAATAACTTCATGCCCCAACTCCCTTACTTCCAGCTAGTAAGGATCACATAATTCCTAACAAAGATTTGACACAGATTCCCAATTCGGGCATTCAGAACATGTAGCAAGTTGCTGTAAGCAAGCACATTCAATTCAAAGTTGCAAGTTACTATGTAGGAACAAGTTTGTATGGGTATTTCAAAGATGCCCAGAATTGAGCTAAATTTGGTATGTCTCCAACTCATAGAAATAACTTCATGCCCCATCTCCCTTACTTGCATCTAGTAAGGATCACATAATTCCTAACAAAGTTTTGACACGGATTCCCAATTTGGCCATTCAGAACATATAGCACGTTGCTGTAAGCAAGCACATACTCATTCAAAGTTGCAAGTTACTATGTAGGAACAAGTTTGTATAGGTATTTCAAAGATGCCCAGAACTGAGCTAAACTTGGTATGTGTCCAACTCCTAGAAATAACTTCATGCCCCATCTCCCTTACTTCCAGCTAGTAAGGATCACATAATTCCTAACAAAGATTTGAAACAGATTCCCAATTCAGGCATTCAGAACATGTAGCACGTTACTGTAAGCAAGCACATTCTCAGTAAAAGTTGCAAGTAACTATGTAGGAACAAGTTTGTATAGGTATTTCAAAGATGCCCAGAACTGAGCTAAACTTGGTATGTGTCCAACCTCTAGAAATAACTTCATGCCCCAACTCCCTTACTTCCAGCTAGTAAGGATCACATAATTCCTAACAAAGTTTTGACACAGATTCCCAATTCGGGCATTCAGAACATATAGCACGTTGATGTAAGCAAGCACATTCTCATTCAAAGTTGCAAGTTACTATGTAGGAACAAGTTTGTATAGGTATTTCAAAGATGCCCAGAACTGAGCTAAACTTGGTATATCTCCAACTCCTAGAAATAACTTCATGCCCCATCTCACTTACTTCCATCTAGTAAGGATCACATAAATTCTAACAAAGTTTTGACACAGATTCCCAATTCGGGCATTCAGAACATATAGCACGTTGATGTAAGCAAGCACATTCTCATTCAAAGTTGCAAGTTACTATGTAGGAACAAGTTTGTATAGGTATTTCAAAGATGCCCAGAACTGAGCTAAACTTGGTATGTCTCCAACTCCTAGAAATAACTTCATGCCCCATCTCACTTACTTCCATCTAGTAAGGATCACATAAATTCTAACAAAGTTTTGACACAGATTCCCAATTCGGGCATTCAGAACATATAGCACGTTGCTGTAAGCAAGCACATTCTCATTCAAAGTTGCAAGTTACTAAGTAGGAACAAGTTTGTAAAGGTATTTCAAAGATGCCCAGAACTGAGCTAAACTTGGTATGTCTCCAACTCCTAGAAATAACGTCATGCCCCATCACCCTTACTTCCAGCTAGTAAGGATCACATAATTCCTAACAAAGTTTTGACACAGATTCCCAATTCGGGCATTCAGAACATATAGCACGTTGCTGTAAGCAAGCACATTCTCATTCAAAGTTGCAAGTTACTATGTAGGAACAAGTTTGTATAGGTATTTCAAAGATGCCCAGAACTGAGCTAAACGTTGTATGTCTCCAACTCCTCTAAATAACTTCATGCCCCATCTCCCTTACTTCCAGCTAGTAAGGATCACATAATTCCTAACAAAGTTTTGACACAGATTCCCAATTCGGGCATTCAGAACATATAGCACGTTGCTGTAAGCAAGCACATTCTCATTCAAAGTTGCAAGTTACTAAGTAGGAACAAGTTTGTATAGGTATTTCAAAGATGCCCAGAACTGAGCGAAAAGTTGTATGTCTCCAACTCCTAGAAACAACATCATGCCCCATCTCACTTACTTCCAGCTAGTAAGGATCACATAATTTCTAACAAAGTTTTGACACAGATTCCCAATTCGGTCATTCAGAACATATAGCACGTTGCTGTAAGCAAGCACATTCTCATTCAAAGTTGCAAGTTACTATGTAGGAACAAGTTTGTATAGGTATTTCAAAGATGCCCAGAACTGAGCTAAACTTGGTATGTCTCCAACTCCTAGAAATAACTTCATGCCCCATCACCCTTACTTCCATCTAGTAAGGATCACATAATTCCTAAAAGTGTTTTGACACAGATTCCCAATTCGGGCATTCAGAACCTGTAGCACGTTGCTGTAAGCAACCACATTCTCATTCATAGTTGCAAGTTACTATGTAGGAACAAGTTTGTAAAGGTATTTCAAAGATGCCCAGAAGTGAGCTAAACTTGGTATGTCTCCAACTCCTAGAAATAACTTCATGCCCCATCACACTTACTTCCAGCTAGTAAGGATCACATAATTCCTAACAAAGTTTTGACACAGATTCCCAATTCGGGCATTCAGAACATATAGCACGTTGCTGTAAGCAAGCACATTCTCATTCAAAGTTGCAAGTTACTATGTAGGAACAAGTTTGTATAGGTATTTTAAAGACGCCCAGAACTAAGCTAAACGTGGTATGTCCCCAACTCCTTGAAATAACTTCATGCCCCATCTCCATTACTTCCTGCTAGTAAGGATCACATAATTCCTAACAAAGTTTTGACACAGATTCCCAATTCAGGCATTCAGAACATATAGCACGTTGCTGTAAGCAAGCACATTCTCATTCAATGTTGCAAGTTACTATGTAGGAACAAGTTTGTATAGGTATTTCAAAGATGCCCAGAACTGAGCTAAACTTGGTATGTGTCCAACTCGTAGAAATAACTTCATGCCCCAACTCCCTTACTTCCAGCTAGTAAGGATCACATAATTCCTAACAAAGTTTTGACACAGATTCCCAATTCGGACGTTCAGAACATGTAGCATGTTGCTGTAAGCAAGCACATTCAATTCAAAGTTGCAAGTTACTATGTAGGAACAAGTTTGTATAGGTATTTCAAAGATGCCCAGAACTGAGCTAAAAGTTGTATGTCTCCAACTCCTAGAAATAACTTCATGCCCCATCTCACTTACTTCCAGCTAGTAAGGATCACATAATTTCTAACAAAGTTTTGACACAGATTCCCAATTCGGGCATTCAGAACATATAGCACGTTGCTGTAAGCAAGCACATTCTCATTCAAAGTTGCAAGTTACTAAGTAGGAATAAGTTTGTAAAGGTATTTCAAAGATGCCCAGAACTGAGCTAAACTTGGTATGTCTCCAACTCCTAGAAATAACTTCATGCCCCATCACCCTTACTTCCAGCTAGTAAGGATCACATAATTCCTAACAAAGATTTGACACAGATTCCCAATTCGGGCATTCAGAACATATAGCACATTGCTGTAAGCAAGCACATTCTCATTCAAAGTTGCAAGTTACTATGTAGGAACAAGTTTGTATAGGTATTTCAAAGATGCCCAGAACTGAGCTAAACGTTGTATGTCTCCAACTCCTAGAAATAACTACATGCCACATCTCCCTTACTTCCAGCTAGTAAGGATCACATAATTTCTAACAAAGATTTGACACAGATTCCCAATTCGGGCATTCAGAACATATAGCACGTTGCTGTAAGCAAGCACATTCTCATTCAAAGTTGCAAGTAACTATGTAGGAACAAGTTTGTATAGGAATTTCAAAGATGCCCAGAACTGAGCTAAACGTTGTATGTCTCCAACTCCTAGAAATAACTTCATGCCCAATCTCCCTTACTTCCAGCTAGTAAGGATCACATAATTCCTAACAAAGTTTTGACACAGATTCCCAATTCGGGCATTCAGAACATATAGCACGTTGATGTAAGCAAGCATATTCTCATTCAAAGTTGCAAGTTACTATGTAGGAACAAGTTTGTATAGGTATTTCAAAGATACCCAGAACTGAGCTAAACTTGGTATGTCTCCAACTCCTAGAAATAACTTCATGCCCCATCTCCCTTACATACAGCTAGTAAGGATCACATAATTCCTAACAAAGTTTTGACACAGATTCCCAATTCGGGCATTCAGAACATGTAGCAAGTTGCTGTAAGCAAGCACATTCAATTCAAAGTTGCAAGTTATTATGTAGGAACAAGTTTGTATAGGTATTTCAAAGATGCCCAGAATTGAGCTAAACTTGGTATGTCTCCAACTCCTAGAAATAACTTCATGCCCCATCTCCCTTACTTCCATCTAGTAACGATCACATAATTCCTAACAAAATTTTGACACAGATTCCCAATTCGGGCATTCAGAACATATAGCACGTTGCTGTAAGCAAGCACATTCTCATTCAAAGTTGCAAGTTACTAAGTAGGAATAAGTTTGTAAAGGTATTTCAAAGATGCCCAGAACTGAGCTAAACTTGGTATGTCTCCAACTCCTAGAAATATCTTCATGCCCCATCACCCTTACTTCCAGCTAGTAAGGATCACATAATTCCTAACAAAGATTTGACACAGATTCCCAATTCGGGCATTCAGAACATATAGCACATTGCTGTAAGCAAGCACATTCTCATTCAAAGTTGCAAGTTACTATGTAGGAACAAGTTTGTATAGGTATTTCAAAGATGCCCAGAACTGAGCTAAACGTTGTATGTCTCCAACTCCTAGAAATAACTACATGCCCCATCTCCCTTACTTCCAGCTAGTAAGGATCACATAATTTCTAACAAAGTTTTGACACAGATTCCCAATTCGGGCATTCAGAACATATAGCACGTTGCTGTAAGCAAGCACATTCTCATTCAAAGTTGCAAGTAACTATGTAGGAACAAGTTTGTATAGGTATTTCAAAGATGCCCAAAACTGAGCTAAACTTGGTATGTGTCCAACTCCTAGAAATAACTTCATGCCCCAACTCCGTTACTTCCAGCTACTAAGGATCACATAATTCCTAACAAAATTTAACACAGATTCCCAATTCGGGCATTCAGAACATATAGCACGTTGCTGTAAGCAATCACATTCTCATTCAAAGTTGCAAGTTAATATGTAGGAACAAGTTTGTATAGGTATTTCAAAGATGCCCAGAACTGAGCTAAACTTGGTATGTGTCCAACCTCTAGAAATAACTTCATGCCCCAACTCCCTTACTTCCTGCTAGTAGGGATCACATAATTCCTAACAAAGTTTTGACACAGATTCCCAATTCGGGCATTCAGAACATATAGCACGTTGCTGTAAGCAAGCACATTCTCATTCAAAGTTGCAAGTTACTATGTAGGAACAAGTTTGTATAGGTATTTCAAAGATGCCCAGAACTGAGCTAAACGTTGTATGTCTCCAACTTCTAGAAATATCTTCATGCCCCATCTCCCTTACTTCCAGCTAGTAAGGATCACATAATTCCTAACAAAGTTTTGACACAGATTCCCAATTCGGGCATTCAGAACATATAGCACGTTGCTGTAAGCAAGCACATTCTCATTCAAAGTTGTAAGTTACTATGTAGGAACAAGTTTGTATAGGTATTTCAAAGATGCCCAGAACTGAGCTAAACGTTGTATGTCTCCAACTCCTAGAAATAACTTCATGCCCCATCTCCCTTACTTCCAGCTAGTAAGGATCACATAATTCCTAACAAAGATTTGACACAGATTCCCAATTCGGGCATTCAGAACATGTAGCACGTTACTGTAAGCAAGCACATTCTCATTCAAAGTTGCAAGTTACTATGTAGGAACAAGTTTGTATAGGTATTTCAAAGATGCCCAGAACTGAGCTAAACTTGGTATGTGTCCAACCTCTAGAAATAACTTCATGCCCCAACTCCCTTACTTCCAGCTAGTAAGGATCACATAATTCCTAACAAAGTTTTGACACAGATTCCCAATTCGGGCATTCAGAACATATAGCACGTTGCTGTAAGCAAGCACATTCTCATTCAAAGTTGCAAGTTACTATGTAGGAACAAGTTTGTATAGGAATTTCAAAGATGCCCAGAACTGAGCTAAACGTTGTATGTCTCCAACTCCTAGAAATAACTTCATGCCCCATCTCCCTTACTTCCAGCTAGTAAGGATCACATAATTCCTAACAAAGTTTTGACACAGATTCCCAATTCGGGCATTCAGAACATATAGCACGTTGATGTAAGCAAGCACATTCTCATTCAAAGTTGCAAGTTACTATGTAGGAACAAGTTTGTATAGGTATTTCAAAGATGCCCAGAACTGAGCTGAACTTGGTATGTCACCAACTCCTAGAAATAACTTAATGCCCCATCTCCCTTACTTCCATCTAGTAAGGATCACATAAATTCTAACAAAGTTTTGACACAGATTTCCAATTCGGGCATTCAGAACATATAGCACGTTGCTGTAAGCAAGCACATTCTCATTCAAAGTTGCAAGTTACTAAGTAGGAACAAGTTTGTAAAGGTATTTCAAAGATGCCCAGAACTGAGCTAAACTTGGTATGTCTCCAACTCCTAGAAATAACTTCATGCCCCATCACCCTTACTTCCAGCTAGTAAGGATCACATAATTCCTAACAAAGTTTTGACACAGATTCCCAATTCGGTCATTCAGAACATATAGCACGTTGCTGTAAGCAAGCACATTCTCATTCAAAGTTGCAAGTTACTATGTAGGAACAAGTTTGAATAGGTATTTCAAAGATGCCCAGAACTGAGCTAAACTTGGTATGTGTCGAACCTCTAGAAATAACTTCATGCCCCAACTCCCTTACTTCCAGCTAGTAAGGATCACATAATTCCTAAAAAAGATTTGACACAGATTCCCAATTCGGGCATTCAGAACATATAGCACGTTGCTGTAAGCAAGCACATTCTCATTCAAAGTTGCAAGTTACTATGTAGGAACAAGTTTGTATAGGTATTTCAAAGATGCCCAGAACTGAGCTAAACGTTGTATGTCTCCAACTCCTAGAAATAACTTCATGCCCCATCTCCCTTACTTCCAGCTAGTAAGGATCACATAATTCCTAACAAAGTTTTGACACAGATTCCCAATTCGGGCATTCAGAACATATAGCACGTTGCTGTAAGCAAGCACATTCTCATTCAAAGTTGCAAGTTACTATGTAGGAACAAGTTTGTATAGGTATTTCAAAGATGCCCAGAACTGAGCTAAACTTGGTATGTGTCCAACCTCTAGAAATAACTTCATCCCCAACTCCCTTATTTCCTGCTAGTAAGGATCACATAATTCCTAACAAAGTTTTGACACAGATTCCCAATTCGGGCATTCAGAACATATAGCACGTTGCTGTAAGCAAGCACATTCTCATTCAAAGTTGCAAGTTACTATGTAGGAACAAGTTTGTATAGGTATTTCAAAGATGCCCAGAACTGAGCTAAACTTGGTATGTGTCCAACCTCTAGAAATAACTTCATGCCCCAACTCCCTTACTTCCAGCTAGTAAGGATCACATAATTCCTAACAAAGTTTTGACACAGATTCCCAATTCGGGCATTCAGAACATATAGCACGTTGCTGTAAGCCAGCACATTCTCATTCAAAGTTGCAAGTTACTATGTAGGAACAAGTTTGTATAGGTATTTCAAAGATGCCCAGAACTGAGGTAAACGTTGTATGTCTCCAACTCCTAGAAATAACTTCATGCCCCATCTCATTTACTTCCAGCTAGTAAGGATCACATAATTTCTAACAAAGTTTTGACACAGATTCCCAATTCTGGCATTCAGAACATATAGCACGTTGCTGTAAGCAAGCACATTCTCATTCAAAGTTGCAAGTTACTATGTAGGAACAAGTTTGTATAGGTATTTCAAAGATGCCCAGAACTGAGCTAAACGTTGTATGTCTCCAACTCCTAGAAATAACTTCATGCCCCATCACCCTTACTTCCAGCTAGTAAGGATCACATAATTCCTAACAAAGCTTTGACACAGATACCCAATTCGGGCATTCAGAACATATAGCACGTTGCTGTAAGCAAGCACATTCTCATTCAAAGTTGCAAGTACTATGTAGGAACAAGTTTGTATAGGTATTTCAAAGATGCCCAGCACTGAGCTAAACGTTGTATGTCTCCAACTCCTAGAAATAACTTCTTGCCCCATCTCACTTACTTCCAGCTAGTAAGGATCACATAATTTCTAACAAAGTTTTGACACAGATTCCCAAATCGGGCATTCAGAACATATAGCACGTTGCTGTAAGCAAGCACATTCTCATTCAAAGTTGCAAGTTACTATGTAGGAACAAGTTTGTATAGGTATTTCAAAGTTGCCCAGAACTGAGCTAAACTTGGTATGTGTCCAACTCCTCGAAATAACTTCATGCCCCAACTCCCTTACTTCCAGCTAGTAAGGATCCCATAATTCCTAACAAAGTTTTGACACAGATTCCCAATTCGGGCATTCAGAACATATAGCACGTTGCTGTAAGCAAGCACATTCTCATTCAAAGTTGCAAGTTACTATGTAGGAACAAGTTTGTATAGGTATTTCAAAGATGCCCAGAACTGAGCTAAACTTGGTATGTGTCCAACTCCTAGAAATACCTTCATACCACCTCACCCTTACTTCCAGCTAGTAAGGAGCACATAATTCCTAACAAAATTTGAAACAGATTCCCAATTCGGGCATTCAGAACATATAGCACGTTGCTGTAAGCAATCACATTCTCATTCAAAGTTGCAAGTTACTATGTAGGAACAAGTTTGTATAGGTATTTCAAAGATGCCCAGAACTGAGCTAAACTTGGTATGTCTCCAACTCCTAGAAATAACTTCATGCCCCATCTCCCTTACTTCCAGCTAGTAAGGATCACATAATTTCTAACAAAGTTTTGACACAGATTCCCAATTCGGACGTTCAGAACATGTAGCATGTTGCTGTAAGCAAGCACATTCAATTCAAAGTTGCAAGTTACTATGTAGGAACAAGTTTGTATAGGTATTTCAAAGATGCCCAGAACTGAGCTAAAAGTTGTATGTCTCCAACTCCTAGAAATAACTTCATGCCCCATCTCACTTACTTCCAGCTAGTAAGGATCACATAATTTCTAACAAAGTTTTGACACAGATTCCCAATTCGGGCATTCAGAACATATAGCACGTTGCTGTAAGCAAGCACATTCTCATTCAAAGTTGCAAGTTACTAAGTAGGAATAAGTTTGTAAAGGTATTTCAAAGATGCCCAGAACTGAGCTAAACTTGGTATGTCTCCAACTCCTAGAAATAACTTCATGCCCCATCACCCTTACTTCCAGCTAGTAAGGATCACATAATTCCTAACAAAGATTTGACACAGATTCCCAATTCGGGCATTCAGAACATATAGCACATTGCTGTAAGCAAGCACATTCTCATTCAAAGTTGCAAGTTACTATGTAGGAACAAGTTTGTATAGGTATTTCAAAGATGCCCAGAACTGAGCTAAACGTTGTATGTCTCCAACTCCTAGAAATAACTACATGCCCCATCTCCCTTACTTCCAGCTAGTAAGGATCACATAATTTCTAACAAAGTTTTGACACAGATTCCCAATTCGGGCATTCAGAACATATAGCACGTTGCTGTAAGCAAGCACATTCTCATTCAAAGTTGCAAGTAACTATGTAGGAACAAGTTTGTATAGGAATTTCAAAGATGCCCAGAACTGAGCTAAACGTTGTATGTCTCCAACTCCTAGAAATAACTTCATGCCCAATCTCCCTTACTTCCAGCTAGTAAGGATCACATAATTCCTAACAAAGTTTTGACACAGATTCCCAATTCGGGCATTCAGAACATATAGCACGTTGATGTAAGCAAGCATATTCTCATTCAAAGTTGCAAGTTACTATGTAGGAACAAATTTGTAAAGGTATTTCAAAGATACCCAGAACTGAGCTAAACTTGGTATGTCTCCAACTCCTAGAAATAACTTCATGCCCCATCTCCCTTACATCCAGCTAGTAAGGATCACATAATTCCTAACAAAGTTTTGACACAGATTCCCAATTCGGGCATTCAGAACATGTAGCAAGTTGCTGTAAGCAAGCACATTCAATTCAAAGTTGCAAGTTATTATGTAGGAACAAGTTTGTATAGGTATTTCAAAGATGCCCAGAATTGAGCTAAACTTGGTATGTCTCCAACTCCTAGAAATAACTTCATGCCCCATCTCCCTTACTTCCATCTAGTAACGATCACATAATTCCTAACAAAATTTTGACACAGATTCCCAATTCGGGCATTCAGAACATATAGCACGTTGCTGTAAGCAAGCACATTCTCATTCAAAGTTGCAAGTTACTAAGTAGGAATAAGTTTGTAAAGGTATTTCAAAGATGCCCAGAACTGAGCTAAACTTGGTATGTCTCCAACTCCTAGAAATAACTTCATGCCCCATCACCCTTACTTCCAGCTAGTAAGGATCACATAATTCCTAACAAAGATTTGACACAGATTCCCAATTCGGGCATTCAGAACATATAGCACATTGCTGTAAGCAAGCACATTCTCATTCAAAGTTGCAAGTTACTATGTAGGAACAAGTTTGTATAGGTATTTCAAAGATGCCCAGAACTGAGCTAAACGTTGTATGTCTCCAACTCCTAGAAATAACTACATGCCCCATCTCCCTTACTTCCAGCTAGTAAGGATCACATAATTTCTAACAAAGTTTTGACACAGATTCCCAATTCGGGCATTCAGAACATATAGCACGTTGCTGTAAGCAAGCACATTCTCATTCAAAGTTGCAAGTAACTATGTAGGAACAAGTTTGTATAGGTATTTCAAAGATGCCCAAAACTGAGCTAAACTTGGTATGTGTCCAACTCCTAGAAATAACTTCATGCCCCAACTCCGTTACTTCCAGCTACTAAGGATCACATAATTCCTAACAAAATTTAACACAGATTCCCAATTCGGGCATTCAGAACATATAGCACGTTGCTGTAAGCAATCACATTCTCATTCAAAGTTGCAAGTTAATATGTAGGAACAAGTTTGTATAGGTATTTCAAAGATGCCCAGAACTGAGCTAAACTTGGTATGTGTCCAACTTCTAGAAATAACTTCATGCCCCAACTCCCTTACTTCCTGCTAGTAGGGATCACATAATTCCTAACAAAGTTTTGACACAGATTCCCAATTCGGGCATTCAGAACATATAGCACGTTGCTGTAAGCAAGCACATTCTCATTCAAAGTTGCAAGTTACTATGTAGGAACAAGTTTGTATAGGTATTTCAAAGATGCCCAGAACTGAGCTAAACGTTGTATGTCTCCAACTCCTAGAAATATCTTCATGCCCCATCTCCCTTACTTCCAGCTAGTAAGGATCACATAATTCCTAACAAAGTTTTGACACAGATTCCCAATTCGGGCATTCAGAACATATAGCACGTTGCTGTAAGCAAGCACATTCTCATTCAAAGTTGTAAGTTACTATGTAGGAACAAGTTTGTATAGGTATTTCAAAGATGCCCAGAACTGAGCTAAACGTTGTATGTCTCCAACTCCTAGAAATAACTTCATGCCCCATCTCCCTTACTTCCAGCTAGTAAGGATCACATAATTCCTAACAAAGATTTGACACAGATTCCCAATTCGGGCATTCAGAACATGTAGCACGTTACTGTAAGCAAGCACATTCTCATTCAAAGTTGCAAGTTACTATGTAGGAACAAGTTTGTATAGGTATTTCAAAGATGCCCAGAACTGAGCTAAACTTGGTATGTGTCCAACCTCTAGAAATAACTTCATGCCCCAACTCCCTTACTTCCAGCTAGTAAGGATCACATAATTCCTAACAAAGTTTTGACACAGATTCCCAATTCGGGCATTCAGAACATATAGCACGTTGCTGTAAGCAAGCACATTCTCATTCAAAGTTGCAAGTTACTATGTAGGAACAAGTTTGTATAGGAATTTCAAAGATGCCCAGAACTGAGCTAAACGTTGTATGTCTCCAACTACTAGAAATAACTTCATGCCCCATCTCCCTTACTTCCAGCTAGTAAGGATCACATAATTCCTAACAAAGTTTTGACACAGATTCCCAATTCGGGCATTCAGAACATATAGCACGTTGATGTAAGCAAGCACATTCTCATTCAAAGTTGCAAGTTACTATGTAGGAACAAGTTTGTATAGGTATTTCAAAGATGCCCAGAACTGAGCTGAACTTGGTATGTCACCAACTCCTAGAAATAACTTAATGCCCCATCTCCCTTACTTCCATCTAGTAAGGATCACATAAATTCTAACAAAGTTTTGACACAGATTCCCAATTCGGGCATTCAGAACATATAGCACGTTGCTGTAAGCAAGCACATTCTCATTCAAAGTTGCAAGTTACTAAGTAGGAACAAGTTTGTAAAGGTATTTCAAAGATGCCCAGAACTGAGCTAAACTTGGTATGTCTCCAACTCCTAGAAATAACTTCATGCCCCATCACCCTTACTTCCAGCTAGTAAGGATCACATAATTCCTAACAAAGTTTTGACACAGATTCCCAATTCGGTCATTCAGAACATATAGCACGTTGCTTTAAGCAAGCACATTCTCATTCAAAGTTGCAAGTTACTATGTAGGAACAAGTTTGAATAGGTATTTCAAAGATGCCCAGAACTGAGCTAAACTTGGTATGTGTCGAACCTCTAGAAATAACTTCATGCCCCAACTCCCTTACTTCCAGCTAGTAAGGATCACATAATTCCTAAAAAAGATTTGACACAGATTCCCAATTCGGGTATTCAGAACATATAGCACGTTGCTGTAAGCAAGCACATTCTCATTCAAAGTTGCAAGTTACTATGTAGGAACAAGTTTGTATAGGTATTTCAAAGATGCCCAGAACTGAGCTAAACGTTGTATGTCTCCAACTCCTAGAAATAACTTCATGCCCCATCTCCCTTACTTCCAGCTAGTAAGGATCACATAATTCCTAACAAAGTTTTGACACAGATTCCCAATTCGGGCATTCAGAACATATAGCACGTTGCTGTAAGCAAGCACATTCTCATTCAAAGTTGCAAGTTACTATGTAGGAACAAGTTTGTATAGGTATTTCAAAGATGCCCAGAACTGAGCTAAACTTGGTATGTGTCCAACCTCTAGAAATAACTTCATCCCCAACTCCCTTATTTCCTGCTAGTAAGGATCACATAATTCCTAACAAAGTTTTGACACAGATTCCCAATTCGGGCATTCAGAACATATAGCACGTTGCTGTAAGCAAGCACATTCTCATTCAAAGTTGCAAGTTACTATGTAGGAACAAGTTTGTATAGGTATTTCAAAGATGCCCAGAACTGAGCTAAACTTGGTATGTGTCCAACCTCTAGAAATAACTTCATGCCCCAACTCCCTTACTTCCAGCTAGTAAGGATCACATAATTCCTAACAAAGTTTTGACACAGATTCCCAATTCGGGCATTCAGAACATATAGCACGTTGCTGTAAGCCAGCACATTCTCATTCAAAGTTGCAAGTTACTATGTAGGAACAAGTTTGTATAGGTATTTCAAAGATGCCCAGAACTGAGCTAAACGTTGTATGTCTCCAACTCCTAGAAATAACTTCATGCCCCATCTCATTTACTTCCAGCTAGTAAGGATCACATAATTTCTAACAAAGTTTTGACACAGATTCCCAATTCTGGCATTCAGAACATATAGCACGTTGCTGTAAGCAAGCACATTCTCATTCAAAGTTGCAAGTTACTATGTAGGAACAAGTTTGTATAGGTATTTCAAAGATGCCCAGAACTGAGCTAAACGTTGTATGTCTCCAACTCCTAGAAATAACTTCATGCCCCATCACCCTTACTTCCAGCTAGTAAGGATCACATAATTCCTAACAAAGTTTTGACACAGATACCCAATTCGGGCATTCAGAACATATAGCACGTTGCTGTAAGCAAGCACATTCTCATTCAAAGTTGCAAGTACTATGTAGGAACAAGTTTGTATAGGTATTTCAAAGATGCCCAGCACTGAGCTAAACGTTGTATGTCTCCAACTCCTAGAAATAACTTCTTGCCCCATCTCACTTACTTCCAGCTAGTAAGGATCACATAATTTCTAACAAAGTTTTGACACAGATTCCCAAATCGGGCATTCAGAACATATAGCACGTTGCTGTAAGCAAGCACATTCTCATTCAAAGTTGCAAGTTACTATGTAGGAACAAGTTTGTATAGGTATTTCAAAGATTCCCAGAACTGACCTAAACGTTGTATGTCTCCAACTTCTAGAAATAACTTCATGCCCAATCTCCCTTACTTTCAGCTAGTAAGAATCACACAATTTCTAACAAAGTTTTGAAACAGATTCCCAATTCGGGCATTCAGAACATATAGCACGTTGATGTAAGCAAGCACATTCTCATTCAAAGTTGCAAGTTACTATGTAGGAACAAGTTTGTATAGGTATTTCAAAGATGCCCAGAACTGAGCTAAACTTGGTATGTCTCCAACTCCTAGAAATAAATTCATGCCCCATCTCCCTTACTTCCAGCTAGTAAGGATCACATAATTCCTAACAAAGTTTTGACACAGATTCCCAATTCGGTCATTCAGAACATATAGCACGTTGCTGTAAGCAAGCACATTCTCATTCAAAGTTGCAAGTTACTATGTAGGAACAAGTTTGTATAGGTATTTCAAAGTTGCCCAGAACTGAGCTAAACTTGGTATGTGTCCAACTCCTCGAAATAACTTCATGCCCCAACTCCCTTACTTCCAGCTAGTAAGGATCCCATAATTCCTAACAAAGTTTTGACACAGATTCCCAATTCGGGCATTCAGAACATATAGCACGTTGCTGTAAGCAAGCACATTCTCATTCAAAGTTGCAAGTTACTATGTAGGAACAAGTTTGTATAGGTATTTCAAAGATGCCCAGAACTGAGCTAAACTTGGTATGTGTCCAACTCCTAGAAATACCTTCATACCACCTCACCCTTACTTCCAGCTAGTAAGGAGCACATAATTCCTAACAAAATTTGAAACAGATTCCCAATTCGGGCATTCAGAACATATAGCACGTTGCTGTAAGCAATCACATTCTCATTCAAAGTTGCAAGTTACTATGTAGGAACAAGTTTGTATAGGTATTTCAAAGATGCCCAGAACTGAGCTAACCTTGGTATGTCTCCAACTCCTAGAAATAACTTCATGCCCCATCTCCCTTACTTCCAGCTAGTAAGGATCACATAATTTCTAACAAAGATTTGACACAGATTCCCAATTCGGGCATTCAGAACATGTAGCACGTTGCTGTAAGCAAGCACATTCTCATTCAAAGTTGCAAGTTACTATGTAGGAACAAGTTTGTATAGGTATTTCAAAGATGCCCAGAACTGAGCGAAAAGTTGTATGTCTCCAACTCCTAGAAACAACATCATGCCCCATCTCACTTACTTCCAGCTAGTAAGGATCACATAATTTCTAACAAAGTTTTGACACAGATTCCCAATTCGGTCATTCAGAACATATAGCACGTTGCTGTAAGCAAGCACATTCTCATTCAAAGTTGCAAGTTACTATGTAGGAACAAGTTTGTATAGGTATTTCAAAGATGCCCAGAACTGAGCTAAACTTGGTATGTCTCCAACTCCTAGAAATAACTTCATGCCCCATCACCCTTACTTCCATCTAGAAAGGATCACATAATTCCTAAAAGTGTTTTGACACAGATTCCCAATTCGGGCATTCAGAACCTGTAGCACGTTGCTGTAAGAAACCACATATTCATTCATAGTTGCAAGTTACTATGTAGTAACAAGTTTGTAAAGGTATTTCAAAGATGCCCAGAACTGAGCTAAACTTGGTATGTCTCCAACTCCTAGAAATAACTTCATGCCCCATCACCCTTACTTCCAGCTAGTAAGGATCACATAATTCCTAACAAAGTTTTGACACAGATTCCCAATTCGGGCATTCAGAACATATAGCACGTTGCTTTAAGCAAGCACATTCTCATTCAAAGTTGCAAGTACTATGTAGGAACAAGTTTGTATAGGTATTTTAAACACGCCCAGAACTAAGCTAAACGTGGTATGTCCCCAACTCCTTGAAATAACTTCATGCCCCATCTCCCTTACTTCCTGCTAGTAAGGATCACATAATTCCTAACAAAGTTTTGACACAGATTCCCAATTCAGGAATTCAGAACATATAGTACGTTGCTGTAAGCAAGCACATTCTCATTCAAAGTTGCAAGTTACTATGTAGGAACAAGTTTGTATAGGTATTTCAAAGATGCCCAGAACTGAGCTAAACTTGGTATGTGTCCAACTCCTAGAAATAACTTCATGCCCCAACTCCCTTACTTCCAGCTACTAAGGATCACATAATTCCTAACAAAATTTAACACAGATTCCCAATTCGGGCATTCAGAACATATAGCACGTTGCTGTAAGCAAGCACATTCTCATTCAAAGTTGCAAGTTAATATGTAGGAACAAGTTTGTATAGGTATTTCAAAGATGCCCAGAACTGAGCTAAACTTGGTATGTGTCCAACTCCTAGAAATAACTTCATGCCCCATCTACCTTACTTCCAGCTAGTAAGGATCACATAATTCCTAAAAAAGTTTTGACACAGATTCCCAATTCGGGCATTCAGAACATGTAGCTCGTTGCTGTAAGCAAGCACATTCTCATTCAAAGTTGCAAGTTACTATGTAGGAATAAGTTTGTATAGGTATTTCAAAGATGCCCTGAACTGAGCTAAACTTGGTATGTGTCCAACCTCTAGAAATAACTTCATGCCCCAACTCCCTTACTTCCAGCTAGTAAGGATCACATAATTCCTAACAAAGTTTTGACACAGATTCCCAATTCGGACGTTCAGAACATGTAGCACGTTGCTGTAAGCAAGCACATTCAATTCAAAGTTGCAAGTTACTATGTAGGAACAAGTTTGTATAGGTATTTTAAAGATGTCCAGAACTGAGCTAAAAGTTGTATGTCTCCAACTCCTAGAAATAACTTCATGCCCCATCTCACTTACTTCCAGCTAGTAAGGATCACATAATTCCTAACAAAGTTTTGACACAGATTCCGAATTCGGGCATTCAGAACATATAGCACGTTGCTGTAAGCAAGCACATTCTCATTCAAAGTTGCAAGTACTATGTAGGAACAAGTTTGTATAGGTATTTTAAAGACGCCCAGAACTAAGCTAAACGTGGTATGTCCCCAACTCCTTGAAATAACTTCATGCCCCATCTCCCTTACTTCCTGCTAGTAAGGATCACATAATTCCTAACAAAGTTTTGACACAGATTCCCAATTCAGGAATTCAGAACATATAGCACGTTGCTGTAAGCAAGCACATTCTCATTCAAAGTTGCAAGTTACTATGTAGGAACAAGTTTGTATAGGTATTTCAAAGATGCCCAGAACTGAGCTAAACTTGGTATGTGTCCAACTCCTAGAAATAACTTCATGCCCCAACTCCCTTACTTCCAGCTACTAAGGATCACATAATTCCTAACAAAATTTAACACAGATTCCCAATTCGGGCATTCAGAACATATAGCACGTTGCTGTAAGCAATCACATTCTCATTCAAAGTTGCAAGTTAATATGTAGAAACAAGTTTGTATAGGTATTTCAAAGATGCCCAGAACTGAGCTAAACTTGGTATGTGTCCAACTCCTAGAAATAACTTCATGCCCCATCTACCTTACTTCCAGCTAGTAAGGATCACATAATTCCTAAAAAAGTTTTGACACAGATTCCAAATTCGGGCATTCAGAACATGTAGCACGTTGCTGTAAGCAAGCACATTCTCATTCAAAGTTGCAAGTTACTATGTAGGAATAAGTTTGTATAGGTATTTCAAAGATGCCCTGAACTGAGCTAAACTTGGTATGTGTCCAACCTCTAGAAATAACTTCATGCCCCAACTCCATTACTTCCAGCTAGTAAGGATCACATAATTCCTAACAAAGTTTTGACACAGATTCCCAATTCGGACGTTCAGAACATGTAGCACGTTGCTGTAAGCAAGCACATTCAATTCAAAGTTGCAAGTTACTATGTAGGAACAAGTTTGTATAGGTATTTCAAAGATGTCCAGAACTGAGCTAAAAGTTGTATGTCTCCAACTCCTAGAAATAACTTCATGCCCCATCTCACTTACTTCCAGCTAGTAAGGATCACATAATTTCTAACAAAGTTTTGACACAGATTCCCAATTCGGGCATTCAGAACATATCGCACGTTGCTGTAAGCAAGCACATTCTCATTCAAAGTTGCAAGTTACTAAGTAGGAATAAGTTTGTAAAGGTATTTCAAAGATGCCCAGAACTGAGCTAAACTTGGTATGTCTCCAACTCCTAGAAATATCTTCATGCCCCATCACCCTTACTTCCAGCTAGTAAGGATCACATAATTCCTAACAAAGATTTGACACAGATTCCCAATTCGGGCATTCAGAACATATAGCACATTGCTGTAAGCAAGCACATTCTCATTCAAAGTTGCAAGTTACTATGTAGGAACAAGTTTGTATAGGTATTTCAAAGATGCCCAGAACTGAGCTAAACGTTGTATGTCTCCAACTCCTAGAAATAACTACATGCCCCATCTCCCTTACTTCCAGCTAGTAAGGATCACAAAATTTCTAACAAAGTTTTGACACAGATTCCCAATTCGGGCATTCAGAACATATAGCACGTTGCTGTAAGCAAGCACATTCTCATTCAAAGTTGCAAGTAACTATGTAGGAACAAGTTTGTATAGGAATTTCAAAGATGCCCAGAACTGAGCTAAACGTTGTATGTCTCCAACTCCTAGAAATAACTTCATGCCCAATCTCACTTACTTCCAGCTAGTAAGGATCACATAATTCCTAACAAAGTTTTGACACAGATTCCCAATTCGGGCATTCAGAACATATAGCACGTTGATGTAAGCAAGCATATTCTCATTCAAAGTTGCAAGTTACTATGTAGGAACAAGTTTGTATAGGTATTTCAAAGATACCCAGAACTGAGCTAAACTTGGTATGTCTCCAACTCCTAGAAATAACTTCATGCCCCATCTCCCTTACATCCAGCTAGTAAGGATCACATAATTCCTAACAAAGTTTTGACACAGATTCCCAATTCGGGCATTCAGAACATGTAGCAAGTTGCTGTAAGCAAGCACATTCAATTCAAAGTTGCAAGTTATTATGTAGGAACAAGTTTGTATAGGTATTTCAAAGATGCCCAGAATTGAGCTAAACTTGGTATGTCTCCAACTCCTAGAAATAACTTCATGCCCCATCTCCCTTACTTCCATCTAGTAAGGATCACATAATTCCTAACAAAATTTTGACACAGATTCCCAATTCGGGCATTCAGAACATATAGCACGTTGCTGTAAGCAAGCACATTCTCATTCAAAGTTGCAAGTTACTAAGTAGGAATAAGTTTGTAAAGGTATTTCAAAGATGCCCAGAACTGAGCTAAACTTGGTATGTCTCCAACTCCTAGAAACAACTTCATGCCCCATCACCCTTACTTCCAGCTAGTAAGGATCACATAATTCCTAACAAAGATTTGACACAGATTCCCAATTCGGGCATTCAGAACATGTAGCACGTTGCTGTAAGCAAGCACATTCTCATTCAAAGTAGCAAGTTACTATGTAGGAACAAGTTTGTATAGGTATTTCAAAGATGCCCAGAACTGAGCTAAACTTGGTATGTGTCCAACCTCTAGAAATAACTTCATGTCCCAACTCCCTTACTTCCAGCTAGTAAGGATCACATAATTCCTAACAAAGTTTGACACAGATTCACAATTCGGGCATTCAGAACATATAGCAAGTTGCTGTAAGCAAGCACATTCTCATTCAAAGTTGCAAGTTACTATGTAGGAACAAGTTTGTATAGGTATTTCAAAGATGCCCAGAACTGAGCTAAACGATGTATGTCTCCAACTTCTAGAAATACTTCACGTCCCATCTCACTTACTTCCAGCTAGTAAGGATCACATAATTCCTAACAAAGTTTTGACACAGATTCCCAATTCGGGCATTCAGAACATATAGCACGTTGCTGTAAGCAAGCACATTCTCATTCAAAGTTGCAAGTTACTATGTAGGAACAAGTTTGTATAGGTATTTCAAAGATGCCCAGAACTGTGCTATACATGGTATGTGTCCAACTCCTAGAAATACCTTCATACCCCAACTCCCTTAATTCCAGCTAGTAAGGATCACATAATTCCTAACAAATTTTGACACAGATTCCCAATTCGGGCATTCAGAACCTGTAGCACGTTGCTGTAAGCAACCACATTCTCATTCATAATTGCAAGTTACTATGTAGGAACAAGTTTGTAAAGGTATTTCAAAGATGCCCAGAACTGAGCTAAACTTGGTATGTCTCCAACTCCTAGAAATAACTTCATGCCCCATCACCCTTACTTCCAGCTAGTAAGGATCACATAATTCCTAACAAAGTTTTGACACAGATTCCCAATTCGGGCATTCAGAACATATAACACGTTGCTGTAAGCAAGCACATTCTCATTCAAAGTTGCAAGTTACTATGTAGGAACAAGTTTGTATAGGTATTTTAAAGACGCCCAGAACTAAGCTAAACGTGGTATGTCCCCAACTCCTTGAAATAACTTCATGCCCCATCTCCCTTACTTCCTGCTAGTAAGGATCACATAATTCCTAACAAAGTTTTGACACAGATTCCCAATTCAGGCATTCAGAACATATAGCACGTTGCTGTAAGCAAGCACATTCTCATTCAAAGTTGCAAGTTACTATGTAGGAACAAGTTTGTATAGGTATTTCAAAGATGCCCAGAACTGAGCTAAACTTGGTATGTGTCCAACTCCTAGAAATAACTTCATGCCCCAACTCCCTTACTTCCAGCTACTAAGGATCACATAATTCCTAACAAAATTTAACACAGATTCCCAATTCGGGCATTCAGAACATATAGCACGTTGCTGTAAGCAATCACATTCTCATTCAAAGTTGCAAGTTAATATGTAGGAACAAGTTTGTATAGGTATTTCAAAGATGCCCAGAACTGAGCTAAACTTGGTATGTGTCCAACTCCTAGAAATAACTTCATGCCCCATCTCCCTTACTTCCAGCTAGTAAGGATCACATAATTCCTAAAAAAGTTTTGACACAGATTCCCAATTCGGGCATTCAGAACATGTAGCACGTTGCTGTAAGCAAGCACATTCTCATTCAAAGTTGCAAGTTACTATGTAGGAATAAGTTTGTATAGGTATTTGAAAGATGCCCTGAACTGAGCTAAACTTTGTATGTGTCCAACCTCTAGAAATAACATCATGCCCCAACTCCCTTACTTCCAGCTAGTAAGGATCACATAATTCCTAACAAAGTTTTGACACAGATTCCCAATTCGGACGTTCAGCACATGTAGCACGTTGCTGTAAGCAAGCACATTCAATTCAAAGTTGCAAGTTACTATGTAGGAACAAGTTTGTATAGGTATTTCAAAGATGCCCAGAACTGAGCTAAAAGTTGTATGTCTCCAACTCCTAGAAATAACTTCATGCCCCATCTCACTTACTTCCAGCTAGTAAGGATCACATAAATTCTAACAAAGTTTTGACACAGATTCCCAATTCGGGCATTCAGAACATATAGCACGTTGCTGTAAGCAAGCACATTCTCATTCAAAGTTGCAAGTTACTAAGTAGGAATAAGTTTGTAAAGGTATTTCAAAGATGCCCAGAACTGAGCTAAACTTGGTATGTCTCCAACTCCTAGAAATAACTTCATGCCCCATCACCCTTACTTCCAGCTAGTAAGGATCACATAATTCCTAACAAAGATTTGACACAGATTCCCAATTCGGGCATTCAGAACATATAGCACATTGCTGTAAGCAAGCACATTCTCATTCAAAGTTGCAAGTTACTATGTAGGAACAAGTTTGTATAGGTATTTCAAAGATGCCCAGAACTGAGCTAAACGTTGTATGTCTCCAACTCCTAGAAATAACTACATGCCCCATCTCCCTTACTTCCAGCTAGTAAGGATCACATAATTTCTAACAAAGTTTTGACACAGATTCCCAATTCGGGCATTCAGAACATATAGCACGTTGCTGTAAGCAAGCACATTCTCATTCAAAGTTGCAAGTAACTATGTAGGAACAAGTTTGTATAGGAATTTCAAAGATGCCCAGAACTGAGCTAAACGTTGTATTTCTGCAACTCCTAGAAAAAACTTCATGCCCAATCTCCCTTACTTCCAGCTAGTAAGGATCACATAATTCCTAACAAAGTTTTGACACAGATTCCGAATTCGGGCATTCAGAACATATAGCACGTTGATGTAAGCAAGCATATTCTCATTCAAAGTTGCAAGTTACTATGTAGGAACAAGTTTGTATAGGTATTTCAAAGATACCCAGAACTGAGCTAAACTTGGTATGTCTCCAACTCCTAGAAATAACTTCATGCCCCATCTCCCTTACATCCAGCTAGTAAGGATCACATAATTCCTAACAAAGTTTTGACACAGATTCCCAATTCGGGCATTCAGAACATGTAGCAAGTTGCTGTAAGCAAGCACATTCAATTCAAATTTGCAAGTTATTATGTAGGAACAAGTTTGTATAGGTATTTCAAAGATGCCCAGAATTGAGCTAAACTTGGTATGTCTCCAAATCCTAGAAATAACTTCATGCCCCATCTCCCTTACTTCCATCTAGTAAGGATCACATAATTCCTAACAAAATTTTGACACAGATTCCCAATTTGGGCATTCAGAACATATAGCACGTTGCTGTAAGCAAGCACATTCTCATTCAAAGTTGCAAGTTACTAAGTAGGAATAAGTTTGTAAAGGTATTTCAAAGATGCCCAGAACTGAGCTAAACTTGGTATGTCTCCAACTCCTAGAAATAACTTCATGCCCCATCACCCTTACTTCCAGCTAGTAAGGATCACATAATTCCTAACAAAGATTTGACACAGATTCCCAATTCGGGCATTCAGAACATATAGCACATTGCTGTAAGCAAGCACATTCTCATTCAAAGTTGCAAGTTACTATGTAGGAACAAGTTTGTATAGGTATTTCAAAGATGCCCAGAACTGAGCTAAACGTTGTATGTCTCCAACTCCTAGAAATAACTACATGCCCCATCTCCCTTACTTCCAGCTAGTAAGGATTACATAATTTCTCACAAAGTTTTGACACAGATTCCCAATTCGGGCATTCAGAACATATAGCACGTTGCTGTAAGCAAGCACATTCTCATTCAAAGTTGCAAGTAACTATGTAGGAACAAGTTTGTATAGGTATTTCAAAGATGCCCAAAACTGAGGTAAACTTGGTATGTGTCCAACTCCTAGAAATAACTTCATGCCCCAACTCCCTTACTTCCAGCTACTAAGGATCACATAATTCCTAACAAAATTTAACACAGATTCCCAATTCGGGCATTCAGAACATATAGCACGTTGCTGTAAGCAATCACATTCTCATTCAAAGTTGCAAGTTAATAAGTAGGAACAAGTTTTTATAGGTATTTCAAAGATGCCCAGAACTGAGCTAAACTTGGTATGTGTCCAACTCCTAGAAATAACTTCATGCCCCATCTCCCTTACTTCCAGCTAGTAAGGATCACATAATTTCTAACAAAGTTTTGGCACAGATTCCCAATTCGGGCATTCAGAACATGTAGCACGTTGCTGTAAGCAAGCACATTCTCATTGAAAGTTGCAAGTTACTATGTAGGAATAAGTTTGTATAGGTATTTCAAAGATGCCCTGAACTGAGCTAAACTTGGTATGTGTCCAAACTCTAGAAATAACTTCATGCCCCAACTCCCTTCCTTCCAGCTAGTAGGATCACATAATTCCTAACAAAGATTTGACACAGATTCCCAATTCGGGCATTCAGAACATATAGCAAGTTGCTGTAAGCAAGCACATTCTCATTCAAAGTTGCAAGTTACTATGTAGGAACAAGTTTGTATAGGTATTTCAAAGATGCCCAGAACTGAGCTAAACTTGGTATGTCTCCAACTCCTAGAAATAACTTCATGCCCCATCTCACTTACTTCCAGTTAGTAAGGATCACATAATTCCTAACAAAGTTTTGACACAGATTCCCAATTCGGGCATTCAGAACATGTAGCACTTTGCTGTAAGCAATCACATTCAATTCAAAGTTGCAAGTTACTATGTAGGAACAAGTTTGTATAGGTATTTCAAAGATGCCCAGAATTGAGCTAAACTTGGTATGTCTCCAATTCCTAGAAAGAACTTCATGCCCCATCTCCCTTACTTCCATCTAGTAAGGATCACATAATTTCTAACAAAGTTTTGGCACAGATTCCCAATTCGGGCATTCAGAACATATAGCACGTTGCTGTAAGCAAGCACATTCTCATTCAAAGTTGCAAGTTACTAAGTAGGAACAAGTTTGTAAAGGTATTTCAAAGATGCCCAGAACTGAGCTAAACTTGGTATGTCTCCAACTCCTAGAAATAACTTCATGCCCCATCTCCCTTACTTCCAGCTAGTAAGGATCACATAATTCCTAACAAAGTTTTGACACAGATTCCCAATTCGGGCATTCAGAACATATAGCACGTTGCTGTAAGCAAGCACATTCTCATTCAAAGTTGCAAGTTACTATGTAGGAACAAGTTTGTATAGGTATTTCAAAGATGCCCAGAACTGAGCTAAACGTTGTATGTCTCCAACTTCTAGAAATAACTTCACGCCCCATCTCACTTACTTCCAGCTAGTAAGGATCACATAATTTCTAACAAAGTTTTGACACAGATTCCCAATTCGGGCATTCAGAAATTATAGCACGTTGCTGTAAGCAAGCACATTCTCATTCAAAGTTGCAAGTTACTATGTAGGAAGAAGTTTGTATAAGAGTTTCAAAGATGCCCAGAACTGAGCTAAACGTTGTATGTCTCCAACTCCTAGAAATAACTTAATGCCCCATCTCCCTTACTTCCAGCTAGTAAGGATCACATAATTCCTAACAAAGTTTTGACACAGATTCCCAATTCGGGCATTCAGAACATACAGCACGTTGCTGTAAGCAAGCACATTCTCATTCAAAGTTGCAAGTTACTATGTAGGAACAAGTTTGTATAGGTATTTCAAAGATGCCCAGAACTGAGCTAAACTTGGTATGTCTCCAACTCCTAGAAATAACATCATGCCCCATCTCCCTTACTTCCAGCTTGTAAGTATCACATAATTCCTAACAAAGTTTTGACACAGATTCCCAATTCGGGCATTCAGAACATATAGCAAGTTGCTGTAAGCAAGCACATTCTCATTCAAAGTTGCAAGTTACTATGTAGGAACAAGTTTGTATAGGTATTTCAAAGATGCCCAGAACTGAGCTAAACGTTGTATGTCTCCAACTCCTAGAAATAACTTCATGCCCCATCTCCCTTACTTCCAGCTAGTAAGGATCACATAATTCCTAACAAAGTTTTGACACAGATTCCCAATTCGGGCATTCAGAACATATAGCACGTTGCTGTAAGCAAGCACATTCTCATTCAAAGTTGCAAGTTACTATGTAGGAACAAGTTTGTATAGGTATTTCAAAGATGCCCAGAACTGAGCTAAACGTTGCATGTCTCCAACTCCTAGAAATAACTTCATGCCCCATCTCCCTTACTTCCAGCTAGTAAGGATCACATAATTCCTAACAAAGTTTTGACACAGATTCCCAATTCGGGCATTCAGAACATATAGCACGTTGCTGTAAGCAAGCACATTCTCATTCAAAGTTGCAAGTTACTCTGTAGGAACAAGTTTGCATAGGTATTTCAAAGATGCCCAGAACTGTGCTATACATGGTATGTGTCCAACTCCTAGAAATACCTTCATACCCCAACTCCCTTACTTCCAGCTAGTAAGGATCACATAATTCCTAACAAATTTTGACACAGATTCCCAATTCGGGCATTCAGAACATATAGCACGTTGATGTAAGCAAGCACATTCTCATTCAAAGTTGCAAGTTACTATGTAGAAACAAGTTTGTATAGGTATTTCAAAGATACCCAGAACTGAGCTAAACGTTGTATGTCTCCAACTCCTAGAAATAACTTCATGCCCCATCTCCCTTACTTCCAGCTAGTAAGGATCACATAATTCCTAACAAAGTTTTGACACAGATTCCCAATTCGGGCATTCAGAACATGTAGCACGTTGCTGTAAGCAAGCACATTCAATTCAAAGTTGCAAGTTACTATGTAGGAACAAGTTTGTATAGGTATTTAAAAGATGCCCAGAACTGAGCTAAATGTTGTATGTCTCCAACTCATAGAAATAACTTCATGCCCCATCTCCCTTACTTCCAGCTAGTAAGGATCACATAATTCCTAACAAAATTTGACACAGATTCCCAATTCGGGCATTCAGAACATATAGCACGTTGCTGTAAGCAAGCACATTCTTATTCAAAGATGCAAGTTACTATGCAGGAGCAAGTTTGAATAGGTATTTCAAAGATGCCCAGAACTGTGCTAAACTTGGTATGTGTCCAATTTCTAGAAATACCTTCATGCCCCAACTCCCTTACTTCCAGCTAGTAAGGATCACATAATTCCTAACAAAGTTTTGACACAGATTCCCAATTCGGGCATTCAGAACATATAGCACGTTGATGTAAGCAAGCACATTCTCATTCAAAGTTGCATGTTAATATGTAGGAACAAGTTTGTATAGGTATTTCAAAGATGCCCAGAACTGAGCTAAACGTGGTATGTCTCCAACTCCTAGAAATATCTTCATGCCCCATCTCCCTTACTTCCAGCTAGTAAGGATCACATAATTCCTAAAAGTGTTTTGACACAGATTCCCAATTCGGGCATTCAGAACATATAGCACGTTGCTGTAAGCAAGCACATTCTCATTCAAAGTTGCAAGTTACCATGTAGGAACATGTTTGTATAGGTATTTCAAAGATGCCCAGAACTGAGCTAAACGTTGTATGTCTCCAACTCCTAGAAATAACTTCATGCCCCATCTCCCTTACTTCCAGCTAGTAAGGATCACATAATTACTAACAAAGTTTTGACACAGATTCCCACTTCGGGCATTTAGAACATGTAGCACGTTGCTGTAAGCAAGCACATTCAATTGAAAGTTGCAAGTTACTATGTAGGAACAAGTTTGTATAGGTATTTCAAAGATGCCCAGAACTGAGCTAAACGTTGTATGTCTCCAACTCCTAGAAATAACTTCACGCCCCATCTCCCTTACTTCCATCTAGTAAGGATCACGTAATTTCTAACAAAGTTTTGGCACAGATTCCCAATTCGGGCATTCAGAACATATAGCACGTTGCTGTAAGCAAGCACATTCTCATTCAAAGTTGCAAGTTACTAAGTAGGAACAAGTTTGTAAAGGTATTTCAAAGATGCCCAGAACTGAGCTAAACTTGGTATGTCTCCAACTCCTAGAAATAACTTCATGCCCCATCTCCCTTACTTCCAGCTAGTAAGGATCACATAATTCCTAACAAAGTTTTGACACAGATTCCCAATTCGGGCATTCAGAACATATAGCACGTTGCTGTAAGCAAGCACATTCTCATTCAAAGTTGCAAGTTACTATGTAGGAACAAGTTTGTATAGGTATTTCAAAGATGCCCAGAACTGAGCTAAACGTTGTATGTCTCCAACTTCTAGAAATAACTTCACGCCCCATCTCACTTACTTCCAGCTAGTAAGGATCACATAATTTCTAACAAAGTTTTGACACAGATTCCCAATTCGGGCATTCAGAAATTATAGCACGTTGCTGTAAGCAAGCACATTCTCATTCAAAGTTGCAAGTTACTATGTAGGAAGAAGTTTGTATAAGAGTTTCAAAGATGCCCAGAACTGAGCTAAACGTTGTATGTCTCCAACTCCTAGAAATAACTTAATGCCCCATCTCCCTTACTTCCAGCTAGTAAGGATCACATAATTCCTAACAAAGTTTTGACACAGATTCCCAATTCGGGCATTCAGAACATATAGCACGTTGCTGTAAGCAAGCACATTCTCATTCAAAGTTGCAAGTTACTATGTAGGAACAAGTTTGTATAGGTATTTCAAAGATGCCCAGAACTGAGCTAAACTTGGTATGTCTCCAACTCCTAGAAATAACATCATGCCCCATCTCCCTTACTTCCAGCTGGTAAGTATCACATAATTCCTTACAAACTTTTGACACAGATTCCCAATTCGGGCATTCAGAACATATAGCAAGTTGCTGTAAGCAAGCACATTCTCATTCAAAGTTGCAAGTTACTATGTAGGAACAAGTTTGTATAGGTATTTCAAAGATGCCCAGAACTGAGCTAAACGTTGTATGTCTCCAACTCCTAGAAATAACTTCATGCCCCATCTCCCTTACTTCCAGCTAGTAAGGATCACATAATTCCTAACAAAGTTTTGACACAGATTCCCAATTCGGGCATTCAGAAATTATAGCACGTTGCTGTAAGCAAGCACATTCTCATTCAAAGTTGCAAGTTACTATGTAGGAAGAAGTTTGTATAAGAGTTTCAAAGATGCCCAGAACTGAGCTAAACGTTGTATGTCTCCAACTCCTAGAAATAACTTAATGCCCCATCTCCCTTACTTCCAGCTAGTAAGGATCACATAATTCCTAACAAAGTTTTGACACAGATTCCCAATTCGGGCATTCAGAACATATAGCACGTTGCTGTAAGCAAGCACATTCTCATTCAAAGTTGCAAGTTACTATGTAGGAACAAGTTTGTATAGGTATTTCAAAGATGCCCAGAACTGTGCTAAACATGGTATGTGTCCAACTCCTAGAAATACCTTCATACCCCAACTCCTTTACTTCCAGCTAGTAAGGATCACATAATTCCAAACAAATTTTGACACAGATTCCCAATTCGGGCATTCAGAACATATAGCACGTTGATGTAAGCAAGCACATTGTCATTCAAAGTTGCAAGTTACAATGTAGGAACAAGTTTGTATAGGTATTTCAAAGATGCTCAGAACTGAGCTAAACTTGGTATGTCTCCAACTCCTAGAAATAACTTCATGCCCCATCTCCCTTACTTCCATCTAGTAAGGATCACATAATTCCTAACAAAATTTTGACACAGATTCCCAATTCGGGCATTCAGAACATGTAGCACGTTGCTGTAAGCAAGCACATTCAATTCAAAGTTGCAAGTTACTATGTAGGAACAAGTTTGTATAGGTATTTCAAAGATGCCCAGAACTGAGGTAAATGTTGTATGTCTGCAACTCCTAGAAATAACTTCATGCCCCATCTCCCTTACTTCCAGCTAGTAAGGATCACATAATTCCTAACAAAATTTGACACAGATTCCCAATTCGTGAATTGAGAACATATAGCACGTTGCTGTAAACAAGAACATTCTCATTCAAAGTTGCAAGTTACTATGTAGGAACAAGTTTGTATGGGTATTTCAAAGATGCCCAGAACTGTGCTAAACTTGGTATGTATCCAACTCCTAGAAATACCTTCATGCCCCAACTCCCTTACTTCCAGCTAGTAAGGATCACATAATTCCTAACAAAGTTTTGACACAGATTCCCAATTCGGGCATTCAGAACATATAGCGCGTTGCTTTAAGCAAGCACATTCTCATTCAAAGTTGCAAGTTAATATGTAGGAGCAAGTTTGTATAGGTATTTCAAAGATGCCCAGAACTGAGCTAAACTTGGTATGTCTCAAACTCCTAGAAATAACTTCATGCCCCAACTCCCTTACTTCCAGCTAGTAAGGATCACATAATTCCTAACAAAGTTTTGACACAGATTCCCAATTCGGGCATTCAGAACATATAGCACGTTGCTGTAAGCAAGCACATTCTTATTCAAAGATGCAAGTTACTATGCAGGAGCAAGTTTGAATAGGTATTTCAAAGATGCCCAGAACTGTGCTAAACTTGGTATGTGTCCAATTTCTAGAAATACCTTCATGCCCCAACTCCCTTACTTCCAGCTAGTAAGGATCACATAATTCCTAACAAAGTTTTGACACAGATTCCCAATTCGGGCATTCAGAACATATAGCACGTTGATGTAAGCAAGCACATTCTCATTCAAAGTTGCATGTTAATATGTAGGAACAAGTTTGTATAGGTATTTCAAAGATGCCCAGAACTGAGCTAAACGTGGTATGTCTCCAACTCCTAGAAATATCTTCATGCCCCATCTCCCTTACTTCCAGCTAGTAAGGATCACATAATTCCTAAAAGTGTTTTGACACAGATTCCCAATTCGGGCATTCAGAACATATAGCACGTTGCTGTAAGCAAGCACATTCTCATTCAAAGTTGCAAGTTACTATGTAGGAACAAGTTTGTATAGGATTTTCAAAGATGCCCAGAACTGAGCTAAACTTGGTATGTGTCCAACCTCTAGAAATAACTTCATGCCCCAACTCCATTACTTCCAGCTAGTAAGGATCACATAATTCCTAACAATGATTTGACACAGATTCCCAATTCGGGCATTCAGAACATATAGCAAGTTGCTGTAAGCAAGCACATTCTCATTCAAAGTTGAAAGTTACCATGTAGGAACAAGTTTGTATAGGTATTTCAAAGATGCCCAGAACTGAGCTATAAGTTGTATGTCTCCAACTCCTAGAAATAACTTCATGCCCCATCTCCCTTACTTCCAGCTAGTAAGGATCACATAATTACTAACAAAGTTTTGACACAGATTCCCACTTCGGGCATTTAGAACATGTAGCACCTTGCTGTAAGCAAGCACATTCAATTGAAAGTTGCAAGTTACTATGTAGGAACAAGTTTGTATAGGTATTTCAAAGATGCCCAGAACTGAGCTAAACGTTGTATGTCTCCAACTCCTAGAAATAACTTCACGCCCCATCTCACTTACTTCCAGCTAGTAAGGATCACGTAATTTCTAACAAAGTTTTGACACAGATTCCCAATTCGGGCATTCAGAACATATAGCACGTTGCTGTAAGCAAGCACATTCTCATTCAAATTTGCAAGTTACTATGTAGGAACAAGTTTGTATAGGTATTTCAAAGATGCCCAGAACTGAGCTAAACTTGGTATGTGTCCAACTCATAGAAATACCTTAATACCACCTCTCCCTTACTTCCAGCTAGTAAGGATCACATAATTCCTAACAAAATTTGACACTGATTCCCAATTCGGGCATTCAGAACATATAGCACGTTGTTGTAAGCAATCACATTCTCATTCAAAGTTGCAAGTTACTATGTAGGAACAAGTTTGTATAGGTATTTCAAAGATGTCCAGAACTGAGCTAAACTTGGTATGTGTCCAACTCCTATAAATAACTTCATGGCCCATCTCCCTTACTTCCAGCTAGTAAGGATCACATAATTCCTAACAAAGTTTTGACACAGATTCCCAATTCGGGCATTCAGAACATGTAGCACGTTGCTGTAAGCAACCACATTCTCATTCAAAGTTGCAAGTTACTATGTAGGAACAAGTTTGTAAAGGTATTTCAAAGATGCCCAGAACTGAGCTAAACTTGGTATGTCTCCAACTCCTAGAAATAACTTCATGCCCCATCACCCTTACTTCCAGCTAATAAGGATCACATAATTCCTAAAAAAGTTTTGACACAGATTCCCAATTCGGGCATTCAGAACATATAGGACGTTGCTGTAAGCAAGCACATTCTCATTCAAAGTTGCATGTTACTAAGTAGGAACAAGTTTGTATAGGTATTTCACAAATGCCCAGAACTGAGCTAAACGTTTTATGTCTCCAACTCCTAGAAATAACTTCATGCCCCATCTCCCTTACTTCCAGCTAGTAAGGATCACATAATTCCTAACAAAGTTTTGACACAGATTCCCAATTCGGGCATTCAGAACATATAGCACGTTGCTGTAAGCAAGCACATTCTCATTCAAAGTTGCAAGTTACTATGTAGGAACAAGTTTGTATAGGTATTTCAAAGATGCCCAGAACTGAGCTAAACGTTGTATGTCTCCAACTCCTAGAAATAACTTCATGCCCCATCTCCCTTACTTCCAGCTAGTAAGGATCACATAATTCCTAACAAAGTTTTGACACAGATTCCCAATTCGGGCATTCAGAACATATAGCACGTTGCTGTAAGCAAGCACATTCTCATTCAAAGTTGCAAGTTACTATGTAGGAACAAGTTTGTATAGGTATTTCAAAGATGCCCAGAACTGTGCTATACATGGTATGTGTCCAACTCCTAGAAATACCTTCATACCCCAACTCCCTTACTTCCAGCTAGTAAGGATCACATAATTCCTAACAAATTTTGACACAGATTCCCAATTCGGGCATTCATTACATATAGCACGTTGCTGTAAGCAAGCACATTCTCATTCAAAGTTGCAAGTTACTATGTAGAAACAAGTTTGTATAGGTATTTCAAAGATACCCAGAACTGAGCTAAACGTTGTATGTCTCCAACTCCTAGAAATAACTTCATGTCCCATCTCCCTTACTTCCAGCTAGTAAGGATCACATAATTCCTAACAAAGTTTTAACACAGATTCCCAATTCGGGCATTCAGAACATGTAGCACGTTGCTGTAAGCAAGCACATTCAATTCAAAGTTGCAAGTTACTATGTAGGAACAAGTTTGTATAGGTATTTAAAAGATGCCCAGAACTGAGCTAAACGTTGTATGTCTCCAACTCATAGAAATAACTTCATGCCCCATCTCCCTTACTTCCAGCTAGTAAGGATCACATAATTCCTAACAAAATTTGACACATTCCCAATTCGGGGATTCAGAACATATAGCACGTTGCTGTAAGCAATCACATTCTCATTCAAAGTTGCAAGTTACTATGTAGGAACAAGTTTGTATAGGTATTTCAAAGATGCCCAGAACTGAGCTAAACTTGGTATGTGTCCAACTCCTAGAAATAACTTCATGCCCCATCTCCCTTACTTCCAACTAGTAAGGATCACATAATTCCCAACAAAGTTTTGACACAGATTCCCAATTCGGGCATTCAGAACATGTAGCACGTTGCTGTAAGGAAGCACATTCTCATTCAAAGTTGCAAGTTACTATGTAGGAACAAGTTTGTATAGGTATTTCAAAGATGCCCAGAACTGAGCTAAACGTTGTATGTCTCCAACTCCTAGAAATAACTTCATGCCCCATCTCCCTTACTTCCAGCTAGTAAGGATCACATAATTCCTAACAAAGTTTTGACACATATTCCCAATTCGGGCATTCAGAACATATAGCACGTTGCTGTAAGCAAGCACATTCTCATTCAAAGTTGCAAGTTACTATGTAGGAACAAGTTTGTATAGGTATTTCAAAGATGCCCAGAACTGAGCTAAACTTGGTATGTCTCCAATTCCTAGAAATAACTTCATGCCCCATCTCCCTTACTTCCAGCTAGTAAGGATCACATAATTCCTAACAAAGTTTTGACACAAATTCCCAATTCGGGCATTCAGAACATATAGCACGTTGCTGTAAGCAAGCACATTCTCATTCAAAGTTGCAAGTTACTATGTAGGAAAAAGTTTGTAAAGGTATTTCAAAGATGCCCAGAACTGAGCTAAACGTTGTATGTCTCCAACTCCTAGAAATAACTTCATTCCTCATCACCTTTACTTCCAGCTAGTAAGGATCACATAATTCCTAACAAAGTTTTGACACAGATTCCCAATTCGGGCATTCAGAACATATAGCACGTTGCTGTAAGCAAGCACATTCTCATTCAAAGTTGCAAGTTACTATTTATGAACAAGTTTGTATAGGTATTTCAAAGATGCCCATAACTGAGCTAAACTTGGTATGTCTCCAACTCCTAGAAATAACTTCATGCCCCATCTCCCTTACTTCCAGCTAGTAAGGATCACATAATTCCTAACAAAGTTTTGACACAGATTCCCAATTCGGGCATTCAGAACATATAGCACGTTGCTGTAAGCAAGCACATTCTCATTCAAAGTTGCAAGTTACTATGTAGGAACAAGTTTGTAAAGGTATTTCAAAGATGCCCAGAACTGAGCTAAACGTAGTATGTGTCCAATTCCTAGAAATAACTTCATGCCCCATCTACCTTACTTCCAGCTAGTAAGGATCACATAATTACTAACAAAGTTTTGACACAGATTACCAATTCGGGCATTCAGAACATATAGCACGTTGCTGTAAGCAAGCACATTCTCATTCAAAGTTGCAAGTTACTATGTAGGAACAAGTTTGTATAGGTATTTCAAAGATGCCCAGAACTGTGCTAAACTTGGTATGTGTCCAACTCCTAGAAATACCTTCATGCCCCAACTCCCTTACTTCCAGCTAGTAAGGATCACATAATTCCTAACAAATTTTGACACAGATTCCCAATTCGGGCATTCAGAACATATAGCACGTTGCTGTAAGCAAGCACATTCTCATTCAAAGTTGCAAGTTAATATGTAGGAACAAGTTTGTATAGGTATTTCAAAGATGCCCAGAACTGAGCTAAACTTGGTATGTTTCCAAATCCTAGAAATAATTTCATACCCCATCTCCCTTACTTCCAGCTAGTAAGGATCACATAATTCCTAACAAAGATTTGACACAGATTCCCAATTCGGGCATTCAGAACATGTAGCGCGTTGCTGTAACCAAGCACATTCTCATACAAAGTTGCAAGTTACTATGTAGGAAAAAGTTTGTAAAGGTATTTCAAAGATGCCCAGAACTGAGCTAAATGTTGTATGTCTCCAACTCCTAGAAATAACTTCATGCCTCATCACCTTTACTTCCAGCTAGTAAGGATCACATAATTCCTAATAAAGTTTTGACACAGATTCCCAATTCGGGCATTCAGAACATATAGCACGTTGCTGTAAGCAAGCACATTCTCATTCAAAGTTGCAAGTTACTATGTATGAACAAGTTTGTATAGGTATTTCAAAGATGCCCAGAACTGAGCTAAACTTGGTATGTCTCCAACTCCTAGAAATAACTTCATGACTCATCTCCCGTACTTCCAGCTAGTAAGGATCACATAATTCCTAACAAAGTTTTGACACAGATTCCCAATTCGGGCATTCAGAACATATAGCACGTTGCTGTAAGCCAGCAGATTCTCATTCAAAGTTGCAAGTTGCTATGTAGGAACAAGTTTGTAAAGGTATTTCAAAGATGCCCAGAACTGAGCTAAACGTAGTATGTGTCCAATTCCTAGAAATAACTTCATGCCCCATCTCCCTTACTTCCAGGTAGTAAGGATCACATAATTCCTAACAAAGTTTTGACATAGATTCCCAATTCGGGCATTCAGAACATATAGTACGTTGCTGTAAGCAAGCACATTCAATTCAAAGTTGCAAGTTACTATGTAGGAACAAGTTTGTATAGGTATTTCAAAGATGCCCAGAACTGAGGTAAATGTTGTATGTCTGCAACTCCTAGAAATAACTTCATGCCCCATCTCCCTTACTTCTAGCTAGTAAGGATCACATAATTCCTAACAAAATTTGACACAGATTCCCAATTCGGGCATTCAGAACATATAGCACGTTGATGTAAGCAAGCACATTCTCATTCAAAGTTGCAAGTTACTATGTAGAAACAAGTTTGTATAGGTATTTCAAAGATACCCAGAACTGAGCTAAACGTTGTATGTCTCCAACTCCTAGAAATAACTTCATGTCCCATCTCCCTTACTTCCAGCTAGTAAGGATCACATAATTCCTAACAAAGTTTTGACACAGATTCCCAATTCGGGCATTCAGAACATGTAGCACGTTGCTGTAAGCAAGCACATTCAATTCAAAGTTGCAAGTTACTATGTAGGAACAAGTTTGTATAGGTATTTAAAAGATGCCCAGAACTGAGCTAAACGTTGTATGTCTCCAACTCATAGAAATAACTTCATGCCCCATCTCCCTTACTTCCAGCTAGTAAGGATCACATAATTCCTAACAAAATTTGACACAGATTCCCAATTCGGGCATTCAGAACATATAGCACGTTGCTGTAAGCAATCACATTCTCATTCAAAGTTGCAAGTTACTATGTAGGAACAAGTTTGTATAGGTATTTCAAAGATGCCCAGAACTGAGCTAAACTTGGTATGTGTCCAACTCCTAGAAATAACTTCATGCCCCATCTCCCTTACTTCCAGCTAGTAAGGATCACATAATTCCCAACAAAGTTTTGACACAGATTCCCAATTCGGGCATTCAGAACATGTAGCACGTTGCTGTAAGGAAGCACATTCTCATTCAAAGTTGCAAGTTACTATGTAGGAACAAGTTTGTATAGGTATTTCAAAGATGCCCAGAACTGAGCTAAACGTTGTATGTCTCCAACTCCTAGAAATAACTTCATGCCCCATCTCCCTTACTTCCAGCTAGTAAGGATCACATAATTCCTAACAAAGTTTTGACACAGATTCCCAATTCGGGCATTCAGAACATATAGCACGTTGCTGTAAGCAAGCACATTCTCATTCAAAGTTGCAAGTTACTATGTAGGAACAAGTTTGTATAGGTATTTCAAAGATGCCCAGAACTGTGCTAAACATGGTATGTGTCCAACTCCTAGAAATACCTTCATACCCCAACTGCCTTACTTCCAGCTTGTAAGGATCACATAATTCCTAACAAATTTTCACACAGATTCCCAATTCGGGCATTCAGAACATATAGCACGTTGATGTAAGCAAGCACATTCTCATTCAAAGTTGCAAGTTACAATGTAGGAACAAGTTTGTATAGGTATTTAAAAGATGCTCAGAACTGAGCTAAACTTGGTATGTCTCCAACTCCTAGAAATAACTTCATGCCCCATCTCCCTTACTTCCATCTAGTAAGGATCACATAATTCCTAACAAAATTTTGACACAGATTCCCAATTCGGGCATTCAGAACATGTAGCACGTTGCTGTAAGCAAGCACATTCAATTCAAAGTTGCAAGTTACTATGTAGGAACAAGTTTGTATAGGGATTTCAAAGATGCCCAGAACTGAGGTAAATGTTGTATGTCTGCAACTCCTAGAAATAACTTCATGCCCCATCTCCCTTACTTCCAGCTAGTAAGGATCACATAATTCCTAACAAAATTTGACACAGATTCCCAATTCGTGAATTGAGAACATATAGCACGTTGCTGTAAGCAAGAACATTCTCATTCAAAGTTGCAAGTTACTATGTAGGAACATGTTTGTATGGGTATTTCAAAGATGCCCAGAACTGTGCTAAACTTGGTATGTCTCCAACTCCTAGAAATACATTCATGCCCCAACTCCCTTACTTCCAGCTAGTAAGGATCACATAATTCCTAACAAAGTTTTGACACAGATTCCCAATTCGGGCATTCAGAGCATATAGCACGTTGCTGTAAGCAAGCACATTCTCATTCAAAGTTGCAAGTTACTATGTAGGAACAAGTTTGTATAGGTATTTCAAAGATGCCCAGAACTGAGCTAAACTTGGTATGTCTCAAACTCCTAGAAATAACTTCATGCCCCAACTCCCTTACTTCCAGCTAGTAAGGATCACATAATTCCTAACAATGTTTTGACACAGATTCCCAATTCGGGCATTCAGAACATATAGCACGTTGCTGTAAGCAAGCACATTCTTATTCAAAGATGCAAGTTACTATGCAGGAGCAATTTTGTATAGGTATTTCAAAGATGCCCAGAACTGTGCTAAACTTGGTATGTGTCCAATTCCTAGAAATACCTTCTTGCCCCAACTCCCTTACTTCCAGCTAGTAAGGATCACATAATTCCTAACAATGATTTGACACAGATTCCCAATTCGGGCATTCAGAACATATAGCAAGTTGCTGTAAGCAAGCACATTCTCATTCAAAGTTGAAAGTTACCATGTAGGAACAAGTTTGTATAGGTATTTCAAAGATGCCCAGAACTGAGCTAAACGTTGTATGTCTCCAACTCCTAGAAATAACTTCACGCCCCATCTCCCTTACTTCCAGCTAGTAAGGATCACATAATTACTAACAAAGTTTTGACACAGATTCCCACTTCGGGCATTTAGAACATGTAGCACGTTGCTGCAAGCAAGCACATTCAATTGAAATTTGCAAGTTACTATGTAGGAACAAGTTTGTATAGGTATTTCAAAGATGCCCAGAACTGAGCTAAACGTTGTATGTCTCCAACTCCTGGAAATAACTTCATGCCCAATCTCCCTTACTTCCAACTAGTAAGGATCACAAAATTTCTAACAAAGTTTTGACACAGATTCCCAATTCAGGCATTCAGAACATGTAGCACGTTGCTGTAAGCAAGCACATTCTCATTCACAGTTGCAAGGTACTATGTAGGAACAAGTTTGTAAAGGTATTTCAAAGATGCCCAGAACTGAGCTAAACTTGGTATGTCTCCAACTCCTAGAAATAACTTCATGCCCCATCACCCTTACTTCCAGCTAGTGAGGATCACATAATTCCTAACAAAGTTTTGACACAGATTCCCAATTCGGGCATTCAGAACATATAGCACGTTGCTGTAAGCAAGCACATTCTCATTCAAAGTTGCAAGATACTATGTAGGAACAAGTTTGAATAGGACTTTCAAAGATGCCCAGAACTGAGCTAAACGTTGTATTTCTCCAACTCCTAGAAATAACTTCATGCCCCATCTCCCTTACTTCCAGCTAGTAAGGATCACATAATTCCTAACAAAGTTTTGACACAGATTCCCAATTCGGGCATTCAGAACTTATAGCACGTTGCTGTAAGCAAGCACATTCTCATTCAAAGTTGCAAGTTACTATGTAGGAACAAGTTTGTATAGGTATTTCAAAGATGCCCAGAACTGAGCTAAACGTTGTATGTCTCCAACTCCTGGAAATAACTTCATGCCCCATCTCCCTTACTTCCATCTAGGAAGGATCACATAATTTCTAACAAAGTTTTGACACAGATCCCAATTCGGGCATTCAGAACATATAGCACGTTGCTCTAAGAAAGAACATTCTGATCCAAAGTTGCAAGTTACTATGTAGGAACAAGTTTGTAAAGGTATTTCAAAGATGCCCAGAACTGAGCTAAACGTTGTATGTCTCCAAATCCTTGAACTAACTTCATGCCCAATCTCCCTTTCTTCCAGCTAGTAAGGATCACATCATTCCTAACAAAGTTTTGACACAGATTCCCAATTCGGGCATTCAGAACATATAGCACGTTGCTGTAAGCAAGCACATTGTCATTCAAAGTTGCAAGTTACTATGTAGGAACAAGTCTGTATAGGTATTTCAAAGATGCCCAGAACTGAGCTAAACGTTGTATGTCTCCAACTCCTAGAAATAACTTCATGCCCCATCTCCCTTACTTCCAGCTACTAAGGATCACATAATTCCTAAAAGTGTTTTGACACATATTCCCAATTCGGGCATTCAGAACATATAGCACGTTGCTGTAAGCAACCACATTCTCATTCAAAGTTGCAAGTTACTATGTAGGAACAAGTTTGTATACGACTTTCAAAGATGCCCAGAACTGAGCTAAACTTGGTATGTGTCCAACCTCTAGAAATAACTTCATGCCCCAACTCCATTACTTCCAGCTAGTAAGGATCACATAATTCCTAACAATGATTTGGCACAGATTCCCACTTCGGGCATTCAGAACATAGAGCAAGTTGCTGTAAGCAAGAATATTCTCATTCAAAGTTGCAAGTTAATATGTAGGAACAAGTTTGTATAGGTATTTCAAAGATGCCCAGAACTGAGCTAAACGTTGTATGTCTCCAACTCCTAGAAATAACTTCATGCCCCATCTCACTTACTTCCAGCTAGTAAGGATCACATAATTCCTAACAAAGTTTTGACACAGATTCCCAATTCGGGCATTCAGAACATATAGCACGTTGCTGTAAGCAAGCACATTCTCATTCAAAGTTGCAAGATACTAAGTAGGAACAAGTTTGAATAGGACTTTCAAAGATGCCCAGAACTGAGCTAAACGTTGTATGTCTCCAACTCCTAGAAATAAATTCAAGCCCCATCTCCCTTACTTCCAGCTAATAAGGATCACATAATTCCTAACAAAGATTTGACACAGATTCCTAATTCGGGTATTCAGAACATGTAGCACGTTGCTGTAAGCAAGCAAATTCAATTCAAAGTTGCAAGTTACTATGTAGGAACAAGTTTGTATAGCTATTTCAAAGATGCCCAGAACTGAGCTAAACGTTGTATGTCTCAAACTTCTGGAAATAACTTCATGCCCAATCTCCCTTACTTCCATCTAGTAAGGATCACATAATTTCTAACAAAGTTTTGACACAGATTCCCAATTCGGGCTTTCAGAACATGTAGCACGTTGCTGTAAGCAAGCACATTCTCATTCAAAGATGCGAGTTACTATGTAGGAGCAAGATTGAATAGGTATTTCAAAGATGCCCAGAACTGTGCTAAATTGGTATGTGTCCAATTCCTAGAAATACCTTCATGCCCCAACTCCCTTACGTCCAGCTAGTAAGGATCACATAATTCCTAACAAATTTTGACACAGATTCCCAATTCGGGCATTCAGAACATATAGCACGTTGATGTAAGCAAGCACATTCTCATTCAAAGTTGCAAGTTAATATGTAGGAACAAGTTTGTATAGGTATTTCAAAGATGCCCAGAACTGAGCTAAACTTGGTATGTGTCCAAATCCTAGAATAAATTTCATGCCCCATCTCCCTTACTTTCAGGTAGTAAGGATCACATAATTCCTAACAAAGTTTTGACACAAATTCCCAATTCGGGCATTCAGAACATGTATCACGTTGCTGTAAGCAAGCACATTCTCATTCAAAATTGCAAGTTACTATGTAGGAACAAGTTTGTAAAGGTATTTCAAAGATTCCCAGAACTGAGCTAAACGTGGTATGTCTCCAACTCCTAGAAATATCTTCATGCCCCATCTCCCTTACTTCCAGCTAGTAAGGATCACATAATTCCTAAAAGTGTTTTGACACAGATTCCCAATTCGGGCATTCAGAACATATAGCACGTTGCTGTAAGCAACCACATTCTCATTCAAAGTTGCAAGTTACTATGTAGGAACAAGTTTGTATAGGACTTTCTAAGATGCCCAGAACTGAGCTAAACTTGGTATGTGTCCAACCTCTAGAAATAACTTCATGCCCCAACTCCATTACTTCCAGCTAGTAAGGATCACATAATTCCTAACAATGATTTGACACAGATTCCCAATTCGGGCATTCAGAACATATAGCAAGTTGCTGTAAGCAAGCACATTCTCATTCAAAGTTGAAAGTTATCATGTAGGAACAAGTTTGTATAGGTATTTCAAAGATGCCCAGAACTGAGCTAAACGTTGTATGTCTCCAACTCCTAGAAATAACTTCATGCCCCATCTCACTTACTTCCAGCTAGTAAGGATCACATAATTCCTAACAAAGTTTTGACACAGATTCCTAATTCGGGCATTCAGAACATATAGCACGTTGCTGTAAGCAAGCACATTCTCATTCAAAGTTGCAAGATACTATGTAGGAACAAGTTTGAATAGGACTTTCAAAGATGCCCAGAACTGAGCTAAACGTTGTATGTCTCCAACTCCTAGAAATAACTTCATGCCCCATCTCCCTTACTTCCAGCTAGTAAGGATCACATAATTCCTAACAAAGATTTGACACAGATTCCCAATTCGGGCATTCAGAACATGTAGCACGTTGCTGTAAGCAAGCAAATTCAATTCAAAGTTGCAAGTTACTATGTAGGAACAAGTTTGTATAGCTATTTCAAAGATGCCCAGAACTGAGCTAAACGTTGTATGTCTCAAACTTCTGGAAATAACTTCATGCCCAATCTCCCTTACTTCAATCTAGTAAGGATCACATAATTTCTAACAAAGTTTTGACACAGATTCCCAATTCGGGCTTTCAGAACATGTAGCACGTTGCTGTAAGCAAGCACATTCTCATTCAAAGTTGCAAGTTGCTATGTAGGAACAAGTTTGTAAAGGTATTTCAAAGATGCCCAGAACTGAGCTAAACGTAGTATGTGTCCAATTCCTAGAAATAACTTCATGCCCCATCTCCCTTACTTCCAGGTAGTAAGGATCACATAATTCCTAACAAAGTTTTGACATAGATTCCCAATTCTTGCATTCAGAACATATAGCACGTTGCTGTAAGCAAGCACATTCTCATTCAAAGTTGCAAGTTACTATGTAGGAACAAGTTTGTATAGGTATTTCAAAGATGCCCAGAACTGTGCTAAACATGGTATGTGTCCAACTCCTAGAAATACCTTCATACCCCAACTCTCTTACTTCCAGCTAGTAAGGATCACATAATTCCTAACAAATTTTGACACAGATTCCCAATTCGGGCATTCAGAACATATAGCACGTTGATGTAAGCAAGCACATTGTCATTCAAAGTTGCAAGTTACAATGTAGGAACAAGTTTGTATAGGTATTTCAAAGATGCCCAGAACTGAGCTAAACTTGGTATGTCTCCAACTCCTAGAAAAAACTTCATGCCCCATCTCCCTTACTTCCATCTAGTAAGGATCACATAATTCCTAACAAAATTTTGACACAGATTCCCAAATCGGGCATTCAGAACATGTAGCACGTTGCTGTAAGCAAGCACATTCAATTCAAAGTTGCAAGTTACTATGTAGGAACAAGTTTGTATAGGTATTTCAAAGATGCCCAGAACTGAGGTAAATGTTGTATGTCTCCAAATCCTAGAAATAACTTCATGCCCCATCTCCCTTACTTCCAGCTAGTAAGGATCACATAATTCCTAACAAAATTTGACACAGATTCCCAATTCTTGAATTGAGAACATATAGCTCGTTGCTGTAAGCAAGAACATTCTCATTCAAAGTTGCAAGTTACTATGTAGGAACAAGTTTGTATGGGTATTTCAAAGATGCCCAGAACTGTGCTAAACTTGGTATGTCTCCAACTCCTAGAAATACCTTCATGCCCCAACTCCCTTACTTCCAGCTAGTAAGGATCACATAATTCCTAACAAAGTTTTGACACAGATTCCCAATTCGGGCATTCAGAACATATAGCACGTTGCTTTAAGCAAGCACATTCTCATTCAAAGTTGCAAGTAAATATGTAGGAGCAAGTTTGTATAGGTATTTCAAAGATGCCCAGAACTGAGCTAAACTTGGTATGTCTCAAACTCCTAGAAATAACTTCATGCCCCAACTCCCTTACTTCCAGCTAGTAAGGATCACATAATTCCTAACAAAGTTTTGACACAGATTCCCAATTCGGGCATTCAGAACATATAGCACGTTGCTGTAAGCAAGCACATTCTTATTCAAAGATGCAAGTTACTATGCAGGAGCAAGTTTGAATAGGTATTTCAAAGATGCCCAGAACTGTGCTAAACTTGGTATGTGTCCAATTCCTAGAAATACCTTCATGCCCCAACTCCCTTACTTCTAGCTAGTAAGGATCACATAATTTCTAACAAAGTTTTGACACAGATTCCCAATTCGGGCTTTCAGAACATGTAGCACGTTGCTGTAAGCAAGCACATTCTCATTCAAAGATGCGAGTTACTATGTAGGAGCAAGATTGAATAGGTATTTCAAAGATGCCCAGAACTGTGCTAAATTGGTATGTGTCCAATTCCTAGAAATACCTTCATGCCCCAACTCCCTTACTTCCAGCTAGTAAGGATCACATAATTCCTAACAAATTTTGACACAGATTCCCAATTCGGGCATTCAGAACATACAGCACGTTGATGTAAGCAAGCACATTCTCATTCAAAGTTGCAAGTTAATATGTAGGAACAAGTTTGTATAGGTATTTCAAAGATGCCCAGAACTGAGCTAAACTTGGTATGTGTCCAAATCCTAGAAAAAATTTCATGCCCCATCTCCCTTACTTTCAGCTAGTAAGGATCACATAATTCCTAACAAAGTTTTGACACAGATTCCCAATTCGGGCATTCAGAACATGTATCACGTTGCTGTAAGCAAGCACATTCTCATTCAAAATTGCAAGTTACTATGTAGGAACAAGTTTGTAAAGGTATTTCAAAGATTCCCAGAACTGAGCTAAACGTGGTATGTCTCCAACTCCTAGAAATATCTTCATGCCCCATCTCCCTTACTTCCAGCTAGTAAGGATCACATAATTCCTAAAAGTGTTTTGACACAGATTCCCAATTCGGACATTCAGAACATATAGCACGTTGCTGTAAGCAACCACATTCTCATTCAAAGTTGCAAGTTACTATGTAGGAACAAGTTTGTATAGGACTTTCTAAGATGCCCAGAACTGAGCTAAACTTGGTATGTGTCCAACCTCTAGAAATAACTTCATGCCCCAACTCCATTACTTCCAGCTAGTAAGGATCACATAATTCCTAACAATGATTTGACACAGATTCCCAATTCGGGCATTCAGAACATATAGCAAGTTGCTGTAAGCAAGCACATTCTCATTCAAAGTTGAAAGTTATCATGTAGGAACAAGTTTGTATAGGTATTTCAAAGATGCCCAGAACTGAGCTAAACGTTGTATGTCTCCAACTCCTAGAAATAACTTCATGCCCCATCTCACTTACTTCCACCTAGTAAGGATCACATAATTCCTAACAAAGTTTTGAGACAGATTCCCAATTCGGGCATTCAGAACATATAGCACGTTGCTGTAAGCAAGCACATTCTCATTCAAAGTTGCAAGATACTATGTAGGAACAAGTTTGAATAGGACTTTCAAAGATGCCCAGAACTGAGCTAAACGTTGTATGTCTCCAACTCCTAGAAATAACTTCATGCCCCATCTCCCTTACTTCCAGCTAGTAAGGATCACATAATTCCTAACAAAGATTTGACACAGATTCCCAATTCGGGCATTCAGAACATGTAGCACGTTGCTGTAAGCAAGCAAATTCAATTCAAAGTTGCAAGTTACTATGTAGGAACAAGTTTGTATAGCTATTTCAAAGATGCCCAGAACTGAGCTAAACGTTGTATGTCTCAAACTTCTGGAAATAACTTCATGCCCAATCTCCCTTACTTCAATCTAGTAAGGATCACATAATTTCTAACAAAGTTTTGACACAGATTCCCAATTCGGGCTTTCAGAACATGTAGCACGTTGCTGTAAGCAAGCACATTCTCATTCAAAGATGCGAGTTACTATGTAGGAGCAAGTTTGAATAGGTATTTCAAAGATGCCCAGAACTGTGCTAAACTTGGTATGTGTCCAATTCCTAGAAATACCTTCATGCCCCAACTCCCTTACTTCCAGCTAGTAAGGATCACATAATTCCTAACAAACTTTGACACAGATTCCCAATTCGGGCATTCAGAACATATAGCACGTTGATGTAAGCAAGCACATTCTCATTCAAAGTTGCAAGTTAATATGTAGGAACAAGTTTGTATAGGTATTTCAAATATGCCCAGAACTTAGCTAAACTTGGTATGTGTCCAAATCCTAGAGAAAATTTCATGCCCCATCTCCCTTACTTCCAGCTAGTAAGGATCACATAATTCCTAACAAAGTTTTGACACAAATTCCCAATTCGGGCATTCAGAACATGTATCACGTTGCTGTAAGCAAGCACATTCTCATTCAAAATTGCAAGTTACTATGTAGGAACAAGTTTGTAAAGGTATTTCAAAGATTCCCAGAACTGAGCTAAACGTGGTATGTCTCCAACTCCTAGAAATATCTTCATGCCCCATCTCCCTTACTTCCAGCTAGTAAGGATCACATAATTCCTAAAAGTGTTTTGACACAGATTCCCAATTCGGGCATTCAGAACATATAGCACGTTGCTGTAAGCAACCACATTCTCATTCAAAGTTGCAAGTTACTATGTAGGAACAAGTTTGTATAGGACTTTCTAAGATGCCCAGAACTGAGCTAAACTTGGTATGTGTCCAACCTCTAGAAATAACTTCATGCCCCAACTCCATTACTTCCAGCTAGTAAGGATCACATAATTCCTAACAATGATTTGACACAGATTCCCAATTCGGGCATTCAGAAGATATAGCAAGTTGCTGTAAGCAAGCACATTCTCATTCAAAGTTGAAAGTTATCATGTAGGAACAAGTTTGTATAGGTATTTCAAAGATGCCCAGAACTGAGCTAAACGTTGTATGTCTCCAACTCCTAGAAATAACTTCATGCCCCATCTCACTTACTTCCACCTAGTAAGGATCACATAATTCCTAACAAAGTTTTGAGACAGATTCCCAATTCGGGCATTCAGAACATATAGCTCGTTGCTGTAAGCAAGCACATTCTCATTCAAAGTTGCAAGTTACTATGTAGGAACAAGTCTGTATAGGTATTTTAAAGACGCCCAGAACTGAGCTATACGTGGTATGTCTCCAACTCCTAGAAATAACTTCATGCCCCATCTCCCTTACTTCCTGCTAGTAAGGATCACATAATTCCTAACAAAGTTTTGACACAGATTCCCAATTTGGGCATTCAGAACATATAGCACATTGCTGTAAGCAAGCACATTCTCATTCAAAGTTGCAAGTTGCTATGTAGGAACAAGTTTGTAAAGGTATTTCAAAGATGCCCAGAACTGAGCTAAACGTAGTATGTGTCCAATTCCTAGAAATAACTTCATGCCCCATCTCCCTTACTTCCAGCTAGTAAGGATCACATAATTCCTAACAAAGTTTTGACATAGATTCCCAATTCGTGCATTCAGAACATATAGCACGTTGCTGTAAGCAAGCACATTCTCATTCAAAGTTGCAAGTTACTATGAAGGAACAAGTTTGTATAGGTATTTCAAAGATGCCCAGAACTGTGCTAAACATGGTATGTGTCCAACTCCTAGAAATACCTTCATACCCCAACTCCCTTACTTCCAGCTAGTAAGGATCACATAATTCCTAACAAATTTTGACACAGATTCCCAATTCGGGCATTCAGAACATATAGCACGTTGATGTAAGCAAGCACATTGTCATTCAAAGTTGCAAGTTACAATGTAGGAACAAGTTTGTATAGGTATTTCAAAGATGCCCAGAACTGAGCTAAACTTGGTATGTCTCCAACTCCTAGAAAAAACTTCATGCCCCATCAACCTTACTTCCATCTAGTAAGGATCACATAATTCCTAACAAAATTTTGACACAGATTCCCAATTCGGGCATTCAGAACATGTAGCACGTTGCTGTAAGCAAGCACATTCAATTCAAAGTTGCAAGTTACTATGTAGGAACAAGTGTGTATAGGTATTTCAAAGATGCCCAGAACTGAGGTAAATGTTGTATGTCTCCAAATCCTAGAAATAACTTCATGCCCCATCTCCCTTACTTCCAGCTAGTAAGGATCACATAATTCCTAACAAAATTTGACACAGATTCCCAATTCGTGAATTGAGAACATATAGCTCGTTGCTGTAAGCAAGAACATTCTCATTCAAAGTTGCAAGTTACTATGTAGGAACAAGTTTGTATGGGTATTTCAAAGATGCCCAGAACTGTGCTAAACTTGGTATGTCTCCAACTCCTAGAAATACCTTCATGCCCCAACTCCCTTACTTCCAGCTAGTAAGGATCACATAATTCCTAACAAAGTTTTGACACAGATTCCCAATTCGGGCATTCAGAACATATAGCACGTTGCTTTAAGCAAGCACATTCTCATTCAAAGTTGCAAGTAAATATGTAGGAGCAAGTTTGTATAGGTATTTCAAAGATGCCCAGAACTGAGCTAAACTTGGTATGTCTCAAACTCCTAGAAATAACTTCATGCCCCAACTCCCTTACTTCCAGCTAGTAAGGATCACATAATTCCTAACAAAGTTTTGACACAGATTCCCAATTCGGGCATTCAGAACATATAGCACGTTGCTGTAAGCAAGCACATTCTTATTCAAAGATGCAAGTTACTATGCAGGAGCAAGTTTGAATAGGTATTTCAAAGATGCCCAGAACTGTGCTAAACTTGGTATGTGTCCAATTCCTAGAAATACCTTCATGCCCCAACTCCCTTACTTCCAGCTAGTAAGGATCACATAATTCCTAACAAATTTTGACACAGATTCCCAATTCGGGCATTCAGAACATATAGCACGTTGATGTAAGCAAGCACATTCTCATTCAAAGTTGCACGTTAACATGTAGGAACAAGTTTGTATAGGTATTTCAAAGATGCCCAGAACTGAGCTAAACTTTGTATGTGTCCAAATCCTAGAAATAATTTCATGCCCCATATCCCTTACTTCCAGCTAGTAAGGATCACATAATTCCTAACAAAGTTTAGACACAGATTCCCAATTCGGGCATTCAGAATATGTAGCACGTTGCTGTAAGCAAGCACATTCTCATTCAAAGTTGCAAGTTACTATGTAGGAACAAGTTTGTAAAGGTATTTCAAAGATGCCCAGAACTGAGCTAAACGTTGTATGTCTCCAACTCCTTGAAATAACTTCATGCCCAATCTCCCTTGCTTCCAGCTGGTAAGGATCACATCATTCCTAACAAAGTTTTGACACAGTTTCCCAATTCGGGCATTCAGAACATATAGCACGTTGATGTAAGCAAGCACATTCTCATTCAAAGTTGCATGTTACTATGTAGGAACAAGTTTGTATAGGTATTTCAAAGATGCCCAGAACTGAGCTAAACTTGGTATGTGTCCAAATCCTAGAAATAATTTCATGCCCCATCTCCCTTACTTCCAGCTAGTAAGGATCACATAATTCCTAACAAAGTTTTGACACAGATTCCCAATTCGGGCATTCAGAACATGTAGCACGTTGCTGTAAGCAAGCACACTCTCATTCAAAGTTGCAAGTTACTATGTAGGAACAAGTTTGTAAAGGTATTTCAAAGATGCCCAGAACTGAGTTAAACGTTGTATGTCTCCAACTCCTTGAAATAACTTCATGCCCAATCTCCCTTACTTCCAGCTAGTAAGGATCACATCATTCCTAACAAAGTTTTGACACAGATTCCAAATTCGGGCATTCAGAACATATAGCACGTTGATGTAAGCAAGCACATTGTCATTCAAAGTTGCAAGTTACTATGTAGAAACAAGTTTGTACAGGTATTTCAAAGATGCCCAGAACTGAGCTAAACTTGGTATGTCTCCAACTCCTAGAAATAACTTCATGCCTCATCTCCCTTACTTCCAGCTAGTAAGGATCACATAATTCCTAACAAAGATTTGACATAGATTCCCAATTCGGGCATTCAGAACATATAGCACGTTGCTGTAAGCAAGCACATTCTCATTCAAAGTTGCAAGTTACTATGTAGGAACAAGTTTGTATAGGTATTTCAAAGATGCCCAGAACTGTGCTAAACATGGTATGTGTCCAACTCCTAGAAATACCTTCATACCCCAACTCCCTTACTTCCAGCTAGTAAGGATCACATAATTCCTAACAAATTTTGACACAGATTCCCAATTCGGGCATTCAGAACATATAGCACGTTGATGTAAGCAAGCACATTGTCATTCAAAGTTGCAAGTTACAATGTAGGAACAAGTTTGTATAGGTATTTCAAAGATGCCCAGAACTGAGCTAAACTTGGTATGTCTCCAACTCCTAGAAAAAACTTCATGCCCCATCTCCCTTACTTCCATCTAGTAAGGATCACATAATTCCTAACAAAATTTTGACACAGATTCCCAATTCGGGCATTCAGAACATGTAGCACGTTGCTGTAAGCAAGCACATTCAATTCAAAGTTGCAAGTTACTATGTAGGAACAAGTTTGTATAGGTATTTCAAAGATGCCCAGAACTGAGGTAAATGTTGTATGTCTCCAACTCCTAGAAATAACTTCATGCCCCATCTCCCTTACTTCCAGCTAGTAAGGATCACATAATTCCTAACAAAATTTGACACAGATTCCCAATTCGTGAATTGAGAACATATAGCTCGTTGCTGTAAGCAAGAACATTCTCATTCAAAGTTGCAAGTTACTATGTAGGAACAAGTTTGTATGGGTATTTCAAAGATATCCAGAACTGTGCTAAACTTGGTATGTCTCCAACTCCTAGAAATACCTTCATGCCCCAACTCCCTTACTTCCAGCTAGTAAGGATCACATAATTCCTAACAAAGTTTTGACACAGATTCCCAATTCGGGCATTCAGAACATATAGCACGTTGCTGTAAGCAAGCACATTCTCATTCAAAGTTGCAAGTTACTATGTAGGAACAAGTTTGTATAGGTATTTCAAAGATGCCCAGAACTGAGCTAAAGGTTGTATGTCTCCAACTCCTAGAAATAACTTCATGCCCCATCTCCCTTACTTCCATCTAGTAAGGATCACATAATTCCTAACAAAGTTTTGACACAGATTCCCAATTCGGGCATTCAGAACATATAGTACGTTGCTGTAAGCAAGCACATTCAATTCAAAGTTGCAAGTTACTATGTAGGAACAAGTTTGTATAGGTATTTCAAAGATGCCCAGAACTGAGCTTAACGTTGTATGTCTTCAACTCCTAGAAATAACTTCATGCCCCATCTCCCTTACTTCCAGCTAGTAAGGATCACATAATTCCTAACAAAGTTTTGACACAGATTCCCAATTCGGGCATTCAGAACATATAGCACGTTGCTGTAAGCAAGCACATTCTCATTCAAAGTTGCAAGTTACTATGTAGGAACAAGTTTGTATAGGTATTTCAAAGATGCCCAACACTGAGCTAAACTTGGTATGTGTCCAACTCCTAGAAATAACTTCATGCCCCATCTCCCTTACTTCCAGCTAGTAAGGATCACATAATTCCTAACAAAGTTTTGACACAGATTCCCAATTCTGGCATTCACAACATATGGCACGTTGCTGTAAGCAAGCACATTCTGATTCAAAGTTGCAAGTTACTATGTAGGAACAAGTTTGTATAGGTATTTCAAAGATGCCCAGAACTGAGGTAAACTTGGTATGTCTCCAACTCCTAGAAATAACTTCATGCCCCATCTCCCTTACTTCGAGCTAGTAAGGATCACATAATTCCTAAAAAGTTTTGACACAGATTCCCAGTTCGGGCATTCAGAACATATAGCACGTTGCTGTAAGCAAGCACATTCTCATTCAAAGTTGCAAGTTACTATGTAGAAACAAGTTTGTATAGGTATTTCAAAGATGCCCAGAACTGAGCTAAACTTGGTATGTGTCCAACCTCTAGAAATAACTTCATGCCCCAACTCCCTTACTTTCAGCTAGTAAGGATCACATAATTCCTAACAAAGTTTTGACACAGATTCCCAATTCGGGCATTCAGAACATATAGCAAGTTGCTGTAAGCAAGCACATTCTCATTCAAAGTTGCAAGTTACTATGTAGGAACAAGTTTGTATAGGTATTTAAAAGATGCCCAGAACTGAGCTAAACGTTGTATGTCTCCAACTCCTAGAAATAACTTCATGCCCCATCTCCCTTACTTCCAGCTAGTAAGGATCACATAATTCCTAACAAATTTTTGACACAGATTCCCAATTCGGGCATTCAGAACATATAGCACGTTGCTCTAAGCAAGCACATTCTCATTCAAAGTTGCAAGTTAATGTAGGAACAAGTTTGTATAGGTATTTCAAAGATGCCCAGAACTGAGCTAAACGTTGTATGTCTCCAACTCCTAGAAATAACTTCATGCCCCATCTCCCTTACTTCCAGCTATTAAGGATCACATAATTCCTAACAAAGTTTTGACACAGATTCCAAATTCGGGCATTCAGAACATGTAGCACGTTGCTGTAAGCAAGGACATTCAATTCAAAGTTGCAAGTTACTATGTAGGAACAAGTTTGTATAGGTATTTCAAAGATGCCCAGAACTGAGCTAAACGTTGTATGTCTCCAACTCCTAGAAATATCTTCATGCCCCATCTCCCTTACTTCCAGCTAGTAAGGATCACATAATTCATAACAAAGTTTTGACACAGATTCCCAATTCGGGCATTCAGAACATATAGCACGTTGCTGTAAGCAAGCACATTCTCATTCAAAGATGCAAGTTACAATGTAGGAACAAGTTTGTATAGGTATTTCAAAGATGCCCAGAACTGTGCTAAACTTGGTATGTGTCCAACTCCTAGAAATACCTTCATGCCCCAACTCCCTTACTTCTAGCTAGTAAGGATCACATAATTACTAACAAAGTTTTGACACAGATTCCCAATTCTGGCATTCAGAACATATAGCACGTTGCTGTAAGCAAGCACATTCTCATTCAAAGTTGCAAGTTAATATGTAGGAACAAGTTTGTATAGGTATTTCAAAGATGCCCAGAACAGAGCTAAACTTGGTATGTCTCCAACTCCTAGAAATAACTTCATGCCCCAACTCCCTTACTTCCAGATAGTAAGGATCACATAATTCCTAACAAAGTTTTGACACAGATTCCCAATTCGGGGATTCAGAACATATAGCACGTTGCTGTAAGCAAGCACATTCTCATTCAAAGATGCAAGTTACTATGTAGGAACAAGTTTGAACAGGACTTTCAAAGATGCCCAGAACTGAGCTAAACTTGGTGTGTCTCCAACTCCTAGAAATAACTTCATGCCCCATCTCCCTTACTTCCAGCTAGTAAGGATCACATAATTCCTAACAAAGTTTTGACACAGATTCCCAATTCGGGCATTCAGAACATGTAGCACGTTGCTGTAAGCAAGCACATTCAATTCAAAGTTGCAAGTTACTATGTAGGAACAAGTTTGTATAGGTATTTAAAAGATGCCCAGAACTGAGCTAAACGTTGTATGTCTCCAACTCATAGAAATAACTTCATGCCCCATCTCCCTTACTTCCAGCTAGTAAGGATCACATAATTCCTAACAAAATTTGACACAGATTCCCAATTCGGGCATTCAGAACATATAGCACGTTGCTGTAAGCAATCACATTCTCATTCAAAGTTGCAAGTTACTATGTAGGAACAAGTTTGTATAGGTATTTCAAAGATGCCCAGAACTGAGCTAAACTTGGTATGTGTCCAACTCCTAGAAATAACTTCATGCCCCATCTCCCTTACTTCCAGCTAGTAAGGATCACATAATTCCCAACAAAGTTTTGACACAGATTCCCAATTCGGGCATTCAGAACATGTAGCACGTTGCTGTAAGGAAGCACATTCTCATTCAAAGTTGCAAGTTACTATGTAGGAACAAGTTTGTATAGGTATTTCAAAGATGCCCAGAACTGAGCTAAACGTTGTATGTCTCCAACTCCTAGAAATAACTTCATGCCCCATCTCACTTACTTCCAGCTAGTAAGGATCACATAATTCCTAACAAAGTTTTGACACAGATTCCCAATTCGGGCATTCAGAACATATAGCACGTTGCTGTAAGCAAGCACATTCTCATTCAAAGTTGCAAGTTACTATGTAGGAACAAGTTTGTATAGGTATTTCAAAGATGCCCAGAACTGTGCTAAACATGGTATGTGTCCAACTCCTAGAAATACCTTCATACCCCAACTGCCTTACTTCCAGCTTGTAAGGATCACATAATTCCTAACAAATTTTCACACAGATTCCCAATTCGGGCATTCAGAACATATAGCACGTTGATGTAAGCAAGCACATTCTCATTCAAAGTTGCAAGTTACAATGTAGGAACAAGTTTGTATAGGTATTTAAAAGATGCTCAGAACTGAGCTAAACTTGGTATGTCTCCAACTCCTAGAAATAACTTCATGCCCCATCTCCCTTACTTCCATCTAGTAAGGATCACATAATTCCTAACAAAATTTTGACACAGATTCCCAATTCGGGCATTCAGAACATGTAGCACGTTGCTGTAAGCAAGCACATTCAATTCAAAGTTGCAAGTTACTATGTAGGAACAAGTTTGTATAGGGATTTCAAAGATGCCCAGAACTGAGGTAAATGTTGTATGTCTGCAACTCCTAGAAATAACTTCATGCCCCATCTCCCTTACTTCCAGCTAGTAAGGATCACATAATTCCTAACAAAATTTGACACAGATTCCCAATTCGTGAATTGAGAACATATAGCACGTTGCTGTAAGCAAGAACATTCTCATTCAAAGTTGCAAGTTACTATGTAGGAACATGTTTGTATGGGTATTTCAAAGATGCCCAGAACTGTGCTAAACTTGGTATGTCTCCAACTCCTAGAAATACATTCATGCCCCAACTCCCTTACGTCCAGCTAGTAAGGATCACATAATTCCTAACAAAGTTTTGACACAGATTCCCAATTCGGGCATTCAGAGCATATAGCACGTTGCTGTAAGCAAGCACATTCTCATTCAAAGTTGCAAGTTACTATGTAGGAACAAGTTTGTATAGGTATTTCAAAGATGCCCAGAACTGAGCTAAACTTGGTATGTCTCAAACTCCTAGAAATAACTTCATGCCCCAACTCCCTTACTTCCAGCTAGTAAGGATCACATAATTCCTAACAAAGTTTTGACACAGATTCCCAATTCGGGCATTCAGAACATATAGCACGTTGCTGTAAGCAAGCACATTCTTATTCAAAGATGCAAGTTACTATGCAGGAGCAATTTTGTATAGGTATTTCAAAGATGCCCAGAACTGTGCTAAACTTGGTATGTGTCCAATTCCTAGAAATACCTTCTTGCCCCAACTCCCTTACTTCCAGCTAGTAAGGATCACATAATTCCTAACAATGATTTGACACAGATTCCCAATTCGGGCATTCAGAACATATAGCAAGTTGCTGTAAGCAAGCACATTCTCATTCAAAGTTGAAAGTTACCATGTAGGAACAAGTTTGTATAGGTATTTCAAAGATGCCCAGAACTGAGCTAAACGTTGTATGTCTCCAACTCCTAGAAATAACTTCACTCCCCATCTCCCTTACTTCCAGCTAGTAAGGATCACATAATTACTAACAAAGTTTTGACACAGATTCCCACTTCGGGCATTTAGAACATGTAGCACGTTGCTGCAAGCAAGCACATTCAATTGAAATTTGCAAGTTACTATGTAGGAACAAGTTTGTATAGGTATTTCAAAGATGCCCAGAACTGAGCTAAACGTTGTATGTCTCCAACTCCTGGAAATAACTTCATGCCCAATCTCCCTTACTTCCAAATAGTAAGGATCACAAAATTTCTAACAAAGTTTTGACACAGATTCCCAATTCAGGCATTCAGAACATGTAGCACGTTGCTGTAAGCAAGCACATTCTCATTCACAGTTGCAAGGTACTATGTAGGAACAAGTTTGTAAAGGTATTTCAAAGATGCCCAGAACTGAGCTAAACTTGGTATGTCTCCAACTCCTAGAAATAACTTCATGCCCCATCACCCTTACTTCCAGCTAGTGAGGATCACATAATTCCTAACAAAGTTTTGACACAGATTCCCAATTCGGGCATTCAGAACATATAGCACGTTGCTGTAAGCAAGCACATTCTCATTCAAAGTTGCAAGATACTATGTAGGAACAAGTTTGAATAGGACTTTCAAAGATGCCCAGAACTGAGCTAAACGTTGTATTTCTCCAACTCCTAGAAATAACTTCATGCCCCATCTCCCTTACTTCCAGCTAGTAAGGATCACATAATTCCTAACAAAGTTTTGACACAGATTCCCAATTCGGGCATTCAGAACTTATAGCACGTTGCTGTAAGCAAGCACATTCTCATTCAAAGTTGCAAGTTACTATGTAGGAACAAGTTTGTATAGGTATTTCAAAGATGCCCAGAACTGAGCTAAACGTTGTATGTCTCCAACTCCTGGAAATAACTTCATGCCCCATCTCCCTTACTTCCATCTAGGAAGGATCACATAATTTCTAACAAAGTTTTGACACAGATCCCAATTCGGGCATTCAGAACATATAGCACGTTGCTCTAAGAAAGAACATTCTGATCCAAAGTTGCAAGTTACTATGTAGGAACAAGTTTGTAAAGGTATTTCAAAGATGCCCAGAACTGAGCTAAACGTTGTATGTCTCCAAATCCTTGAACTAACTTCATGCCCAATCTCCCTTACTTCCAGCTAGTAAGGATCACATCATTCCTAACAAAGTTTTGACACAGATTCCCAATTCGGGCATTCAGAACATATAGCACGTTGCTGTAAGCAAGCACATTGTCATTCAAAGTTGCAAGTTACTATGTAGGAACAAGTCTGTATAGGTATTTCAAAGATGCCCAGAACTGAGCTAAACGTTGTATGTCTCCAACTCCTAGAAATAACTTCATGCCCCATCTCCCTTACTTCCAGCTACTAAGGATCACATAATTCCTAAAAGTGTTTTGACACATATTCCCAATTCGGGCATTCAGAACATATAGCACGTTGCTGTAAGCAACCACATTCTCATTCAAAGTTGCAAGTTACTATGTAGGAACAAGTTTGTATACGACTTTCAAAGATGCCCAGAACTGAGCTAAACTTGGTATGTGTCCAACCTCTAGAAATAACTTCATGCCCCAACTCCATTACTTCCAGCTAGTAAGGATCACATAATTCCTAACAATGATTTGGCACAGATTCCCACTTCGGGCATTCAGAACATAGAGCAAGTTGCTGTAAGCAAGAATATTCTCATTCAAAGTTGCAAGTTAATATGTAGGAACAAGTTTGTATAGGTATTTCAAAGATGCCCAGAACTGAGCTAAACGTTGTATGTCTCCAACTCCTAGAAATAACTTCATGCCCCATCTCACTTACTTCCAGCTAGTAAGGATCACATAATTCCTAACAAAGTTTTGACACAGATTCCCAATTCGGGCATTCAGAACATATAGCACGTTGCTGTAAGCAAGCACATTCTCATTCAAAGTTGCAAGATACTAAGTAGGAACAAGTTTGAATAGGACTTTCAAAGATGCCCAGAACTGAGCTAAACGTTGTATGTCTCCAACTCCTAGAAATAAATTCAAGCCCCATCTCCCTTACTTCCAGCTAATAAGGATCACATAATTCCTAACAAAGATTTGACACAGATTCCTAATTCGGGTATTCAGAACATGTAGCACGTTGCTGTAAGCAAGCAAATTCAATTCAAAGTTGCAAGTTACTATGTAGGAACAAGTTTGTATAGCTATTTCAAAGATGCCCAGAACTGAGCTAAACGTTGTATGTCTCAAACTTCTGGAAATAACTTCATGCCCAATCTCCCTTACTTCCATCTAGTAAGGATCACATAATTTCTAACAAAGTTTTGACACAGATTCCCAATTCGGGCTTTCAGAACATGTAGCACGTTGCTGTAAGCAAGCACATTCTCATTCAAAGATGCGAGTTACTATGTAGGAGCAAGATTGAATAGGTATTTCAAAGATGCCCAGAACTGTGCTAAATTGGTATGTGTCCAATTCCTAGAAATACCTTCATGCCCCAACTCCCTTACGTCCAGCTAGTAAGGATCACATAATTCCTAACAAATTTTGACACAGATTCCCAATTCGGGCATTCAGAACATATAGCACGTTGATGTAAGCAAGCACATTCTCATTCAAAGTTGCAAGTTAATATGTAGGAACAAGTTTGTATAGGTATTTCAAAGATGCCCAGAACTGAGCTAAACTTGGTATGTGTCCAAATCCTAGAAAAAATTTCATGCCCCATCTCCCTTACTTTCAGCTAGTAAGGATCACATAATTCCTAACAAAGTTTTGACACAAATTCCCAATTCGGGCATTCAGAACATGTATCACGTTGCTGTAAGCAAGCACATTCTCATTCAAAATTGCAAGTTACTATGTAGGAACAAGTTTGTAAAGGTATTTCAAAGATTCCCAGAACTGAGCTAAACGTGGTATGTCTCCAACTCCTAGAAATATCTTCATGCCCCATCTCCCTTACTTCCAGCTAGTAAGGATCACATAATTCCTAAAAGTGTTTTGACACAGATTCCCAATTCGGGCATTCAGAACATATAGCACGTTGCTGTAAGCAACCACATTCTCATTCAAAGTTGCAAGTTACTATGTAGGAACAAGTTTGTATAGGACTTTCTAAGATGCCCAGAACTGAGCTAAACTTGGTATGTGTCCAACCTCTAGAAATAACTTCATGCCCCAACTCCATTACTTCCAGCTAGTAAGGATCACATAATTCCTAACAATGATTTGACACAGATTCCCAATTCGGGCATTCAGAACATATAGCAAGTTGCTGTAAGCAAGCACATTCTCATTCAAAGTTGAAAGTTATCATGTAGGAACAAGTTTGTATAGGTATTTCAAAGATGCCCAGAACTGAGCTAAACGTTGTATGTCTCCAACTCCTAGAAATAACTTCATGCCCCATCTCACTTACTTCCAGCTAGTAAGGATCACATAATTCCTAACAAAGTTTTGACACAGATTCCTAATTCGGGCATTCAGAACATATAGCACGTTGCTGTAAGCAAGCACATTCTCATTCAAAGTTGCAAGATACTATGTAGGAACAAGTTTGAATAGGACTTTCAAAGATGCCCAGAACTGAGCTAAACGTTGTATGTCTCCAACTCCTAGAAATAACTTCATGCCCCATCTCCCTTACTTCCAGCTAGTAAGGATCACATAATTCCTAACAAAGATTTGACACAGATTCCCAATTCGGGCATTCAGAACATGTAGCACGTTGCTGTAAGCAAGCAAATTCAATTCAAAGTTGCAAGTTACTATGTAGGAACAAGTTTGTATAGCTATTTCAAAGATGCCCAGAACTGAGCTAAACGTTGTATGTCTCAAACTTCTGGAAATAACTTCATGCCCAATCTCCCTTACTTCAATCTAGTAAGGATCACATAATTTCTAACAAAGATTTGACACAGATTCCCAATTCGGGCTTTCAGAACATGTAGCACGTTGCTGTAAGCAAGCACATTCTCATTCAAAGTTGCAAGTTGCTATGTAGGAACAAGTTTGTAAAGGTATTTCAAAGATGCCCAGAACTGAGCTAAACGTAGTATGTGTCCAATTCCTAGAAATAACTTCATGCCCCATCTCCCTTACTTCCAGGTAGTAAGGATCACATAATTCCTAACAAAGTTTTGACATAGATTCCCAATTCGTGCATTCAGAACATATAGCACGTTGCTGTAAGCAAGCACATTCTCATTCAAAGTTGCAAGTTACTATGTAGGAACAAGTTTGTATAGGTATTTCAAAGATGCCCAGAACTGTGCTAAACATGGTATGTGTCCAACTCCTAGAAATACCTTCATACCCCAACTCTCTTACTTCCAGCTAGTAAGGATCACATAATTCCTAACAAATTTTGACACAGATTCCCAATTCGGGCATTCAGAACATATAGCACGTTGATGTAAGCAAGCACATTGTCATTCAAAGTTGCAAGTTACAATGTAGGAACAAGTTTGTATAGGTATTTCAAAGATGCCCAGAACTGAGCTAAACTTGGTATGTCTCCAACTCCTAGAAAAAACTTCATGCCCCATCTCCCTTACTTCCATCTATTAAGGATCACATAATTCCTAACAAAATTTTGACACAGATTCCCAAATCGGGCATTCAGAACATGTAGCACGTTGCTGTAAGCAAGCACATTCAATTCAAAGTTGCAAGTTACTATGTAGGAACAAGTTTGTATAGGTATTTCAAAGATGCCCAGAACTGAGGTAAATGTTGTATGTCTCCAAATCCTAGAAATAACTTCATGCCCCATCTCCCTTACTTCCAGCTAGTAAGGATCACATAATTCCTAACAAAATTTGACACAGATTCCCAATTCTTGAATTGAGAACATATAGCTCGTTGCTGTAAGCAAGAACATTCTCATTCAAAGTTGCAAGTTACTATGTAGGAACAAGTTTGTATGGGTATTTCAAAGATGCCCAGAACTGTGCTAAACTTGGTATGTCTCCAACTCCTAGAAATACCTTCATGCCCCAACTCCCTTACTTCCAGCTAGTAAGGATCACATAATTCCTAACAAAGTTTTGACACAGATTCCCAATTCGGGCATTCAGAACATATAGCACGTTGCTTTAAGCAAGCACATTCTCATTCAAAGTTGCAAGTAAATATGTAGGAGCAAGTTTGTATAGGTATTTCAAAGATGCCCAGAACTGAGCTAAACTTGGTATGTCTCAAACTCCTAGAAATAACTTCATGCCCCAACTCCCTTACTTCCAGCTAGTAAGGATCACATAATTCCTAACAAAGTTTTGACACAGATTCCCAATTCGGGCATTCAGAACATATAGCACGTTGCTGTAAGCAAGCACATTCTTATACAAAGATGCAAGTTACTATGCAGGAGCAAGTTTGAATAGGTATTTCAAAGATGCCCAGAACTGTGCTAAACTTGGTATGTGTCCAATTCCTAGAAATACCTTCATGCCCCAACTCCCTTACTTCTAGCTAGTAAGGATCACATAATTTCTAACAAAGTTTTGACACAGATTCCCAATTCGGGCTTTCAGAACATGTAGCACGTTGCTGTAAGCAAGCACATTCTCATTCAAAGATGCGAGTTACTATGTAGGAGCAAGATTGAATAGGTATTTCAAAGATGCCCAGAACTGTGCTAAATTGGTATGTGTCCAATTCCTAGAAATACCTTCATGCCCCAACTCCCTTACTTCCAGCTAGTAAGGATCACATAATTCCTAACAAATTTTGACACAGATTCCCAATTCGGGCATTCAGAACATACAGCACGTTGATGTAAGCAAGCACATTCTCATTCAAAGTTGCAAGTTAATATGTAGGAACAAGTTTGTATAGGTATTTCAAAGATGCCCAGAACTGAGCTAAACTTGGTATGTGTCCAAATCCTAGAAAAAATTTCATGCCCCATCTCCCTTACTTTCAGCTAGTAAGGATCACATAATTCCTAACAAAGTTTTGACACAGATTCCCAATTCGGGCATTCAGAACATGTATCACGTTGCTGTAAGCAAGCACATTCTCATTCAAAATTGCAAGTTACTATGTAGGAACAAGTTTGTAAAGGTATTTCAAAGATTCCCAGAACTGAGCTAAACGTGGTATGTCTCCAACTCCTAGAAATATCTTCATGCCCCATCTCCCTTACTTCCAGCTAGTAAGGATCACATAATTCCTAAAAGTGTTTTGACACAGATTCCCAATTCGGGCATTCAGAACATATAGCACGTTGCTGTAAGCAACCACATTCTCATTCAAAGTTGCAAGTTACTATGTAGGAACAAGTTTGTATAGGACTTTCTAAGATGCCCAGAACTGAGCTAAACTTGGTATGTGTCCAACCTCTAGAAATAACTTCATGCCCCAACTCCATTACTTCCAGCTAGTAAGGATCACATAATTCCTAACAATGATTTGACACAGATTCCCAATTCGGGCATTCAGAACATATAGCAAGTTGCTGTAAGCAAGCACATTCTCATTCAAAGTTGAAAGTTATCATGTAGGAACAAGTTTGTATAGGTATTTCAAAGATGCCCAGAACTGAGCTAAACGTTGTATGTCTCCAACTCCTAGAAATAACTTCATGCCCCATCTCACTTACTTCCACCTAGTAAGGATCACATAATTCCTAACAAAGTTTTGAGACAGATTCCCAATTCGGGCATTCAGAACATATAGCACGTTGCTGTAAGCAAGCACATTCTCATTCAAAGTTGCAAGATACTATGTAGGAACAAGTTTGAATAGGACTTTCAAAGATGCCCAGAACTGAGCTAAACGTTGTATGTCTCCAACTCCTAGAAATAACTTCATGCCCCATCTCCCTTACTTCCAGCTAGTAAGGATCACATAATTCCTAACAAAGATTTGACACAGATTCCCAATTCGGGCATTCAGAACATGTAGCACGTTGCTGTAAGCAAGCAAATTCAATTCAAAGTTGCAAGTTACTATGTAGGAACAAGTTTGTATAGCTATTTCAAAGATGCCCAGAACTGAGCTAAACGTTGTATGTCTCAAACTTCTGGAAATAACTTCATGCCCAATCTCCCTTACTTCAATCTAGTAAGGATCACATAATTTCTAACAAAGTTTTGACACAGATTCCCAATTCGGGCTTTCAGAACATGTAGCACGTTGCTGTAAGCAAGCACATTCTCATTCAAAGATGCGAGTTACTATGTAGGAGCAAGTTTGAATAGGTATTTCAAAGATGCCCAGAACTGTGCTAAACTTGGTATGTGTCCAATTCCTAGAAATACCTTCATGCCCCAACTCCCTTACTTCCAGCTAGTAAGGATCACATAATTCCTAACAAATTTTGACACAGATTCCCAATTCGGGCATTCAGAACATATAGCACGTTGATGTAAGCAAGCACATTCTCATTCAAAGTTGCAAGTTAATATGTAGGAACAAGTTTGTATAGGTATTTCAAATATGCCCAGAACTGAGCTAAACTTGGTATGTGTCCAAATCCTAGAGAAAATTTCATGCCCCATCTCCCTTACTTCCAGCTAGTAAGGATCACATAATTCCTAACAAAGTTTTGACACAAATTCCCAATTCGGGCATTCAGAACATGTATCACGTTGCTGTAAGCAAGCACATTCTCATTCAAAATTGCAAGTTACTATGTAGGAACAAGTTTGTAAAGGTATTTCAAAGATTCCCAGAACTGAGCTAAACGTGGTATGTCTCCAACTCCTAGAAATATCTTCATGCCCCATCTCCCTTACTTCCAGCTAGTAAGGATCACATAATTCCTAAAAGTGTTTTGACACAGATTCCCAATTCGGGCATTCAGAACATATAGCACGTTGCTGTAAGCAACCACATTCTCATTCAAAGTTGCAAGTTACTATGTAGGAACAAGTTTGTATAGGACTTTCTAAGATGCCCAGAACTGAGCTAAACTTGGTATGTGTCCAACCTCTAGAAATAACTTCATGCCCCAACTCCATTACTTCCAGCTAGTAAGGATCACATAATTCCTAACAATGATTTGACACAGATTCCCAATTCGGGCATTCAGAAGATATAGCAAGTTGCTGTAAGCAAGCACATTCTCATTCAAAGTTGAAAGTTATCATGTAGGAACAAGTTTGTATAGGTATTTCAAAGATGCCCAGAACTGAGCTAAACGTTGTATGTCTCCAACTCCTAGAAATAACTTCATGCCCCATCTCACTTACTTCCACCTAGTAAGGATCACATAATTCCTAACAAAGTTTTGAGACAGATTCCCAATTCGGGCATTCAGAACATATAGCTCGTTGCTGTAAGCAAGCACATTCTCATTCAAAGTTGCAAGTTACTATGTAGGAACAAGTCTGTATAGGTATTTTAAAGACGCCCAGAACTGAGCTATACGTGGTATGTCTCCAACTCCTAGAAATAACTTCATGCCCCATCTCCCTTACTTCCTGCTAGTAAGGATCACATAATTCCTAACAAAGTTTTGACACAGATTCCCAATTTGGGCATTCAGAACATATAGCACATTGCTGTAAGCAAGCACATTCTCATTCAAAGTTGCAAGTTGCTATGTAGGAACAAGTTTGTAAAGGTATTTCAAAGATGCCCAGAACTGAGCTAAACGTAGTATGTGTCCAATTCCTAGAAATAACTTCATGCCCCATCTCCCTTACTTCCAGCTAGTAAGGATCACATAATTCCTAACAAAGTTTTGACATAGATTCCCAATTCGTGCATTCAGAACATATAGCACGTTGCTGTAAGCAAGCACATTCTCATTCAAAGTTGCAAGTTACTATGTAGGAACAAGTTTGTATAGGTATTTCAAAGATGCCCAGAACTGTGCTAAACATGGTATGTGTCCAACTCCTAGAAATACCTTCATACCCCAACTCCCTTACTTCCAGCTAGTAAGGATCACATAATTCCTAACAAATTTTGACACAGATTCCCAATTCGGGCATTCAGAACATATAGCACGTTGATGGAAGCAAGCACATTGTCATTCAAAGTTGCAAGTTACAATGTAGGAACAAGTTTGTATAGGTATTTCAAAGATGCCCAGAACTGAGCTAAACTTGGTATGTCTCCAACTCCTAGAAAAAACTTCATGCCCCATCAACCTTACTTCCATCTAGTAAGGATCACATAATTCCTAACAAAATTTTGACACAGATTCCCAATTCGGGCATTCAGAACATGTAGCACGTTGCTGTAAGCAAGCACATTCAATTCAAAGTTGCAAGTTACTATGTAGGAACAAGTTTGTATAGGTATTTCAAAGATGCCCAGAACTGAGGTAAATGTTGTATGTCTCCAAATCCTAGAAATAACTTCATGCCCCATCTCCCTTACTTCCAGCTAGTAAGGATCACATAATTCCTAACAAAATTTGACACAGATTCCCAATTCGTGAATTGAGAACATATAGCTCGTTGCTGTAAGCAAGAACATTCTCATTCAAAGTTGCAAGTTACTATGTAGGAACAAGTTTGTATGGGTATTTCAAAGATGCCCAGAACTGTGCTAAACTTGGTATGTCTCCAACTCCTAGAAATACCTTCATGCCCCAACTCCCTTACTTCCAGCTAGTAAGGATCACATAATTCCTAACAAAGTTTTGACACAGATTCCCAATTCGGGCATTCAGAACATATAGCACGTTGCTTTAAGCAAGCACATTCTCATTCAAAGTTGCAAGTAAATATGTAGGAGCAAGTTTGTATAGGTATTTCAAAGATGCCCAGAACTGAGCTAAACTTGGTATGTCTCAAACTCCTAGAAATAACTTCATGCCCCAACTCCCTTACTTCCAGCTAGTAAGGATCACATAATTCCTAACAAAGTTTTGACACAGATTCCCAATTCGGGCATTCAGAACATATAGCACGTTGCTGTAAGCAAGCACATTCTTATTCAAAGATGCAAGTTACTATGCAGGAGCAAGTTTGAATAGGTATTTCAAAGATGCCCAGAACTGTGCTAAACTTGGTATGTGTCCAATTCCTAGAAATACCTTCATGCCCCAACTCCCTTACTTCCAGCTAGTAAGGATCACATAATTCCTAACAAATTTTGACACAGATTCCCAATTCGGGCATTCAGAACATATAGCACGTTGATGTAAGCAAGCACATTCTCATTCAAAGTTGCACGTTAACATGTAGGAACAAGTTTGTATAGGTATTTCAAAGATGCCCAGAACTGAGCTAAACTTTGTATGTGTCCAAATCCTAGAAATAATTTCATGCCCCATATCCCTTACTTCCAGCTAGTAAGGATCACATAATTCCTAACAAAGTTTAGACACAGATTCCCAATTCGGGCATTCAGAATATGTAGCACGTTGCTGTAAGCAAGCACATTCTCATTCAAAGTTGCAAGTTACTATGTAGGAACAAGTTTGTAAAGGTATTTCAAAGATGCCCAGAACTGAGCTAAACGTTGTATGTCTCCAACTCCTTGAAATAACTTCATGCCCAATCTCCCTTGCTTCCAGCTGGTAAGGATCACATCATTCCTAACAAAGTTTTGACACAGATTCCCAATTCGGGCATTCAGAACATATAGCACGTTGATGTAAGCAAGCACATTCTCATTCAAAGTTGCATGTTACTATGTAGGAACAAGTTTGTATAGGTATTTCAAAGATGCCCAGAACTGAGCTAAACTTGGTATGTGTCCAAATCCTAGAAATAATTTCATGCCCCATCTCCCTTACTTCCAGCTAGTAAGGATCACATAATTCCTAACAAAGTTTTGACACAGATTCCCAATTCGGGCATTCAGAACATGTAGCACGTTGCTGTAAGCAAGCACATTCTCATTCAAAGTTGCATGTTACTATGTAGGAACAAGTTTGTAAAGGTATTTCAAAGATGCCCAGAACTGAGTTAAACGTTGTATGTCTCCAACTCCTTGAAATAACTTCATGCCCAATCTCCCTTACTTCCAGCTAGTAAGGATCACATCATTCCTAACAAAGTTTTGACACAGATTCCAAATTCGGGCATTCAGAACATATAGCACGTTGATGTAAGCAAGCACATTGTCATTCAAAGTTGCAAGTTACTATGTAGAAACAAGTTTGTACAGGTATTTCAAAGATGCCCAGAACTGAGCTAAACTTGGTATGTCTCCAACTCCTAGAAATAACTTCATGCCTCATCTCCCTTACTTCCAGCTAGTAAGGATCACATAATTCCTAACAAAGATTTGACATAGATTCCCAATTCGGGCATTCAGAACATATAGCACGTTGCTGTAAGCAAGCACATTCTCATTCAAAGTTGCAAGTTACTATGTAGGAACAAGTTTGTATAGGTATTTCAAAGATGCCCAGAACTGTGCTAAACATGGTATGTGTCCAACTCCTAGAAATACCTTCATACCCCAACTCCCTTACTTCCAGCTAGTAAGGATCACATAATTCCTAACAAATTTTGACACAGATTCCCAATTCGGGCATTCAGAACATATAGCACGTTGATGTAAGCAAGCACATTGTCATTCAAAGTTGCAAGTTACAATGTAGGAACAAGTTTGTATAGGTATTTCAAAGATGCCCAGAACTGAGCTAAACTTGGTATGTCTCCAACTCCTAGAAAAAACTTCATGCCCCATCTCCCTTACTTCCATCTAGTAAGGATCACATAATTCCTAACAAAATTTTGACACAGATTCCCAATTCGGGCATTCAGAACATGTAGCACGTTGCTGTAAGCAAGCACATTCAATTCAAAGTTGCAAGTTACTATGTAGGAACAAGTTTGTATAGGTATTTCAAAGATGCCCAGAACTGAGGTAAATGTTGTATGTCTCCAACTCCTAGAAATAACTTCATGCCCCATCTCCCTTACTTCCAGCTAGTAAGGATCACATAATTCCTAACAAAATTTGACACAGATTCCCAATTCGTGAATTGAGAACATATAGCTCGTTGCTGTAAGCAAGAACATTCTCATTCAAAGTTGCAAGTTACTATGTAGGAACAAGTTTGTATAGGTTTTTCAAAGATGCCCAGAACTGAGGTAAACTTGGTATGTCTCCAACTCCTAGAAATAACTTCATGCCCCATCTCCCTTACTTCGAGCTAGTAAGGATCACATAATTCCTAACAAAGTTTTGACACAGATTCCCAGTTCGGGCATTCAGAACATATAGCACGTTGCTGTAAGCAAGCACATTCTCATTCAAAGTTGCAAGTTACTATGTAGAAACCAGTTTGTATAGGTATTTCAAAGATGCCCAGAACTGAGCTAAACTTGGTATGTGTCCAACCTCTAGAAATAACTTCATGCCCCAACTCCCTTACTTTCAGCTAGTAAGGATCACATAATTCCTAACAAAGTTTTGACACAGATTCCCAATTCGGGCATTCAGAACATATAGCAAGTTGCTGTAAGCAAGCACATTCTCATTCAAAGTTGCAAGTTACTATGTAGGAACAAGTTTGTATAGGTATTTCAAAGATGCCCAGAACTGAGCTAAACGTTGTATGTCTCCAACTCCTAGAAATAACTTCATGCCCCATCTCCCTTACTTCCAGCTAGTAAGGATCACATAATTCCTAACAAATTTTTGACACAGATTCCCAATTCGGGCATTCAGAACATATAGCACGTTGCTCTAAGCAAGCACATTCTCATTCAAAGTTGCAAGTTAATGTAGGAACAAGTTTGTATAGGTATTTCAAAGATGCCCAGAACTGAGCTAAACGTTGTATGTCTCCAACTCCTAGAAATAACTTCATGCCCCATCTCCCTTACTTCCAGCTATTAAGGATCACATAATTCCTAACAAAGTTTTGACACAGATTCCAAATTCGGGCATTCAGAACATGTAGCACGTTGCTGTAAGCAAGGACATTCAATTCAAAGTTGCAAGTTACTATGTAGGAACAAGTTTGTATAGGTATTTCAAAGATGCCCAGAACTGAGCTAAACGTTGTATGTCTCCAACTCCTAGAAATATCTTCATGCCCCATCTCCCTTACTTCCAGCTAGTAAGGATCACATAATTCATAACAAAGTTTTGACACAGATTCCCAATTCGGGCATTCAGAACATATAGCACGTTGCTGTAAGCAAGCACATTCTCATTCAAAGATGCAAGTTACAATGTAGGAACAAGTTTGTATAGGTATTTCAAAGATGCCCAGAACTGTGCTAAACTTGGTATGTGTCCAACTCCTAGAAATACCTTCATGCCCCAACTCCCTTACTTCTAGCTAGTAAGGATCACATAATTACTAACAAAGTTTTGACACAGATTCCCAATTCTGGCATTCAGAACATATAGCACGTTGCTGTAAGCAAGCACATTCTCATTCAAAGTTGCAAGTTAATATGTAGGAACAAGTTTGTATAGGTATTTCAAAGATGCCCAGAACTGAGCTAAACTTGGTATGTCTCCAACTCCTAGAAATAACTTCATGCCCCAACTCCCTTACTTCCAGATAGTAAGGATCACATAATTCCTAACAAAGTTTTGACACAGATTCCCAATTCGGGGATTCAGAACATATAGCACGTTGCTGTAAGCAAGCACATTCTCATTCAAAGATGCAAGTTACTATGTAGGAACAAGTTTGAATAGGACTTTCAAAGATGCCCAGAACTGAGCTAAACTTGGTGTGTCTCCAACTCCTAGAAATAACTTCATGCCCCATCTCCCTTACTTCCAGCTAGTAAGGATCACATCATTCCTAACAAAGTTTTGACACAGATTCCCAATTCGGGCATTCAGAACATATAGCACGTTGCTGTAAGCAAGCACATTCTCATTCAAAGTTGCAAGTTACTATGTAGGAACAAGTTTGTATAGGTATTTCAAAGATGCCCAGAACTGAGCTAAACTTGGTATGTCTCCAACTCCTAGAAATAACTTCATGCCCCATCTCCCTTACTTCCAGCTAGTAAGGATCACATAATTCCTAACAAAGTTTTGACACAGATTCCCAATTCGGGCATTCAGAACATATAGCACGTTGCTGTAAGCAAGCACATTCTCATTCAAAGTTGCAAGTTACTATGTAGGAACAAGTTTGTATAGGTATTTCAAAGATGCCCAGAACTGAGCTAAACTTGGTATGTCTCCAACTCCTAGAAATAACTTCATGCCCCATCTCCCTTACTTCCATCTAGTAAGGATCACATAATTCCTAACAAAGTTTTGACACAGATTCCCAATTCGGGCATTAAGAACATATAGTACGTTGCTGTAAGCAAGCACATTCAATTCAAAGTTGCAAGTTACTATGTAGGAACAAGTTTGTAGAGGTATTTCAAAGATGCCCAGAACTGAGCTAAACTTGGTATGTCTCCAACTCCTCGAAATAACTTCATGCCCCATCTCCCTTACTTCCAGATAGTAAGGATCACATAATTCCTAACAAAGTTTTGACACAGATTCCCAATTCGGGCATTCAGAACATATAGCACGTTGCTGTAAGCAAGCACATTCTCATTCAAAGTTGCAAGTTACTATGTAGGAACAAGTTTGTAGAGGTATTTCAAAGATGCCCATAACTGAGTTTAACGTTGTATGTCTCCAACTCCTCGAAATAACTTCATGCCCCATCTCCCTTACTTCCAGCTAGTAAGGATCACATAATTCCTAACAAAGTTTTGACACAGATTCCCAATTCGGGCATTCAGAACATATAGCACGTTGCTGTAAGCAAGCACATTCTCATTCAAAGTTGCAAATTACTATGTAGGAACAAGTTTGTATAGGTATTTCAAAGATGCCCAGAACTGAGCTAAACGTTGTATGTCTCCAACTCCTAGAAATAACTTCATGCCCCATCTCCCTTACTTCCAGCTAGTAAGGATCACATAATTCCTAACAAAGTTTTGACACAGATTCCCAATTCGGGCATTCAGAACATGTACCACGTTGCTGTAAGCAAGCACATTCTCATTCAAAGTTGCAAGTTACTATGTAGGAACAAGTTTGTATAGGTATTTCAAAGATGCCCAGAACTGAGCTAAACATAGTATGTCTCCAACTCCTAGAAATAACTTCATGCCCCATCTCACTTACTTCCAGCTAGTAAGGATCACATAATTTCTAACAAAGTTTTGACACAGATTCCCAATTCGGGCATCCAGAACATATAGCAAGTTGCTGTAAGCAAGCACATTCTCATTCAAAGTTGCAAGTTACTATGTAGGAACAAGTTTGTATAGGTATTTCAAAGATGCCCAGAACTGAGCTAAACTTGGTATGTCTCCAACTCCTAGAAATAACTTCATGCCCCATCTCCCTTACTTCCATCTAGTAAGGATCACATAATTCCTAAAAGTGTTTTAGACACAGATTCCCAATTCGGGCATTCAGAACATATAGCACGTTGCTGTAAGCAAGCACATTCTCATTCAAAGTTGCAAGTTACTATGTAGGAACAAGTTTGTATAGGTATTTCAAAGATGCCCAGAACTGAGCTAAACGTTGTATGTCTCCAACTCCTAGAAATAACTTCATGCCCCATCTCCCTTACTTCCAGCTAGTAAGGATCACATAATTCCTAACAAAGTTTTGACACAGATTCCCAATTCCGGCATTCAGAACATATAGTACGTTGCTGTAAGCAAGCACATTCAATTCAAAGTTGCAAGTTACTATGTAGGAACAAGTTTGTATAGGTATTTCAAAGATGCCCAGAACTGAGCTTAACGTTGTATGTCTCCAACTCCTCGAAATAACTTCATGCCCCATCTCCCTTACTTCCAGCTAGTAAGGATCACATAATTCCTAAGAAACTTTTGACACAGCTTCCCAATTCGGGCATTCAGAACATATAGCACGTTGCTGTAAGCAAGCACATTCTCATTCAAAGTTGCAAGTTACTATGTAGGAACAAGTTTGTATAGGTATTTCAAAGATGCCCAGAACTGAGCTAAACTTGGTATGTGTCCAACTCCTAGAAATAACTTCATGCCCATCTCCCTTACTTCCAGCTTGTAAGGATCACATAATTCCTAACAAAGTTTTGACACAGATTCCCAATTCGGGCATTCAGAACATGTAGCACGTTGCTGTAAGCAAGCACATTCTCATTCAAAGTTGCAAGTTACTATGTAGGAACAAGTTTGTATAGGTATTTCAAAGATGCCCAGAACTGAGCTAAACATAGTATGTCTCCAACTCCTAGAAATAACTTCATGCCCCATCTCACTTACTTCCAGCTAGTAAGGATCACATAATTTCTAACAAAGTTTTGACACAGATTCCCAATTCGGGCATTCAGAACATATAGCAAGTTGCTGTAAGCAAGCACATTGTCATTCAAAGTTGCAAGTTACTATGTAGGAACAAGTTTGTATAGGTATTTCAAAGATGCCCAGAACTGAGCTAAACTTGGTATGTCTCCAACTCCTAGAAATAACTTCATGCCCCATCTCCCTTTCTTCCATCTAGTAAGGATCACATAATTCCTAAAAGTGTTTTAGACACAGATTCCCAATTCGGGCATTCAGAACATGTAGCACGTTGCTGTAAGCAAGCACATTCAATTCAAAGTTGCAAGTTACTGTGTAGGAACAAGTTCGTATAGGTATTTCAAAGATGCCCAGAACTGAGCTAAACGTTGTATGTCTCCAACTCCTAGAAATAACTTCATGCCCCATCTCCCTTACTTCCAGCTAGTAAGGATCACATCATTCCTAACAAAGTTTTGACACAGATTCCCAATTCGGGCATTCAGAACATATAGCACGTTGCTGTAAGCAAGCACATTCTCATTCAAAGTTGCAAGTTACTATGTAGGAACAAGTTTGTATAGGTATTTCAAAGATGCCCAGAACTGAGCTAAACTTGGTATGTCTCCAACTCCTAGAAATAACTTCATGCCCCATCTCCCTTACTTCCATCTAGTAAGGATCACATAATTCCTAACAAAGTTTTGACACAGATTCCCAATTCGGGCATTCAGAACATATAGTACGTTGCTGTAAGCAAGCACATTCAATTCAAAGTTGCAAGTTACTATGTAGGAACAAGTTTGTAGAGGTATTTCAAAGATGCCCAGAACTGAGCTAAACTTGGTATGTCTCCAACTCCTCGAAATAACTTCATGCCCCATCTCCCTTACTTCCAGATAGTAAGGATCACATAATTCCTAACAAAGTTTTGACACAGATTCCCAATTCGGGCATTCAGAACATATAGCACGTTGCTGTAAGCAAGCACATTCTCATTCAAAGTTGCAAGTTACTATGTAGGAACAAGTTTGTAGAGGTATTTCAAAGATGCCCAGAACTGAGTTTAACGTTGTATGTCTCCAACTCCTCGAAATAACTTCATGCCCCATCTCCCTTACTTCCAGCTAGTAAGGATCACATAATTCCTAACAAAGTTTTGACACAGATTCCCAATTCGGGCATTCAGAACATATAGCACGTTGCTGTAAGCAAGCACATTCTCATTCAAAGTTGCAAATTACTATGTAGGAACAAGTTTGTATAGGTATTTCAAAGATGCCCAGAACTGAGCTAAACGTTGTATGTCTCCAACTCCTAGAAATAACTTCATGCCCCATCTCCCTTACTTCCAGCTAGTGAGGATCACATAATTCCTAACAAAGTTTTGACACAGATTACCAATTCGGGCATTCAGAACATAGAGCACGTTGCTGTAAGCAAGCACATTCTCATTCAAAGTTGCAAGTTACTATGTAGGAACAAGTTTGTATAGGTATTTCAAAGATGCCCAGAACTGAGCTAAACTTGGTATGTCTCCAACTCCTAGAAATAACTTCATGCCCCATCTCCCTTACTTCCAGCTAGTAAGGATCACATAACTCCTAACAAAGTTTTGACACAGATTCCCAATTCGGGCATTCAGAACATATAGCACGTTGCTGTAAGCAAGCACATTCTCATTCAAAGTTGCAAGTTACTATGTAGGAACAAGTTTGTATAGGTATTTCAAAGATGCCCAGAACTGAGCTAAACTTGGTATGTGTCCAACCTCTAGAAATAACATCATGCCCCAACTCCCTTACTTCCAGCTAGTAAGGATCACATAATTCCTAACAAAGTTTTGACACAGATTCCCAATTCGGGCATTCAGAACATGTAGCACGTTGCTGTAAGCAAGCACATTCAATTCAAAGTTGCAAGTTACTATGTAGGAACAAGTTTGTATAGGTATTTCAAAGATGCCCAGAACTGAGCTAAATGTTGTATGTCTCCAACTCCTAGTAATAACTTCATGCCCCATCTCCCTTACTTCCAGCTAGTAAGGATCACATAATTCCTAACAAAGTTTTGACACAGATTCCCAATTCGGGCATTCAGAACATATAGCACGTTGCTGTAAGCAAGCACATTCTCATTCAAAGTTGCAAGTTACTATGTAGGAACAAGTTTGTAGAGGTATTTCAAAGATGCCCAGAACTGAGTTTAACGTTGTATGTCTCCAACTCCTCGAAATAACTTCATGCCCCATCTCCCTTACTTCCAGCTAGTAAGGATCACATAATTCCTAACAAAGTTTTGACACAGATTCCCAATTCGGGCATTCAGAACATATAGCACGTTGCTGTAAGCAAGCACATTCTCATTCAAAGTTGCAAATTACTATGTAGGAACAAGTTTGTATAGGTATTTCAAAGATGCCCAGAACTGAGCTAAACGTTGTATGTCTCCAACTCCTAGAAATAACTTCATGCCCCATCTCCCTTACTTCCAGCTAGTGAGGATCACATAATTCCTAACAAAGTTTTGACACAGATTACCAATTCGGGCATTCAGAACATAGAGCACGTTGCTGTAAGCAAGCACATTCTCATTCAAAGTTGCAAGTTACTATGTAGGAACAAGTTTGTATAGGTATTTCAAAGATGCCCAGAACTGAGCTAAACTTGGTATGTCTCCAACTCCTAGAAATAATTTCATGCCCCATCTCCCTTACTTCCAGCTAGTAAGGATCACATAACTCCTAACAAAGTTTTGACACAGATTCCCAATTCGGGCATTCAGAACATATAGCACGTTGCTGTAAGCAAGCACATTCTCATTCAAAGTTGCAAGTTACTATGTAGGAACAAGTTTGTATAGGTATTTCAAAGATGCCCAGAACTGAGCTAAACTTGGTATGTGTCCAACCTCTAGAAATAACATCATGCCCCAACTCCCTTACTTCCAGCTAGTAAGGATCACATAATTCCTAACAAAGTTTTGACACAGATTCCCAATTCGGGCATTCAGAACATGTAGCACGTTGCTGTAAGCAAGCACATTCAATTCAAAGTTGCAAGTTACTATGTAGGAACAAGTTTGTATAGGTATTTCAAAGATGCCCAGAACTGAGCTAAACTTGGTAGGTCTCCAACTCCTAGAAATAACATCATGCCCCATCTCCCTTACTTCCAGCTAGTAAGGATCACATAATTCCTAACAAAGTTTGACACAGATTCCCAATTCGCGCATTCAGAACATATAGCACGTTGCTGTAAGCAAGCACATTCTCATTCAAAGTTGCAAGTTACTATGTAGGAACAAGTTTGTAGAGGTATTTCAAAGATGCCCATAACTGAGTTTAACGTTGTATGTCTCCAACTCCTCGAAATAACTTCATGCCCCATCTCCCTTACTTCCAGCTAGTAAGGATCACATAATTCCTAACAAAGTTTTGACACAGATTCCCAATTCGGGCATTCAGAACATATAGCACGTTGCTGTAAGCAAGCACATTCTCATTCAAAGTTGCAAATTACTATGTAGGAACAAGTTTGTATAGGTATTTCAAAGATGCCCAGAACTGAGCTAAACGTTGTATGTCTCCAACTCCTAGAAATAACTTCATGCCCCATCTCCCTTACTTCCAGCTAGTAAGGATCACATAATTCCTAACAAAGTTTTGACACAGATTACCAATTCGGGCACTCAAAACATAGAGCACGTTGCTGTAAGCAAGCACATTCTCATTCAAAGTTGCAAGTTACTATGTAGGAACAAGTTTGTATAGGTATTTCAAAGATGCCCAGAACTGAGCTAAACTTGGTATGTCTCCAACTCCTAGAAATAACTTCATGCCCCATCTCCCTTACTTCCAGCTAGTAAGGATCACATAATTCCTAACAAAGTTTTGACACAGATTCCCAATTCGGGCATTCAGAACATATAGCACGTTGCTGTAAGCAAGCACATTCTCATTCAAAGTTGCAAGTTACTATGTAGGAACAAGTTTGTATAGGTATTTCAAAGATGCCCAGAACTGAGCTAAACTTGGTATGTGTCCAACCTCTAGAAATAACTTCATGCCCCAACTCCCTTACTTCCAGCTAGTAAGGATCACATAATTCCTAACAAAGTTTTGACACAGATTCCCAATTCGGGCATTCAGAACATGTAGCACGTTGCTGTAAGCAAGCACATTCAATTCAAAGTTGCAAGTTACTATGTAGGAACAAGTTTGTATAGGTATTTCAAAGATGCCCAGAACTGAGCTAAACTTGGTATGTCTCCAACTCCTAGAAATAACATCATGCCACATCTCCCTTACTTCCAGCTAGTAAGGATCACATAATTCCTAACAAAGTTTTGACACAGATTCCCAATTCGGGCATTCAGAACATATAGCACGTTGCTGTAAGCAAGCACATTCTCATTCAAAGTTGCAAGTTACTATGTAGGAACAAGTTTGTATAGGTATTTCAAAGATGCCCAGAACTGAGCTAAACTTGGTATGTGTCCAACCTCTAGAAATAACTTCATGCCCCAACTCCCTTACTTCCAGCTAGTAAGGATCACATAATTCCTAACAAAGTTTTGACACAGATTCCCAATTCGGGCATTCAGAACATGTAGCACGTTGCTGTAAGCAAGCACATTCAATTCAAAGTTGCAAGTTACTATGTAGGAACAAGTTTGTATAGGTATTTCAAAGATGCCCAGAACTGAGCTAAACTTGGTAGGTCTCCAACTCCTAGAAATAACATCATGCCCCATCTCCCTTACTTCCAGCTAGTAAGGATCACATAATTCCTAACAAAGTTTGACACAGATTCCCAATTCGCGCATTCAGAACATATAGCACGTTGCTGTAAGCAAGCACATTCTCATTCAAAGTTGCAAGTTACTATGTAGGAACAAGTTTGTAGAGGTATTTCAAAGATGCCCATAACTGAGTTTAACGTTGTATGTCTCCAACTCCTCGAAATAACTTCATGCCCCATCTCCCTTACTTCCAGCTAGTAAGGATCACATAATTCCTAACAAAGTTTTGACACAGATTCCCAATTCGGGCATTCAGAACATATAGCACGTTGCTGTAAGCAAGCACATTCTCATTCAAAGTTGCAAATTACTATGTAGGAACAAGTTTGTATAGGTATTTCAAAGATGCCCAGAACTGAGCTAAACGTTGTATGTCTCCAACTCCTAGAAATAACTTCATGCCCCATCTCCCTTACTTCCAGCTAGTAAGGATCACATAATTCCTAACAAAGTTTTGACACAGATTACCAATTCGGGCACTCAGAACATAGAGCACGTTGCTGTAAGCAAGCACATTCTCATTCAAAGTTGCAAGTTACTATGTAGGAACAAGTTTGTATAGGTATTTCAAAGATGCCCAGAACTGAGCTAAACTTGGTAGGTCTCCAACTCCTAGAAATAACTACATGCCCCATCTCCCTTACTTCCAGCTAGTAAGGATCACATAATTCCTAACAAAGTTTTGACACAGATTCCCAATTCGGGCATTCAGAACATATAGCACGTTGCTGTAAGCAAGCACATTCTCATTCAAAGTTGCAAGTTACTATGTAGGAACAAGTTTGTATAGGTATTTCAAAGATGCCCAGAACTGAGCTAAACTTGGTATGTGTCCAACCTCTAGAAATAACTTCATGCCCCAACTCCCTTACTTCCAGCTAGTAAGGATCACATAATTCCTAACAAAGTTTTGACACAGATTCCCAATTCGGGCATTCAGAACATGTAGCACGTTGCTGTAAGCAAGCACATTCAATTCAAAGTTGCAAGTTACTATGTAGGAACAAGTTTGTATAGGTATTTCAAAGATGCCCAGAACTGAGCTAAACTTGGTATGTCTCCAACTCCTAGAAATAACATCATGCCACATCTCCCTTACTTCCAGCTAGTAAGGATCACATAATTCCTAACAAAGTTTTGACACAGATTCCCAATTCGGGCATTCAGAACATATAGCACGTTGCTGTAAGCAAGCACATTCTCATTCAAAGTTGCAAGTTACTATGTAGGAACAAGTTTGTATAGGTATTTCAAAGATGCCCAGAACTGAGCTAAACTTGGTATGTCTCCAACTCCTAGAAATAACTTCATGCCCCATCTTCCTTACTTCCAGCTAGTAAGGATCACATAATTCCTAACAAAGTTTTGACACAGATTCCCAATTCGGGCATTCAAAACATGTAGCACGTTGCTGTAAGCAAGCACATTCGATTCAAAGTTGCAAGTTACTGTGTAGGAACAAGTTCGTATAGGTATTTCAAAGATGCCCAGAACTGAGCTAACCGTTGTATGTCTCCAACTCCTAGAAATAACTTCATGCCCCATCTCCCTTACTTCCAGCTAGTAAGGATCACATAATTCCTAACATAGCTTTGACACAGATTCCCAATTCGGGCATTCAGAACATATAGCACGTTGCTGTAAGCAAGCATATTCTCATTCAAAGTTGCAAGTTACTATGTAGGAACAAGTTTGTATAGGTATTTCAAAGATGCCCAGAACTGAGCTAAACTTGGTATGTGTCCAACCTCTAGAAATAACTTCATGCCCCAACTCCCTTAATTTCAGCTAGTAAGGATCACATAATTCCTAACAAAGTTTTGACACAGATTCCCAATTCGGGCATTCAGAAGATATAGTACGTTGCTGTAAGCAAGCACATTCAATACAAAGTTGCAAGTTACTATGTAGGAAAAAGTTTGTATAGGTATTTCAAAGATGCCCAGAACTGAGCTAAACGTTGTATGTCTGCAACTCCTCGAAATAACTTCATGCCCCATCTCCCTTACTTCCAGCTAGTAAGGATCATATAATTCCTAACAAAGTTTTGACACAGATTCCCAATTCGGGCATTCAGAACATATAGCACGTTGCTGTAAGCAAGCACATTCTCATTCAAAGTTGCAAGTTACTATGTAGGAACAAGTTTGTATAGGTATTTCAAAGATGCCCAGAACTGAGCTAAACTTGGTATGTGTCCAACTCCTAGAAATAACTTCATGCCCCATCTCCCTTACTTCCAGTTAGTAAGGATCACATAATTCCTAACAAAGTTTTGACACAGATTCCCAATTCGGGCATTCAGAACATGTACCACGTTGCTGTAAGCAAGCACATTCTCATTCAAAGTTGCAAGTTACTATGTAGGAACAAGTTTGTATAGGTATTTCAAAGATGCCCAGAACTGAGCTAAACATAGTATGTCTCCAACTCCTAGAAATAACTTCATGCCCCATCTCACTTACTTCCAGCTAGTAAGGATCACATAATTTCTAACAAAGTTTTGACACAGATTCCCAATTCGGGCATCCAGAACATATAGCAAGTTGCTGTAAGCAAGCACATTCTCATTCAAAGTTGCAAGTTACTATGTAGGAACAAGTTTGTATAGGTATTTCAAAGATGCCCAGAACTGAGCTAAACTTGGTATGTCTCCAACTCCTAGAAATAACTTCATGCCCCATCTCCCTTACTTCCATCTAGTAAGGATCACATAATTCCTAAAAGTGTTTTAGACACAGATTCCCAATTCGGGCATTCAGAACATATAGCACGTTGCTGTAAGCAAGCACATTCTCATTCAAAGTTGCAAGTTACTATGTAGGAACAAGTTTGTATAGGTATTTCAAAGATGCCCAGAACTGAGCTAAACGTTGTATGTCTCCAACTCCTAGAAATAACTTCATGCCCCATCTCCCTTACTTCCAGCTAGTAAGGATCACATAATTCCTAACAAAGTTTTGACACAGATTCCCAATTCGGGCATTCAGAACATATAGTACGTTGCTGTAAGCAAGCACATTCAATTCAAAGTTGCAAGTTACTATGTAGGAACAAGTTTGTATAGGTATTTCAAAGATGCCCAGAACTGAGCTTAACGTTGTATGTCTCCAACTCCTCGAAATAACTTCATGCCCCATCTCCCTTACTTCCAGCTAGTAAGGATCACATAATTCCTAACAAACTTTTGACACAGCTTCCCAATTCGGGCATTCAGAACATATAGCACGTTGCTGTAAGCAAGCACATTCTCATTCAAAGTTGCAAGTTACTATGTAGGAACAAGTTTTTATAGGTATTTCAAAGATGCCCAGAACTGAGCTAAACTTGGTATGTGTCCAACTCCTAGAAATAACTTCATGCCCCATCTCCCTTACTTCCAGCTAATAAGGATCACATAATTCCTAACAAAGTTTTGACACAGATTCCCAATTCGGGCATTCAGAACATGTAGCACGTTGCTGTAAGCAAGCACATTCTCATTCAAAGTTGCAAGTTACTATGTAGGAACAAGTTTGTATAGGTATTTCAAAGATGCCCAGAACTGAGCTAAACATAGTATGTCTCCAACTCCTAGAAATAACTACATGCCCCATCTCACTTACTTCCAGCTAGTAAGGATCACATAATTTCTAACAAAGTTTTGACACAGATTCCCAATTCGGGCATTCAGAACATATAGCAAGTTGCTGTAAGCAAGCATATTGTCATTCAAAGTTGCAAGTTACTATGTAGGAACAAGTTTGTATAGGTATTTCAAAGATGCCCAGAACTGAGCTAAACTTGGTATGTCTCCAACTCCTAGAAATAACTTCATGCCCCATCTCCCTTTCTTCCATCTAGTAAGGATCACATAATTCCTAAAAGTGTTTTAGACACAGATTCCCAATTCGGGCATTCAGAACATGTAGCACGTTGCTGTAAGCAAGCACATTCAATTCAAAGTTGCAAGTTACTGTGTAGGAACATGTTCGTATAGGTATTTCAAAGATGCCCAGAACTGAGCTAAACGTTGTATGTCTCCAACTCCTAGAAATAACTTCATGCCCCATCTCCCTTACTTCCAGCTAGTAAGGATCACATCATTCCTAACAAAGTTTTGACACAGATACCCAATTCGGGCATTCAGAACATATAGCACGTTGCTGTAAGCAAGCACATTCTCATTCAAAGTTGCAAGTTACTATGTAGGAACAAGTTTGTATAGGTATTTCAAAGATGCCCAGAACTGAGCTAAACTTGGTATGTCTCCAACTCCTAGAAATAACTTCATGCCCCATCTCCCTTACTTCCATCTAGTAAGGATCACATAATTCCTAACAAAGTTTTGACACAGATTCCCAATTCGGGCATTCAGAACATATAGTACGTTGCTGTAAGCAAGCACATTCAATTCAAAGTTGCAAGTTACTATGTAGGAACAAGTTTGTAGAGGTATTTCAAAGATGCCCAGAACTGAGCTAAACTTGGTATGTCTCCAACTCCTCGAAATAACTTCATGCCCCATCTCCCTTACTTCCAGATAGTAAGGATCACATAATTCCTAACAAAGTTTTGACACAGATTCCCAATTCGGGCATTCAGAACATATAGCACGTTGCTGTAAGCAAGCACATTCTCATTCAAAGTTGCAAGTTACTATGTAGGAACAAGTTTGTAGAGGTATTTCAAAGATGCCCAGAACTGAGTTTAACGTTGTATGTCTCCAACTCCTCGAAATAACTTCATGCCCCATCTCCCTTACTTCCAGCTAGTAAGGATCACATAATTCCTAACAAAGTTTTGACACAGATTCCCAATTCGGGCATTCAGAACATATAGCACGTTGCTGTAAGCAAGCACATTCTCATTCAAAGTTGCAAATTACTATGTAGGAACAAGTTTGTATAGGTATTTCAAAGATGCCCAGAATTGAGCTAAACTTGGTATGTCTCCAACTCCTAGAAATAACTTCATGCCCCATCTCCCTTACTTCCAGCTAGTAAGGATCACATAATTCCTAACAAAGTTTTGACACAGATTCCCAATTCGGGCATTCAGAACATAGAGCACGTTGCTGTAAGCAAGCACATTCTCATTCAAAGTTGCAAGTTACTATGTAGGAACAAGTTTGTATAGGTATTTCAAAGATGCCCAGAACTGAGCTAAACTTGGTATGTCTCCAACTCCTAGAAATAACTTCATGCCCCATCTCCCTTACTTCCAGCTAGTAAGGATCACATAACTCCTAACAAAGTTTTGACACAGATTCCCAATTCGGGCATTCAGAACATATAGCACGTTGCTGTAAGCAAGCACATTCTCATTCAAAGTTGCAAGTTACTATGTAGGAACAAGTTTGTATAGGTATTTCAAAGATGCCCAGAACTGAGCTAAACTTGGTATGTGTCCAACCTCTAGAAATAACTTCATGCCCCAACTCCCTTACTTCCAGCTAGTAAGGATCACATAATTCCTAACAAAGTTTTGACACAGATTCCCAATTCGGGCATTCAGAACATGTAGCACGTTGCTGTAAGCAAGCACATTCAATTCAAAGTTGCAAGTTACTATGTAGGAACAAGTTTGTATAGGTATTTCAAAGATGCCCAGAACTGAGCTAAACTTGGTATGTCTCCAACTCCTAGAAATAACATCATGCCCCATCTCCCTTACTTCCAGCTAGTAAGGATCACATAATTCCTAACAAAGTTTGACACAGATTCCCAATTCGGGCATTCAGAACATATAGCACGTTGCTGAAAGCAAGCACATTCTCATTCAAAGTTGCAAGTTACTATGTAGGAACAAGTTTGTATAGGTATTTCAAAGATGCCCAGAACTGAGCTAAACCTTGTATGTCTCCAACTCCTAGAAATAACTTCATGCCCCATCTTCCTTACTTCCAGCTAGTAAGGATCACATAATTCCTAACAAAGTTTTGACACAGATTCCCAATTCGGGCATTCAAAACATGTAGCACGTTGCTGTAAGCAAGCACATGCGATTCAAAGTTGCAAGTTACTGTGTAGGAACAAGTTCGTATAGGTATTTCAAAGATGCCCAGAACTGAGCTAACCGTTGTATGTCTCCAACTCCTAGAAATAACTTCATGCCCCATCTCCCTTACTTCCAGCTAGTAAGGATCACATAATTCCTAACATAGTTTTGACACAGATTCCCAATTCGGGCATTCAGAACATATAGCACGTTGCTGTAAGCAAGCATATTCTCATTCAAAGTTGCAAGTTACTATGTAGGAACAAGTTTGTATAGGTGTTTCAAAGATGCCCAGAACTGAGCTAAACTTGGTATGTGTCCAACCTCTAGAAATAACTTCATGCCCCAACTCCCTTACTTTCAGCTAGTAAGGATCACATAATTCCTAACAAAGTTTTGACACAAATTCCCAAGTCGGGCATTCAGAACATATAGCAAGTTGCAGTAAGCAAGCACATTCTCATTCAAAGTTGCAAGTTACTATGTAGGAACAAGTTTGTATAGGTATTTCAAAGATGCCCAGAACTGAGCTAAACGTTGTATGTCTCCAACTCCTAGAAATAACTTCATGCCCCATCTCCCTTACTTCCAGCTAGTAAGGATCACATAATTCCTAACAAAGTTTTGACACAGATTCCCAATTCGGGCATTCAGAACATATAGCACGTTGCTGTAAGCAAGCACATTCTCATTCAAAGTTGCAAGTTACTATGTAGGAACAAGTTTGTATAGGTATTTCAAAGATGCCCAGAACTGAGCTAAACTTGGTATGTGTCCAACTCCTAGAAATAACTTCATGCCCCATCTCCCTTACTTCCAGCTAGTAAGGATCACATAATTCCTAACAAAGTTTTGACACAGATTCCCAATTCGGGCATTCAGAACATATAGCACGTTGCTGTAAGCAAGCACATTCTAATTCAAAGTTGCAAGTTACTATGTAGGAACAAGTTTGTATAGGTATTTCAAAGATGCCCCAAACTGAGCTAAACGTTGTATGTCTCCAACTCCTAGAAATAACTTCATGCCCCATCTCCCTTAATTCCAGCTAGTAAGGATCACATAATTCCTAACAAAGCTTTGACACAGATTCCCAATTCGGGCATTCAGAACATATAGCACGTTGCTGTAAGCAAGCACATTCTCATTCAATGTTGCAAGTTACTATGTAGGAACAAGTTTGTATAGGTATTTCAAAGATGCCCAGAACTGAGCTAAACTTGGTTTGTGTCCAACTCCTCGAAATAACTTCATGCCCCAACTCCCTTACTTCCAGCTAGTAAGCATCACATAATTACTAACAAAGTTTTGACACAGATTCCCAATTCGGGCATTCAGAACATATAGCACGTTGCTGTAAGCAAGCACATTCTGATTCAAAGTTGCAAGTTACTATGTAGGAACAAGTTTGTATAGGTATTTCAAAGATGCCCAGAACTGAGCTAAACTTGGTATGTGTCCAACTCCTCGAAATAACTTCATGCCCCAACTCCCTTACTTCTAGCTAGTAAGGATCACATAATTACTAACTAAGTTTTGACACAGATACCCAATTCGGTCATTCAGAACATATAGCACGTTGCTGTAAGCAAGCACATTCTCATTCAAAGTTGCAAGTTACTATGTAGGAACAAGTTTGTATAGGTATTTCAAAGACGCCCAGAACTGAGCTAAACTTGGTATGTGTCCAACCTCTAGAAATAACTTCATGCCCCAACTCCCTTACTTCCAGCTAGTAAGGATCACATAATTCCTAACAAAGTTTTAACACAGATTCCCAATTCGGGCATTCAGAACATATAGCACGTTGCTGTAAGCAAGCACATTCTCATTCAAAGTTGCAAGTTACTATGTAGGAACAAGTTTGTATAAGTATTTCAAAGATGCCCAGAACTGAGATAAACTTGTTATGTTTCCAACTCCTAGAAATAACTTCATGCCCCATCTCCCTTACTTCCAGCTAGTAAGGATCACATAATTCCTAACAAAGATTTGACACAGATTCCCAATTCGGGCATTCAGAACATATAGCACGTTGCTGTAAGCAAGCACATTCTCATTCCAAGTTGCAAGTTACTATGTAGGAACAAGTTTGTATAGGTATTTCAAAGATGCCCATAACTGAGCTAACCGTTGTATGTCGCCAACTCCTAGAAATGACTTCATGCCCCATCTCCCTTACTTCCAGCTAGTAAGGATCACATAATTCCTAAGAAAGTTTTGACACAGATTCCCAATTCGGGCATTCAGAACATATAGCACGTTGCTGTAAGCAAGCACATTCTGATTCAAAGTTGCATGTTACTATGTAGGAACAAGTTTGTATAGGTATTACAAAGATGCCCAGAACTGAGCTAAACTTGGTATGTCTCCAACTCCTAGAAATAACTTCATGCCCCATCTCCCTTACTTCCAGCTAGTAAGGATCACATAATTCCTAACAAAGTTTTGACACAGATTCCCAATTCGGGCATTCAGAACATATAGCACGTTGCTGTAAGCAAGCACATTCTCATTCAAAGTTGCAAGTTACTATGTAGGAACAAGTTTGTATAGGTATTTCAAAGATGCCCAGAACTGAGCTAAACTTGGTAGGTGTCCAATCTCTAAAAATAACTTCATGCCCCAACTCCCTTACTTCCAGCTTGTAAGGATCACATAATTCCTAACAAAGTTTTGACACAGATTCCCAATTCGGGCATTCAGAACATATAGCACGTTGCTGTAAGCAAGCACATTCTCATTCTAAGTTGCAAGTTACTATGTAGGAACAAGTTTGTATAGGTATTTCAAAGATGCCCAGAACTGAACTAAACGTTGTATGTCTGCAACTCCTAGAAATAACTTCATGCCCCATCTCCCTTACTTCCAGCTAATAAGGATCACATAATTCCTAACAAAGTTTTGACACAGATTCCCAATTCGGGCATTCAGAACATATAGCACTTTGCTGTAAGCAAGCACATTCTCATTCAAAGTTGCAAGTTACTATGTAGGAACAAGTTTCTATAGGTATTACTAAGATGCCCAGAACTGAGCTAAACTTGGTATGTGTCCAACTCCTCGAAATAACTTCATGCCCCAACTCCCTTACTTCCAGCTAGTAAGGATCACATAATTCCTAACAAAGTTTTGACACAGATTCCCAATTCGCGCATTCAGAACATATAGCACGTTGCTGTAAGCAAGCACATTCTCATTCAAAGTTGCAAGTTACTATGTAGGAACAAGTTTGTATAGGTATTTCAAAGATGCCCAGAACTGAGCTAAACGTTGTATGTCTCCAACTCCTAGAAATAACTTCATGCCCCATCTCCCTTACTTCCAGCTAGTAAGGATCACATAATTCCTAACAAAGTTTTGACACAGATTCCCAATTCGGGCATTCAGAACATATAGCACGTTGCTGTAAGCAAGCACATTCTCATTCAAAGTTGCAAGTTACTATGTAGGAACAAGTTTGTATAGGTATTTCAAAGATGCCCAGAACTGAGCTAAACTTGGTATGTCTCCAACTCCTAGAAATAACTTCATGCCCCAACTCCCTTACTTCCAGCTAGTAAGGATCACATAATTCCTAACAAAGTTTTGACACAGATTCCCAATTCGGGCATTCAGAACATATAGCACGTTGCAGTAAGCAAGCACATTCTCATTCAAAGTTGCAAGTTACTATGTAGGAACAAGTTTGTATAGGTATTTCAAAGATGCCCAGAACTGAGCTAAATGTTGTATGTCTCCAACTCCTAGAAATAACTTCATGCCCCATCTCCCTTACTTCCAGCTAGTAAGGATCACATAATTCCTAACAAAGTTTTGACACAGATTCCCAATTCGGGCATTCAGAACATATATCACGTTGCTGTAAGCAAGCACATTCTCATTCAAAGTTGCCAGTTACTATGTAGGAACAAGTTTGTATAGGTATTTCAAAGATGCCCAGAACTGAGCTAACCGTTGTATGTCTCCAACTCCTAGAAATAACTTCATGCCCCATCTCCCTTACTTCCAGCTAGTAAGGATCACATAATTCCTAACAAAGTTTTGACACAGATTCCCAATTCGGGCATTCAGAACATATAGCACGTTGCTGTAAGCAAGCACATTCTCATTCAAAGTTGCAAGTTACTATGTAGGAACAAGTTTGTATAGGTATTTCAAAGATGCCCAGAACTGAGCTAAACGTTGTATGTCTCCAACTCCTAGAAATAACTTCATGCCCCATCTCCCTTAATTCCAGCTAGTAAGGATCACATAATTCCTAACAAAGCTTTGACACAGATTCCCAATTCGGGCATTCAGAACATATAGCACGTTGCTGTAAGCAAGCACATTCTCATTCAATGTTGCAAGTTACTATGTAGGAACAAGTTTGTATAGGTATTTCAAAGATGCCCAGAACTGAGCTAAACTTGGTATGTGTCCAACTCCTCGAAATAACTTCATGCCCCAACTCCCTTACTTACAGCTAGTAAGGATCACATAATTACTAACAAAGTTTTGACACTTATTCGCATTCGGGCATTCAGAACATATAGCACGTTGCTGTAAGCAAGCACATTCTGATTCAAAGTTGCAAGTTACTATGTAGGAACAAGTTTGTATAGGTATTTCAAAGATGCCCAGAACTGAGCTAAACTTGGTATGTGTCCAACTCCTCGAAATAACTTCATGCCCCAACTCCCTTACTTCTAGCTAGTAAGGATCACATAATTCCTAACAAAGTTTTGACACAGATTCCCAATTCGGGCATTCAGAACATATAGCACGTTGCTGTAAGCAAGCACATTCTCATTCAAAGTTGCAAGTTACTATGTAGGAACAAGTTTGTATAGGTATTACAAAGATGCCCAGAACTGAGCTAAACTCGGTATGTGTCCAACTCCTCGAAATAACTTCATGCCCCAACTCCCTTACTTCCAGCTAGTAAGGATCACATAATTCCTAACAAAGTTTTGACACAGATTCCCAATTCGGGCATTCTGAACATATAGCACGTTGCTGTAAGCAAGCACATTCTCATTCAAAGTTGCAAGTTACTATGTAGGAACAAGTTTGTATAGGTATTTCAAAGATGCCCAGAACTGAGCTAAACTTGGTATGTGTCCAACTCCTAGAAATACCTTCATGCCCCTACTCCCTTACTTCCAGCTAGTAAGGATCACATAATTCCTAACAAATTTTGACACAGATTCCCAATTCGGGCATTCAGAACATATAGCACGTTGCTGTAAGCAAGCACATTCTCATTCAAATTTGCAAGTTACTATGTAGGAACAAGTTTGTATAGGTATTTCAAAGATGCCCAGAACTGAGCTAAACTTGGGATGTGTCCAACTCCTAGAAATAACTTCATGCCCCATCTCCCTTACTTCCAGCTAGTAAGGATCACATAATTCCTAACAAAGCTTTGACACAGAATCCCAATTCGGGCATTCAGAACATATAGCACGTTGCTGTAAGCAAGCACATTCTCATTCAAAGTTGCAAGTTTCTATGTAGGAACAAGTTTGTATAGGTATTTCAAAGATGCCCAGAACTGAGCTAAACTTGGTATGTGTCCAACTCCTCGAAATAACTTCATGCACCAACTCCCTTACTTCCAGCTAGTAAGGATCACATAATTACTAAAAAAGTTTTGACACAGATTGCCAATTCGGACATTCAGAACATATAGCACGTTGCTGTAAGCAAGCACATTCTCATTCAAAGTTGCAAGTTACTATGTAGGAACAAGTTTGTATAGGTATTTCAAAGATGCCCAGAACTGAGCTAAACGTTGTATGTCTCCAACTCCTAGAAATAACTTCATGCCCCATCTCCCTTACTTCCAGCTAGTAAGGATCACATAATTCCTAACAAAGTTTTGACACAGATTCCCAATTCGGGCATTCAGAACATATAGCACGTTGCTGTAAGCAAGCACATTCTCATTCAAAGTTGCAAGTTAATATGTAGGAACAAGTTTGTATAGGTATTTCAAAGATGCCCAGAACTGAGCTAACCGATGTATGTCTCCAACTCCTAGAAATAACTTCATGCCCCATCTCCCTTACTTCCAGCTAGTAAGGATCACATAATTCCTAACAAAGTTTTGACACAGATTCCCAATTCGGGCATTCAGAACATATAGCACGTTGCTGTAAGCAAGCACATTCTGATTCAAAGTTGCAAGTTACTATGTAGGAACAAGTTTGTATAGGTATTTCAAAGATGCCCAGAACTGAGCTAAACTTGGTATGTCTCCAACTCCTAGAAATAACTTCATGCCCCATCTCCCTTACTTCCAGCTAGTAAGGATCACATAATTCCTAACAAAGTTTTGACACAGATTCCCAATTCGGGCATTCAGAACATATAGCACGTTGCTGTAAGCAAGCACATTCTGATTCAAAGTTGCAAGTTACTATGTAGGAACAAGTTTGTATAGGTATTTCAAAGATGCCCAGAACTGAGCTAAATGTTGTATGTCTCCAACTCCTAGTAATAACTTCATGCCCCATCTCCCTTACTTCCAGCTAGTAAGGATCACATAATTCCTAACAAAGTTTTGACACAGATTCCCAATTCGGGCATTCAGAACATATAGCACGTTGCTGTAAGCAAGCACATTCTCATTCAAAGTTGCAAGTTACTATGTAGGAACAAGTTTGTATAGGTATTTCAAAGATGCCCAGAACTGAGCTAAAATTAGTATGTGTCCAACCTCTAGAAATAACTTCATGCCCCAACTCCCTTACTTCCAGCTAGTAAGGATCACATAATTCCTAACAAAGTTTTGACACAGATTCCCAATTCGGGCATTCAGAACATATAGCACGTTGCTGTAAGCAAGCACATTCTCATTCAAAGTTGCAAGTTACTATGTAGGAACATGTTTGTATAGGTATTACAAAGATGCCCAGAACTGAGCTAAACTTGGTATGTGTCCAACTCCTCGAAATAACTTCATGCCCCAACTCCCTTACTTCCAGCTAGTAAGGATCACATAATTCCTAACAAAGTTTTGACACAGATTCCCAATTCGGGCATTCAGAACATATAGCACGTTGCTGTAAGCAAGCACATTCTCATTCAAAGTTGCAAGTTACTATGTAGGAACAAGTTTGTATAGGTATTTCAAAGATGCCCAGAACTGAGCTAAACTTGGGATGTGTCCAACTCCTAGAAATAACTTCATGCCCCATCTCCCTTACTTCCAGCTAGTAAGGATCACATAATTCCTAACAAAGCTTTGACACAGAATCCCAATTCGGGCATTCAGAACATATAGCACGTTGCTGTAAGCAAGCACATTCTCATTCAAAGTTGCAAGTTTCTATGTAGGAACAAGTTTGTATAGGTATTTCAAAGATGCCCAGAACTGAGCTAAACTTGGTATGTGTCCAACTCCTCGAAATAACTTCATGCCCCAACTCCCTTACTTCCAGCTAGTAAGGATCACATAATTCCTAACAAAGTTTTGACACAGATTCCCAATTCGGACATTCAGAACATATAGCACGTTGCTGTAAGCAAGCACATTCTCATTCAAAGTTGCAAGTTACTATGTAGGAACAAGTTTGTATAGGTATTTCAAAGATGCCCAGAACTGAGCTAAACGTTGTATGTCTCCAACTCCTAGAAATAACTTCATGCCCCATCTCCCTTACTTCCAGCTAGTAAGGATCACATAATTCCTAACAAAGTTTTGACACAGATTCCCAATTCGGGCATTCAGAACATATAGCACGTTGCTGTAAGCAAGCACATTCTCATTCAAAGTTGCAAGTTCCTTTGTAGGAACAAGTTTGTATAGGTATTTCAAAGATGCCCAGAACTGAGCTAACCGATGTATGTCTCCAACTCCTAGAAATAACTTCATGCCCCATCTCCCTTACTTCCAGCTAGTAAGGATCACATAATTCCTAACAAAGTTTTGACACAGATTCCCAATTCGGGCATTCAGAACATATAGCACGTTGCTGTAAGCAAGCACATTCTGATTCAAAGTTGCAAGTTACTATGTAGGAACAAGTTTGTATAGGTATTTCAAAGATGCCCAGAACTGAGCTAAACTTGGTATGTCTCCAACTCCTAGAAATAACTTCATGCCCCATCTCCCTTACTTCCAGCTAGTAAGGATCACATAATTCCTAACAAAGTTTTGACACAGATTCCCAATTCGGGCATTCAGAACATATAGCACGTTGCTGTAAGCAAGCACATTCTCATTCAAAGTTGCAAGTTACTATGTAGGAACAAGTTTGTATAGGTATTTCAAAGATGCCCAGAACTGAGCTAAATGTTGTATGTCTCCAACTCCTAGTAATAACTTCATGCCCCATCTCCCTTACTTCCAGCTAGTAAGGATCACATAATTCCTAACAAAGTTTTGACACAGATTCCCAATTCGGGCATTCAGAACATATAGCACGTTGCTGTAAGCAAGCACATTCTCATTCAAAGTTGCAAGTTACTATGTAGGAACAAGTTTGTATAGGTATTTCAAAGATGCCCAGAACTGAGCTAAACTTAGTATGTGTCCAACCTCTAGAAATAACTTCATGCCCCAACTCCCTTACTTCCAGCTAGTAAGGATCACATAATTCCTAACAAAGTTTTGACACAGATTCCCAATTCGGGCATTCAGAACATATAGCACGTTGCTGTAAGCAAGCACATTCTCATTCAAAGTTGCAAGTTACTATGTAGGAACATGTTTGTATAGGTATTACAAAGATGCCCAGAACTGAGCTAAACTTGGTATGTGTCCAACTCCTCGAAATAACTTCATGCCCCAACTCCCTTACTTCCAGCTAGTAAGGATCACATAATTCCTAACAAAGTTTTGACACAGATTCCCAATTCGGGCATTCAGAACATATAGCACGTTGCTGTAAGCAAGCACATTCTCATTCAAAGTTGCAAGTTACTATGTAGGAACAAGTTTGTACAGGTATTTCAAAGATGCCCAGAACTGAGCTAAACGTGGGATGTGTCCAACTCCTAGAAATAACTTCATGCCCCATCTCCCTTACTTCCAGCTAGTAAGGATCACATAATTCCTAACAAAGTTTTGACACAGATTCCCAATTCGGGCATTCAGAACATATAGCACGTTGCTGTAAGCAAGCACATTCTCATTCAAAGTTGCAAGTTACTATGTAGGAACAAGTTTGTATAGGTATTTCAAAGATGCCCAGAACTGAGCTAAACTTGGTATGTGTCCAACCTCTAGAAATAACTTCATGCCCCAACTCCCTTACTTCCAGCTAGTAAGGATCACATAATTCCTAACAAAGTTTTGACACAGATTCCCAATTCGGGCATTCAGAACATATAGCACGTTGCTGTAAGCAAGCACATTCTCATTCAAAGTTGCAAGTTACTATGTAGGAACAAGTTTGTATAGGTATTTCAAAGATGCCCAGAACTGAGCCAACCGATGTATGTCTCCAACTCCTAGAAATAACTTCATGCCCCATCTCCCTTACTTCCAGCTAGTAAGGATCACATAATTCCTAACAAAGTTTTGACACAGATTCCCAATTCGGGCATTCAGAACATATAGCACGTTGCTGTAAGCAAGCACATTCTGATTCAAAGTTGCAAGTTACTATGTAGTAACAAGTTTGTATAGGTATTTCAAAGATGCCCAGAACTGAGCTAAACTTGGTATGTCTCCAACTCCTAGAAATAACTTCATGCCCCATCTCCCTTACTTCCAGCTAGTAAGGATCACATAATTCCTAACAAAGTTTTGACACAGATTCCCAATTCGGGCATTCAGAACATATAGCACGTTGCTGTAAGCAAGCACATTCTGATTCAAAGTTGCAAGTTACTATGTAGGAACAAGTTTGTATAGGTATTTCAAAGATGCCCAGAACTGAGCTAAATGTTGTATGTCTCCAACTCCTAGAAATAACTTCATGCCCCATCTCCCTTACTTCCAGCTAGTAAGGATCACATAATTCCTAACAAAGTTTTGACACAGATTCCCAATTCGGGCATTCAGAACATATAGAACGTTGCTGTAAGCAAGCACATTCTGATTCAAAGTTGCAAGTTACTATGTAGGAACAAGTTTGTATAGTTATTTCAAAGATGCCCAGAACTGAGCTAAACGTTGTATGTCTCCAACTCCTAGAAATAACTTCATGCCCCAACTCCCTTACTTCCAGCTAGTAAGGATCACATAATTCCTAACAAAGTTTTGACACAGATTCCCAATTCTGGCATTCAGACCATATAGCACGTTGCTGTAAGCAAGCACATTCTCATTCAAAGTTGCAAGTTACTATGTAGGAACAAGTTTGTATAGGTATTTCAAAGATGCCCAGAACTGAGCTAAACTTTGTATGTCTCCAACTCCTAGAAATAACTTCATGCCCCATCTCCCTTACTTCCAGCTAGTAAGGATCACATAATTCCTAACAAAGTTTTGACACAGATTCCCAATTCGGGCATTCAGAACATATAGCACGTTGCTGTAAGCAAGCACATTCTCATTCAAAGTTGTAAGTTACTATGTAGGAACAAGTTTGTATAGGTATTTCAAAGATGCCCAGAACTGAGCTAAACTTGGTATGTGTCCAACTCCTAGAAATACCTTCATGCCCCTACTCCCTTACTTCCAGCTAGTAAGGATCACATAATTCCTAACAAAGTTTTGACACAGATTCCCAATTCGGGCATTCAGAACATATAGCACGTTGCTGTAAGCAAGCACATTCTGATTCAAAGTTGCAAGTTACTATGTAGGAACAAGTTTGTATAGGTATTTCAAAGATGCCCAGAACTGAGCTAAATGTTGTATGTCTCCAACTCCTAGTAATAACTTCATGCCCCATCTCCCTTACTTCCAGCTAGTAAGGATCACATAATTCCTAACAAAGTTTTGACACAGATTCCCAATTCGGGCATTCAGAACATATAGCACGTTGCTGTAAGCAAGCACATTCTCATTCAAAGTTGCAAGTTACTATGTAGGAACAAGTTTGTATAGGTATTTCAAAGATGCCCAGAACTGAGCTAAACTTAGTATGTGTCCAACCTCTAGAAATAACTTCATGCCCCAACTCCCTTACTTCCAGCTAGTAAGGATCACATAATTCCTAACAAAGTTTTGACACAGATTCCCAATTCGGGCATTCAGAACATATAGCACGTTGCTGTAAGCAAGCACATTCTCATTCAAAGTTGCAAGTTACTATGTAGGAACATGTTTGTATAGGTATTACAAAGATGCCCAGAACTGAGCTAAACTTGGTATGTGTCCAACTCCTCGAAATAACTTCATGCCCCAACTCCCTTACTTCCAGCTAGTAAGGATCACATAATTCCTAACAAAGTTTTGACACAGATTCCCAATTCGGGCATTCAGAACATATAGCACGTTGCTGTAAGCAAGCACATTCTCATTCAAAGTTGCAAGTTACTATGTAGGAACAAGTTTGTATAGGTATTTCAAAGATGCCCAGAACTGAGCTAAACTTGGGATGTGTCCAACTCCTAGAAATAACTTCATGCCCCATCTCCCTTACTTCCAGCTAGTAAGGATCACATAATTCCTAACAAAGCTTTGACACAGAATCCCAATTCGGGCATTCAGAACATATAGCACGTTGCTGTAAGCAAGCACATTCTCATTCAAAGTTGCAAGTTTCTATGTAGGAACAAGTTTGTATAGGTATTTCAAAGATGCCCAGAACTGAGCTAAACTTGGTATGTGTCCAACTCCTCGAAATAACTTCATGCCCCAACTCCCTTACTTCCAGCTAGTAAGGATCACATAATTCCTAACAAAGTTTTGACACAGATTCCCAATTCGGACATTCAGAACATATAGCACGTTGCTGTAAGCAAGCACATTCTCATTCAAAGTTGCAAGTTACTATGTAGGAACAAGTTTGTATAGGTATTTCAAAGATGCCCAGAACTGAGCTAAACGTTGTATGTCTCCAACTCCTAGAAATAACTTCATGCCCCATCTCCCTTACTTCCAGCTAGTAAGGATCACATAATTCCTAACAAAGTTTTGACACAGATTCCCAATTCGGGCATTCAGAACATATAGCACGTTGCTGTAAGCAAGCACATTCTCATTCAAAGTTGCAAGTTCCTTTGTAGGAACAAGTTTGTATAGGTATTTCAAAGATGCCCAGAACTGAGCTAACCGATGTATGTCTCCAACTCCTAGAAATAACTTCATGCCCCATCTCCCTTACTTCCAGCTAGTAAGGATCACATAATTCCTAACAAAGTTTTGACACAGATTCCCAATTCGGGCATTCAGAACATATAGCACGTTTCTGTAAGCAAGTACATTCTGATTCAAAGTTGCAAGTTACTATGTAGGAACAAGTTTGTATAGGTATTTCAAAGATGCCCAGAACTGAGCTAAACTTGGTATGTCTCCAACTCCTAGAAATAACTTCATGCCCCATCTCCCTTACTTCCAGCTAGTAAGGATCACATAATTCCTAACAAAGTTTTGACACAGATTCCCAATTCGGGCATTCAGAACATATAGCACGTTGCTGTAAGCAAGCACATTCTCATTCAAAGTTGCAAGTTACTATGTAGGAACAAGTTTGTATAGGTATTTCAAAGATGCCCAGAACTGAGCTAAATGTTGTATGTCTCCAACTCCTAGTAATAACTTCATGCCCCATCTCCCTTACTTCCAGCTAGTAAGGATCACATAATTCCTAACAAAGTTTTGACACAGATTCCCAATTCGGGCATTCAGAACATATAGCACGTTGCTGTAAGCAAGCACATTCTCATTCAAAGTTGCAAGTTACTATGTAGGAACAAGTTTGTATAGGTATTTCAAAGATGCCCAGAACTGAGCTAAACTTAGTATGTGTCCAACCTCTAGAAATAACTTCATGCCCCAACTCCCTTACTTCCAGCTAGTAAGGATCACATAATTCCTAACAAAGTTTTGACACAGATTCCCAATTCGGGCATTCAGAACATATAGCACGTTGCTGTAAGCAAGCACATTCTCATTCAAAGTTGCAAGTTACTATGTAGGAACATGTTTGTATAGGTATTACAAAGATGCCCAGAACTGAGCTAAACTTGGTATGTGTCCAACTCCTCGAAATAACTTCATGCCCCAACTCCCTTACTTCCAGCTAGTAAGGATCACATAATTCCTAACAAAGTTTTGACACAGATTCCCAATTCGGGCATTCAGAACATATAGCACGTTGCTGTAAGCAAGCACATTCTCATTCAAAGTTGCAAGTTACTATGTAGGAACAAGTTTGTATAGGTATTTCAAAGATGCCCAGAACTGAGCTAAACTTGGGATGTGTCCAACTCCTAGAAATAACTTCATGCCCCATCTCCCTTACTTCCAGCTAGTAAGGATCACATAAATCCTAACAAAGTTTTGACACAGATTCCCAATTCGGGCATTCAGAACATATAGCACGTTGCTGTAAGCAAGCACATTCTCATTCAAAGTTGCAAGTTACTATGTAGGAACAAGTTTGTATAGGTATTTCAAAGATGCCCAGAACTGAGCTAAACTTGGTATGTGTCCAACCTCTAGAAATAACTTCATGCCCCAACTCCCTTACTTCCAGCTAGTAAGGATCACATAATTCCTAACAAAGTTTTGACACAGATTCCCAATTCGGGCATTCAGAACATATAGCACGTTGCTGTAAGCAAGCACATTCTCATTCAAAGTTGCAAGTTACTATGTAGGAACAAGTTTGTATAGGTATTTCAAAGATGCCCAGAACTGAGCCAACCGATGTATGTCTCCAACTCCTAGAAATAACTTCATGCCCCATCTCCCTTACTTCCAGCTAGTAAGGATCACATAATTCCTAACAAAGTTTTGACACAGATTCCCAATTCGGGCATTCAGAACATATAGCACGTTGCTGTAAGCAAGCACATTCTGATTCAAAGTTGCAAGTTACTATGTAGGAACAAGTTTGTATAGGTATTTCAAAGATGCCCAGAACTGAGCTAAACTTGGTATGTCTCCAACTCCTAGAAATAACTTCATGCCCCATCTCCCTTACTTCCAGCTAGTAAGGATCACATAATTCCTAACAAAGTTTTGACACAGATTCCCAATTCGGGCATTCAGAACATATAGCACGTTGCTGTAAGCAAGCACATTCTGATTCAAAGTTGCAAGTTACTATGTAGGAACAAGTTTGTATAGGTATTTCAAAGATGCCCAGAACTGAGCTAAATGTTGTATGTCTCCAACTCCTAGAAATAACTTCATGCCCCATCTCCCTTACTTCCAGCTAGTAAGGATCACATAATTCCTAACAAAGTTTTGACACAGATTCCCAATTCGGGCATTCAGAACATATAGAACGTTGCTGTAAGCAAGCACATTCTGATTCAAAGTTGCAAGTTACTATGTAGGAACAAGTTTGTATAGTTATTTCAAAGATGCCCAGAACTGAGCTAAACGTTGTATGTCTCCAACTCCTAGAAATAACTTCATGCCCCAACTCCCTTACTTCCAGCTAGTAAGGATCACATAATTCCTAACAAAGTTTTGACACAGATTCCCAATTCTGGCATTCAGAACATATAGCACGTTGCTGTAAGCAAGCACATTCTCATTCAAAGTTGCAAGTTACTATGTAGGAACAAGTTTGTATAGGTATTTCAAAGATGCCCAGAACTGAGCTAAACGTTGTATGTCTCCAACTCCTAGAAATAACTTCATGCCCCATCTCCCTTACTTCCAGCTAGTAAGGATCACATAATTCCTAACAAAGTTTTGACACAGATTCCCAATTCGGGCATTCAGAACATATAGAACGTTGCTGTAAGCAAGCACATTCTGATTCAAAGTTGCAAGTTACTATGTAGGAACAAGTTTGTATAGTTATTTCAAAGATGCCCAGAACTGAGCTAAACGTTGTATGTCTCCAACTCCTAGAAATAACTTCATGCCCCAACTCCCTTACTTCCATCTAGTAAGGATCACATAATTCCTAACAAAGTTTTGACACAGATTCCCAATTCTGGCATTCAGACCATATAGCACGTTGCTGTAAGCAAGCACATTCTCATTCAAAGTTGCAAGTTACTATGTAGGAACAAGTTTGTATAGGTATTTCAAAGATGCCCAGAACTGAGCTAAACGTTGTATGTCTCCAACTCCTAGAAATAACTTCATGCCCCATCTCCCTTACTTCCAGCTAGTAAGGATCACATAATTCCTAACAAAGTTTTGACACAGATTCCCAATTCGGGCATTCAGAACATATAGCACGTTGCTGTAAGCAAGCACATTCTCATTCAAAGTTGTAAGTTACTATGTAGGAACAAGTTTGTATAGGTATTTCAAAGATGCCCAGAACTGAGCTAAACTTGGTATGTGTCCAACTCCTAGAAATACCTTCATGCCCCTACTCCCTTACTTCCAGCTAGTAAGGATCACATAATTCCTAACAAAGTTTTGACACAGATTCCCAATTCGGGCATTCAGAACATATAGCACGTTGCTGTAAGCAAGCACATTCTGATTCAAAGTTGCAAGTTACTATGTAGGAACAAGTTTGTATAGGTATTTCAAAGATGCCCAGAACTGAGCTAAATGTTGTATGTCTCCAACTCCTAGTAATAACTTCATGCCCCATCTCCCTTACTTCCAGCTAGTAAGGATCACATAATTCCTAACAAAGTTTTGACACAGATTCCCAATTCGGGCATTCAGAACATATAGCACGTTGCTGTAAGCAAGCACATTCTCATTCAAAGTTGCAAGTTACTATGTAGGAACAAGTTTGTATAGGTATTTCAAAGATGCCCAGAACTGAGCTAAACTTAGTATGTGTCCAACCTCTAGAAATAACTTCATGCCCCAACTCCCTTACTTCCAGCTAGTAAGGATCACATAATTCCTAACAAAGTTTTGACACAGATTCCCAATTCGGGCATTCAGAACATATAGCACGTTGCTGTAAGCAAGCACATTCTCATTCAAAGTTGCAAGTTACTATGTAGGAACATGTTTGTATAGGTATTACAAAGATGCCCAGAACTGAGCTAAACTTGGTATGTGTCCAACTCCTCGAAATAACTTCATGCCCCAACTCCCTTACTTCCAGCTAGTAAGGATCACATAATTCCTAACAAAGTTTTGACACAGATTCCCAATTCGGGCATTCAGAACATATAGCACGTTGCTGTAAGCAAGCACATTCTCATTCAAAGTTGCAAGTTACTATGTAGGAACAAGTTTGTATAGGTATTTCAAAGATGCCCAGAACTGAGCTAAACTTGGGATGTGTCCAACTCCTAGAAATAACTTCATGCCCCATCTCCCTTACTTCCAGCTAGTAAGGATCACATAATTCCTAACAAAGCTTTGACACAGAATCCCAATTCGGGCATTCAGAACATATAGCACGTTGCTGTAAGCAAGCACATTCTCATTCAAAGTTGCAAGTTTCTATGTAGGAACAAGTTTGTATAGGTATTTCAAAGATGCCCAGAACTGAGCTAAACTTGGTATGTGTCCAACTCCTCGAAATAACTTCATGCCCCAACTCCCTTACTTCCAGCTAGTAAGGATCACATAATTCCTAACAAAGTTTTGACACAGATTCCCAATTCGGACATTCAGAACATATAGCACGTTGCTGTAAGCAAGCACATTCTCATTCAAAGTTGCAAGTTACTATGTAGGAACAAGTTTGTATAGGTATTTCAAAGATGCCCAGAACTGAGCTAAACGTTGTATGTCTCCAACTCCTAGAAATAACTTCATGCCCCATCTCCCTTACTTCCAGCTAGTAAGGATCACATAATTCCTAACAAAGTTTTGACACAGATTCCCAATTCGGGCATTCAGAACATATAGCACGTTGCTGTAAGCAAGCACATTCTCATTCAAAGTTGCAAGTTCCTTTGTAGGAACAAGTTTGTATAGGTATTTCAAAGATGCCCAGAACTGAGCTAACCGATGTATGTCTCCAACTCCTAGAAATAACTTCATGCCCCATCTCCCTTACTTCCAGCTAGTAAGGATCACATAATTCCTAACAAAGTTTTGACACAGATTCCCAATTCGGGCATTCAGAACATATAGCACGTTGCTGTAAGCAAGCACATTCTGATTCAAAGTTGCAAGTTACTATGTAGGAACAAGTTTGTATAGGTATTTCAAAGATGCCCAGAACTGAGCTAAACTTGGTATGTCTCCAACTCCTAGAAATAACTTCATGCCCCATCTCCCTTACTTCCAGCTAGTAAGGATCACATAATTCCTAACAAAGTTTTGACACAGATTCCCAATTCGGGCATTCAGAACATATAGCACGTTGCTGTAAGCAAGCACATTCTCATTCAAAGTTGCAAGTTACTATGTAGGAACAAGTTTGTATAGGTATTTCAAAGATGCCCAGAACTGAGCTAAATGTTGTATGTCTCCAACTCCTAGTAATAACTTCATGCCCCATCTCCCTTACTTCCAGCTAGTAAGGATCACATAATTCCTAACAAAGTTTTGACACAGATTCCCAATTCGGGCATTCAGAACATATAGCACGTTGCTGTAAGCAAGCACATTCTCATTCAAAGTTGCAAGTTACTATGTAGGAACAAGTTTGTATAGGTATTTCAAAGATGCCCAGAACTGAGCTAAACTTAGTATGTGTCCAACCTCTAGAAATAACTTCATGCCCCAACTCCCTTACTTCCAGCTAGTAAGGATCACATAATTCCTAACAAAGTTTTGACACAGATTCCCAATTCGGGCATTCAGAACATATAGCACGTTGCTGTAAGCAAGCACATTCTCATTCAAAGTTGCAAGTTACTATGTAGGAACATGTTTGTATAGGTATTACAAAGATGCCCAGAACTGACCTAAACTTGGTATGTGTCCAACTCCTCGAAATAACTTCATGCCCCAACTCCCTTACTTCCAGCTAGTAAGGATCACATAATTCCTAACAAAGTTTTGACACAGATTCCCAATTCGGGCATTCAGAACATATAGCACGTTGCTGTAAGCAAGCACATTCTCATTCAAAGTTGCAAGTTACTATGTAGGAACAAGTTTGTATAGGTATTTCAAAGATGCCCAGAACTGAGCTAAACTTGGGATGTGTCCAACTCCTAGAAATAACTTCATGCCCCATCTCCCTTACTTCCAGCTAGTAAGGATCACATAATTCCTAACAAAGTTTTGACACAGATTCCCAATTCGGGCATTCAGAACATATAGCACGTTGCTGTAAGCAAGCACATTCTCATTCAAAGTTGCAAGTTACTATGTAGGAACAAGTTTGTATAGGTATTTCAAAGATGCCCAGAACTGAGCTAAACTTGGTATGTGTCCAACTCCTCGAAATAACTTCATGCCCCAACTCCCTTACTTCCAGCTAGTAAGGATCACATAATTCCTAACAAAGTTTTGACACAGATTCCCAATTCGGGCATTCAGAACATATAGCACGTTGCTGTAAGCAAGCACATTCTCATTCAAAGTTGCAAGTTACTATGTAGGAACAAGTTTGTATAGGTATTTCAAAGATGCCCAGAACTGAGCCAACCGATGTATGTCTCCAACTCCTAGAAATAACTTCATGCCCCATCTCCCTTACTTCCAGCTAGTAAGGATCACATAATTCCTAACAAAGTTTTGACACAGATTCCCAATTCGGGCATTCAGAACATATAGCACGTTGCTGTAAGCAAGCACATTCTGATTCAAAGTTGCAAGTTACTATGTAGGAACAAGTTTGTATAGGTATTTCAAAGATGCCCAGAACTGAGCTAAACTTGGTATGTCTCCAACTCCTAGAAATAACTTCATGCCCCATCTCCCTTACTTCCAGCTAGTAAGGATCACATAATTCCTAACAAAGTTTTGACACAGATTCCCAATTCGGGCATTCAGAACATATAGCACGTTGCTGTAAGCAAGCACATTCTGATTCAAAGTTGCAAGTTACTATGTAGGAACAAGTTTGTATAGGTATTTCAAAGATGCCCAGAACTGAGCTAAATGTTGTATGTCTCCAACTCCTAGAAATAACTTCATGCCCCATCTCCCTTACTTCCAGCTAGTAAGGATCACATAATTCCTAACAAAGTTTTGACACAGATTCCCAATTCGGGCATTCAGAACATATAGAACGTTGCTGTAAGCAAGCACATTCTGATTCAAAGTTGCAAGTTACTATGTAGGAACAAGTTTGTATAGTTATTTCAAAGATGCCCAGAACTGAGCTAAACGTTGTATGTCTCCAACTCCTAGAAATAACTTCATGCCCCAACTCACTTACTTCCAGCTAGTAAGGATCACATAATTCCTAACAAAGTTTTGACACAGATTCCCAATTCTGGCATTCAGAACATATAGCACGTTGCTGTAAGCAAGCACATTCTCATTCAAAGTTGCAAGTTACTATGTAGGAACAAGTTTGTATAGGTATTTCAAAGATGCCCAGAACTGAGCTAAACGTTGTATGTCTCCAACTCCTAGAAATAACTTCATGCCCCATCTCCCTTACTTCCAGCTAGTAAGGATCACATAATTCCTAACAAAGTTTTGACACAGATTCCCAATTCGGGCATTCAGAACATATAGCACGTTGCTGTAAGCAAGCACATTCTCATTCAAAGTTGCAAGTTACTATGTAGGAACAAGTTTGTATAGGTATTTCAAAGATGCCCAGAACTGAGCTAAACTTGGTATGTGTCCAACTCCTAGAAATACCTTCATGCCCCTACTCCCTTACTTCCAGCTAGTAAGGATCACATAATTCCTAACAAATTTTGACACAGATTCCCAATTCGGGCATTCAGAACATATAGCACGTTGCTGTAAGCAAGCACATTCTCATTCAAATTTGCAAGTTACTATGTAGGAACAAGTTTGTATAGGTATTTCAAAGATGCCCAGAACTGAGCTAAACTTGGGATGTGTCCAACTCCTAGAAATAACTTCATGCCCCATCTCCCTTACTTCCAGCTAGTAAGGATCACATAATTCCTAACAAAGCTTTGACACAGAATCCCAATTCGGGCATTCAGAACATATAGCACGTTGCTGTAAGCAAGCACATTCTCATTCAAAGTTGCAAGTTTCTATGTAGGAACAAGTTTGTATAGGTATTTCAAAGATGCCCAGAACTGAGCTAAACTTGGTATGTGTCCAACTCCTCGAAATAACTTCATGCACCAACTCCCTTACTTCCAGCTAGTAAGGATCACATAATTACTAAAAAAGTTTTGACACAGATTGCCAATTCGGACATTCAGAACATATAGCACGTTGCTGTAAGCAAGCACATTCTCATTCAAAGTTGCAAGTTACTATGTAGGAACAAGTTTGTATAGGTATTTCAAAGATGCCCAGAACTGAGCTAAACGTTGTATGTCTCCAACTCCTAGAAATAACTTCATGCCCCATCTCCCTTACTTCCAGCTAGTAAGGATCACATAATTCCTAACAAAGTTTTGACACAGATTCCCAATTCGGGCATTCAGAACATATAGCACGTTGCTGTAAGCAAGCACATTCTCATTCAAAGTTGCAAGTTAATATGTAGGAACAAGTTTGTATAGGTATTTCAAAGATGCCCAGAACTGAGCTAACCGATGTATGTCTCCAACTCCTAGAAATAACTTCATGCCCCATCTCCCTTACTTCCAGCTAGTAAGGATCACATAATTCCTAACAAAGTTTTGACACAGATTCCCAATTCGGGCATTCAGAACATATAGCACGTTGCTGTAAGCAAGCACATTCTGATTCAAAGTTGCAAGTTACTATGTAGGAACAAGTTTGTATAGGTATTTCAAAGATGCCCAGAACTGAGCTAAACTTGGTATGTCTCCAACTCCTAGAAATAACTTCATGCCCCATCTCCCTTACTTCCAGCTAGTAAGGATCACATAATTCCTAACAAAGTTTTGACACAGATTCCCAATTCGGGCATTCAGAACATATAGCACGTTGCTGTAAGCAAGCACATTCTGATTCAAAGTTGCAAGTTACTATGTAGGAACAAGTTTGTATAGGTATTTCAAAGATGCCCAGAACTGAGCTAAATGTTGTATGTCTCCAACTCCTAGTAATAACTTCATGCCCCATCTCCCTTACTTCCAGCTAGTAAGGATCACATAATTCCTAACAAAGTTTTGACACAGATTCCCAATTCGGGCATTCAGAACATATAGCACGTTGCTGTAAGCAAGCACATTCTCATTCAAAGTTGCAAGTTACTATGTAGGAACAAGTTTGTATAGGTATTTCAAAGATGCCCAGAACTGAGCTAAAATTAGTATGTGTCCAACCTCTAGAAATAACTTCATGCCCCAACTCCCTTACTTCCAGCTAGTAAGGATCACATAATTCCTAACAAAGTTTTGACACAGATTCCCAATTCGGGCATTCAGAACATATAGCACGTTGCTGTAAGCAAGCACATTCTCATTCAAAGTTGCAAGTTACTATGTAGGAACATGTTTGTATAGGTATTACAAAGATGCCCAGAACTGAGCTAAACTTGGTATGTGTCCAACTCCTCGAAATAACTTCATGCCCCAACTCCCTTACTTCCAGCTAGTAAGGATCACATAATTCCTAACAAAGTTTTGACACAGATTCCCAATTCGGGCATTCAGAACATATAGCACGTTGCTGTAAGCAAGCACATTCTCATTCAAAGTTGCAAGTTACTATGTAGGAACAAGTTTGTATAGGTATTTCAAAGATGCCCAGAACTGAGCTAAACTTGGGATGTGTCCAACTCCTAGAAATAACTTCATGCCCCATCTCCCTTACTTCCAGCTAGTAAGGATCACATAATTCCTAACAAAGCTTTGACACAGAATCCCAATTCGGGCATTCAGAACATATAGCACGTTGCTGTAAGCAAGCACATTCTCATTCAAAGTTGCAAGTTTCTATGTAGGAACAAGTTTGTATAGGTATTTCAAAGATGCCCAGAACTGAGCTAAACTTGGTATGTGTCCAACTCCTCGAAATAACTTCATGCCCCAACTCCCTTACTTCCAGCTAGTAAGGATCACATAATTCCTAACAAAGTTTTGACACAGATTCCCAATTCGGACATTCAGAACATATAGCACGTTGCTGTAAGCAAGCACATTCTCATTCAAAGTTGCAAGTTACTATGTAGGAACAAGTTTGTATAGGTATTTCAAAGATGCCCAGAACTGAGCTAAACGTTGTATGTCTCCAACTCCTAGAAATAACTTCATGCCCCATCTCCCTTACTTCCAGCTAGTAAGGATCACATAATTCCTAACAAAGTTTTGACACAGATTCCCAATTCGGGCATTCAGAACATATAGCACGTTGCTGTAAGCAAGCACATTCTCATTCAAAGTTGCAAGTTCCTTTGTAGGAACAAGTTTGTATAGGTATTTCAAAGATGCCCAGAACTGAGCTAACCGATGTATGTCTCCAACTCCTAGAAATAACTTCATGCCCCATCTCCCTTACTTCCAGCTAGTAAGGATCACATAATTCCTAACAAAGTTTTGACACAGATTCCCAATTCGGGCATTCAGAACATATAGCACGTTGCTGTAAGCAAGCACATTCTGATTCAAAGTTGCAAGTTACTATGTAGGAACAAGTTTGTATAGGTATTTCAAAGATGCCCAGAACTGAGCTAAACTTGGTATGTCTCCAACTCCTAGAAATAACTTCATGCCCCATCTCCCTTACTTCCAGCTAGTAAGGATCACATAATTCCTAACAAAGTTTTGACACAGATTCCCAATTCGGGCATTCAGAACATATAGCACGTTGCTGTAAGCAAGCACATTCTCATTCAAAGTTGCAAGTTACTATGTAGGAACAAGTTTGTATAGGTATTTCAAAGATGCCCAGAACTGAGCTAAATGTTGTATGTCTCCAACTCCTAGTAATAACTTCATGCCCCATCTCCCTTACTTCCAGCTAGTAAGGATCACATAATTCCTAACAAAGTTTTGACACAGATTCCCAATTCGGGCATTCAGAACATATAGCACGTTGCTGTAAGCAAGCACATTCTCATTCAAAGTTGCAAGTTACTATGTAGGAACAAGTTTGTATAGGTATTTCAAAGATGCCCAGAACTGAGCTAAACTTAGTATGTGTCCAACCTCTAGAAATAACTTCATGCCCCAACTCCCTTACTTCCAGCTAGTAAGGATCACATAATTCCTAACAAAGTTTTGACACAGATTCCCAATTCGGGCATTCAGAACATATAGCACGTTGCTGTAAGCAAGCACATTCTCATTCAAAGTTGCAAGTTACTATGTAGGAACATGTTTGTATAGGTATTACAAAGATGCCCAGAACTGAGCTAAACTTGGTATGTGTCCAACTCCTCGAAATAACTTCATGCCCCAACTCCCTTACTTCCAGCTAGTAAGGATCACATAATTCCTAACAAAGTTTTGACACAGATTCCCAATTCGGGCATTCAGAACATATAGCACGTTGCTGTAAGCAAGCACATTCTCATTCAAAGTTGCAAGTTACTATGTAGGAACAAGTTTGTATAGGTATTTCAAAGATGCCCAGAACTGAGCTAAACTTGGGATGTGTCCAACTCCTAGAAATAACTTCATGCCCCATCTCCCTTACTTCCAGCTAGTAAGGATCACATAATTCCTAACAAAGCTTTGACACAGAATCCCAATTCGGGCATTCAGAACATATAGCACGTTGCTGTAAGCAAGCACATTCTCATTCAAAGTTGCAAGTTTCTATGTAGGAACAAGTGTGTATAGGTATTTCAAAGATGCCCAGAACTGAGCTAAACTTGGTATGTGTCCAACTCCTCGAAATAACTTCATGCCCCAACTCCCTTACTTCCAGCTAGTAAGGATCACATAATTCCTAAAAAAGTTTTGACACAGATTCCCAATTCGGACATTCAGAACATATAGCACGTTGCTGTAAGCAAGCACATTCTCATTCAAAGTTGCAAGTTACTATGTAGGAACAAGTTTGTATAGGTATTTCAAAGATGCCCAGAACTGAGCTAAACGTTGTATGTCTCCAACTCCTAGAAATAACTTCATGCCCCATCTAACTTACTTCCAGCTAGTAAGGATCACATAATTCCTAACAAAGTTTTGACACAGATTCCCAATTCGGGCATTCAGAACATATAGCACGTTGCTGTAAGCAAGCACATTCTCATTCAAAGTTGCAAGTTACTATGTAGGAACAAGTTTGTATAGGTATTTCAAAGATGCCCAGAACTGAGCTAAACTTAGTATGTGTCCAACCTCTAGAAATAACTTCATGCCCCAACTCCCTTACTTCCAGCTAGTAAGGATCACATAATTCCTAACAAAGTTTTGACACAGATTCCCAATTCGGGCATTCAGAACATATAGCACGTTGCTGTAAGCAAGCACATTCTCATTCAAAGTTGCAAGTTACTATGTAGGAACATGTTTGTATAGGTATTACAAAGATGCCCAGAACTGAGCTAAACTTGGTATGTGTCCAACTCCTCGAAATAACTTCATGCCCCAACTCCCTTACTTCCAGCTAGTAAGGATCACATAATTCCTAACAAAGTTTTGACACAGATTCCCAATTCGGGCATTCAGAACATATAGCACGTTGCTGTAAGCAAGCACATTCTCATTCAAAGTTGCAAGTTACTATGTAGGAACAAGTTTGTATAGGTATTTCAAAGATGCCCAGAACTGAGCTAAACTTGGGATGTGTCCAACTCCTAGAAATAACTTCATGCCCCATCTCCCTTACTTCCAGCTAGTAAGGATCACATAATTCCTAACAAAGTTTTGACACAGATTCCCAATTCGGGCATTCAGAACATATAGCACGTTGCTGTAAGCAAGCACATTCTCATTCAAAGTTGCAAGTTACTATGTAGGAACAAGTTTGTATAGGTATTTCAAAGATGCCCAGAACTGAGCTAAACTTGGTATGTGTCCAACCTCTAGAAATAACTTCATGCCCCAACTCCCTTACTTCCAGCTAGTAAGGATCACATAATTCCTAACAAAGTTTTGACACAGATTCCCAATTCGGGCATTCAGAACATATAGCACGTTGCTGTAAGCAAGCACATTCTCATTCAAAGTTGCAAGTTACTATGTAGGAACAAGTTTGTATAGGTATTTCAAAGATGCCCAGAACTGAGCCAACCGATGTATGTCTCCAACTCCTAGAAATAACTTCATGCCCCATCTCCCTTACTTCCAGCTAGTAAGGATCACATAATTCCTAACAAAGTTTTGACACAGATTCCCAATTCGGGCATTCAGAACATATAGCACGTTGCTGTAAGCAAGCACATTCTGATTCAAAGTTGCAAGTTACTATGTAGGAACAAGTTTGTATAGGTATTTCAAAGATGCCCAGAACTGAGCTAAACTTGGTATGTCTCCAACTCCTAGAAATAACTTCATGCCCCATCTCCCTTACTCCCAGCTAGTAAGGATCACATAATTCCTAACAAAGTTTTGACACAGATTCCCAATTCGGGCATTCAGAACATATAGCACGTTGCTGTAAGCAAGCACATTCTCATTCAAAGTTGCAAGTTACTATGTAGGAACAAGTTTGTATAGGTATTTCAAAGATGCCCAGAACTGAGCTAAATGTTGTATGACTCCAACTCCTAGAAATAACTTCATGCCCCATCTCCCTTACTTCCAGCTAGTAAGGATCACATAATTCCTAACAAAGTTTTGACACAGATTCCCAATTCTGGCATTCAGAACATATAGCACGTTGCTGTAAGCAAGCACATTCTCATTCAAAGTTGCAAGTTACTATGTAGGAACAAGTTTGTATAGGTATTTCAAAGATGCCCAGAACTGAGCTAAACGTTGTATGTCTCCAACTCCTAGAAATAACTTCATGCCCCATCTCCCTTACTTCCAGCTAGTAAGGATCACATAATTCCTAACAAAGTTTTGACACAGATTCCCAATTCGGGCATTCAGAACATATAGCACGTTGCTGTAAGCAAGCACATTCTCATTCAAAGTTGCAAGTTACTATGTAGGAACAAGTTTGTATAGGTATTTCAAAGATGCCCAGAACTGAGCTAAACTTGGTATGTGTCCAACTCCTAGAAATACCTTCATGCCCCTACTCCCTTACTTCCAGCTAGTAAGGATCACATAATTCCTAACAAATTTTGACACAGATTCCCAATTCGGGCATTCAGAACATATAGCACGTTGCTGTAAGCAAGCACATTCTCATTCAAATTTGCAAGTTACTATGTAGGAACAAGTTTGTATAGGTATTTCAAAGATGCCCAGAACTGAGCTAAACTTGGGATGTGTCCAACTCCTAGAAATAACTTCATGCCCCATCTCCCTTACTTCCAGCTAGTAAGGATCACATAATTCCTAACAAAGTTTTGACACAGATTCCCAATTCGGGCATTCAGAACATATAGCACGTTGCTGTAAGCAAGCACATTCTGATTCAAAGTTGCAAGTTACTATGTAGGAACAAGTTTGTATAGGTATTTCAAAGATGCCCAGAACTGAGCTAAATGTTGTATGTCTCCAACTCCTAGTAATAACTTCATGCCCCATCTCCCTTACTTCCAGCTAGTAAGGATCACATATTTCCTAACAAAGTTTTGACACAGATTCCCAATTCGGGCATTCAGAACATATAGCACGTTGCTGTAAGCAAGCACATTCTCATTCAAAGTTGCAAGTTACTATGTAGGAACAAGTTTGTATAGGTATTTCAAAGATGCCCAGAACTGAGCTAAAATTAGTATGTGTCCAACCTCTAGAAATAACTTCATGCCCCAACTCCCTTACTTCCAGCTAGTAAGGATCACATAATTCCTAACAAAGTTTTGACACAGATTCCCAATTCGGGCATTCAGAACATATAGCACGTTGCTGTAAGCAAGCACATTCTCATTCAAAGTTGCAAGTTACTATGTAGGAACATGTTTGTATAGGTATTACAAAGATGCCCAGAACTGAGCTAAACTTGGTATGTGTCCAACTCCTCGAAATAACTTCATGCCCCAACTCCCTTACTTCCAGCTAGTAAGGATCACATAATTCCTAACAAAGTTTTGACACAGATTCCCAATTCGGGCATTCAGAACATATAGCACGTTGCTGTAAGCAAGCACATTCTCATTCAAAGTTGCAAGTTACTATGTAGGAACAAGTTTGTATAGGTATTTCAAAGATGCCCAGAACTGAGCTAAACTTGGTATGTGTCCAACTCCTCGAAATAACTTCATGCCCCAACTCCCTTACTTCCAGCTAGTAAGGATCACATAATTCCTAACAAAGTTTTGACACAGATTCCCAATTCGGACATTCAGAACATATAGCACGTTGCTGTAAGCAAGCACATTCTCATTCAAAGTTGCAAGTTACTATGTAGGAACAAGTTTGTATAGGTATTTCAAAGATGCCCAGAACTGAGCTAAACGTTGTATGTCTCCAACTCCTAGAAATAACTTCATGCCCCATCTCCCTTACTTCCAGCTAGTAAGGATCACATAATTCCTAACAAAGTTTTGACACAGATTCCCAATTCGGGCATTCAGAACATATAGCACGTTGCTGTAAGCAAGCACATTCTCATTCAAAGTTGCAAGTTCCTTTGTAGGAACAAGTTTGTATAGGTATTTCAAAGATGCCCAGAACTGAGCTAACCGATGTATGTCTCCAACTCCTAGAAATAACTTCATGCCCCATCTCCCTTACTTCCAGCTAGTAAGGATCACATAATTCCTAACAAAGTTTTGACACAGATTCCCAATTCGGGCATTCAGAACATATAGCACGTTGCTGTAAGCAAGCACATTCTGATTCAAAGTTGCAAGTTACTATGTAGGAACAAGTTTGTATAGGTATTTCAAAGATGCCCAGAACTGAGCTAAACTTGGTATGTCTCCAACTCCTAGAAATAACTTCATGCCCCATCTCCCTTACTTCCAGCTAGTAAGGATCACATAATTCCTAACAAAGTTTTGACACAGATTCCCAATTCGGGCATTCAGAACATATAGCACGTTGCTGTAAGCAAGCACATTCTCATTCAAAGTTGCAAGTTACTATGTAGGAACAAGTTTGTATAGGTATTTCAAAGATGCCCAGAACTGAGCTAAATGTTGTATGTCTCCAACTCCTAGTAATAACTTCATGCCCCATCTCCCTTACTTCCAGCTAGTAAGGATCACATAATTCCTAACAAAGTTTTGACACAGATTCCCAATTCGGGCATTCAGAACATATAGCACGTTGCTGTAAGCAAGCACATTCTCATTCAAAGTTGCAAGTTACTATGTAGGAACAAGTTTGTATAGGTATTTCAAAGATGCCCAGAACTGAGCTAAACTTAGTATGTGTCCAACCTCTAGAAATAACTTCATGCCCCAACTCCCTTACTTCCAGCTAGTAAGGATCACATAATTCCTAACAAAGTTTTGACACAGATTCCCAATTCGGGCATTCAGAACATATAGCACGTTGCTGTAAGCAAGCACATTCTCATTCAAAGTTGCAAGTTACTATGTAGGAACATGTTTGTATAGGTATTACAAAGATGCCCAGAACTGAGCTAAACTTGGTATGTGTCCAACTCCTCGAAATAACTTCATGCCCCAACTCCCTTACTTCCAGCTAGTAAGGATCACATAATTCCTAACAAAGTTTTGACACAGATTCCCAATTCGGGCATTCAGAACATATAGCACGTTGCTGTAAGCAAGCACATTCTCATTCAAAGTTGCAAGTTACTATGTAGGAACAAGTTTGTATAGGTATTTCAAAGATGCCCAGAACTGAGCTAAACTTGGGATGTGTCCAACTCCTAGAAATAACTTCATGCCCCATCTCCCTTACTTCCAGCTAGTAAGGATCACATAATTCCTAACAAAGCTTTGACACAGAATCCCAATTCGGGCATTCAGAACATATAGCACGTTGCTGTAAGCAAGCACATTCTCATTCAAAGTTGCAAGTTTCTATGTAGGAACAAGTGTGTATAGGTATTTCAAAGATGCCCAGAACTGAGCTAAACTTGGTATGTGTCCAACTCCTCGAAATAACTTCATGCCCCAACTCCCTTACTTCCAGCTAGTAAGGATCACATAATTCCTAACAAAGTTTTGACACAGATTCCCAATTCGGACATTCAGAACATATAGCACGTTGCTGTAAGCAAGCACATTCTCATTCAAAGTTGCAAGTTACTATGTAGGAACAAGTTTGTATAGGTATTTCAAAGATGCCCAGAACTGAGCTAAACGTTGTATGTCTCCAACTCCTAGAAATAACTTCATGCCCCATCTAACTTACTTCCAGCTAGTAAGGATCACATAATTCCTAACAAAGTTTTGACACAGATTCCCAATTCGGGCATTCAGAACATATAGCACGTTGCTGTAAGCAAGCACATTCTCATTCAAAGTTGCAAGTTACTATGTAGGAACAAGTTTGTATAGGTATTTCAAAGATGCCCAGAACTGAGCTAACCGATGTATGTCTCCAACTCCTAGAAATAACTTCATGCCCCATCTCCCTTACTTCCAGCTAGTAAGGATCACATAATTCCTAACAAAGTTTTGACAGAGATTCCCAATTCGGGCATTCAGAACATATAGCACGTTGCTTTAAGCAAGCACATTCTCATTCAAAGTTGCAAGTTACTATGTAGGAACAAGTTTGTATAGGTATTTCAAAGATGCCCAGAACTGAGCTAAACTTGGTATGTCTCCAACTCCTAGAAATAACATCATGCCCCATCTCCCTTACTTCCAGCTAGTAAGGATCACATAATTCCTAACAAAGTTTTGACACAGATTCCCAATTCGGGCATTCAGAACATATAGCACGTTGCTGTAAGCAAGCACATTCTGATTCAAAGTTGCAAGTTACTATGTAGGAACAAGTTTGTATAGGTATTTCAAAGATGCCCAGAACTGAGCTAAATGTTGTATGTCTCCAACTCCTAGAAATAACTTCATGCCCCATCTCCCTTACTTCCAGCTAGTAAGGATCACATAATTCCTAACAAAGTTTTGACACAGATTCCCAATTCGGGCATTCAGAACATATAGCACGTTGCTGTAAGCAAGCACATTCTCATTCAAAGTTGCAAGTTACTATGTAGGAACAAGTTTGTATAGGTATTTCAAAGATGCCCAGATCTGAGCTAACCGTTGTATGTCTCCAACTCCTAGAAATAACTTCATGCCCCATCTCCCTTACTTCCAGCTAGTAAGGATCACATAATTCCTAACAAAGTTTTGACACAGATTCCCAATTCGGGCATTCAGAATATATAGCACGGTGCTGTAAGCAAGCACATTCTCATTCAAAGTTGCAAGTTACTATGTAGGAACAAGTTTGTATAGGTATTTCAAAGATGCCCAGAACTGAGCTAAACTTAGTATGTGTCCAACCTCTAGAAATAACTTCATGCCCCAACTCACTTACTTCCAGCTAGTAAGGATAACATAATTCCTAACAAAGTTTTGACACAGATTCCCAATTCGGGCATTCAGAACATATAGCACGTTGCTGTAAGCAAGCACATTCTCATTCAAAGTTACAAGTTACTATGTAGGAACATGTTTGTATAGGTATTACAAAGATGCCCAGAACTGAGCTAAACTTGGTATGTGTCCAACTCCTCGAAATAACTTCATGCCCCATCTCCCTTACTTCCAGCTAGTAAGGATCACATAATTCCTAACAAAGTTTTGACACAGATTCCCAATTCGGGCATTCAGAACATATAGCACGTTGCTGTAAGCAAGCACATTCTCATTCAAAGTTGCAAGTTACTATGTAGGAACAAGTTTGTATAGGTATTTCAAAGATGCCCAGAACTGAGCTAACCGATGTATGTCTCCAACTCCTAGAAATAACTTCATGCCCCATCTCCCTTACTTCCAGCTAGTAAGGATCACATAATTCCTAACAAAGTTTTGACACAGATTCCCAATTCGGGCATTCAGAACATATAGCACGTTGCTGTAAGCAAGCACATTCTCATTCAAAGTTGCAAGTTACTATGTAGGAACAAGTTTGTATAGGTATTTCAAAGATGCCCAGAACTGAGCTAAACTTGGTATGTCTCCAACTCCTAGAAATAACTTGATGCCCCATCTCCCTTACTTCCAGCTAGTAAGGATCACATAATTCCTAACAAAGTTTTGACACAGATTCCCAATTCGGGCATTCAGAACATATAGCACGTTGCTGTAAGCAAGCACATTCTCATTCAAAGTTGCAAGTTACTATGTAGGAACAAGTTTGTATAGGTATTTCAAAGATGCCCAGAACTGAGCTAACCGATGTATGTCTCCAACTCCTAGAAATAACTTCATGCCTCATCTCCCTTACTTCCAGCTAGTAAGGATCACATAATTCCTAACAAAGTTTTGACACAGATTCCCAATTCGGACATTCAGAACATATAGCACGTTGCTGTAAGCAAGCACATTCTCATTCAAAGTTGCAAGTTACTATGTAGGAACAAGTTTGTATAGGTATTTCAAAGATGCCCAGAACTGAGCTAAACGTTGTATGTCTCCAACTCCTAGAAATAACTTCATGCCCCATCTAACTTACTTCCAGCTAGTAAGGATCACATAATTCCTAACAAAGTTTTGACACAGATTCCCAATTCGGGCATTCAGAACATATAGCACGTTGCTGTAAGCAAGCACATTCTCATTCAAAGTTGCAAGTTACTATGTAGGAACAAGTTTGTATAGGTATTTCAAAGATGCCCAGAGCTGAGCTAAACTTAGTATGTGTCCAACCTCTAGAAATAACTTCATGCCCCAACTCCCTTACTTCCAGCTAGTAAGGATCACATAATTCCTAACAAAGTTTTGACACAGATTCCCAATTCGGGCATTCAGAACATATAGCACGTTGCTGTAAGCAAGCACATTCTCATTCAAAGTTGCAAGTTACTATGTAGGAACATGTTTGTATAGGTATTACAAAGATGCCCAGAACTGAGCTAAACTTGGTATGTGTCCAACTCCTCGAAATAACTTCATGCCCCAACTCCCTTACTTCCAGCTAGTAAGGATCACATAATTCCTAACAAAGTTTTGACACAGATTCCCAATTCGGGCATTCAGAACATATAGCACGTTGCTGTAAGCAAGCACATTCTCATTCAAAGTTGCAAGTTACTATGTAGGAACAAGTTTGTATAGGTATTTCAAAGATGCCCAGAACTGAGCTAAACTTGGGATGTGTCCAACTCCTAGAAATAACTTCATGCCCCATCTCCCTTACTTCCAGCTAGTAAGGATCACATAATTCCTAACAAAGTTTTGACACAGATTCCCAATTCGGGCATTCAGAACATATAGCACGTTGCTGTAAGCAAGCACATTCTCATTCAAAGTTGCAAGTTACTATGTAGGAACAAGTTTGTATAGGTATTTCAAAGATGCCCAGAACTGAGCTAAACTTGGTATGTGTCCAACCTCTAGAAATAACTTCATGCCCCAACTCCCTTACTTCCAGCTAGTAAGGATCACATAATTCCTAACAAAGTTTTGACACAGATTCCCAATTCGGGCATTCAGAACATATAGCACGTTGCTGTAAGCAAGCACATTCTCATTCAAAGTTGCAAGTTACTATGTAGGAACAAGTTTGTATAGGTATTTCAAAGATGCCCAGAACTGAGCTAAACGTTGTATGTCTCCAACTCCTAGAAATAACTTCATGCCCCATCTCCCTTACTTCCAGCTAGTAAGGATCACATAATTCCTAACAAAGTTTTGACACAGATTCCCAATTCGGGCATTCAGAACATATAGCACGTTGCTGTAAGCAAGCACATTCTGATTCAAAGTTGCAAGTTACTATGTAGGAACAAGTTTGTATAGGTATTTCAAAGATGCCCAGAACTGAGCTAAACTTGGTATGTCTCCAACTCCTAGAAATAACTTCATGCCCCATCTCCCTTACTTCCAGCTAGTAAGGATCACATAATTCCTAACAAAGTTTTGACACAGATTCCCAATTCGGGCATTCAGAACATATAGCACGTTGCTGTAAGCAAGCACATTCTCATTCAAAGTTGCAAGTTACTATGTAGGAACAAGTTTGTATAGGTATTTCAAAGATGCCCAGAACTGAGCTAAATGTTGTATGTCTCCAACTCCTAGAAATAACTTCATGCCCCATCTCCCTTACTTCCAGCTAGTAAGGATCACATAATTCCTAACAAAGTTTTGACACAGATTCCCAATTCGGGCATTCAGAACATATAGAACGTTGCTGTAAGCAAGCACATTCTGATTCAAAGTTGCAAGTTACTATGTAGGAACAAGTTTGTATAGTTATTTCAAAGATGCCCAGAACTGAGCTAAACGTTGTATGTCTCCAACTCCTAGAAATAACTTCATGCCCCAACTCCCTTACTTCCAGCTAGTAAGGATCACATAATTCCTAACAAAGTTTTGACACAGATTCCCAATTCTGGCATTCAGAACATATAGCACGTTGCTGTAAGCAAGCACATTCTCATTCAAAGTTGCAAGTTACTATGTAGGAACAAGTTTGTATAGGTATTTCAAAGATGCCCAGAACTGAGCTAAACGTTGTATGTCTCCAACTCCTAGAAATAACTTCATGCCCCATCTCCCTTACTTCCAGCTAGTAAGGATCACATAATTCCTAACAAAGTTTTGACACAGATTCCCAATTCGGGCATTCAGAACATATAGCACGTTGCTGTAAGCAAGCACATTCTCATTCAAAGTTGCAAGTTACTATGTAGGAACAAGTTTGTATAGGTATTTCAAAGATGCCCAGAACTGAGCTAAACTTGGTATGTGTCCAACTCCTAGAAATACCTTCATGCCCCTACTCCCTTACTTCCAGCTAGTAAGGATCACATAATTCCTAACAAATTTTGACACAGATTCCCAATTCGGGCATTCAGAACATATAGCACGTTGCTGTAAGCAAGCACATTCTCATTCAAATTTGCAAGTTACTATGTAGGAACAAGTTTGTATAGGTATTTCAAAGATGCCCAGAACTGAGCTAAACTTGGGATGTGTCCAACTCCTAGAAATAACTTCATGCCCCATCTCCCTTACTTCCAGCTAGTAAGGATCACATAATTCCTAACAAAGCTTTGACACAGAATCCCAATTCGGGCATTCAGAACATATAGCACGTTGCTGTAAGCAAGCACATTCTCATTCAAAGTTGCAAGTTTCTATGTAGGAACAAGTTTGTATAGGTATTTCAAAGATGCCCAGAACTGAGCTAAACTTGGTATGTGTCCAACTCCTCGAAATAACTTCATGCACCAACTCCCTTACTTCCAGCTAGTAAGGATCACATAATTACTAAAAAAGTTTTGACACAGATTGCCAATTCGGACATTCAGAACATATAGCACGTTGCTGTAAGCAAGCACATTCTCATTCAAAGTTGCAAGTTACTATGTAGGAACAAGTTTGTATAGGTATTTCAAAGATGCCCAGAACTGAGCTAAACGTTGTATGTCTCCAACTCCTAGAAATAACTTCATGCCCCATCTCCCTTACTTCCAGCTAGTAAGGATCACATAATTCCTAACAAAGTTTTGACACAGATTCCCAATTCGGGCATTCAGAACATATAGCACGTTGCTGTAAGCAAGCACATTCTCATTCAAAGTTGCAAGTTAATATGTAGGAACAAGTTTGTATAGGTATTTCAAAGATGCCCAGAACTGAGCTAACCGATGTATGTCTCCAACTCCTAGAAATAACTTCATGCCCCATCTCCCTTACTTCCAGCTAGTAAGGATCACATAATTCCTAACAAAGTTTTGACACAGATTCCCAATTCGGGCATTCAGAACATATAGCACGTTGCTGTAAGCAAGCACATTCTGATTCAAAGTTGCAAGTTACTATGTAGGAACAAGTTTGTATAGGTATTTCAAAGATGCCCAGAACTGAGCTAAACTTGGTATGTCTCCAACTCCTAGAAATAACTTCATGCCCCATCTCCCTTACTTCCAGCTAGTAAGGATCACATAATTCCTAACAAAGTTTTGACACAGATTCCCAATTCGGGCATTCAGAACATATAGCACGTTGCTGTAAGCAAGCACATTCTGATTCAAAGTTGCAAGTTACTATGTAGGAACAAGTTTGTATAGGTATTTCAAAGATGCCCAGAACTGAGCTAAACTTGGTATGTCTCCAACTCCTAGAAATAACTTCATGCCCCATCTCCCTTACTTCCAGCTAGTAAGGATCACATAATTCCTAACAAAGTTTTGACACAGATTCCCAATTCGGGCATTCAGAACATATAGCACGTTGCTGTAAGCAAGCACATTCTCATTCAAAGTTGCAAGTTACTATGTAGGAACAAGTTTGTATAGGTATTTCAAAGATGCCCAGAACTGAGCTAAATGTTGTATGTCTCCAACTCCTAGAAATAACTTCATGCCCCATCTCCCTTACTTCCAGCTAGTAAGGATCACATAATTCCTAACAAAGTTTTGACACAGATTCCCAATTCGGGCATTCAGAACATATAGAACGTTGCTGTAAGCAAGCACATTCTGATTCAAAGTTGCAAGTTACTATGTAGGAACAAGTTTGTATAGTTATTTCAAAGATGCCCAGAACTGAGCTAAACGTTGTATGTCTCCAACTCCTAGAAATAACTTCATGCCCCAACTCCCTTACTTCCAGCTAGTAAGGATCACATAATTCCTAACAAAGTTTTGACACAGATTCCCAATTCTGGCATTCAGAACATATAGCACGTTGCTGTAAGCAAGCACATTCTCATTCAAAGTTGCAAGTTACTATGTAGGAACAAGTTTGTATAGGTATTTCAAAGATGCCCAGAACTGAGCTAAACGTTGTATGTCTCCAACTCCTAGAAATAACTTCATGCCCCATCTCCCTTACTTCCAGCTAGTAAGGATCACATAATTCCTAACAAAGTTTTGACACAGATTCCCAATTCGGGCATTCAGAACATATAGCACGTTGCTGTAAGCAAGCACATTCTCATTCAAAGTTGCAAGTTACTATGTAGGAACAAGTTTGTATAGGTATTTCAAAGATGCCCAGAACTGAGCTAAACTTGGTATGTGTCCAACTCCTAGAAATACCTTCATGCCCCTACTCCCTTACTTCCAGCTAGTAAGGATCACATAATTCCTAACAAATTTTGACACAGATTCCCAATTCGGGCATTCAGAACATATAGCACGTTGCTGTAAGCAAGCACATTCTCATTCAAATTTGCAAGTTACTATGTAGGAACAAGTTTGTATAGGTATTTCAAAGATGCCCAGAACTGAGCTAAACGTTGTATGTCTCCAACTCCTAGAAATAACTTCATGCCCCATCTCCCTTACTTCCAGCTAGTAAGGATCACATAATTCCTAACAAAGTTTTGACACAGATTCCCAATTCGGGCATTCAGAACATATAGCACGTTGCTGTAAGCAAGCACATTCTGATTCAAAGTTGCAAGTTACTATGTAGGAACAAGTTTGTATAGGTATTTCAAAGATGCCCAGAACTGAGCTAAACTTGGTATGTCTCCAACTCCTAGAAATAACTTCATGCCCCATCTCCCTTACTTCCAGCTAGTAAGGATCACATAATTCCTAACAAAGTTTTGACACAGATTCCCAATTCGGGCATTCAGAACATATAGCACGTTGCTGTAAGCAAGCACATTCTCATTCAAAGTTGCAAGTTACTATGTAGGAACAAGTTTGTATAGGTATTTCAAAGATGCCCAGAACTGAGCTAAATGTTGTATGTCTCCAACTCCTAGAAATAACTTCATGCCCCATCTCCCTTACTTCCAGCTAGTAAGGATCACATAATTCCTAACAAAGTTTTGACACAGATTCCCAATTCGGGCATTCAGAACATATAGAACGTTGCTGTAAGCAAGCACATTCTGATTCAAAGTTGCAAGTTACTATGTAGGAACAAGTTTGTATAGTTATTTCAAAGATGCCCAGAACTGAGCTAAACGTTGTATGTCTCCAACTCCTAGAAATAACTTCATGCCCCAACTCCCTTACTTCCAGCTAGTAAGGATCACATAATTCCTAACAAAGTTTTGACACAGATTCCCAATTCTGGCATTCAGAACATATAGCACGTTGCTGTAAGCAAGCACATTCTCATTCAAAGTTGCAAGTTACTATGTAGGAACAAGTTTGTATAGGTATTTCAAAGATGCCCAGAACTGAGCTAAACGTTGTATGTCTCCAACTCCTAGAAATAACTTCATGCCCCATCTCCCTTACTTCCAGCTAGTAAGGATCACATAATTCCTAACAAAGTTTTGACACAGATTCCCAATTCGGGCATTCAGAACATATAGCACGTTGCTGTAAGCAAGCACATTCTCATTCAAAGTTGCAAGTTACTATGTAGGAACAAGTTTGTATAGGTATTTCAAAGATGCCCAGAACTGAGCTAAACTTGGTATGTGTCCAACTCCTAGAAATACCTTCATGCCCCTACTCCCTTACTTCCAGCTAGTAAGGATCACATAATTCCTAACAAATTTTGACACAGATTCCCAATTCGGGCATTCAGAACATATAGCACGTTGCTGTAAGCAAGCACATTCTCATTCAAATTTGCAAGTTACTATGTAGGAACAAGTTTGTATAGGTATTTCAAAGATGCCCAGAACTGAGCTAAACTTGGGATGTGTCCAACTCCTAGAAATAACTTCATGCCCCATCTCCCTTACTTCCAGCTAGTAAGGATCACATAATTCCTAACAAAGCTTTGACACAGAATCCCAATTCGGGCATTCAGAACATATAGCACGTTGCTGTAAGCAAGCACATTCTCATTCAAAGTTGCAAGTTTCTATGTAGGAACAAGTTTGTATAGGTATTTCAAAGATGCCCAGAACTGAGCTAAACTTGGTATGTGTCCAACTCCTCGAAATAACTTCATGCACCAACTCCCTTACTTCCAGCTAGTAAGGATCACATAATTACTAAAAAAGTTTTGACACAGATTGCCAATTCGGACATTCAGAACATATAGCACGTTGCTGTAAGCAAGCACATTCTCATTCAAAGTTGCAAGTTACTATGTAGGAACAAGTTTGTATAGGTATTTCAAAGATGCCCAGAACTGAGCTAAACGTTGTATGTCTCCAACTCCTAGAAATAACTTCATGCCCCATCTCCCTTACTTCCAGCTAGTAAGGATCACATAATTCCTAACAAAGTTTTGACACAGATTCCCAATTCGGGCATTCAGAACATATAGCACGTTGCTGTAAGCAAGCACATTCTCATTCAAAGTTGCAAGTTAATATGTAGGAACAAGTTTGTATAGGTATTTCAAAGATGCCCAGAACTGAGCTAACCGATGTATGTCTCCAACTCCTAGAAATAACTTCATGCCCCATCTCCCTTACTTCCAGCTAGTAAGGATCACATAATTCCTAACAAAGTTTTGACACAGATTCCCAATTCGGGCATTCAGAACATATAGCACGTTGCTGTAAGCAAGCACATTCTGATTCAAAGTTGCAAGTTACTATGTAGGAACAAGTTTGTATAGGTATTTCAAAGATGCCCAGAACTGAGCTAAACTTGGTATGTCTCCAACTCCTAGAAATAACTTCATGCCCCATCTCCCTTACTTCCAGCTAGTAAGGATCACATAATTCCTAACAAAGTTTTGACACAGATTCCCAATTCGGGCATTCAGAACATATAGCACGTTGCTGTAAGCAAGCACATTCTGATTCAAAGTTGCAAGTTACTATGTAGGAACAAGTTTGTATAGGTATTTCAAAGATGCCCAGAACTGAGCTAAATGTTGTATGTCTCCAACTCCTAGTAATAACTTCATGCCCCTTCTCCCTTACTTCCAGCTAGTAAGGATCACATAATTCATAACAAAGTTTTGACACAGATTCCCAATTCGGGCATTCAGAACATATAGCACGTTGCTGTAAGCAAGCACATTCTCATTCAAAGTTGCAAGTTACTATGTAGGAACAAGTTTGTATAGGTATTTCAAAGATGCCCAGAACTGAGCTAAAATTAGTATGTGTCCAACCTCTAGAAATAACTTCATGCCCCAACTCCCTTACTTCCAGCTAGTAAGGATCACATAATTCCTAACAAAGTTTTGACACAGATTCCCAATTCGGGCATTCAGAACATATAGCACGTTGCTGTAAGCAAGCACATTCTCATTCAAAGTTGCAAGTTACTATGTAGGAACATGTTTGTATAGGTATTACAAAGATGCCCAGAACTGAGCTAAACTTGGTATGTGTCCAACTCCTCGAAATAACTTCATGCCCCAACTCCCTTACTTCCAGCTAGTAAGGATCACATAATTCCTAACAAAGTTTTGACACAGATTCCCAATTCGGGCATTCAGAACATATAGCACGTTGCTGTAAGCAAGCACATTCTCATTCAAAGTTGCAAGTTACTATGTAGGAACAAGTTTGTATAGGTATTTCAAAGATGCCCAGAACTGAGCTAAACTTGGGATGTGTCCAACTCCTAGAAATAACTTCATGCCCCATCTCCCTTACTTCCAGCTAGTAAGGATCACATAATTCCTAACAAAGCTTTGACACAGAATCCCAATTCGGGCATTCAGAACATATAGCACGTTGCTGTAAGCAAGCACATTCTCATTCAAAGTTGCAAGTTTCTATGTAGGAACAAGTTTGTATAGGTATTTCAAAGATGCCCAGAACTGAGCTAAACTTGGTATGTGTCCAACTCCTCGAAATAACTTCATGCCCCAACTCCCTTACTTCCAGCTAGTAAGGATCACATAATTCCTAACAAAGTTTTGACACAGATTCCCAATTCGGACATTCAGAACATATAGCACGTTGCTGTAAGCAAGCACATTCTCATTCAAAGTTGCAAGTTACTATGTAGGAACAAGTTTGTATAGGTATTTCAAAGATGCCCAGAACTGAGCTAAACGTTGTATGTCTCCAACTCCTAGAAATAACTTCATGCCCCATCTCCCTTACTTCCAGCTAGTAAGGATCACATAATTCCTAACAAAGTTTTGACACAGATTCCCAATTCGGGCATTCAGAACATATAGCACGTTGCTGTAAGCAAGCACATTCTCATTCAAAGTTGCAAGTTCCTTTGTAGGAACAAGTTTGTATAGGTATTTCAAAGATGCCCAGAACTGAGCTAACCGATGTATGTCTCCAACTCCTAGAAATAACTTCATGCCCCATCTCCCTTACTTCCAGCTAGTAAGGATCACATAATTCCTAACAAAGTTTTGACACAGATTCCCAATTCGGGCATTCAGAACATATAGCACGTTGCTGTAAGCAAGCACATTCTGATTCAAAGTTGCAAGTTACTATGTAGGAACAAGTTTGTATAGGTATTTCAAAGATGCCCAGAACTGAGCTAAACTTGGTATGTCTCCAACTCCTAGAAATAACTTCATGCCCCATCTCCCTTACTTCCAGCTAGTAAGGATCACATAATTCCTAACAAAGTTTTGACACAGATTCCCAATTCGGGCATTCAGAACATATAGCACGTTGCTGTAAGCAAGCACATTCTCATTCAAAGTTGCAAGTTACTATGTAGGAACAAGTTTGTATAGGTATTTCAAAGATGCCCAGAACTGAGCTAAATGTTGTATGTCTCCAACTCCTAGTAATAACTTCATGCCCCAACTCCCTTACTTCCAGCTAGTAAGGATCACATAATTCCTAACAAAGTTTTGACACAGATTCCCAATTCGGGCATTCAGAACATATAGCACGTTGCTGTAAGCAAGCACATTCTCATTCAAAGTTGCAAGTTACTATGTAGGAACAAGTTTGTATAGGTATTTCAAAGATGCCCAGAACTGAGCTAAACTTAGTATGTGTCCAACCTCTAGAAATAACTTCATGCCCCAACTCCCTTACTTCCAGCTAGTAAGGATCACATAATTCCTAACAAAGTTTTGACACAGATTCCCAATTCGGGCATTCAGAACATATAGCACGTTGCTGTAAGCAAGCACATTCTCATTCAAAGTTGCAAGTTACTATGTAGGAACATGTTTGTATAGGTATTACAAAGATGCCCAGAACTGAGCTAAACTTGGTATGTGTCCAACTCCTCGAAATAACTTCATGCCCCAACTCCCTTACTTCCAGCTAGTAAGGATCACATAATTCCTAACAAAGTTTTGACACAGATTCCCAATTCGGGCATTCAGAACATATAGCACGTTGCTGTAAGCAAGCACATTCTCATTCAAAGTTGCAAGTTACTATGTAGGAACAAGTTTGTATAGGTATTTCAAAGATGCCCAGAACTGAGCTAAACTTGGGATGTGTCCAACTCCTAGAAATAACTTCATGCCCCATCTCCCTTACTTCCAGCTAGTAAGGATCACATAATTCCTAACAAAGCTTTGACACAGAATCCCAATTCGGGCATTCAGAACATATAGCACGTTGCTGTAAGCAAGCACATTCTCATTCAAAGTTGCAAGTTTCTATGTAGGAACAAGTGTGTATAGGTATTTCAAAGATGCCCAGAACTGAGCTAAACTTGGTATGTGTCCAACTCCTCGAAATAACTTCATGCCCCAACTCCCTTACTTCCAGCTAGTAAGGATCACATAATTCCTAAAAAAGTTTTGACACAGATTCCCAATTCGGACATTCAGAACATATAGCACGTTGCTGTAAGCAAGCACATGCTCATTCAAAGTTGCAAGTTACTATGTAGGAACAAGTTTGTATAGGTATTTCAAAGATGCCCAGAACTGAGCTAAACGTTGTATGTCTCCAACTCCTAGAAATAACTTCATGCCCCATCTAACTTACTTCCAGCTAGTAAGGATCACATAATTCCTAACAAAGTTTTGACACAGATTCCCAATTCGGGCATTCAGAACATATAGCACGTTGCTGTAAGCAAGCACATTCTCATTCAAAGTTGCAAGTTACTATGTAGGAACAAGTTTGTATAGGTATTTCAAAGATGCCCAGAACTGAGCTAAACTTAGTATGTGTCCAACCTCTAGAAATAACTTCATGCCCCAACTCCCTTACTTCCAGCTAGTAAGGATCACATAATTCCTAACAAAGTTTTGACACAGATTCCCAATTCGGGCATTCAGAACATATAGCACGTTGCTGTAAGCAAGCACATTCTCATTCAAAGTTGCAAGTTACTATGTAGGAACATGTTTGTATAGGTATTACAAAGATGCCCAGAACTGAGCTAAACTTGGTATGTGTCCAACTCCTCGAAATAACTTCATGCCCCAACTCCCTTACTTCCAGCTAGTAAGGATCACATAATTCCTAACAAAGTTTTGACACAGATTCCCAATTCGGGCATTCAGAACATATAGCACGTTGCTGTAAGCAAGCACATTCTCATTCAAAGTTGCAAGTTACTATGTAGGAACAAGTTTGTATAGGTATTTCAAAGATGCCCAGAACTGAGCTAAACTTGGGATGTGTCCAACTCCTAGAAATAACTTCATGCCCCATCTCCCTTACTTCCAGCTAGTAAGGATCACATAATTCCTAACAAAGTTTTGACACAGATTCCCAATTCGGGCATTCAGAACATATAGCACGTTGCTGTAAGCAAGCACATTCTCATTCAAAGTTGCAAGTTACTATGTAGGAACAAGTTTGTATAGGTATTTCAAAGATGCCCAGAACTGAGCTAAACTTGGTATGTGTCCAACCTCTAGAAATAACTTCATGCCCCAACTCCCTTACTTCCAGCTAGTAAGGATCACATAATTCCTAACAAAGTTTTGACACAGATTCCCAATTCGGGCATTCAGAACATATAGCACGTTGCTGTAAGCAAGCACATTCTCATTCAAAGTTGCAAGTTACTATGTAGGAACAAGTTTGTATAGGTATTTCAAAGATGCCCAGAACTGAGCCAACCGATGTATGTCTCCAACTCCTAGAAATAACTTCATGCCCCATCTCCCTTACTTCCAGCTAGTAAGGATCACATAATTCCTAACAAAGTTTTGACACAGATTCCCAATTCGGGCATTCAGAACATATAGCACGTTGCTGTAAGCAAGCACATTCTGATTCAAAGTTGCAAGTTACTATGTAGGAACAAGTTTGTATAGGTATTTCAAAGATGCCCAGAACTGAGCTAAACTTGGTATGTCTCCAACTCCTAGAAATAACTTCATGCCCCATCTCCCTTACTCCCAGCTAGTAAGGATCACATAATTCCTAACAAAGTTTTGACACAGATTCCCAATTCGGGCATTCAGAACATATAGCACGTTGCTGTAAGCAAGCACATTCTCATTCAAAGTTGCAAGTTACTATGTAGGAACAAGTTTGTATAGGTATTTCAAAGATGCCCAGAACTGAGCTAAATGTTGTATGTCTCCAACTCCTAGAAATAACTTCATGCCCCATCTCCCTTACTTCCAGCTAGTAAGGATCACATAATTCCTAACAAAGTTTTGACACAGATTCCCAATTCTGGCATTCAGAACATATAGCACGTTGCTGTAAGCAAGCACATTCTCATTCAAAGTTGCAAGTTACTATGTAGGAACAAGTTTGTATAGGTATTTCAAAGATGCCCAGAACTGAGCTAAACGTTGTATGTCTCCAACTCCTAGAAATAACTTCATGCCCCATCTCCCTTACTTCCAGCTAGTAAGGATCACATAATTCCTAACAAAGTTTTGACACAGATTCCCAATTCGGGCATTCAGAACATATAGCACGTTGCTGTAAGCAAGCACATTCTCATTCAAAGTTGCAAGTTACTATGTAGGAACAAGTTTGTATAGGTATTTCAAAGATGCCCAGAACTGAGCTAAACTTGGTATGTGTCCAACTCCTAGAAATACCTTCATGCCCCTACTCCCTTACTTCCAGCTAGTAAGGATCACATAATTCCTAACAAATTTTGACACAGATTCCCAATTCGGGCATTCAGAACATATAGCACGTTGCTGTAAGCAAGCACATTCTCATTCAAATTTGCAAGTTACTATGTAGGAACAAGTTTGTATAGGTATTTCAAAGATGCCCAGAACTGAGCTAAACTTGGGATGTGTCCAACTCCTAGAAATAACTTCATGCCCCATCTCCCTTACTTCCAGCTAGTAAGGATCACATAATTCCTAACAAAGTTTTGACACAGATTCCCAATTCGGGCATTCAGAACATATAGCACGTTGCTGTAAGCAAGCACATTCTCATTCAAAGTTGCAAGTTACTATGTAGGAACAAGTTTGTATAGGTATTTCAAAGATGCCCAGAACTGAGCTAAACGTTGTATGTCTCCAACTCCTAGAAATAACTTCATGCCCCATCTCCCTTACTTCCAGCTAGTAAGGATCACATAATTCCTAACAAAGTTTTGACACAGATTCCCAATTCGGGCATTCAGAACATATAGCACGTTGCTGTAAGCAAGCACATTCTCATTCAAAGTTGCAAGTTCCTTTGTAGGAACAAGTTTGTATAGGTATTTCAAAGATGCCCAGAACTGAGCTAACCGATGTATGTCTCCAACTCCTAGAAATAACTTCATGCCCCATCTCCCTTACTTCCAGCTAGTAAGGATCACATAATTCCTAACAAAGTTTTGACACAGATTCCCAATTCGGGCATTCAGAACATATAGCACGTTGCTGTAAGCAAGCACATTCTGATTCAAAGTTGCAAGTTACTATGTAGGAACAAGTTTGTATAGGTATTTCAAAGATGCCCAGAACTGAGCTAAACTTGGTATGTCTCCAACTCCTAGAAATAACTTCATGCCCCATCTCCCTTACTTCCAGCTAGTAAGGATCACATAATTCCTAACAAAGTTTTGACACAGATTCCCAATTCGGGCATTCAGAACATATAGCACGTTGCTGTAAGCAAGCACATTCTCATTCAAAGTTGCAAGTTACTATGTAGGAACAAGTTTGTATAGGTATTTCAAAGATGCCCAGAACTGAGCTAAATGTTGTATGTCTCCAACTCCTAGTAATAACTTCATGCCCCATCTCCCTTACTTCCAGCTAGTAAGGATCACATAATTCCTAACAAAGTTTTGACACAGATTCCCAATTCGGGCATTCAGAACATATAGCACGTTGCTGTAAGCAAGCACATTCTCATTCAAAGTTGCAAGTTACTATGTAGGAACAAGTTTGTATAGGTATTTCAAAGATGCCCAGAACTGAGCTAAACTTAGTATGTGTCCAACCTCTAGAAATAACTTCATGCCCCAACTCCCTTACTTCCAGCTAGTAAGGATCACATAATTCCTAACAAAGTTTTGACACAGATTCCCAATTCGGGCATTCAGAACATATAGCACGTTGCTGTAAGCAAGCACATTCTCATTCAAAGTTGCAAGTTACTATGTAGGAACATGTTTGTATAGGTATTACAAAGATGCCCAGAACTGAGCTAAACTTGGTATGTGTCCAACTCCTCGAAATAACTTCATGCCCCAACTCCCTTACTTCCAGCTAGTAAGGATCACATAATTCCTAACAAAGTTTTGACACAGATTCCCAATTCGGGCATTCAGAACATATAGCACGTTGCTGTAAGCAAGCACATTCTCATTCAAAGTTGCAAGTTACTATGTAGGAACAAGTTTGTATAGGTATTTCAAAGATGCCCAGAACTGAGCTAAACTTGGGATGTGTCCAACTCCTAGAAATAACTTCATGCCCCATCTCCCTTACTTCCAGCTAGTAAGGATCACATAATTCCTAACAAAGCTTTGACACAGAATCCCAATTCGGGCATTCAGAACATATAGCACGTTGCTGTAAGCAAGCACATTCTCATTCAAAGTTGCAAGTTTCTATGTAGGAACAAGTGTGTATAGGTATTTCAAAGATGCCCAGAACTGAGCTAAACTTGGTATGTGTCCAACTCCTCGAAATAACTTCATGCCCCAACTCCCTTACTTCCAGCTAGTAAGGATCACATAATTCCTAACAAAGTTTTGACACAGATTCCCAATTCGGACATTCAGAACATATAGCACGTTGCTGTAAGCAAGCACATTCTCATTCAAAGTTGCAAGTTACTATGTAGGAACAAGTTTGTATAGGTATTTCAAAGATGCCCAGAACTGAGCTAAACGTTGTATGTCTCCAACTCCTAGAAATAACTTCATGCCCCATCTAACTTACTTCCAGCTAGTAAGGATCACATAATTCCTAACAAAGTTTTGACACAGATTCCCAATTCGGGCATTCAGAACATATAGCACGTTGCTGTAAGCAAGCACATTCTCATTCAAAGTTGCAAGTTACTATGTAGGAACAAGTTTGTATAGGTATTTCAAAGATGCCCAGAACTGAGCTAACCGATGTATGTCTCCAACTCCTAGAAATAAATTCATGCCCCATCTCCCTTACTTCCAGCTAGTAAGGATCACATAATTCCTAACAAAGTTTTGACAGAGATTCCCAATTCGGGCATTCAGAACATATAGCACGTTGCTTTAAGCAAGCACATTCTCATTCAAAGTTGCAAGTTACTATGTAGGAACAAGTTTGTATAGGTATTTCAAAGATGCCCAGAACTGAGCTAAACTTGGTATGTCTCCAACTCCTAGAAATAACATCATGCCCCATCTCCCTTACTTCCAGCTAGTAAGGATCACATAATTCCTAACAAAGTTTTGACACAGATTCCCAATTCGGGCATTCAGAACATATAGCACGTTGCTGTAAGCAAGCACATTCTGATTCAAAGTTGCAAGTTACTATGTAGGAACAAGTTTGTATAGGTATTTCAAAGATGCCCAGAACTGAGCTAAATGTTGTATGTCTCCAACTCCTAGAAATAACTTCATGCCCCATCTCCCTTACTTCCAGCTAGTAAGGATCACATAATTCCTAACAAAGTTTTGACACAGATTCCCAATTCGGGCATTCAGAACATATAGCACGTTGCTGTAAGCAAGCACATTCTCATTCAAAGTTGCAAGTTACTATGTAGGAACAAGTTTGTATAGGTATTTCAAAGATGCCCAGATCTGAGCTAACCGTTGTATGTCTCCAACTCCTAGAAATAACTTCATGCCCCATCTCCCTTACTTCCAGCTAGTAAGGATCACATAATTCCTAACAAAGTTTTGACACAGATTCCCAATTCGGGCATTCAGAATATATAGCACGGTGCTGTAAGCAAGCACATTCTCATTCAAAGTTGCAAGTTACTATGTAGGAACAAGTTTGTATAGGTATTTCAAAGATGCCCAGAACTGAGCTAAACTTAGTATGTGTCCAACCTCTAGAAATAACTTCATGCCCCAACTCACTTACTTCCAGCTAGTAAGGATAACATAATTCCTAACAAAGTTTTGACACAGATTCCCAATTCGGGCATTCAGAACATATAGCACGTTGCTGTAAGCAAGCACATTCTCATTCAAAGTTACAAGTTACTATGTAGGAACATGTTTGTATAGGTATTACAAAGATGCCCAGAACTGAGCTAAACTTGGTATGTGTCCAACTCCTCGAAATAACATCATGCCCCATCTCCCTTACTTCCAGCTAGTAAGGATCACATAATTCCTAACAAAGTTTTGACACAGATTCCCAATTCGGGCATTCAGAACATATAGCACGTTGCTGTAAGCAAGCACATTCTCATTCAAAGTTGCAAGTTACTATGTAGGAACAAGTTTGTATAGGTATTTCAAAGATGCCCAGAACTGAGCTAACCGATGTATGTCTCCAACTCCTAGAAATAACTTCATGCCCCATCTCCCTTACTTCCAGCTAGTAAGGATCACATAATTCCTAACAAAGTTTTGACACAGATTCCCAATTCGGGCATTCAGAACATATAGCACGTTGCTGTAAGCAAGCACATTCTCATTCAAAGTTGCAAGTTACTATGTAGGAACAAGTTTGTATAGGTATTTCAAAGATGCCCAGAACTGAGCTAAACTTGGTATGTCTCCAACTCCTAGAAATAACTTGATGCCCCATCTCCCTTACTTCCAGCTAGTAAGGATCACATAATTCCTAACAAAGTTTTGACACAGATTCCCAATTCGGGCATTCAGAACATATAGCACGTTGCTGTAAGCAAGCACATTCTCATTCAAAGTTGCAAGTTACTATGTAGGAACAAGTTTGTATAGGTATTTCAAAGATGCCCAGAACTGAGCTAACCGATGTATGTCTCCAACTCCTAGAAATAACTTCATGCCTCATCTCCCTTACTTCCAGCTAGTAAGGATCACATAATTCCTAACAAAGTTTTGACACAGATTCCCAATTCGGACATTCAGAACATATAGCACGTTGCTGTAAGCAAGCACATTCTCATTCAAAGTTGCAAGTTACTATGTAGGAACAAGTTTGTATAGGTATTTCAAAGATGCCCAGAACTGAGCTAAACGTTGTATGTCTCCAACTCCTAGAAATAACTTCATGCCCCATCTAACTTACTTCCAGCTAGTAAGGATCACATAATTCCTAACAAAGTTTTGACACAGATTCCCAATTCGGGCATTCAGAACATATAGCACGTTGCTGTAAGCAAGCACATTCTCATTCAAAGTTGCAAGTTACTATGTAGGAACAAGTTTGTATAGGTATTTCAAAGATGCCCAGAACTGAGCTAAACTTAGTATGTGTCCAACCTCTAGAAATAACTTCATGCCCCAACTCCCTTACTTCCAGCTAGTAAGGATCACATAATTCCTAACAAAGTTTTGACACAGATTCCCAATTCGGGCATTCAGAACATATAGCACGTTGCTGTAAGCAAGCACATTCTCATTCAAAGTTGCAAGTTACTATGTAGGAACATGTTTGTATAGGTATTACAAAGATGCCCAGAACTGAGCTAAACTTGGTATGTGTCCAACTCCTCGAAATAACTTCATGCCCCAACTCCCTTACTTCCAGCTAGTAAGGATCACATAATTCCTAACAAAGTTTTGACACAGATTCCCAATTCGGGCATTCAGAACATATAGCACGTTGCTGTAAGCAAGCACATTCTCATTCAAAGTTGCAAGTTACTATGTAGGAACAAGTTTGTATAGGTATTTCAAAGATGCCCAGAACTGAGCTAAACTTGGGATGTGTCCAACTCCTAGAAATAACTTCATGCCCCATCTCCCTTACTTCCAGCTAGTAAGGATCACATAATTCCTAACAAAGTTTTGACACAGATTCCCAATTCGGGCATTCAGAACATATAGCACGTTGCTGTAAGCAAGCACATTCTCATTCAAAGTTGCAAGTTACTATGTAGGAACAAGTTTGTATAGGTATTTCAAAGATGCCCAGAACTGAGCTAAACTTGGTATGTGTCCAACCTCTAGAAATAACTTCATGCCCCAACTCCCTTACTTCCAGCTAGTAAGGATCACATAATTCCTAACAAAGTTTTGACACAGATTCCCAATTCGGGCATTCAGAACATATAGCACGTTGCTGTAAGCAAGCACATTCTCATTCAAAGTTGCAAGTTACTATGTAGGAACAAGTTTGTATAGGTATTTCAAAGATGCCCAGAACTGAGCTAAACGTTGTATGTCTCCAACTCCTAGAAATAACTTCATGCCCCATCTCCCTTACTTCCAGCTAGTAAGGATCACATAATTCCTAACAAAGTTTTGACACAGATTCCCAATTCGGGCATTCAGAACATATAGCACGTTGCTGTAAGCAAGCACATTCTGATTCAAAGTTGCAAGTTACTATGTAGGAACAAGTTTGTATAGGTATTTCAAAGATGCCCAGAACTGAGCTAAACTTGGTATGTCTCCAACTCCTAGAAATAACTTCATGCCCCATCTCCCTTACTTCCAGCTAGTAAGGATCACATAATTCCTAACAAAGTTTTGACACAGATTCCCAATTCGGGCATTCAGAACATATAGCACGTTGCTGTAAGCAAGCACATTCTCATTCAAAGTTGCAAGTTACTATGTAGGAACAAGTTTGTATAGGTATTTCAAAGATGCCCAGAACTGAGCTAAATGTTGTATGTCTCCAACTCCTAGAAATAACTTCATGCCCCATCTCCCTTACTTCCAGCTAGTAAGGATCACATAATTCCTAACAAAGTTTTGACACAGATTCCCAATTCGGGCATTCAGAACATATAGAACGTTGCTGTAAGCAAGCACATTCTGATTCAAAGTTGCAAGTTACTATGTAGGAACAAGTTTGTATAGTTATTTCAAAGATGCCCAGAACTGAGCTAAACGTTGTATGTCTCCAACTCCTAGAAATAACTTCATGCCCCAACTCCCTTACTTCCAGCTAGTAAGGATCACATAATTCCTAACAAAGTTTTGACACAGATTCCCAATTCTGGCATTCAGAACATATAGCACGTTGCTGTAAGCAAGCACATTCTCATTCAAAGTTGCAAGTTACTATGTAGGAACAAGTTTGTATAGGTATTTCAAAGATGCCCAGAACTGAGCTAAACGTTGTATGTCTCCAACTCCTAGAAATAACTTCATGCCCCATCTCCCTTACTTCCAGCTAGTAAGGATCACATAATTCCTAACAAAGTTTTGACACAGATTCCCAATTCGGGCATTCAGAACATATAGCACGTTGCTGTAAGCAAGCACATTCTCATTCAAAGTTGCAAGTTACTATGTAGGAACAAGTTTGTATAGGTATTTCAAAGATGCCCAGAACTGAGCTAAACTTGGTATGTGTCCAACTCCTAGAAATACCTTCATGCCCCTACTCCCTTACTTCCAGCTAGTAAGGATCACATAATTCCTAACAAATTTTGACACAGATTCCCAATTCGGGCATTCAGAACATATAGCACGTTGCTGTAAGCAAGCACATTCTCATTCAAATTTGCAAGTTACTATGTAGGAACAAGTTTGTATAGGTATTTCAAAGATGCCCAGAACTGAGCTAAACTTGGGATGTGTCCAACTCCTAGAAATAACTTCATGCCCCATCTCCCTTACTTCCAGCTAGTAAGGATCACATAATTCCTAACAAAGCTTTGACACAGAATCCCAATTCGGGCATTCAGAACATATAGCACGTTGCTGTAAGCAAGCACATTCTCATTCAAAGTTGCAAGTTTCTATGTAGGAACAAGTTTGTATAGGTATTTCAAAGATGCCCAGAACTGAGCTAAACTTGGTATGTGTCCAACTCCTCGAAATAACTTCATGCACCAACTCCCTTACTTCCAGCTAGTAAGGATCACATAATTACTAAAAAAGTTTTGACACAGATTGCCAATTCGGACATTCAGAACATATAGCACGTTGCTGTAAGCAAGCACATTCTCATTCAAAGTTGCAAGTTACTATGTAGGAACAAGTTTGTATAGGTATTTCAAAGATGCCCAGAACTGAGCTAAACGTTGTATGTCTCCAACTCCTAGAAATAACTTCATGCCCCATCTCCCTTACTTCCAGCTAGTAAGGATCACATAATTCCTAACAAAGTTTTGACACAGATTCCCAATTCGGGCATTCAGAACATATAGCACGTTGCTGTAAGCAAGCACATTCTCATTCAAAGTTGCAAGTTAATATGTAGGAACAAGTTTGTATAGGTATTTCAAAGATGCCCAGAACTGAGCTAACCGATGTATGTCTCCAACTCCTAGAAATAACTTCATGCCCCATCTCCCTTACTTCCAGCTAGTAAGGATCACATAATTCCTAACAAAGTTTTGACACAGATTCCCAATTCGGGCATTCAGAACATATAGCACGTTGCTGTAAGCAAGCACATTCTGATTCAAAGTTGCAAGTTACTATGTAGGAACAAGTTTGTATAGGTATTTCAAAGATGCCCAGAACTGAGCTAAACTTGGTATGTCTCCAACTCCTAGAAATAACTTCATGCCCCATCTCCCTTACTTCCAGCTAGTAAGGATCACATAATTCCTAACAAAGTTTTGACACAGATTCCCAATTCGGGCATTCAGAACATATAGCACGTTGCTGTAAGCAAGCACATTCTGATTCAAAGTTGCAAGTTACTATGTAGGAACAAGTTTGTATAGGTATTTCAAAGATGCCCAGAACTGAGCTAAACTTGGTATGTCTCCAACTCCTAGAAATAACTTCATGCCCCATCTCCCTTACTTCCAGCTAGTAAGGATCACATAATTCCTAACAAAGTTTTGACACAGATTCCCAATTCGGGCATTCAGAACATATAGCACGTTGCTGTAAGCAAGCACATTCTCATTCAAAGTTGCAAGTTACTATGTAGGAACAAGTTTGTATAGGTATTTCAAAGATGCCCAGAACTGAGCTAAATGTTGTATGTCTCCAACTCCTAGAAATAACTTCATGCCCCATCTCCCTTACTTCCAGCTAGTAAGGATCACATAATTCCTAACAAAGTTTTGACACAGATTCCCAATTCGGGCATTCAGAACATATAGAACGTTGCTGTAAGCAAGCACATTCTGATTCAAAGTTGCAAGTTACTATGTAGGAACAAGTTTGTATAGTTATTTCAAAGATGCCCAGAACTGAGCTAAACGTTGTATGTCTCCAACTCCTAGAAATAACTTCATGCCCCAACTCCCTTACTTCCAGCTAGTAAGGATCACATAATTCCTAACAAAGTTTTGACACAGATTCCCAATTCTGGCATTCAGAACATATAGCACGTTGCTGTAAGCAAGCACATTCTCATTCAAAGTTGCAAGTTACTATGTAGGAACAAGTTTGTATAGGTATTTCAAAGATGCCCAGAACTGAGCTAAACGTTGTATGTCTCCAACTCCTAGAAATAACTTCATGCCCCATCTCCCTTACTTCCAGCTAGTAAGGATCACATAATTCCTAACAAAGTTTTGACACAGATTCCCAATTCGGGCATTCAGAACATATAGCACGTTGCTGTAAGCAAGCACATTCTCATTCAAAGTTGCAAGTTACTATGTAGGAACAAGTTTGTATAGGTATTTCAAAGATGCCCAGAACTGAGCTAAACTTGGTATGTGTCCAACTCCTAGAAATACCTTCATGCCCCTACTCCCTTACTTCCAGCTAGTAAGGATCACATAATTCCTAACAAATTTTGACACAGATTCCCAATTCGGGCATTCAGAACATATAGCACGTTGCTGTAAGCAAGCACATTCTCATTCAAATTTGCAAGTTACTATGTAGGAACAAGTTTGTATAGGTATTTCAAAGATGCCCAGAACTGAGCTAAACGTTGTATGTCTCCAACTCCTAGAAATAACTTCATGCCCCATCTCCCTTACTTCCAGCTAGTAAGGATCACATAATTCCTAACAAAGTTTTGACACAGATTCCCAATTCGGGCATTCAGAACATATAGCACGTTGCTGTAAGCAAGCACATTCTGATTCAAAGTTGCAAGTTACTATGTAGGAACAAGTTTGTATAGGTATTTCAAAGATGCCCAGAACTGAGCTAAACTTGGTATGTCTCCAACTCCTAGAAATAACTTCATGCCCCATCTCCCTTACTTCCAGCTAGTAAGGATCACATAATTCCTAACAAAGTTTTGACACAGATTCCCAATTCGGGCATTCAGAACATATAGCACGTTGCTGTAAGCAAGCACATTCTCATTCAAAGTTGCAAGTTACTATGTAGGAACAAGTTTGTATAGGTATTTCAAAGATGCCCAGAACTGAGCTAAATGTTGTATGTCTCCAACTCCTAGAAATAACTTCATGCCCCATCTCCCTTACTTCCAGCTAGTAAGGATCACATAATTCCTAACAAAGTTTTGACACAGATTCCCAATTCGGGCATTCAGAACATATAGAACGTTGCTGTAAGCAAGCACATTCTGATTCAAAGTTGCAAGTTACTATGTAGGAACAAGTTTGTATAGTTATTTCAAAGATGCCCAGAACTGAGCTAAACGTTGTATGTCTCCAACTCCTAGAAATAACTTCATGCCCCAACTCCCTTACTTCCAGCTAGTAAGGATCACATAATTCCTAACAAAGTTTTGACACAGATTCCCAATTCTGGCATTCAGAACATATAGCACGTTGCTGTAAGCAAGCACATTCTCATTCAAAGTTGCAAGTTACTATGTAGGAACAAGTTTGTATAGGTATTTCAAAGATGCCCAGAACTGAGCTAAACGTTGTATGTCTCCAACTCCTAGAAATAACTTCATGCCCCATCTCCCTTACTTCCAGCTAGTAAGGATCACATAATTCCTAACAAAGTTTTGACACAGATTCCCAATTCGGGCATTCAGAACATATAGCACGTTGCTGTAAGCAAGCACATTCTCATTCAAAGTTGCAAGTTACTATGTAGGAACAAGTTTGTATAGGTATTTCAAAGATGCCCAGAACTGAGCTAAACTTGGTATGTGTCCAACTCCTAGAAATACCTTCATGCCCCTACTCCCTTACTTCCAGCTAGTAAGGATCACATAATTCCTAACAAATTTTGACACAGATTCCCAATTCGGGCATTCAGAACATATAGCACGTTGCTGTAAGCAAGCACATTCTCATTCAAATTTGCAAGTTACTATGTAGGAACAAGTTTGTATAGGTATTTCAAAGATGCCCAGAACTGAGCTAAACTTGGGATGTGTCCAACTCCTAGAAATAACTTCATGCCCCATCTCCCTTACTTCCAGCTAGTAAGGATCACATAATTCCTAACAAAGCTTTGACACAGAATCCCAATTCGGGCATTCAGAACATATAGCACGTTGCTGTAAGCAAGCACATTCTCATTCAAAGTTGCAAGTTTCTATGTAGGAACAAGTTTGTATAGGTATTTCAAAGATGCCCAGAACTGAGCTAAACTTGGTATGTGTCCAACTCCTCGAAATAACTTCATGCACCAACTCCCTTACTTCCAGCTAGTAAGGATCACATAATTACTAAAAAAGTTTTGACACAGATTGCCAATTCGGACATTCAGAACATATAGCACGTTGCTGTAAGCAAGCACATTCTCATTCAAAGTTGCAAGTTACTATGTAGGAACAAGTTTGTATAGGTATTTCAAAGATGCCCAGAACTGAGCTAAACGTTGTATGTCTCCAACTCCTAGAAATAACTTCATGCCCCATCTCCCTTACTTCCAGCTAGTAAGGATCACATAATTCCTAACAAAGTTTTGACACAGATTCCCAATTCGGGCATTCAGAACATATAGCACGTTGCTGTAAGCAAGCACATTCTCATTCAAAGTTGCAAGTTAATATGTAGGAACAAGTTTGTATAGGTATTTCAAAGATGCCCAGAACTGAGCTAACCGATGTATGTCTCCAACTCCTAGAAATAACTTCATGCCCCATCTCCCTTACTTCCAGCTAGTAAGGATCACATAATTCCTAACAAAGTTTTGACACAGATTCCCAATTCGGGCATTCAGAACATATAGCACGTTGCTGTAAGCAAGCACATTCTGATTCAAAGTTGCAAGTTACTATGTAGGAACAAGTTTGTATAGGTATTTCAAAGATGCCCAGAACTGAGCTAAACTTGGTATGTCTCCAACTCCTAGAAATAACTTCATGCCCCATCTCCCTTACTTCCAGCTAGTAAGGATCACATAATTCCTAACAAAGTTTTGACACAGATTCCCAATTCGGGCATTCAGAACATATAGCACGTTGCTGTAAGCAAGCACATTCTGATTCAAAGTTGCAAGTTACTATGTAGGAACAAGTTTGTATAGGTATTTCAAAGATGCCCAGAACTGAGCTAAATGTTGTATGTCTCCAACTCCTAGTAATAACTTCATGCCCCTTCTCCCTTACTTCCAGCTAGTAAGGATCACATAATTCATAACAAAGTTTTGACACAGATTCCCAATTCGGGCATTCAGAACATATAGCACGTTGCTGTAAGCAAGCACATTCTCATTCAAAGTTGCAAGTTACTATGTAGGAACAAGTTTGTATAGGTATTTCAAAGATGCCCAGAACTGAGCTAAAATTAGTATGTGTCCAACCTCTAGAAATAACTTCATGCCCCAACTCCCTTACTTCCAGCTAGTAAGGATCACATAATTCCTAACAAAGTTTTGACACAGATTCCCAATTCGGGCATTCAGAACATATAGCACGTTGCTGTAAGCAAGCACATTCTCATTCAAAGTTGCAAGTTACTATGTAGGAACATGTTTGTATAGGTATTACAAAGATGCCCAGAACTGAGCTAAACTTGGTATGTGTCCAACTCCTCGAAATAACTTCATGCCCCAACTCCCTTACTTCCAGCTAGTAAGGATCACATAATTCCTAACAAAGTTTTGACACAGATTCCCAATTCGGGCATTCAGAACATATAGCACGTTGCTGTAAGCAAGCACATTCTCATTCAAAGTTGCAAGTTACTATGTAGGAACAAGTTTGTATAGGTATTTCAAAGATGCCCAGAACTGAGCTAAACTTGGGATGTGTCCAACTCCTAGAAATAACTTCATGCCCCATCTCCCTTACTTCCAGCTAGTAAGGATCACATAATTCCTAACAAAGCTTTGACACAGAATCCCAATTCGGGCATTCAGAACATATAGCACGTTGCTGTAAGCAAGCACATTCTCATTCAAAGTTGCAAGTTTCTATGTAGGAACAAGTTTGTATAGGTATTTCAAAGATGCCCAGAACTGAGCTAAACTTGGTATGTGTCCAACTCCTCGAAATAACTTCATGCCCCAACTCCCTTACTTCCAGCTAGTAAGGATCACATAATTCCTAACAAAGTTTTGACACAGATTCCCAATTCGGACATTCAGAACATATAGCACGTTGCTGTAAGCAAGCACATTCTCATTCAAAGTTGCAAGTTACTATGTAGGAACAAGTTTGTATAGGTATTTCAAAGATGCCCAGAACTGAGCTAAACGTTGTATGTCTCCAACTCCTAGAAATAACTTCATGCCCCATCTCCCTTACTTCCAGCTAGTAAGGATCACATAATTCCTAACAAAGTTTTGACACAGATTCCCAATTCGGGCATTCAGAACATATAGCACGTTGCTGTAAGCAAGCACATTCTCATTCAAAGTTGCAAGTTCCTTTGTAGGAACAAGTTTGTATAGGTATTTCAAAGATGCCCAGAACTGAGCTAACCGATGTATGTCTCCAACTCCTAGAAATAACTTCATGCCCCATCTCCCTTACTTCCAGCTAGTAAGGATCACATAATTCCTAACAAAGTTTTGACACAGATTCCCAATTCGGGCATTCAGAACATATAGCACGTTGCTGTAAGCAAGCACATTCTGATTCAAAGTTGCAAGTTACTATGTAGGAACAAGTTTGTATAGGTATTTCAAAGATGCCCAGAACTGAGCTAAACTTGGTATGTCTCCAACTCCTAGAAATAACTTCATGCCCCATCTCCCTTACTTCCAGCTAGTAAGGATCACATAATTCCTAACAAAGTTTTGACACAGATTCCCAATTCGGGCATTCAGAACATATAGCACGTTGCTGTAAGCAAGCACATTCTCATTCAAAGTTGCAAGTTACTATGTAGGAACAAGTTTGTATAGGTATTTCAAAGATGCCCAGAACTGAGCTAAATGTTGTATGTCTCCAACTCCTAGTAATAACTTCATGCCCCAACTCCCTTACTTCCAGCTAGTAAGGATCACATAATTCCTAACAAAGTTTTGACACAGATTCCCAATTCGGGCATTCAGAACATATAGCACGTTGCTGTAAGCAAGCACATTCTCATTCAAAGTTGCAAGTTACTATGTAGGAACAAGTTTGTATAGGTATTTCAAAGATGCCCAGAACTGAGCTAAACTTAGTATGTGTCCAACCTCTAGAAATAACTTCATGCCCCAACTCCCTTACTTCCAGCTAGTAAGGATCACATAATTCCTAACAAAGTTTTGACACAGATTCCCAATTCGGGCATTCAGAACATATAGCACGTTGCTGTAAGCAAGCACATTCTCATTCAAAGTTGCAAGTTACTATGTAGGAACATGTTTGTATAGGTATTACAAAGATGCCCAGAACTGAGCTAAACTTGGTATGTGTCCAACTCCTCGAAATAACTTCATGCCCCAACTCCCTTACTTCCAGCTAGTAAGGATCACATAATTCCTAACAAAGTTTTGACACAGATTCCCAATTCGGGCATTCAGAACATATAGCACGTTGCTGTAAGCAAGCACATTCTCATTCAAAGTTGCAAGTTACTATGTAGGAACAAGTTTGTATAGGTATTTCAAAGATGCCCAGAACTGAGCTAAACTTGGGATGTGTCCAACTCCTAGAAATAACTTCATGCCCCATCTCCCTTACTTCCAGCTAGTAAGGATCACATAATTCCTAACAAAGCTTTGACACAGAATCCCAATTCGGGCATTCAGAACATATAGCACGTTGCTGTAAGCAAGCACATTCTCATTCAAAGTTGCAAGTTTCTATGTAGGAACAAGTGTGTATAGGTATTTCAAAGATGCCCAGAACTGAGCTAAACTTGGTATGTGTCCAACTCCTCGAAATAACTTCATGCCCCAACTCCCTTACTTCCAGCTAGTAAGGATCACATAATTCCTAACAAAGTTTTGACACAGATTCCCAATTCGGACATTCAGAACATATAGCACGTTGCTGTAAGCAAGCACATTCTCATTCAAAGTTGCAAGTTACTATGTAGGAACAAGTTTGTATAGGTATTTCAAAGATGCCCAGAACTGAGCTAAACGTTGTATGTCTCCAACTCCTAGAAATAACTTCATGCCCCATCTAACTTACTTCCAGCTAGTAAGGATCACATAATTCCTAACAAAGTTTTGACACAGATTCCCAATTCGGGCATTCAGATCATATAGCACGTTGCTGTAAGCAAGCACATTCTCATTCAAAGTTGCAAGTTACTATGTAGGAACAAGTTTGTATAGGTATTTCAAAGATGCCCAGAACTGAGCTAACCGATGTATGTCTCCAACTCCTAGAAATAACTTCATGCCCCATCTCCCTTACTTCCAGCTAGTAAGGATCACATAATTCCTAACAAAGTTTTGACAGAGATTCCCAATTCGGGCATTCAGAACATATAGCACGTTGCTTTAAGCAAGCACATTCTCATTCAAAGTTGCAAGTTACTATGTAGGAACAAGTTTGTATAGGTATTTCAAAGATGCCCAGAACTGAGCTAAACTTGGTATGTCTCCAACTCCTAGAAATAACATCATGCCCCATCTCCCTTACTTCCAGCTAGTAAGGATCACATAATTCCTAACAAAGTTTTGACACAGATTCCCAATTCGGGCATTCAGAACATATAGCACGTTGCTGTAAGCAAGCACATTCTGATTCAAAGTTGCAAGTTACTATGTAGGAACAAGTTTGTATAGGTATTTCAAAGATGCCCAGAACTGAGCTAAATGTTGTATGTCTCCAACTCCTAGAAATAACTTCATGCCCCATCTCCCTTACTTCCAGCTAGTAAGGATCACATAATTCCTAACAAAGTTTTGACACAGATTCCCAATTCGGGCATTCAGAACATATAGCACGTTGCTGTAAGCAAGCACATTCTCATTCAAAGTTGCAAGTTACTATGTAGGAACAAGTTTGTATAGGTATTTCAAAGATGCCCAGATCTGAGCTAACCGTTGTATGTCTCCAACTCCTAGAAATAACTTCATGCCCCATCTCCCTTACTTCCAGCTAGTAAGGATCACATAATTCCTAACAAAGTTTTGACACAGATTCCCAATTCGGGCATTCAGAATATATAGCACGGTGCTGTAAGCAAGCACATTCTCATTCAAAGTTGCAAGTTACTATGTAGGAACAAGTTTGTATAGGTATTTCAAAGATGCCCAGAACTGAGCTAAACTTAGTATGTGTCCAACCTCTAGAAATAACTTCATGCCGCAACTCACTTACTTCCAGCTAGTAAGGATAACATAATTCCTAACAAAGTTTTGACACAGATTCCCAATTCGGGCATTCAGAACATATAGCACGTTGCTGTAAGCAAGCACATTCTCATTCAAAGTTACAAGTTACTATGTAGGAACATGTTTGTATAGGTATTACAAAGATGCCCAGAACTGAGCTAAACTTGGTATGTGTCCAACTCCTCGAAATAACTTCATGCCCCATCTCCCTTACTTCCAGCTAGTAAGGATCACATAATTCCTAACAAAGTTTTGACACAGATTCCCAATTCGGGCATTCAGAACATATAGCACGTTGCTGTAAGCAAGCACATTCTCATTCAAAGTTGCAAGTTACTATGTAGGAACAAGTTTGTATAGGTATTTCAAAGATGCCCAGAACTGAGCTAAATGTTGTATGTCTCCAACTCCTAGTAATAACTTCATGCCCCAACTCCCTTACTTCCAGCTAGTAAGGATCACATAATTCCTAACAAAGTTTTGACACAGATTCCCAATTCGGGCATTCAGAACATATAGCACGTTGCTGTAAGCAAGCACATTCTCATTCAAAGTTGCAAGTTACTATGTAGGAACAAGTTTGTATAGGTATTTCAAAGATGCCCAGAACTGAGCTAAACTTAGTATGTGTCCAACCTCTAGAAATAACTTCATGCCCGAACTCCCTTACTTCCAGCTAGTAAGGATCACATAATTCCTAACAAAGTTTTGACACAGATTCCCAATTCGGGCATTCAGAACATATAGCACGTTGCTGTAAGCAAGCACATTCTCATTCAAAGTTGCAAGTTACTATGTAGGAACATGTTTGTATAGGTATTACAAAGATGCCCAGAACTGAGCTAAACTTGGTATGTGTCCAACTCCTCGAAATAACTTCATGCCCCAACTCCCTTACTTCCAGCTAGTAAGGATCACATAATTCCTAACAAAGTTTTGACACAGATTCCCAATTCGGGCATTCAGAACATATAGCACGTTGCTGTAAGCAAGCACATTCTCATTCAAAGTTGCAAGTTACTATGTAGGAACAAGTTTGTATAGGTATTTCAAAGATGCCCAGAACTGAGCTAAACTTGGGATGTGTCCAACTCCTAGAAATAACTTCATGCCCCATCTCCCTTACTTCCAGCTAGTAAGGATCACATAATTCCTAACAAAGCTTTGACACAGAATCCCAATTCGGGCATTCAGAACATATAGCACGTTGCTGTAAGCAAGCACATTCTCATTCAAAGTTGCAAGTTTCTATGTAGGAACAAGTGTGTATAGGTATTTCAAAGATGCCCAGAACTGAGCTAAACTTGGTATGTGTCCAACTCCTCGAAATAACTTCATGCCCCAACTCCCTTACTTCCAGCTAGTAAGGATCACATAATTCCTAACAAAGTTTTGACACAGATTCCCAATTCGGACATTCAGAACATATAGCACGTTGCTGTAAGCAAGCACATTCTCATTCAAAGTTGCAAGTTACTATGTAGGAACAAGTTTGTATAGGTATTTCAAAGATGCCCAGAACTGAGCTAAACGTTGTATGTCTCCAACTCCTAGAAATAACTTCATGCCCCATCTCCCTTACTTCCAGCTAGTAAGGATCACATAATTCCTAACAAAGTTTTGACACAGATTCCCAATTCGGGCATTCAGAACATATAGCACGTTGCTTTAAGCAAGCACATTCTCATTCAAAGTTGCAAGTTACTATGTAGGAACAAGTTTGTATAGGTATTTCAAAGATGCCCAGAACTGAGCTAAACTTGGTATGTCTCCAACTCCTAGAAATAACATCATGCCCCATCTCCCTTACTTCCAGCTAGTAAGGATCACATAATTCCTAACAAAGTTTTGACACAGATTCCCAATTCGGGCATTCAGAACATATAGCACGTTGCTGTAAGCAAGCACATTCTGATTCAAAGTTGCAAGTTACTATGTAGGAACAAGTTTGTATAGGTATTTCAAAGATGCCCAGAACTGAGCTAAATGTTGTATGTCTCCAACTCCTAGAAATAACTTCATGCCCCATCTCCCTTACTTCCAGCTAGTAAGGATCACATAATTCCTAACAAAGTTTTGACACAGATTCCCAATTCGGGCATTCAGAACATATAGCACGTTGCTGTAAGCAAGCACATTCTCATTCAAAGTTGCAAGTTACTATGTAGGAACAAGTTTGTATAGGTATTTCAAAGATGCCCAGATCTGAGCTAACCGTTGTATGTCTCCAACTCCTAGAAATAACTTCATGCCCCATCTCCCTTACTTCCAGCTAGTAAGGATCACATAATTCCTAACAAAGTTTTGACACAGATTCCCAATTCGGGCATTCAGAATATATAGCACGGTGCTGTAAGCAAGCACATTCTCATTCAAAGTTGCAAGTTACTATGTAGGAACAAGTTTGTATAGGTATTTCAAAGATGCCCAGAACTGAGCTAAACTTAGTATGTGTCCAACCTCTAGAAATAACTTCATGCCCCAACTCACTTACTTCCAGCTAGTAAGGATAACATAATTCCTAACAAAGTTTTGACACAGATTCCCAATTCGGGCATTCAGAACATATAGCACGTTGCTGTAAGCAAGCACATTCTCATTCAAAGTTACAAGTTACTATGTAGGAACATGTTTGTATAGGTATTACAAAGATGCCCAGAACTGAGCTAAACTTGGTATGTGTCCAACTCCTCGAAATAACTTCATGCCCCATCTCCCTTACTTCCAGCTAGTAAGGATCACATAATTCCTAACAAAGTTTTGACACAGATTCCCAATTCGGGCATTCAGAACATATAGCACGTTGCTGTAAGCAAGCACATTCTCATTCAAAGTTGCAAGTTACTATGTAGGAACAAGTTTGTATAGGTATTTCAAAGATGCCCAGAACTGAGCTAACCGATGTATGTCTCCAACTCCTAGAAATAACTTCATGCCCCATCTCCCTTACTTCCAGCTAGTAAGGATCACATAATTCCTAACAAAGTTTTGACACAGATTCCCAATTCGGGCATTCAGAACATATAGCACGTTGCTGTAAGCAAGCACATTCTCATTCAAAGTTGCAAGTTACTATGTAGGAACAAGTTTGTATAGGTATTTCAAAGATGCCCAGAACTGAGCTAAACTTGGTATGTCTCCAACTCCTAGAAATAACTTCATGCCCCATCTCCCTTACTTCCAGCTAGTAAGGATCACATAATTCCTAACAAAGTTTTGACACAGATTCCCAATTCGGGCATTCAGAACATATAGCACGTTGCTGTAAGCAAGCACATTCTCATTCAAAGTTGCAAGTTACTATGTAGGAACAAGTTTGTATAGGTATTTCAAAGATGCCCAGAACTGAGCTAACCGATGTATGTCTCCAACTCCTAGAAATAACTTCATGCCTCATCTCCCTTACTTCCAGCTAGTAAGGATCACATAATTCCTAACAAAGTTTTGACACAGATTCCCAATTCGGGCATTCAGAACATATAGCACGTTGCTGTAAGCAAGCACATTCTCATTCAAAGTTGCAAGTTGCTATGTAGGAACAAGTTTGTATAGGTATTTCAAAGATGCCCAGAACTGAGCTAAACTTGGTATGTCTCCAACTCCTAGAAATAACTTCATGCCCCATCTCCCTTACTTCCAGCTAGTAAGGATCACATAATTCCTAACAAAGTTTTGACACAGATTCCCAATTCGGGCATTCAGAACATATAGCACGTTGCTGTAAGCAAGCACATTCTGATTCATAGTTGCAAGTTACTATGTAGGAACAAGTTTGTATAGGTATTTCAAAGATGCCCAGAACTGAGCTAAATGTTGTATGTCTCCAACTCGTAGAAATAACTTCATGCCCCATCTCCCTTACTTCCAGCTAGTAAGGATCACATAATTCCTAACAAAGTTTTGACACAGATTCCCAATTCGGGCATTCAGAACATATAGCACGTTGCTGTAAGCAAGCACATTCTCATTCAAAGTTGCAAGTTACTATGTAGGAACAAGTTTGTATAGGTATTTCAAAGATGCCCAGAACTGAGCTAAACTTAGTATGTGTCCAACCTCTAGAAATAACTTCATGCCCCAACTCCCTTACTTCCAGCTAGTAAGGATCACATAATTCTTAACAAAGTTTTGACACAGATTCCCAATTCGGGCATTCAGAACATATAGCACGTTGCTGTAAGCAAGCACATTCTCATTCAAAGTTGCAAGTTACTATGTAGGAACATGTTTGTATAGGTATTACAAAGATTCCCAGAACTGAGCTAAACTTGGTATGTGTCCAACTCCTCGAAATAACTTCATGCCCCAACTCCCTTACTTCCAGCTAGTAAGGATCACATAATTCCTAACAAAGTTTTGACACAGATTCCCAATTCGGGCATTCAGAACATATAGCACGTTGCTGTAAGCAAGCACATTCTCATTCAAAGTTGCAAGTTACTATGTAGGAACAAGTTTGTATAGGTATTTCAAAGATGCCCAGAACTGAGCTAAACTTGGTAGGTGTCCAACCTCTAAAAATAACTTCATGCCCCAACTCCCTTACTTCCAGCTAGGAAGGATCACATAATTCCTAACAAAGTTTTGACACAGATTCCCAATTCGGGCATTCAGAACATATAGCACGTTGCTGTAAGCAAGCACATTCTCATTCAAAGTTGCAAGTTACTATGTAGGAACAAGTTTGTATAGGTATTTCAAAGATGCCCAGAACTGAGCTAAACGTTGTATGTCTGCAACTCCTAGAAATAACTTCATGCCCCATCTCCCTTACTTCCAGCTAATAAGGATCACATATTTCCTAACAAAGTTTTGACACAGATTCCCAATTCGGGCATTCAGAACATATAGCACGTTGCTGTAAGGAAGCACATTCTCATTCAAAGTTGCAAGTTACTATGTAGGAACAAGTTTGTATAGGTATTTCAAAGATGCCCAGAACTGAGCTAAACTTGGTATGTCTCCAACTCCTAGAAATAACTTCATGCCCCATCTCCCTTACTTCCAGCTAGTAAGGATCACATAATTCCTAACAAAGTTTTGACACAGATTCCCAATTCGGGCATTCAGAACATATAGAACGTTGCTGTAAGCAATCACATTCTGATTCAAAGTTGCAAGTTACTATGTAGGAACATGTTTGTATAGGTATTTCAAAGATGCCCAGAACTGAGCTAAACGTTGTATGTCTCCAACTCCTAGAAATAACTTCATGCCCCAACTCCCTTACTTCCAGCTAGTAAGGATCACATAATTCCTAACAAAGTTTTGACACAGATTCCCAATTCTGGCATTCAGAACATATAGCACGTTGCTGTAAGCAAGCACATTCTCATTCAAAGTTGCAAGTTACTATGAAGGAACAAGTTTGTATAGGTATTTCAAAGATGCCCAGAACTGAGCTAAACTTGGTATGTGTCCAACCTCTAGAAATAACTTCATGCCCCAACTCCCTTACTTCCAGCTAGTAAGGATCACATAATTCCTAACAAAGTTTTGACACAGATTCCCAATTCGGGTATTCAGAACATATAGCACGTTGCTGTAAGCAAGCACATTCTCATTCAAAGTTGCAAGTTACTATGTAGGAACAAGTTTGTATAGGTATTTCAAAGATGCCCAGAACTGAGCTAACCGATGTATGTCTCCAACTCCTAGAAATAACTTCATGCCCCATCTCCCTTACTTCCAGCTAGTAAGGATCACATAATTCCAAACAAAGTTTTGACAGAGACTCCCAATTCGGGCATTCAGAACATATAGCACGTTGCTTTAAGCAAGCACATTCTGATTCAAAGTTGCAAGTTACTATGTAGGAACAAGTTTGCATAGGTATTTCAAGGATGCCCAGAACTGAGCTAAACTTGGTATGTCTCCAACTCCTAGAAATAACTTCATGCCCCATCTCCCTTACTTCCAGCTAGTAAGGATCACATAATTCCTAACAAAGTTTTGACACAGATTCCCAATTCGGGCATTCAGAACATATAGCACGTTGCTGTAAGCAAGCACATTCTGATTCAAAGTTGCAAGTTACTATGTAGGAACAAGTTTGTATAGGTATTTCAAAGATGCCCAGAACTGAGCTAAATGTTGTATGTCTCCAACTCCCAGAAATAACTTCATGCCCCATCTCCCTTACTTCCAGCTAGTAAGGATCACATAATTCCTAACAAAGATTTGACACAGATTTCCAATTCGGGCATTCAGAACATATATCACGTTGCTGTAAGAAAGCACATTCTCATTCAAAGTTGCAAGTTACTATGTAGGAACAAGTTTGTATAGGTATTTCAAAGATGCCCAGAACTGAGCTAACAGTTGTATGTCTCCAACTCCTAGAAATAACTTCATGCCCCATCTCCCTTACTTCCAGCTAGTAAGGATCACATAATTCCTAACAAAGTTTTGACACAGATTCCCAATTCGGGCATTCAGAATATATAGCACGTTGCTGTAAGCAAGCACATTCTCATTCAAAGTTGCAAGTTACTATGTAGGAACAAGTTTGTATAGGTATTTCAAAGATGCCCAGAACTGAGCTAAACTTAGTATGTGTCCAACCTCTAGAAATAACTTCATGCCCCAACTCACTTACTTCCAGCTAGTAAGGATCACATAATTCCTAACAAAATTTTGACACAGATTCCCAATTCGGGCATTCAGAACATATAGCACGTTGCTGTAAGCAAGCACATTCTCATTCAAAGTTACAAGTTACTATGTAGGAACATGTTTGTATAGGTATTACAAAGATGCCCAGAACTGAGCTAAACTTGGTATGTATCCAACTCCTCGAAATAACTTCATGCCCCAACTCCCTTACTTCCAGCTAGTAAGGATCACATAATTCCTAACAAAGTTTTGACACAGATTCCCAATTCGGGCATTCAGAACATATAGCACGTTGCTGTAAGCAAGCACATTCTCATTCAAAGTTGCAAGTTACTATGTAGGAACAAGTTTGTATAGGTATTTCAAAGATGCCCAGAACTGAGCTAACCGTTGTATGTCTCCAACTCCTAGAAATAACTTCATGCCCCATCTCCCTTACTTCCAGCTAGTAAGGATCACATAATTCCTAACAAAGATTTGACACAGATTCCCAATTCGGGCATTCAGAACATATAGCACGTTGCTGTAAGCAAGCACATTCTGATTCAAAGTTGCAAGTTACAATGTAGGAACAAGTTTGTATAGGTATTTCAAAGATGCCCAGAACTGAGCTAAACGTTGTATGTCTGCAACTCCTAGAAATAACTTCATGCCCCATCTCCCTTACTTCCAGCTAATAAGGATCACATAATTCCTAACAAAGTTTTGACACAGATTCCCAATTCGGGCATTCAGAACATATAGCACGTTGCTGTAAGCAAGCACATTCTCATTCAAAGTTGCAAGTTACTATGTAGGAACAAGTTTGTATAGGTATTTCAAAGATGCCCAGAACTGAGCTAAACTTGGTATGTGTCCAACTCCTAGAAATATCTTCATGCCCTAACTCCCTTACTTCCAGCTAGTAAGGATCACATAATTCCTAACAAATTTTGACACAGATTCCCAATTCGGGCATTCAGAACATATAGCACGTTGCTGTAAGCAAGCACATTCTCATTCAAAGTTGCAAGTTACTATGTAGGAACAAGTTTGTATAGGTATTTCAAAGATGCCCAGAACTGAGCTAAACGTTGTATGTCTCCAACTCCTAGAAATACCTTCATGCCCCAACTCCCTTACTTCCAGCTAGTAAGGATCACATAATTCCTAAAAAATTTTGACACAGATTCCCAATTCGGGCATTCAGAACATATAGCACGTTGCTGTAAGCAAGCACATTCTCATTCAAAGTTGCAAGTTACTATGTAGGAACAAGTTTGTATAGGTATTTCAAAGATGCCCAGAACTGAGCTAAACTTGGTATGTGTCCAACCTCTAGAAATAACTTCATGCCCCAACTCCCTTACTTCCAGCTAGTAAGGATCACATAATTCCTAACAAAGTTTTGACACAGATTCCCAATTCGGGCATTCAGAACATATAGCACGTTGCTGTAAGCAAGCACATTCTCATTCATACTTGCAAGTTACTATGTAGGAACAAGTTTGTATAGGTATTTCAAAGATGCCCAGAACTGAGCTAAACGTTGTATGTCTCCAACTCCTAGAAATAACTTCATGCCCCATCTCCCTTACTTCCAGCTAGTAAGGATCACATAATTCCTAACAAAGTTTTGACACAGATTCCCAATTCGGGCATTCAGAACATATAGCACGTTGCTGTAAGCAAGCACATTCTGATTCAAAGTTGCAAGTTACTATGTAGGAAAAAGTTTGTATAGGTATTTCAAAGATGCCCAGAACTGAGCTAAACTTGGTATGTGTCCAACCTCTAGAAATAACTTCATGCCCCATCTCCCTTACTTCCAGCTTGTAAGGATCACATAATTCCTAACAAAGTTTTGACACAGATTCCCAATTCGGGCATTCAGAACATATAGCACGTTGCTGTAAGCAAGCACATTCTCATTCAAAGTTGCAAGTTGCTATGTAGGAACAAGTTTGTATAGGTATTTCAAAGATGCCCAGAACTGAGCTAAACATGGTATGTGTCCAACTCCTAGAAATACATTCATGCCCCAACTCCCTTACTTCCAGCTAGTAAGGATCACAAAATTCCTAACAAATTTTGACACAGATTCCGAATTCGGGCATTCAGAACATATAGAACGTTGCTGTAAGCAAGCACATTCTCATTCAAAGTTGCAAGTTACTATGTAGGAACAAGTTTGTATAGGTATTTCAAAGATGCCCAGAACTGAGCTAAACGTTGTATGTCTCCAACTCCTAGAAATAACTTCATGCCCCATCTCCCTTACTTCCAGCTAGTAAGGATCACATAATTACTAACAAAGCTTAGACACAGATTCCCAATTCGGGCATTCAGAACATATAGCACGTTGCTGTAAGCAAGCACATTCTCATTCAAAGTTGCAAGTTACTATGTAGGAACAAGTTTGTATAGGTATTTCAAAGATGCCCAGAACTGAGCTAAACGTTGTATGTCTCCAACTCCTAGAAATACCTTCATGCTCCAACTCCCTTACTTCCAGCTAGTAAGGATCACATAATTCCTAACAAATTTTGACACAGATTCCCAATTCGGGCATTCAGAACATATAGCACGTTGCTGTAAGCAAGCACATTCTCATTCAAAGTTGCAAGTTACTATGTAGGAACAAGTTTGTATAGGTATTTCAAAGATGCCCAGAACTGAGCTAAACGTTGTATGTCTCCAACTCCTAGAAATAACTTCATGCCCCATCTCCCTTACTTCCAGCTAGTAAGGATCACATAATTCCTAACAAAGTTTTGACACAGATTCCCAATTCGGGCATTCAGAACATATAGCACGTTGCTGTAAGCAAGCACATTCTCATTCAAAGTTGCAAGTTACTATGTAGGAACAAGTTTGTATAGGTATTTCAAAGATGCCCAGAACTGAGCTAAACGTTGTATGTCTCCAACTCCTAGAAATAACTTCATGCCCCATCTCCCTTACTTCCAGCTAGTAAGGATCACATAATTCCTAACAAAGTTTTGACACAGATTCCCAATTCGGGCATTCAGAACATATAGCACGTTGCTGTAAGCAAGCACATTCTCATTCAAAGTTGCAAGTTACTATGTCGGAACAAGTTTGTATAGGTATTTCAAAGATTCCCAGAACTCAGCTAAACTTGGTATGTGTCCAACTCCTCGAAATAACTTCATGCCCCAACTCCCTTACTTCCAGCTAGTAAGGATCACATAATTCCTAACAAAGTTTTGACACAGATTCCCAATTCGGGCATTCAGAACATATAGCACGTTGCTGTAAGCAAGCACATTCTCATTCAAACTTGCAAGTTACTATGTAGGAACAAGTTTGTATAGGTATTTCAAAGATGCCCAGAACTGAGCGAAACGTTGTATGTCTCCAACTCCTAGAAATAACTTCATGCCCCATCTCCCTTACTTCCAGCTAGTAAGGATCACATAATTCCTAACAAAGTTTTGACACAGATTCCCAATTCGGGCATTCAGAACATATAGCACGTTGCTGTAAGCAAGCACATTCTCATTCAAAGTTGCAAGTTACTATGTAGGAACAAGTTTGTATAGGTATTTCAAAGATGCCCAGAACTGAGCTAAACGTTGTATGTCTCCAACTCCTAGAAATAACTTCATGCCCCATCTCCCTTACTTCCAGCTAGTAAGGATCACATAATTCCTAACAAAGTTTTGACACACATTCCCAATTCGGGCATTCAGAACATATAGCACGTTGCTGTAAGCAAGCACATTCTCATTCAAAGTTGCAAGTTACTATGTAGGAACAAGTTTGTATAGGTATTTCAAAGATGCCCAGAACTGAGCTAAACTTGGTATGTGTCCAACCTCTAGAAATAACTTCATGCCCCAACTCCCTTACTTCCAGCTTGTAAGGATCACATAATTCCTAACAAAGTTTTGACACAGATTCCCAATTCGGGCATTCAGAACATATAGCACGTTGCTGTAAGCAAGCACATTCTCATTCAAAGTTGCAAGTTACTATGTAGGAACAAGTTTATATAGGTATTTCAAAGGTGCCCAGAACTGAGCTAAACTTGGTATGTGTCCAACTCCTCGAAATAACTTCATGCCCCAACTCCCTTACTTCCAGCTAGTAAGGATCACATAATTCCTAACAATGTTTTGACACAGATTCCCAATTCGGGTATTCAGAACATATAGCACGTTGCTGTAAGCAAGCACATTCAATTCAAAGTTGCAAGTTACTATGTAGGAACAAGTTTGTATAGGTATTTCAAAGATGCCCAGAACTGACCTAAACGTTGTATGTCTCCAACTCCTAGAAATAACTTCATGCCCCATCTCCCTTACTTCCAGCTAGTAAGGATCACATAATTCCTAACAAAGTTTTGACACAGATTCCCAATTCGGGCATTCAGAACATATAGCACGTTGCCGTAAGCAAGCACATTCTCATTCAAAGTTGCAAGTTACTATGTAGGAACAAGTTTGTATAGGTATTTCAAAGATGCCCAGAACTGAGCTAAACGTTGTATGTCTCCAACTCCTAGAAATAACTTCATGCCCCATCTCCCTTACTTCCAGCTAGTTAGGATCACATAATTCCTAACAAAGTTTTGACACAGATTCCCAATTCGGGCATTCAGAACATATAGCACGTTGCTGTAAGCAAGCACATTCTCATTCAAAGTTGCAAGTTACTATGTAGGAACAAGTTTGTATAGGTATTTCAAAGATGCCCAGAACTGAGCTAAACTTGGTATGTGTCCAACCTCTAGAAATAACTTCATGCCCCAACTCCCTTACTTCCAGCTAGTAAGGATCACATAATTCCTAACAAAGTTTTGACACAGATTCCCAATTCGGGCATTCAGAACATATAGCACGTTGCCGTAAGCAAGCACATTCTCATTCAAAGTTGCAAGTTACTATGTAGGAACAAGTTTGTATAGGTATTTCAAAGATGCCCAGAACTGAGCTAAACATGGTATGTGTCCAACCTCTAGAAATAACTTCATGCCCCAACTCCCTTACTTCCAGCTAGTAAGGATCACATAATTCCTTACAAAGTTTTGACACAGATGCCCAATTCGGGCATTCAGAACATATAGCACGTTGCTGTAAGCAAGCACATTCTCATTCAAAGTTGCAAGTTACTATGTAGGAACAAATTTGTATAGGTATTTCAAAGATGCCCAGAATTGAGCTAACCGATGTATGTCTCCAACTCCTAGAAATAACTTCATGCCCCATCTCCCTTACTACCAGCTAGTAAGGATCACATAATTCCTTACAAAGTTTTGACACAGATTCCCAATTCGGGCATTCAGAACATATAGCACGTTGCTGTAAGCAAGCACATTCTCATTCAAAGTTGCAAGTTACTATGTAGGAACAAGTTTGTATAGGTATTTCAAAGATGCCCAGATCTGAGCTAAACGTTGTATGTCTCCAACTCCTAGAAATAACTTCATGCCCCATCTCCCTTACTTCCAGCTAGTAAGGATCACATTATTCCTAACAAAGTTTTGACACAGATTCCCAATTCGGGCATTCAGAACATATAGCACGTTGCTGTAAGCAAGCACATTCTCATTCAAAGTTGCAAGTTACTATGTAGGAACAAGTTTGTATAGGTATTTCAAAGATGCCCAGAACTGAGCTAAACATGGTATGTGTCCAACTCCTAGAAATACATTCATGCCCCAACTCCCTTACTTCCAGCTAGTAAGGATCACAAAATTCCTAACAAATTTTGACACAGATTCCGAATTCGGGCATTCAGAACATATAGAACGTTGCTGTAAGCAAGCACATTCTCATTCAAAGTTGCAAGTTACTATGTAGGAACAAGTTTGTATAGGTATTTCAAAGATGCCCAGAACTGAGCTAAACGTTGTATGTCTCCAACTCCTAGAAATAACTTCATGCCCCATCTCCCTTACTTCCAGCTAGTAAGGATCACATAATTACTAACAAAGCTTAGACACAGATTCCCAATTCGGGCATTCAGAACATATAGCACGTTGCTGTAAGCAAGCACATTCTCATTCAAAGTTGCAAGTTACTATGTAGGAACAAGTTTGTATAGGTATTTCAAAGATGCCCAGAACTGAGCTAAACGTTGTATGTCTCCAACTCCTAGAAATACCTTCATGCTCCAACTCCCTTACTTCCAGCTAGTAAGGATCACATAATTCCTAACAAATTTTGACACAGATTCCCAATTCGGGCATTCAGAACATATAGCACGTTGCTGTAAGCAAGCACATTCTCATTCAAAGTTGCAAGTTACTATGTAGGAACAAGTTTGTATAGGTATTTCAAAGATGCCCAGAACTGAGCTAAACGTTGTATGTCTCCAACTCCTAGAAATAACTTCATGCCCCATCTCCCTTACTTCCAGCTAGTAAGGATCACATAATTCCTAACAAAGTTTTGACACAGATTCCCAATTCGGGCATTCAGAACATATAGCACGTTGCTGTAAGCAAGCACATTCTCATTCAAAGTTGCAAGTTACTATGTAGGAACAAGTTTGTATAGGTATTTCAAAGATGCCCAGAACTGAGCTAAACGTTGTATGTCTCCAACTCCTAGAAATAACTTCATGCCCCATCTCCCTTACTTCCAGCTAGTAAGGATCACATAATTCCTAACAAAGTTTTGACACAGATTCCCAATTCGGGCATTCAGAACATATAGCACGTTGCTGTAAGCAAGCACATTCTCATTCAAAGTTGCAAGTTACTATGTCGGAACAAGTTTGTATAGGTATTTCAAAGATGCCCAGAACTCAGCTAAACTTGGTATGTGTCCAACTCCTCGAAATAACTTCATGCCCCAACTCCCTTACTTCCAGCTAGTAAGGATCACATAATTCCTAACAAAGTTTTGACACAGATTCCCAATTCGGGCATTCAGAACATATAGCACGTTGCTGTAAGCAAGCACATTCTCATTCAAACTTGCAAGTTACTATGTAGGAACAAGTTTGTATAGGTATTTCAAAGATGCCCAGAACTGAGCGAAACGTTGTATGTCTCCAACTCCTAGAAATAACTTCATGCCCCATCTCCCTTACTTCCAGCTAGTAAGGATCACATAATTCCTAACAAAATTTTGACACAGATTCCCAATTCGGGCATTCAGAACATATAGCACGTTGCTGTAAGCAAGCACATTCTCATTCAAAGTTGCAAGTTACTATGTAGGAACAAGTTTGTATAGGTATTTCAAAGATGCCCAGAACTGAGCTAAACGTTGTATGTCTCCAACTCCTAGAAATAACTTCATGCCCCATCTCCCTTACTTCCAGCTAGTAAGGATCACATAATTCCTAACAAAGTTTTGACACACATTCCCAATTCGGGCATTCAGAACATATAGCACGTTGCTGTAAGCAAGCACATTCTCATTCAAAGTTGCAAGTTACTATGTAGGAACAAGTTTGTATAGGTATTTCAAAGATGCCCAGAACTGAGCTAAACTTGGTATGTGTCCAACCTCTAGAAATAACTTCATGCCCCAACTCCCTTACTTCCAGCTTGTAAGGATCACATAATTCCTAACAAAGTTTTGACACAGATTCCCAATTCGGGCATTCAGAACATATAGCACGTTGCTGTAAGCAAGCACATTCTCATTCAAAGTTGCAAGTTACTATGTAGGAACAAGTTTATATAGGTATTTCAAAGGTGCCCAGAACTGAGCTAAACTTGGTATGTGTCCAACTCCTCGAAATAACTTCATGCCCCAACTCCCTTACTTCCAGCTAGTAAGGATCACATAATTCCTAACAAAGTTTTGACACAGATTCCCAATTCGGGCATTCAGAACATATAGCACGTTGCTGTAAGCAAGCACATTCAATTCAAAGTTGCAAGTTACTATGTAGGAACAAGTTTGTATAGGTATTTCAAAGATGCCCAGAACTGACCTAAACGTTGTATGTCTCCAACTCCTAGAAATAACTTCATGCCCCATCTCCCTTACTTCCAGCTAGTAAGGATCACATAATTCCTAACAAAGTTTTGACACAGATTCCCAATTCGGGCATTCAGAACATATAGCACGTTGCCGTAAGCAAGCACATTCTCATTCAAAGTTGCAAGTTACTATGTAGGAACAAGTTTGTATAGGTATTTCAAAGATGCCCAGAACTGAGCTAAACGTTGTATGTCTCCAACTCCTAGAAATAACTTCATGCCCCATCTCCCTTACTTCCAGCTAGTTAGGATCACATAATTCCTAACAAAGTTTTGACACAGATTCCCAATTCGGGCATTCAGAACATATAGCACGTTGCTGTAAGCAAGCACATTCTCATTCAAAGTTGCAAGTTACTATGTAGGAACAAGTTTGTATAGGTATTTCAAAGATGCCCAGAACTGAGCTAAACTTGGTATGTGTCCAACCTCTAGAAATAACTTCATGCCCCAACTCCCTTACTTCCAGCTAGTAAGGATCACATAATTCCTAACAAAGTTTTGACACAGATTCCCAATTCGGGCATTCAGAACATATAGCACGTTGCCGTAAGCAAGCACATTCTCATTCAAAGTTGCAAGTTACTATGTAGGAACAAGTTTGTATAGGTATTTCAAAGATGCCCAGAACTGAGCTAAACATGGTATGTGTCCAACCTCTAGAAATAACTTCATGCCCCAACTCCCTTACTTCCAGCTAGTAAGGATCACATAATTCCTTACAAAGTTTTGACACAGATGCCCAATTCGGGCATTCAGAACATATAGCACGTTGCTGTAAGCAAGCACATTCTCATTCAAAGTTGCAAGTTACTATGTAGGAACAAATTTGTATAGGTATTTCAAAGATGCCCAGAATTGAGCTAACCGATGTATGTCTCCAACTCCTAGAAATAACTTCATGCCCCATCTCCCTTACTACCAGCTAGTAAGGATCACATAATTCCTTACAAAGTTTTGACACAGATTCCCAATTCGGGCATTCAGAACATATAGCACGTTGCTGTAAGCAAGCACATTCTCATTCAAAGTTGCAAGTTACTATGTAGGAACAAGTTTGTATAGGTATTTCAAAGATGCCCAGATCTGAGCTAAACGTTGTATGTCTCCAACTCCTAGAAATAACTTCATGCCCCATCTCCCTTACTTCCAGCTAGTAGGGATCACATTATTCCTAACAAAGTTTTGACACAGATTCCCAATTCGGGCATTCAGAACATATAGCACGTTGCTGTAAGCAAGCACATTCTCATTCAAAGTTGCAAGTTACTATGTAGGAACAAGTTTGTATAGGTATTTCAAAGATGCCCAGAACTGAGCTAAACTTGGTATGTGTCCAACCTCTAGAAATAACTTTATGCCCCAACTCCCTTACTTCCAACTATTAAGGATCACATAATTCCTAACAAAGTTTTGACACAGATTTCCAAGTCGGGCATTCAGAACATATAGCACGTTGCTGTAAGCAAGCACATTCTCATTCAAAGTTGCAAGTTACTATGTAGGAACAAGTTTGTATAGGTATTTCAAAGATGCCCAGAACTGAGCTAAACTTGGTATGTGTCCAACTCCTCGAAATAACTTCATGCCCCAACTCCATTACTTCCAGCTAGGAAGGATCACATAATTCCTAACAAAGTTTTGACACAGATTCCCAATCCGGGCATTCAGAACATATAGCACGTTGCTGTAAGCAAGCACATTCTCATTCAAAGTTGCAAGTTACTATGTAGGAACAAGTTTGTATAGGTATTTCAAAGATGCCCAGAACTGAGCTAAACTTGGTATGTGTCCAACTCCTCGAAATTACTTCATGCCCCAACTCCCTTACTTCCAGCTAGTAAGGATCACATAATTCCTAACAAAGTTTTGACACAGATTCCCAATTCGGGCATTCAGAACATATAGCACGTTGCTGTAAGCAAGCACATTCTCATTCAAAGTTGCAAGTTACTATGTAGGAACAAGTTTGTATAGGTATTTCAAAGATGCCCAGAACTGAGCTAAACGTTGTATGTCTCCAACTCCTAGAAATAACTTCATGCCCCATCTCCCTTACCTCCAGCTAGTAAGGATCACATAATTCCTAACAAAGTTTTGACACAGATTCCCAATTCGGGCATTCAGAACATATAGCACGTTGCTGTAAGCAAGCACATTCTCATTCAAAGTTGCAAGTTTCTATGTAGGAACAAGTTTGTATAGGTATTTCAAAGATGCCCAGAACTGAGCTAAACGTTGTATGTCTCCAACTCCTAGAAATAACTTCATGCCCCAACTCCCTTTCTTCCAGCTAGTAAGGATCACATAATTCCTAACAAAGTTTTGACACAGATTCCCAATTCGGGCATTCAGAACATATAGCACGTTGCTGTAAGCAAGCACATTCTCATTCAAAGTTGCAAGTTACTATGTAGGAACAACTTTGTATAGGTATTTCAAAGATGCCCAGAACTGAGCTAAACTTGGTATGTGTCCAACTCCTCGAAATAACTTCATGCCCCAACTCCCTTACTTCCAGCTAGGAAGGATCACATAATTCCTAACAAAGTTTTGACACAGATTCCCAATTCGGGCATTCAGAACATATAGCACGTTGCTGTAAGCAAGCACATTCTCATTCAAAGTTGCAAGTTACTATGTAGGAACAAGTTTGTATAGGTATTTCAAAGATGCCCAGAACTGAGCTAAACTTGGTATGTGTCCAACTCCTCGAAATAACTTCATGCCCCAACTCCCTTACTTCCAGCTAGTAAGGATCACATAATTCCTAACAAAGTTTTGACACAGATTCCCAATTCGGGCATTCAGAACATATAGCACGTTGCTGTAAGCAAGCACATTCTCATTCAAAGTTGCAAGTTACTATGTAGGAACAAGTTTGTATAGGTATTTCAAAGATGCCCAGAACTGAGCTAAACGTTGTATGTCTCCAACTCCTAGAAATAACTTCATGCCACATCTCCCTTACTTCCAGCTAGTAAGGATCACATAATTCCTAACAAAGTTTTGACACAGATTCCCAATTCGGGCATTCAGAACATATAGCACGTTGCTGTAAGCAAGCACATTCTCATTCAAAGTTGCAAGTTACTATGTAGGAACAAGTTTGTATAGGTATTTCAAAGATGCCCAGAACTGAGCTAAACTTGGTATGTGTCCACCCTCTAGAAATAACTTCATGCCCCAACTCCCTTACTTCCAGCTAATAAGGATCACATAATTCCTAACAAAGTTTTGACACAGATTCCCAATTCGGGCATTCAGAACATATAGCACGTTGCCGTAAGCAAGCACATTCTCATTCAAAGTTGCAAGTTACTATGTAGGAACAAGTTTGTATAGGTATTTCAAAGATGCCCAGAACTGAGCTAAACGTTGTATGTCTCCAACTCCTAGAAATAACTTCATGCCCCATCTCCCTTACTTCCAGCTAGTAAGGATCACATAATTCCTAACAAAGTTTTGACACAGATTCCCAATTCGGGCATTCAGAACATATAGCACGTTGCTGTAAGCAAGCACATTCTCATTCAAAGTTGCAAGTTACTATGTAGGAACAAGTTTGTATAGGTATTTCAAAGATGCCCAGAACTGAGCTAAACTTGGTTTGTGTCCAAAGTCTAGAAATAACTTCATGACCCAACTCCATTACTTCCAGCTAGTAAGGATCACATAATTCCTAACAAAGTTTTGACACAGATGCCCAATTCGGGCATTCAGAACATATAGCACGTTGCGGTAAGCAAGCACATTCTCATTCAAAGTTGCAAGTTACAATGTAGGAACAAGTTTGTATAGGTATTTCAAAGATGCCCAGAATTGAGCTAACCGATGTATGTCTCCAACTCCTAGAAATAACTTCATGCCCCATCTCCCTTACTTCCAGCTAGTAAGGATCACATAATTCCTAACAAAGTTTTGACACAGATTCCCAATTCGGGCATTCAGAACATATAGCACGTTGCTGTAAGCAAGCACATTCTCATTCAAAGTTGCAAGTTACTATGTAGGAACAAGTTTGTATAGGTATTTCTAAGATGCCCAGAACTGAGCTAAACGTTGTATGTCTCCAACTCCTAGAAATAACTTCATGCCCCATCTCCCTTACTTCCAGCTAGTAAGGATCACATAATTCCTAACAAAGTTTTGACACAGATTCCCAATTCGGGCATTCAGAACATATAGCACGTTGCTGTAAGCAAGCACATTCTCATTCAAAGTTGCAAGTTACTATGTAGGAACAAGTTTGTATAGGTATTTCAAAGATGCCCAGAACTGAGCTAAACTTGGTATGTGTCCAACCTCTAGAAATAACTTCATGCCCCAACTCCCTTACTTCCAGCTAGTAAGGATCACATAATTCCTAACAAAGTTTTGACACAGATTCCCAATTCGGGCATTCAGAACATATAGCACGTTGCTGTAAGCAAGCACATTCTCATTCAAAGTTGCAAGTTACTATGTAGGAACAAGTTTGTATAGGTATTTCAAAGATGCCCAGAACTGAGCTAAACGTTGTATGTCTCCAACTCCTAGAAATAACTTCATGCCCCAACTCCCTTACTTCCAGCTAGTAAGGATCACATAATTCCTAACAAAGTTTTGACGCAGATTCCCAATTCGGGCATTCAGAACATATAGCACGTTGCTGTAAGCAAGCACATTCTCATTCAAAGTTGCAAGTTACTATGTAGGAACAAGTTTGTATAGGTATTTCAAAGATGCCCAGAACTGAGCTAAACGTTGTATGTCTCCAACTCCTAGAAATAACTTCATGCCCCATCTCCCTTAATTCCAGCTAGTAAGGATCACATAATTCCTAACAAAGTTTTGACACAGATTCCCAATTCGGGCATTCAGAACATATAGCACGTTGCTGTAAGCAAGCACATTCTCATTCAAAGTTGCAAGTTACTATGTAGGAACAAGTTTGTATAGGTATTTCAAAGATGCCCAGAACTGAGCTAAACGTTGTATGTCTCCAACTCCTAGAAATAACTTCATGCCCCATCTCCCTTAATTCCAGCTAGTAAGGATCACATAATTCCTAACAAAGTTTAGACACAGATTCCCAATTTGGGCATTCAGAACATATAGCACTTTGCTGTAAGCAAGCACATTCTCATTCAAAGTTGCAAGTTACTGTGTAGGAACAAGTTTGTATAGGTATTTCAAAGATGCCCAGAACTGAGCTAAAGGTTGTATGTCTCCAACTCGTAGACATAACTTCATGCCCCAATCCCTTACTTCCAGCTAGTAAGGATCACATAATTCCTAACAAAGTTTTGACACAGATTCCCAATTCGGGCATTCAGAACATATAGCACGTTGCTGTAAGCAAGCACATTCTCATTCAAAGTTGCAAGTTACTATGTAGGAACAAGTTTGTATAGGTATTTCAAAGATGCTCAGAACTGAGCTAAACGTTGTATGTCTCCAACTCCTAGAAATAACTTCATGCCCCATCTCCCTTACTTCCAGCTAGTAAGGATCACATAATTCCTAACAAAGTTTTGACACAGATTCCCAATTCGGGCATTCAGAACATATAGCACGTTGCTGTAAGCAAGCACATTCTCATTCAAAGTTGCAAGTTACTATGTAGGAACAAGTTTGTATAGGTATTTCAAAGATGCCCAGAACTGAGCTAAACGTTGTATGTCTCCAACTCCTAGAAATAACTTCATGCCACATCTCCCTTACTTCCAGCTAGTAAGGATCACATAATTCCTAACAAAGTTTTGACACAGATTCCCAATTCGGGCATTCAGAACATATAGCACTTTGCTGTAAGCAAGCACATTCTCATTCAAAGTTGCAAGTTACTGTGTAGGAACAAGTTTGTATAGGTATTTCAAAGATGCCCAGAACTGAGCTAAACGTTGTATGTCTCCAACTCCTAGAAATAACTTCATGCCCCAAATCCCTTACTTCCAGCTAGTAAGGATCACATAATTCCTAACAAAGTTTTGACACAGATTCCCAATTCGGGCATTCAGAACATATAGCACGTTACTGTAAGCAAGCACATTCTCATTCAATGTTGCAAGTTACTATGTAGGAACAAGTTTGTATAGGTATTTCAAAGATGCTCAGAACTGAGCTAAACGTTGTATGTCTCCAACTCCTAGAAATAACTTCATGCCCCATCTCCCTTACTTCCAGCTAGTAAGGATCACATAATTCCTAACAAAGTTTTGACACAGATTCCCAATTCGGGCATTCAGAACATATAGCACGTTGCTGTAAGCAAGCACATTCTCATTCAAAGTTGCAAGTTACTATGTAGGAACAAGTTTGTATAGGTATTTCAAAGATGCCCAGAACTGAGCTAAACTTGGTATGTGTCCACCCTCTAGAAATAACTTCATGCCCCAACTCCCTTACTTCCAGCTAATAAGGATCACATAATTCCTAACAAAGTTTTGACACAGATTCCCAATTCGGGCATTCAGAACATATAGCACGTTGCCGTAAGCAAGCACATTCTCATTCAAAGTTGCAAGTTACTATGTAGGAACAAGTTTGTATAGGTATTTCAAAGATGCCCAGAACTGAGCTAAACGTTGTATGTCTCCAACTCCTAGAAATAACGTCATGCCCCATCTCCCTTACTTCCAGCTAGTAAGGATCACATAATTCCTAACAAAGTTTTGACACAGATTCCCAATTCGGGCATTCAGAACATATAGCACGTTGCTGTAAGCAAGCACATTCTCATTCAAAGTTGCAAGTTACTATGTAGGAACAAGTTTGTATAGGTATTTCAAAGATGCCCAGAACTGAGCTAAAGGTTGTATGTCTCCAACTCCTAGAAATAACTTCATGCCCCAAATCCCTTACTTCCAGCTAGTAAGGATCACATAATTCCTAACAAAGTTTTGACACAGATTCCCAATTCGGGCATTCAGAACATATAGCACGTTGCGGTAAGCAAGCACATTCTCATTCAAAGTTGCAAGTTACTATGTAGGAACAAGTTTGTATAGGTATTTCAAAGATGCTCAGAACTGAGCTAAACGTTGTATGTCTCCAACTCCTAGAAATAACTTCATGCCCCATCTCCTTTACTTCCAGCTAGTAAGGATCACATAATTCCTAACAAAGTTTTGACACAGATTCCCAATTCGGGCATTCAGAACATATAGCACGTTGCTGTAAGCAAGCACATTCTCATTCAAAGTTGCAAGTTACTATGTAGGAACAAGTTTGTATAGGTATTTCAAAGATGCCCAGAACTGAGCTAAACGTTGTATGTCTCCAACTCCTAGAAATAACTTCATGCCCCATCTCCCTTACTTCCAGCTAGTAAGGATCACATAATTCCTAACAAAGTTTTGACACAGATTCCCAATTCGGGCATTCAGAACATATAGCACGTTGCTGTAAGTAAGAACATTCTCATTCAAATTTGCAAGTAACTATGTAGGAACAAGTTTGTATAGGTATTTCAAAGATGCCCAGAACTGAGCTAAACTTGGTATGTGTCCACCCTCTAGAAATAACTTCATGCCCCAACTCCCTTACTTCCAGCTAATAAGGATCACATAATTCCTAACAAAGTTTTGACACAGATTCCCAATTCGGACATTCAGAACATATAGCACGTTGCTGTAAGCAAGCACATTCTCATTCAAAGTTGCAAGTTACTATGTAGGAACAAGTTTGTATAGTTATTTAAAAGATGCCCAGAACTGAGCTAACCGATGTATGTCTCCAACTCCTAGAAATAACTTCATGCCCCAACTCCCTTTCTTCCAGCTGGTAAGGATCACATAATTCCTAACAAAATTTTGACACAGATTCCCAATTCGGGCATTCAGAACATATAGCACGTTGCTGTAAGCAAGCACATTCTCATTGAAAGTTGCATGTTACTATGTAGGAACAAGTTTGTATAGGTATTTCAAAGATGCCCAGAACTGAGCTAAACGTTGTATGTCTCCAACTCCTAGAAATAACTTCATGCCCCATCTCCCTTAATTCCAGCTAGTAAGGATCACATAATTCCTAACAAAGTTTTGACACAGATTCCCAATTCGGGCATTCAGAACATATAGCACGTTGCTGTAAGCAAGCACATTCTCATTCAAAGTTGCAAGTTACTATGTAGGAACAAGTTTGTATAGGTATTTCAAAGATGCCCAGAACTGAGCTAAACGTTGTATGTCTCCAACTCCTAGAAATAACTTCATGCCCCATCTCCCTTAATTCCAGCTAGTAAGGATCACATAATTCCTAACAAAGTTTAGACACAGATTCCCAATTTGGGCATTCAGAACATATAGCACTTTGCTGTAAGCAAGCACATTCTCATTCAAAGTTGCAAGTTACTGTGTAGGAACAAGTTTGTATAGGTATTTCAAAGATGCCCAGAACTGAGCTAAAGGTTGTATGTCTCCAACTCGTAGACATAACTTCATGCCCCAAATCCCTTACTTCCAGCTAGTAAGGATCACATAATTCCTAACAAAGTTTTGACACAGATTCCCAATTCGGGCATTCAGAACATATAGCACGTTGCTGTAAGCAAGCACATTCTCATTCAAAGTTGCAAGTTACTATGTAGGAACAAGTTTGTATAGGTATTTCAAAGATGCTCAGAACTGAGCTAAACGTTGTATGTCTCCAACTCCTAGAAATAACTTCATGCCCCATCTCCCTTACTTCCAGCTAGTAAGGATCACATAATTCCTAACAAAGTTTTGACACAGATTCCCAATTCGGGCATTCAGAACATATAGCACGTTGCTGTAAGCAAGCACATTCTCATTCAAAGTTGCAAGTTACTATGTAGGAACAAGTTTGTATAGGTATTTCAAAGATGCCCAGAACTGAGCTAAACGTTGTATGTCTCCAACTCCTAGAAATAACTTCATGCCACATCTCCCTTACTTCCAGCTAGTAAGGATCACATAATTCCTAACAAAGTTTTGACACAGATTCCCAATTCGGGCATTCAGAACATATAGCACTTTGCTGTAAGCAAGCACATTCTCATTCAAAGTTGCAAGTTACTGTGTAGGAACAAGTTTGTATAGGTATTTCAAAGATGCCCAGAACTGAGCTAAACGTTGTATGTCTCCAACTCCTAGAAATAACTTCATGCCCCAAATCCCTTACTTCCAGCTAGTAAGGATCACATAATTCCTAACAAAGTTTTGACACAGATTCCCAATTCGGGCATTCAGAACATATAGCACGTTACTGTAAGCAAGCACATTCTCATTCAATGTTGCAAGTTACTATGTAGGAACAAGTTTGTATAGGTATTTCAAAGATGCTCAGAACTGAGCTAAACGTTGTATGTCTCCAACTCCTAGAAATAACTTCATGCCCCATCTCCCTTACTTCCAGCTAGTAAGGATCACATAATTCCTAACAAAGTTTTGACACAGATTCCCAATTCGGGCATTCAGAACATATAGCACGTTGCTGTAAGCAAGCACATTCTCATTCAAAGTTGCAAGTTACTATGTAGGAACAAGTTTGTATAGGTATTTCAAAGATGCCCAGAACTGAGCTAAACTTGGTATGTGTCCACCCTCTAGAAATAACTTCATGCCCCAACTCCCTTACTTCCAGCTAATAAGGATCACATAATTCCTAACAAAGTTTTGACACAGATTCCCAATTCGGGCATTCAGAACATATAGCACGTTGCCGTAAGCAAGCACATTCTCATTCAAAGTTGCAAGTTACTATGTAGGAACAAGTTTGTATAGGTATTTCAAAGATGCCCAGAACTGAGCTAAACGTTGTATGTCTCCAACTCCTAGAAATAACTTCATGCCCCAAATCCCTTACTTCCAGCTAGTAAGGATCACATAATTCCTAACAAAGTTTTGACACAGATTCCCAATTCGGGCATTCAGAACATATAGCACGTTGCCGTAAGCAAGCACATTCTCATTCAAAGTTGCAAGTTACTATGTAGGAACAAGTTTGTATAGGTATTTCAAAGATGCCCAGAACTGAGCTAAAGGTTGTATGTCTCCAACTCCTAGAAATAACTTCATGCCCCAAATCCCTTACTTCCAGCTAGTAAGGATCACATAATTCCTAACAAAGTTTTGACACAGATTCCCAATTCGGGCATTCAGAACATATAGCACGTTGCGGTAAGCAAGCACATTCTCATTCAAAGTTGCAAGTTACTATGTAGGAACAAGTTTGTATAGGTATTTCAAAGATGCTCAGAACTGAGCTAAACGTTGTATGTCTCCAACTCCTAGAAATAACTTCATGCCCCATCTCCCTTACTTCCAGCTAGTAAGGATCACATAATTCCTAACAAAGTTTTGACACAGATTCCCAATTCGGGCATTCAGAACATATAGCACGTTGCTGTAAGCAAGCACATTCTCATTCAAAGTTGCAAGTTACTATGTAGGAACAAGTTTGTATAGGTATTTCAAAGATGCCCAGAACTGAGCTAAACGTTGTATGTCTCCAACTCCTAGAAATAACTTCATGCCCCATCTCCCTTACTTCCAGCTAGTAAGGATCACATAATTCCTAACAAAGTTTTGACACAGATTCCCAATTCGGGCATTCAGAACATATAGCACGTTGCTGTAAGTAAGAACATTCTCATTCAAATTTGCAAGTAACTATGTAGGAACAAGTTTGTATAGGTATTTCAAACATGCCCAGAACTGAGCTAAACTTGGTATGTGTCCACCCTCTAGAAATAACTTCATGCCCCAACTCCCTTACTTCCAGCTAATAAGGATCACATAATTCCTAACAAAGTTTTGACACAGATTCCCAATTCGGACATTCAGAACATATAGCACGTTGCTGTAAGCAAGCACATTCTCATTCAAAGTTGCAAGTTACTATGTAGGAACAAGTTTGTATAGTTATTTAAAAGATGCCCAGAACTGAGCTAACCGATGTATGTCTCCAACTCCTAGAAATAACTTCATGCCCCATCTCCCTTTCTTCCAGCTGGTAAGGATCACATAATTCCTAACAAAATTTTGACACAGATTCCCAATTCGGGCATTCAGAACATATAGCACGTTGCTGTAAGCAAGCACATTCTCATTGAAAGTTGCATGTTACTATGTAGGAACAAGTTTGTATAGGTATTTCAAAGATGCCCAGAACTGAGCTAACCGTTGTATGTCTCCAACTCCTAGAAATAACTTCATGCCCCATCTCCCTTACTTCCAGCTAGTAAGGATCACATAATTCCTAACAAAGTTTTGACACAGATTCCCAATTCGGGCATTCAGAACATATAGCACGTTGCTGTAAGCAAGCACATTCTCATTCAAAGTTGCTAGTTACTATGTAGGAACAAGTTTGTATAGGTATTTCAAAGATGCCCAGAACTGAGCTAAACTTGGTATGTGTCCAACCTCTAGAAATAACTTCATGCCCCAATTCCCTTACTTCCAGCTAGTAAGGATCACATAATTCCTAACAAAGTTTTGACACAGATTCCCAATTCGGGCATTCAGAACATATAGCACGTTGCTGTAAGCAAGCACATTCTCATTCATAGTTGCAAGTTACTATGTAGGAACATGTTTGTATAGGTATTTCAAAGATGCCCAGAACTGAGCTAAACTTGGTATGTGTCCAACTCCTCGAAATAACTTCATGCCCCAACTCCCTTACTTCCAGCTAGTAAGGATCACATAATTCCTAACAAAGTTTTGACACAGATTCCCAATTCGGGCATTCAGAACATATAGCACGTTGCTGTAAGCAAGCACATTCTCATTCAAAGTTGCAAGTTACTATGTAGGAACAAGTTTGTATAGGTATTTCAAAGATGCCCAGAACTGAGCTAAACGTTGTATGTCTCCAACTCCTAGAAATAACTTCATGCCCCATCTCCCTTACTTCCAGCTAGTAAGGATCACATAATTCCTAACAAAGTTTTGACACAGATTCCCAATTCGGGCATTCAGAACATATAGCACGTTGCCGTAAGCAAGCACATTCTCATTCAAAGTTGCAAGTTACTATGTAGGAACAAGTTTGTATAGGTATTTCAAAGATGCCCAGAACTGAGCTAAACGTTGTATGTCTCCAACTCCTAGAAATAACTTCATGCCCCATCTCCCTTACTTCCAGCTAGTAAGGATCACATAATTCCTAACAAAGTTTTGACACAGATTCCCAATTCGGGCATTCAGAACATATAGCACGTTGCTGTAAGCAAGCACATTCTCATTCAAAGTTGCAAGTTACTATGTAGGAACAAGTTTGTATAGGTATTTCAAAGATGCCCAGAACTGAGCTAAACTTGGTATGTGTCCAAAGTCTAGAAATAACTTCATGCCCCAACTCCATTACTTCCAGCTAGTAAGGATCACATAATTCCTAACAAAGTTTTGACACAGATGCCCAATTCGGGCATTCAGAACATATAGCACGTTGCGGTAAGCAAGCACATTCTCATTCAAAGTTGCAAGTTACAATGTAGGAACAAGTTTGTATAGGTATTTCAAAGATGCCCAGAATTGAGCTAACCGATGTATGTCTCCAACTCCTAGAAATAACTTCATGCCCGATCTCCCTTACTTCCAGCTAGTAAGGATCACATAATTCCTAACAAAGTTTTGACACAGATTCCCAATTCGGGCATTCAGAACATATAGCACGTTGCTGTAAGCAAGCACATTCTCATTCAAAGTTGCAAGTTACTAGGTAGGAACAAGTTTGTATAGGTATTTCAAAGATGCCCAGAACTGAGCTAAACGTTGTATGTCTCCAACTCCTAGAAATAACTTCATGCCCCATCTCCCTTACTTCCAGCTAGTAAGGATCACATAATTCCTAACAAAGTTTTGACACAGATTCCCAATTCGGGCATTCAGAACATATAGCACGTTGCTGTAAGCAAGCACATTCTCATTCAAAGTTGCAAGTTACTATGTAGGAACAAGTTTGTATAGGTATTTCAAAGATGCCCAGAACTGAGCTAAACTTGGTATGTGTCCAACCTCTAGAAATAACTTCATGCCCCAACTCCCTTACTTCCAGCTAGTAAGGATCACATAATTCCTAACAAAGTTTTGACACAGATTCCCAATTCGGGCATTCAGAACATATAGCACGTTGCTGTAAGCAAGCACATTCTCATTCAAAGTTGCAAGTTACTATGTAGGAACAAGTTTGTATAGGTATTTCAAAGATGCCCAGAACTGAGCTAAACTTGGTATGTGTCCAACTCCTCGAAATAACTTCATGCCCCAACTCCCTTACTTCCAGCTAGGAAGGATCACATAATTCCTAACAAAGTTTTGACACAGATTCCCAATTCGGGCATTCAGAACATATAGCACGTTGCTGTAAGCAAGCACATTCTCATTCAAAGTTGCAAGTTACTATGTAGGAACAAGTTTGTATAGGTATTTCAAAGATGCCCCGAACTGAGCTAAACTTGGTATGTGTCCAACTCCTCGAAATAACTTCATGCCCCATCTCCCTTACTTCCAGCTAGTAAGGATCACATAATTCCTAACAAAGTTTTGACACAGATTCCCAATTCGGGCATTCAGAATATATAGCACGTTGCTGTAAGCAAGCACATTCTCATTCAAAGTTGCAAGTTACTATGTAGGAACAAGTTTGTATAGGTATTTCAAAGAAGCCCAGAACTGAGCTAAACGTTGTATGTCTCCAACTCCTAGAAATAACTTCATGCCCCATCTCCCTTACTTCCAGCTAGTAAGGATCACATAATTCCTAACAAAGTTTTGACACAGATACCCAATTCGGGCATTCAGAACATATAGCACGTGGCTGTAAGCAAGCACATTCTCATTCAAAGTTGCAAGTTACTATGTAGGAACAAGTTTGTATAGGTATTTCAAAGATGCCCAGAACTGAGCTAAACGTTGTATGTCTCCAACTCCTAGAAATAACTTCATGCCCCAACTCCCTTACTTCCAGCTAGTAAGGATCACATATTTCCTAACAAAGTTTTGACGCAGATTCCCAATTCGGGCATTCAGAACATATAGCACGTTGCTGTAAGCAAGCACATTCTCATTCAAAGTTGCAAGTTACTATGTAGGAACAAGTTTGTATAGGTATTTCAAAGATGCCCAGAACTGAGCTAAAAGTTGTATGTCTCCAACTCCTAGAAATAACTTCATGCCCCATCTCCCTTACTTCCAGCTAGTAAGGATCACATAATTCCTAACAAAGTTTTGACACAGATTCCCAATTCGGGCATTCAGAACATATAGCACGTTGCTGTAAGCAAGCACATTCTCATTCAAAGTTGCAAGTTACTATGTAGGAACAAGTTTGTATAGGTATTTCAAAGATGCCCAGAACTGAGCTAAACTTGGTATGTTCCAACCTCTAGAAATAACTTCATGCCCCAACTCCCTTACTTCCAGCTAGTAAGGATCACATAATTCCTAACAATGTTTTGACACACATTCCCAATTCGGACATTCAGAACATATAGCACGTTGCTGTAAGCAAGCACATTCTCATTCAAAGTTGCAAGTTACTATGTAGGAACAAGTTTGTATAGGTATTTCAAAGATGCCCAGAACTGAGCTAAACTTGGTATGTGTCCAACTCCTCGAAATAACTTCATGCCCCAACTCCCTTACTTCCAGCTAGTAAGGATCACATAATTCCTAACAAAGTTTTGACACAGATTCCCAATTCGGGCATTCAGAACATATAGCACGTTGTTGTAAGCAAGCACATTCTCATTCAAAGTTGCAAGTTACTATGTAGGAACAAGTTTGTATAGGTATTTCAAAGATGCCCAGAACTGAGCTAAACGTTGTATGTCTCCAACTCCTAGAAATAACTTCATGCCCCATCTCCCTTACTGCCAGGTAGTAAGGATCACATAATTCCTAACAAAGTTTTGACACAGATTCCCAATTCGGGCATTCAGAACATATAGCACGTTGCTGTAAGCAAGCACATTCTCATTCAAAGTTGCAAGTTACTATGTAGGAACAAGTTTGTATAAGTATTTCAAAGATGCCCAGCACTGAGCTAAACTTGGTATGTGTCCAACCTCTAGAAATAACTTCATGCCCCAACTCCCTTACTTCCAGCTAGTAAGGATCACATAATTCCTAACAAAGTTTTGACACAGATTCCCAATTCGGACATTCAGAACATATAGCACGTTGCTGTAAGCAAGCACATTCTCATTCAAAGTTGCAAGTTACTATGTAGGAACAAGTTTGTATAGGTAGATAAAAGATGCCCAGAACTGAGCTAACAGATGTATGTCTCCAACTCCTAGAAATAACTTCATGCCCCATTTCCCTTACTTCCAGCTGGTAAGGATCACATAATTCCTAACAAAGTTTTGACACAGATTCCCAATTCGGGCATTCAGAACATATAGCACGTTGCTGTAAGCAAGCACATTCTCATTCAAAGTTGCAAGTTACTATGTAGGAACAAGTTTGTATAGGTATTTCAAAGATGCCCAGAACTAAGCTAACAGTTGTATGTCTCCAACTCCTAGAAATAACTTCATGCCCCATCTCCCTTACTTCCAGCTAGTAAGTATCACATAATTCCTAACAAAGTTTTGACACAGATTCCCAATTCGGGCATTCAGAACATATAGCACGTTGCTGTAAGCAAGCACATTCTCATTCAAAGTTGCAAGTTACTATGTAGGAACACGTTTGTATAGGTATTTCAAAGATGCCCAGATCTTAGCTAAACTTGGTATGTGTCCAACCTCTAGAAATAACTTCATGCCCCAACTCCCTTACTTCCAGCTAGTAAGGATCACATAATTCCTAACAAAGTTTTGACACAGATTCCCAATTCGGGCATTCAGAACATACAGCACGTTGCTGTAAGCAAGCACATTCTCATTCAATGTTGCACGTTACTATGTAGGAACAAGTTTGTATAGGTATTTCAAAGATGCCCAGAACTGAGCTAAACTTGGTATGTGTCCAACTCCTCGAAATAACTTCATGCCCCAACTCCCTTACTTCCAGCTAGTAAGGATCAAATAATTCCTAACAAAGTTTTGACACAGATTCCCAATTCGGGCATTCAGAACATATAGCACGTTGCTGTAAGCAAGCACATTCTCATTCAAAGTTGCAAGTTACTATGTAGGAACAAGTTTGTATAGGTATTTCAAAGATGCCCAGAACTGAGCTAAACGTTGTATGTCTCCAACTCCTAGAAATAACTTCATGCCCCATCTCCCTTACTTCCAGCTAGTAAGGATCACATAATTCCTAACAAAGTTTTGACACAGATTCCCAATTCGGGCATTCAGAACATATAGCACGTTGCTGTAAGCAAGCACATTCTCATTCAAAGTTGCAAGTTACTATGTAGGAACAAGTTTGTATAGGTATTTCAAAAATGCCCAGAACTGAGCTAAACGTTGTATGTCTCCAACTCCTAGAAATAACTTCATGCCCCATCTCCCTTACTTCCAGCTAGTAAGGATCACATAATTCCTAACAAAGTTTTGACACAGATTCCCAATTCGGGCATTCAGAACATATAGCACGTTGCTGTAAGCAAGCACATTCTCATTCAAAGTTGCAAGTTACTATGTAGGAACAAGTTTGTATAGGTATTTCAAAGATGCCCAGAACTGAGCTAAACTTGGTATATGTCCAACCTCTAGAAAAAACTTCATGCCCCAACTCCCTTACTTCCAGCTAGTAAGGATCACATAATTCCTAACAAAGTTTTGACACAGATTCCCAATTCGGACATTCAGAACATATAGCACGTTGCTGTAAGCAAGCACATTCTCATTCAAAGTTGCAAGTTACTATGTAGGAACAAGTTTGTATAGGTATTTCAAAGATGCCCAGAACTGAGCTAACCGATGTATGTCTCCAACTCCTAGAAATAACTTCATGCCTCATCTCCCTTACTTCCAGCTAGTAAGGATCACATAATTCCTAACAAAGTTTTGACACAGATTCCCAATTCGGGCATTCAGAACATATAGCACGTTGCTGTAAGCAAGCACATTCTCATTCAAAGTTGCAAGTTACTATGTAGGAACAAGTTTGTATAGGTATTCCAAAGATGCCCAGAACTGAGCTAAACGTTGTATGTCTCCAACTCCTAGAAATAACTTCATGCCCCAACTCCCTTACTTCCAGCTAGTAAGGATCACATAATTCCTAACAAAGTTTTGACACAGATTCCCAATTCGGGCATTCAGAACATATAGCACGTTGCTGTAAGCAAGCACATTCTCATTCAAAGTTGCAAGTTACTATGTAAGAACAAGTTTGTATAGGTATTTCAAAGATGCCCAGAACTGAGCTAAACGTTGTATGTCTCCAACTCCTAGAAATAACTTCATGCCCCAACTCCCTTAGTTCCAGCTAGTAAGGATCACATAATTCCTAACAAAGTTTTGACGCAGATTCCCAATTCAGGCATTCAGAACATATAGCACGTTGCTGTAAGCAAGCACATTCTCATTCAAAGTTGCAAGTTACTATGTAGGAACAAGTTTGTATAGGTATTTCAAAGATGCCCAGAACTGAGCTAAACGTTGTATGTCTCCAACTCCTAGAAATAACTTCATGCCCCATCTCCCTTAATTCCAGCTAGTAAGGATCACATAATTCCTAACAAAGTTTTGACACAGATTCCCAATTCGGGCATTCAGAACATATAGCACGTTGCTGTAAGCAAGCACATTCTCATTCAAAGTTGCAAGTTACTATGTAGGAACAAGTTTGTATAGGTATTTCAAAGATGCCCAGAACTGAGCTAAAAGTTGTATGTCTCCAACTCCTAGAAATAACTTCATGCCCCATCTCCCTTACTTCCAGCTAGTAAGGATCACATAATTCCTAACAAAGTTTTGACACAGATTCCCAATTCGGGCATTCAGAACATATAGCACGTTGCTGTAAGCAAGCACATTCTCATTCAAAGTTGCAAGTTACTATGTAGGAACAAGTTTGTATAGGTATTTCAAAGATGCCCAGAACTGAGCTAAACGTTGTATGTCTCCAACTCCTAGAAATAACTTCATGCCCCATCTCCCTTAATTCCAGCTAGTAAGGATCACATAATTCCTAACAAAGTTTTGACAGAGATTCCCAATTCGGGCATTCAGAACATATAGCACGTTGCTGTAAGCAAGCACATTCTCATTCAAAGTTGCAAGTTACTATGTAGGAACAAGTTTGTATAGGTATTTCAAAGATGCCCAGAACTGAGCTAAACGTTGTATGTCTCCAACTCCTAGAAATAACTTCATGCCCCATCTCCCTTACTTCCAGCTAGTAAGGATCACATAATTCCTAACAAAGTTTTGACACAGATTCCCAATTCGGGCATTCAGAACATATAGCACGTTGCTGTAAGCAAGCACATTCTCATTCAAAGTTGCAAGTTACTATGTAGGAACAAGTTTGTATAGGTATTTCAAAGATGCCCAGAACTGAGCTAAACTTGGTATGTGTCCAACCTCTAGAAATAACTTCATGCCCCAACTCCCTTACTTCCAGCTAGTAAGGATCACATAATTCCTAACAAAGTTTTGACACAGATTCCCAATTCGGACATTCAGAACATATAGCACGTTGCTGTAAGCAAGCACATTCTCATTCAAAGTTGCAAGTTACTATGTAGGAACAAGTTTGTATAGGTATTTCAAAGATGCCCAGAACTGAGCTAAACTTGGTATGTGTCCAACTCATCGAAATAACTTCATGCCCCAACTCCCTTACTTCCAGCTAGGAAGGATCACATAATTCCTAACAGAGTTTTGACACAGATTCCCAATTCGGGCATTCAGAATATATAGCACGTTGTTGTAAGGAAGCACATTCTCATTCAAAGTTGCAAGTTACTATGTAGGAACAAGTTTGTATAGGTATTTCAAAGATGCCCAGAACTGAGCTAAACGTTGTATGTCTCCAACTCCTAGAAATAACTTCATGCCCCATGTCCCTTACTGCCAGCTAGTAAGGATCACATAATTCCTAACAAAGTTTTGACACAGATTGCCAATTCGGGCATTCAGAACATATAGCACGTTGCTGTAAGCAAGCACATTCTCATTCAAAGTTGAAAGTTACTATGTAGGAACAAGTTTGTATAGGTATTTCAAAGATGCCCAGCACTGAGCTAAACTTGGTATGTGTCCAACCTCTAGAAATAACTTCATGCCCCAACTCCCTTACTTCCAGCTTGTAAGGATCACATAATTCCTAACAAAGTTTTGACACAGATTCCCAATTCGGACATTCAGAACATATAGCACGTTGCTGTAAGCAAGCACATTCTCATTCAAAGTTGCAAGTTACTATGTAGGAACAAGTTTGTATAGGTAGTTAAAAGATGCCCAGAACTGAGCTAACCGATGTATGTCTCCAACTCCTAGAAATAACTTCATGCCCCATCTCCCTTACTCCAGCTGGTAAGGATCACATAATTAATAACAAAGTTTTGACACAGATTCCCTATTCGGGCATTCAGAACATATAGCACGTTGCTGTAAGCAAGCACATTCTCATTCAAAGTTGCAAGTTACTATGTAGGAACAAGTTTGTATAGGTATTTCAAAGATGCCCCGAACTGAGCTAACCGTTGTATGTCTCCAACTCCTAGAAATAACTTCATGCCCCATCTCCCTTACTTCCAGCTTGTAAGGATCACATAATTCCTAACAAAGTTTTGACACAGATTCCCAATTCGGGCATTCAGAACATATAGCACGTTGCTGTAAGCAAGCACATTCTCATTCAAAGTTGCAAGTTACTATGTAGGAACAAGTTTGTATAGGTATTTCAAAGATGCCCAGAACTTAGCTAAACTTGGTATGTGTCCAACCTCTAGAAATAACTTCATGCCCCAACTCCCTTACTTCCAGCTAGTAAGGATCACATAATTCCTAACAAAGTTTTGACACAGATTCCCAATTCGGGCATTCAGAACATATAGCACGTTGCTGTAAGCAAGCACATTCTCATTCAAAGTTGCAAGTTACTATGTAGGAACAAGTTTGTATAGGTATTTCAAAGATGCCCAGAACTGAGCTAAACGTTGTATGTCTCCAACTCCTAGAAATAACTTCATGCCCCATCTCCCTTACTTCCAGCTAGTAAGGATCACATAATTCCTAACAAAGTTTTGACACAGATTCCCAATTCGGGCATTCAGAACATATAGCACGTTGCTGTAAGCAAGCACATTCTCATTCAAAGTTGCAAGTTACTATGTAGGAACAAGTTTGTATAGGTATTTCAAAGATGCCCAGAACTGAGCTAAACGTTGTATGTCTCCAACTCCTAGAAATAACTTCATGCCCCATCTCCCTTACTTCCAGCTAGTAAGGATCACATAATTCCTAACAAAGTTTTGACACAGATTCCCAATTCGGGCATTCAGAACATATAGCACGTTGCTGTAAGCAAGCACATTCTCATTCAAAGTTGCAAGTTACTATGTAGGAACAAGTTTGTATAGGTATTTCAAAGATGCCCAGAACTGAGCTAAACTTGGTATATGTCCAACCTCTAGAAATAACTTCATGCCCCAACTCCCTTACTTCCAGCTAGTAAGGATCACATAATTCCTAACAAAGTTTTGACACAGATTCCCAATTCGGACATTCAGAACATATAGCACGTTGCTGTAAGCAATCACATTCTCATTCAAAGTTGCAAGTTACTATGTAGGAACAAGTTTGTATAGGTATTTCAAAGATGCCCAGAACTGAGCTAACCGATGTATGTCTCCAACTCCTAGAAATAACTTCATGCCCCATCTCCCTTACTTCCAGCTAGTAAGGATCACATAATTCCTAACAAAGTTTTGACACAGATTCCCAATTCGGGCATTCAGAACATATAGCACGTTGCTGTAAGCAAGCACATTCTCATTCAAAGTTGCAAGTTACTATGTAGGAACAAGTTTGTATAGGTATTTCAAAGATGCCCAGAACTGAGCTAACCGATGTATGTCTCCAACTCGTAGAAATAACTTCATGCCCCATCTCCCTTACTTCCAGCTAGTAAGGATCACATAATTCCTAACAAAGTTTTGACACAGATTCCCAATTCGGGCATTCAGAACATATAGCACGTTGCTGTAAGCAAGCACATTCTCATTCAAAGTTGCAAGTTACTATGTAGGAACAAGTTTGTATTGGTATTTCAAAGATGCCCAGAACTGAGCAAAACGTTGTATGTCTGCAACTCCTAGAAATAACTTCATGCCCCATCTCCCTTACTTCCAGCTAGTAAGGATCACATAATTCCTAACAAAGTTTTGACACAGATTCCCTATTCGGGCATTCAGAACATGTAGCACGTTGCTGTAAGCAAGCACATTCTCATTAAAATTTGCAAGTTACTATTTGGGAACAAGTTTGTATAGGTATTTCAAAGATGCCCAGAGCTGAGCTAAACTTGGTATATCTCCAACTCCACGAAATAACTTCATGCCCCATCTCCCTTACTTCCAGCTAGTAAGGATCACATAATTCCTAACAAAGTTTTGACACAGATTCCCAATTCGGGCATTCAGAACATATAGCACGTTGCTGTAAGCAAGCACAATCTCATTCAAAGTTGCAAGTTACTATGTAGGAACAAGTTTGTATAGGTATTCCTAAGATGCCCAGAACTGAGCTAAACGTTGTATGTCTCCAACTCCTAGAAATAACTTCATGCCCCAACTCCCTTACTTCCAGCTAGTAAGGATCACATAATTCCTAACAAAGTTTTGACACAGATTCCCAATTCGGGCATTCAGAACATGTAGCACGTTGCTGTAAGCAAGCACATTCTCATTCAAAGTTGCAAGTTACTATGTAGGAACAAGTTTGTATAGGTATTTCAAAGATGCCCAGAACTGAGCTAAACGTTGTATGTCTCCAACTCCTAGAAATAACTTCATGCCCCAACTCCCTTACTTCCAGCTAGTAAGGATCACATAATTCCTAACAAAGTTTTGACGCAGATTCCCAATTCGGGCATTCAGAACATATAGCACGTTGCTGTAAGCAAGCACATTCTCATTCAAAGTTGCAAGTTACTATGTAGGAACAAGTTTGTATTGGTATTTCAAAGATGCCCAGAACTGAGCAAAACGTTGTATGTCTGCAACTCCTAGAAATAACTTCATGACCCATCTCCCTTACTTCCAGCTAGTAAGGATCACATAATTCCTAACAAAGTTTTGACACAGATTCCCTATTCGGGCATTCAGAACATGTAGCACGTTGCTGTAAGCAAGCACATTCTCATTAAAATTTGCAAGTTACTATTTGGGAACAAGTTTGTATAGGTATTTCAAAGATGCCCAGAGCTGAGCTAAACTTGGTATATCTCCAACTCCACGAAATAACTTCATGCCCCATCTCCCTTACTTCCAGCTAGTAAGGATCACATAATTCCTAACAAAGTTTTGACACAGATTCCCAATTCGGGCATTCAGAACATATAGCACGTTGCTGTAAGCAAGCACATTCTCATTCAAAGTTGCAAGTTACTATGTAGGAACAAGTTTGTATAGGTATTCCAAAGATGCCCAGAACTGAGCTAAACGTTGTATGTCTCCAACTCCTAGAAATAACTTCATGCCCCAACTCCCTTACTTCCAGCTAGTAAGGATCACATAATTCCTAACAAAGTTTTGACACAGATTCCCAATTCGGGCATTCAGAACATGTAGCACGTTACTGTAAGCAAGCACATTCTCATTCAAAGTTGCAAGTTACTATGTAGGAACAAGTTTGTATAGGTATTTCAAAGATGCCCAGAACTGAGCTAAACGTTGTATGTCTCCAACTCCTAGAAATAACTTCATGCCCCAACTCCCTTACTTCCAGCTAGTAAGGATCACATAATTCCTAACAAAGTTTTGACGCAGATTCCCAATTCGGGCATTCAGAACATATAGCACGTTGCTGTAAGCAAGCACATTCTCATTCAAAGTTGCAAGTTACTATGTAGGAACAAGTTTGTATAGGTATTTCAAAGATGCCCAGAACTGAGCTAAACGTTGTATGTCTCCAACTCCTAGAAATAACTTCATGCCCCATCTCCCTTAATTCCAGCTAGTAAGGATCACATAATTCCTAACAAATTTTGACACAGATTCCCAATTCGGGCATTCAGAACATATAGCACGTTGCTGTAAGCAAGCACATTCTCATTCAATGTTGCAAGTTACTATGTAGGAACAAGTTTGTATAGGTATTTCAAAGATGCCCAGAACTGAGCTAAAAGTTGTATGTCTCCAACTCCTAGAAATAACTTCATGCCCCATCTCCCTTACTTCCAGCTAGTAAGGATCACATTATTCCTAACAAAGTTTTGACACAGATTCCCAATTCGGGCATTCAGAACATATAGCACGTTGCTGTAAGCAAGCACATTCTCATTCAAAGTTGCAAGTTACTATGTAGGAACAAGTTTGTATAGGTATTTCAAAGATGCCCCGAACTGAGCTAAACGTTGTATGTCTCCAACTCCTAGAAATAACTTCATGCCCCATCTCCCTTACTTCCAGCTAGTAAGGATCACATAATTCCTAACAAAGTTTTGACACAGATTCCCAATTCGGGCATTCAGAACATATAGCTCGTTGCCGTAAGCAAGCACATTCTGATTCAAAGTTGCAAGTTACTATGTAGGAACAAGTTTGTATAGGTATTTCAAAGATGCCCAGAACTGAGCTAAACGTTGTATGTCTCCAACTCCTAGAAATAACTTCATGCCCCATCTCCCTTACTTCCAGCTAGTAAGGATCACATAATTCCTAACAACGTTTTGACACAGATTCCCAATTCGGGCATTCAGAACATATAGCACGTTGCTGTAAGCAAGCACATTCTCATTCAAAGTTGCAAGTTACTATGTAGGAACAAGTTTGTATAGGTATTTCAAAGATGCCCAGAACTGAGCTAAACTTGGTATGTGTCCAACCTCTAGAAATAACTTCATGCCCCAACTCCCTTACTTCCAGCTAGTAAGGATCACATAATTCCTAACAAAGTTTTGACACAGATTCCCAATTCGGGCATTCAGAACATATAGCACGTTGCTGTAAGCAAGCACATTCTCATTCAAAGTTGCAAGTTACTATGTAGGAACAAGTTTGTATAGGTATTTCAAAGATGCCCAGAACTGAGCTAAACGTTGTATGTCTCCAACTCCTAGAAATAACTTCATGCCCCAACTCCCTTACTTCCAGCTAGGAAGGATCACATAATTCCTAACAAAGTTTTGACACAGATTCCCAATTCGGGCATTCAGAACATATAGCACGTTGCTGTAAGCAAGCACATTCTCATTCAAAGTTGCAAGTTACTATGTAGGAACAAGTTTGTATAGGTATTTCAAAGATGCCCAGAACTGAGCTAAACTTGGTATGTGTCCAACTCCTCGAAATAACTTCATGCCCCAACTCCCTTACTTCCAGCTAATAAGGATCACATAATTCCTAACAAAGTTTTGACACAGATTCCCAATTCGGGCATTCAGAACATATAGCACGTTGCTGTAAGCAAGCACATTCTCATTCAAAGTTGCAAGTTACTATGTAGGAACAAGTTTGTATAGGTATTTCAAAGATGCACAGAACTGAGCTAAACGTTGTATGTCTCCAACTCCTAGAAATAACTTCATGCCCCATCTCCCTTACTTCCAGCTAGTAAGGATCACATAATTCCTAACAAAGTTTTGACACAGATTCCCAATTCGGGCATTCAGAACATATAGCACGTTGCTGTAAGCAAGCACATTCTCATTCAAAGTTGCAAGTTACTATGTAGGAACAAGTTTGTATAGGTATTTCAAAGATGCCCAGAACTGAGCTAAACGTTGTATGTCTCCAACTCCTAGAAATAACTTCATGCCCCAACTCCCTTACTTCCAGCTAGTAAGGATCACATAATTCCTAACAAAGTTTTGACACAGATTCCCAATTCGGGCATTCAGAACATATAGCACGTTGCTGTAAGCAAGCACATTCTCATTCAAAGTTACAAGTTACTATGTAGGAACAAGTTTGTATAGGTATTTCAAAGATGCCCAGAACTGAGCTAAACTTGGTATGTCTCCAACTCCTAGAAATAACTTCATGCCCCATCTCCCTTACTTCCAGCTAGTAAGGATCACATAATTCCTAACAAAGTTTTGACACAGATTCCCAATTCGGTCATTCAGAACATATAGCACGTTGCTGTAAGCAAGCACATTCTCATACAAAGTTGCAAGTTACTATGTAGGAACAAGTTTGTATAGGTATTTCAAAGAGGCCAGAACTGATCTAAAAGTTGTACGCCTCCAACTCCTAGAAATAACTTCATGCCCCATCTCCCTTACTTCCAGCTAGTAAGGATCACATAATTCCTAACAAAGTTTTGACACAGATTCCCAATTCGGGCATTCAGAACATATAGCACGTTGCTGTAAGCAAGCACATTCTCATTCAAAGTTGCAAGTTACTATGTAGGAACAAGTTTGTATAGGTATTTTAAAGATGCCCAGAATTGAGCTAAACTTGGTATGTGTCCAACCTCTAGAAATAACTTCATGCCCCAACTCCCTTACTTCCAGCTGGTAAGGATCACATAATTCCTAACAAAGTTTTGACACAGATTCCCAATTCGGGCATTCAGAACATATAGCACGTTGCTGTAAGCAAGCACATTCTCATTCAAAGGTGCAAGTTACTATGTAGGAACAAGTTTGTATAGGTATTTCAAAGATGCCCAGAACTGAGCTAAACTTGGTATGTGTCCAACTCATCGAAATAACATCATGCCCCAACTCCCTTACTTCCAGCTAGTAAGGATCACATAATTCCTAACAAAGTTTTGACACAGATTCCCAATTCGGGCATTCAGAACATATAGCACGTTGCTGTAAGCAAGCACATTCTGATTCAAAGTTGCAAGTTACTATGTAGGAACAAGTTTGTATAGGTATTTCAAAGATGCCCAGAACTGAGCTAAACGTTGTATGTCTCCAACTCCTAGAAATAACTTCATGCCCCATCTCCCTTACTTCCAGTTAGTAAGGATCACATAATTCCTAACAACGTTTTGACACAGATTCCCAATTCGGGCATTCAGAACATATAGCACGTTGCTGTAAGCAAGCACATTCTCATTCAAAGTTGCAAGTTACTATGTAGGAACAAGTTTGTATAGGTATTTCAAAGATGCCCAGAACTGAGCTAAACTTGGTATGTGTCCAACCTCTAGAAATAACTTCATGCCCCAACTCCCTTACTTCCAGCTAGTAAGGATCACATAATTCCTAACAAAGTTTTGACACAGATTCCCAATTCGGGCATTCAGAACATATAGCACGTTGCTGTAAGCAAGCACATTCTCATTCAAAGTTGCAAGTTACTATGTAGGAACAAGTTTGTATAGGTATTTCAAAGATGCCCAGAACTGAGCTAAACTTGGTATGTGTCCAACTCATCGAAATAACTTCATGCCCCAACTCCCTTACTTCCAGCTAGGAAGGATCACATAATTCCTAACAAAGTTTTGACACAGATTCCCAATTCGGGCATTCAGAACATATAGCACGTTGCTGTAAGCAAGCACATTCTAATTCAAAGTTGCAAGTTACTATGTAGGAACAAGTTTGTATAGGTATTTCAAAGATGCCCAGAACTGAGCTAAACTTCGTATGTGTCCAACTCCTCGAAATAACTTCATGCCCCAACTCCCTTACTTCCAGCTAATAAGGATCACATAATTCCTAACAAAGTTTTGACACAGATTCCCAATTCGGGCATTCAGAACATATAGCACGTTGCTGTAAGCAAGCACATTCTCATTCAAAGTTGCAAGTTACTATGTAGGAACAAGTTTGTATAGGTATTTCAAAGATGCCCAGAACTGAGCTAAACATGGTATGTCTCCAACTCCTAGAAATAACTTCATGCCCCATCTCCCTTACTTCCAGCTAGTAAGGATCACATAATTCCTAACAAAGTTTTGACACAGATTCCCAATTCGGGCATTCAGAACATATAGCACGTTGCTGTAAGCAAGCACATTCTCATACAAAGTTGCAAGTTACTATGTAGGAACAAGTTTGTATAGGTATTTCAAAGAGGCCAGAACTGAGCTAAAAGTTGTATGCCTCCAACTCCTAGAAATAACTTCATGCCCCATCTCCCTTACTTCCAGCTAGTAAGGATCACATAATTCCTAACAAAGTTTTGACACAGATTCCCAATTCGGGCATTCAGAACATATAGCACGTTGCTGTAAGCAAGCACATTCTCATTCAAAGTTGCAAGTTACTATGTAGGAACAAGTTTGTATAGGTATTTCAAAGATGCCCAGAACTGAGCTAAACTTGGTATGTGTCCAACCTCTAGAAATAACTTCATGCCCCAACTCCCTTACTTCCAGCTAGAAAGGATCACATAATTCCTAACAAAGTTTTGACACAGATTCCCAATTCGGACATTCAGAACATATAGCATGTTGCTGTAAGCAAGCACATTCTCATTCAAAGTTGCAAGTTACTATGTAGGAACAAGTTTGTATAGGTATTTAAAAGATGCCCAGAATTGAGCTAACAGATGTATGTCTCCAACTCCTAGAAATAACTTCATGCCCCATCTCCCTTACTTCCAGCTGGTAAGGATCACAAAATTCCTAACAAAGTTTTGACACAGATTCCCAATTCGGGCATTCAGAACATATAGCACGTTGCTGTAAGCAAGCACATTCTCATTCAAAGTTGCAAGTTACTATGTAGGAACAAGTTTGTATAGGTATTTCAAAGATACCCAGAACTGAGCTAACCGTTGTATGTCTCCAACTCCTAGAAATAACTTCATGCCCCATCTCCCTTACTTCCAGCTAGTAAGGATCACATAATTCCTAACAAAGTTTTGACACAGATTCCCAATTCGGGCATTCAGAACATATAGCACGTTGCTGTAAGCAAGCACATTCTCATTCAAATTTGCAAGTTACTATGTAGGAACAAGTTTGTATAGGTATTTCAAAGATGCCCAGAACTTAGCTAAACTTGGTATGTGTCCAACCTCTAGAAATAACTTCATGCCCCAACTCCCTTACTTCCAGCTAGTAAGGATCACATAATTCCTAACAAAGTTTTGACACAGATTCCCAATTCGGGCATTCAGAACATACAGCACGTTGCTGTAAGCAAGCACATTCTCATTCAAAGTTGCACGTTACTATGTAGGAACAAGTTTGTATAGGTATTTCAAAGATGCCCAGAACTGAGCTAAACTTGGTATGTGTCCAACTCCTCGAAATAACTTCATGCCCCAACTCCCTTACTTCCAGCTAGTAAGGATCACATAATTCCTAACAAAGTTTTGACACAGATTCCCAATTCTGGCATTCAGAACATATAGCACGTTGCTGTAAGCAAGCACATTCTCATTCAAAGTTGCAAGTTACTATGTAGGAACAAGTTTGTATAGGTATTTCAAAGATGCCCAGAACTGAGCTAAACGTTGTATGTCTCCAACTCCTAGAAATAACTTCATGCCCCATCTCCCTTACTTCCAGCTAGTAAGGATCACATAATTCCTAACAAAGTTTTGACACAGATTCCCAATTCGGGCATTCAGAACATATAGCACGTTGCTGTAAGCAAGCACATTCTCATTCAAAGTTGCAAGTTACTATGTAGGAACAAGTTTGTATAGGTATTTCAAAGATGCCCAGAACTGAGCTAAAAGTTGTATGTCTCCAACTCCTAGAAATAACTTCATGCCCCAACTCCCTTACTTCCAGCTAGTAAGGATCACATAATTCCTAACAAAGTTTTGACACAGATTCCCAATTCGGGCATTCAGATCATATAGCACGTTGCTGTAAGCAAGCACATTCTCATTCAAAGTTGCAAGTTACTATGTAGGAACAAGTTTGTATAGGTATTTCAAAGATGCCCAGAACTGAGCTAAACTTGGTATGTGTCCAACCTCTAGAAATAACTTCATGCCCCAACTCCCTTACTTCCAGCTAGTAAGGATCACATAATTCCTAACAACGTTTTGACACAGATTCCCAATTCGGGCATTCAGAACATATAGCACGTTGCTGTAAGCAAGCACATTCTCATTACAAGTTGCAAGTTACTATGTAGGAACAAGTTTGTATAGGTATTTCAAAGATGCCCAGAACTGAGCTAAACTTGGTATGTGTTCAACCTCTAGAAATAACTTCATGCCCCAACTCCCTTACTTTCAGCTAGTAAGGATCACATAATTCCTAACAAAGTTTTGACACAGATTCCCAATTCGGGCATTCAGAACATATAGCACGTTGCTGTAAGCAAGCACATTCTCATTCAAAGTTGCAAGTTACTATGTAGGAACATGTTTGTATAGGTATTTCAAAGATGCCCAGAACTGAGCTAAACTTGGTATGTGTCCAACTCATCGAAATAACTTCATGCCCCAACTCCCTTACTTCCAGCTAGGAAGGATCACATAATTCCTAACAAAGTTTTGACACAGATTCCCAATTCGGGCATTCAGAACATATAGCACGTTGCTGTAAGCAAGCACATTCTCATTCAAAGTTGCAAGTTACTATGTAAGAACAAGTTTGTATAGGTATTTCAAAGATGCCCAGAACTGAGCTAAACTTCGTATGTGTCCAACTCCTCGAAATAACTTCATGCCCCAACTCCCTTACTTCCAGCTAATAAGGATCACATAATTCCTAACAAAGTTTTGACACAGATTCACAATTCGGGCATTCAGAACATATAGCACGTTGCTGTAAGCAAGCACATTCTCATTCAAAGTTGCAAGTTACTATGTAGGAACAAGTTTGTATAGGTATTTCAAAGATGCCCAGAACTGAGCTAAACATGGTATGTCTCCAACTCCTAGAAATAACTTCATGCCCCATCTCCCTTACTTCCAGCTAGTAAGGATCACATAATTCCTAACAAAGTTTTGACACAGATTCCCAATTCGGGCATTCAGAACATATAGCACGTTGCTGTAAGCAAGCACATTCTCATACAAAGTTGCAAGTTACTATGTAGGAACAAGTTTGTATAGGTATTTCAAAGAGGCCAGAATTGAGCTAAAAGTTGTATGCCTCCAACTCCTAGAAATAACTTCATGCCCCATCTCCCTTACTTCCAGCTAGTAAGGATCACATAATTCCTAACAAAGTTTTGACACAGATTCCCAATTCGGGCATTCAGAACATATAGCACGTTGCTGTAAGCAAGCACATTCTCATTCAAAGTTGCAAGTTACTATGTAGGAACAAGTTTGTATAGGTATTTCAAAGATGCCCAGAACTGAGCTAAACTTGGTATGTGTCCAACCTCTAGAAATAACTTCATGCCCCAACTCCCTTACTTCCAGCTAGAAAGGATCACATAATTCCTAACAAAGTTTTGACACAGATTCCCAATTCGGACATTCAGAACATATAGCACGTTGCTGTAAGCAAGCACATTCTCATTCAAAGTTGCAAGTTACTATGTAGGAACAAGTTTGTATAGGTATTTAAAAGATGCCCAGAACTGAGCTAACCGATGTATGTCTCCAACTCCTAGAAATAACTTCATGCCCCATCTCCCTTACTTCCAGCTGGTAAGGATCACAAAATTCCTAACAAAGTTTTGACACAGATTCCCAATTCGGGCATTCAGAACATATAGCACGTTGCTGTAAGCAAGCACATTCTCATTCAAAGTTGCAAGTTACTATGTAGGAACAAGTTTGTATAGGTATTTCAAAGATGCCCAGAACTGAGCTAACCGTTGTATGTCTCCAACTCCTAGAAATAACTTCATGCCCCATCTCCCTTACTTCCAGCTAGTAAGGATCACATAATTCCTAACAAAGTTTTGACACAGATTCCCAATTCGGGCATTCAGAACATATAGCACGTTGCTGTAAGCAAGCACATTCTCATTCAAATTTGCAAGTTACTATGTAGGAACAAGTTTGTATAGGTATTTCAAAGATGCCCAGAACTTAGCTAAACTTGGTATGTGTCCAACCTCTAGAAATAACTTCATGCCCCAACTCCCTTACTTCCAGCTAGTTAGGATCACATAATTCCTAACAAAGTTTTGACACAGATTCCCAATTCGGGCATTCAGAACATACAGCACGTTGCTGTAAGCAAGCACATTCTCATTCAAAGTTGCACGTTACTATGTAGGAACAAGTTTGTATAGGTATTTCAAAGATGCCCAGAACTGAGGTAAACTTGGTATGTGTCCAACTCCTCGAAATAACTTCATGCCCCATCTCCCTTACTTCCAGCTAGTAAGGATCACATAATTCCTAACAAAGTTTTGACACAGATTCCCAATTCGGGCATTCAGAACATATAGCACGTTGCTGTAAGCAAGCACATTCTCATTCAAAGTTGCAAGTTACTATGTAGGAACAAGTTTGTATAGGTATTTCAAAGATGCCCAGAACTGAGCTAAACGTTGTATGTCTCCAACTCCTAGAAATAACTTCATGCCCCATCTCCCTTACTTCCAGCTAGTAAGGATCACATAATTCCTAACAAAGTTTTGACACAGATTCCCAATTCGGGCATTCAGAACATATAGCACGTTGCTGTAAGCAAGCACATTCTCATTCAAAGTTGCAAGTTACTATGTAGGAACAAGTTTGTATAGGTATTTCAAAGATGCCCAGAACTGAGCTAAAAGTTGTATGTCTCCAACTCCTAGAAATAACTTCATGCCCCATCTCCCTTACTTCCAGCTAGTAAGGATCACATAATTCCTAACAAAGTTTTGACACAGATTCCCAATTCGGGCATTCAGAACATATAGCACGTTGCTGTAAGGAAGCACATTCTCATTCAAAGTTGCAAGATACTATGTAGGAACAAGTTTGTATAGGTATTTCAAAGATGCCCAGAACTGAGCTAAACTTGGTATGTCTCCAACCTCTAGAAATAACTTCATGCCCCAACTCCCTTACTTCCAGCTAGTAAGGATCACATAATTCCTAACAAAGTTTTGACACAGATTCCCAATTCGGACATTCAGAACATATAGCACGTTGCTGTAAGCAAGCACATTCTCATTCAAAGTTGCAAGTTACTATGTAGGAACAAGTTTGTATAGGTATTTCAAAGATGCCCAGAACTGAGCTATCCGATGTATGTCTCCATCTCCTAGAAATAACTTCATGCCCCATCTCCCTTACTTTCAGCTAGTAAGGATCACATAATTCCTAACAAAGTTTTGACACAGATTCCCAATTCGGGCATTCAGAACATATAGCACGTTGCTGTAAGCAAGCACATTCTCATTCAATGTTGCAAGTTACTATGTAGGAACAAGTTTGTATAGATATTTCAAAGATGCCCAGAAATGAGCTAAACTTGGTATGTGTCCAACCTCTAGAAATAACTTCATGCCCCAACTCCCTTACTTCCAGCTAGTTAGGATCACATAATTCCTAACAAAGTTTTGACACAGATTCCCAATTCGGGCATTCAGAACATACAGCACGTTGCTGTAAGCAAGCACATTCTCATTCAAAGTTGCACGTTACTATGTAGGAACAAGTTTGTATAGGTATTTCAAAGATGCCCAGAACTGAGGTAAACTTGGTATGTGTCCAACTCCTCGAAATAACTTCATGCCCCATCTCCCTTACTTCCAGCTAGTAAGGATCACATAATTCCTAACAAAGTTTTGACACAGATTCCCAATTCGGGCATTCAGAACATATAGCACGTTGCTGTAAGCAAGCACATTCTCATTCAAAGTTGCAAGTTACTATGTAGGAACAAGTTTGTATAGGTATTTCAAAGATGCCCAGAACTGAGCTAAATGTTGTATGTCTCCAACTCCTAGAAATAACTTCATGCCCCATCTCCCTTACTTCCAGCTAGTAAGGATCACATAATTCCTAACAAAGTTTTGACACAGATTCCCAATTCGGGCATTCAGTACATATAGCACGTTGCTGTAAGCAAGCACATTCTCATTCAAAGTTGCAAGTTACTATGTAGGAACAAGTTTGTATAGGTATTTCAAAGATGCCCAGAACTGAGCTAAAAGTTGTATGTCTCCAACTCCTAGAAATAACTTCATGCCCCATCTCCCTTACTTCCAGCTAGTAAGGATCACATAATTCCTAACAAAGTTTTGACACAGATTCCCAATTCGGGCATTCAGAACATATAGCACGTTGCTGTAAGCAAGCACATTCTCATTCAAAGTTGCAAGATACTATGTAGGAACAAGTTTGTATAGGTATTTCAAAGATGCCCAGAACTGAGCTAAACTTGGTATGTCTCCAACCTCTAGAAATAACTTCATGCCCCAACTCCCTTACTTCCAGCTAGTAAGGATCACATAATTCCTAACAAAGTTTTGACACAGATTCCCAATTCGGACATTCAGAACATATAGCACGTTGCTGTAAGCAAGCACATTCTCATTCAAAGTTGCAAGTTACTATGTAGGAACAAGTTTGTATAGGTATTTCAAAGATGCCCAGAACTGAGCTATCCGATGTATGTCTCCATCTCCTAGAAATAACTTCATGCCCCATCTCCCTTACTTTCAGCTAGTAAGGATCACATAATTCCTAACAAAGTTTTGACACAGATTCCCAATTCGGGCATTCAGAACATATAGCACGTTGCTGTAAGCAAGCACATTCTCATTCAATGTTGCAAGTTACTATGTAGGAACAAGTTTGTATAGATATTTCAAAGATGCCCAGAAATGAGCTAAACTTGGTATGTGTCCAACCTCTAGAAATAACTTCATGCCCCAACTCCCTTACTTCCAGCTAGTAAGGATCACATAATTCCTAACAAAGTTTTGACACAGATTCCCAATTCGGGCATTCAGAACATATAGCACGTTGCTGTAAGCAAGCACATTCTCATTCAAAGTTGCAAGTTACTATGTAGGAACAAGTTTGTATAGGTATTTCAAAGATGCCCAGAACTGAGCTAAAAGTTGTATGTCTCCAACTCCTAGAAATAACTTCATGCCGCATCTCCCTTACTTCCAGCTAGTAAGGATCACATAATTCCTAACAAAGTTTTGACACAGATTCCCAATTCGGGCATTCAGAACATATAGCACGTTGCTGTAAGCAAGCACATTCTCATTCAAAGTTGCAAGTTACTATGTAGGAACAAGTTTGTATAGGTATTTCAAAGATGCCCAGAACTGAGCTAAACTTGGTATGTGTCCAACCTCTAGAAATAACTTCATGCCCCAACTCCCTTACTTCCAGCTAGTAAGGATCACATAATTCCTAACAACGTTTTGACACAGATTCCCAATTCGGGCATTCAGAACATATAGCACGTTGCTGTAAGCAAGCACATTCTCATTCAAAGTTGCAAGTTACTGTGTAGGAACAAGTTTGTATAGGTATTTCAAAGATGCCCAGAACTGAGCTAAACTTGGTATGTGTTCAACCTCTAGAAATAACTTCATGCCCCAACTCCCTTACTTACAGCTAGTAAGGATCACATAATTCCTAACAAAGTTTTGACACAGATTCCCAATTCGGGCATTCAGAACATATAGCACGTTGCTGTAAGCAAGCACATTCTCATTCAAAGTTGCAAGTTACTATGTAGGAACAAGTTTGTATAGGTATTTCAAAGATGCCCAGAACTGAGCTAAACTTGGTATGTGTCCAACTCATCGAAATAACTTCATGCCCCAACTCCCTTACTTCCAGCTAGGAAGGATCACATAATTCCTAACAAAGTTTTGACACAGATTCCCAATTCGGGCATTCAGAACATATAGCACGTTGCTGTAAGCAAGCACATTCTAATTCAAAGTTGCAAGTTACTATGTAGGAACAAGTTTGTATAGGTATTTCAAAGATGCCCAGAACTGAGCTAAACATGGTATGTCTCCAACTCCTAGAAATAACTTCATGCCCCATCTCCCTTACTTCCAGCTAGTAAGGATCACATAATTCCTAACAAAGTTTTGACACAGATTCCCAATTCGGGCATTCAGAACATATAGGACGTTGCTGTAAGCAAGCACATTCTCATACAAAGTTGCAAGTTACTATGTAGGAACAAGTTTGTATAGGTATTTCAAAGAGGCCAGAACTGAGCTAAAAGTTGTATGCCTCCAACTCCTAGAAATAACTTCATGCCCCATCTCCCTTACTTCCAGCTAGTAAGGATCACATAATTCCTAACAAAGTTTTGACACAGATTCCCAATTCGGGCATTCAGAACATATAGCACGTTGCTGTAAGCAAGCACATTCTCATTCAAAGTTGCAAGTTACTATGTAGGAACAAGTTTGTATAGGTATTTCAAAGATGCCCAGAACTGAGCTAAACTTGGTATGTGTCCAACCTCTAGAAATAACTTCATGCCCCAACTCCCTTACTTCCAGCTAGAAAGGATCACATAATTCCTAACAAAGTTTTGACACAGATTCCCAATTCGGACATTCAGAACATATAGCACGTTGCTGTAAGCAAGCACATTCTCATTCAAAGTTGCAAGTTACTATGTAGGAACAAGTTTGTATAGGTATTTAAAAGATGCCCAGAACTGAGCTAACCGATGTATGTCTCCAACTCCTAGAAATAACTTCATGCCCCATCTCCCTTACTTCCAGCTGGTAAGGATCACAAAATTCCTAACAAAGTTTTGACACAGATTCCCAATTCGGGCATTCAGAACATATAGCACGTTGCTGTAAGCAAGCACATTCTCATTCAAAGTTGCAAGTTACTATGTAGGAACAAGTTTGTATAGGTATTTCAAAGATGCCCAGAACTGAGCTAACCGTTGTATGTCTCCAACTCCTAGAAATAACTTCATGCCCCATCTCCCTTACTTCCAGCTAGTAAGGATCACATAATTCCTAACAAAGTTTTGACACAGATTCCCAATTCGGGCATTCAGAACATATAGCACGTTGCTGTAAGCAAGCACATTCTCATTCAAATTTGCAAGTTACTATGTAGGAACAAGTTTGTATAGGTATTTCAAAGATGCCCAGAACTTAGCTAAACTTGGTATGTGTCCAACCTCTAGAAATAACTTCATGCCCCAACTCCCTTACTTCCAGCTAGTTAGGATCACATAATTCCTAACAAAGTTTTGACACAGATTCCCAATTCGGGCATTCAGAACATGTAGCACGTTGCTGTAAGCAAGCACATTCTCATTCAAAGTTGCACGTTACTATGTAGGAACAAGTTTGTATAGGTATTTCAAAGATGCCCAGAACTGAGCTAAACTTGGTATGTGTCCAACTCCTCGAAATGACTTCATGCCCCAACTCCCTTACTTCCAGCTAGTAAGGATCACATAATTCCTAACAAAGTTTTGACACAGATTCCCAATTCGGGCATTCAGAACATATAGCACGTTGCTGTAAGCAAGCACATTCTCATTCAAAGTTGCAAGTTACTATGTAGGAACAAGTTTGTATAGGTATTTCAAAGATGCCCAGAACTGAGCTAAACGTTGTATGTCTCCAACTCCTAGAAATAACTTCATGCCCCATCTCCCTTACTTCCAGCTAGTAAGGATCACATAATTGCTAACAAAGTTTTGACACAGATTCCCAATTCGGGCATTCAGAACATATAGCACGTTGCTGTAAGCAAGCACATTCTCATTCAAAGTTGCAAGTTACTATGTAGGAACAAGTTTGTATAGGTATTTCAAAGATGCCCAGAACTGAGCTAAAAGTTGTATGTCTCCAACTCCTAGAAATAACTTCATGCCCCATCTCCCTTACTTCCAGCTAGTAAGGATCACATAATTCCTAACAAAGTTTTGACACAGATTCCCAATTCGGGCATTCAGAACATATAGCACGTTGCTGTAAGCAAGCACATTCTCATTCAAAGTTGCAAGTTACTATGTAGGAACAAGTTTGTATAGGTATTTCAAAGATGCCCAGAACTGAGCTAAACTTGGTATGTCTCCAACCTCTAGAAATAACTTCATGCCCCAACTCCCTTACTTCCAGCTAGTAAGGATCACATAATTCCTAACAAAGTTTTGACACAGATTCCCAATTCGGGCATTCAGAACATATAGCACGTTGCTGTAAGCAAGCACATTCTCATTCAAAGTTGCAAGTTACTATGTAGGAACAAGTTTGTATAGGTATTTCAAAGATGCCCAGAACTGAGCTATCCGATGTATGTCTCCATCTCCTAGAAATAACTTCATGCCCCATCTCCCTTACTTTCAGCTAGTAAGGATCACATAATTCCTAACAAAGTTTTGACACAGATTCCCAATTCGGGCATTCAGAACATATAGCACGTTGCTGTAAGCAAGCACATTCTCATTCAATGTTGCAAGTTACTATGTAGGAACAAGTTTGTATAGATATTTCAAAGATGCCCAGAAATGAGCTAAACTTGGTATGTGTCCAACCTCTAGAAATAACTTCATGCCCCAACTCCCTTACTTCCAGCTAGTAAGGATCACATAATTCCTAACAAAGTTTTGACACAGATTCCCAATTCGGGCATTCAGAACATATAGCACGTTGCTGTAAGCAAGCACATTCTCATTCAAAGTTGCAAGTTACTATGTAGGAACAAGTTTGTATAGGTATTTCAAAGATGCCCAGAACTGAGCTAACCGATGTATGTCTCCAACTCGTAGAAATAACTTCATGCCCCATCTCCCTTACTTCCAGCTAGTAAGGATCACATAATTCCTAACAAAGTTTTGACACAGATTCCCAATTCGGGCATTCAGAACATATAGCACGTTGCTGTAAGCAAGCACATTCTCATTCAAAGTTGCAAGTTACTAGGTAGGAACAAGTTTGTATAGGTATTTCAAAGATGCCCAGAACTGAGCTAAACGTTGTATGTCTCCAACTCCTAGAAATAACTTCATGCCCAATCTCCCTTACTTCCAGCTAGTAAGGATCACATAATTCCTAACAAAGTTTTGACACAGATTCCCAATTCGGGCATTCAGAACATATAGCACGTTGCTGTAAGCAAGCACATTCTCATTCAAAGTTGCAAGTTACTATGTAGGAACAAGTTTGTATAGGTATTTCAAAGATGCCCAGAACTGAGCTAAACTTGGTATGTGTCCAACCTCTAGAAATAACTTCATGCCCCAACTCCCTTACTTCCAGCTAGTAAGGATCACATAATTCCTAACAAAGTTTTGACACAGATTCCCAATTCGGGCATTCAGAACATATAGCACGTTGCTGTAAGCAAGCACATTCTCATTCAAAGTTGCAAGTTACTATGTAGGAACAAGTTTGTATAGGTATTTAAAAGATGCCCAGAACTGAGCTAACCGATGTATGTCTCCAACTCCTAGAAATAACTTCATGCCCCATCTCCCTTACTTCCAGCTGGTAAGGATCACATAATTCCTAACAAAGTTTTGACACAGATTCCCAATTCGGGAATTCAGAACATATAGCACGTTGCTGTAAGCAAGCACATTCTCATTCAAAGTTGCAAGTTACTATGTAGGAACAAGTTTGTATAGGTATTTCAAAGATGCCCAGAACTGAGCTAACCGTTGTATGTCTCCAACTCCTAGAAATAACTTCATGCCCCATCTCCCTTACTTCCAGCTAGTAAGGATCACATAATTCCTAACAAAGTTTTGACACAGATTCCCAATTCGGGCATTCAGAACATATAGCACGTTGCTGTAAGCAAGCACATTCTCATTCAAAGTTGCAAGTTACTATGTAGGAACAAGTTTGTATAGGTATTTCAAAGATGCCCAGAACTTAGCTAAACTTGGTATGTGTCCAACCTCTAGAAATAACTTCATGCCCCAACTCCCTTACTTCCAGCTAGTAAGGATCACATAATTCCTAACAAAGTTTTGACACAGATTCCCAATTCGGGCATTCAGAACATACAGCACGTTGCTGTAAGCAAGCACATTCTCATTCAAAGTTGCACGTTACTATGTAGGAACAAGTTTGTATAGGTTTTTCAAAGATGCCCAGAACTGAGCTAAACTTGGTATGTGTCCAACTCCTCGAAATAACTTCATGCCCCAACTCCCTTACTTCCAGCTAGTAAGGATCACATAATTCCTAACAAAGTTTTGACACAGATTCCCAATTCGGACATTCAGAACATATAGCACGTTGCTGTAAGCAAGCACATTCTCATTCAAAGTTGCAAGTTACTATGTAGGAACAAGTTTGTATAGATATTTCAAAGATGCCCAGAACTGAGCTAAACTTGGTATGTGTCCAACCTCTAGAAATAACTTCATGCCCCAACTCCCTTACTTCCAGCTAGTAAGGATCACATAATTCCTAACAAAGTTTTGACACAGATTCCCAATTCGGGCATTCAGAACATATAGCACGTTGCTGTAAGCAAGCACATTCTCATTCAAAGTTGCAAGTTACTATGTAGGAACAAGTTTGTATAGGTATTTCAAAGATGCCCAGAACTGAGCTAACCGATGTATGTCTCCAACTCGTAGAAATAACTTCATGCCCCATCTCCCTTACTTCCAGCTAGTAAGGATCACATAATTCCTAACAAAGTTTTGACACAGATTCCCAATTCGGGCATTCAGAACATATAGCACGTTGCTGTAAGCAAACACATTCTCATTCAAAGTTGCAAGTTACTAGGTAGGAACAAGTTTGTATAGGTATTTCAAAGATGCCCAGAACTGAGCTAAACCTTGTATGTCTCCAACTCCTAGAAATAACTTCATGCCCCAACTCCCTTACTTCCAGCTAGTAAGGATCACATAATTCCTAACAAAGTTTTGACACAGATTCCCAATTCGGGCATTTAGAACATATAGCACGTTGCTGTAAGCAAGCACATTCTCATTCAAAGCTGCAAGTTACTATGTAGGAACAAGTTTGTATAGGTATTTCAAAGATGCCCAGACCTGAGCTAAAAGTTGTATGTCTGCAACTCCTAGTAATAACTTCATGCCCCATCTCCCTTACTTCCAGCTAGTAAGGATCACATAATTCCTAACAAAGTTTTGACACAGATTCCCAATTCGGGCATTCAGAACATATAGCACGTTGCTGTAAGCAAGCACATTCTGATTCAAAGTTGCAAGTTACTATGTAGGAACAAGTTTGTATAGGACTTTGAAAGATGCCCGGAACTGAGCTGAAGTTTGTATGTCTCCAACTCCTAGAAATAACTTCATGCCCCATCACCCTTACTTCCAGCTAGTGAGGATCACATAATTCCTAACAAAGTTTTGACACAGATTCCCAATTCGGGCATTCAGAACATATAGCACGTTGCTGTAAACAAGCACATTCTCATTCAAAGTTGCAAGTTACTATGTAGGAACAAGATTGTATAGGAATTTCAAAGATGCCCAGAACTGAGCTAAACGTTGTATGTCTCCAACTCCTAGAAATAACTTCATGCCCAATCTCCCTTACTTCCAGCTAGTAAGGATCACATAATTCCTAACAAAGTTTTGACACAGATTCCCAATTCGGGCATTCAGAACATATAGCACGTTGCTGTAAGCAAGCACATTCTCATTCAAAGTTGCAAGTTACTATGTAGGAACAAGTTTGTATAGGTATTTCAAAGATGCCCAGAACTGAGCTAAACTTGGTATGTGTCCAACCTCTAGAAATAACTTCATGCCCCAACTCCCTTACTTCCAGCTAGTAAGGATCACATAATTCCTAACAAAGTTTTGACACAGATTCCCAATTCGGACATTCAGAACATATAGCACGTTGCTGTAAGCAAGCACATTCTCATTCAAAGTTGCAAGTTACTATGTAGGAACAAGTTTGTATAGGTATTTAAAAGATGCCCAGAACTGAGCTAACCGATGTATGTCTCCAACTCCTAGAAATAACTTCATGCCCGATCTCCCTTACTTCCAGCTGGTAAGGATCACATAATTCCTAACAAAGTTTTGACACAGATTCCCAATTCGGGCATTCAGAACATATAGCACGTTGCTGTAAGCAAGCACATTCTCATTCAAAGTTGCAAGTTACTATGTAGGAACAAGTTTGTATAGGTATTTCAAAGATGCCCAGAACTGAGCTAACCGTTGTATGTCTCCAATTCCTAGAAATAACTTCATGCCCCATCTCCCTTACTTCCAGCTAGTAAGGATCACATAATTCCTAACAAAGTTTTGACACAGATTCCCAATTCGGGCATTCAGATCATATAGCACGTTGCTGTAAGCAAGCACATTCTCATTCAAAGTTGCAAGTTACTATGTAGGAACAAGTTTGTATAGGTATTTCAAAGATGCCCAGAACTTAGCTAAACTTGGTATGTGTCCAACCTCTAGAAATAACTTCATGCCCCAACTCCCTTACTTCCAGCTAGTAAGGATCACATAATTCCTAACAAAGTTTTGACACAGATTCCAAATTCGGGCATTCAGAACATACAGCACGTTGCTGTAAGCAAGCACATTCTCATTCAAAGTTGCACGTTACTATGTAGGAACAAGTTTGTATAGGTATTTCAAAGATGCCCAGAACTGAGCTAAACTTGGTATGTGTCCAACTCCTCGAAATAACTTCATGCCCCAACTCCCTTACTTCCAGCTAGTAAGGATCACATAATTCCTAACAAAGTTTTGACACAGATTCCCAATTCGGGCATTCAGAACATATAGCACGTTGCTGTAAGCAAGCACATTCTCATTCAAAGTTGCAAGTTACTATGTAGGAACAAGTTTGTATAGGTATTTCAAAGATGCCCAGAACTGAGCTAAACGTATGTCTCCAACTCCTAGAAATAACTTCATGCCCCATCTCCCTTACTTCCAGCTAGTAAGGATCACATAATTCCTAACAAAGTTTTGACACAGATTCCCAATTCGGGCATTCAGAACATATAGCACGTTGCTGTAAGCAAGCACATTCTCATTCAAAGTTGCAAGTTACAATGTAGGAACAAGTTTGTATAGGTATTTCAAAGATGCCCAGAACTGAGCTAAAAGTTGTATGTCTCCAACTCCTAGAAGTAACTTCATGCCCCATCTCCCTTACTTCCAGCTAGTAAGGATCACATAATTCCTAACAAAGTTTTGACACAGATTCCCAATTCGGGCATTCAGAACATATAGCACGTTGCTCTAAGCAAGCACATTCTCATTCAAAGTTGCAAGTTACTATGTAGGAACAAGTTTGTATAGGTATTTCAAAGATGCCCAGAACAGAGCTAAACTTGGTATGTGTCCAACCTCTAGAAATAACTTCATGCCCCAACTCCCTTACTTCCAGCTAGTAAGGATCACATAATTCCTAACAAAGTTTTGACACAGATTCCCAATTCGGACATTCAGAACATATAGCACGTTGCTCTAAGCAAGCACATTCTCATTCAAAGTTGCAAGTTACTATGTAGGAACAAGTTTGTATAGGTATTTCAAAGATGCCCAGAACTGAGCTAACCGATGTATGTCTCCATCTCCTAGAAATAACTTCATGCCCCATCTCCCTTACTTTCAGCTAGTAAGGATCACATAATACCTAACAAAGATTTGACACAGATTCCCAATTCGGGCATTCAGAACATATAGCACGTTGCTGTAAGCAAGCACATTCTCATTCAAAGTTGCAAGTTACTATGTAGGAACAAGTTTGTATATATATTTCAAAGATGCCCAGAACTGAGCTAAACTTGGTATGTGTCCAACCTCTAGAAATAACTTCATGCCCCAACTCCCTTACTTCCAGCTAGTAAGGATCACATAATTCCTAACAAAGTTTTGACACAGATTCCCAATTCGGGCATTCAGAACATATAGCACGTTGCTGTAAGCAAGCACATTCTCATTCAAAGTTGCAAGTTACTAGGTAGGAACAAGTTTGTATAGGTATTTCAAAGATGCCCAGAACTGAGCTAAACGTTGTATGTCTCCAACTCCTAGAAATAACTTCATGCCCCAACTCCCTTACTTTCAGCTAGTAAGGATCACATAATTCCTAACAAAGTTTTGACACAGATTCCCAATTCGGGCATTCAGAACATATAACACGTTGCTGTAAGCAAGCACATTCTCATTCAAAGTTGCAAGTTACTATGTAGGAACAAGTTTGTATAGGTATTTCAAAGATGCCCAGACCTGAGCTAAACGTTGTATGTCTGCAACTCCTAGAAATAACTTCATGCCCCATCTCCCTTACTTCCAGCTAGTAAGGATCACATAATTCCTAACAAAGTTTTGACACAGATTCCCAATTCGGGCATTCAGAACACATAGCACGTTGCTGTAAGCAAGCACATTGTGATTCAAAGTTGCAAGTTACTATGTAGGAACAAGTTTGTATAGGACTTTGAAAGATGCCCGGAACTGAGCTGAAGTTTATATGTCTCCAACTCCTAGAAATAACTTCATGCCCCATCACCCTTACTTCCAGCTAGTGAGGATCACATAATTCCTAACAAAGTTTTGACACAGATTCCCAATTCGGGCATTCAGAACATATAGCACGTTGCTGTAAGCAAGCACATTCTCATTCAAAGTTGCAAGTTACTATGTAGGAACAACTTTGTATAGGTATTTCAAAGATGCCCAGAACTGAGCTAAACTTGGTATGTCTCCAACTCCTAGATATAACTTCATGCCCCATCTCCCTTACTTCCAGCTAGTAAGGATCACATAATTCCTAACAAAGTTTTGACACAGATTCCCAATTCGGGCATTCAGAACATATAGCACGTTGCTGTAAGCAAGCACATTCTCATTCAAAGTTGCAAGTTACTATGTAGGAACAAGTTTGTATAGGTATTTCAAAGATGCCCAGAACTGAGCTAAACTTGGTATGTGTCCAACCTCTAGAAATAACTTCATGCCGCAACTCCCTTACTTCCAGCTAGTAAGGATCACATAATTCCTAACAAAGTTTTGACACAGATTCCCAATTCGGGCATTCAGAACATAAAGCACGTTGCTGTAAGCAAGCACATTCTCATTCAAAGTTGCAAGTACTATGTAGGAACAAGTTTGTATAGGTATTTCAAAGATGCCCAGAACTGAGCTAAACTTGGTATGTCTCCAACTCCTAGAAATAACTTCATGCCCCATCTCACTTAATTCCAGCTAGTAATGATCACATAATTCCTAATAAAGTTTTGACACAGATCCCAATTCGGGCATTCAGAACATATAGCACGTTGCTGTAAGCAAGCACATTCTCATTCAAAGTTGCAAGTTACTATGTAGGAACAAGTTTGTATAGGTATTTAAAAGATGCCCAGAACTGAGCTAACCGATGTATGTCTCCAACTCCTAGAAATAACTTCATGCCCGATCTCCCTTACTTCCAGCTGGTAAGGATCACATAATTCCTAACAAAGTTTTGACACAGATTCCCAATTCGGGCATTCAGAACATATAGCACGTTGCTGTAAGCAAGCACATTCTCATTCAAAGTTGCAAGTTACTATGTAGGAACAAGTTTGTATAGGTATTTCAAAGATGCCCAGAACTGAGCTAACCGTTGTATGTCTCCAATTCCTAGAAATAACTTCATGCCCCATCTCCCTTACTTCCAGCTAGTAAGGATCACATAATTCCTAACAAAGTTTTGACACAGATTCCCAATTCGGGCATTCAGATCATATAGCACGTTGCTGTAAGCAAGCACATTCTCATTCAAAGTTGCAAGTTACTATGTAGGAACAAGTTTGTATAGGTATTTCAAAGATGCCCAGAACTTAGCTAAACTTGGTATGTGTCCAACCTCTAGAAATAACTTCATGCCCCAACTCCCTTACTTCCAGCTAGTAAGGATCACATAATTCCTAACAAAGTTTTGACACAGATTCCAAATTCGGGCATTCAGAACATACAGCACGTTGCTGTAAGCAAGCACATTCTCATTCAAAGTTGCACGTTACTATGTAGGAACAAGTTTGTATAGGTATTTCAAAGATGCCCAGAACTGAGCTAAACCTGGTATGTGTCCAACTCCTCGAAATAACTTCATGCCCCAACTCCCTTACTTCCAGCTAGTAAGGATCACATATTTCCTAACAAAGTTTTGACACAGATTCCCAATTCGGGCATTCAGAACATATAGCACGTTGCTGTAAGCAAGCACATTCTCATTCAAAGTTGCAAGTTACTATGTAGGAACAAGTTTGTATAGGTATTTCAAAGATGCCCAGAACTGAGCTAAACGTATGTCTCCAACTCCTAGAAATAACTTCATGCCCCATCTCCCTTACTTCCAGCTAGTAAGGATCACATAATTCCTAACAAAGTTTTGACACAGATTCCCAATTCGGGCATTCAGAACATATAGCACGTTGCTGTAAGCAAGCACATTCTCATTCAAAGTTGCAAGTTACAATGTAGGAACAAGTTTGTATAGGTTTTTCAAAGATGCCCAGAACTGAGCTAAAAGTTGTATGTCTCCAACTCCTAGAAGTAACTTCATGCCCCATCTCCCTTACTTCCAGCTAGTAAGGATCACATAATTCCTAACAAAGTTTTGACACAGATTCCCAATTCGGGCATTCAGAACATATAGCACGTTGCTCTAAGCAAGCACATTCTCATTCAAAGTTGCAAGTTACTATGTAGGAACAAGTTTGTATAGGTATTTCAAAGATGCCCAGAACAGAGCTAAACTTGGTATGTGTCCAACCTCTAGAAATAACTTCATGCCCCAACTCCCTTACTTCCAGCTAGTAAGGATCACATAATTCCTAACAAAGTTTTGACACAGATTCCCAATTCGGACATTCAGAACATATAGCACGTTGCTCTAAGCAAGCACATTCTCATTCAAAGTTGCAAGTTACTATGTAGGAACAAGTTTGTATAGGTATTTCAAAGATGCCCAGAACTGAGCTAACCGATGTATGTCTCCATCTCCTAGAAATAACTTCATGCCCCATCTCCCTTACTTTCAGCTAGTAAGGATCACATAATACCTAACAAAGATTTGACACAGATTCCCAATTCGGGCATTCAGAACATATAGCACGTTGCTGTAAGCAAGCACATTCTCATTCAAAGTTGCAAGTTACTATGTAGGAACAAGTTTGTATATATATTTCAAAGATGCCCAGAACTGAGCTAAACTTGGTATGTGTCCAACCTCTAGAAATAACTTCATGCCCCAACTCCCTTACTTCCAGCTAGTAAGGATCACATAATTCCTAACAAAGTTTTGACACAGATTCCCAATTCGGGCATTCAGAACATATAGCACGTTGCTGTAAGCAAGCACATTCTCATTCAAAGTTGCAAGTTACTAGGTAGGAACAAGTTTGTATAGGTATTTCAAAGATGCCCAGAACTGAGCTAAACGTTGTATGTCTCCAACTCCTAGAAATAACTTCATGCCCCAACTCCCTTACTTCCAGCTAGTAAGGATCACATAATTCCTAACAAAGTTTTGACACAGATTCCCAATTCGGGCATTCAGAACATATAGCACGTTGCTGTAAGCAAGCACATTCTCATTCAAAGTTGCAAGTTACTATGTAGGAACAAGTTTGTATAGGTATTTCAAAGATGCCCAGACCTGAGCTAAACGTTGTATGTCTGCAACTCCTAGAAATAACTTCATGCCCAATCTCCCTTACTTCCAGCTAGTAAGGATCACATAATTCCTAACAAAGTTTTGACACAGATTCCCAATTCGGGCATTCAGAACACATAGCACGTTGCTGTAAGCAAGCACATTCTGATTCAAAGTTGCAAGTTACTATGTAGGAACAAGTTTGTATAGGACTTTGAAAGATGCCCGGAACTGAGCTGAAGTTTATATGTCTCCAACTCCTAGAAATAACTTCATGCCCCATCACCCTTACTTCCAGCTAGTGAGGATCACATAATTCCTAACAAAGTTTTGACACAGATTCCCAATTCGGGCATTCAGAACATATAGCACGTTGCTGTAAGCAAGCACATTCTCATTCAAAGTTGCAAGTTACTATGTAGGAACAACTTTGTATAGGTATTTCAAAGATGCCCAGAACTGAGCTAAACTTGGTATGTCTCCAACTCCTAGATATAACTTCATGCCCCATCTCCCTTACTTCCAGCTAGTAAGGATCACATAATTCCTAACAAAGTTTTGACACAGATTCCCAATTCGGGCATTCAGAACATATAGCACGTTGCTGTAAGCAAGCACATTCTCATTCAAAGTTGCAAGTTACTATGTAGGAACAAGTTTGTATAGGTATTTCAAAGATGCCCAGAACTGAGCTAAACTTGGTATGTGTCCAACCTCTAGAAATAACTTCATGCCCCAACTCCCTTACTTCCAGCTAGTAAGGATCACATAATTCCTAACAAAGTTTTGACACAGATTCCCAATTCGGGCATTCAGAACATAAAGCACGTTGCTGTAAGCAAGCACATTCTCATTCAAAGTTGCAAGTACTATGTAGGAACAAGTTTGTATAGGTATTTCAAAGATGCCCAGAACTGAGCTAAACTTGGTATGTCTCCAACTCCTAGAAATAACTTCATGCCCCATCTCACTTAATTCCAGCTAGTAATGATCACATAATTCCTAATAAAGTTTTGACACAGATCCCAATTCGGGCATTCAGAACATATAGCACGTTGCTGTAAGCAAGCACATTCTCATTCAAAGTTGCAAGTTACTATGTAGGAACAAGTTTGTATAGGTATTTCAAAGATGTCCAGAACTGAGCTAAACTTGGTATGTGTCCAACTCCTAGAAACACCTTCATACCCCATCTCACTTACTTCCAGCTAGTAAAGATCACATAATTCCTAACAAAATTTGACATAGATTCCCAATTCGGGCATTCAGAACATATAGCACGTTGCTGTAAGCAATCACATTCTCATTCAAAGTTGCAAGTGACTATGTAGGAACAAGTTTGTATAGGTATTTCAAAGATGCCCAGAACTGAGCTAAACTTGGTATGTGTCCAACTCCTAGAAATAACTTCATGCCCCATCTCCCTTACTTCCAGCTAGTAAGGATCACATAATTCCTAACAAAGTTTTGACACAGATTCCCAATTCGGGCATTCAGAACATGTAGCACGTTGCTGTAAGCAAGCACATTCTCATTCTAAGTTGCAAGTTACTATGTAGGAACAAGTTTGTATAGGTATTTCAAAGATGCCCAGAACTGAGCTAAACGTTGTATGTCTCCAACTCCTAGAAATAACTTCATGCCCCATCTCACTTACTTCCAGCTAGTAAGGATCACATAATTTCTAACAAAGTTTTGACACAGATTCCCAATTCGGGCATTCAGAACATATAGCACGTTGCTGTAAGCAAGCACATTCTCATTCAAAGTTGCAAGTTACTATGTAGGAACAAGTTTGTATAGGTATTTCAAAGATGCCCAGAACTGAGCTAAACTTTGTATGTCTCCAACTCCTAGAAATAACTTCATGCCCCATCTCACTTACTTCCATCTAGTAAGGATCACATAATTCCTAAAAGTGTTTTGACACAGATTCCCAATTCGGGCATTCAGAACATGTAGCACGTTGCTGTAAGCAACCACATTCTCATTCAAAGTTGCAAGTTACTATGTAGGAACAAGTTTGTATAGGTATTTCAAAGATGCCCAGAACTGAGCTAAACTTGGTATGTCTCCAACTCCTAGAAATAACTTCATGCCCCATCTCCCTTACTTCCAGCTAGTAAGGATCACATAATTCCTAACAAAGTTTTGACACAGATTCCCAATTCGGGCATTCAGAACATATAGCACGTTGCTGTAAGCAAGCACATTCTCATTCAAAGTTGCAAGTTACTATGTAGGAACAAGTTTGTATAGGTATTTCAAAGATGCCCAGAACTGAGCTAAACGTGGTATGCCTCCAACTCCTAGAAATAACTTCATGCCCCATCACCCTTACTTCCAGCTAGTAAGGATCACATAATTCCTAACAAAGTTTTGACACAGATTCCCAATTCGGGCATTCAGAACATATAGCACGTTGCTGTAAGCAAGCACATTCTCATTCAAAGATGCAAGTTACTATGTAGGAACAAGTTTGTATAGGTATTTCAAAAATGCCCAGAACTGAGCTAAACTTGGTATGTGTCCAACTCCTAGAAATAACTTCATGCCCCAACTCCCTTACTTCCAGCTAGTAAGGATCACATAATTCCTAACAAAGTTTTGACACAGATTCCCAATTCGGGCATTCAGAACATATAGCACGTTGCTGTAAGCAAGCACATTCTCATTCAAAGTTGCAAGTACTATGTAGGAACAAGTTTGTATAGGTATTTCAAAGATGCCCAGAACTGAGCTAAACTTGGTATGTCTCCAACTCCTAGAAATAACTTCATGCCCCATCTCACTTACTTCCAGCTGGTAATGATCACATAATTCCTAATAAAGTTTTGACACAGATTCCCAATTCGGGCATTCAGAACATATAGCACGTTGCTGTAAGCAAGCACATTCTCATTCAAAGTTGCAAGTTACTATGTAGGAACAAGTTTGTATAGGTATTTCAAAGATGTCCAGAACTGAGCTAAACTTGGTATGTGTCCAACTCCTAGAAACACCTTCATACCCCATCTCACTTACTTCCAGCTGGTAAAGATCTCATAATTCCTAACAAAATTTGACATAGATTCCAAATTCGGGCATTCAGAACATATAGCACGTTGCTGTAAGCAATCACATTCTCATTCAAAGTTGCAAGTGACTATGTAGGAACAAGTTTGTATAGGTATTTCAAAGATGCCCAGAACTGAGCTAAACTTGGTATGTGTCCAACTCCTAGAAATAACTTCATGCCCCATCTCCCTTACTTCCAGCTAGTAAGGATCACATAATTCCTAACAAAATTTTGACACAGATTCCCAATTCGGGCATTCAGAACATGTAGCACGTTGCTGTAAGCAAGCACATTCTCATTCTAAGTTGTAAGTTACTATGTAGGAACAAGTTTTTATAGGTATTTCAAAGATGCCCAGAACTGAGCTAAACGTTGTATGTCTCCAACTCCTAGAAATAACTTCATGCCCCATCTCACTTACTTCCAGCTAGTAAGGATCACATAATTTCTAACAAAGTTTTGACACAGATTCCCAATTCGGGCATTCAGAACATATAGCACGTTGCTGTAAGCAAGCACATTCTCATTCAAAGTTGCAAGTTACTATGTAGGAACAAGTTTGTATAGGTATTTCAAAGATGCCCAGAACTGAGCTAAACTTGGTATGTCTCCAACTCGTAGAAATAACTTCATGCCCCATCTCCCTTACTTCCATCTAGAAAGGATCACATAATTCCTAAAAGTGTTTTGACACAGATTCCCAATTCGGGCATTCAGAACATGTAGCACGTTGCTGTAAGCAAGCACATTCTCATTCAAAGTTGCAAGTTACTATGTAGGAACAAGTTTGTATAGGTATTTCAAAGATGCCCAGAACTGAGCTAAACGTTGTATGTCTCCAATTCCTAGAAATAACTTCATGCCCCATCTCACTTACTTCCAGCTAGTAAGGATCACATAATTTCTAACAAAGTTTTGACACAGATTCCCAATTCGCGCATTCAGAACATATAGCACGTTGCTGTAAGCAAGCACATTCTCATTCAAAGTTGCAAGTTACTATGTAGGAACAAGTTTGTATAGGAATTTCAAAGATGCCCAGAACTGAGCTAACGTTGTATGTCTCCAACTCCTAGAAATAACTTCATGCCCCATCTCCCTTACTTCCAGCTAGTAAGGATCACATAATTCCTAACAAAGTTTTGACACAGATTCCCAATTCGGGCATTCAGAACATATAGCACGTTGCTGTAAGCAAGCACATTCTGATTCAAAGTTGCAAGTTACTATGTAGGAACAAGTTTGTATAGGACTTTGAAAGATGCCCGGAACTGAGCTGAAGATTGTATGTCTCCAACTCCTAGAAATAACTTCATGCCCCATCACCCTTACTTCCAGCTAGTGAGGATCACATAATTCCTAACAAAGTTTTGACACAGATTCCCAATTCGGGCATTCAGAACATATAGCACGTTGCTGTAAGCAAGCACATTCTCATTCAAAGTTGCAAGTTACTATGTAGGAACAACTTTGTATAGGTATTTCAAAGATGCCCAGAACTGAGCTAAACTTGGTATGTCTCCAACTCCTAGATATAACTTCATGCCCCATCTCCCTTACTTCCAGCTAGTAAGGATCACATAATTCCTAACAAAGTTTTGACACAGATTCCCAATTCGGGCATTCAGAACATATAGCACGTTGCTGTAAGCAAGCACATTCTCATTCAAAGTTGCAAGTTACTATGTAGGAACAAGTTTGTATAGGTATTTCAAAGATGCCCAGAACTGAGCTAAACTTGGTATGTGTCCAACCTCTAGAAATAACTTCATGCCCCAACTCCCTTACTTCCAGCTAGTAAGGATCACATAATTCCTAACAAAGTTTTGACACAGATTCCAATTCGGGCATTCAGAACATATAGCACGTTGCTGTAAGCAAGCACATTCTCATTCAAAGTTGCAAGTTACTATGTAGGAACAAGTTTGTATAGGTATTTCAAAGATGTCCAGAACTGAGCTAAACTTGGTATGTGTCCAACTCCTAGAAACACCTTCATACCCCATCTCACTTACTTCCAGCTAGTAAAGATCACATAATTCCTAACAAAATTTGACATAGATTCCCAATTCGGGCATTCAGAACATATAGCACGTTGCTGTAAGCAATCACATTCTCATTCAAAGTTGCAAATGACTATGTAGGAACAAGTTTGTATAGGTATTTCAAAGATGCCCAGAACTGAGCTAAACTTGGTATGTGTCCAACTCCTAGAAATAACTTCATGCCCCATCTCCCTTACTTCCAGCTAGTAAGGATCACATAATTCCTAACAAAGTTTTGACACAGATTCCCAATTCGGGCATTCAGAACATGTAGCACGTTGCTGTAAGCAAGCACATTCTCATTCTAAATTGCAAGTTACTATGTAGGAACAAGTTTGTATAGGTATTTCAAAGATGCCCAGAACTGAGCTAAACGTTGTATGTCTCCAACTCCTAGAAATAACTTCATGCCCCATCTCACTTACTTCCAGCTAGTAAGGATCACATAATTTCTAACAAAGTTTTGACACAGATTCCCAATTCGGGCATTCAGAACATATAGCACGTTGCTGTAAGCAAGCACATTCTCATTCAAAGTTGCAAGTTACTATGTAGGAACAAGTTTGTATAGGTATTTCAAAGATGCCCAGAACTGAGCTAAACGTTGTATGTCTCCAACTCCTAGAAATAACTTCATGCCCCATCTCACTTACTTCCATCTAGTAAGGATCACATAATTCCTAAAAGTGTTTTGACACAGATTCCCAATTCGGGCATTCAGAACATGTAGCACGTTGCTGTAAGCAACCACATTCTCATTCAAAGTTGCAAGTTACTATGTAGGAACAAGTTTGTATAGGTATTTCAAAGATGCCCAGAACTGAGCTAAACTTGGTATGTGTCCAACCTCTAGAAATAACTTCATGCCCCAACTCCCTTACTTCCAGCTAGTAAGGATCACATAATTCCTAACAAAGTTTTGACACAGATTCCCAATTCGGGCATTCAGAACATATAGCACGTTGCTGTAAGCAAGCACATTCTCATTCAAAGTTGCAAGTTACTATGTAGGAACAAGTTTGTATAGGTATTTCAAAGATGCCCAGAACTGAGCTAAACGTGGTATGCCTCCAACTCCTAGAAATAACTTCATGCCCCATCACCCTTACTTCCAGCTAGTAAGGATCACATAATTCCTAACAAAGTTTTGACACAGATTCCCAATTCGGGCACTCAGAACATAGAGCACGTTGCTGTAAGCAAGCACATTCTCATTCAAAGATGCAAGTTACTATGTAGGAACAAGTTTGTATAGGTATTTCAAAGATGCCCAGAACTGAGCTAAACTTGGTATGTGTCCAACCTCTAGAAATAACTTCATGCCCCAACTCCCTTACTTCCAGCTAGTAAGGATCACATAATTCCTAACAAAGTTTTGACACAGATTCCCAATTCGGGCATTCAGAACATATAGCACGTTGCTGTAAGCAAGCACATTCTCATTCAAAGTTGCAAGTACTATGTAGGAACAAGTTTGTATAGGTATTTCAAAGATGCCCAGAACTGAGCTAAACTTGGTATGTCTCCAACTCCTAGAAATAACTTCATGCCCCATCTCACTTACTTCCAGCTGGTAATGATCACATAATTCCTAATAAAGTGTTGACACAGATTCCCAATTCGGGCATTCAGAACATATAGCACGTTGCTGTAAGCAAGCACATTCTCATTCAAAGTTGCAAGTTACTATGTAGGAACAAGTTTGTATAGGTATTTCAAAGATGTCCAGAACTGAGCTAAACTTGGTATGTGTCCAACTCCTAGAAACACCTTCATACCCCATCTCACTTACTTCCAGCTGGTAAAGATCTCATAATTCCTAACAAAATTTGACATAGATTCCAAATTCGGGCATTCAGAACATATAGCACGTTGCTGTAAGCAATCACATTCTCATTCAAAGTTGCAAGTGACTATGTAGGAACAAGTTTGTATAGGTATTTCAAAGATGCCCAGAACTGAGCTAAACTTGGTATGTGTCCAACTCCTAGAAATAACTTCATGCCCCATCTCCCTTACTTCCAGCTAGTAAGGATCACATAATTCCTAACAAAGTTTTGACACAGATTCCCAATTCGGGCATTCAGAACATGTAGCACGTTGCTGTAAGCAAGCACATTCTCATTCTAAGTTGTAAGTTACTATGTAGGAACAAGTTTTTATAGGTATTTCAAAGATGCCCAGAACTGAGCTAAACGTTGTATGTCTCCAACTCCTAGAAATAACTTCATGCCCCATCTCACTTACTTCCAGCTAGTAAGGATCACATAATTTCTAACAAAGTTTTGACACAGATTCCCAATTCGGGCATTAAGAACATATAGCACGTTGCTGTAAGCAAGCACATTCTCATTCAAAGTTGCAAGTTACTATGTAGGAACAAGTTTGTATAGGTATTTCAAAGATGCCCAGAACTGAGCTAAACTTGGTATGTCTCCAACTCCTAGAAATAACTTCATGCCCCATCTCCCTTACTTCCATCTAGAAAGGATCACATAATTCCTAAAAGTGTTTTGACACAGATTCCCAATTCGGGCATTCAGAACATGTAGCACGTTGCTGTAAGCAAGCACATTCTCATTCAAAGTTGCAAGTTACTATGTAGGAACAAGTTTGTATAGGTATTTCAAAGATGCCCAGAACTGAGCTAAACGTTGTATGTCTCAAATTCCTAGAAATAACTTCATGCCCCATCTCACTTACTTCCAGCTAGTAAGGATCACATAATTTCTAACAAAGTTTTGACACAGATTCCCAATTCGCGCATTCAGAACATATAGCACGTTGCTGTAAGCAAGCACATTCTCATTCAAAGTTGCAAGTTACTATGTAGGAACAAGTTTGTATAGGAATTTCAAAGATGCCCAGAACTGAGCTAAACGTTGTATGTCTCCAACTCCTAGAAATAACTTCATGCCCAATCTCCCTTACTTCCAGCTAGTAAGGATCACATAATTCCTAACAAAGTTTTGACACAGATTCCCAATTCGGGCATTCAGAACATATAGCACGTTGATGTAAGCAAGCACATTCTCATTCAAAGTTGCAAGTTACTATGTAGGAACAAGTTTGTATAGGTATTTCAAAGATGCCCAGAACTGAGCTAAACTTGGTATGTCTCCAACTCCTAGAAATAACTTCATGCCCCATCTCCCTTTCTTCCAGCTAGTAAGGATCACATAATTCCTAACAAAGTTTTGACACAGATTCCCAATTCGGGCATTCAGAACATGTAGCACGTTGCTGTAAGCAAGCACATTCAATTCAAAGTTGCAAGTTACAATGTAGGAACAAGTTTGTATAAGTATTTCAAAGATGCCCAGAACTGAGCTAAACTTGGTATGTCTCCAACTCCTAGAAATAACTTCATGCCCCATCTCCCTTACTTCCATCTAGTAAGGATCACATAATTCCTAAAAGTGTTTTGACACAGATTCCCAATTCGGGCATTCAGAACATGTAGCACGTTGCTGTAAGCAAGCACATTCAATTCAAAGTTGCAAGTTACAATGTAGGAACAAGTTTCTATAAGTATTTCAAAGATGCCCAGAATTGAGCTAAACTTGGTATGTCTCCAACTCCTAGAAATAACTTTATGCCCCATCTCCCTTACTTCCAGCTAGTAAGGATCACATAATTTCTAACAAAGTTTTGACACAGATTCCCAATTCGGGCATTCAGAACATATAGCACGTTGCTGTAAGCAAGTACCTTCTCAATCAAAGTTGCAAGTTACTAAGTAGGAACAAGTTTGTAAAGGTATTTCAAAGATGCCCAGAACTGAGCTAAACGTTGTATGTCTCCAACTCCTAGAAATAACTTCATGCCCCATCACCCTTACTTCCAGCTAGTAAGGATCACATAATTCCTAACAAAGTTTTGACACAGATTCCCAATTCGGGCATTCAGAACATACAGCACGTTGCTGTAAGCAAGCACATTCTCATTCAAAGTTGCAAGTTACTATGTAGGAACAAGTTTGTATAGGTATTTCAAAGATGCCCAGAACTGAGCTAAACGTTGTATGTCTCCAACTCCTCGAAATAACTTCATGACCCATCTCCCTTACTTCCAGCTAGTAAGGATCACATAATTCCTAACAAAGTTTTGACACAGATTCCCAATTCGGGCATTCAGAACATACAGCACGTTGCTGTAAGCAAGCACATTCTCATTCAAAGTTGCAAGTTACTATGTAGGAACAAGTTTGTATAGGTATTTCAAAGATGCCCAGAACTGAGCTAAACGTTGTATGTCTCCAACTCCTAGAAATAACTTCATGCCCCATCTCCCTTACTTCCAGCTAGTAAGGATCACATAATTCCTAACCAAGTTTTGACACAGATTCCCAATTCGGGCATTCAGAATATATAGCACGTTGCTGTAAGCAAGCACATTCTGATTCAAAGTTGCAAGTTACTATGTAGGAACAAGTTTGTATAGGTATTTCAAAGATGCCCAGAACTGAGCTAAACTTGGTATGTCTCCAACTCCTAGAAATAACTTCATGCCCCAACTCCCTTACTTCCAGCTAGTAAGGATCACATAATTCCTAACAAAGTTTTGACACAGATTCCCAATTCGGGCATTCAGAACATATAGCACGTTGCTGTAAGCAAGCACATTCTCATTCAAAGATGCAAGTTACTATGTAGGAACAAGTTTGTATAGGTATTTCAAAGATGCCCAGAACTGAGCTAAACTTGGTATGTGTCCAACCTCTAGAAATAACTTCATGCCCCAACTCCCTTACTTCCAGCTAGTAAGGATCACATAATTCCTAATAAAGTTTTGACACAGATCCCAATTCGGGCATTCAGAACATATAGCACGTTGCTGTAAGCAAGCACATTCTCATTCAAAGTTGCAAGTTACTATGTAGGAACAAGTTTGTATAGGTATTTCAAAGATGTCCAGAACTGAGCTAAACTTGGTATGTGTCCAACTCCTAGAAACACCTTCATACCCCATCTCACTTACTTCCAGCTAGTAAAGATCACATAATTCCTAACAAAATTTGACATAGATTCCCAATTCGGGCATTCAGAACATATAGCACGTTGCTGTAAGCAATCACATTCTCATTCAAAGTTGCAAATGACTATGTAGGAACAAGTTTGTATAGGTATTTCAAAGATGCCCAGAACTGAGCTAAACTTGGTATGTGTCCAACTCCTAGAAATAACTTCATGCCCCATCTCCCTTACTTCCAGCTAGTAAGGATCACATAATTCCTAACAAAGTTTTGACACAGATTCCCAATTCGGGCATTCAGAACATGTAGCACGTTGCTGTAAGCAAGCACATTCTCATTCTAAGTTGCAAGTTACTATGTAGGAACAAGTTTGTATAGGTATTTCAAAGATGCCCAGAACTGAGCTAAACGTTGTATGTCTCCAACTCCTAGAAATAACTTCATGCCCCATCTCACTTACTTCCAGCTAGTAAGGATCACATAATTTCTAACAATGTTTTGACACAGATTCCCAATTCGGGCATTCAGAACATATAGCACGTTGCTGTAAGCAAGCACATTCTCATTCAAAGTTGCAAGTTACTATGTAGGAACAAGTTTGTATAGGTATTTCAAAGATGCCCAGAACTGAGCTAAACTTGGTATGTCTCCAACTCCTAGAAATAACTTCATGCCCCATCTCACTTACTTCCATCTAGTAAGGATCACATAATTCCTAAAAGTGTTTTGACACAGATTCCCAATTCGGGCATTCAGAACATGTAGCACGTTGCTGTAAGCAACCACATTCTCATTCAAAGTTGCAAGTTACTATGTAGGAACAAGTTTGTATAGGTATTTCAAAGATGCCCAGAACTGAGCTAAACTTGGTATGTCTCCAACTCCTAGAAATAACTTCATGCCCCATCTCCCTTACTTCCAGCTAGTAAGGATCACATAATTCCTAACAAAGTTTTGACACTGATTCCCAATTCGGGCATTCAGAACATATAGCACGTTGCTGTAAGCAAGCACATTCTCATTCAAAGTTGCAAGTTACTATGTAGGAACAAGTTTGTATAGGTATTTCAAAGATGCCCAGAACTGAGCTAAACGTGGTATGCCTCCAATTCCTAGAAATAACTTCATGCCCCATCACCCTTACTTCCAGCTAGTAAGGATCACATAATTCCTAACAAAGATTTGACACAGATTCCCAATTCGGGCATTCAGAACATATAGCACGTTGCTGTAAGCAAGCACATTCTCATTCAAAGATGCAAGTTACTATGTAGGAACAAGTTTGTATAGGTATTTCAAAGATGCCCAGAACTGAGCTAAACTTGGTATGTGTCCAACTCCTAGAAATAACTTCATGCCCCAACTCCCTTACTTCTAGCTAGTAAGGATCACATAATTCCTAACAAAGTTTTGACACAGATTCCCAATTCGGGCATTCAGAACATATAGCACGTTGCTGTAAGCAAGCACATTCTCATTCAAAGTTGCAAGTACTATGTAGGAACAAGTTTGTATAGGTATTTCAAAGATGCCCAGAACTGAGCTAAACTTGGTATGTCTCCAACTCCTAGAAATAACTTCATGCCCCATCTCACTTACATCCAGCTGGTAATGATCACATAATTCCTAATAAAGTTTTGACACAGATTCCCAATTCGGGCATTCAGAATATATAGCACGTTGCTGTAAGCAAGCACATTCTCATTCAAAGTTGCAAGTTACTATGTAGGAACAAGTTTGTATAGGTATTTCAAAGATGTCCAGAACTGAGCTAAACTTGGTATGTGTCCAACTCCTAGAAACACCTTCATACCCCATCTCACTTACTTCCAGCTGGTAAAGATCTCATAATTCCTAACAAAATTTGACATAGATTCGAAATTCGGGCATTCAGAACATATAGCACGTTGCTGTAAGCAATCACATTCTCATTCAAAGTTGCAAGTGACTATGTAGGAACAAGTTTGTATAGGTATTTCAAAGATGCCCAGAACTGAGCTAAACTTGGTATGTGTCCAACTCCTAGAAATAACTTCATGCCCCATCTCCCTTACTTCCAGCTAGTAAGGATCACATAATTCCTAACAAAGTTTTGACACAGATTCCCAATTCGGGCATTCAGAACATGTAGCACGTTGCTGTAAGCAAGCACATTCTCATTCTAAGTTGTAAGTTACTATGTAGGAACAAGTTTTTATAGGTATTTCAAAGATGCCCAGAACTGAGCTAAACGTTGTATGTCTCCAACTCCTAGAAATAACTTCATGCCCCATCTCACTTACTTCCAGCTAGTAAGGATCACATAATTTCTAACAAAGTTTTGACACAGATTCCCAATTCGGGCATTCAGAACATATAGCACGTTGCTGTAAGCAAGCACATTCTCATTCAAAGTTGCAAGTTACTATGTAGGAACAAGTTTGTATAGGTATTTCAAAGATGCCCAGAACTGAGCTAAACTTGGTATGTCTCCAACTCCTAGAAATAACTTCATGCCCCATCTCCCTTACTTCCATCTAGAAAGGATCACATAATTCCTAAAAGTGTTTTGACACAGATTCCCAATTCGGGCATTCAGAACATGTAGCACGTTGCTGTAAGCAAGCACATTCTCATTCAAAGTTGCAAGTTACTATGTAGGAACAAGTTTGTATAGGTATTTCAAAGATGCCCAGAACTGAGCTAAACGTTGTATGTCTCAAATTCCTAGAAATAACTTCATGCCCCATCTCACTTACTTCCAGCTAGTAAGGATCACATAATTTCTAACAAAGTTTTGACACAGATTCCCAATTCGCGCATTCAGAACATATAGCACGTTGCTGTAAGCAAGCACATTCTCATTCAAAGTTGCAAGTTACTATGTAGGAACAAGTTTGTATAGGAATTTCAAAGATGCCCAGAACTGAGCTAAACGTTGTATGTCTCCAACTCCTACAAATAACTTCATGCCCAATCTCCCTTACTTCCAGCTAGTAAGGATCACATAATTCCTAACAAAGTTTTGACACAGATTCCCAATTCGGGCATTCAGAACATATAGCACGTTGATGTAAGCAAGCACATTCTCATTCAAAGTTGCAAGTTACTATGTAGGAACAAGTTTGTATAGGTATTTCAAAGATGCCCAGAACTGAGCTAAACTTGGTATGTCTCCAACTCCTAGAAATAACTTCATGCCCCATCTCCCTTACTTCCAGCTAGTAAGGATCACATAATTCCTAACAAAGTTTTGACACAGATTCCCAATTCGGGCATTCAGAACATGTAGCACGTTGCTGTAAGCAAGCACATTCAATTCAAAGTTGCAAGTTACAATGTAGGAACAAGTTTGTATAATTATTTCAAAGATGCCCAGAACTGAGCTAAACTTGGTATGTCTCCAACTCCTAGAAATAACTTCATGCCCCATCTCCCTTACTTCCATCTAGTAAGGATCACATAATTCCTAAAAGTGTTTTGACACAGATTCCCAATTCGGGCATTCAGAACATGTAGCACGTTGCTGTAAGCAAGCACATTCTCATTCAAAGTTGCAAGTTACTATGTAGGAACAAGTTTGTATAGGTATTTCAAAGATGCCCAGAACTGAGCTAAACGTTGTATGTCTCCAATTCCTAGAAATAACTTCATGCCCCATCTCCCTTACTTCCAGCTAGTAAGGATCACATAATTCCTAACAAATTTTTGACACAGATTCCCAATTCGGGCATTCAGAACATGTAGCACGTTGCTGTAAGCAAGCACATTCTCATTCTAAGTTGCAAGTTACTATGTAGGAACAAGTTTGTATAGGTATTTCAAAGATGCCCAGAACTGAGCTAAACGTTGTATGTCTCCAACTCCTAGAAATAACTTCATGCCCCATCTCACTTACTTCCAGCTAGTAAGGATCACATAATTTCTAACAATGTTTTGACACAGATTCCCAATTCGGGCATTCAGAACATATAGCACGTTGCTGTAAGCAAGCACATTCTCATTCAAAGTTGCAAGTTACTATGTAGGAACAAGTTTGTATAGGTATTTCAAAGATGCCCAGAACTGAGCTAAACTTGGTATGTCTCCAACTCCTAGAAATAACTTCATGCCCCATCTCACTTACTTCCATCTAGTAAGGATCACATAATTCCTAAAAGTGTTTTGACACAGATTCCCAATTCGGGCATTCAGAACATGTAGCACGTTGCTGTAAGCAACCACATTCTCATTCAAAGTTGCAAGTTACTATGTAGGAACAAGTTTGTATAGGTATTTCAAAGATGCCCAGAACTGAGCTAAACTTGGTATGTCTCCAACTCCTAGAAATAACTTCATGCCCCATCTCCCTTACTTCCAGCTAGTAAGGATCACATAATTCCTAACAAAGTTTTGACACTGATTCCCAATTCGGGCATTCAGAACATATAGCACGTTGCTGTAAGCAAGCACATTCTCATTCAAAGTTGCAAGTTACTATGTAGGAACAAGTTTGTATAGGTATTTCAAAGATGCCCAGAACTGAGCTAAACGTGGTATGCCTCCAACTCCTAGAAATAACTTCATGCCCCATCACCCTTACTTCCAGCTAGTAAGGATCACATAATTCCTAACAAAGTTTTGACACAGATTCCCAATTCGGGCATTCAGAACATATAGCACGTTGCTGTAAGCAAGCACATTCTCATTCAAAGATGCAAGTTACTATGTAGGAACAAGTTTGTATAGGTATTTCAAAGATGCCCAGAACTGAGCTAAACTTGGTATGTGTCCAACTCCTAGAAATAACTTCATGCCCCAACTCCCTTACTTCTAGCTAGTAAGGATCACATAATTCCTAACAAAGTTTTGACACAGATTCCCAATTCGGGCATTCAGAACATATAGCACGTTGCTGTAAGCAAGCACATTCTCATTCAAAGTTGCAAGTACTATGTAGGAACAAGTTTGTATAGGTATTTCAAAGATGCCCAGAACTGAGCTAAACTTGGTATGTCTCCAACTCCTAGAAATAACTTCATGCCCCATCTCACTTACTTCCAGCTGGTAATGATCACATAATTCCTAATAAAGTTTTGACACAGATTCCCAATTCGGGCATTCAGAATATATAGCACGTTGCTGTAAGCAAGCACATTCTCATTCAAAGTTGCAAGTTACTATGTAGGAACAAGTTTGTATAGGTATTTCAAAGATGTCCAGAACTGAGCTAAACTTGGTATGTGTCCAACTCCTAGAAACACCTTCATACCCCATCTCACTTACTTCCAGCTGGTAAAGATCTCATAATTCCTAACAAAATTTGACATAGATTCGAAATTCGGGCATTCAGAACATATAGCACGTTGCTGTAAGCAATCACATTCTCATTCAAAGTTGCAAGTGACTATGTAGGAACAAGTTTGTATAGGTATTTCAAAGATGCCCAGAACTGAGCTAAACTTGGTATGTGTCCAACTCCTAGAAATAACTTCATGCCCCATCTCCCTTACTTCCAGCTAGTAAGGATCACATAATTCCTAACAAAGTTTTGACACAGATTCCCAATTCGGGCATTCAGAACATGTAGCACGTTGCTGTAAGCAAGCACATTCTCATTCTAAGTTGTAAGTTACTATGTAGGAACAAGTTTTTATAGGTATTTCAAAGATGCCCAGAACTGAGCTAAACGTTGTATGTCTCCAACTCCTAGAAATAACTTCATGCCCCATCTCACTTACTTCCAGCTAGTAAGGATCACATAATTTCTAACAAAGTTTTGACACAGATTCCCAATTCGGGCATTCAGAACATATAGCACGTTGCTGTAAGCAAGCACATTCTCATTCAAAGTTGCAAGTTACTATGTAGGAACAAGTTTGTATAGGTATTTCAAAGATGCCCAGAACTGAGCTAAACTTGGTATGTCTCCAACTCCTAGAAATAACTTCATGCCCCATCTCCCTTACTTCCATCTAGAAAGGATCACATAATTCCTAAAAGTGTTTTGACACAGATTCCCAATTCGGGCATTCAGAACATGTAGCACGTTGCTGTAAGCAAGCACATTCTCATTCAAAGTTGCAAGTTACTATGTAGGAACAAGTTTGTATAGGTATTTCAAAGATGCCCAGAACTGAGCTAAACGTTGTATGTCTCAAATTCCTAGAAATAACTTTCTGCCCCATCTCACTTACTTCCAGCTAGTAAGGATCACATAATTTCTAACAAAGTTTTGACACAGATTCCCAATTCGCGCATTCAGAACATATAGCACGTTGCTGTAAGCAAGCACATTCTCATTCAAAGTTGCAAGTTACTATGTAGGAACAAGTTTGTATAGGAATTTCAAAGATGCCCAGAACTGAGCTAAACGTTGTATGTCTCCAACTCCTACAAATAACTTCATGCCCAATCTCCCTTACTTCCAGCTAGTAAGGATCACATAATTCCTAACAAAGTTTTGACACAGATTCCCAATTCGGGCATTCAGAACATATAGCACGTTGATGTAAGCAAGCACATTCTCATTCAAAGTTGCAAGTTACTATGTAGGAACAAGTTTGTATAGGTATTTCAAAGATGCCCAGAACTGAGCTAAACTTGGTATGTCTCCAACTCCTAGAAATAACTTCATGCCCCATCTCCCTTACTTCCAGCTAGTAAGGATCACATAATTCCTAACAAAGTTTTGACACAGATTCCCAATTCGGGCATTCAGAACATGTAGCACGTTGCTGTAAGCAAGCACATTCAATTCAAAGTTGCAAGTTACAATGTAGGAACAAGTTTGTATAATTATTTCAAAGATGCCCAGAACTGAGCTAAACTTGGTATGTCTCCAACTCCTAGAAATAACTTCATGCCCCATCTCCCTTACTTCCATCTAGTAAGGATCACATAATTCCTAAAAGTGTTTTGACACAGATTCCCAATTCGGGCATTCAGAACATGTAGCACGTTGCTGTAAGCAAGCACATTCTCATTCAAAGTTGCAAGTTACTATGTAGGAACAAGTTTGTATAGGTATTTCAAAGATGCCCAGAACTGAGCTAAACATTGTATGTCTCCAATTCCTAGAAATAACTTCATGCCCCATCTCACTTACTTCCAGCTAGTAAGGATCACATAATTTCTAACAAAGTTTTGACACAGATTCCCAATTCGCGCATTCAGAACATATAGCACGTTGCTGTAAGCAAGCACATTCTCATTCAAAGTTGCAAGTTACTATGTAGGAACAAGTTTGTATAGGAATTTCAAAGATGCCCAGAACTGAGCTAAACGTTGTATGTCTCCAACTCCTAGAAATAACTTCATGCCCAATCTCCCTTACTTCCAGCTAGTAAGGATCACATAATTCCTAACAAAGTTTTGACACAGATTCCCAATTCGGGCATTCAGAACATATAGCACGTTGATGTAAGCAAGCACATTCTCATTCAAAGTTGCAAGTTACTATGTAGGAACAAGTTTGTATAGGTATTTCAAAGATGCCCAGAACTGAGCTAAACTTGGTATGTCTCCAACTCCTAGAAATAACTTCATGCCCCATCTCCCTTACTTCCAGCTAGTAAGGATCACATAATTCCTAACAAAGTTTTGACACAGATTCCCAATTCGGGCATTCAGAACATGTAGCACGTTGCTGTAAGCAAGCACATTCAATTCAAAGTTGCAAGTTACAATGTAGGAACAAGTTTGTATAAGTATTTCAAAGATGCCCAGAATTGAGCTAAACTTGGTATGTCTCCAACTCCTAGAAATAACTTTATGCCCCATCTCCCTTACTTCCAGCTAGTAAGGATCACATAATTTCTAACAAAGTTTTGACACAGATTCCCAATTCGGGCATTCAGAACATATAGCACGTTGCTGTAAGCAAGTACCTTCTCATTCAAAGTTGCAAGTTACTAAGTAGGAACAAGTTTGTAAAGGTATTTCAAAGATGCCCAGAACTGAGCTAAACGTTGTATGTCTCCAACTCCTAGAAATAACTTCATGCCCCATCACCCTTACTTCCAGCTAGTAAGGATCACATAATTCCTAACAAAGTTTTGACAAAGATTCCCAATTCGGGCATTCAGAACATACAGCACGTTGCTGTAAGCAAGCACATTCTCATTCAAAGTTGCAAGTTACTATGTAGGAACAAGTTTGTATAGGTATTTCAAAGATGCCCAGAACTGAGCTAAACGTTGTATGTCTCCAACTCCTAGAAATAACTTCATGACCCATCTCCCTTACTTCCAGCTAGTAAGGATCACATAATTCCTAACAAAGTTTTGACACAGATTCCCAATTCGGGCATTCAGAACATACAGCACGTTGCTGTAAGCAAGCACATTCTCATTCAAAGTTGCAAGTTACTATGTAGGAACAAGTTTGTATAGGTATTTCAAAGATGCCCAGAACTGAGCTAAACTTGGTATGTGTCCAACCTCTAGAAATAACTTCATGCCCCAACTCCCTTACTTCCAGCTAGTAAGGATCACATAATTCCTAACAAAGTTTTGACACAGATTCCCAATTCGGGCATTCAGAACATATAGCACGTTGCTGTAAGCAAGCACATTCTCATTCAAAGTTGCAAGTACTATGTAGGAACAAGTTTGTATAGGTATTTCAAAGATGCCCAGAACTGAGCTAAACTTGGTATGTCTCCAACTCCTAGAAATAACTTCATGCCCCATCTCCCTTACTTCCAGCTAGTAAGGATCACATAATTCCTAACAAAGTTTTGACACAGATTCCCAATTCGGGCATTCAGAACATGTAGCACGTTGCTGTAAGCAAGCACATTCTCATTCTAAGTTGCAAGTTACTATGTAGGAACAAGTTTTTATAGGTATTTCAAAGATGCCCAGAACTGAGCTAAACGTTGTATGTCTCCAACTCCTAGAAATAACTTCATGCCCCATCTCACTTACTTCCAGCTAGTAAGGATCACATAATTTCTAACAAAGTTTTGACACAGATTCCCAATTCGGGCATTCAGAACATATAGCACGTTGCTGTAAGCAAGCACATTCTCATTCAAAGTTGCAAGTTACTATGTAGGAACAAGTTTGTATAGGTATTTCAAAGATGCCCAGAACTTAGCTAAACTTGGTATGTCTCCAACTCCTAGAAATAACTTCATGCCCCATCTCCCTTACTTCCATCCAGTAAGGATCACATAATTCCTAAAAGTGTTTTGACACAGATTCCCAATTCGGGCATTCAGAACATGTAGCACGTTGCTGTAAGCAAGCACATTCTCATTCAAAGTTGCAAGTTACTATGTAGGAACAAGTTTGTATAGGTATTTCAAAGAGGCCCAGAACTGAGCTAAACGTTGTATGTCTCCAATTCCTAGAAATAACTTCATGCCCCATCTCACTTACTTCCAGCTAGTAAGGATCACATAATTTCTAACAAAGTTTTGACACAGATTCCCAATTCGCGCATTCAGAACATATAGCACGTTGCTGTAAGCAAGCACATTCTGATTCAAAGTTGCAAGTTACTATGTAGGAACAAGTTTGTATAGGACTTTGAAAGATGCCCGGAACTGAGCTGAAGTTTGTATGTCTCCAACTCCTAGAAATAACTTCATGCCCCATCACCCTTACTTCCAGCTAGTGAGGATCACATAATTCCTAACAAAGTTTTGACACAGATTCCCAATTCGGGCATTCAGAACATATAGCACGTTGCTGTAAGCAAGCACATTCTCATTCAAAGTTGCAAGTTACTAAGTAGGAACAAGATTGTATAGGAATTTCAAAGATGCCCAGAACTGAGCTAAACGTTGTATGTCTCCAACTCCTAGAAATAACTTCATGCCCAATCTCCCTTACTTCCAGCTAGTAAGGATCACATAATTCCTAACAAAGTTTTGACACAGATTCCCAATTCGGGCATTCAGAACATATAGCACGTTGCTGTAAGCAAGCACATTCTCATTCAAAGTTGCAAGTTACTATGTAGGAACAAGTTTGTATAGGTATTTCAAAGATGCCCAGAACTGAGCTAAACTTGGTATGTGTCCAACCTCTAGAAATAACTTCATGCCCCAACTCCCTTACTTCCAGCTAGTAAGGATCACATAATTCCTAACAAAGTTTTGACACAGATTCCCAATTCGGACATTCAGAACATATAGCACGTTGCTGTAAGCAAGCACATTCTCATTCAAAGTTGCAAGTTACTATGTAGGAACAAGTTTGTATAGGTATTTAAAAGATGCCCAGAACTGAGCTAACCGATGTATGTCTCCAACTCCTAGAAATAACTTCATGCCCGATCTCCCTTACTTCCAGCTGGTAAGGATCACATAATTCCTAACAAAGTTTTGACACAGATTCCCAATTCGGGCATTCAGAACATATAGCACGTTGCTGTAAGCAAGCACATTCTCATTCAAAGTTGCAAGTTACTATGTAGGAACAAGTTTGTATAGGTATTTCAAAGATGCCCAGAACTGAGCTAACCGTTGTATGTCTCCAACTCCTAGAAATAACTTCATGCCCCATCTCCCTTACTTCCAGCTAGTAAGGATCACATAATTCCTAACAAAGTTTTGACACAGATTCCCAATTCGGGCATTCAGATCATATAGCACGTTGCTGTAAGCAAGCACATTCTCATTCAAAGTTGCAAGTTACTATGTAGGAACAAGTTTGTATAGGTATTTCATAGATGCCCAGAACTTAGCTAAACTTGGTATGTGTCCAACCTCTAGAAATAACTTCATGCCCCAACTCCCTTACTTCCAGCTAGCAAGGATCACATAATTCCTAACAAAGTTTTGACACAGATTCCCAATTCGGGCATTCAGAACATACAGCACGTTGCTGTAAGCAAGCACATTCTCATTCAAAGTTGCACGTTACTATGTAGGAACAAGTTTGTATAGGTATTTCAAAGATGCCCAGAACTGAGCTAAACTTGGTATGTGTCCAACTCCTCGAAATAACTTCATGCCCCAACTCCCTTACTTCCAGCTAGTAAGGATCACATAATTCCTAACAAAGTTTTGACACAGATTCCCAATTCGGGCATTCAGAACATATAGCACGTTGCTGTAAGCAAGCACATTCTCATTCAAAGTTGCAAGTTACTATGTAGGAACAAGTTTGTATAGGTATTTCAAAGATGCCCAGAACTGAGCTAAACGTTGTATGTCTCCAACTCCTAGAAATAACTTCATGCCCCATCTCCCTTACTTCCAGCTAGTAAGGATCACATAATTCCTAACAAAGTTTTGACACAGATTCCCAATTCGGGCATTCAGAACATATAGCACGTTGCTGTAAGTAAGCACATTCTCATTCAAAGTTGCAAGTTACTATGTAGGAACAAGTTTGTATAGGTATTTCAAAGATGCCCAGAACTGAGCTAAAAGTTGTATGTCTCCAACTCCTAGAAGTAACTTCATGCCCCATCTCCCTTACTTCCAGCTAGTAAGGATCACATAATTCCTAACAAAGTTTTGACACAGATTCCCAATTCGGGCATTCAGAACATATAGCACGTTGCCTCTAAGCAAGCACATTCTCATTCAAAGTTGCAAGTTACTATGTAGGAACAAGTTTTTATAGGTATTTCAAAGATGCCCAGAACTGAGCTAAACTTGGTATGTGTCCAACTCCTAGAAATAACTTCATGCCCCATCTCCCTTACTTCCAGCTAGTAAGGATCACATAATTAATAACAAAGATTTGACACAGATTCCCAATTCGGGCATTCAGAACATGTAGCACGTTGCTGTAAGCAAGCACATTCTCATTCTAAGTTGCAAGTTACTATGTAGGAACAAGTTTTTATAGGTATTTCAAAGATGCCCAGAACTGAGCTAAACGTTGTATGTCTCCAACTCCTAGAAATAACTTCATGCCCCATCTCCCTTACTTCCAGCTAGTAAGGATCACATAATTCCTAACAAAGTTTTCACACAGATTCCCAATTCGGGCATTCAGAACATGTAGCACGTTGCTGTAAGCAAGCACATTCAATTCAAAGTTGCAAGTTACAATGAGGAACAAGTTTGTATAGGTATTTCAAAGATGCCCAGAATTGAGCTAAACTTGGTATGTCTCCAACTCCTAGAAATAACTTCATGCTCCATCTCCCTTACTTCCAGCTAGTAAGGATCACATAATTTCTAACAAAGTTTTGACACAGATTCCCAATTCGGGCATTCAGAACATATAGCACGTTGCTGTAAGCAAGTACCTTCTCATTCAAAGTTGCAAGTTACTAAGTAGGAACAAGTTTGTAAAGGTATTTCAAAGATGCCCAGAACTGAGCTAAACGTTGTATGTCTCCAACTCCTAGAAATAACTTCATGCCCAATCTCCCTTACTTCCAGCTAGTAAGGATCACATAATTCCTAACAAAGTTTTGACACAGATTCCCAATTCGGGCATTCAGAACATATAGCACGTTGCTGTAAGCAAGCACATTCTCATTCAAAGTTGCAAGTTACTATGTAGGAACAAGTTTGTATAGGTATTTCAAAGATGCCCAGAACTGAGCTAAACTTGGTATGTGTCCAACCTCTAGAAATAACTTCATGCCCCAACTCCCTTACTTCCAGCTAGTAAGGATCACATAATTCCTAACAAAGTTTTGACACAGATTCCCAATTCGGACATTCAGAACATATAGCACGTTGCTGTAAGCAAGCACATTCTCATTCAAAGTTGCAAGTTACTATGTAGGAACAAGTTTGTATAGGTATTTAAAAGATGCCCAGAACTGAGCTAACCGATGTATGTCTCCAACTCCTAGAAATAACTTCATGCCCGATCTCCCTTACTTCCAGCTGGTAAGGATCACATAATTCCTAACAAAGTTTTGACACAGATTCCCAATTCGGGCATTCAGAACATATAGCACGTTGCTGTAAGCAAGCACATTCTCATTCAAAGTTGCAAGTTACTATGTAGGAACAAGTTTGTATAGGTATTTCAAAGATGCCCAGAACTGAGCTAACCGTTGTATGTCTCCAACTCCTAGAAATAACTTCATGCCCCATCTCCCTTACTTCCAGCTAGTAAGGATCACATAATTCCTAACAAAGTTTTGACACAGATTCCCAATTCGGGCATTCAGATCATATAGCACGTTGCTGTAAGCAAGCACATTCTCATTCAAAGTTGCAAGTTACTATGTAGGAACAAGTTTGTATAGGTATTTCATAGATGCCCAGAACTTAGCTAAACTTGGTATGTGTCCAACCTCTAGAAATAACTTCATGCCCCAACTCCCTTACTTCCAGCTAGCAAGGATCACATAATTCCTAACAAAGTTTTGACACAGATTCCCAATTCGGGCATTCAGAACATACAGCACGTTGCTGTAAGCAAGCACATTCTCATTCAAAGTTGCACGTTACTATGTAGGAACAAGTTTGTATAGGTATTTCAAAGATGCCCAGAACTGAGCTAAACGTTGTATGTCTCCAACTCCTAGAAATAACTTCATGCCCCATCTCCCTTACTTCCAGCTAGTAAGGATCACATAATTCCTAACAAAGTTTTGACACAGATTCCCAATTCGGGCATTCAGAACATATAGCACGTTGCTGTAAGTAAGCACATTCTCATTCAAAGTTGCAAGTTACTATGTAGGAACAAGTTTGTATAGGTATTTCAAAGATGCCCAGAACTGAGCTAAAAGTTGTATGTCTCCAACTCCTAGAAGTAACTTCATGCCCCATCTCCCTTACTTCCAGCTAGTAAGGATCACATAATTCCTAACAAAGTTTTGACACAGATTCCCAATTCGGGCATTCAGAACATATAGCACGTTGCCTCTAAGCAAGCACATTCTCATTCAAAGTTGCAAGTTACTATGTAGGAACAAGTTTTTATAGGTATTTCAAAGATGCCCAGAACTGAGCTAAACTTGGTATGTGTCCAACTCCTAGAAATAACTTCATGCCCCATCTCCCTTACTTCCAGCTAGTAAGGATCACATAATTAATAACAAAGATTTGACACAGATTCCCAATTCGGGCATTCAGAACATGTAGCACGTTGCTGTAAGCAAGCACATTCTCATTCTAAGTTGCAAGTTACTATGTAGGAACAAGTTTTTATAGGTATTTCAAAGATGCCCAGAACTGAGCTAAACGTTGTATGTCTCCAACTCCTAGAAATAACTTCATGCCCCATCTCCCTTACTTCCAGCTAGTAAGGATCACATAATTCCTAACAAAGTTTTCACACAGATTCCCAATTCGGGCATTCAGAACATGTAGCACGTTGCTGTAAGCAAGCACATTCAATTCAAAGTTGCAAGTTACAATGAGGAACAAGTTTGTATAGGTATTTCAAAGATGCCCAGAATTGAGCTAAACTTGGTATGTCTCCAACTCCTAGAAATAACTTCATGCTCCATCTCCCTTACTTCCAGCTAGTAAGGATCACATAATTTCTAACAAAGTTTTGACACAGATTCCCAATTCGGGCATTCAGAACATATAGCACGTTGCTGTAAGCAAGTACCTTCTCATTCAAAGTTGCAAGTTACTAAGTAGGAACAAGTTTGTAAAGGTATTTCAAAGATGCCCAGAACTGAGTTAAACGTTGTATGTCTCCAACTCCTAGAAATAACTTCATGCCCCATCACCCTTACTTCCAGCTAGTAAGGATCACATAATTCCTAACAAAGTTTTGACACAGATTCCCAATTCGGGCATTCAGAACATACAGCACGTTGCTGTAAGCAAGCACATTCTCATTCAAAGTTGCAAGTTACTATGTAGGAACAAGTTTGTATAGGTATTTCAAAGATGCCCAGAAGTGAGCTAAACGTTGTATGTCTCCAACTCCTCGAAATAACTTCATGACCCATCTCCCTTACTTCCAGCTAGTAAGGATCACATAATTCCTAACAAAGTTTTGACACAGATTCCCAATTCGGGCATTCAGAACATACAGCACGTTGCTGTAAGCAAGCACATTCTCATTCAAAGTTGCAAGTTACTATGTAGGAACAAGTTTGTATAGGTATTTCAAAGATGCCCAGAACTGAGCTAAACGTTGTATGTCTCCAACTCCTAGAAATAACTTCATGCCCCATCTCCCTTACTTCCAGCTAGTAAGGATCACATAATTCCTAACCAAGTTTTGACACACATTCCCAATTCGGGCATTCAGAATATATAGCACGTTGCTGTAAGCAAGCACATTCTGATTCAAAGTTGCAAGTTACTATGTAGGAACAAGTTTGTATAGGTATTTCAAAGATGCCCAGAACTGAGCTAAACTTGGTATGTCTCCAACTCCTAGAAATAACTTCATGCCCCAACTCCCTTACTTCCAGCTAGTAAGGATCACATAATTCCTAACAAAGTTTTGACACAGATTCCCAATTCGGGCATTCAGAACATATAGCACGTTGCTGTAAGCAAGCACATTCTCATTCAAAGATGCAAGTTACTATGTAGGAACAAGTTTGTATAGGTATTTCAAAGATGCCCAGAACTGAGCTAAACTTGGTATGTGTCCAACCTCTAGAAATAACTTCATGCCCCAACTCCCTTACTTCCAGCTAGTAAGGATCACATAATTCCTAACAAAGTTTTGACACAGATTCCCAATTCGGGCATTCAGAACATATAGCACGTTGCTGTAAGCAAGCACATTCTCATTCAAAGTTGCAAGTACTATGTAGGAACAAGTTTGTATAGGTATTTCAAAGATGCCCAGAACTGAGCTAAACTTGGTATGTCTCCAACTCCTAGAAATAACTTCATGCCCCATCTCACTTACTTCCAGCTAGTAATGATCACATAATTCCTAATAAAGTTTTGACACAGGTTCCCAATTCGGGCATTCAGAACATATAGCACGTTGCTGTAAGCAAGCACATTCTCATTCAAAGTTGCAAGTTACTATGTAGGAAAAAGTTTGTATATGTATTTCAAAGATGTCCAGAACTGAGCTAAACTTGGTATGTGTCCAACTCCTAGAAACACCTTCATACCCCATCTCACTTACTTCCAGCTAGTAAAGATCACATAATTCCTAACAAAATTTGACATAGATTCCAAATTCGGGCATTCAGAACATATAGCACGTTGCTGTAAGCAATCACATTCTCATTCAAAGTTGCAAGTGACTATGTAGGAACAAGTTTGTATAGGTATTTCAAAGATGCCCAGAACTGAGCTAAACTTGGTATGTGTCCAACTCCTAGAAATAACTTCATGCCCCATCTCCCTTACTTCCAGCTAGTAAGGATCACATAATTCCTAACAAAGTTTTGACACAGATTCCCAATTCGGGCATTCAGAACATGTAGCACGTTGCTGTAAGCAAGCACATTCTCATTCTAAGTTGCAAGTTACTATGTAGGAACAAGTTTTTATAGGAATTTCAAAGATGCCCAGAACTGAGCTAAACGTTGTATGTCTCCAACTCCTAGAAATAACTTCATGCCCCATCACCCTTACTTCCAGCTAGTAAGGATCACATAATTCCTAACAAAGTTTTGACACAGATTCCCAATTCGGGCATTCAGAACATACAGCACGTTGCTGTAAGCAAGCACATTCTCATTCAAAGTTGCAAGTTACTATGTAGGAACAAGTTTGTATAGGTATTTCAAAGATGCCCAGAACTGAGCTAAACGTTGTATGTCTCCAACTCCTCGAAATAACTTCATGCCCCATCTCCCTTACTTCCAGCTAGTAAGGATCACATAATTCCTAACAAAGTTTTGACACAGATTCCCAATTCGGGCATTCAGAACATATAGCACGTTGCTGTAAGCAAGCACATTCTCATTCAAAGTTGCAAGTTACTATGTAGGAACAAGTTTGTATAGGTATTTCAAAGATGCCCAGAACTGAGCTAAACGTTGTATGTCTCCAACTCCTAGAAATAACTTCATGCCCCATCTCCCTTACTTCCAGCTAGTAAGGATCACATAATTCCTAACCAAGTTTTGACACAGATTCCCAATTCGGGCATTCAGAATATATAGCACGTTGCTGTAAGCAAGCACATTCTGATTCAAAGTTGCAAGTTACTATGTAGGAACAAGTTTGTATAGGTATTTCAAAGATGCCCAGAACTGAGCTAAACTTGGTATGTCTCCAACTCCTAGAAATAACTTCATGCCCCAACTCCCTTACTTCCAGCTAGTAAGGATCACATAATTCCTAACAAAGTTTTGACACAGATTCCCAATTCGGGCATTCAGAACATATAGCACGTTGCTGTAAGCAAGCACATTCTCATTCAAAGTTGCAAGTTACTATGTAGGAACAAGTTAGTATAGGTATTTCAAAGATGCCCAGAACTGAGCTAAACTTGGTATGTGTCCAACCTCTAGAAATAACTTCATGCCCCAACTCCCTTACTTCCAGCTTTTAAGGATCACATAATTCCTAACAAAGTTTTGACACAGATTCCCAATTCGGGCATTCAGAACATATAGCACGTTGCTGTAAGCAAGCACATTCTCATTCAAATTTGCAAGTACTATGTAGGAACAAGTTTGTATAGGTATTTCAAAGATGCCCAGAACTGAGCTAAACTTGGTATGTCTCCAACTCCTAGAAATAACTTCATGCCCCATCTCACTTACTTCCAGCTAGTAAGGATCACATAATTCCTAACAAAGTTTTGACACAGATTCCCAATTCGGGCATTCAGAACATATAGCACGTTGCTGTAAGCAAGCACATTCTCATTCAAAGTTGCAAGTTACTATGTAGGAACAAGTTTGTATAGGTATTTCAAAGATGTCCAGAACTGAGCTAAACTTGGTATGTGTCCAACTCCTAGAAATACCTTCATACCCCATCTCACTTACTTCCAGCTAGTAAGGATCACATAATTCCTAACAAAATTTGACATAGATTCCCGATTCGGCCATTCAGAACATATAGCACGTTGCTGTAAGCAATCACATTCTCATTCAAAGTTGCAAGTTACTATGTAGGAACAAGTTTGTATAGGTATTTCAAAGATGCCCAGAACTGAGCTAAACTTGGTATGTGTCCACCTCCTAGAAATATCTTCATGCCCCATCTCCCTTACTTCCAGCTAGTAAGGATCACATAATTCCTAACAAAGTTTTGACACAGGTTCCCAATTCGGGCATTCAGAACATGTAGCACGTTGCTGTAAGCAAGCAAATTCAATTCAAAGTTGCAAGTTACTATGTAGGAACAAGTTTGTATAGGTATTTCAAAGATGCCCAGAACTGAGCTAAATGTTGTATGTCTCCAACTCCTGGAAATAACTTCATGCCCAATCTCCCTTACTTCCAGCTAGTAAGGATCACATAATTCCTAACAAAGTTTTGACACAGATTCCCAATTCGGGCATTCAGAACATGTAGCACGTTGCTGTAAGCAAGCACATTCTCATACAAAGTTGCAAGTTACTATGTAGGAACAAGTTTGTAAAGGTATTTCAAAGATGCCCAGAACTGAGCTAAACGTAGTATGTGTCCAATTCCTAGAAATAACTTCATGCCCCATCTCCCTTACTTCCAGCTAGTAAGGATCACATAATTCCTAACAAAGTTTTGACACAGATTCCCAATTCGGGCATTCAGAACATACAGCACGTTGCTGTAAGCAAGCACATTCTCATTGAAAGTTGCAAGTTACTATGTAGGAACAAGTTTGTATAGGTATTTCAAAGATGCCCAGAACTGTGCTAAACTTGGTATGTGTCCAACTCCTAGAAATACCTTCATACCCCAACTCCCTTACTTCCAGCTAGTAAGGATCACATAATTCCTAACAAATTTTGACACAGATTCCCAATTCGGGCATTCAGAACATATAGCTCGTTGCTGTAAGCAAGCACATTCTCATTCAAAGTTGCAAGTTACTATGTAGGAACAAGTTTGTATAGGACTTTCAAAAATGCCCAGAACTGAGCTAAACTTGGTATGTGTCCAACCTCTAGAAATAACTTCATGCCCCAACTCCATTACTTCCAACTAGCAAGGATCACATAATTCCTAACAATGATTTGACACAGATTCCCAATTCGGGCATTCAGAACATATAGCAAGTTGCTGTAAGCAAGCACATTCTCATTCAAAGTTGAAAGTTACTATGTAGGAACAAGTTTGTATAGGTATTTCAAAGATGCCCAGAACTGAGCTAAACGTTGTATGTCTCCAACTCCCAGAAATATCTTCATGCCCCATTTCACTTACTTCCAGCTAGTAAGGATCACATAATTCCTAACAAAGTTATGACACAGATTCCCAATTCGGGCATTCAGAACATATAGCACGTTGCTGTAAGCAAGCACATTCTCATTCAAAGTTGCAAGATACTATGTAGGAACAAGCGTGAATAGGACTTTCAAAGATGCCCAGAACTGAGCTATACGTTGTATGTCTCCAACTCCTAGAAATAACTTCATGCCCCATCTCCCTTACTTCCAGCTAGTAAGGATCACATAATTCCTAAAAGTGTTTTGACACAGATTCCCAATTCGGGCATTCAGAACCTATAGCACGTTGCTGTAAGCAAGCACATTCAATTCAAAGTTGCAAGTTACTATGTAGGAACAAGTTTGTATAGGTATTTCAAAGATGCCCAGAATTGAGCTAAACGTTGTATGTCTCCAACTCCTAGAAATAACTTCATGCCCCATCTCCCTTACTTCCAGCTAGTAAGGATCACATAATTCCTAACAAAGTTTTGACACAGATTCCCAATTCGGGCATTCAGAATATATAGCACGTTGCTGTAAGCAAGCACATTCTGATTCAAAGTTGCAAGTTACTATGTAGGAACAAGTTTGTATAGGTATTTCAAAGATGCCCAGAACTGAGCTAAACTTGGTATGTCTCCAACTCCTAGAAATAACTTCATGCCCCAACTCCCTTACTTCCAGCTAGTAAGGACCACATAATTCCTAACAAAGTTTTGACACAGATTCCCAATTCGGGCATTCAGAACATATAGCACGTTGCTGTAAGCAAGCACATTCTCATTCAAAGTTGCAAGTTACTATGTAGGAACAAGTTTGTATAGGTATTTCAAAGATGCCCAGAACTGAGCTAAACTTGGTATGTCTCCAACCTCTAGAAATAACTTCATGCCCCAACTCCCTTACTTCCAGCTAGTAAGGATCACATAATTCCTAACAAAGTTTTGACACAGATTCCCAATTCGGGCATTCAGAACATATAGCACGTTGCTGTAAGCAAGCACATTCTCTTTCAAAGTTGCAAGTACTATGTAGGAACAAGTTTGTATAGGTATTTCAAAGATGCCCAGAACTGAGCTAAACCTTGTATGTCTCCAACTCCTAGAAATAACTTCATGCCCCATCTCACTTACTTCCAGCTAGTAAGGATCACATAATTCCTAACAAAGTTTTGACACAGATTCCCAATTCGGGCATTCAGAACATATAGCACGTTGCTGTAAGCAAGCACATTCTCATTCAAAGTTGCAAGTTACTATGTAGGAACAAGTTTGTATAGGTATTTCAAGGATGTCCAGAACTGAGCTAAACTTGGTATGTGTCCAACTCCTAGAAATACCTTCATACCCATTCTCACTTACTTCCAGCTAGTAAGGATCACATAATTCCTAACAAAATTTGACATAGATTCCCGATTCGGGCATTCAGAACATATAGCACGTTGCTGTAAGCAATCACATTCTCATTCAAAGTTGCAAGTTACTATGTAGGAACAAGTTTGTATAGGTATTTCAAAGATGCCCAGAACTGAGCTAAACTTGGTATGTGTCCAACTCCTAGAAATAACTTCATGCCCCATCTCCCTTACTTCCAGCTAGTAAGGATCACATAATTCCTAACAAACTTTTGACACAGATTCCCAATTCGGGCATTCAGAACATGTAGCACGTTGCTGTAAGCAAGCAAATTCAATTCAAAGTTGCAAGTTACTATGTAGGAACAAGTTTGTATAGGTATTTCAAAGATGCCCAGAACTGAGCTAAATGTTGTATGTCTCCAACTCCTGGAAATAACTTCATGCCCAATCTCCCTTACTTCCAGCTAGTAAGGATCACATAATTCCTAACAAAGTTTTGACACAGATTCCCAATTCGGGCATTCAGAACATATAGCACGTTGCTGTAAGCAAGCACATTCTCATTCAAATTTGCAAGTTACTATGTAGGAACAAGTTTGTATAGGTATTTCAAAGATGCCCAGAACTGAGCTAAACTTGGTATGTCTCCAACTCCTAGAAATAACTTCATGCCCCATCTCCCTTACTTCCAGCTAGTAAGGATCACATAATTCCTAACAAAGTTTTGACACAGATTCCCAATTCGGGCATTCAGAACATATAGCACGTTGCTGTAAGCCAGCACATTCTCATTCAAAGTTGCAAGTTACTATGTAGGAACAAGTTTGTAAAGGTATTTCAAAGATGCCCAGAACTGAGCTAAACGTAGTATGTGTCCAATTCCTAGAAATAACTTCATGCCCCATCTCCCTTACTTCCAGCTAGTAAGGATCACATAATTCCTAACAAAGTTTTGACACAGATTCCCAATTCGGGCATTCAGAACATATAGCACGTTGCTGTAAGCAAGCACATTCTCATTGAAAGTTGCAAGTTACTATGTAGGAACAAGTTTGTATAGGTATTTCAAAGATGCCCAGAACTGTGCTAAACTTGGTATGTGTCCAACTCCTAGAAATACCTTCATACCCCAACTCCCTTACTTCCAGCTAGTAAGGATCACATAATTCCTAACAAATTTTGACACAGATTCCCAATTCGGGCATTCAGAACATATAGCACGTTGATGTAAGCAAGCACATTGTCATTCAAAGTTGCAAGTTACTATGCAGGAACAAGTTTGTATAGGTATTTCAAAGATGCCCAGAACTGAGCTAAAATTGGTATGTCTCCAACTCCTAGAAATAACTTCATGCCCCATCTCCCTTACTTCCAGCTAGTAAGGATCACATAATTCCTAAAAGTGTTTTGACACAGATTCCCAATTCGGGCATTCAGAACATATAGCACGTTGCTGTAAGCAAGCACATTCTCATTCAAAGTTGCAAGTTACTATGTAGGAAGAAGTTTGTATAGGACTTTCAAAAATGCCCAGAACTGAGCTAAACTTGGTATGTGTCCAACCTCTAGAAATAACTTCATGCCCCAACTCCATTACTTCCAGCTAGTAAGGATCACATAATTCCTAACAAAGTTTTGACACAGATTCCCAATTCGGGCATTCAGAACATATAGCACGGTGCTGTAAGCAAGCACATTCTCATTCAAAATTGCAAGTTTCTATGTAGGAACAAGTTTGTATAGGTCTTTCAAAGATGCCCAGAACTTAGCTAAACTTGGTATGTCTCCAACTACTAGAAATAACTTCATGCCCAAACTCCCTTACTTCCAGCTAGTAAGGATCACATAATTCCTAACAAAGTTTTGACACAGATTCCCAATTCGGGCATTCAGAACATATAGCACATTGCTGTAAGCAAGCACATTCTCATTCAAAGATGCAAGTTACTATGTAGGAACAAGTTTGAATAGGACTTTCAAAGATTCCCAGAACTGAGCTAAACTTGGTATGTCTCCAACTCCTAGAAATAACTTCATGCCCCATCTCCCATACTTCCAGCTAGTAAGGATCACATAATTCCTAACAAAGTTTTGACACAGATTCCCAATTCGGGCATTCAGAACATATAGCACGTTGCTGTAAGCAAGCACATTCTCATTCAAAGTTGCAAGTTACTATGTGGGAACAAGTTTGTTTAGGTATTTCAGAGATGCCCAGAACTGAGCTAAACTTGGTATGTGTCCAACTCCTAGAAATAACTTCATGCCCCCTCTCCCTTACTTCCAGCTAGTAAGGATCACATAATTCCTAACAAAGTTTTGACACAGATTCCCAATTCGGGCATTCAGAACATATAGCACGTTGCTGTAAGCAAGCACATTCTCATTCAAAGTTGCAAGTTACTATGCAGGAACAAGTTTGTATAGGTATTTCAAAGATGCCCAGAACTGAGCTAAACTTGGTATGTCTCCAACTCCTAGAAATAACTTCATGCCCCATCTCCCTTACTTCCAGATAGTAAGGATCACATAATTCCTAACAAAGTTTTGACACAGATTACCAATTCGGGCATTCAGAACATATAGCACGTTGCTGTAAGCAAGCACATTCTCATTCAAAGTTGCAAGTTACTATGTAGGAACAAGTTTGTATAGGTATTTCAAAGATGCCCAGAACTGTGCTAAACTTGGTATGTGTCCAACTCCTAGAAATACCTTCATGCCCCAACTCCCTTACTTCCAGCTAGTAAGGATCACATAATTCCTTACAAATTTTGACACAGATTCCCAATTCGGGCATTCAGAACATATAGCAAGTTGCTGTAAGCAAGCACATTCTCATTCAAAGTTGCAAGTTTCTATGTAGGAACAAGTTTATATAGGTATTTCAAAGATGCCCAGAAGTGAGCTAAACTTGGTATGTCTCCAACTCCTATAAATAACTTCATGCCCCATCTCCCTTACTTCAGCTAGTAAGGATCACATCATTCCTAACAAAGTTTTGACACAGATTCCCAATTCGGGCATTCAGAACATATAGCACGTTGCTGTAAGCAAGCACATTCTCATTCAAAGTTGCAAGTTACTATGTAGGAACAAGTTTGTACAGGTATTTCAAAGATGCCCAGAACTGAGCTAAACTTGGTATGTGTCCAACTCCTCGAAATAACTTCATGCCCCAACTCCCTTACTTCAAGCTAGTAAGGATCACATAATTCCTAACAAAGTTTTGACACAGATTCCCAATTCGGACATTCAGAACATATAGCACGTTGCTGTAAGCAAGCACATTCTCATTCAAAGATGCAAGTTACTATGTAGGAACAAGTTTGTATAGGTATTTCAAAGATGCCCAGAACTGAGCTTAACTTGGTATGTCTCCAAATCCTAGAAATAACTTCATGCCCCATCTCACTTACTTCCAGCTAGTAAGGATCACATAATTTCTAACAAAGTTTTGACACAGATTCCCAATTCGGGCATTCAGAACATATAGCACGTTGCTGTAAGCAAGCACATTCTCATTCAAAATTGCAAGTTACTATGTAGGAACAAGCTTGTATAGGAATTTCAAAGATGCCCAGAACTGAGCTAAACGTTGTATGTCTCCAACTCCTAGAAATAACATCATGCGCAATCTCCCTTACTTCCAGCTAGTAAGGATCACATAATTCCTAACAAAGTTTTGACACAGATTCCCAATTCGGGCATTCAGAACATATAGCACGTTGTTGTAAGCAAGCACATTCTCATTCAAAGATGCAAGTTACTATGTAGGAGCAAGTTTGAATAGGACTTTCAAAGATGCCCATAACTGAGCTAAACTTGGTATGTCTCCAACTCCTAGAAATAACTTCATGCCCCATTTCCCTTACTTCCAGCTAGTAAGGATCACATAATTCCTAACAAAGTTTAGACACAGATTCCCAATTCGGGCATTCAGAACATATAGCACGTTGCTGTAAGCAAGCACATTCTCATTCAAAGATGCAAGTTACTATGTAGGAACAAGTTTGTATAGGTATTTCAAAGATGCCCAGAACTGAGCTAAACTTGGTGTGTCTCCAACTCCTAGAAATAACTTCATGCCCCATCTCCCTTACTGCCAGATAGTAAGGATCACATAATTCCTAACAAAGCTTGGACACAGATTCCCAATTCGGGCATTCAGAACATATAGCACGTTGCCTTAAGCAAGCACATTCTGATTCAAAGTTGCAAGTTACTATGTAGGAACAAGTTTGTATAGGTATTTCAAAGATTCCCAGAACTGTGCTAAACTTGGTATGTGTCCAATTCCTAGAAATACCTTCATACCCCAACTCCCTTACTTCCAGCTAGTAAGGATCACATAATTCCTAACAAATTTTGACACAGATTCCCAATTCTGGCATTCAGAACATATAGCACGTTGATGTAAGCAAGCACATTATCATTCAAAGTTGCAAGTTACTATTTAGGAACAAGTTTGTATAGGTATTTCAAAGATGAGCAGAACTGAGCTAAACTTGGTATGTCTCCAACTCCTAGAAATAACTTCTTGCCCAATCTCCCTTACTTCCAGCTAGTAAGGATCACATAATTCCTAACAAAGTTGTGACACAGATTCCCATTTTGGGCATTCAGAACATGTAGCACGTTGCTGTAAGCAAGCACATTCAATTCAAAGTTGCAAGTTACTATGTAGGAACAAGTTTGTATAGGTATTTCAAAGATGCCCAGAACTGAGCTAAACTTGGTATGTCTCCAACTCCTAGAAATAACTTCATGCCCCAACTCCCTTACTTCCAGCTAGTAAGGATCACATAATTCCTAACAAAGTTTTGACACAGATTCCCAGTTCGGGCATTCAGAACATATAGCACGTTGATGTAAGCAAGCACATTGTCATTCAAAGTTGAAAGTTACTGTGTAGGAACAAGTTTGTATAGGTATTTCAAAGATGCCCAGAACTGAGCTAAACTTGGTATGTCTCCAACTCCTAGAAATAACTTCATGCCCCATCTCCCTTACTTCCAGCTAGTAAGGATCTCATAATTCCTAAAAGTGTTTTGACACAGATTCCCAATTCGGGCATTCAGAACATATAGCTCGTTGCTGTAAGCACACACATTCTCATTCAAAGTTGCAAGATACTATGTAGGAACAAGTTTGTATAGGACTTTCAAAGATACCCAGAACTGAGCTAAACTTGGTATGTGTCCAACTCCTAGAAATATCTTCATGCCCCAACTCCCTTACTTCCAGCTAGTAAGGATCACATAATTCCTAAAAGTTTTTTGACACAGATTCCCAATTCGGGCATTCAGAACATATAGCACGTTGCTGTAAGTAAGCACATTCTCATTCAAAGATGCAAGTTACTATGTAGGAACAAGTTTGAATAGGACTTTCAAAGATGCCCAGAACTGAGCTAAACTTGGTATGTCTCCAACTCCTAGAAATAACTTCACGCCCCATCTCCCTTACTTCCAGCTAGTAAGGATCACAAATTTCCTAACAAAGTTTTGACACAGATTACCAATTCGGGCATTCAGAACATATAGCACGTTGCTGTAAGCTAGCACATTCTCATTTAAATTTGCAAGTTACTATGTAGGAACAAGTTTGTATAGGTCTTTCAAAGATGCCCAGAACTGAGCTAAACTTGGTATGTCTCCAACTCCTAGAAATAACTTCATGCCTCATCACCCTTACTTCCAGCTAGTAAGGATCACATAATTCCTAACAAATTTTGACACAGATTCCCAATTCGGGCATTCAGAACATATAGCACGTTGCTGTAAGCAAGCACATTCTCATTCAAAGTGGCAAGTTAATATGTAGGAACAAGTTTGTATAGGTATTTCAAAGATGCCCAGAACTGAGCTAAACTTGGTATGTGTCCAAATCCTAGAAATAATTTCATACCCCATCTCCCTTACTTCCAGCTAGTAAGGATCACATAATTCCTAAAAAAGTTTTGACACAGATTCCCAATTCGGGCATTCAGAACATGTAGCACGTTGCTGTAAGCAAGCACATTCTCATTCAAAGTTGCAAGTTACTATGTGGAACAAGTGTGTAAAGGTATTTCAAAGATGCCCAGAACTGAGCTAAACGTTGTATGTCTCCAACTCCTAGAAATAACTTCATGCCCCATCTCCCTTACTTCCAGATAGTAAGGATCACATAATTCCTAACAAATTTTTGACACAGATTCCCAATTCGGGCATTCAGAATATGTAGCACGTTGCTGTAAGCAAGCACATTCTCATTCAAAGTTGCAAGTTACTGTGTAGGAACAAGTTTGTATAGGTATTTCAAAGATGCCCAGAACTGAGCTAAACGTTGTATGTCTCCAACTCCTAGAAATAACTTCATGCCCCATCTCCCTTACTTCCGTCTAGTAAGGATCACGTAATTCCTAACAAAGTTTTGACACAGATTCCCAATTCGGGCATTGAGAACATATAGCACGTTGCTGTAAGCAAGAACATTCTCATTCAAAGTTGCAAGTTACTATGTAGGAACAAGTTTGTATGGGTATTTCAAAGATGCCCAGAACTGTGCTAAACTTGGTATGTCTCCAACTCCTAGAAATACCTTCATGCCCCAACTCCCTTACTTCCAGCTAGTAAGGATCACATAATTCCTAACAAAGTTTTGACACAGATTCCCAATTCGGGCATTCAGAACATATAGCACGTTGTTGTAAGCCAGCACATTCTCATTCAACGTTGCAAGTTAATATGTAGGAGCAAGTTTGTATAGGTATTTCAAAGATGCCCAGAACTGAGCTAAACTTGGTATGTCTCAAACTCCTAGAAATAACTTCATGCCCCAACTCCCTTACTTCCAGCTAGTAAGGATCACATAATTCCTAACAAAGTTTTGACACAGATTCCCAATTCGGGCATTCAGAACATGTAGCACGTTGCTGTAAGCAAGCACATTCTCATTCAAAGTTGCAAGTTACTATGTAGGAACAAGTTTGTAAAGGTGTTTGAAAGATGCCCAGAACTGAGCTAAACGTTGTCTGTCTCCAACTCCTTGAAATAACTTCATGCCCAATCTCCCTTACTTCCAGCTAGTAAGGATCACATAATTCCTAACAAAGTTTTGACACAGATTCCCAATTCGGGCATTCAGAACATATAGCACGTTGATGTAAGCAAGCACATTGTCATTCAAAGTTCCAAGTTACTATGTAGGAACAAGTTTGTATAGGTATTTCAAAGATGCCCAGAACTGAGCTAAACTTGGTATGTGTCCAATTCCTAGAAATAATTTCATGCCCCATCTCCCTTACTTCCAGCTAGTAAGGATCTCATAATTCCTAACAAAGTTTTGACACAGATTCCCAATTCGGACATTCAGAACATATAGCACGTTGCTGTAAGCAAGCACATTCTCGTTCAAAGTTGCAAGATACTATGTAGGAACAAGTTTGAATAGGACTTTAAAAGATGCCGAGAACTGAGCTAAACGTTGTATGTCTCCAACTCCTAGAAATAACTTCATGACCCATCTCCCTTACTTCCATCTAGTAAGGATCACATAATTTCTAACAAAGTTTTGACACAGATTCCCAATTCGGGCATTCAGAACATGTAGCACGTTGCTGTAAGCAAGCACATTCTCATTCAAAGTTGCAAGTTACTATGTAGGAACAAGTTTGTAAAGGTATTTCAAAGATGCCCGGAACTGAGCTAAATTTGGTATCTGTGCAACCTCTAGAAATAACTTCATGCCCCAACTCCTTTACTTCCAGCTAGTAAGGATCACATAATTTCTAACAAAATTTTGACAGAGATTCCCAATTCGGGCATTCAGAACATATAGCACGTTGCTGTAAGCAAGCACATTCTCATTCAAAGTTGCAAGTTACTATGTAGGAACAAGTTTGAATAAGACTTTCAAAGATGCCCAGAACTGAGCTAAACTTGGTATGTCTCCAACTCCTAGAAATAACTTCATGCCCCAACTCCTTTACTTCCAGCTAGTAAGGATCACATAATTCCTAACAAAGTTTTGACACAGATTCCCAATTCGGGCATTCAGAACATGTAGCACGTTGCTGTAGGCAAGCACATTCTCATTCAAAGTTGCAAGTTACTATGTAGGAACAAGTTTGTATAGGTATTTCAAAGATGCCTAGAACTGAGCTAAACTTGGTATGTCTCCAACTCCTAGAAATAACTTCATGCCCCATCTCCCTTACTTCCGTCTAGTAAGGATCACATAATTCCTAACAAAGTTTTGACACAGATTCCCAATTCGGGCATTCAGAACATATAGCACGTTGCTGTAAGCAAGAACATTCTCATTCAAAGTTGCAAGTTACTATGTAGGAACAAGTTTGTATGGGTATTTCAAAGATGCCCAGAACTGTGCTAAACTTGGTATGTCTCCAACTCCTAGAAATACCTTCATGCCTCAACTCCCTTAATTCCAGCTAGTAAGGATCACATAATTCCTAACAAAGTTTTGACACAGATTCCCAATTCGGGCATTCAGAACATATAGCACGTTGTTGTAAGCAAGCACATTCTCATTCAAAGTTGCAAGTTAATATGTAGGAGCAAGTTTGTATAGGTATTTCAAAGATGCCCAGAACTGAGCTAAACTTGGTATGTCTCAAACTCCTAGAAATAACTTCATGCCCCAACTCCCTTACTTCCAGCTAGTAAGGATCACATAATTCCTAACAATGTTTTGACACAGATTCCCAATTCGGGCATTCAGAACATATAGCACGTTGCTGTAAGCAAGCACATTCTCATTCAAAGTTGCAAGTTACTATGTAGGAACAAGTTTGTAAAGGTATTTCAAAGATGCCCAGAACTGAGCTAAAAGTTGTATGTCTCCAACTCCTTGAAATAACTTCATGCCCAATCTCCCTTACTTCCAGCTAGTAAGGATCACATAATTCCTAACAAAGTTTTGACACAGATTCCCAATTCGGGCATTCAGAACATATAGCACGTTGATGTAAGCAAGCACATTGTCATTCAAAGTTGCAAGTTACTATGTAGGAACAAGTTTGTATAGGTATTTCAAAGATGCCCAGAACTGAGCTAAACTTGGTATGTGTCCAATTCCTAGAAATAATTTCATGCCCCATCTCCCTTACTTCCAGCTAGTAAGGATCTCATAATTCCTAACAAAGTTTTGACACAGATTCCCAATTCGGGCATTCAGAACATATAGCACGTTGCTGTAAGCAAGCACATTCTCATTCAAAGTTGCATGATACTATGTAGGAACAAGTTTGAATAGGACTTTAAATGATGCCCAGAACTGAGCTAAACGTTGTATGTCTCCAACTCCTAGAAATAACTTCATGCCCCATCTCCCTTACTTCCATCTAGTAAGGATCACATAATTTCTAACAAATTTTTGACACAGATTCCCAATTCGGGCATTCAGAACATGTAGCACGTTGCTGTAAGCAAGCACATTCTCATTCAAAGTTGCAAGTTACTATGTAGGAACAAGTTTGTAAAGGTATTTCAAAGATGCCCAGAACTGAGCTAAACTTGGTATGTGTGCAACCTCTAGAAATAACTTCATGCCCCAACTCCTTTACTTCCAGCTAGTAAGGATCACATAATTTCTAACAAAATTTTGACACAGATTCCCAATTCGGGCATTCAGAACACATAGCACGTTGCTGTAAGCAAGCACATTCTCATTCAAAGATGCAAGTTACTATGTAGGAACAAGTTTGAATAAGACTTTCAAAGATGCCCAGAACTGAGCTAAACTTGGTATGTCTCCAACTCCTAGAAATAACTTCATGCCCCATCTCCCTTACTTCCAGCTAGTAAGGATCACATCATTCCTAACAAAGATTTGACACAGATTCCCAATTCGGGCATTCAGAACATATAGCACGTTGATGTAAGCAAGCACATTCTCATTCAAAGTTGCAAGTTACTATGTAGGAACAAGTTTGTATAGGTATTTCAAAGATGCCCAGAACTGAGCTAAACTTGGTATGTCTCCAACTCCTAGTAATAACTTCATGCCCCATCTCCCTTACTTCCAGCTAGTAAGGATCACATAATTCCTAACAAAGTTTTGACACAGATTCCCAATTCGGGCATTCAGAACATGTAGCACGTTGCTGTAAGCAAGGACATTCAATTCAAAGTTGCAAGTTACTATGTAGGAACAAGTTTGTATAGGTATTTAAAGATGCCCAGAACTGAGCTAAACGTTGTATGTCTCCAATTCCTAGAAATAACTTCATGCCCCATCTCCCTTACTTCCAGCTAGTAAGGATCACATAATTCCTAACAAAGTTTTGACACAGATTCCCAATTCGGGCATTCAGAACATGTAGCACGTTGCTGTAAGCAAGCACATTCTCATTCAAAGTTGCAAGTTACTATGTAGGAACAAGTTTGTAAAGGTATTTCAAAGATGCCCAGAACTGAGCTAAACTTGGTATGTGTGCAACCTCTAGAAATAACTTCATGCCCCAACTCCTTTACTTCCAGCTAGTAAGGATCACATAATTTCTAACAAAATTTTGACACAGATTCCCAATTCGGGCATTCACAACATATAGCACGTTGCTGTAAGCAAGCACATTCTCATTCAAAGATGCAAGTTACTATGTAGGAACAAGTTTGAATAAGACTTTCAAAGATGCCCAGAACTGAGCTAAACTTGGTATGTCTCCAACTCATAGAAATAACTTCATGCCCCATCTCCCTTACTTCCAGCTAGTAAGGATCACATCATTCCTAACAAAGATTTGACACAGATTCCCAATTCGGGCATTCAGAACATATAGCACGTTGATGTAAGCAAGCACATTCTCATTCAAAGTTGCAAGTTACTATGTAGGAACAAGTTTGTATAGGTATTTCAAAGATGCCCAGAACTGAGCTAAACTTGGTATGTCTCCAACTCCTAGAAATAACTTCATGCCCCATCTCCCTTACTTCCAGCTAGTAAAGATCACATAATTCCTAACAAAGTTTTGACACAGATTCCCAATTCGGACATTCAGAACATGTAGCACGTTGATGTAAGCAAGGACATTCAATTCAAAGTTGCATGTTACTATGTAGGAACAAGTTTGTATAGGTATTTAAAGATGCCCAGAACTGAGCTAAACATTGTATGTCTCCAACTCCTAGAAATAACTTCATGCCCCATCTCCCTTACTTCCAGGTAGTAAGGATCACATAATTCCTACCAAAGTTTTGACACAGATTCCCAATTCGGGCATTCAGAACATATAGCACGTTGCTGTAAGCAAGCACATTCTCATTCAAAGTTGCAAGTTATTATGTAGGAACAAGTTTGAATAGGACTTTCAAAGATGCCCAGAACTGAGCTAAACTTGGTACGTGTCCAACTCCAAGAAATAACTTCATGCCCCATCTCCCTTACTTCCAGCTAGTAAGGATCACATAATTCCTAACAAAGTTTTGACACAGATTCCCAATTCGGGCATTCAGAACATATAGCACGTTGCTGTAAGCAAGCACATTCTCATTCAAAGTTGCAAGTTACTATGTAGGAACAAGTTTGTATAGGTATTTCAAAGATGCCCAGAACTGAGCTAAACTTGGTATGTGTCCAACTCCTAGAAATAACTTCATGCCCCAATTCCCTTACTTCCAGCTAGTAAGGATCACATAATTCCTAACAAAGTTTTGACACAGATTCCCAATTCGGGCATTCAGAACATATAGCACGTTGCTGTAAGCAAGAACATTCTCATTCAAACTTGCAAGTTACTATGTAGGAACAAGTTTGTATAGGTATTTCAAAGATGCCCAGAACTGTGCTAAACTTGGTATGTGTCCAACTCCTAGAAATACCTTCATGTCGCAACTCCCTTACTTCCAGCTAGTAAGGATCACATAATTCCTACCAAAGTTTTGACACAGATTCCCAATTCGGGCATTCAGAACATATAGCACGTTGCTGTAAGCAAGCACATTCTCATTCAAAGTTGCAAGTTACTATGTAGGAACAAGTTTGTATAGGTATTTCAAAGTTGCCCAGAACTGAGCTAAACTTGGTATGTCTCCAACTCCTAGAAATAACTTCATGCCCCATCTCCCTTACTTCCAGCTAGTAAGGATCACATCATTCCTAACAAAGTTTTGACACAGATTCCCAATTCGGGCATTCAGAACATATAGCACCTTGCTGTAAGCAAGCACATTCTCATTCAAAGATGCAAGTTACTATGTAGGAACATGTTTGAATAGGACTTTCAAAGATTCCCAGAACTGAGCTAAACTTGGTATGTCTCCAACTCCTAGAAATATCTTCATGCCCCATCTCCCTTACTTCCAGCTAGTAAGGATCACATAATTCCTAACAAATTTTGACACAGATTCCCAATTCGGGCATTCAGAACATGTAGCACGTTGCTGTAAGCAAGCACATTCTCATTCAAAGTTGCAAGTTACTATGTAGGAAGAAGTTTGTAAAGGTATTTCAAAGATGCCCAGAACTGAGCTAAACGTTGTATGTCTCCAACTCCTTGAAATAACTTCATCCCCAATCTCCCTTACTTCCAGCTAGTAAGGATCACATCATTCCTAACAAAGTTTTGACACAGATTCCCAATTCGGGCATTCAGAACATATAGCACGTTGATGTAAGCAAGCACATTGTCATTCAAAGTTGCAAGTTACTATGTAGGAACAAGTTTGTATAGGTATTTCAAAGATGCCCAGATCTGAGCTAAACTTGGTATGTCTCCAACTCCTAGAAATAACTTCATGCCCCATCTCCCTTACTTCCAGCTAGTAAGGATCACATAATTCCTAACAAAGTTTTGACACAGATTCCCAATTCGGGCATTCAGAAAATGTAGCACGTTGCTGTAAGCAAGCACATTCAATTCAAAGTTGCAAGTTACTATGTAGGAACAAGTTTTTATAGGTGTTTCAAAGATGCCCAGAACTGAGCTAAACTTGGTATGTCTCCAACTCATAGAAATAACTTCATGCCCCATCTCCCTTACATCCAGCTAGTAAGGATCACATAATTCCTAACAAATTTTGACACAGATTCCCAATTTGGGCATTCAGAACATATAGCACGTTGCTGTAAGCAAGCACATTCTCATTCAAAGTTGCAAGTTACTATGTAGGAACAAGTTTGTATAAGTATTTCAAAGATGCCCAGAATTGAGCTAAAAGTTGTATGTCTCCAACTCCTAGAAATAACTTCATGCCCCATCTCACTTACTTCCAGCTAGTAAGGATCACATAATTTTTAACAAATATTTGACAGATTCCCATTTCGGGCATTCAGAACATATAGCACGTTGCTGTAAGCAAGCACATTCTCATTCAAAGTTGCAAGTTACTATGTAGGAACAAGTTTGTATAGGTATTTCAAAGATGCCCAGAACTGAGCTAAACTTGGTATGTCTCCAACTCCTAGAAATAACTTCATGCCCCATCTCCCTTACTTCCTGCTAGTAAGGATCACATAATTCCTAACAAAATTTTGACACAGATTCCCAATTCGGGCATTCAGAACATATAGCACGTTGCTGTAAGCAAGCACATTCTCATTCAAAGATGCAAGTTACTATGTAGGAACAAGTTTGAAAAGGACTTTCAAAGATGCCCAGAACTGAGCTAAACTTGGTATGTCTCCAACTCCTAGAAATAACTTCATGCCCCATCTCCCTTACTTCCAGCTAGTAAGGATCACATAATTCCTAACAAAGTTTTGACACAGATTCCCAATTCGGGCCTTCAGAACATGTAGCACGTTGCTGTAAGCAAGCACATTCAATTCAAAGTTGCAAGTTACTATGTAGGAACAAGTTTGTATAGGTATTTCAAAGATGCCCAGAACTGAGCTAAACTTGGTATGTGTCCAACTCCTAGAAATACCTTCATGATCCAACTCCCTTACTTCCAGCTAGTAAGGATCACATAATTACTAACAAAGTTTTGACACAGATTCCCAATTCGGGCTTTCAGAACATATAGCACGTTGCTGTAAGCAAGCACATTCTCATTCAAAGTTGCAAGTTACTATGTAGGAACAAGTTTGTATAGGTATTTCACAGTTGCCCAGAACTGAGCTAAACATTGTATGTCTCCAACTCCTAGAAATAACTTCATGCCCCATCTCCCTTACTTCCAGCTAGTAAGGATCACATAATTCCTAACAAAGTTTTGACACAGATTCCCAATTCGGGCATTCAGAACATATAGCACGTTGCTGTAAGCAAGCACATTCTCATTCAAAGATGCAAGTTACTATGTAGGAACAAGTTTGAATAGGACTTTCAAAGATGCCCAGAACTGAGCTAAACTTGGTATGTCTCCAACTCCTAGAAATAACTTCATGCCCAATCTCCCTTACTTCCAGCTAGTAAGGATCACATCATTCGTAACAAAGTTTTGACACAGATTCCCAATTCGGGCAATCAGAACATATAGCACGTTGCTGTAAGCAAGCACATTCTCATTCGAAGTTGCAAGTTACTATGTAGGAACAAGTTTGTATAGGTATTTCAAAGATGCCCAGAACTGAGCTAAACTTGGTATGTGTCCAGCTCCTAGAAATAACTTCATGCCCCATCTCCCTTACTTCCAGCTAGTAAGGATCACATAATTCCTAACAAAGTTTTGACACAGATTCTTAATTCGGGCATTCAGAACATATAGCACGTTGCTGTAAGCAAGCACATTCTCACTCAAAGTTGCAAGTTACTATGTAGGAACAAGTTTGTATAGGTATTTCAAAGATGCCCAGAACTGAGCTAAACTTGGTATGTCTCCAACTCCTAGAAATAACTTCATGCCCCATCTCCATTACTTCCAGCTAGTAAGGATCACATAATTCCTAACAAATTTTGACACAGATTCCCAATTCGGGCATTCAGAACATGTAGCACGTTGCTGTAAGCAAGCACATTCTCATTCAAAGCTGCAAGTTACTATGTAGGAAGAAGTTTGTAAAGGTATTTCAAAGATGCCCAGAACTGAGCTAAACGTTGTATGTCTCCAACTTCCTTGAAATAACTTCATGCCCAATCTCCCTTACTTCCAGCTAGTAAGGATCACATCATTCCTAGCAAAGTTTTGACACAGATTCCCAATTCGGGCATTCAGAACATATAGCACGTTGATGTAAGCAAGCACATTGTCATTCAAAGTTGCATGTTACTATGTAGGAACAAGTTTGTATAGGTATTTCAAAGATGCCCAGATCTGAGCTAAACTTGGTATGTCTCCAACTCCTAGAAATAATTTCATGCCCCATCTCCCTTACTTCCAGCTAGTAAGGATCACATAATTCCTAACAAAGTTTTGACACAGATTCCCAATTCGGGCATTCAGAAAATGTAGCACGTTGCTGTAAGCAAGCACATTCAATTCAAAGTTGCAAGTTACTATGTAGGAACAAGTTTGTATAGGTATTTCAAAGATGCCCAGAACTGAGCTAAACGTTGTATGTCTCCAACTCCTTGAAATAACTTCATGCCCCATCTCCCTTACTACCAGCTAGTAAGGATCACATAATTCCTAACAAAGTTTTGACACAGATTCCCAATTCGGGCATTCAGAACATATAGCACGTTGCTGTAAGCAAGCACATTCTCATTCAAAGTTGCAAGTTACTATGTAGGAACAAGTTTGTATACGTATTTCAAAGATGCCCAGAACTGAGCTAAACGTTGTATGTCTCCAACTCCTAGAAATAACTTCATGCCCCATCTCCATTACTTCCATCTAGTAAGGATCACATAATTCCTAACAAAGTTTTGACACAGATTCCCAATTCGGGCATTCAGAACATATAGCACGTTGCTGTAAGCAAGCACATTCTCATTCGAAGTTGCAAGTTACGATGTAGGAACAAGTTTGTATAGGTATTTCAAAGATGCCCAGAACTGAGCTAAACTTGGTATGTCTCCAACTCATAGATATAACTTCATGCCCCATCTCCCTTACTTCCAGCTAGTAAGGATCACATAATTCCTACCAAAGTTTTGACACAGATTCCCAATTCGGGCATTCAGAACATATAGCACGTTGCTGTAAGCAAGCACATTCTCATTCAAAGTTGCAAGTTACTATGTAGGCACAAGTTTGAATAGGACATTCAAAGATGCCCAGAACTGAGCTAAACTTGGTATGTGTCCAACTCCTAGAATTAACTTCATGCCCCAACTCCCTTACATCCAGCTTGTAAGGATCACATAATTCCTAACAAAATTTCGACACAGATTCCCAATTCGGGCATTCAGAACATATACCACGTTGCTGTAAGCAAGCACATTCTCATTCAAAGTTGCAAGTTACTATGTAGGAACAAGTTTGAATATGACTTTCAAATATGCCCAGAACTGAGCTAAACTTGGTATGTCTCCAACTCCTAGAAATAACTTCATGCCCAATATCCCATACTTCCAGCTAGTAAGGATCACATCATTCGTAACAAAGTTTTGACACAGATTCCCAATTCGGGCAATCAGAACATATAGCACGTTGCTGTAAGCAAGCACATTCTCATTCGAAGTTGCAAGTTACTATGTAGGAACAAGTTTGTATAGGTATTTCAAAGATGCCCAGAACTGAGCTAAACTTGGTATGTGTCCAGCTCCTAGAAATAACTTCATGCCCCATCTCCCTTACTTCCAGCTAGTAAGGATCACATAATTCCTAACAAAGTTTTGACACAGATTCTTAATTCGGGCATTCAGAACATATAGCACGTTGCTGTAAGCAAGCACATTCTCACTCAAAGTTGCAAGTTACTATGTAGGAACAAGTTTGTATAGGTATTTCAAAGATGCCCAGAACTGAGCTAAACTTGGTATGTCTCCAACTCCTAGAAATAACTTCATGCCCCATCTCCCTTACTTCCAGCTAGTAAGGATCACATAATTCCTAACAAAGTTTTGACACAGATTCCCAATTCGGGCATTCAGAAAATGTAGCACGTTGCTGTAAGCAAGCACATTCTCATTCAAAGCTGCAAGTTACTATGTAGGAAGAAGTTTGTAAAGGTATTTCAAAGATGCCCAGAACTGAGCTAAACGTTGTATGTCTCCAACTCCTTGAAATAACTTCATGCCCAATCTCCCTTACTTCCAGCTAGTAAGGATCACATCATTCCTAACAAAGTTTTGACACAGATTCCCAATTCGGGCATTCAGAACATATAGCACGTTGATGTAAGCAAGCACATTGTCATTCAAAGTTGCAAGTTACTATGTAGGAACAAGTTTGTATAGGTATTTCAAAGATGCCCAGATCTGAGCTAAACTTGGTATGTCTCCAACTCCTAGAAATAATTTCATGCCCCATCTCCCTTACTTCCAGCTAGTAAGGATCACATAATTCCTAACAAAGTTTTGACACAGATTCCCAATTCGGGCATTCAGAAAATGTAGCACGTTGCTGTAAGCAAGCACATTCAATTCAAAGTTGCAAGTTACTATGTAGGAACAAGTTTGTATAGGTATTTCAAAGATGCCCAGAACTGAGCTAAACGTTGTATGTCTCCAACTCCTTGAAATAACTTCATGCCCAATCTCCCTTATTTCCATCTAGTAAGGATCACATAATTCCTAACAAAGTTTTGACACAGATTCCCAATTCGGGCATTCAGAACATATAGCACGTTGCTGTAAGCAAGCACATTCTCATTCGAAGTTGCAAGTTACGATGTAGGAACAAGTTTGTATAGGTATTTCAAAGATGCCCAGAACTGAGCTAAACTTGGTATGTCTCCAACTCATAGAAATAACTTCATGCCCCATCTCCCATACTTCCAGCTAGTAAGGAGCACATAATTCCTACCAAAGTTTTGACACAGATTCCCAATTCAGGCATTCAGAACATATAGCACGTTGCTGTAAGCAAGCACATTCTCATTCAAAGTTGCAAGTTACTATGTAGGCACAAGTTTGAATAGGACATTCAAAGATGCCCAGAACTGAGCTAAACTTGGTATGTGTCCAACTCCTAGAATTAACTTCATGCCCCAACTCCCTTACATCCAGCATGTAAGGATCACATAATTCCTAACAAAATTTCGACACAGATTCCCAATTCGGGCATTCAGAACATATAACACGTTCCTGTAAGCAAGCACATTCTCATTCAAAGTTGCAAGTTACTATGTAGGAACAAGTTTCTATAGGTATTTGAAAGATGCCCAGAACTGTGCTAAACTTGGTATGTGTCCAACTCCTAGAAATACCTTCATACCCCAACTCCCTTACATCCAACTAGTAATGATCACATAATTCCTAACAAATTTTGACACAGATTCCCAATTCGGGCATTCAGAAGGTATAGCACGTTGCTGTAAGCAATCACATTCTCATTCAAAGTTGCAAGTTACTCTGCAGGAACAAGTTTGTATAGGTATTTCAAAGATGCCCAGAACTGAGCTAAACTTGGTATGTGTCCAAATCCTAGAAATAATTTCATGCCCCATCTCCCTTACTTCCAGCTAGTAAGGATCACATAATTCCTAACAATGTTTTGACACAGATTCCCAATTCGGGCATTCAGAACATACAGCACGTTGCTGTAAGCAAGCACATTCTCATTCAAAGTTGCAAGTTACTATGTAGGAACAAGTTTGTATAGGTATTTCAAAGATGCCCAGAACTGAGCTAAACGTGGTATGTCTCCAACTCCTAGAAATAAGTTCATGCCCCATCTCACTTACTTCCAGCTAGTAAGGATCACATAATTCCTAACAAAGTTTTGACACAGATTCCCAATTCGGGCATTCAGAACATATAGCACTTTGCTGTAAGCAAGCACATTCTCATTCAAAGTTGCAAGTTACTATGTAGGAACAAGTTTGTATAGGTATTTCAAAGATGCCCAGAACTGAGCTAAACGTTGTATGTCTTCAACTCCTTGAAATAACTTCATGCCCAATCTCCCTTACTTCCAGCTAGTAAGGATCACATCATTCCTAACAAAGTTTTGACACAGATTCCCAATTCGGGCATGCAGAACATATAGCACGTTGATGTAAGCAAGCACATTGTCATTCAAAGTTGCAAGTTACTATGTAGGAACAAGTTTGTATAGGTATTTCAAAGATGCCCAGAACTGAGCTAAACTTGGTGTGTCTCCAACTCCTAGAAATAACTTCATGCCCCATCTCCCTTACTTACAGCTAGTAAGGATCACATAATTCCTAACAAAGTTTTGACACAGATTCCCAATTCGGGCATTCAGAACATGTAGCACGTTGCTGTAAGCAAGCACATTCAATTCAAAGTTGCAAGTTACTATGTAGGAACAAGTTTGTATAGGTATTTCAAAGATGCCCAAAACTGAGCTAAACGTTGTATGTCTCCAACTCCTAGAAATAACTTCATGCCCCATCTCCCTTACTTCCAGCTAGTAAGGATCACATAATTCCTAACAAAGTTTTGACACAGATTCCCAATTCGGGCATTCAGAACATATAGCACGTTGCTGTAAGCAAGCACATTCTCATTCAAAGTTGCAAGTTACTATGTAGGAACAAGTTTGTATAGGACTTTCAAATATGCCCAGAACTGAGCTAAACTTGGTATGTGTCCAACTCCTAGAAATACCTTCATACCCCAACTCCCTTACTTCCAACTATTAAGGATCACATAATTCCTAACAAATTTTGACACAGATTCCCAATTCGGGCATTCAGAACATATAGCACGTTGCTGTAAGCAATCACATTCTCATTCAAGTTGCAAGTTACTCTGTAGGAACAAGTTTGTATAGGTATTTCAAAGATGCCCAGAACTGAGCTAAACTTGGAATGTCTCCAACTCCTAGAAATAACTTCATGCCCCATCTCCCTTACGTCCAGCTAGTAAGGATCACATAATTCCTACCAAAGTTTTGACACAGATTCCCAATTCGGGCATTCACAACATATAGCACGTTGCTGTAAGCAAGCACATTCTCACTCAAAGTTGCAAGTTACTATGTAGGAACAAGTTTGTATAGGTATTTCAAAGATGCCCAGAACTGAGCTAAAAGATGTATGTCTCCAACTCCTAGAAATAACTTCATGCCCCATCTCCCTTACTTCCAGCTAGTAAGGATCACATAATTTTTAACAAAGTTTTGACAGATTCCCAATTCGGGCATTCAGAACATATAGCACGTTGCTGTAAGCAAGCACATTCTCATTCAAAGTTGAAAGTTACTATGTAGGAACAAGTTTGTATAGGTATTTCAAAGATGCCCAGAACTGAGCTAAACGTTGTATATCTCCAACTCCTTGAAATAATTTCATGCCCAATCTCCCTTACTTCCAGCTAGTAAGGATCACATAATTCCTAACAAAGTTTTGACACAGATTCCCAATTCGGGCATTCAGAACATATAGCACGTTGCTGTAAGCAATCACATTCTCATTCAAAGTTGCAAGTTAATAGGTAGGAACAAGTTTGTATAGGTATTTCAAAGATGCCCAGAACTGAGCTAAACTTGATATGTGTCCAAATCCTAGAAATAATTTCATGCCCCATCTCCCTTACTTCCAGCTAGTAAGGATCACATAATTCCTAACAAAGTTTTGACACAGATTCCCAATTCGGGCATTCAGAACATGTAGCACGTTGCTGTAAGCAAGCACATTCTCATTAAAGTTGCAACTTACTATGTAGGAACAAGTTTGTAAAGGTATTTCAAAGATGCCCAGAACTGAGCTAAAGGTTGTATGTCTCCAACTCCTAGAAATAACTTCATGCCTCATCACCCTTACTTCCAGCTAGTAAGGATCACATAATTCCTAACAATGTTTTGACACAGATTCCCAATTCGGGCATTCAGAACATATAGCACGTTGCTGTAAGCAAGCACATTCTGATTCAAAGTTGCAAGTTACTATGTAGGAACAAGTTTGTATAGGTATTTCAAAGATGCCCAGAACTGAGCTAATCGTTGTATGTCTCCAACTCCTTGAAATAACTTCATGCCCTGTCTCCCTTACTTCCAGCTAGTAAGGATCACATCATTCCTAACAAAGTTTTGACACAGATTCCCAATTCGGGCATTCGGAACATATAGCAAGTTGCTGTAAGCTATCACATTCTCATTCAAAGTTGCAAAATAATATGTAGGAACAAGTTTGTATAGGTAATTCAAAGATACCCAGAACTGAGCTAAACTTGGTATGTATCGAAATCCTAGAAATAATTTCATGCCCCATCTCCCTTACTTCCAGCTAGTAAGGATCACATAATTCCTAACAATGTTTTGACACAGATTCCCAATTCGGGCATTCAGAACATACAGCACGTTGCTGTAAGCAAGCACATTCTCATTCAAAGTTGCAAGTTACTATGTAGGAACAAGTTTGTATAGGTATTTCAAAGATGCCCAGAACTGAGCTAAACTTGGTATGTCTCCAACTCCTCGAAATAACTTCATGCCCCATCTCCCTTACTTCCAGCTAGTAAGGAGCACATAATTCCTACCAAAGTTTTGACACAGATTCCCAATTCAGGCATTCAGAACATATAGCACGTTGCTGTAAGCAAGCACATTCTCATTCAAAGTTGCAAGTTACTATGTAGGCACAAGTTTGAATAGGACATTCAAAGATGCCCAGAACTGAGCTAAACTTGGTATGTGTCCAACTCCTAGAATTAACTTCATGCCCCAACTCCCTTACATCCAGCATGTAAGGATCACATAATTCCTAACAAAATTTCGACACAGATTCCCAATTCGGGCATTCAGAACATATAACACGTTCCTGTAAGCAAACACATTCTCATTCAAAGTTGCAAGTTACTATGTAGGAACAAGTTTCTATAGGTATTTGAAAGATGCCCAGAACTGTGCTAAACTTGGTATGTGTCCAACTCCTAGAAATACCTTCATACCCCAACTCCCTTACATCCAACTAGTAATGATCACATAATTCCTAACAAATTTTGACACAGATTCCCAATTCGGGCATTCAGAAGGTATAGCACGTTGCTGTAAGCAATCACATTCTCATTCAAAGTTGCAAGTTACTCTGCAGGAACAAGTTTGTATAGGTATTTCAAAGATGCCCAGAACTGAGCTAAACTTGGTATGTGTCCAAATCCTAGAAATAATTTCATGCCCCATCTCCCTTACTTCCAGCTAGTAAGGATCACATAATTCCTAACAATGTTTTGACACAGATTCCCAATTCGGGCATTCAGAACATACAGCACGTTGCTGTCAGCAAGCACATTCTCATTCAAAGTTGCAAGTTACTATGTAGGAACAAGTTTGTATAGGTATTTCAAAGATGCCCAGAACTGAGCTAAACGTGGTATGTCTCCAACTCCTAGAAATAAGTTCATGCCCCATCTCACTTACTTCCAGCTAGTAAGGATCACATAATTCCTAACAAAGTTTTGACACAGATTCCCAATTCGGGCATTCAGAACATATAGCACTTTGCTGTAAGCAAGCACATTCTCATTCAAAGTTGCAAGTTACTATGTAGGAACAAGTTTGTATAGGTATTTCAAAGATGCCCAGAACTGAGCTAAACGTTGTATGTCTTCAACTCCTTGAAATAACTTCATGCCCAATCTCCCTTACTTCCAGCTAGTAAGGATCACATCATTCCTAACAAAGTTTTGACACAGATTCCCAATTCGGGCATGCAGAACATATAGCACGTTGATGTAAGCAAGCACATTGTCATTCAAAGTTGCAAGTTACTATGTAGGAACAAGTTTGTATAGGTATTTCAAAGATGCCCAGAACTGAGCTAAACTTGGTGTGTCTCCAACTCCTAGAAATAACTTCATGCCCCATCTCCCTTACTTACAGCTAGTAAGGATCACATAATTCCTAACAAAGTTTTGACACAGATTCCCAATTCGGGCATTCAGAACATGTAGCACGTTGCTGTAAGCAAGCACATTCAATTCAAAGTTGCAAGTTACTATGTAGGAACAAGTTTGTATAGGTATTTCAAAGATGCCCAAAACTGAGCTAAACGTTGTATGTCTCCAACTCCTAGAAATAACTTCATGCCCCATCTCCCTTACTTCCAGCTAGTAAGGATCACATAATTCCTAACAAAGTTTTGACACAGATTCCCAATTCGGGCATTCAGAACATATAGCACGTTGCTGTAAGCAAGCACATTCTCATTCAAAGTTGCAAGTTACTATGTAGGAACAAGTTTGTATAGGACTTTCAAATATGCCCAGAACTGAGCTAAACTTGGTATGTGTCCAACTCCTAGAAATACCTTCATACCCCAACTCCCTTACTTCCAACTATTAAGGATCACATAATTCCTAACAAATTTTGACACAGATTCCCAATTCGGGCATTCAGAACATATAGCACGTTGCTGTAAGCAATCACATTCTCATTCAAGTTGCAAGTTACTCTGTAGGAACAAGTTTGTATAGGTATTTCAAAGATGCCCAGAACTGAGCTAAACTTGGAATGTCTCCAACTCCTAGAAATAACTTCATGCCCCATCTCCCTTACGTCCAGCTAGTAAGGATCACATAATTCCTACCAAAGTTTTGACACAGATTCCCAATTCGGGCATTCACAACATATAGCACGTTGCTGTAAGCAAGCACATTCTCACTCAAAGTTGCAAGTTACTATGTAGGAACAAGTTTGTATAGGTATTTCAAAGATGCCCAGAACTGAGCTAAAAGATGTATGTCTCCAACTCCTAGAAATAACTTCATGCCCCATCTCCCTTACTTCCAGCTAGTAAGGATCACATAATTTTTAACAAAGTTTTGACAGATTCCCAATTCGGGCATTCAGAACATATAGCACGTTGCTGTAAGCAAGCACATTCTCATTCAAAGTTGAAAGTTACTATGTAGGAACAAGTTTGTATAGGTATTTCAAAGATGCCCAGAACTGAGCTAAACGTTGTATATCTCCAACTCCTTGAAATAATTTCATGCCCAATCTCCCTTACTTCCAGCTAGTAAGGATCACATAATTCCTAACAAAGTTTTGACACAGATTCCCAATTCGGGCATTCAGAACATATAGCACGTTGCTGTAAGCAATCACATTCTCATTCAAAGTTGCAAGTTAATAGGTAGGAACAAGTTTGTATAGGTATTTCAAAGATGCCCAGAACTGAGCTAAACTTGATATGTGTCCAAATCCTAGAAATAATTTCATGCCCCATCTCCCTTACTTCCAGCTAGTAAGGATCACATAATTCCTAACAAAGTTTTGACACAGATTCCCAATTCGGGCATTCAGAACATGTAGCACGTTGCTGTAAGCAAGCACATTCTCATTCAAAGTTGCAACTTACTATGTAGGAACAAGTTTGTAAAGGTATTTCAAAGATGCCCAGAACTGAGCTAAAGGTTGTATGTCTCCAACTCCTAGAAATAACTTCATGCCTCATCACCCTTACTTCCAGCTAGTAAGGATCACATAATTCCTAACAATGTTTTGACACAGATTCCCAATTCGGGCATTCAGAACATATAGCACGTTGCTGTAAGCAAGCACATTCTGATTCAAAGTTGCAAGTTACTATGTAGGAACAAGTTTGTATAGGTATTTCAAAGATGCCCAGAACTGAGCTAATCGTTGTATGTCTCCAACTCCTTGAAATAACTTCATGCCCTGTCTCCCTTACTTCCAGCTAGTAAGGATCACATCATTCCTAACAAATTTTTGACACAGATTCCCAATTCGGGCATTCGGAACATATAGCAAGTTGCTGTAAGCAATCACATTCTCATTCAAAGTTGCAAAATAATATGTAGGAACAAGTTTGTATAGGTAATTCAAAGATACCCAGAACTGAGCTAAACTTGGTATGTATCGAAATCCTAGAAATAATTTCATGCCCCATCTCCCTTACTTCCAGCTAGTAAGGATCACATAATTCCTAACAAAGTTTTGACACAGATTCCCAATACGGGCATTCAGAACATGTACCACGTTGCTGTAAGCAAGCACATTCTCATTCAAAGTTGCAAGTTACTATGTAGGAACAAGTTTGTATAGGTATTTCAAAGATGCCCAGAACTGAGCTAAACTTGGTATGTCTCCAACTCCTCGAAATAACTTCATGCCCCATCTCCCTTACTTCCAGCTAGTAAGGATCACATAATTCCTAACAAAGTTTTGACACAGATTCCCAATTCGGGCATTCAGAAATTATAGCACGTTGCTGTAAGCAAGCACATTCAATTCAAAGTTGCAAGTTACTATGTAGGAACAAGTTTGTATAGGTATTTCAAAGATGCCCAGAACTGAGCTAAACGTTGTATGTCTCCAACTCCTAGAAATAACTTCATGCCCCATCTCCCTTACTTCCAGCTAGTAAGGATCACATAATTCCTAACAAAGTTTTGACACAGATTCCCAATTCGGGTATTCAGAACATATAGCACGTTGCTGTAAGCAAGCACATTCTCATTCAAAGATGCAAGTTACTATGTAGGAACTAGTTTGAATAGGACTTTCAAATATGCCCAGAACTGAGCTAAACTTGGTATGTCTCCAACTCCTAGAAATACCTTCATACCCCAACTCCCTTACCTCCAACTATTAAGGATCACATATTTCCTAACAAATTTTGACACAGATTCCTAATTCGGGCATTCAGAACATATAGCACGTTGCTGTAAGCAATCACATTCTCATTCAAAGTTGCAAGTTACTCTGTAGGAACAAGTTTGTATAGGTATTTCAAAGATGCCCAGAACTGAGCTAAACTTGGTATGTGTCCAAATCCAAGAAATAATTTCATGCCCCATCTCCCTTACTTCCAGCTAGTAAGGATCACATAATTCCTAACAAATTTTTGACACAGATTCCCAATTCGGGCATTCAGAACATGTAGCACGTTGCTGTAAGCAAGCACATTCTCATTCAAAGTTGCAACTTACTATGTAGGAACAAGTTTGTAAAGGTATTTCAAAGATGCCCAGAACTGAGCTAAACGTTTTATGTCTCCAACTCCTTGAAATAACTTCATGCCCCATCTCCCTTACTTCCAGATAGTAAGGATCACATAATTCCTAACAAAGTTTTGACACAGATTCCAATTCGGGCATTCAGAACATGTAGCACGTTGCTGTAAGCAAGCACATTCAATTCAAAGTTGCAAGTTACTCTGTAGGATCAAGTTTGTATAGGTATTTCAAAAAAGCCCAGAACTGAGCTAAACGTTGTATGTCTCCAACTGCTAGAAATAACTTCATGCCCCATCTCCCTTACTTCCAGCTAGTAAGGATCACATAATTCCTAACAAAGTTTTGACACAGATTCCCAATTCGGGCATTCAGAACATATAGCACGTTGTTGTAAGCAAGCACATTCTCATTCAAAGTTGCAAGTTACTATGTAGGAACAAGTTTGTATAGGTATTTCAAAGATGCCCAGAACTGAGCTAAACTTGGAATGTCTCCAACTCCTAGAAATAACTTCATGCCCCAACTCCCTTACTTCCAGCAAGGAAGGATCACATAATTCCTAACAAAGTTTTGACACAGATTCCCAATTCGGGCATTCAGAACATATAGCACGTTGCTGTAAGCAAGCACATTCTCATTCAAAGTTGCATGTTACTATGTAGGAACAAGTTTGTATACGTATTTCAAAGATGCCCACAACTGAGCTAAACTTGGTATGTCCTAAACTCCTAGAAATATCTTCATGCCCCAACTCCCTTACTTCCAGCTAGTAAGGATCACATAATTCCTACCAAAGTTTTGACACAGATTCTCAATTCGGGCATTCAGAAAATATAGCACGTTGCTGTAAGCAAGCACATTCTCACTCAAAGTTGCAAGTTACTATGTAGGAACAAGTTTGTATAGGTATTTCAAAGATGCCCAGAACTGAGCTAAAAGATGTATGTCTCCAACTCCTAGAAATAACTTCATGCCCCATCTCCCTTACTTCCAGCTAGTAAGGATCACATAATTTTTAACAAAGTTTTGACAGATTCCCAATTCGGGCATTCAGAACATATAGCACGTTGCTGTAAGCAAGCACATTCTCATTCAAAGTTGAAAGTTACTATGTAGGAACAAGTTTGTATAGGTATTTCAAAGATGCCCAGAACTGAGCTAAACGTTGTATATCTCCAACTCCTTGAAATAATTTCATGCCCAATCTCCCTTACTTCCAGCTAGTAAGGATCACATAATTCCTAACAAAGTTTTGACACAGATTCCCAATTCGGGCATTCAGAACATATAGCACGTTGCTGTAAGCAATCACATTCTCATTCAAAGTTGCAAGTTAATAGGTAGGAACAAGTTTGTATAGGTATTTCAAAGATGCCCAGAACTGAGCTAAACTTGATATGTGTCCAAATCCTAGAAATAATTTCATGCCCCATCTCCCTTACTTCCAGCTAGTAAGGATCACATAATTCCTAACAAAGTTTTGACACAGATTCCCAATTCGGGCATTCAGAACATGTAGCACGTTGCTGTAAGCAAGCACATTCTCATTCAAAGTTGCAACTTACTATGTAGGAACAAGTTTGTAAAGGTATTTCAAAGATGCCCAGAACTGAGCTAAAGGTTGTATGTCTCCAACTCCTAGAAATAACTTCATGCCTCATCACCCTTACTTCCAGCTAGTAAGGATCACATAATTCCTAACAATGTTTTGACACAGATTCCCAATTCGGGCATTCAGAACATATAGCACGTTGCTGTAAGCAAGCACATTCTGATTCAAAGTTGCAAGTTACTATGTAGGAACAAGTTTGTATAGGTATTTCAAAGATGCCCAGAACTGAGCTAATCGTTGTATGTCTCCAACTCCTTGAAATAACTTCATGCCCTGTCTCCCTTACTTCCAGCTAGTAAGGATCACATCATTCCTAACAAATTTTTGACACAGATTCCCAATTCGGGCATTCGGAACATATAGCAAGTTGCTGTAAGCAATCACATTCTCATTCAAAGTTGCAAAATAATATGTAGGAACAAGTTTGTATAGGTAATTCAAAGATACCCAGAACTGAGCTAAACTTGGTATGTATCGAAATCCTAGAAATAATTTCATGCCCCATCTCCCTTACTTCCAGCTAGTAAGGATCACATAATTCCTAACAAAGTTTTGACACAGATTCCCAATACGGGCATTCAGAACATGTACCACGTTGCTGTAAGCAAGCACATTCTCATTCAAAGTTGCAAGTTACTATGTAGGAACAAGTTTGTATAGGTATTTCAAAGATGCCCAGAACTGAGCTAAACTTGGTATGTCTCCAACTCCTCGAAATAACTTCATGCCCCATCTCCCTTACTTCCAGCTAGTAAGGATCACATAATTCCTAACAAAGTTTTGACACAGATTCCCAATTCGGGCATTCAGAAATTATAGCACGTTGCTGTAAGCAAGCACATTCAATTCAAAGTTGCAAGTTACTATGTAGGAACAAGTTTGTATAGGTATTTCAAAGATGCCCAGAACTGAGCTAAACGTTGTATGTCTCCAACTCCTAGAAATAACTTCATGCCCCATCTCCCTTACTTCCAGCTAGTAAGGATCACATAATTCCTAACAAAGTTTTGACACAGATTCCCAATTCGGGTATTCAGAACATATAGCACGTTGCTGTAAGCAAGCACATTCTCATTCAAAGATGCAAGTTACTATGTAGGAACTAGTTTGAATAGGACTTTCAAATATGCCCAGAACTGAGCTAAACTTGGTATGTCTCCAACTCCTAGAAATACCTTCATACCCCAACTCCCTTACCTCCAACTATTAAGGATCACATATTTCCTAACAAATTTTGACACAGATTCCTAATTCGGGCATTCAGAACATATAGCACGTTGCTGTAAGCAATCACATTCTCATTCAAAGTTGCAAGTTACTCTGTAGGAACAAGTTTGTATAGGTATTTCAAAGATGCCCAGAACTGAGCTAAACTTGGTATGTGTCCAAATCCAAGAAATAATTTCATGCCCCATCTCCCTTACTTCCAGCTAGTAAGGATCACATAATTCCTAACAAATTTTTGACACAGATTCCCAATTCGGGCATTCAGAACATGTAGCACGTTGCTGTAAGCAAGCACATTCTCATTCAAAGTTGCAACTTACTATGTAGGAACAAGTTTGTAAAGGTATTTCAAAGATGCCCAGAACTGAGCTAAACGTTTTATGTCTCCAACTCCTTGAAATAACTTCATGCCCCATCTCCCTTACTTCCAGATAGTAAGGATCACATAATTCCTAACAAAGTTTTGACACAGATTCCAATTCGGGCATTCAGAACATGTAGCACGTTGCTGTAAGCAAGCACATTCAATTCAAAGTTGCAAGTTACTCTGTAGGATCAAGTTTGTATAGGTATTTCAAAAAAGCCCAGAACTGAGCTAAACGTTGTATGTCTCCAACTGCTAGAAATAACTTCATGCCCCATCTCCCTTACTTCCAGCTAGTAAGGATCACATAATTCCTAACAAAGTTTTGACACAGATTCCCAATTCGGGCATTCAGAACATATAGCACGTTGTTGTAAGCAAGCACATTCTCATTCAAAGTTGCAAGTTACTATGTAGGAACAAGTTTGTATAGGTATTTCAAAGATGCCCAGAACTGAGCTAAACTTGGAATGTCTCCAACTCCTAGAAATAACTTCATGCCCCAACTCCCTTACTTCCAGCAAGGAAGGATCACATAATTCCTAACAAAGTTTTGACACAGATTCCCAATTCGGGCATTCAGAACATATAGCACGTTGCTGTAAGCAAGCACATTCTCATTCAAAGTTGCATGTTACTATGTAGGAACAAGTTTGTATACGTATTTCAAAGATGCCCACAACTGAGCTAAACTTGGTATGTCCTAAACTCCTAGAAATATCTTCATGCCCCAACTCCCTTACTTCCAGCTAGTAAGGATCACATAATTCCTACCAAAGTTTTGACACAGATTCTCAATTCGGGCATTCAGAAAATATAGCACGTTGCTGTAAGCAAGCACATTCTCACTCAAAGTTGCAAGTTACTATGTAGGAACAAGTTTGTATAGGTATTTCAAAGATGCCCAGAACTGAGCTAAAAGATGTATGTCTCCAACTCCTAGAAATAACTTCATGCCCCATCTCACTTACTTCCAGCTAGTAAGGATCACATAATTTTTAACAAAGTTTTGACACAGATTCCCAATTCGGGCATTCAGAACATATAGCACGTTGCTGTAAGCAAACACATTCTCATTCAAAGTTGCAAGTTACTATGTAGGAACAAGTTTGTATAGGTATTTCAAAGATGCCCAGAACTGAGCTAAACGTTGTATATCTCCAACTCCTTGAAATAACTTCATGCCCAATCTCCCTTATTTCCAGCTAGTAAGGATCACATAATTCCTAACAAAGATTTGACACATATTCCCAATTTGGCATTCAGAACATATAGCACGTTGCTGTAAGCAAGCACATTCTCATTCAAAGTTGCATGTTACTATGTAGGAACAAGTTTCTATAGGTATTTCAAAGATGCCCAGATCTGTGCTAAACTTGGTATGTGTCCAACTCCTAGAAATACCTTCATACCCCAACTCCCTTACTTCCAGCTAGTAAGGATCACATAATTCCTAACAAATTTTGACACAGATTCCCAATTCGGGCATTCAGAACATATAGCACGTTGCTGTAAGCAATCACATTCTCATTCAAAGTTGCAAGTTAATAGGTAGGAACAAGTTTGTATAGGTATTTCAAAGATGCCCAGAACTGAGCTAAACTTAATATGTGTCCAAATCCTAGAAATAATTTCATGCCCCATCTCCCATACTTCCAGCTAGTAAGGATCACATAATTCCTAACAAAGTTTTGACACAGATTCCCAATTAGGGCATTCAGAACATGTAGCACGTTGCTGTAAGCAAGCACAATCTCATTCAAAGTTGCAACTTACTATGTAGGAACAAGTTTGTAAAGGTATTTCAAAGATGCCCAGAACTGAGCTAAATGTTTTATGTCTCCAACTCCTAGAAATAACTTCATGCCTCATCACCCTTACTTCCAGCAAGTAAGGATCACATAATTTCTAACAATGTTTTGACACAGATTCCCAATTCGGGCATTCAGAACATATAGCACATTGCTGTAAGCAAGCACATTCTGATTCAATGTTGCAAGTTACTATGTAGGAAGAAGTTTGTATAGGTATTTCAAAGATGCCCAGAACTGAGCTAATCGTTGTATGTCTCCAACTCCTTGAAATAACTTCATGCCCAATCTCCCTTACTTCCAGCTAGTAAGGATCACATAATTCCTAACACAGTTTTGACACAGATTCCCAATACGGGCATTCAGAACATGTACCACGTTGCTGTAAGCAAGAACATTCTCATTCAAAGTTGCAAGTTACTACGTAGGAACAAGTTTGTAAAGGTATTTCAAAGATGCCCAGAACTGAGCTAAACGTTGTATGTCTCCAACTCCTAGAAATAACTTCATGCCTCATGACACTTACTTCCAGCTAGTAAGGATCACATCATTCCTAACAATGTTTTGACACAGATTCCCAATTCGGGCATTCAGAACATATAGCACGTTGCTGTAAGCAAGCACATTCTCATTCAAAGTTGCAAGTTACTATGTAGGAACAAGTTTGTATAGGTATTTCAAAGATGCCCAGAACTGAGCTAAAAGTTGTATGTCTCCAACTCCTAGAAATAACATCATGCCCAATCTCCCTTACTTCCAGCTAGTAAGGATCACATAATTCTTAACAAAGTTTTGACACAGATTCCCAATTCGGGCTTTCAGAACATATAGGACGTTGCTGTAAGCAAGCACATTCTCATTCAAAGTTGCAAGTTACTATGTAGGAACAAGTTTGTATAGGTATTTCAAAGATGCCCAGAACTGAGCTAAACGTTGTATGTCTCCAACTCCTAGAAATAACTTCATGTCCCATCTCCCTTTCTTCCATCTTGTAAGGATCACATAATTCCTAACAAAGTTTTGACACAGATTCCCAATTCGGGCATTCAGAACATGTAGCACGTTGCTGTAAGCAAGCACATTCTCATTCAAAGTTGCAAGCTACTATATAGGAACAAGTTTGTATAGGTATTTCAAAGATGCCCAGAACTGAGCTAAACGTTGTATGTCTCCAACTCCTAGAAATAACTTCATGCCCCATCAGCCTTACTTCCAGCTAGTAAGGATCACATAATTCCTAACAATGTTTTGACACAGAATCCCAATTCGGGCATTCAGAACATATAGCACGTTGCTGTAAGCAAACACATTCTCATTCAAAGTTGCAAGTTACTATGTAGGAACAAGTTTGTATAGGTATTTCAAAGATGCCCAGAACTGAGCTAAACGTTGTATATCTCCAACTCCTTGAAATAACTTCATGCCCAATCTCCCTTATTTCCAGCTAGTAAGGATCACATAATTCCTAACAAAGATTTGACACAGATTCCCAATTTGGCATTCAGAACATATAGCACGTTGCTGTAAGCAAGCACATTCTCATTCAAAGTTGCAAGTTACTATGTAGGAACAATTTTCTATAGGTATTTCAAAGATGCCCAGAACTGTGCTAAACTTGGATTGTGTCCAACTCCTAGAAATACCTTCATACCCCAACTCCCTTACTTCCAGCTAGTAAGGATCACATAATTCCTAACAAATTTTGACACAGATTCCCAATTCGGGCATTCAGAACATATAGCACGTTGCTGTAAGCAATCACATTCTCATTCAAAGTTGCAAGTTAATAGGTAGGAACAAGTTTGTATAGGTATTTCAAAGATGCCCAGAACTGAGCTAAACTTAATATGTGTCCAAATCCTAGAAATAATTTCATGCCCCATCTCCCATACTTCCAGCTAGTAAGGATCACATAATTCCTAACAAAGTTTTGACACAGATTCCCAATTCGGGCATTCAGAACATGTAGCACGTTGCTGTAAGCAAGCACATTCTCATTCAAAGTTGCAACTTACTATGTAGGAACAAGTTTGTAAAGGTATTTCAAAGATGCCCAGAACTGAGCTAAACGTTGTATGTCTCCAACTCCTAGAAATAACTTCATGCCTCATCACCCTTACTTCCAGCAAGTAAGGATCACATAATTCCTAACAATGTTTTGACACAGATTCCCAATTCGGGCATTCAGAACATATAGCACATTGCTGTAAGCAAGCACATTCTGATTCAAAGTTGCAAGTTACTATGTAGGAAGAAGTTTGTATAGGTATTTCAAAGATGCCCAGAACTGAGCTAATCGTTGTCTGTCTCCAACTCCTTGAAATAACTTCATGCCCAATCTCCCTTACTTCCAGCTAGTAAGGATCACATAATTCCTAACAAAGTTTTGACACAGATTCCGAATACGGGCTTTCAGAACATGTACCACGTTGCTGTAAGCAAGAACATTCTCATTCAAAGTTGCAAGTTACTATGTAGGAACAAGTTTGTAAAGGTATTTCAAAGATGCCCAGAACTGAGCTAAACGTTGTATGTCTCCAACTCCTAGAAATAACTTCATGCCTCATGACACTTACTTCCAGCTAGTAAGGATCACATCATTCCTAACAATGTTTTGAAACAGATTCCCAATTCGGGCATTCAGAACATATAGCACGTTGCTGTAAGCAAGCACATTCTCATTCAAAGTTGCAAGATAGTATGTAGGAACAAGTTTGTATAGGTATTTCAAAGATGCCCTGAACTGAGCTAAACTTGGTATGTCTCCAACTCCTCGAAATAACATCATGCCCCATCTCCCTTACTTCCAGCTAGTAAGGATCACATAATTCCTAACAAAGTTTTGACACAGATTCCCAATTCGGGCATTCAGAACTTATAGCACGTTGCTGTAAGCAAGCACATTGAATTCAAAGTTGCAAGTTACTATGTAGGAACAAGTTTGTATAGGTATTTCAAAGATGCCCAGAACTGAGCTAAACGTTGTATGTCTCCAACTCCTAGAAATAACTTCATGCCCCATCTCCCTTACTTCCAGCTAGTAAGGATCACATAATTCCTAACAAAGTTTTGACACAGATTCCCAATTCAGGCTTTCAGAACATATAGGACGTTGCTGTAAGCAAGCACATTCTCATTCAAAGTTGCAAGTTACTATGTAGGAACAAGTTTGTATATGTATTTCAAAGATTCCCAGAACTGAGCTAAACGTTGTATGTCTCCAACTCCTAGAAATAACTTCATGTCCCATCTCCCTTTCTTCCATCTTGTAAGGATCACATAATTCCTAACAAAGTTTTGACACAGATTCCCAATTCGGGCATTCAGAACATGTAGCACGTTGCTGTAAGCAAGCACATTCTCATTCACAGTTGCAAGTTACTATGTAGGAACAAGTTTGTATAGGTATTTCAAAGATGCCCAGAACGGAGCTAAACTTGGTATGTGTCCAACCTCTAGAAATAACTTCATGCCACAACTCCCTTACTTCCAGCTACTAAGGATCACATAATTCCTAACAATGTTTTGACACAGATTCCCAATTCGGGCATTCAGAACATATAGCAAGTTGCTGTAAGCAAGCACATTCTCATTCAAAGTTGCAAGTTACTATGTAGGAACAAGTTTGTATAGGTATTTCAAAGATGCACAGAACTAAGCTAAAAGTTGTATGTCTCCAACTCCTAGAAATAACTTCATGCCCCATCTCACTTACTTCCGGCTAGTAAGGATCACATAATTTTTAACAAAGTTTTGACACAGATTCCCAATACGGGCATTCAGAACATGTACCACGTTGCTGTAAGCAAGCACATTCTCATTCAAAGTTGCAAGTTACTATGTAGGAACAAGTTTGTATAGGTATTTCAAAGATGCCCAGAACTGAGCTAAACTTGGTATGTCTCCAACTCCTCGAAATAACTTCATGCCCCATCTCCCTTACTTCCAGCTAGTAAGGATCACATAATTCCTAACAAAGTTTTGACACAGATTCCCAATTCGGGCATTCAGAAATTATAGCACGTTGCTGTAAGCAAGCACATTCTCATTCAAAGATGCAAGTTACTATGTAGGAACTAGTTTGAATAGGACTTTCAAATATGCCCAGAACTGAGCTAAACTTGGTATGTCTCCAACTCCTAGAAATACCTTCATACCCCAACTCCCTTACCTCCAACTATTAAGGATCACATATTTCCTAACAAATTTTGACACAGATTCCCAATTCGGGCATTCAGAACATATAGCACGTTGCTGTAAGCAATCACATTCTCATTCAAAGTTGCAAGTTACTCTGTAGGAACAAGTTTGAATAGGTATTTCAAAGATGCCCAGAACTGAGCTAAACTTGGTATGTCTCCAACTCCTCGAAATAACATCATGCCCCATCTCCCTTACTTCCAGCTAGTAAGGATCACATAATTCCTAACAAAGTTTTGACACAGATTCCCAATTCGGGCATTCAGAACTTATAGCACGTTGCTGTAAGCAAGCACATTGAATTCAAAGTTGCAAGTTACTATGTAGGAACAAGTTTGTATAGGTATTTCAAAGATGCCCAGAACTGAGCTAAACTTGGTTTGTGTCCAACTCCTAGAAATACCTTCATGATCCAACTCCCTTACTTCCAGCTAGTAAGGATCACATAATTACTAACAAAGTTTTGACACAGATTCCCAATTCGGGCATTCAGAACATATAGCACATTGCTGTAAGCAAGCACATTCTCATTCAAAGTTGCAAGTTACTATGTAGGAACAAGTTTGTATAGGTATTTCACAGTTGCCCAGAACTGAGCTAAACATTGTATGTCTCCAACTCCTAGAAATAACTTCATGCCCCATCTCCCTTACTTCCAGCTAGTAAGGATCACATAATTCCTAACAAAGTTTTGACACAGATTCCCAATTCGGGCATTCAGAACATATAGCACGTTGCTGTAAGCAAGCACATTCTCATTCAAAGATGCAAGTTACTATGTAGGAACAAGTTTGAATAGGACTTTCAAAGATGCCCAGAACTGAGCTAAACTTGGTATGTCTCCAACTCCTAGAAATAACTTCATGCCCAATCTCCCTTACTTCCAGCTAGTAAGGATCACATCATTCGTAACAAAGTTTTGACACAGATTCCCAATTCGGGCAATCAGAACATATAGCACGTTGCTGTAAGCAAGCACATTCTCATTCGAAGTTGCAAGTTACTATGTAGGAACAAGTTTGTATAGGTATTTCAAAGATGCCCAGAACTGAGCTAAACGTTGTATATCTCCAACTCCTTGAAATAACTTCATGCCCAATCTCCCTTATTTCCAGCTAGTAAGGATCACATAATTCCTAACAAAGATTTGACACAGATTCCCAATTTGGCATTCAGAACATATAGCACGTTGCTGTAAGCAAGCACATTCTCATTCAAAGTTGCAAGTTACTATGTAGGAACAATTTTCTATAGGTATTTCAAAGATGCCCAGAACTGTGCTAAACTTGGATTGTGTCCAACTCCTAGAAATACCTTCATACCCCAACTCCCTTACTTCCAGCTAGTAAGGATCACATAATTCCTAACAAATTTTGACACAGATTCCCAATTCGGGCATTCAGAACATATAGCACGTTGCTGTAAGCAATCACATTCTCATTCAAAGTTGCAAGTTAATAGGTAGGAACAAGTTTGTATAGGTATTTCAAAGATGCCCAGAACTGAGCTAAACTTAATATGTGTCCAAATCCTAGAAATAATTTCATGCCCCATCTCCCATACTTCCAGCTAGTAAGGATCACATAATTCCTAACAAAGTTTTGACACAGATTCCCAATTCGGGCATTCAGAACATGTAGCACGTTGCTGTAAGCAAGCACATTCTCATTCAAAGTTGCAACTTACTATGTAGGAACAAGTTTGTAAAGGTATTTCAAAGATGCCCAGAACTGAGCTAAACGTTGTATGTCTCCAACTCCTAGAAATAACTTCATGCCTCATCACCCTTACTTCCAGCAAGTAAGGATCACATAATTCCTAACAATGTTTTGACACAGATTCCCAATTCGGGCATTCAGAACATATAGCACATTGCTGTAAGCAAGCACATTCTGATTCAAAGTTGCAAGTTACTATGAAGGAAGAAGTTTGTATAGGTATTTCAAAGATGCCCAGAACTGAGCTAATCGTTGTCTGTCTCCAACTCCTTGAAATAACTTCATGCCCAATCTCCCTTACTTCCAGCTAGTAAGGATCACATAATTCCTAACAAAGTTTTGACACAGATTCCGAATACGGGCTTTCAGAACATGTACCACGTTGCTGTAAGCAAGAACATTCTCATTCAAAGTTGCAAGTTACTATGTAGGAACAAGTTTGTAAAGGTATTTCAAAGATGCCCAGAACTGAGCTAAACGTTGTATGTCTCCAACTCCTAGAAATAACTTCATGCCTCATGACACTTACTTCCAGCTAGTAAGGATCACATCATTCCTAACAATGTTTTGAAACAGATTCCCAATTCGGGCATTCAGAACATATAGCACGTTGCTGTAAGCAAGCACATTCTCATTCAAAGTTGCAAGATAGTATGTAGGAACAAGTTTGTATAGGTATTTCAAAGATGCCCTGAACTGAGCTAAACTTGGTATGTCTCCAACTCCTCGAAATAACATCATGCCCCATCTCCCTTACTTCCAGCTAGTAAGGATCACATAATTCCTAACAAAGTTTTGACACAGATTCCCAATTCGGGCATTCAGAACTTATAGCACGTTGCTGTAAGCAAGCACATTGAATTCAAAGTTGCAAGTTACTATGTAGGAACAAGTTTGTATAGGTATTTCAAAGATGCCCAGAACTGAGCTAAACGTTGTATGTCTCCAACTCCTAGAAATAACTTCATGCCCCATCTCCCTTACTTCCAGCTAGTAAGGATCACATAATTCCTAACAAAGTTTTGACACAGATTCCCAATTCAGGCTTTCAGAACATATAGGACGTTGCTGTAAGCAAGCACATTCTCATTCAAAGTTGCAAGTTACTATGTAGGAACAAGTTTGTATATGTATTTCAAAGATTCCCAGAACTGAGCTAAACGTTGTATGTCTCCAACTCCTAGAAATAACTTCATGTCCCATCTCCCTTTCTTCCATCTTGTAAGGATCACATAATTCCTAACAAAGTTTTGACACAGATTCCCAATTCGGGCATTCAGAACATGTAGCACGTTGCTGTAAGCAAGCACATTCTCATTCACAGTTGCAAGTTACTATGTAGGAACAAGTTTGTATAGGTATTTCAAAGATGCCCAGAACGGAGCTAAACTTGGTATGTGTCCAACCTCTAGAAATAACTTCATGCCACAACTCCCTTACTTCCAGCTACTAAGGATCACATAATTCCTAACAATGTTTTGACACAGATTCCCAATTCGGGCATTCAGAACATATAGCAAGTTGCTGTAAGCAAGCACATTCTCATTCAAAGTTGCAAGTTACTATGTAGGAACAAGTTTGTATAGGTATTTCAAAGATGCACAGAACTAAGCTAAAAGTTGTATGTCTCCAACTCCTAGAAATAACTTCATGCCCCATCTCACTTACTTCCGGCTAGTAAGGATCACATAATTTTTAACAAAGTTTTGACACAGATTCCCAATACGGGCATTCAGAACATGTACCACGTTGCTGTAAGCAAGCACATTCTCATTCAAAGTTGCAAGTTACTATGTAGGAACAAGTTTGTATAGGTATTTCAAAGATGCCCAGAACTGAGCTAAACTTGGTATGTCTCCAACTCCTCGAAATAACTTCATGCCCCATCTCCCTTACTTCCAGCTAGTAAGGATCACATAATTCCTAACAAAGTTTTGACACAGATTCCCAATTCGGGCATTCAGAAATTATAGCACGTTGCTGTAAGCAAGCACATTCTCATTCAAAGATGCAAGTTACTATGTAGGAACTAGTTTGAATAGGACTTTCAAATATGCCCAGAACTGAGCTAAACTTGGTATGTCTCCAACTCCTAGAAATACCTTCATACCCCAACTCCCTTACCTCCAACTATTAAGGATCACATATTTCCTAACAAATTTTGACACAGATTCCCAATTCGGGCATTCAGAACATATAGCACGTTGCTGTAAGCAATCACATTCTCATTCAAAGTTGCAAGTTACTCTGTAGGAACAAGTTTGAATAGGTATTTCAAAGATGCCCAGAACTGAGCTAAACTTGGTATGTCTCCAACTCCTCGAAATAACATCATGCCCCATCTCCCTTACTTCCAGCTAGTAAGGATCACATAATTCCTAACAAAGTTTTGACACAGATTCCCAATTCGGGCATTCAGAACTTATAGCACGTTGCTGTAAGCAAGCACATTGAATTCAAAGTTGCAAGTTACTATGTAGGAACAAGTTTGTATAGGTATTTCAAAGATGCCCAGAACTGAGCTAAACTTGGTTTGTGTCCAACTCCTAGAAATACCTTCATGATCCAACTCCCTTACTTCCAGCTAGTAAGGATCACATAATTACTAACAAAGTTTTGACACAGATTCCCAATTCGGGCATTCAGAACATATAGCACATTGCTGTAAGCAAGCACATTCTCATTCAAAGTTGCAAGTTACTATGTAGGAACAAGTTTGTATAGGTATTTCACAGTTGCCCAGAACTGAGCTAAACATTGTATGTCTCCAACTCCTAGAAATAACTTCATGCCCCATCTCCCTTACTTCCAGCTAGTAAGGATCACATAATTCCTAACAAAGTTTTGACACAGATTCCCAATTCGGGCATTCAGAACATATAGCACGTTGCTGTAAGCAAGCACATTCTCATTCAAAGATGCAAGTTACTATGTAGGAACAAGTTTGAATAGGACTTTCAAAGATGCCCAGAACTGAGCTAAACTTGGTATGTCTCCAACTCCTAGAAATAACTTCATGCCCAATCTCCCTTACTTCCAGCTAGTAAGGATCACATCATTCGTAACAAAGTTTTGACACAGATTCCCAATTCGGGCAATCAGAACATATAGCACGTTGCTGTAAGCAAGCACATTCTCATTCGAAGTTGCAAGTTACTATGTAGGAACAAGTTTGTATAGGTATTTTAAAGATGCCCAGAACTGAGCTAAACTTGGTATGTGTCCAGCTCCTAGAAATAACTTCGTGCCCCATCTCCCTTACTTCCAGCTAGTAAGGATCACATAATTCCTAACAAAGTTTTGACACAGATTCTTAATTCGGGCATTCAGAACATATAGCACGTTGCTGTAAGCAAGCACATTCTCACTCAAAGTTGCAAGTTACTATGTAGGAACAAGTTTGTATAGGTATTTCAAAGATGCCCAGAACTGAGCTAAACTTGGTATGTCTCCAACTTCTAGAAATAACTTCATGCCCCATCTCCATTACTTCCAGCTAGTAAGGATCACATAATTCCTAACAAATTTTGACACAGATTCCCAATTCGGGCATTCAGAACATGTAGCACGTTGCTGTAAGCAAGCACATTCTCATTCAAAGCTGCAAGTTACTATGTAGGAAGAAGTTTGTAAAGGTATTTCAAAGATGCCCAGAACTGAGCTAAACGTTGTATGTCTCCAACTTCCTTGAAATAACTTCATGCCCAATCTCCCTTACTTCCAGCTAGTAAGGATCACATCATTCCTAACAAAGTTTTGACACAGATTCCCAATTCGGGCATTCAGAACATATAGCACGTTGATGTAAGCAAGCACATTGTCATTCAAAGTTGCAAGTTACTATGTAGGAACAAGTTTGTATAGGTATTTCAAAGATGCCCAGATCTGAGCTAAACTTGGTATGTCTCCAACTCCTAGAAATAATTTCATGCCCCATCTCCCTTACTTCCAGCTAGTAAGGATCACATAATTCCTAACAAAGTTTTGACACAGATTCCCAATTCGGGCATTCAGAAAATGTAGCACGTTGCTGTAAGCAAGCACATTCAATTCAAAGTTGCAAGTTACTATGTAGGAACAAGTTTGTATAGGTATTTCAAAGATGCCCAGAACTGAGCTAAACGTTGTATGTCTCCAACTCCTTGAAATAACTTCATGCCCCATCTCCCTTACTACCAGCTAGTAAGGATCACATAATTCCTAACAAAGTTTTGACACAGATTCCCAATTCGGGCATTCAGAACATATAGCACGTTGCTGTAAGCAAGCACATTCTCATTCAAAGTTGCAAGTTACTATGTAGGAACAAGTTTGTATACGTATTTCAAAGATGCCCAGAACTGAGCTAAACGTTGTATGTCTCCAACTCCTAGAAATAACTTCATGCCCCATCTCCATTACTTCCATCTAGTAAGGATCACATAATTCCTAACAAAGTTTTGACACAGATTCCCAATTCGGGCATTCAGAACATATAGCACGTTGCTGTAAGCAAGCACATTCTCATTCGAAGTTGCAAGTTACGATGTAGGAACAAGTTTGTATAGGTATTTCAAAGATGCCCAGAACTGAGCTAAACTTGGTATGTCTCCAACTCCTAGAAATAACTTCATGCCCCATCTCCCTTACTTCCAGCTAGTAAGGATCACATAATTCCTACCAAAGTTTTGACACAGATTCCCAATTCGGGCATTCAGAACATATAGCACGTTGCTGTAAGCAAGCACATTCTCATTCAAAGTTGCAAGTTACTATGTAGGCACAAGTTTGAATAGGACATTCAAAGATGCCCAGAACTGAGCTAAACTTGGTATGTGTCCAACTCCTAGAATTAACTTCATGCCCCAACTCCCTTACATCCAGCTTGTAAGGATCACATAATTCCTAACAAAATTTCGACACAGATTCCCAATTCGGGCATTCAGAACATATACCACGTTGCTGTAAGCAAGCACATTCTCATTCAAAGTTGCAAGTTACTATGTAGGAACAAGTTTGAATATGACTTTCAAATATGCCCAGAACTGAGCTAAACTTGGTATGTCTCCAACTCCTAGAAATAACTTCATGCCCAATCTCCCTTACTTCCAGCTAGTAAGGATCACATCATTCGTAACAAAGTTTTGACACAGATTCCCAATTCGGGCAATCAGAACATATAGCACGTTGCTGTAAGCAAGCACATTCTCATTCGAAGTTGCAAGTTACTATGTAGGAACAAGTTTGTATAGGTATTTCAAAGATGCCCAGAACTGAGCTAAACTTGGTATGTGTCCAGCTCCTAGAAATAACTTCATGCCCCATCTCCCTTACTTCCAGCTAGTAAGGATCACATAATTCCTAACAAAGTTTTGACACAGATTCTTAATTCGGGCATTCAGAACATATAGCACGTTGCTGTAAGCAAGCACATTCTCACTCAAAGTTGCAAGTTACTATGTAGGAACAAGTTTGTATAGGTATTTCAAAGATGCCCAGAACTGAGCTAAACTTGGTATGTCTCCAACTCCTAGAAATAACTTCATGCCCCATCTCCCTTACTTCCAGCTAGTAAGGATCACATAATTCCTAACAAAGTTTTGACACAGATTCCCAATTCGGGCATTCAGAAAATGTAGCACGTTGCTGTAAGCAAGCACATTCTCATTCAAAGCTGCAAGTTACTATGTAGGAAGAAGTTTGTAAAGGTATTTCAAAGATGCCCAGAACTGAGCTAAACGTTGTATGTCTCCAACTCCTTGAAATAACTTCATGCCCAATCTCCCTTACTTCCAGCTAGTAAGGATCACATCATTCCTAACAAAGTTTTGACACAGATTCCCAATTCGGGCATTCAGAACATATAGCACGTTGATGTAAGCAAGCACATTGTCATTCAAAGTTGCAAGTTACTATGTAGGAACAAGTTTGTATAGGTATTTCAAAGATGCCCAGATCTGAGCTAAACTTGGTATGTCTCCAACTCCTAGAAATAATTTCATGCCCCATCTCCCTTACTTCCAGCTAGTAAGGATCACATAATTCCTAACAAAGTTTTGACACAGATTCCCAATTCGGGCATTCAGAAAATGTAGCACGTTGCTGTAAGCAAGCACATTCAATTCAAAGTTGCAAGTTACTATGTAGGAACAAGTTTGTATAGGTATTTCAAAGATGCCCAGAACTGAGCTAAACGTTGTATGTCTCCAACTCCTTGAAATAACTTCATGCCCAATCTCCCTTATTTACATCTAGTAAGGATCACATAATTCCTAACAAAGTTTTGACACAGATTCCCAATTCGGGCATTCAGAACATATAGCACGTTGCTGTAAGCAAGCACATTCTCATTCGAAGTTGCAAGTTACGATGTAGGAACAAGTTTGTATAGGTATTTCAAAGATGCCCAGAACTGAGCTAAACTTGGTATGTCTCCAACTCATAGAAATAACTTCATGCCCCATCTCCCTTACTTCCAGCTAGTAAGGAGCACATAATTCCTAACAAAGTTTTGACACAGATTCCCAATTCAGGCATTCAGAACATATAGCACGTTGCTGTAAGCAAGCACATTCTCATTCAAAGTTGCAAGTTACTATGTAGGCACAAGTTTGAATAGGACATTCAAAGATGCCCAGAACTGAGCTAAACTTGGTATGTGTCCAACTCCTAGAATTAACTTCATGCCCCAACTCCCTTACATCCAGCTTGTAAGGATCACTTAATTCCTAACAAAATTTCGACACAGATTCCCAATTCGGGCATTCAGAACATATAACACGTTCCTGTAAGCAAGCACATTCTCATTCAAAGTTGCAAGTTACTATGTAGGAACAAGTTTCTATAGGTATTTGAAAGATGCCCAGAACTGTGCTAAACTTGGTATGTGTCCAACTCCTAGAAATACCTTCATACCCCAACACCCTTACATCCAACTAGTAATGATCACATAATTCCTAACAAATTTTGACACAGATTCCCAATTCGGGCATTCAGAAGGTATAGCACGTTGCTGTAAGCAATCACATTCTCATTCAAAGTTGCAAGTTACTCTGCAGGAACAAGTTTGTATAGGTATTTCAAAGATGCCCAGAACTGAGCTAAACTTGGTATGTGTCCAAATCCTAGAAATAATTTCATGCCCCATCTCCCTTACTTCCAGCTAGTAAGGATCACATAATTCCTAACAATGTTTTGACACAGATTCCCAATTCGGGCATTCAGAACATACAGCACGTTGCTGTAAGCAAGCACATTCTCATTCAAAGTTGCAAGTTACTATGTAGGAACAAGTTTGTATAGGTATTTCAAAGATGCCCAGAACTGAGCTAAACGTGGTATGTCTCCAACTCCTAGAAATAAGTTCATGCCCCATCTCACTTACTTCCAGCTAGTAAGGATCACATAATTCCTAACAAAGTTTTGACACAGATTCCCAATTCGGGCATTCAGAACATATAGCACGTTGCTGTAAGCAAGCACATTCTCATTCAAAGTTGCAAGTTACTATGTAGGAACAAGTTTGTATAGGTATTTCAAAGATGCCCAGAACTGAGCTAAACGTTGTATGTCTTCAACTCCTTGAAATAACTTCATGCCCAATCTCCCTTACTTCCAGCTAGTAAGGATCACATCATTCCTAACAAAGTTTTGACACAGATTCCCAATTCGGGCATTCAGAACATATAGCACGTTGATGTAAGCAAGCACATTGTCATTCAAAGTTGCAAGTTACTATGTAGGAACAAGTTTGTATAGGTATTTCAAAGATGCCCAGAACTGAGCTAAACTTGGTGTGTCTCCAACTCCTAGAAATAACTTCATGCCCCATCTCCCTTACTTACAGCTAGTAAGGATCACATAATTCCTAACAAAGTTTTGACACAGATTCCCAATTCGGGCATTCAGAACATGTAGCACGTTGCTGTAAGCAAGCACATTCAATTCAAAGTTGCAAGTCACTATGTAGGAACAAGTTTGTATAGGTATTTCAAAGATGCCCAAAACTGAGCTAAACGTTGTATGTCTCCAACTCCTAGAAATAACATCATGCCCCATCTCCCTTACTTCCAGCTAGTAAGGATCACATAATTTTTAACAAAGTTTTGACACAGATTCCCAATTCGGGCATTCAGAACATATAGCACGTTGCTGTAAGCAAGCACATTCTCATTCAAAGTTGAAAGTTACTATGTAGGAACAAGTTTGTATAGGTATTTCAAAGATGCCCAGAACTGAGCTAAACGTTGTATATCTCCAACTCCTTGAAATAATTTCATGCCCAATCTCCCTTACTTCCAGCTAGTAAGGATCACATAATTCCTAACAAAGTTTTGACACAGATTCCCAATTCGGGCATTCAGAACATATAGCACGTTGCTGTAAGCAATCACATTCTCATTCAAAGTTGCAAGTTAATAGGTAGGAACAAGTTTGTATAGGTATTTCAAAGATGCCCAGAACTGAGCTAAACTTGATATGTGTCCAAATCCTAGAAATAATTTCATGCCCCATCTCCCTTACTTCCAGCTAGTAAGGATCACATAATTCCTAACAAAGTTTTGACACAGATTCCCAATTCGGGCATTCAGAACATGTAGCACGTTGCTGTAAGCAAGCACATTCTCATTCAAAGTTGCAACTTACTATGTAGGAACAAGTTTGTAAAGGTATTTCAAAGATGCCCAGAACTGAGCTAAAGGTTGTATGTCTCCAACTCCTAGAAATAACTTCATGCCTCATCACCCTTACTTCTAGCTAGTAAGGATCACATAATTCCTAACAATGTTTTGACACAGATTCCCAATTCGGGCATTCAGAACATATAGCACGTTGCTGTAAGCAAGCACATTCTGATTCAAAGTTGCAAGTTACTATGTAGGAAGAAGTTTGTATAGGTATTTCAAAGATGCCCAGAACTGAGCTAATCGTTGTATGTCTCAAACTCCTTGAAATAACTTCATGCCCAATCTCCCTTACTTCCAGCTAGTAAGGATCACATAATTCCTAACAAAGTTTTGACACAGATTCCGAATACGGGCTTTCAGAACATGTACCACGTTGCTGTAAGCAAGAACATTCTCATTCAAAGTTGCAAGTTACTATGTAGGAACAAGTTTGTAAAGGTATTTCAAAGATGCCCAGAACTGAGCTAAACGTTGTATGTCTCCAACTCCTAGAAATAACTTCATGCCTCATGACACTTACTTCCAGCTAGTAAGGATCACATCATTCCTAACAATGTTTTGAAACAGATTCCCAATTCGGGCATTCAGAACATATAGCACGTTGCTGTAAGCAAGCACATTCTCATTCAAAGTTGCAAGATAGTATGTAGGAACAAGTTTGTATAGGTATTTCAAAGATGCCCTGAACTGAGCTAAACTTGGTATGTCTCCAACTCCTCGAAATAACATCATGCCCCATCTCCCTTACTTCCAGCTAGTAAGGATCACATAATTCCTAACAAAGTTTTGACACAGATTCCCAATTGGGGCATTCAGAACTTATAGCACGTTGCTGTAAGCAAGCACATTGAATTCAAAGTTGCAAGTTACTATGTAGGAACAAGTTTGTATAGGTATTTCAAAGATGCCCAGAACTGAGCTAAAAGTTGTATGTCTCCAACTCCTAGAAATAACTTCATGCCCCATCTCCCTTACTTCCAGCTAGTAAGGATCACATAATTCCTAACAAAGTTTTGACACAGATTCCCAATTCAGGCTTTCAGAACATATAGGACGTTGCTGTAAGCAAGCACATTCTCATTCAAAGTTGCAAGTTACTATGTAGGAACAAGTTTGTATATGTATTTCAAAGATTCCCAGAACTGAGCTAAACGTTGTATGTCTCCAACTCCTAGAAATAACTTCATGTCCCATCTCCCTTTCTTCCATCTTGTAAGGATCACATAATTCCTAACAAAGTTTTGACACAGATTCCCAATTCGGGCATTCAGAACATGTAGCACGTTGCTGTAAGCAAGCACATTCTCATTCACAGTTGCAAGTTACTATGTAGGAACAAGTTTGTATAGGTATTTCAAAGATGCCCAGAACGGAGCTAAACTTGGTATGTGTCCAACCTCTAGAAATAACTTCATGCCACAACTCCCTTACTTCCAGCTACTAAGGATCACATAATTCCTAACAATGTTTTGACACAGATTCCCAATTCGGGCATTCAGAACATATAGCAAGTTGCTGTAAGCAAGCACATTCTCATTCAAAGTTGCAAGTTACTATGTAGGAACAAGTTTGTATAGGTATTTCAAAGATGCACAGAACTAAGCTAAAAGTTGTATGTCTCCAACTCCTAGAAATAACTTCATGCCCCATCTCACTTACTTCCAGCTAGTAAGGATCACATAATTTTTAACAAAGTTTTGACACAGATTCCCAATACGGGCATTCAGAACATGTACCACGTTGCTGTAAGCAAGCACATTCTCATTCAAAGTTGCAAGTTACTATGTAGGAACAAGTTTGTATAGGTATTTCAAAGATGCCCAGAACTGAGCTAAACTTGGTATGTCTCCAACTCCTCGAAATAACTTCATGCCCCATCTCCCTTACTTCCAGCTAGTAAGGATCACATAATTCCTAACAAAGTTTTGACACAGATTCCCAATTCGGGCATTCAGAAATTATAGCACGTTGCTGTAAGCAAGCACATTCAATTCAAAGTTGCAAGTTACTATGTAGGAACAAGTTTGTATAGGTATTTCAAAGATGCCCAGAACTGAGCTAAACGTTGTATGTCTCCAACTCCTAGAAATAACTTCATGCCCCATCTCCCTTACTTCCAGCTAGTAAGGATCACATAATTCCTAACAAAGTTTTGACACAGATTCCCAATTCGGGTATTCAGAACATATAGCACGTTGCTGTAAGCAAGCACATTCTCATTCAAAGATGCAAGTTACTATGTAGGAACTAGTTTGAATAGGACTTTCAAATATGCCCAGAACTGAGCTAAACTTGGTATGTCTCCAACTCCTAGAAATACCTTCATACCCCAACTCCCTTACCTCCAACTATTAAGGATCACATATTTCCTAACAAATTTTGACACAGATTCCCAATTCGGGCATTCAGAACATATAGCACGTTGCTGTAAGCAATCACATTCTCATTCAAAGTTGCAAGTTACTCTGTAGGAACAAGTTTGAATAGGTATTTCAAAGATGCCCAGAACTGAGCTAAACTTGGTATGTCTCCAACTCCTCGAAATAACATCATGCCCCATCTCCCTTACTTCCAGCTAGTAAGGATCACATAATTCCTAACAAAGTTTTGACACAGATTCCCAATTCGGGCATTCAGAACTTATAGCACGTTGCTGTAAGCAAGCACATTGAATTCAAAGTTGCAAGTTACTATGTAGGAACAAGTTTGTATAGGTATTTCAAAGATGCCCAGAACTGAGCTAAACTTGGTTTGTGTCCAACTCCTAGAAATACCTTCATGATCCAACTCCCTTACTTCCAGCTAGTAAGGATCACATAATTACTAACAAAGTTTTGACACAGATTCCCAATTCGGGCATTCAGAACATATAGCACATTGCTGTAAGCAAGCACATTCTCATTCAAAGTTGCAAGTTACTATGTAGGAACAAGTTTGTATAGGTATTTCACAGTTGCCCAGAACTGAGCTAAACATTGTATGTCTCCAACTCCTAGAAATAACTTCATGCCCCATCTCCCTTACTTCCAGCTAGTAAGGATCACATAATTCCTAACAAAGTTTTGACACAGATTCCCAATTCGGGCATTCAGAACATATAGCACGTTGCTGTAAGCAAGCACATTCTCATTCAAAGATGCAAGTTACTATGTAGGAACAAGTTTGAATAGGACTTTCAAAGATGCCCAGAACTGAGCTAAACTTGGTATGTCTCCAACTCCTAGAAATAACTTCATGCCCAATCTCCCTTACTTCCAGCTAGTAAGGATCACATCATTCGTAACAAAGTTTTGACACAGATTCCCAATTCGGGCAATCAGAACATATAGCACGTTGCTGTAAGCAAGCACATTCTCATTCGAAGTTGCAAGTTACTATGTAGGAACAAGTTTGTATAGGTATTTTAAAGATGCCCAGAACTGAGCTAAACTTGGTATGTGTCCAGCTCCTAGAAATAACTTCGTGCCCCATCTCCCTTACTTCCAGCTAGTAAGGATCACATAATTCCTAACAAAGTTTTGACACAGATTCTTAATTCGGGCATTCAGAACATATAGCACGTTGCTGTAAGCAAGCACATTCTCACTCAAAGTTGCAAGTTACTATGTAGGAACAAGTTTGTATAGGTATTTCAAAGATGCCCAGAACTGAGCTAAACTTGGTATGTCTCCAACTTCTAGAAATAACTTCATGCCCCATCTCCATTACTTCCAGCTAGTAAGGATCACATAATTCCTAACAAATTTTGACACAGATTCCCAATTCGGGCATTTAGAACATGTAGCACGTTGCTGTAAGCAAGCACATTCTCATTCAAAGCTGCAAGTTACTATGTAGGAAGAAGTTTGTAAAGGTATTTCAAAGATGCCCAGAACTGAGCTAAACGTTGTATGTCTCCAACTTCCTTGAAATAACTTCATGCCCAATCTCCCTTACTTCCAGCTAGTAAGGATCACATCATTCCTAACAAAGTTTTGACACAGATTCCCAATTCGGGCATTCAGAACATATAGCACGTTGATGTAAGCAAGCACATTGTCATTCAAAGTTGCAAGTTACTATGTAGGAACAAGTTTGTATAGGTATTTCAAAGATGCCCAGATCTGAGCTAAACTTGGTATGTCTCCAACTCCTAGAAATAATTTCATGCCCCATCTCCCTTACTTCCAGCTAGTAAGGATCACATAATTCCTAACAAAGTTTTGACACAGATTCCCAATTCGGGCATTCAGAAAATGAAGCACGTTGCTGTAAGCAAGCACATTCAATTCAAAGTTGCAAGTTACTATGTAGGAACAAGTTTGTATAGGTATTTCAAAGATGCCCAGAACTGAGCTAAACGTTGTATGTCTCCAACTCCTTGAAATAACTTCATGCCCCATCTCCCTTACTACCAGCTAGTAAGGATCACATAATTCCTAACAAAGTTTTGACACAGATTCCCAATTCGGGCATTCAGAACATATAGCACGTTGCTGTAAGCAAGCACATTCTCATTCAAAGTTGCAAGTTACTATGTAGGAACAAGTTTGTATACGTATTTCAAAGATGCCCAGAACTGAGCTAAACGTTGTATGTCTCCAACTCCTAGAAATAACTTCATGCCCCATCTCCATTACTTCCATCTAGTAAGGATCACATAATTCCTAACAAAGTTTTGACACAGATTCCCAATTCGGGCATTCAGAACATATAGCACGTTGCTGTAAGCAAGCACATTCTCATTCGAAGTTGCAAGTTACGATGTAGGAACAAGTTTGTATAGGTATTTCAAAGATGCCCAGAACTGAGCTAAACTTGGTATGTCTCCAACTCCTAGAAATAACTTCATGCCCCATCTCCCTTACTTCCAGCTAGTAAGGATCACATAATTCCTACAAAAGTTTTGACACAGATTCCCAATTCGGGCATTCAGAACATATAGCACGTTGCTGTAAGCAAGCACATTCTCATTCAAAGTTGCAAGTTACTATGTAGGCACAAGTTTGAATAGGACATTCAAAGATGCCCAGAACTGAGCTAAACTTGGTATGTGTCCAACTCCTAGAATTAACTTCATGCCCCAACTCCCTTACATCCAGCTTGTAAGGATCACATAATTCCTAACAAAATTTCGACACAGATTCCCAATTCGGGCATTCAGAACATATACCACGTTGCTGTAAGCAAGCACATTCTCATTCAAAGTTGCAAGTTACTATGTAGGAACAAGTTTGAATATGACTTTCAAATATGCCCAGAACTGAGCTAAACTTGGTATGTCTCCAACTCCTAGAAATAACTTCATGCCCAATCTCCCTTACTTCCAGCTAGTAAGGATCACATCATTCGTAACAAAGTTTTGACACAGATTCCCAATTCGGGCAATCAGAACATATAGCACGTTGCTGTAAGCAAGCACATTCTCATTCGAAGTTGCAAGTTACTATGTAGGAACAAGTTTGTATAGGTATTTCAAAGATGCCCAGAACTGAGCTAAACTTGGTATGTGTCCAGCTCCTAGAAATAACTTCATGCCCCATCTCCCTTACTTCCAGCTAGTAAGGATCACATAATTCCTAACAAAGTTTTGACACAGATTCTTAATTCGGGCATTCAGAACATATAGCACGTTGCTGTAAGCAAGCACATTCTCACTCAAAGTTGCAAGTTACTATGTAGGAACAAGTTTGTATAGGTATTTCAAAGATGCCCAGAACTGAGCTAAACTTGGTATGTCTCCAACTCCTAGAAATAACTTCATGCCCCATCTCCCTTACTTCCAGCTAGTAAGGATCACATAATTCCTAACAAAGTTTTGACACAGATTCCCAATTCGGGCATTCAGAAAATGTAGCACGTTGCTGTAAGCAAGCACATTCTCATTCAAAGCTGCAAGTTACTATGTAGGAAGAAGTTTGTAAAGGTATTTCAAAGATGCCCAGAACTGAGCTAAACGTTGTATGTCTCCAACTCCTTGAAATAACTTCATGCCCAATCTCCCTTACTTCCAGCTAGTAAGGATCACATCATTCCTAACAAAGTTTTGACACAGATTCCCAATTCGGGCATTCAGAACATATAGCACGTTGATGTAAGCAAGCACATTGTCATTCAAAGTTGCAAGTTACTATGTAGGAACAAGTTTGTATAGGTATTTCAAAGATGCCCAGATCTGAGCTAAACTTGGTATGTCTCCAACTCCTAGAAATAATTTCATGCCCCATCTCCCTTACTTCCAGCTAGTAAGGATCACATAATTCCTAACAAAGTTTTGACACAGATTCCCAATTCGGGCATTCAGAAAATGTAGCACGTTGCTGTAAGCAAGCACATTCAATTCAAAGTTGCAAGTTACTATGTAGGAACAAGTTTGTATAGGTATTTCAAAGATGCCCAGAACTGAGCTAAACGTTGTATGTCTCCAACTCCTTGAAATAACTTCATGCCCAATCTCCCTTATTTCCATCTAGTAAGGATCACATAATTCCTAACAAAGTTTTGACACAGATTCCCAATTCGGGCATTCAGAACATATAGCACGTTGCTGTAAGCAAGCACATTCTCATTCGAAGTTGCAAGTTACGATGTAGGAACAAGTTTGTATAGGTATTTCAAAGATGCCCAGAACTGAGCTAAACTTGGTATGTCTCCAACTCATAGAAATAACTTCATGCCCCATCTCCCTTACTTCCAGCTAGTAAGGAGCACATAATTCCTACCAAAGTTTTGACGCAGATTCCCAATTCAGGCATTCAGAACATATAGCACGTTGCTGTAAGCAAGCACATTCTCATTCAAAGTTGCAAGTTACTATGTAGGCACAAGTTTGAATAGGACATTCAAAGATGCCCAGAACTGAGCTAAACTTGGTATGTGTCCAACTCCTAGAATTAACTTCATGCCCCAACTCCCTTACATCCAGCTTGTAAGGATCACATAATTCCTAACAAAATTTCGACACAGATTCCCAATTCGGGCATTCAGAACATATAACACGTTCCTGTAAGCAAGCACATTCTCATTCAAAGTTGCAAGTTACTATGTAGGAACAAGTTTCTATAGGTATTTGAAAGATGCCCAGAACTGTGCTAAACTTGGTATGTGTCCAACTCCTAGAAATACCTTCATACCCCAACACCCTTACATCCAACTAGTAATGATCACATAATTCCTAACAAATTTTGACACAGATTCCCAATTCGGGCATTCAGAAGGTATAGCACGTTGCTGTAAGCAATCACATTCTCATTCAAAGTTGCAAGTTACTCTGCAGGAACAAGTTTGTATAGGTATTTCAAAGATGCCCAGAACTGAGCTAAACTTGGTATGTGTCCAAATCCTAGAAATAATTTCATGCCCCATCTCCCTTACTTCCAGCTAGTAAGGATCACATAATTCCTAACAATGTTTTGACACAGATTCCCAATTCGGGCATTCAGAACATACAGCACGTTGCTGTAAGCAAGCACATTCTCATTCAAAGTTGCAAGTTACTATGTAGGAACAAGTTTGTATAGGTATTTCAAAGATGCCCAGAACTGAGCTAAACGTGGTATGTCTCCAACTCCTAGAAATAAGTTCATGCCCCATCTCACTTACTTCCAGCTAGTAAGGATCACATAATTCCTAACAAAGTTTTGACACAGATTCCCAATTCGGGCATTCAGAACATATAGCACGTTGCTGTAAGCAAGCACATTCTCATTCAAAGTTGCAAGTTACTATGTAGGAACAAGTTTGTATAGGTATTTCAAAGATGCCCAGAACTGAGCTAAACGTTGTATGTCTTCAACTCCTTGAAATAACTTCATGCCCAATCTCCCTTACTTCCAGCTAGTAAGGATCACATCATTCCTAACAAAGTTTTGACACAGATTCCCAATTCGGGCATTCAGAACATATAGCACGTTGATGTAAGCAAGCACATTGTCATTCAAAGTTGCAAGTTACTATGTAGGAACAAGTTTGTATAGGTATTTCAAAGATGCCCAGAACTGAGCTAAACTTGGTGTGTCTCCAACTCCTAGAAATAACTTCATGCCCCATCTCCCTTACTTACAGCTAGTAAGGATCACATAATTCCTAACAAAGTTTTGACACAGATTCCCAATTCGGGCATTCAGAACATGTAGCACGTTGCTGTAAGCAAGCACATTCAATTCAAAGTTGCAAGTCACTATGTAGGAACAAGTTTGTATAGGTATTTCAAAGATGCCCAAAACTGAGCTAAACGTTGTATGTCTCCAACTCCTAGAAATAACTTCATGCCCCATCTCCCTTACTTCCAGCTAGTAAGGATCACATAATTTTTAACAAAGTTTTGACACAGATTCCCAATTCGGGCATTCAGAACATATAGCACGTTGCTGTAAGCAAGCACATTCTCATTCAAAGTTGAAAGTTACTATGTAGGAACAAGTTTGTATAGGTATTTCAAAGATGCCCAGAACTGAGCTAAACGTTGTATATCTCCAACTCCTTGAAATAATTTCATGCCCAATCTCCCTTACTTCCAGCTAGTAAGGATCACATAATTCCTAACAAAGTTTTGACACAGATTCCCAATTCGGGCATTCAGAACATATAGCACGTTGCTGTAAGCAATCACATTCTCATTCAAAGTTGCAAGTTAATAGGTAGGAACAAGTTTGTATAGGTATTTCAAAGATGCCCAGAACTGAGCTAAACTTGATATGTGTCCAAATCCTAGAAATAATTTCATGCCCCATCTCCCTTACTTCCAGCTAGTAAGGATCACATAATTCCTAACAAAGTTTTGACACAGATTCCCAATTCGGGCATTCAGAACATGTAGCACGTTGCTGTAAGCAAGCACATTCTCATTCAAAGTTGCAACTTACTATGTAGGAACAAGTTTGTAAAGGTATTTCAAAGATGCCCAGAACTGAGCTAAAGGTTGTATGTCTCCAACTCCTAGAAATAACTTCATGCCTCATCACCCTTACTTCTAGCTAGTAAGGATCACATAATTCCTAACAATGTTTTGACACAGATTCCCAATTCGGGCATTCAGAACATATAGCACGTTGCTGTAAGCAAGCACATTCTGATTCAAAGTTGCAAGTTACTATGTAGGAACAAGTTTGTATAGGTATTTCAAAGATGCCCAGATCTGAGCTAATCGTTGTATGTCTCCAACTCCTTGAAATAACTTCATGCCCTGTCTCCCTTACTTCCAGCTAGTAAGGATCACATCATTCCTAACAAAGTTTTGACACAGATTCCCAATTCGGGCATTCGGAACATATAGCAAGTTGCTGTAAGCAATCACATTCTCATTCAAAGTTGCAAAATAATATGTAGGAACAAGTTTGTATAGGTAATTCAAAGATACCCAGAACTGAGCTAAACTTGGTATGTATCGAAATCCTAGAAATAATTTCATGCCCCATCTCCCTTACTTCCAGCTAGTAAGGATCACATAATTCCTAACAAAGTTTTGACACAGATTCCCAATACGGGCATTCAGAACATGTACCACGTTGCTGTAAGCAAGCACATTCTCATTCAAAGTTGCAAGTTACTATGTAGGAACAAGTTTGTATAGGTATTTCAAAGATGCCCAGAACTGAGCTAAACTTGGTATGTCTCCAACTCCTCGAAATAACTTCATGCCCCATCTCCCTTACTTCCAGCTAGTAAGGATCACATAATTCCTAACAAAGTTTTGACACAGATTCCCAATTCGGGCATTCAGAAATTATAGCACGTTGCTGTAAGCAAGCACATTCAATTCAAAGTTGCAAGTTACTATGTAGGAACAAGTTTGTATAGGTATTTCAAAGATGCCCAGAACTGAGCTAAACGTTGTATGTCTCCAACTCCTAGAAATAACTTCATGCCCCATCTCCCTTACTTCCAGCTAGTAAGGATCACATAATTCCTAACAAAGTTTTGACACAGATTCCCAATTCGGGTATTCAGAACATATAGCACGTTGCTGTAAGCAAGCACATTCTCATTCAAAGTTGCAAGTTACTATGTAGGAACAAGTTTGTATAGGTATTTCAAAGATGCCCAGAACTGAGCTAAACGTTGTATATCTCCAACTCCTTGAAATAACTTCTTGCCCAATCTCCCTTATTTCCAGCTAGTAAGGATCACATAATTCCTAACAAAGATTTGACACAGATTCCCAATTTGGCATTCAGAACATATAGCACGTTGCTGTAAGCAAGCACATTCTCATTCAAAGTTGCATGTTACTATGTAGGAACAAGTTTATATAGGTATTTCAAAGATGCCCAGATCTGTGCTAAACTTGGCATGTGTCCAACTCCTAGAAATACCTTCATACCCCAACTCCCTTACTTCCAGCTAGTAAGGATCACATAATTCCTATCAAATTTTGACACAGATACCCAATTCGGGCATTCAGAACATATAGCACGTTGCTGTAAGCAATCACATTCTCATTCAAAGTTGCAAGTTAATAGGTAGGAACAAGTTTGTATAGGTATTTCAAAGATGCCCAGAACTGAGCTAAACTTAATATGTGTACAAATCCTAGAAATAATTTCATGCCCCATCTCCCATACTTCCAGCTATTAAGGATCACATAATTCCTAACAAAGTTTTGACACAGATTCCCAATTCGGGCATTCAGAACATGTAGCACGTTGCTGTAAGCAAGCACATTCTCATTCAAAGTTGCAAGTTACTATGAAGGAACAAGTTTGTATAGGTATTTCAAAGATGCCCAGAACTGAGCTAAATGTTTTATGTCTCCAACTCCTAGAAATAACTTCATGCCTCATCACCCTTACTTCCAGCAAGTAAGGATCACATAATTTATAACAATGTTTTGACACAGATTCCCAATTCGGGCTTTCAGAACATATAGGACGTTGCTGTAAGCAAGCACATTCTCATTCAAAGTTGCAAGTTACTATGTAGGAACAAGTTTGTATAGGTATTTCAAAGATGCCCAGAACTGAGCTAAACGTTGTATGTCTCCAACTCCTAGAAAGAACTTCATGTCCCATCTCCCTTTCTTCCATCTTGTAAGGATCACATAATTCCTAACAAAGTTTTGACACAGATTCCAAATTCGGGCATTCAGAACATGTAGCACGTTGCTGTAAGCAAGCACATTCTCATTCAAAGTTGCAAGCTACTATATAGGAACAAGTTTGTATAGGTATTTCAAAGATGCCCAGAACTGAGCTAAACGTTGTATGTCTCCAACTCCTAGAAATAACTTCATGCCCCATCTCCCATACTTCCAGCTAGTAAGGATCACATAATTCCTAACAAAGTTTTGACACAGATTCCCAATTCGGGCATTCAGAACATGTAGCACGTTGCTGTAAGCAAGCACATTCTCATTCAAAGTTGCAACTTACTATGTAGGAACAAGTTTGTAAAGGTATTTCAAAGATGCCCAGAACTGAGCTAAACGTTGTATGTCTCCAACTCCTAGAAATAACTTCATGCCTCATCACCCTTACTTCCAGCAAGTAAGGATCACATCATTCCTAACAATGTTTTGAAACAGATTCCCAATTCGGGCATTCAGAACATATAGCACGTTGCTGTAAGCAAGCACATTCTCATTCAAAGTTGCAAGATAGTATGTAGGAACAAGTTTGTATAGGTATTTCAAAGATGCCCTGAACTGAGCTAAACTTGGTATGTCTCCAACTCCTCGAAATAACATCATGCCCCATCTCCCTTACTTCCAGCTAGTAAGGATCACATAATTCCTAACAAAGATTTGACACAGATTCCCAATTCGGGCATTCAGAACTTATAGCACGTTGCTGTAAGCAAGCACATTGAATTCAAAGTTGCAAGTTACTATGTAGGAACAAGTTTGTATAGGTATTTTAAAGATGCCCAGAACTGAGCTAAACGTTGTATGTCTCCAACTCCTAGAAATAACTTCATGCCCCATCTCCCTTACTTCCAGCTAGTAAGGATCACATAATTCCTAACAAAGTTTTGACACAGATTCCCAATTCAGGCTTTCAGAACATATAGGACGTTGCTGTAAGCAAGCACATTCTCATTCAAAGTTGCAAGTTACTATGTAGGAACAAGTTTGTATAGGTATTTCAAAGATGCCCAGAACTGAGCTAAACGTTGTATGTCACCAACTCCTAGAAATAACTTCATGCCCCATCAGCCTTACTTCCAGCTAGTAAGGATCACATAATTCCTAACAATGTTTTGACACAGAATCCCAATTCGGGCATTCAGAACATATAGCACGTTGCTGTAAGCAAGCACATTCTCATTCACAGTTGCAAGTTACTATGTAGGAACAAGTTTGTATAGGTATTTCAAAGATGCCCAGAACGGAGCTAAACTTGGTATGTGTCCAACCTCTAGAAATAACTTCATGCCACAACTCCCTTACTTCCAGCTACTAAGGATCACATAATTCCTAACAATGTTTTGACACAGATTCCCAATTCGGGCATTCAGAACATATAGCAAGTTGCTGTAAGCAAGCACATTCTCATTCAAAGTTGCAAGTTACTATGTAGGAACAAGTTTGTATAGGTATTTCAAAGATGCACAGAACTAAGCTAAAAGTTGTATGTCTCCAACTCCTAGAAATAACTTCATGCCCCATCTCACTTACTTCCAGCTAGTAAGGATCACATAATTTTTAACAAAGTTTTGACACAGATTCCCAATACGGGCATTCAGAACATGTACCACGTTGCTGTAAGCAAGCACATTCTCATTCAAAGTTGCAAGTTACTATGTAGGAACAAGTTTGTATAGGTATTTCAAAGATGCCCAGAACTGAGCTAAACTTGGTATGTCTCCAACTCCTCGAAGTAACTTCATGCCCCATCTCCCTTACTTCCAGCTAGTAAGGATCACATAATTCCTAACAAAGTTTTGACACAGATTCCCAATTCGGGCATTCAGAAATTATAGCACGTTGCTGTAAGCAAGCACATTCAATTCAAAGTTGCAAGTTACTATGTAGGAACAAGTTTGTATAGGTATTTCAAAGATGCCCAGAACTGAGCTAAACGTTGTATGTCTCCAACTCCTAGAAATAACTTCATGCCCCATCTCCCTTACTTCCAGCTAGTAAGGATCACATAATTCCTAACAAAGTTTTGACACAGATTCCCAATTCGGGTATTCAGAACATATAGCACGTTGCTGTAAGCAAGCACATTCTCATTCAAAGATGCAAGTTACTATGTAGGAACTAGTTTGAATAGGACTTTCAAATATGCCCAGAACTGAGCTAAACTTGGTATGTCTCCAACTCCTAGAAATACCTTCATACCCCAACTCCCTTACCTCCAACTATTAAGGATCACATATTTCCTAACAAATTTTGACACAGATTCCCAATTCGGGCATTCAGAACATATAGCACGTTGCTGTAAGCAATCACATTCTCATTCAAAGTTGCAAGTTACTCTGTAGGAACAAGTTTGAATAGGTATTTCAAAGATGCCCAGAACTGAGCTAAACTTGGTATGTGTCCAAATCCAAGAAATAATTTCATGCCCCATCTCCCTTACTTCCAGCTAGTAAGGATCACATAATTCCTAACAAATTTTTGACACAGATTCCCAATTCGGGCATTCAGAACATGTAGCACGTTGCTGTAAGCAAGCACATTCTCATTCAAAGTTGCAACTTACTATGTAGGAACAAGTTTGTAAAGGTATTTCAAAGATGCCCAGAACTGAGCTAAAAGTTTTATGTCTCCAACTCCTTGAAATAACTTCATGCCCCATCTCCCTTACTTCCAGCTAGTAAGGATCACATAATTCCTAACAAAGTTTTGACACAGATTCCAATTCGGGCATTCAGAACATGTAGCACGTTGCTGTAAGCAAGCACATTCAATTCAAAGTTGCAAGTTACTCTGTAGGATCAAGTTTGTATAGGTATTTCAAAAATGCCCAGAACTGAGCTAAACGTTGTATGTCTCCAACTGCTAGAAATAACTTCATGCCCCATCTCCCTTACTTCCAGCTAGTAAGGATCACATAATTCCTAACAAAGTTTTGACACAGATTCCCAATTCGGGCATTCAGAACATATAGCACGTTGTTGTAAGCAAGCACATTCTCATTCAAAGTTGCAAGTTACTATGTAGGAACAAGTTTGTATAGGTATTTCAAAGATGCCCAGAACTGAGCTAAACTTGGAATGTCTCCAACTCCTAGAAATAACTTCATGCCCCAACTCCCTTACTTCCAGCAAGGAAGGATCACATAATTCCTAACAAAGTTTTGACACAGATTCCCAATTCGGGCATACAGAACATATAGCACGTTGCTGTAAGCAAGCACATTCTCATTCAAAGTTGCATGTTACTATGTAGGAACAAGTTTGTATACGTATTTCAAAGATGCCCACAACTGAGCTAAACTTGGTATGTCCTAAACTCCTAGAAATATCTTCATGCCCCAACTCCCTTACTTCCAGCTAGTAAGGATCACATAATTCCTACCAAAGTTTTGACACAGATTCTCAATTCGGGCATTCAGAAAATATAGCAAGTTGCTGTAAGCAAGCACATTCTCACTCAAAGTTGCAAGTTACTATGTAGGAACAAGTTTGTATAGGTATTTCAAAGATGCCCAGAACTGAGCTAAAAGATGTATGTCTCCAACTCCTAGAAATAACTTCATGCCCCATCTCACTTACTTCCAGCTAGTAAGGATCACATAATTTTTAACAAAGTTTTGACACAGATTCCCAATTCGGGCATTCAGAACATATAGCACGTTGCTGTAAGCAAACACATTCTCATTCAAAGTTGCAAGTTACTATGTAGGAACAAGTTTGTATAGGTATTTCAAAGATGCCCAGATCTGAGCTAAACGTTGTATATCTCCAACTCCTTGAAATAACTTCATGCCCAATCTCCCTTATTTCCAGCTAGTAAGGATCACATAATTCCTAACAAAGATTTGACACAGATTCCCAATTTGGCATTCAGAACATATAGCACGTTGCTGTAAGCAAGCACATTCTCATTCAAAGTTGCATGTTACTATGTAGGAACAAGTTTCTATAGGTATTTCAAAGATGCCCAGATCTGTGCTAAACTTGGTATGAGTCCAACTCCTAGAAATACCTTCATACCCCAACTCCCTTACTTCCAGCTAGTAAGGATCACATAATTCCTAACAAATTTTGACACAGATTCCCAATTCGGGCATTCAGAACATATAGCACGTTGCTGTAAGCAATCACATTCTCATTCAAAGTTGCAAGTTAATAGGTAGGAACAAGTTTGTATAGGTATTTCAAAGATGCCCAGAACTGAGCTAAACTTAATATGTGTCCAAATCCTAGAAATAATTTCATGCCCCATCTCCCATACTTCCAGCTAGTAAGGATCACATAATTCCTAACAAAGTTTTGACACAGATTCCCAATTCGGGCATTCAGAACATGTAGCACGTTGCTGTAAGCAAGCACATTCTCATTCAAAGTTGCAACTTACTATGTAGGAACAAGTTTGTAAAGGTATTTCAAAGATGCCCAGAACTGAGCTAAACGTTGTATGTCTCCAACTCCTAGAAATAACTTCATGCCTCATCACCCTTACTTCCAGCAAGTAAGGATCACATAATTCCTAACAATGTTTTGACACAGATTCCCAATTCGGGCATTCAGAACATATAGCACATTGCTGTAAGCAAGCACATTCTGATTCAAAGTTGCAAGTTACTATGTAGGAAGAAGTTTGTATAGGTATTTCAAAGATGCCCAGAACTGAGCTAATCGTTGTATGTCTCCAACTCCTTGAAATAACTTCATGCCCAATCTCCCTTACTTCCAGCTAGTAAGGATCACATAATTCCTAACAAAGTTTTGACACAGATTCCGAATACGGGCTTTCAGAACATGTACCACGTTGCTGTAAGCAAGAACATTCTCATTCAAAGTTGCAAGTTACTATGTAGGAACAAGTTTGTAAAGGTATTTCAAAGATGCCCAGAACTGAGCTAAACGTTGTATGTCTCCAACTCCTAGAAATAACTTCATGCCTCATGAAACTTACTTCCAGCTAGTAAGGATCACATCATTCCTAACAATGTTTTGAAACAGATTCCCAATTCGGGCATTCAGAACATATAGCACGTTGCTGTAAGCAAGCACATTCTCATTCAAAGTTGCAAGATAGTATGTAGGAACAAGTTTGTATAGGTATTTCAAAGATGCCCTGAACTGAGCTAAACTTGGTATGTCTCCAACTCCTCGAAATAACATCATGCCCCATCTCCCTTACTTCCAGCTAGTAAGGATCACATAATTCCTAACAAAGTTTTGACACAGATTCCCAATTCGGGCATTCAGAACTTATAGCACGTTGCTGTAAGCAAGCACATTGAATTCAAAGTTGCAAGTTACTATGTAGGAACAAGTTTGTATAGGTATTTTAAAGATGCCCAGAACTGAGCTAAACGTTGTATGTCTCCAACTCCTAGAAATAACTTCATGCCCCATCTCCCTTACTTCCAGCTAGTAAGGATCACATAATTCCTAACAAAGTTTTGACACAGATTCCCAATTCAGGCTTTCAGAACATATAGGACGTTGCTGTAAGCAAGCACATTCTCATTCAAAGTTGCAAGTTACTATGTAGGAACAAGTTTGTATAGGTATTTCAAAGATGCCCAGAACTGAGCTAAACGTTGTATGTCACCAACTCCTAGAAATAACTTCATGCCCCATCAGCCTTACTTCCAGCTAGTAAGGATCACATAATTCCTAACAATGTTTTGACACAGAATCCCAATTCGGGCATTCAGAACATATAGCACGTTGCTGTAAGCAAGCACATTCTCATTCACAGTTGCAAGTTACTATGTAGGAACAAGTTTGTATAGGTATTTCAAAGATGCCCAGAACGGAGCTAAACTTGGTATGTGTCCAACCTCTAGAAATAACTTCATGCCACAACTCCCTTACTTCCAGCTACTAAGGATCACATAATTCCTAACAATGTTTTGACACAGATTCCCAATTCGGGCATTCAGAACATATAGCAAGTTGCTGTAAGCAAGCACATTCTCATTCAAAGTTGCAAGTTACTATGTAGGAACAAGTTTGTATAGGTATTTCAAAGATGCACAGAACTCAGCTAAAAGTTGTATGTCTCCAACTCCTAGAAATAACTTCATGCCCCATCTCACTTACTTCCAGCTAGTAAGGATCACATAATTTTTAACAAAGTTTTGACACAGATTCCCAATACGGGCATTCAGAACATGTACCACGTTGCTGTAAGCAAGCACATTCTCATTCAAAGTTGCAAGTTACTATGTAGGAACAAGTTTGTATAGGTATTTCAAAGATGCCCAGAACTGAGCTAAACTTGGTATGTCTCCAACTCCTCGAAATAACTTCATGCCCCATCTCCCTTACTTCCAGCTAGTAAGGATCACATAATTCCTAACAAAGTTTTGACACAGATTCCCAATTCGGGCATTCAGAAATTATAGCACGTTGCTGTAAGCAAGCACATTCAATTCAAAGTTGCAAGTTACTATGTAGGAACAAGTTTGTATAGGTATTTCAAAGATGCCCAGAACTGAGCTAAACGTTGTATGTCTCCAACTCCTAGAAATAACTTCATGCCCCATCTCCCTTACTTCCAGCTAGTAAGGATCACATAATTCCTAACAAAGTTTTGACACAGATTCCCAATTCGGGTATTCAGAACATATAGCACGTTGCTGTAAGCAAGCACATTCTCATTCAAAGATGCAAGTTACTATGTAGGAACTAGTTTGAATAGGACTTTCAAATATGCCCAGAACTGAGCTAAACTTGGTATGTCTCCAACTCCTAGAAATACCTTCATACCCCAACTCCCTTACCTCCAACTATTAAGGATCACATATTTCCTAACAAATTTTGACACAGATTCCCAATTCGGGCATTCAGAACATATAGCACGTTGCTGTAAGCAATCACATTCTCATTCAAAGTTGCAAGTTACTCTGTAGGAACAAGTTTGAATAGGTATTTCAAAGATGCCCAGAACTGAGCTAAACTTGGTATGTGTCCAAATCCAAGAAATAATTTCATGCCCCATCTCCCTTACTTCCAGCTAGTAAGGATCACATAATTCCTAACAAATTTTTGACACAGATTCCCAATTCGGGCATTCAGAACATGTAGCACGTTGCTGTAAGCAAGCACATTCTCATTCAAAGTTGCAACTTACTATGTAGGAACAAGTTTGTAAAGGTATTTCAAAGATGCCCAGAACTGAGCTAAAAGTTTTATGTCTCCAACTCCTTGAAATAACTTCATGCCCCATCTCCCTTACTTCCAGCTAGTAAGGATCACATAATTCCTAACAAAGTTTTGACACAGATTCCAATTCGGGCATTCAGAATATGTAGCACGTTGCTGTAAGCAAGCACATTCAATTCAAAGTTGCAAGTTACTCTGTAGGATCAAGTTTGTATAGGTATTTCAAAAATGCCCAGAACTGAGCTAAACGTTGTATGTCTCCAACTGCTAGAAATAACTTCATGCCCCATCTCCCTTACTTCCAGCTAGTAAGGATCACATAATTCCTAACAAAGTTTTGACACAGATTCCCAATTCGGGCATTCAGAACATATAGCACATTGTTGTAAGCAAGCACATTCTCATTCAAAGTTGCAAGTTACTATGTAGGAACAAGTTTGTATAGGTATTTCAAAGATGCCCAGAACTGAGCTAAACTTGGAATGTCTCCAACTCCTAGAAATAACTTCATGCCCCAACTCCCTTACTTCCAGCAAGGAAGGATCACATAATTCCTAACAAAGTTTTGACACAGATTCCCAATTCGGGCATTCAGAACATATAGCACGTTGCTGTAAGCAAGCACATTCTCATTCAAAGTTGCATGTTACTATGTAGGAACAAGTTTGTATACGTATTTCAAAGATGCCCACAACTGAGCTAAACTTGGTATGTCCTAAACTCCTAGAAATATCTTCATGCCCCAACTCCCTTACTTCCAGCTAGTAAGGATCACATAATTCCTACCAAAGTTTTGACACAGATTCTCAATTCGGGCATTCAGAAAATATAGCACGTTGCTGTAAGCAAGCACATACTCACTCAAAGTTGCAAGTTACTATGTAGGAACAAGTTTGTATAGGTATTTCAAAGATGCCCAGAACTGAGCTAAAAGATGTATGTCTCCAACTCCTAGAAATAACTTCATGCCCCATCTCACTTACTTCCAGCTAGTAAGGATCACATAATTTTTAACAAAGTTTTGACACAGATTCCCAATTCGGGCATTCAGAACATATAGCACGTTGCTGTAAGCAAACACATTCTCATTCAAAGTTGCAAGTTACTATGTAGGAACAAGTTTGTATAGGTATTTCAAAGATGCCCAGATCTGAGCTAAACGTTGTATATCTCCAACTCCTTGAAATAACTTCATGCCCAATCTCCCTTATTTCCAGCTAGTAAGGATCACATAATTCCTAACAAAGATTTGACACAGATTCCCAATTTGGCATTCAGAACATATAGCACGTTGCTGTAAGCAAGCACATTCTCATTCAAAGTTGCATGTTACTATGTAGGAACAAGTTTCTATAGGTATTTCAAAGATGCCCAGATCTGTGCTAAACTTGGTATGTGTCCAACTCCTAGAAATACCTTCATACCCCAACTCCCTTACTTCCAGCTAGTAAGGATCACATAATTCCTAACAAATTTTGACACAGATTCCCAATTCGGGCATTCAGAACATATAGCACGTTGCTGTAAGCAATCACATTCTCATTCAAAGTTGCAAGTTAATAGGTAGGAACAAGTTTGTATAGGTATTTCAAAGATGCCCAGAACTGAGCTAAACTTAATATGTGTCCAAATCCTAGAAATAATTTCATGCCCCATCTCCCATACTTCCAGCTAGTAAGGATCACATAATTCCTAACAAAGTTTTGACACAGATTCCCAATTCGGGCATTCAGAACATGTAGCACGTTGCTGTAAGCAAGCACATTCTCATTCAAAGTTGCAACTTACTATGTAGGAACAAGTTTGTAAAGGTATTTCAAAGATGCCCAGAACTGAGCTAAATGTTTTATGTCTCCAACTCCTAGAAATAACTTCATGCCTCATCACCCTTACTTCCAGCAAGTAAGGATCACATAATTTCTAACAATGTCTTGACACAGATTCCCAATTCGGGCATTCAGAACATATAGCACATTGCTGTAAGCAAGCACATTCTGATTCAATGTTGCAAGTTACTATGTAGGAAGAAGTTTGTATAGGTATTTCAAAGATGCCCAGAACTGAGCTAATCGTTGTATGTCTCCAACTCCTTGAAATAACTTCATGCCCAATCTCCCTTACTTCCAGCTAGTAAGGATCACATAATTCCTAACACAGTTTTGACACAGATTCCCAATACGGGCATTCAGAACATGTACCACGTTGCTGTAAGCAAGAACATTCTCATTCAAAGTTGCAAGTTACTACGTAGGAACAAGTTTGTAAAGGTATTTCAAAGATGCCCAGAACTGAGCTAAACGTTGTATGTCTCCAACTCCTAGAAATAACTTCATGCCTCATGACACTTACTTCCAGCTAGTAAGGATCACATCATTCCTAACAAAGTTTTGACACAGATTCCCAATTCGGGCATTCAGAACATATAGCACGTTGCTGTAAGCAAGCACATTCTCATTCAAAGTTGCAAGTTACTATGTAGGAACAAGTTTGTATAGGTATTTCAAAGATGCCCAGAACTGAGCTAAACGTTGTATGTCTCCAACTCCTAGAAATAACTTCATGCCCAATCTCCCTTACTTCCAGCTAGTAAGGATCACATAATTCTTAACAAAGTTTTGACACAGATTCCCAATTCGGGCTTTCAGAACATATAGGACGTTGCTGTAAGCAAGCACATTCTCATTCAAAGTTGCAAGTTACTATGTAGGAACAAGTTTGTATAGGTATTTCAAAGATGCCCAGAACTGAGCTAAACGTTTTATGTCTCCAACTCCTAGAAATAACTTCATGTCCCATCTCCCTTTCTTCCATCTTGTAAGGATCACATAATTCCTAACAAAGTTTTGACACAGATTCCCAATTCGGGCATTCAGAACATGTAGCACGTTGCTGTAAGCAAGCACATTCTCATTCAAAGTTGCAAGTTACTATATAGGAACAAGTTTGTATAGGTATTTCAAAGATGCCCAGAACTGAGCTAAACGTTGTATGTCTCCAACTCCTAGAAATATCTTCATGCCCCATCAGCCTTACTTCCAGCTAGTAAGGATCACATAATTCCTAACAATGTTTTGACACAGAATCCCAATTCGGGCATTCAGAACATATAGCACGTTGCTGTAAGCAAACACATTCTCATTCAAAGTTGCAAGTTACTATGTAGGAACAAGTTTGTATAGGTATTTCAAAGATGCCCAGAACTGAGCTAAACGTTGTATATCTCCAACTCCTTGAAATAACTTCATGCCCAATCTCCCTTATTTCCAGCTAGTAAGGATCACATAATTCCTAACAAAGATTTGACACAGATTGCCAATTTTGGCATTCAGAACATATAGCACGTTGCTGTAAGCAAGCACATTCTCATTCAAAGTTGCAAGTTACTATGTAGGAACAAGTTTCTATAGGTATTTCAAAGATGCCCAGAACTGTGCTAAACTTGGTATGTGTCCAACTCCTAGAAATACCTTCATACCCCAACTCCCTTACTTCCAGCTAGTAAGGATCACATAATTCCTAACAAATTTTGACACAGATTCCCAATTCGGGCATTCAGAACATATAGCACGTTGCTGTAAGCAATCACATTCTCATTCAAAGTTGCAAGTTAATAGGTAGGAACAAGTTTGTATAGGTATTTCAAAGATGCCCAGAACTGAGCTAAACTTAATATGTGTCCAAATCCTAGAAATAATTTCATGCCCCATCTCCCCTACTTCCATTTAGTAAGGATCACATAATTCCTAACAAAGTTTTGACACAGATTCCCAATTCGGGCATTCAGAACATGTAGCACGGTGCTGTAAGCAAGCACATTCTCATTCAAAGTTGCAACTTACTATGTAGGAACAAGTTTGTAAAGGTATTTCAAAGATGCCCAGAACTGAGCTAAACGTTGTATGTCTCCAACTCCTAGAAATAACTTCATGCCTCATCACCCTTACTTCCAGCAAGTAAGGATCACATAATTCCTAACAATGTTTTGACACAGATTCCCAATTCGGGCATTCAGAACATATAGCACATTGCTGTAAGCAAGCACATTCTGATTCAAAGTTGCAAGTTACTATGTAGGAAGAAGTTTGTATAGGTATTTCAAAGATGCCCAGAACTGAGCTAATCGTTGTATGTCTCCAACTCCTTGAAATAACTTCATGCCCAAACTCCCTTACTTCCAGCTAGTAAGGATCACATAATTCCTAACAAAGTTTTGACACAGATTCCGAATACGGGCTTTCAGAACATGTACCACGTTGCTGTAAGCAAGAACATTCTCATTCAAAGTTGCAAGTTACTATGTAGGAACAAGTTTGTAAAGGTATTTCAAAGATGCCCAGAACTGAGCTAAACGTTGTATGTCTCCAACTCCTAGAAATAACTTCATGCCTCATGACACTTACTTCCAGCTAGTAAGGATCACATCATTCCTAACAATGTTTTGAAACAGATTCCCAATTCGGGCATTCAGAACATATAGCACGTTGCTGTAAGCAAGCACATTCTCATTCAAAGTTGCAAGATAGTATGTATTAACAAGTTTGTATAGGTATTTCAAAGATGCCCTGAACTGAGCTAAACTTGGTATGTCTCCAACTCCTCGAAATAACATCATGCCCCATCTCCCTTACTTCCAGCTAGTAAGGATCACATAATTCCTAACAAAGTTTTGACACAGATTCCCAATTCGGGCATTCAGAACTTATAGCACGTTGCTGTAAGCAAGCACATTGAATTCAAAGTTGCAAGTTACTATGTAGGAACAAGTTTGTATAGGTATTTCAAAGATGCCCAGAACTGAGCTAAACGTTGTATGTCTCCAACTCCTAGAAATAACTTCATGCCCCATCTCCCTTACTTCCAGCTAGTAAGGATCACATAATTCCTAACAAAGTTTTGACACAGATTCCCAATTCAGGCTTTCAGAACATATAGGACGTTGCTGTAAGCAAGCACATTCTCATTCAAAGTTGCAAGTTACTATGTAGGAACAAGTTTGTATAGGTATTTCAAAGATGCCCAGAACTGAGCTAAACGTTGTATGTCTCCAACTCCTAGAAATAACTTCATGTCCCATCTCCCTTTCTTCCATCTTGTAAGGATCACATAATTCCTAACAAAGTTTTGACACAGATTCCCAATTCGGGCATTCAGAACATGTAGCACGTTGCTGTAAGCAAGCACATTCTCATTCAAAGTTGCAAGTTACTATATAGGAACAAGTTTGTATAGGTATTTCAAAGATGCCCAGAACTGAGCTAAACGTTGTATGTCTCCAACTCCTAGAAATAACTTCATGCCCCATCAGCCTTACTTCCAGCTAGTAAGGATCACATAATTCCTAACAATGTTTTGACACAGAATCCCAATTCGGGCATTCAGAACATATAGCACGTTGCTGTAAGAAAGCACATTCTCATTCACAGTTGCAAGTTACTATGTAGGAACAAGTTTGTATAGGTATTTCAAAGATGCCCAGAACGGAGCTAAACTTGGTATGTGTCCAACCTCTAGAAATAACTTCATGCCACAACTCCCTTACTTCCAGCTACTAAGGATCACATAATTCCTAACAATGTTTTGACACAGATTCCCAATTCGGGCATTCAGAACATATAGCAAGTTGCTGTAAGCAAGCACATTCTCATTCAAAGTTGCAAGTTACTATGTAGGAACAAGTTTGTATAGGTATTTCAAAGATGCACAGAACTAAGCTAAAAGTTGTATGTCTCCAACTCCTAGAAATAACTTCATGCCCCATCTCACTTACTTCCAGCTAGTAAGGATCACATAATTTTTAACAAAGTTTTGACACAGATTCCCAATTCGGTCATTCAGAACATATAGCACGTTGCTGTAAGCAAGCACATTCTCATTCAAAGTTGCAAGTTACTATGTAGGAACAAGATTGTATAGGTATTTCAAAGATGCCCAGAACTGAGCTAAACGTTGTATGTCTCCAACTGCTAGAAATAACTTCATGCCCAATCTCCCTTACTTCCAGCTAGTAAGGATCACATAATTCCTAACAAAGTTTTGACACAGATTCCCAATTCGGGCATTCAGAACATATAGCACGTTGATGTAAGCAAGCACATTCTCATTCAAAGTTGCAAGTTACTATGTAGGACCAAGTTTGTATAGGTATTTCAAAGATGCCCAGAACTGAGCTAAACTTGGTATGTCTCCAACTCCTAGAAATAACTTCATGCCCCATCTCCCTTACTTCCAGCTATTAAGGATCACATAATTCCTAACAAAGTTTTGACACAGATTCCCAATTCGGGCATTCAGAACATGTAGCACGTTGCTGTAAGCAAGCACATTCAATTCAAAGTTGCAAGTTACTATGTAGGAACAAGTTTGTGTAGGTATTTCAAAGATGCCCAGAACTGAGGTAAACGTCGTAGGTCTCCAACTCCTTGAAATAACTTCATGCCCAATCTCCCTTACTTCCAGCTAGTAAGGATCACATCATTCCTAACAATGTTTTGACACAGATTCCCAATTCGGGCATTCAGAACATATAGCACATTGCTGTAAGCAAGCACATTCTCATTCAAAGTTGCAAGTTACTATGTAGGAACAAGTTTGTATAGGTATTTCAAAGATGCCCAGAACTGAGCTAAACTTGGTATTTCCTCAACTGCTAGAAATAACTTCATGCCCCAACTCCCTTACTTCCAGCTAGTAAGGATCACATAATTCCTAACAAAGTTTTGACACAGATTCCCAATTCGGGCATTCAGAACATATAGCACGTTGCTGTAAGCAAGCACATTCTCATGCAAACATGCAAGTTACTATGTAGGAACAAGTTTGAATAGGACTTTCAAAGATGCCCAGAACTGAGCTAAACTTGGTATGTCTCCAACTCCTAGAAATAACTTCATGCCCAATCTCCCTTACTTCCAGCTAGTAAGGATCACATAATTCCAAACACAGTTTTGACACAGATTCCCAATACGGGCATTCAGAACATGTACCACGTTGCTGTAAGCAAGAACATTCTCATTCAAAGTTGCAAGTTACTACGTAGGAACAAGTTTGTAAAGGTATTTCAAAGATGCCCAGAACTGAGCTAAACCTTGTATGTCTCCAACTCCTAGAAATAACTTCATGCCTCATGACACTTACTTCCAGCTAGTAAGGATCACATCATTCCTAACAATGTTTTGACACAGATTCCCAATTCGGGCATTCAGAACATATAGCACGTTGCTGTAAGCAAGCACATTCTCATTCAAAGTTGCAAGTTACTATGTAGGAACAAGTTTGTATAGGTATTTCAAAGATGCCCAGAACTGAGCTAAACGTTGTATGTCTCCAACTCCTAGAAATAACTTCATGCCCAATCTCCCTTACTTCCAGCTAGTAAGGATCACATAATTCTTAACAAAGTTTTGACACAGATTCCCAATTCGGGCTTTCAGAACATATAGGACGTTGCTGTAAGCAAGCACATTCTCATTCAAAGTTGCAAGTTACTATGTAGGAACAAGTTTGTATAGGTATTTCAAAGATGCCCAGAACTGAGCTAAACGTTGTATGTCTCCAACTCCTAGAAATAACTTCATGTCCCATCTCCCTTTCTTCCATCTTGTAAGGATCACATAATTCCTAACAAAGTTTTGACACAGATTCCCAATTCGGGCATTCAGAACATGTAGCACGTTGCTGTAAGCAAGCACATTCTCATTCAAAGTTGCAAGTTACTATATAGGAACAAGTTTGTATAGGTATTTCAAAGATGCCCAGAACTGAGCTAAACGTTGTATGTCTCCAACTCCTAGAAATAACTTCATGCCCCATCAGACTTACTTCCAGCTAGTAAGGATCACATAATTCCTAACAATGTTTTGACACAGAATCCCAATTCGGGCATTCAGAACATATAGCACGTTGCTGTAAGCAAACACATTCTCATTCAAAGTTGCAAGTTACTATGTAGGAACAAGTTTGTATAGGTATTTCAAAGATGCCCAGAACTGAGCTAAACGTTGTATATCTCCAACTCCTTGAAATAACTTCATGCCCAATCTCCCTTATTTCCAGCTAGTAAGGATCACATAATTCCTAACAAAGATTTGACACAGATTCCCAATTTGGCTTTCAGAACATATAGCACGTTGCTGTAAGCAAGCACATTCTCATTCAAAGTTGCAAGTTACTATGTAGGAACAAGTTTCTATAGGTATTTCAAAGATGCCCAGAACTGTGCTAAACTTGGTATGTGTCCAACTCCTAGAAATACCTTCATACCCCAACTCCCTTACTTCCAGCTAGTAAGGATCACATAATTCCTAACAAATTTTGACACAGATTCCCAATTCGGGCATTCAGAACATATAGCACGTTGCTGTAAGCAATCACATTCTCATTCAAAGTTGCAAGTTAATAGGTAGGAACAAGTTTGTATAGGTATTTCAAAGATGCCCAGAACTGAGCTAAACTTAATATGTGTCCAAATCCTAGAAATAATTTCATGCCCCATCTCCCATACTTCCAGCTAGTAAGGATCACATAATTCCTAACAAAGTTTTGACACAGATTCCCAATTCGGGCATTCAGAACATGTAGCACGTTGCTGTAAGCAAGCACATTCTCATTCAAAGTTGCAACTTACTATGTAGGAACAAGTTTGTAAAGGTATTTCAAAGATGCCCAGAACTGAGCTAAACGTTGTATGTCTCCAACTCCTAGAAATAACTTCATGCCTCATCACCCTTACTTCCAGCAAGTAAGGATCACATAATTCCTAACAATGTTTTGACACAGATTCCCAATTCGGGCATTCAGAACATATAGCACATTGCTGTAAGCAAGCACATTCTGATTCAAAGTTGCAAGTTACTATGTAGGAAGAAGTTTGTATAGGTATTTCAAAGATGCCCAGAACTGAGCTAATCGTTGTATGTCTCCAACTGCTTGAAATAACTTCATGCCCAATCTCCCTTACTTCCAGCTAGTAAGGATCACATAATTCCTAACAAAGTTTTGACACAGATTCCCAATACGGGCTTTCAGAACATGTACCACGTTGCTGTAAGCAAGAACATTCTCATTCACAGTTGCAAGTTACTATGTAGGAACAAGTTTGTATAGGTATTTCAAAGATGCCCAGAACGGAGCTAAACTTGGTAAGTGTCCAACCTCTAGAAATAACTTCATGCCCCAACTCCCTTACTTCCAGCTACTAAGGATCACATAATTCCTAACAAAGTTTTGACACAGATTCCCAATTCGGGCATTCAGAACATATAGCAAGTTGCTGTAAGCAAGCACATTCTCATTCAAAGTTGCAAGTTACTATGTAGGAACAAGTTTGTATAGGTATTTCAAAGATGCACAGAACTAAGCTAAAAGTTGTATGTCTCCAACTCCTAGAAATAACTTCATGCCCCATCTCACTTACTTCCAGCTAGTAAGGATCACATAATTTTTAACAAATTTTTGACACAGATTCCCAATTCGGTCATTCAGAACATATAGCACGTTGCTGTAAGCAAGCACATTCTTATTCAAAGTTGCAAGTTACTATGTAGGAACAAGATTGTATAGGTATTTCAAAGATGCCCAGAACTGAGCTAAACGTTGTATGTCTCCAACTGCTAGAAATAACTTCATGCCCAATCTCCCTTACTTCCAGCTAGTAAGGATCACATAATTCCTAACAAAGTTTTGACACAGATTCCCAATTCGGGCATTCAGAACATATAGCACGTTGATGTAAGCAAGCACATTCTCATTCAAAGTTGCAAGTTACTATGTAGGACCAAGTTTGTATAGGTATTTCAAAGATGCCCAGAACTGAGCTAAACTTGGTATGTCTCCAACTCCTAGAAATAACTTCATGCCCCATCTCCCTTACTTCCAGCTTTTAAGGATCACATAATTCCTAACAAAGTTTTGACACAGATTCCCAATTCGGGCATTCAGAACATGTAGCACGTTGCTGTAAGCAAGCACATTCAATTCAAAGTTGCAAGTTACTATGTAGGAACAAGTTTGTGTAGGTATTTCAAAGATGCCCAGAACTGAGCTAAACGTTGTAGGTCTCCAACTCCTTGAAATAACTTCATGCCCAATCTCCCTTACTTCCAGCTAGTAAGGATCACATCATTCTTAACAATATTTTGACACAGATTCCCAATTCGGGCATTCAGAACATATAGCACATTGCTGTAAGCAAGCACATTCTCATTCAAAGTTGCAAGTTACTATGTAGGAACAAGTTTGTATAGGTATTTCAAAGATGCCCAGAACTGAGCTAAACTTGGTATTTCCTCAACTGCTAGAAATAACTTCATGCCCCAACTCCCTTACTTCCAGCTAGTAAGGATCACATAATTCCTAACAAAGTTTTGACACAGATTCCCAATTCGGGCATTCAGAACATATAGCACGTTGCTGTAAGCAAGCACATTCTCATGCAAACATGCAAGTTACTATGTAGGAACAAGTTTGAATAGGACTTTCAAAGATGCCCAGAACTGAGCTAAACTTGGTATGTCTCCAACTCCTAGAAATAACTTCATGCCCCATCTCCCTTACTTCCAGCTAGTAAGGATCACATAATTCCTAACAAAGTTTTGACACAGATTCCCAATTCGGGCATTCAGAACATATAGCACGTTGCTGTAAGCAAGCACATTCTAATACAAACTTGCAAGTTACTATGTAGGAACAAGTTTGTATAGGTATTTCAAAGATGCCCAGAACTGTGCTAAACTTGGTATGTGTCCAACTCCTAGAAATACCTTCATGCCACAACTCCCTTACTTCCAGTTAGTAAGGATCACATAATTCCTAACAAATTTTGACACAGATTCCCAATTCGGGCATTCAGAACATGTAACACCTTGCTGTAAGCAAGCACATTCTCATTCAAAGTTGCAAGTTACTATGTAGGAACAAGTTTGTAAAGGTATTTCAAAGATGCCCAGAACTGAGCTAAACGTTGTATGTCTCCAACTCCTAGAAATAACTTCATGCCCCATCTCCCTTACTTCCAGCTAGTAAGGATCACATAATTCCTAACAATGTTTTGACACAGAATCCCAATTCGGGCATTCAGAACATAAAGCACGTTGCTGTAAGCAAGCACATTCTCATTCAAAGTTGCAAGTTACTATGTAGGAACAAGTTTGTATAGGTATTTCAAAGATGCCCAGAACTGAGCTAAACTTGGTATGTCTCCAACTCCTAGAAATAACTTCATACCCCATCTCCCTTACTTCTAGCTAGTAAGGATCACATAATTCCTAACAAAGTTTTGACACAGATTCCCAATTCGGGCATTCAGAACATATAGCACGTTGTTGAAAGCAAGCACATTCTCATTCAAAGTTGCAAGTTACTGTGTAGGAACAAGTTTGTATAGGTATTTCAAAGATGCCCAGAACTGTGCTAAAATTGGTATGTGTCCAACTCCTAGAAATACCTTCATGCCACAACTCCCTTACTTCCAGCTAGTAAGGATCACATAATTCCTAACAAATTTTGACACAGATTCCCAATTCGGGCATTCAGAACATATAGCACGTTGCTGTAAGCAAACACATTCTCATTCAAAGTTGCAAGTTACTATGTAGGAACAAGTTTGTATAGGTATTTCAAAGATGCCCAGAACAGAGCTAAACTTGTATGTGTCCAACTCCTAGAAATAACTTCATGCCCCATCTCCCTTACTTCCAGCTAGTAAGGATCACATAATTCCTAACAAAGTTTTGACACAGATTCCCAATTCGGGCAATCAGAACATGTAGCACGTTGCTGTAAGCAAGCACATTTTTATTCAAAGTTGCAAGTTACTATGTAGGGACAAGTTTGTAAAGGTATTTCAAAGATGCCCAGAACTGAGCTAAACTTGGTATGTCTCCAACTCCTAGAAATAACTTCATGTCCCATCTCCCTTTCTTCCATCTTGTAAAGATCACATAATTCCTAACAAAGTTTTGACACAGATTCCCAATTCGGGCATTCAGAACATGTAGCACGTTGCTGTAAGCAAGCACATTCTCATTCAAAGTTGCAAGTTACTATATAGGAACAAGTTTGTATAGGTATTTCAAAGATGCCCAGAATTGAGCTAAACGTTGTATGTCTCCAACTCCTAGAAATATCTTCATGCCCCATCAGCCTTACTTCCAGCTAGTAAGGATCACATAATTCCTAACAATGTTTTGACACAGAATCCCAATTCGGGCATTCAGAACATATAGCACGTTGCTGTAAGCAAACACATTCTCATTCAAAGTTGCAAGTTACTATGTAGGAACAAGTTTGTATAGGTATTTCAAAGATGCCCAGAACTGAGCTAAACGTTGTATATCTCCAACTCCTTGAAATAACTTCATGCCCAATCTCCCTTATTTCCAGCTAGTAAGGATCACATAATTCCTAACAAAGATTTGACACAGATTCCCAATTTTGGCATTCAGAACATATAGCACGTTGCTGTAAGCAAGCACATTCTCATTCAAAGTTGCAAGTTACTATGTAGGAACAAGTTTCTATAGGTATTTCAAAGATGCCCAGAACTGTGCTAAACTTGGTATGTGTCCAACTCCTAGAAATACCTTCATACCCCAACTCCCTTACTTCCAGCTAGTAAGGATCACATAATTCCTAACAAATTTTGACACAGATTCCCAATTCGGGCATTCAGAACATATAGCACGTTGCTGTAAGCAATCACATTCTCATTCAAAGATGCAAGTTAATAGGTAGGAACAAGTTTGTATAGGTATTTCAAAGATGCCCAGAACTGAGCTAAACTTAATATGTGTCAAAATCCTAGAAATAATTTCATGCCCCATCTCCCATACTTCCAGCTAGTAAGGATCACATAATTCCTAACAAAGTTTTGACACAGATTCCCAATTCGGGCATTCAGAACATGTAGCACGTTGCTGTAAGCAAGCACATTCTCATTCAAAGTTGCAACTTACTATGTAGGAACAAGTTTGTAAAGGTATTTCAAAGATGCCCAGAACTGAGCTAAACGTTGTATGTCTCCAACTCCTAGAAATAACTTCATGCCTCATCACCCTTACTTCCAGCAAGTAAGGATCACATAATTCCTAACAATGTTTTGACACAGATTCCCAATTCGGGCATTCAGAACATATAGCACATTGCTGTAAGCAAGCACATTCTGATTCAAAGTTGCAAGTTACTATGTAGGAAGAAGTTTGTATAGGTATTTCAAAGATGCCCAGAACTGAGCTAATCGTTGTATGTCTCCAACTCCTTGAAATAACTTCATGCCCAATCTCCCTTACTTCCAGCTAGTAAGGATCACATAATTCCTAACAAAGTTTTGACACAGATTCCGAATACGGGCTTTCAGAACATGTACCACGTTGCTGTAAGCAAGAACATTCTCATTCAAAGTTGCAAGTTACTATGTAGGAACAAGTTTGTAAAGGTATTTCAAAGATGCCCAGAACTGAGCTAAACGTTGTATGTCTCCAACTCCTAGAAATAACTTCATGCCTCATGACACTTACTTCCAGCTAGTAAGGATCACATCATTCCTAACAATGTTTTGAAACAGATTCCCAATTCGGGCATTCAGAACATATAGCACGTTGCTGTAAGCAAGCACATTCTCATTCAAAGTTGCAAGATAGTATGTAGGAACAAGTTTGTATAGGTATTTCAAAGATGCCCTGAACTGAGCTAAACTTGGTATGTCTCCAACTCCTCGAAATAACATCATGCCCCATCTCCCTTACTTCCAGCTAGTAAGGATCACATAATTCCTAACAAAGTTTTGACACAGATTCCCAATTCGGGCATTCAGAACTTATAGCACGTTGCTGTAAGCAAGCACATTGAATTCAAAGTTGCAAGTTACTATGTAGGAACAAGTTTGTATAGGTATTTCAAAGATGCCCAGAACTGAGCTAAACGTTGTATGTCTCCAACTCCTAGAAATAACTTCATGCCCCATCTCCCTTACTTCCAGCTAGTAAGGATCACATAATTCCTAACAAAGTTTTGACACAGATTCCCAATTCAGGCTTTCAGAACATATAGGACGTTGCTGTAAGCAAGCACATTCTCATTCAAAGTTGCAAGTTACTATGTAGGAACAAGTTTGTATAGGTATTTCAAAGATGCCCAGAACTGAGCTAAACGTTGTATGTCTCCAACTCCTAGAAATAACTTCATGTCCCATCTCCCTTTCTTCCATCTTGTAAGGATCACATAATTCCTAACAAAGTTTTGACACAGATTCCCAATTCGGGCATTCAGAACATGTAGCACGTTGCTGTAAGCAAGCACATTCTCATTCAAAGTTGCAAGTTACTATATAGGAACAAGTTTGTATAGGTATTTCAAAGATGCCCAGAACTGAGCTAAACGTTGTATGTCTCCAACTCCTAGAAATAACTTCCTGCCCCATCAGCCTTACTTCCAGCTAGTAAGGATCACATAATTCCTAACAATGTTTTGACACAGAATCCCAATTCGGGCATTCAGAACATATAGCACGTTGCTGTAAGCAAGCACATTCTCATTCACAGTTGCAAGTTACTATGTAGGAACAAGTTTGTATAGGTATTTCAAAGATGCCCAGAACGGAGCTAAACTTGGTATGTGTCCAACCTCTAGAAATAACTTCATGCCACAACTCCCTTACTTCCAGCTACTAAGGATCACATAATTCCTAACAAAGTTTTGACACAGATTCCCAATTCGGGCATTCAGAACATATAGCAAGTTGCTGTAAGCAAGCACATTCTCATTCAAAGTTGCAAGTTACTATGTAGGAACAAGTTTGTATAGGTATTTCAAAGATGCACAGAACTAAGCTAAAAGTTGTATGTCTCCAACTCCTAGAAATAACTTCATGCCCCATCTCACTTACTTCCAGCTAGTAAGGATCACATAATTTTTAACAAAGTTTGGCACAGATTCCCAATTCGGTCATTCAGAACATATAGCACGTTGCTGTAAGCAAGCACATTCTCATTCAAAGTTGCAAGTTACTATGTAGGAACAAGATTGTATAGGTATTTCAAAGATGCCCAGAACTGAGCTAAACGTTGTATGTCTCCAACTGCTAGAAATAACTTCATGCCCAATCTCCCTTACTTCCAGCTAGTAAGGATCACATAATTCCTAACAAAGTTTTGACACAGATTCCCAATTCGGGCATTCAGAACATATAGCACGTTGATGTAAGCAAGCACATTCTCATTCAAAGTTGCAAGTTACTATGTAGGACCAAGTTTGTATAGGTATTTCAAAGATGCCCAGAACTGAGCTAAACTTGGTATGTCTCCAACTCCTAGAAATAACTTCATGCCCCATCTCCCTTACTTCCAGCTATTAAGGATCACATAATTCCTAACAAAGTTTTGACACAGATTCCCAATTCGGGCATTCAGAACATGTAGCACGTTGCTGTAAGCAAGCACATTCAATTCAAAGTTGCAAGTTACTATGTAGGAACAAGTTTGTGTAGGTATTTCAAAGATGCCCAGAACTCAGGTAAACGTTGTAGGTCTCCAACTCCTTGAAATAACTTCATGCCCAATCTCCCTTACTTCCAGCTAGTAAGGATCACATCATTCCTAACAATGATTTGACACAGATTCCCAATTCGGGCATTCAGAACATATAGCACATTGCTGTAAGCAAGCACATTCTCATTCAAAGTTGCAAGTTACTATGTAGGAACAAGTTTGTATAGGTATTTCAAAGATGCCCAGAACTGAGCTAAACTTGGTATTTCCTCAACTGCTAGAAATAACTTCATGCCCCAACTCCCTTACTTCCAGCTAGTAAGGATCACATAATTCCTAACAATGTTTTGACACAGAATCCCAATTCGGGCATTCAGAACATATAGCACGTTGCTGTAAGCAAGCACATTCTCATTCAAAGTTGCAAGTTACTATGTAGGAACAAGTTTGTATAGGTATTTCAAAGATGCCCAGAACTGAGCTAAACTTGGTATGTCTCCAACTCCTAGAAATAACTTCATACCCCATCTCCCTTACTTCTAGCTAGTAAGGATCACATAATTCCTAACAAAGTTTTGACACAGATTCCCAATTCGGGCATTCAGAACATATAGCACGTTGTTGAAAGCAAGCACATTCTCATTCAAAGTTGCAAGTTACTGTGTAGGAACAAGTTTGTATAGGTATTTGAAAGATGCCCAGAACTGTGCTAAAATTGGTATATGTCCAACTCCTAGAAATACCTTCATGCCACAACTCCCTTACTTCCAGCTAGTAAGGATCACATAATTCCTAACAAATTTTGACACAGATTCCCAATTCGGGCATTCAGAACATATAGCACGTTGCTGTAAGCAAACACATTCTCATTCACAGTTGCAAGTTACTATGTAGGAACAAGTTTGTATAGGTATTTCAAAGATGCCCAGAACAGAGCTAAACTTGTATGTGTCCAACTCCTAGAAATAACTTCATGCCCCATCTCCCTTACTTCCAGCTAGTAAGGATCACATAATTCCTAACAAAGTTTTGACACAGATTCCCAATTCGGGCAATCAGAACATGTAGCACGTTGCTGTAAGCAAGCACATTCTTATTCAAAGTTGCAAGTTACTATGTAGGGACAAGTTTGTAAAGGTATTTCAAAGATGCCCAGAACTGAGCTAAACGTTGTATGTCTCCAACTCCTTGAAATAACTTCATGCCCAATCTCCCTTACTTCCAGCTAGTAAGGATCACATCATTCCTAACAATGTTTTGACACAGATTCCCAATTCGGGCATTCAGAACATATAGCACATTGCTGTAAGCAAACACATTCTCTTTTAAAGTTGCAAGTTACTATGTAGGAACAAGTTTGTATAGGTATTTCAAAGATGCCCAGAACTGAGCTAAACTTGGTATTTCCTCAACTCCTAGAAATAACTTCATGCCCCAACTCCCTTACTTCCAGCTAGTAAGGTTCACATAATTCCTAACAAAGTTTTGACACAGATTCCCAATTCGGGCATTCAGAACATATAGCACGTTGCTGTAAGCAAGCACATTCTCATGCAAAGATGCAAGTTACTATGTAGGAACAAGTTTGAATAGGACTTTCAAAGATGCCCAGAACTGTGCTAAACTTGGTATGTGTCCAACTCCTAGAAATACCTTCATGCCACAACTCCCTTACTTCCAGTTAGTAAGGATCACATAATTCCTAACAAATTTTAACACAGATTCCCAATTCGGGCATTCAGAACATATAGCACGTTGCTGTAAGCAAGCACATTCTCATTCAAAGTTGCAAGTTACTATGTAGGAACAAGATTGTATAGGTATTTCAAAGATGCCCAGAACTGAGCTAAACGTTGTATGTCTCCAACTGCTAGAAATAACTTCATGCCCAATCTCCCTTACTTCCAGCTAGTAAGGATCACATAATTCCTAACAAAGTTTTGACACAGATTCCCAATTCGGGCATTCAGAACATATAGCACGTTGATGTAAGCAAGCACATTCTCATTCAAAGTTGCAAGTTACTATGTAGGAACAAGTTTGTATAGGTATTTCAAAGATGCCCAGAACTGAGCTAAACTTGGTATGTCTCCAACTCCTAGAAATAACTTCATGCCCCATCTCCCTTACTTCCAGCTATTAAGGATCACATCATTCCTAACAAAGTTTTGACACAGATTCCCAATTCGGGCATTCAGAACATGTAGCACGTTGCTGTAAGCAAGCACATTCAATTCAAAGTTGCAAGTTACTATGTAGGAACAAGTTTGTGTAGGTATTTCAAAGATGCCCAGAACTGAGCTAAACGTGGTAGGTCTCCAACTCCTTGAAATAACTTCATGCCCAATCTCCCTTACTTCCAGCTAGTAAGGATCACATCATTCCTAACAATGTTTTGACACAGATTCCCAATTCGGGCATTCAGAACATATAGCACATTGCTGTAAGCAAGCACATTCTCATTCAAAGTTGCAAGTTACTATGTAGGAACAAGTTTGTATAGGTATTTCAAAGATGCCCAGAACTGAGCTAAACTTGGTATTTCCTCAACTGCTAGAAATAACTTCATGCCCCAACTCCCTTACTTCCAGCTAGTAAGGATCACATAATTCCTAACAAAGTTTTGACACAGATTCCCAATTCGGGCATTCAGAACATAAAGCACGTTGCTGTAAGCAAGCACATTCTCATGCAAACATGCAAGTTACTATGTAGGAACAAGTTTGAATAGGACTTTCAAAGATGCCCAGAACTGAGCTAAACTTGGTATGTCTCCAACTCCTAGAAATAACTTCATGCCCCATCTCCCTTACTTCCAGCTAGTAAGGATCACATAATTCCTAACAAAGTTTTGACACAGATTCCCAATTCGGGCATTCAGAACATATAGCACGTTGCTGTAAGCAAGCACATTCTCATACAAACTTGCAAGTTACTATGTAGGAACAAGTTTGTATAGGTATTTCAAAGATGCCCAGAACTGTGCTAAACCTCGTATGTGTCCAGCTCCTAGAAATACCTTCATGCCACAACTCCCTTACTTCCAGTTAGTAAGGATCACATAATTCCTAACAAATTTTGACACAGATTCCCAATTCGGGCATTCAGAACATATAGCAAGTTGCTGTAAGCAAGCACATTCTCATTCAAAGTTGCAAGTTAATATGTAAGAACAAGTTTGTATAGGTATTTCAAAGATGCCCAGAACTGAGCTAAACGTTGTATGTGTCCAACTCCTAGAAATAATTTCATGCCCCATCTCCCTTACTTCCAGCTAGTAAGGATCACATAATTCCTAACAAAGTTTTGACACAGATTCCCAATTCGGGCATTCAGAACATGTAACACCTTGCTGTAAGCAAGCACATTCTCATTCAAAGTTGCAAGTTACTATGTAGGAACAAGTTTGTAAAGGTATTTCAAAGATGCCCAGAACTGAGCTAAACGTTGTATGTCTCCAACTCCTAGAAATAACTTCATGCCCCATCACCCTTACTTCCAGCTAGTAAGGATCACATAATTCCTAACAATGTTTTGACACAGAATCCCAATTCGGGCATTCAGAACATATAGCACGTTGCTGTAAGCAAGCACATTCTCATTCAAAGTTGCAAGTTACTATGTAGGAACAAGTTTGTATAGGTATTTCAAAGATGCCCAGAACTGAGCTAAACTTGGTATGTCTCCAACTCCTAGAAATAACTTCATACCCCATCTCCCTTACTTCTAGCTAGTAAGGATCACATAATTCCTAACAAAGTTTTGACACAGATTCCCAATTCGGGCATTCAGAACATATAGCACGTTGTTGAAAGCAAGCACATTCTCATTCAAAGTTGCAAGTTACTGTGTAGGAACAAGTTTGTATAGGTATTTCAAAGATGCCCAGAACTGTGCTAAAATTGGTATGTGTCCAACTCCTAGAAATACCTTCATGCCACAACTCCCTTACCTCCAGCTAGTAAGGGTCACATAATTCCTAACAAATTTTGACACAGATTCCCAATTCGGGCATTCAGAACATATAGCACGTTGCTGTAAGCAAACACATTCTCATTCAAAGTTGCAAGTTACTATGTAGGAACAAGTTTGTATAGGTATTTCAAAGATGCCCAGAACAGAGCTAAACTTGTATGTGTCCAACTCCTAGAAATAACTTCATGCCCCATCTCCCTTACTTCCAGCTAGTAAGGATCACATAATTCCTAACAAAGTTTTGACACAGATTCCCAATTCGGGCAATCAGAACATGTAGCACGTTGCTGTAAGCAAGCACATTCTTATTCAAAGTTGCAAGTTACTATGTAGGGACAAGTTTGTAAAGGTATTTCAAAGATGCCCAGAACTGTGCTAAACGTTGTATGTCTCCAACTCCTTGAAATAACTTCATGCCCAATCTCCCTTACTTCCAGCTAGTAAGGATCACATCATTCCTAACAATGTTTTGACACAGATTCCCAATTCGGGCATTCAGAACATATAGCACATTGCTGTAAGCAAGCACATTCTCTTTCAAAGTTGCAAGTTACTATGTAGGAACAAGTTTGTATAGGTATTTCAAAGATGCCCAGAACTGAGCTAAACTTGGTATTTCCTCAACTCATAGAAATAACTTCATGCCCCAACTCCCTTACTTTCAGCTAGTAAGGTTCACATTATTCCTAACAAAGTTTTGACACAGATTCCCAATTCGGGCATTCAGAACATATAGCACGTTGCTGTAAGCAAGCACATTCTCATGCAAAGATGCAAGTTACTATGTAGGAACAAGTTTGAATAGGACTTTCAAAGATGCCCAGAACTGAGCTAAACTTGGTATGTCTCCAACTCCTAGAAATAACTTCATGCCCCATCTCCCTTACTTCCAGCTAGTAAGGATCACATAATTCCTAACAAAGTTTTGACACAGATTCCCAATTCGGGCATTCAGAACATATAGCACGTTGCTGTAAGCAAGCACATTCTCATTCAAAGTTGCAAGTTACTATGTAGGAACAAGTTTGTATAGGTATTTCAAAGATGCCCAGAACTGTGCTAAACTTGGTATGTGTCCAACTCCTAGAAATACCTTCATGCCACAACTCCCTTACTTCCAGCTAGTAAGGATCACATAATTCCTAACAAATTTTGACACAGATTCCCAATTCGGGCATTCAGAACATATAGCACGTTGCTGTAAGCAAGCACATTCTCATTCAAAGTTGCAAGTTACTATGTAGGAACAAGTTTGTATAGGTATTTCAAAGATGCCCAGAACAGAGCTAAACTTGTATGTGTCCAACTCCTAGAAATAACTTCATGCCCCATCTCCCTTACTTCCAGCTAGTAAGGATCACATAATTCCTAACAAAGTTTTGACACAGATTCCCAATTCGGGCAATCAGAACATGTAGCACGTTGCTGTAAGCAAGCACATTCTTATTCAAAGTTGCAAGTTACTATGTAGGGACAAGTTTGTAAAGGTATTTCAAAGATGCCCAGAACTGAGCTAAACGTTGTATGTCTCCAACTCCTTGAAATAACTTCATGCCCAATCTCCCTTACTTCCAGATAGTAAGGATCACATCATTCCTAACAATGTTTTGACACAGATTCCCAATTCGGACATTCAGAACATATAGCACATTGCTGTAAGCAAGCACATTCTCTTTCAAAGTTGCAAGTTACTATGTAGGAACAAGTTTGTATAGGTATTTCAAAGATGCCCAGAACTGAGCTAAACTTGGTATTTCCTCAACTCCTAGAAATAACTTCATGCCCCAACTCCTTTACTTCCAGCTAGTAAGGATCACATAATTCCTAACAAAGTTTTGACACAGATTCCCAATTCGGGCATTCAGAACATATAGCACGTTGCTGTAAGCAAGCACATTCTCCTGCAAAGATGCAAGTTACTATGTAGGAACAAGTTTGAATAGGACTTTCAAAGATGCCCAGAACTGAGCTAAACTTGGTATGTCTCCAACTCCTAGAAATAACTTCATGCCCCATCTCCCTTACTTCCAGCTAGTAAGGATCACATAATTCCTAACAAAGTTTTGACACAGATTCCCAATTCGGGCATTCAGAACATATAGCACGTTGCTGTAAGCAAGCACATTCTCATTCAAAGTTGCAAGTTACTATGTAGGAACAAGTTTGTATAGGTATTTCAAAGATGCCCAGAACTGTGCTAAACTTGGTATGTGTCCAACTCCTAGAAATACCTTCATGCCACAACTCCCTTACTTCCAGTTAGTAAGGATCACATAATTCCTAACAAATTTTGACACAGATTCCCAATTCGGGCATTCAGAACATATAGCACGTTGCTGTAAGCAAGCACATTCTCATTCAAAGTTGCAAGTTACTATGTAGGAACAAGATTGTATAGGTATTTCAAAGATGCCCAGAACTGAGCTAAACGTTGTATGTCTCCAACTGCTAGAAATAACTTCATGCCCAATCTCTCTTACTTCCAGCTAGTAAGGATCACATAATTCCTAACAAAGTTTTGACACAGATTCCCAATTCGGGCATTCAGAACATATAGCACGTTGATGTAAGCAAGCACATTCTCATTCAAAGTTGCAAGTTACTATGTAGGAACAAGTTTGTATAGGTATTTCAAAGATGCCCAGAACTGAGCTAAACTTGGTATGTCTCCAACTCCAGAAATAACTTCATGCCCCATCTCCCTTACTTCCAGCTATTAAGGATCACATAATTCCTAACAAAGTTTTGACACAGATTCCCAATTCGGGCATTCAGAACATGTAGCACGTTGCTGTAAGCAAGCACATTCAATTCAAAGTTGCAAGTTACTATGTAGGAACAAGTTTGTGTAGGTATTTCAAAGATGCCCAGAACTGAGCTAAACGTTGTATGTCTCCAACTGCTAGAAATAACTTCATGCCCCAACTCCCTTACTTCCAGCTAGTAAGGATCACATCATTCCTAACAATGTTTTGACACAGATTCCCAATTCGGGCATTCAGAACATATAGCACATTGCTGTAAGCAAGCACAAACTCTTTCAAAGTTGCAAGTTACTATGTAGGAACAAGTTTGTATAGGTATTTCAAAGATGCCCAGAACTGAGCTAAACTTGGTATTTCCTCAACTCCTAGAAATAACTTCATGCCCCAACTCCCTTACTTCCAGCTAGTAAGGTTCACATAATTCCTAACCAAGTTTTGACACAGATTCCCAATTCGGGCATTCAGAACATATAGCACATTGCTGTAAGCAAGCACATTCTCTTTCAAAGTTGCAAGTTACTATGTAGGAACAAGTTTGTATAGGTATTTCAAAGATGCCCAGAACTGAGCTAAACTTGGTATTTCCTCAACTCCTAGAAATAACTTCATGCCCCAACTCCCTTACTTCCAGCTAGTAAGGATCACATAATTCCTAACAAAGTTTTGACACAGATTCCCAATTCGGGCATTCAGAACATATAGCACGTTGCTGTAAGCAAGCACATTCTCATGCAAAGATGCAAGTTACTATGTAGGAACAAGTTTGAATAGGACTTTCAAAGATGCCCAGAACTGAGCTAAACTTGGTATGTCTCCAACTCCTAGAAATAACTTCATGCCCCATCTCCCTTACTTCCAGCTAGTAAGGATCACATAATTCCTAACAAAATTTTGACACAGATTCCCAATTCGGGCATTCAGAACATATAGCACGTTGCTGTAAGCAAGCACATTCTCATTCAAAGTTGCAAGTTACTATGTAGGAACAAGTTTGTATAGGTATTTCAAAGATGCCCAGAACTGTGCTAAACTTGGTATGTGTCCAACTCCTAGAAATACCTTCATGCCACAACTCCCTTACTTCCAGTTAGTAAGGATCACATAATTCCTAACAAATTTTGACACAGATTCCCAATTCGGGCATTCAGAACATATAGCACGTTGCTGTAAGCAAGCACATTCTCATTCAAAGTTGCAAGTTACTATGTAGGAACAAGATTGTATAGGTATTTCAAAGATGCCCAGAACTGAGCTAAACGTTGTATGTCTCCAACTGCTAGAAATAACTTCATGCCCAATCTCTCTTACTTCCAGCTAGTAAGGATCACATAATTCCTAACAAAGTTTTGACACAGATTCCCAATTCGGGCATTCAGAACATATAGCACGTTGATGTAAGCAAGCACATTCTCATTCAAAGTTGCAAGTTACTATGTAGGAACAAGTTTGTATAGGTATTTCAAAGATGCCCAGAACTGAGCTAAACTTGGTATGTCTCCAACTCCTAGAAATAACTTCATGCCCCATCTCCCTTACTTCCAGCTAGTAAGGATCACATAATTCCTAACAAAGTTTTGACACAGATTCCCAATTCGGGCATTCAGAACATGTAACACCTTGCTGTAAGCAAGCACATTCTCATTCAAAGTTGCAAGTTACTATGTAGGAACAAGTTTGTAAAGGTATTTCAAAGATGCCCAGAACTGAGCTAAACGTTGTATGTCTCCAACTCCTAGAAATAACTTCATGCCCCATCACCCTTACTTCCAGCTAGTAAGGATCACATAATTCCTAACAATGTTTTGACACAGAATCCCAATTCGGGCATTCAGAACATATAGCACGTTGCTGTAAGCAAGCACATTCTCATTCAAAGTTGCAAGTTACTATGTAGGAACAAGTTTGTATAGGTATTTCAAAGATGCCCAGAACTGAGCTAAACTTGGTATGTCTCCAACTCCTAGAAATAACTTCATGCCCCATCTCCCTTACCTCCAGCTATTAAGGATCACATAATTCCTAACAAAGTTTTGACACAGATTCCCAATTCGGGCATTCAGAACATGTAGCACGTTGCTGTAAGCAAGCACATTCAATTCAAAGTTGCAAGTTACTATGTAGGAACAAGTTTGTGTAGGTATTTCAAAGATGCCCAGAACTGAGCTAAACGTTGTATGTCTCCAACTGCTAGAAATAACTTCATGCCCCAACTCCCTTACTTCCAGCTAGTAAGGATCACATCATTCCTAACAATGTTTTGACACAGATTCCCAATTCGGGCATTCAGAACATATAGCACATTGCTGTAAGCAAGCACATTCTCATTCAAAGTTGCAAGTTACTATGTAGGAACAAGTTTGTATAGGTATTTCAAAGATGCCCAGAACTGAGCTAAACTTGGTATTTCCTCAACTGCTAGAAATAACTTCATGCCCCAACTCCCTTACTTCCAGCTAGTAAGGATCACATAATTCCTAACAAAGTTTTGACACAGATTCCGAATTCGGGCATTCAGAACATATAGCACGTTGCTGTAAGCAAGCACATTCTCATGCAAACATGCAAGTTACTATGTAGGAACAAGTTTGAATAGGACTTTAAAAGATGCCCAGAACTGAGCTAAACTTGGTATGTCTCCAACTCCTAGAAATAACTTCATGTCCCATCTCCCTTACTTCCAGCTAGTAAGGATCACATAATTCCTAACAAAGTTTTGACACAGATTCCCAATTCGGGCATTCAGAACATATAGCACGTTGCTGTAAGCAAGCACATTCTCATACAAACTTGCAAGTTACTATGTAGGAACAAGTTTGTATAGGTATTTCAAAGATGCCCAGAACTGTGCTAAACTTGGTATGTGTCCAACTCCTAGAAATACCTTCATGCCACAACTCCCTTACTTCCAGTTAGTAAGGATCACATAATTCCTAACAAATTTTGACACAGATTCCCAATTCGGGCATTCAGAACATATAGCAAGTTGCTGTAAGCAAGCACATTCTCATTCAAAGTTGCAAGTTAATATGTAAGAACAAGTTTGTATAGGTATTTCAAAGATGCCCAGAACTGAGCTAAACGTTCTATGTGTCCAACTCCTAGAAATAATTTCATGCCCCATCTCCCTTACTTCCAGCTAGTAAGGATCACATAATTCCTAACAAAGTTTTGACACAGATTCCCAATTCGGGCATTCAGAACATGTAACACCTTGCTGTAAGCAAGCACATTCTCATTCAAAGTTGCAAGTTACTATGTAGGAACAAGTTTGTAAAGGTATTTCAATGATGCCCAGAACTCAGCTAAACGTTGTATGTCTCCAACTCCTAGAAATAACTTCATGCCCCATCACCCTTACTTCCAGCTAGTAAGGATCACATAATTCCTAACAATGTTTTGACACAGAATCCCAATTCGGGCATTCAGAACATATAGCACGTTGCTGTAAGCAAGCACATTCTCATTCAATGTTGCAAGTTACTATGTAGGAACAAGTTTATATAGGTATTTCAAAGATGCCCAGAACTGAGCTAAACTTGGGATGTCTCCAACTCCTAGAAATAACTTCATACCCCATCTCCCTTACTTCTAGCTAGTAAGGATCACATAATTCCTAACAAAGTTTTGACACAGATTCCCAATTCGGGCATTCAGAACATATAGCACGTTGTTGAAAGCAAGCACATTCTCATTCAAAGTTGCAAGTTACTGTGTAGGAACAAGTTTGTATAGGTATTTCAAAGATGCCCAGAACTGTGCTAAAATTGGTATGTGTCCAACTCCTAGAAATACCTTCATGCCACAACTCCCTTACTTCCAGCTAGTAAGGATCACATAATTCCTAACAAATTTTGACACAGATTCCCAATTCGGGCATTCAGAACATATAGCACGTTGCTGTAAGCAAACACATTCTCATTCAAAGTTGCAAGTTACTATGTAGGAACAAGTTTGTATAGGTATTTCAAAGATGCCCAGAACAGAGCTAAACTTGTATGTGTCCAACTCCTAGAAATAACTTCATGCCCCATCTCCCTTACTTCCAGCTAGTAAGGATCACATAAGTCCTAACAAAGTTTTGACACAGATTCCCAATTCGGGCAATCAGAACATGTAGCACGTTGCTGTAAGCAAGCACATTCTTATTCAAAGTTGCAAGTTACTATGTAGGGACAAGTTTGTAAAGGTATTTCAAAGATGCCCAGAACTGAGCTAAACGTTGTATGTCTCCAACTCCTTGAAATAACTTCATGCCCAATCTCCCTTACTTCCAGCTTGTAAGGATCACATCATTCCTAACAATGTTTTGACACAGATTCCCAATTCGGGCATTCAGAACATATAGCACATTGCTGTAAGCAAGCACATTCTCTTTCAAAGTTGCAAGTTACTATGTAGGAAAGAGTTTGTATAGGTATTTCAAAGATGCCCAGAACTGAGCTAAACTTGGTATTTCCTCAACTCCTAGAAATAACTTCATGCCCCAACTCCCTTACTTCCAGCTAGTAAGGTTCACATAATTCCTAACCAAGTTTTGACACAGATTCCCAATTCGGGCATTCAGAACATATAGCACGTTGCTGTAAGCAAGCACATTCTCCTGCAAAGATGCAAGTTACTATGTAGGAACAAGTTTGAATAGGACTTTCAAAGATGCCCAGAACTGAGCTAAACTTGGTATGTCTCCAACTCCTAGAAATAACTTCATGCCCCATCTCCCTTACTTCCAGCTAGTAAGGATCACATAATTCCTAACAAAGTTTTGACACAGATTCCCAATTCGGGCATTCAGAACATATAGCACGTTGCTGTAAGCAAGCACATTCTCATTCAAAGTTGCAAGTAACTATGTAGGAACAAGTTTGTATAGGTATTTCAAAGATGCCCAGAACTGTGCTAAACTTGGTATGTGTCCAACTCCTAGAAATACCTTCATGCCACAACTCCCTTACTTCCAGTTAGTAAGGATCACATAATTCCTAACAAATTTTGACACAGATTCCCAATTCGGGCATTCAGAACATATAGCACGTTGCTGTAAGCAAGCACATTCTCATTCAAAGTTGCAAGTTACTATGTAGGAACAAGATTGTATAGGTATTTCAAAGATGCCCAGAACTGAGCTAAACGTTGTATGTCTCCAACTGCCAGAAATAACTTCATGCCCAATCTCCCTTACTTCCAGCTAGTAAGGATCACATAATTCCTAACAAAGTTTTGACACAGATTCCCAATTCGGGCATTCAGAACATATAGCACGTTGATGTAAGCAAGCACATTCTCATTCAAAGTTGCAAGTTACTATGTAGGAACAAGTTTGTATAGGTATTTCAAAGATGCCCAGAACTGAGCTAAACTTGGTATGTCTCCAACTCCTAGAAATAACTTCATGCCCCATCTCCCTTACTTCCAGCTATTAAGGATCACATAATTCCTAACAAAGTTTTGACACAGATTCCCAATTCGGGCATTCAGAACATGTAGCACGTTGCTGTAAGCAAGCACATTCAATTCAAAGTTGCAAGTTACTATGTAGGAACAAGTTTGTGTAGGTATTTCAAAGATGCCCAGAACTGAGCTAAACGTTGTATGTCTCCAACTGCTAGAAATAACTTCATGCCCAATCTCCCTTACTTCCAGCTAGTAAGGATCACATCATTCCTAACAATGTTTTGACACAGATTCCCAATTCGGTCATTCAGAACATATAGCACATTGCTGTAAGCAAGCACATTCTCATTCAAAGTTGCAAGTTACTATGTAGGAACAAGTTTGTATAGGTATTTCAAAGATGCCCAGAACTGAGCTAAACTTGGTATTTCCTCAACTGCTAGAAATAACTTCATGCCCCAACTCCCTTACTTCCAGCTAGTAAGGATCACATAATTGATAACAAAGTTTTGACACAGATTCCCAATTCGGGCATTCAGAACATATAGCACGTTGCTGTAAGCAAGCACATTCTCATGCAAACATGCAAGTTACTATGTAGGAACAAGTTTGAATAGGACTTTCAAAGATGCCCAGAACTGAGCTAAACTTGGTATGTCTCCAACTCCTAGAAATAACTTCATGCCCCATCTCCCTTACTTCCAGCTAGTAAGGATCACATAATTCCTAACAAAGTTTTGACACAGATTCCCAATTCGGGCATTCACAACATATAGCACGTTGCTGTAAGCAAGCACATTCTCATACAAACTTGCAAGTTACTATGTAGGAACAAGTTTGTATAGGTATTTCAAAGATGCCCAGAACTGTGCTAAACTTGGTATGTTTCCAACTCCTAGAAATACCTTCATGCCACAACTCCCTTACTTCCAGTTAGTAAGGATCACATAATTCCTAACAAATTTTGACACAGATTCCCAATTCGGGCATTCAGAACATATAGCAAGTTGCTGTAAGCAAGCACATTCTCATTCAAAGTTGCAAGTTAATATGTAAGAACAAGTTTGTATAGGTATTTCAAAGATGCCCAGAACTGAGCTAAACGTTGTATGTGTCCAACTCCTAGAAATAATTTCATGCCCCATCTCCCTTACTTCCAGCTAGTAAGGATCACATAATTCCTAACAAAGTTTTGACACAGATTCCCAATTCGGGCATTCAGAACATGTAACACCTTGCTGTAAGCAAGCACATTCTCATTCAAAGTTGCAAGTTACTATGTAGGAACAAGTTTGTAAAGGTATTTCAAAGATGCCCAGAACTGAGCTAAACGTTGTATGTCTCCAACTCCTAGAAATAACTTCATGCCCCATCACCCTTACTTCCAGCTAGTAAGGATCACATAATTCCTAACAATGTTTTGACACAGAATCCCAATTAGGGCATTCAGAACATATAGCACGTTGCTGTAAGCAAGCACATTCTCATTCAAAGTTGCAAGTTACTATGTAGGAACAAGTTTGTATAGGTATTTCAAAGATGCCCAGAACTGAGCTAAACTTGGTACGTCTCCAACTCCTAGAAATAACTTCATGCCCCATCTCCCTTACTTCCAGCTATTAAGGATCACATAATTCCTAACAAAGTTTTGACACAGATTCCCAATTCGGGCATTCAGAACATGTAGCACGTTGCTGTAAGCAAGCACATTCAATTCAAAGTTGCAAGTTACTATGTAGGAACAAGTTTGTGTAGGTATTTCAAAGATGCCCAGAACTGAGCTAAACGTTGTATGTCTCCAACTCCTAGAAATAACTTCATGTCCCATCTCCCTTACTTCTAGCTAGTAAGGATCACATAATTCCTAACAAAGTTTTGACACAGATTCCCAATTCGGGCATTCAGAACATATAGCACGTTGTTGAAAGCAAGCACATTCTCATTCAAAGTTGCAAGTTACTGTGTAGGAACAAGTTTGTATAGGTATTTCAAAGATGCCCAGAACTGTGCTAAAATTGGTATGTGTCCAACTCCTAGAAATACCTTCATGCCCCAACTCCCTTACTTCTAGCTAGTAAGGATCACATAATTCCTAACAAATTTTGACACAGATTCCCAATTCGGGCATTCAGAACATATAGCACGTTGCTGTAAGCAAACACATTCTCATTCAAAGTTGCAAGTTACTATGTAGGAACAAGTTTGTATAGGTATTTCAAAGATGCCCAGAACAGAGCTAAACTTGTATGTGTCCAACTCCTAGAAATAACTTCATGCCCCATCTCCCTTACTTCCAGCTAGTAAGGATCACATAATTCCTAACAAAGTTTTGACACAGATTCCCAATTCGGGCAATCAGAACATGTAGCACGTTGCTGTAAGCAAGCACATTCTTATTCAAAGTTGCAAGTTACTATGTAGGGACAAGTTTGTAAAGGTATTTCAAAGATGCCCAGAACTGAGCTAAACGTTGTATGTCTCCAACTCCTTGAAATAACTTCATGCCCAATCTCCCTTACTTCCAGCTAGTAAGGATCACATCATTCCTACCAATGTTTTGACACAGATTCCCAATTCGGGCATTCAGAAGATATAGCACATTGCTGTAAGCAAGCACATTCTCTTTCAAAGTTGCAAGTTACTATGTAGGAAAGAGTTTGTATAGGTATTTCAAAGATGCCCAGAACTGAGCTAAACTTGGTATTTCCTCAACTCCTAGAAATAACTTCATGCCCCAACTCCCTTACTTCCAGCTAGTAAGGTTCACATAATTCCTAACCAAGTTTTGACACAGATTCCCAATTCGGGCTTTCAGAACATATAGCACGTTGCTGTAAGCAAGCACATTCTCCTGCAAAGATGCAAGTTACTATGTAGGAACAAGTTTGAATAGGACTTTCAAAGATGCCCAGAACTGAGCTAAACTTGGTATGTCTCAAACTCCTAGAAATAACTTCATGCCCCATCTCCCTTACTTCCAGCTAGTAAGGATCACATAATTCCTAACAAAGTTTTGACACAGATTCCCAATTCGGGCATTCAGAACATATAGCACGTTGCTGTAAGCAAGCACATTCTCATTCAAAGTTGCAAGTTACTATGTAGGAACAAGTTTGTATAGGTATTACAAAGATGCCCAGAACTGTGCTAAACTTGGTATGTGTCCAACTCCTAGAAATACCTTCATGCCACAACTCCCTTACTTCCAGTTAGTAAGGATCACATAATTCCTAACAAATTTTGACACAGATTCCCAATTCGGGCATTCAGAACATATAGCACGTTGCTGTAAGCAAGCACATTCTCATTCAAAGTTGCAAGTTACTATGTAGGAACAAGATTGTATAGGTATTTCAAAGATGCCCAGAACTGAGCTAAACGTTGTATGTCTCCAACTGCTAGAAATAACTTCATGCCCAATCTCCTTTACTTCCAGCTAGTAAGGATCACATAATTCCTAACAAAGTTTTGACACAGATTCCCAATTCGGGCATTCAGAACATATAGCACGTTGATGTAAGCAAGCACATTCTCATTCAAAGTTGCAAGTTACTATGTAGGAACAAGTTTCTATAGGTATTTCAAAGATGCCCAGAACTGTGCTAAACTTGGTATGTGTCCAACTCCTAGAAATACCTTCATACCCCAACTCCCTTACTTCCAGCTAGTAAGGATCACATAATTCCAAACAAATTTTGACACAGATTCCCAAATCGGGCATTCAGAACATATAGCAAGTTGCTGTAAGCAATCACATTCTCATTCAAAGTTGCAAAATAATATGTAGGAACAAGTTTGTATAGGTATTTCAAAGATACCCAGAACTGAGCTAAACTTGGTATGTATCGAAATCCTAGAAATAATTTCATGCCCCATCTCCCTTACTTCCAGCTAGTAAGGATCACATAATTCCTAACAAAGTTTTGATACAGATTCCCAATACGGGCATTCAGAACATGTACCACGTTGCTGTAAGCAAGAACATTCTCATTCAAAGTTGCAAGTTACTATGTAGGAACAAGTTTGTAAAGGTATTTCAAAGATGCCCAGAACTGAGCTAAACGTTGTATGTCTCCAACTCCTAGAAATAACTTCATGCCTCATGACCCTTACTTCCAGCTAGTAAGGATCACATCATTCCTAACAATGTTTTGGACAGATTCCCAATTCGGGCATTCAGAACATATAGCACGTTGCTGTAAGCAAGCACATTCTCATTCAAAGTTGCAAGTTACTATGTAGGAACAAGTTTGTATAGGTATTTCAAAGATGCCCAGAACTGAGCTAAACTTGGTATGTCTCCAACTCCTCGAAATAACTTCATGCCCCATCTCACTTACTTCCAGCTAGTAAGGATCACATAATTCCTAACAAAGTTTTGACACAGATTCCCAATTCGGGCATTCAGAACTTATAGCACGTTGCTGTAAGCAAGCACATTCAATTCAAAGTTGCAAGTTACTATGTAGGAACAAGTTTGTATAGGTATTTCAAAGATGCCCAGAACTGAGCTAAACGTTGTATGTCTCCAACTCCTAGAAATAACTTCATACCCCAACTCCCTTACTTCCAACTATTAAGGATCACATATTTCCTAACAAATTTTGACACAGATTCCCAATTCGGGCATTCAGAACATATAGCACGTTGCTGTAAGCAATCACATTCTCATTCAAAGTTGCAAGTTACTCTGTAGGAACAAGTTTGTATAGGTATTTCAAAGATGCCCAGAACTGAGCTAAACTTGGTATGTGTCCAAATCCAAGAAATAATTTCATGCCCCATCTCCCTTACTTCCAGCTAGTAAGGATCACATAATTCCTAACAAAGTTTTGACACAGATTCCCAATTCGGGCATTCAGAACATGTAGCACGTTGCTGTAAGCAAGCACATTCTCATTCAAAGTTGCAACTTACTATGTAGGAACAAGTTTGTAAAGGTATTTCAAAGATGCCCGGAACTGAGCTAAACGTTTTATGCCTCCAACTCCTTGAAATAATTTCATGCCCCATCTCCCTTACTTCCAGCTAGTAAGGATCACATAATTCCTAACAAAGTTTTGACACAGATTCCAATTCGGGCATTCAGAACATGTAGCACGTTGCTGTAAGCAAGCACATTCAATTCAAAGTTGCAAGTTACTCTGTAGGATCAAGTTTGTATAGGTATTTCAAAGATGCCCAGAACTGAGCTAAACTTAATATGTGTCCAAATCCTAGAAATAATTTCATGCCCCATCTCCCATACTTCCAGCTAGTAAGGATCACATAATTCCTAACAAAGTTTTGACACAGATTCCCAATTCGGGCATTCAGAACATGTAGCACGTTGCTGTATGCAAGCACATTCTCATTCAAAGTTGCAACTTACTATGTAGGAACAAGTTTGTAAAGGTATTTCAAAGATGCCCAGAACTGAGCTAAACGTTGTATGTCTCCAACTCCTAGAAATAAGTTCATGCCTCATCACCCTTACTTCCAGCTAGTAAGAATCACATAATTCCTAACAATGTTTTGACACAGATTCCCGATTCGGGCATTCAGAACTTATAGCACGTTGCTGTAAGCAAGCACATTGAATTCAAAGTTGCAAGTTACTATGTAGGAACAAGTTTGTATAGGTATTTCAAAGATGCCCAGAACTGAGCTAAACGTTGTATGTCTCCAACTCCTAGAAATAACTTCATGCCCCATCTCCCTTACTTCCAGCTAGTAAGGATCACATAATTCCTAACAAAGTTTTGACACAGATTCCCAATTCGGGCTTTCAGAACATATAGGACGTTGCTGTAAGCAAGCACATTCTCATTCAAAGTTGCAAGTTACTATGTAGGAACAAGTTTGTATAGGTATTTCAAAGATGCCCAGAACTGAGCTAAACGTTGTATGTCTCCAACTCCTAGAAATAACTTCATGTCCCATCTCCCTTTCTTCCATCTTGTAAGGATCACATAATTCCTAACAAAGTTTTGACACAGATTCCCAATTCGGGCATTCAGAACATGTAGCACGTTGCTGTAAGCAAGCACATTCTCATTCAAAGTTGCAAGTTACTATGTAGGAACAAGTTTGTATAGGTATTTCAAAGATGCCCAGAACTGAGCTAAACGTTGTATGTATCCAACTCCTAGAAATAACTTCATGCCCCATCAGCCTTACTTCCAGCTAGTAAGGATCACATAATTCCTAACAATGTTTTGACACAGAATCCCAATTCGGGCATTCAGAACATATAGCACGTTGCTGTAAGCAAGCACATTCTCATTCACAGTTGCAAGTTACCTTGTAGGAACAAGTTTGTATAGGTATTTCAAAGATGCCCAGAACGGAGCTAAACTTGGTATGTGTCCAACCTCTAGAAATAACTTCATGCCCCAACTCCCTTACTTCCAGCTACTAAGGATCACATAATTCCTAACAAAGTTTTGACACAGATTCCCAATTCGGGCATTCAGAACATATAGCAAGTTGCTGTAAGCAAGCACATTCTCATTCAAATTTGCAAGTTACTATGTAGGAACAAGTTTGTATAGGTATTTCAAAGATGCACAGAACTGAGCTAAAAGTTGTATGTCTCCAACTCCTAGAAATAACTTCATGCCCCATCTCACTTACTTCCAGCTAGTAAGGATCACATAATTTTTAACAAAGTTTTGACACAGATTCCCAATTCGGGCATTCAGAACATATAGCACGTTGCTGTAAGCAAGCACATTCTCATTCAAAGTTGCAAGTTACTATGTAGGAACAAGATTGTATAGGTATTTCAAAGATGCCCAGAACTGAGCTAAACGTTGTATGTGTCCAACTGCTAGAAATAACTTCATGCCCCATCTCCCTTACTTCCAGCTAGTAAGGATCACATAATTCCTAACAAAGTTTTGACACAGATTCCCAATTCGGGCATTCAGAACATATAGCACGTTGCTGTAAGCAAGCACATTCTCATTCAATGTTGCAAGTTACTATGTAGGGACAAGTTTGTAAAGGTATTTCAAAGATGCCCAGAACTGAGCTAAACGTTGTATGTCTCCAACTCCTTGAAATAACTTCATGCCCCATCTCCCTTACTTCCAGCTAGTAAGGATCACATCATTCCTAACAATGTTTTGACACAGATTCCCAATTCGGTCATTCAGAACATGTAGCACATTGCTGTAAGCAAGCACATTCAATTCAAAGTTGCAAGTTACTATGTAGGAACAAGTTTGTATAGGTATTTCAAAGATGCCCAGAACTGAGCTAAACTTGGTATGTGTCCAACTCCTAGAAATAACTTCATGCCCCATCTCCCTTACTTCCAGCTAGTAAGGATCACATAATTCCTAACAAAGTTTTGACACAGATTCCCAATTCGGGCATTCAGAACATGTAGCACGTTGCTGTAAGCAAGCACATTCTCATTCAAAGTTGCAAGTTACTATGTAGGAACAAGTTTGTATAGGTATTTCAAAGATGCCCAGAACTGAGCTAAACTTGGTATGACTCCAACTCCTAGAAATAACTTCATACCCCATCTCCCTTACTTCCAGCTAGTAAGGATTACATAATTCCTAACAAAGATTTGACACAGATTCCCAATTCGTGCATTCAGAACATTTAGCACGTTGTTTTAAGCAAGCACATTCTCATGCAAACATGCAAGTTACTATGTAGGAACAAGTTTGTATAGGACTTTCAAAGATGCCCAGATCTGAGCTAAACTTGGTATGTCTCCAACTCCTAGAAATAACTTCATGCCCCATCTCACTTACTTCCAGCTAGTAAGGATCACGTAATTCCTAACAAATTTTGACACAGATTCCCAATTCGGGCATTCAGAACATATAGCACGTTGCTGTAAGCAAGCACATTCTCATACAAACTTGCAAGTTACTATGTAGGAACAAGTTTGTATAGGTATTTCAAAGATGCCCAGAACTGTGCTAAACTTGGTATGTGTCCAACTCCTAGAAATACCTTCATGCCACAACTCCCTTACTTCCAGTTAGTAAGGATCACATAATTCCTAACAAATTTTGACACAGATTCCCAATTCGGGCATTCAGAACATATAGCACGTTGCTGTAAGCAATCACATTCTCATTCAAAGTTGCAAGTTACTCTGTAGGAACAAGTTTGTATAGGTATTTCAAAGATGCCCAGAACTGAGCTAAACTTGGTATGTGTCCAAATCCAAGAAATAATTTCATGCCCCATCTCCCTTACTTCCAGCTAGTAAGGATCACATAATTCCTAACAAAGTTTTGACACAGATTCCCAATTCGGGCATTCAGAACATGTAGCACGTTGCTGTAAGCAAGCACATTCTCATTCAAAGTTGCAACTTACTATGTAGGAACAAGTTTGTAAAGGTATTTCAAAGATGCCCGGAACTGAGCTAAACGTTTTATGCCTCCAACTCCTTGAAATAATTTCATGCCCCATCTCCCTTACTTCCAGCTAGTATGGATCACATAATTCCTAACAAAGTTTTGACACAGATTCCAATTCGGGCATTCAGAACATGTAGCACGTTGCTGTAAGCAAGCACATTCAATTCAAAGTTGCAAGTTACTCTGTAGGATCAAGTTTGTATAGGTATTTCAAAGATGCCCAGAACTGAGCTAAACTTAATATGTGTCCAAATCCTAGAAATAATTTCATGCCCCATCTCCCATACTTCCAGCTAGTAAGGATCACATAATTCCTAACAAAGTTTTGACACAGATTCCCAATTCGGGCATTCAGAACATGTAGCACGTTGCTGTATGCAAGCACATTCTCATTCAAAGTTGCAACTTACTATGTAGGAACAAGTTTGTAAAGGTATTTCAAAGATGCCCAGAACTGAGCTAAACGTTGTATGTCTCCAACTCCTAGAAATAACTTCATGCCTCATCACCCTTACTTCCAGCTAGTAAGGATCACATAATTCCTAACAATATTTTGACACAGATTCCCAATTCGGGCATTCAGAACTTATAGCACGTTGCTGTAAGCAAGCACATTGAATTCAAAGTTGCAAGTTACTATGTAGGAACAAGATTGTATAGGTATTTCAAAGATGCCCAGAACTGAGCTAAACGTTGTATGTCTCCAACTCCTAGAAATAACTTCATGCCCCATCTCCCTTACTTCCAGCTAGTAAGGATCACATAATTCCTAACAAAGTTTTGACACAGATTCCCAATTCGGGCTTTCAGAACATATAGGACGTTGCTGTAAGCAAGCACATTCTCATTCAAAGTTGCAAGTTACTATGTAGGAACAAGTTTGTATAGGTATTTCAAAGATGCCCAGAACTGAGCTAAACGTTGTATGTCTCCAACTCCTAGAAATAACTTCATGTCCCATCTCCCTTTCTTCCATCTTGTAAGGATCACATAATTCCTAACAAAGTTTTGACACAGATTCCCAATTCGGGCATTCAGAACATGTAGCACGTTGCTGTAAGCAAGCACATTCTCATTCAAAGTTGCAAGTTACTATGTAGGAACAAGTTTGTATAGGTATTTCAAAGATGCCCAGAACTGAGCTAAACGTTGTATGTATCCAACTCCTAGAAATAACTTCATGCCCCATCAGCCTTACTTCCAGCTAGTAAGGATCACATAATTCCTAACAATGTTTTGACACAGAATCCCAATTCGGGCATTCAGAACATATAGCACGTTGCTGTAAGCAAGCACATTCTCATTCACAGTTGCAAGTTACTATGTAGGAACAAGTTTGTATAGGTATTTCAAAGATGCCCAGAACGGAGCTAAACTTGGTATGTGTCCAACCTCTAGAAATAACTTCATGCCCCAACTCCCTTACTTCCAGCTACTAAGGATCACATAATTCCTAACAAAGTTTTGACACAGATTCCCAATTCGGGCATTCAGAACATATAGCAAGTTGCTGTAAGCAAGCACATTCTCATTCAAATTTGCAAGTTACTATGTAGGAACAAGTTTGTATAGGTATTTCAAAGATGCACAGAACTGAGCTAAAAGTTTTATGTCTCCAACTCCTAGAAATAACTTCATGCCCCATCTCACTTACTTCCAGCTAGTAAGGATCACATAATTTTTAACAAAGTTTTGACACAGATTCCCAATTCGGGCATTCAGAACATGTAGCACGTTGCTGTAAGCAAGCACATTCTCATTCAAAGTTGCAAGTTACTATGTAGGAACAAGTTTGTATAGGTATTTCAAAGATGCCCAGAACTGAGCTAAACTTGGTATGTCTCCAACTCCTAGAAATAACTTCATACCCCATCTCCCTTACTTCCAGCTAGTAAGGATCACATAATTCCTAACAAAGTTTTGACACAGATTCCCAATTCTTGCATTCAGAACATTTAGCACGTTGTTTTAAGCAAGCACATTCTCATTCAAAGTTGCAAGTTACTATGTAGGAACAAGTTTGTATAGGGATTTCAAAGATGCCCAGAACTGTGCTAAACTTGGTATGTGTCCAACTCCTAGAAATACCTTCAAGCCACAACTCCCTTACTTCCAGCTAGTAAGGATCACGTAATTCCTAACAAATTTTGACACAGATTCTCAATTCGGGCATTCAGAACATATAGCACGTTGCTGTAAGCAAGCACATTCTCATTCAAAGTTGCAAGATACTATGTAGGAACAAGTTTGTATAGGTATTTCAAAGATGCCCAGAACTGAGCTAAACTTGTATGTGTCCAACTCCTAGAAATAACTTTATGCCCCATCTCCCTTACTTCCAGCTAGTAAGGATCACATAATTCCTAACAAAGTTTTGACACAGATTCCCAATTCGGGCATTCAGAACATGTAGCACGTTGCTGTAAGCAAGCACATTCTCATTCAAAGTTGCAAGTTACTATGTAGGGACAAGTTTGTAAAGGTATTTCAAAGATGCCCAGAACTGAGCTAAACGTTGTATGTCTCCAACTCCTTGAAATAACTTCATGCCCAATCTCCCTTACTTCCAGCTAGTAAGGATCACATCATTCCTAACAATGTTTTGACACAGATTCCCAATTCGGGCATTCAGAACATATAGCACATTGCTGTAAGCAAGGACATTCTCATTCAAAGTAGCAAGTTACTATGTAGGAACAAGTTTGTATAGGTATTTCAAAGATGCCCAGAACTGAGCTAAACTTGGTATTTCCTCAACTCCTAGAAATAACTTCATGCCCCAACTCCCTTACTTCCAGCTAGTAAGGATCACATAATTCCTAACAAAGTTATGACACAGATTCCCAATTCGGGCATTCAGAACATATAGCACGTTGCTGTAAGCAAGCACATTCTCATGCAAAGATGCAAGTTACTATGTAGGAACAAGTTTGAATAGGACTTTCAAAGATGCCCAGAACTGAACTAAACTTGGTATGTCTCCAACTCCTAGAAATAACTTCATGCCCCATCTCCCTTACTTCCAGCTTGTAAGGATCACATAATTCCTAACAAAGTTTTGACACAGATTCCCAATTCGGGCATTCAGAACATATAGCACGTTGTTGAAAGCAAGCACATTCTCATTCAAAGTTTCAAGTTACTATGTAGGAACAAGTTTGTATAGGTATTTCAAAGATGCCCAGAACTGAGCTAAACTTGGTATGTGTCCAGCTCCTAGAAATAATTTCATGCCCCATCTCCCTTACTTCCAGCTAGTAAGGATCACATAATTCCTAACAAAGTTTTGACACAGATTCCCAATTCGGGCATTCAGAACATGTAGCACGTTGCTGTAAGCAAGCACATTCTCATTCAAAGTTGCAAGTTACTATGTAGGAACAAGTTTGTATAGGTATTTCAAAGATGCCCAGAACTGAGCTAAACTTGGTATGTCTACAACTCCTAGAAATAACTTCATACCCCATCTCCCTTACTTCCAGCTTGTAAGGATCACATAATTCCTAACAAAGTTTTGACACAGATTCCCAATTCGTGCATTCAGAACATTTAGCACGTTGTTTTAAGCAAGCACATTCTCATTCAAAGTTGCAAGTTACTATGTAGGAACAAGTTTGTATAGGTATTTCAAAGATGCCCAGAACTGTGCTAAACTTGGTATGTGTCCAACTCCTAGAAATACCTTCATGCCACAACTCCCTTACTTCCAGCTAGTAAGGATCACATAATTCCTAACAAATATTGACACAGATTCCCAATTCGGGCATTCAGAACATATAGCACGTTGCTGTAAGCAAGCACATTCTCATTCAAAGTTGCAAGTTACTATGTAGGAACAAGTTTGTATAGGTATTTCAAAGATGCCCAGAACTGAGCTAAACTTGTATGTGTCCAACTCCTAGAAATAACTTTATGCCCCAACTCCCTTACTTCCAGCTAGTAAGGATCACATAATTCCTAACAAAGTTTTGACACAGATTCCCAATTCGGGCATTCAGAACATGTAGCACGTTGCTGTAAGCAAGCACATTCTCATTCAAAGTTGCAAGTTACTATGTAGGGACAAGTTTGTAAAGGTATTTCAAAGATGCCCAGAACTGAGCTAAACGTTGTATGTCTCCAACTCCTTGAAATAACTTCATGCCCAATCTCCCTTACTTCCAGCTAGTAAGGATCACATCATTCCTAACAATGTTTTGACACAGATTCCCAATTCGTGCATTCAGAACATATAGCACATTGCTGTAAGCAAGCACATTCTCATTCAAAGTTGCAAGTTACTATGTAGGAACAAGTTTGTATAGGTATTTCAAAGATGCCCAGAACTGAGCTAAACTTGGTATGTGTCCAACTCATAGAAATAATTTCATGCCCCATCTCCCTTACTTCCAGCTAGTAAGGATCACATAATTCCTAACAAAGTTTTGACACAGATTCCCAATTCGGGCATTCAGAACATGTAGCACGTTGCTGTAAGCAAGCACATTCTCATTCAAAGTTGCAAGTTACTATGTAGGAACAAGTTTGTATAGGTATTTCAAAGATGCCCAGAACTGAGCTAAACTTGGTATGTCTCCAACTCCTAGAAATAACTTCATACCCCATCTCCCTTACTTCCAGCTAGTAAGGATCACATAATTCCTAACAAAGTTTTGACACAGATTCCCAATTCGTGCATTCAGAACATTTAGCACGTTGCTGTAAGCAAGCACATTCTCATTCAAAGTTGCAAGTTACTATGTAGGAACAAGTTTGTATAGGTATTTCAAAGATGCCCAGAACTGTGCTAAACTTGGTATGTGTCCAACTCCTAGAAATACCTTCATGCCACAACTCCCTTACTTCCAGCTAGTAAGGATCACATAATTCCTAACAAAGTTTTGACACAGATTCCCAATTCGTGCATTCAGAACATTTAGCACGTTGTTTTAAGCAAGCACATTCTCATTCAAAGTTGCAAGTTACTATGTAGGAACAAGTTTGTATAGGGATTTCAAAGATGCCCAGAACTGTGCTAAACTTGGTATGTGTCCAACTCCTAGAAATACCTTCAAGCCACAACTCCCTTACTTCCAGCTAGTAAGGATCACGTAATTCCTAACAAATTTTGACACAGATTCTCAATTCGGGCATTCAGAACATATAGCACGTTGCTGTAAGCAAGCACATTCTCATTCAAAGTTGCAAGATACTATGTAGGAACAAGTTTGTATAGGTATTTCAAAGATGCCCAGAACTGAGCTAAACTTGTATGTGTCCAACTCCTAGAAATAACTTTATGCCCCATCTCCCTTACTTCCAGCTAGTAAGGATCACATAATTCCTAACAACGTTTTGACACAGATTCCCAATTCGGGCATTCAGAACATGTAGCACGTTGCTGTAAGCAAGCACATTCTCATTCAAAGTTGCAAGTTACTATGTAGGGACAAGTTTGTAAAGGTATTTCAAAGATGCCCAGAACTGAGCTAAACGTTGTATGTCTCCAACTCCTTGAAATAACTTCATGCCCAATCTCCCTTACTTCCAGCTAGTAAGGATCACATCATTCCTAACAATGTTTTGACACAGATTCCCAATTCGGGCATTCAGAACATATAGCACATTGCTGTAAGCAAGGACATTCTCATTCAAAGTAGCAAGTTACTATGTAGGAACAAGTTTGTATAGGTATTTCAAAGATGCCCAGAACTGAGCTAAACTTGGTATTTCCTCAACTCCTAGAAATAACTTCATGCCCCAACTCCCTTACTTCCAGCTAGTAAGGATCACATAATTCCTAACAAAGTTATGACACAGATTCCCAATTCGGGCATTCAGAACATATAGCACGTTGCTGTAAGCAAGCACATTCTCATGCAAAGATGCAAGTTACTATGTAGGAACAAGTTTGAATAGGACTTTCAAAGATGCCCAGAACTGAACTAAACTTGGTATGTCTCCAACTCCTAGAAATAACTTCATGCCCCATCTCCCTTACTTCCAGCTTGTAAGGATCACATAATTCCTAACAAAGTTTTGACACAGATTCCCAATTCGGGCATTCAGAACATATAGCACGTTGTTGAAAGCAAGCACATTCTCATTCAAAGTTTCAAGTTACTATGTAGGAACAAGTTTGTATAGGTATTTCAAAGATGCCCAGAACTGAGCTAAACTTGGTATGTGTCCAACTCCTAGAAATAATTTCATGCCCCATCTCCCTTACTTCCAGCTAGTAAGGATCACATAATTCCTAACAAAGTTTTGACACAGATTCCCAATTCGGGCATTCAGAACATGTAGCACGTTGCTGTAAGCAAGCACATTCTCATTCAAAGTTGCAAGTTACTATGTAGGAACAAGTTTGTATAGGTATTTCAAAGATGCCCAGAACTGAGCTAAACTTGGTATGTCTACAACTCCTAGAAATAACTTCATACCCCATCTCCCTTACTTCCAGCTAGTAAGGATCACATAATTCCTAACAAAGTTTTGACACAGATTCCCAATTCGTGCATTCAGAACATTTAGCACGTTGTTTTAAGCAAGCACATTCTCATTCAAAGTTGCAAGTTACTATGTAGGAACAAGTTTGTATAGGTATTTCAAAGATGCCCAGAACTGTGCTAAACTTGGTATGTGTCCAACTCCTAGAAATACCTTCATGCCACAACTCCCTTACTTCCAGCTAGTAAGGATCACATAATTCCTAACAAATTTTGACACAGATTCCCAATTCGGGCATTCAGAACATATAGCACGTTGCTGTAAGCAAGCACATTCTCATTCAAAGTTGCAAGTTACTATGTAGGAACAAGTTTGTAAAGGTATTTCAAAGATGCCCGGAACTGAGCTAAATGTTTTATGCCTCCAACTCCTTGAAATAATTTCATGCCCCATCTCCCTTACTTCCAGCTAGTATGGATCACATAATTCCTAACAAAGTTTTGACACAGATTCCAATTCGGGCATTCAGAACATGTAGCACGTTGCTGTAAGCAAGCACATTCAATTCAAAGTTGCAAGTTACTCTGTAGGATCAAGTTTGTATAGGTATTTCAAAGATGCCCAGAACTGAGCTAAACTTAATATGTGTCCAAATCCTAGAAATAATTTCATGCCCCATCTCCCATACTTCCAGCTAGTAAGGATCACATAATTCCTAACAAAGTTTTGACACAGATTCCCAATTCGGGCATTCAGAACATGTAGCACGTTGCTGTATGCAAGCACATTCTCATTCAAAGTTGCAACTTACTATGTAGGAACAAGTTTGTAAAGGTATTTCAAAGATGCCCAGAACTGAGCTAAACGTTGTATGTCTCCAACTCCTAGAAATAACTTCATGCCTCATCACCCTTACTTCCAGCTAGTAAGGATCACATAATTCCTAACAATATTTTGACACAGATTCCCAATTCGGGCATTCAGAACTTATAGCACGTTGCTGTAAGCAAGCACATTGAATTCAAAGTTGCAAGTTACTATGTAGGAACAAGATTGTATAGGTATTTCAAAGATGCCCAGAACTGAGCTAAACGTTGTATGTCTCCAACTCCTAGAAATAACTTCATGCCCCATCTCCCTTACTTCCAGCTAGTAAGGATCACATAATTCCTAACAAAGTTTTGACACAGATTCCCAATTCGGGCTTTCAGAACATATAGGACGTTGCTGTAAGCAAGCACATTCTCATTCAAAGTTGCAAGTTACTATGTAGGAACAAGTTTGTATAGGTATTTCAAAGATGCCCAGAACTGAGCTAAACGTTGTATGTCTCCAACTCCTAGAAATAACTTCATGTCCCATCTCCCTTTCTTCCATCTTGTAAGGATCACATAATTCCTAACAAAGTTTTGACACAGATTCCCAATTCGGGCATTCAGAACATGTAGCACGTTGCTGTAAGCAAGCACATTCTCATTCAAAGTTGCAAGTTACTATGTAGGAACAAGTTTGTATAGGTATTTCAAAGATGCCCAGAACTGAGCTAAACGTTGTATGTATCCAACTCCTAGAAATAACTTCATGCCCCATCAGCCTTACTTCCAGCTAGTAAGGATCACATAATTCCTAACAATGTTTTGACACAGAATCCCAATTCGGGCATTCAGAACATATAGCACGTTGCTGTAAGCAAGCACATTCTCATTCACAGTTGCAAGTTACTATGTAGGAACAAGTTTGTATAGGTATTTCAAAGATGCCCAGAACGGAGCTAAACTTGGTATGTGTCCAACCTCTAGAAATAACTTCATGCCCCAACTCCCTTACTTCCAGCTACTAAGGATCACATAATTCCTAACAAAGTTTTGACACAGATTCCCAATTCGGGCATTCAGAACATATAGCAAGTTGCTGTAAGCAAGCACATTCTCATTCAAATTTGCAAGTTACTATGTAGGAACAAGTTTGTATAGGTATTTCAAAGATGCACAGAACTGAGCTAAAAGTTTTATGTCTCCAACTCCTAGAAATAACTTCATGCCCCATCTGACTACTTCCAGCTAGTAAGGATCACATAATTCCTAACAAAGTTTTGACACAGATTCCCAATTCGGGCATTCAGAACATGTAGCACGTTGCTGTAAGCAAGCACATTCTCATTCAAAGTTGCAAGTTACTATGTAGGAACAAGTTTGTATAGGTATTTCAAAGATGCCCAGAACTGAGCTAAACTTGGTATGTCTCCAACTCCTAGAAATAACTTCATACCCCATCTCCCTTACTTCCAGCTAGTAAGGATCACATAATTCCTAACAAAGTTTTGACACAGATTCCCAATTCTTGCATTCAGAACATTTAGCACGTTGTTTTAAGCAAGCACATTCTCATTCAAAGTTGCAAGTTACTATGTAGGAACAAGTTTGTATAGGGATTTCAAAGATGCCCAGAACTGTGCTAAACTTGGTATGTGTCCAACTCCTAGAAATACCTTCAAGCCACAACTCCCTTACTTCCAGCTAGTAAGGATCACGTAATTCCTAACAAATTTTGACACAGATTCTCAATTCGGGCATTCAGAACATATAGCACGTTGCTGTAAGCAAGCACATTCTCATTCAAAGTTGCAAGATACTATGTAGGAACAAGTTTGTATAGGTATTTCAAAGATGCCCAGAACTGAGCTAAACTTGTATGTGTCCAACTCCTAGAAATAACTTTATGCCCCATCTCCCTTACTTCCAGCTAGTAAGGATCACATAATTCCTAACAATGTTTTGACACAGATTCCCAATTCGGGCATTCAGAACATGTAGCACGTTGCTGTAAGCAAGCACATTCTCATTCAAAGTTGCAAGTTACTATGTAGGGACAAGTTTGTAAAGGTATTTCAAAGATGCCCAGAACTGAGCTAAACGTTGTATGTCTCCAACTCCTTGAAATAACTTCATGCCCAATCTCCCTTACTTCCAGCTAGTAAGGATCACATCATTCCTAACAATGTTTTGACACAGATTCCCAATTCGGGCATTCAGAACATATAGCACATTGCTGTAAGCAAGCACATTCTCATTCAAAGTTGCAAGTTACTATGTAGGAACAAGTTTGTATAGGTATTTCAAAGATGCCCAGAACTGAGCTAAACTTGGTATTTCCTCAACTCCTAGAAATAACTTCATGCCCCAACTCCCTTACTTCCAGCTAGTAAGGATCACATAATTCCTAACAAAGTTATGACACAGATTCCCAATTCGGGCATTCAGAACATATAGCACGTTGCTGTAAGCAAGCACATTCTCATGCAAAGATGCAAGTTACTATGTAGGAACAAGTTTGAATAGGACTTTCAAAGATGCCCAGAACTGAACTAAACTTGGTATGTCTCCAACTCCTAGAAATAACTTCATGCCCCATCTCCCTTAGTTCCAGCTTGTAAGGATCACATAATTCCTAACAAAGTTTTGACACAGATCCCAATTCGGGCATTCAGATCATATAGCACGTTGTTGAAAGCAAGCACATTCTCATTCAAATTTTCAAGTTTCTATGTAGGAACAAGTTTGTATAGGTATTTCAAAGATGCCCAGAACTGAGCTAAACTTGGTATGTGTCCAACTCCTAGAAATATTTTCATGCCCCATCTCCCTTACTTCCAGCTAGTAAGGATCACATAATTCCTAACAAAGTTTTGACACAGATTCCCAATTCGGGCATTCAGAACATGTAGCACGTTGCTGTAAGCAAGCACATTCTCATTCAAAGTTGCAAGTTACTATGTAGGAACAAGTTTGTATAGGTATTTCAAAGATGCCCAGAACTGAGCTAAACTTGGTATGTCTACAACTCCTAGAAATAACTTCATACCCCATCTCCCTTACTTCCAGCTAGTAAGGATCACATAATTCCTAACAAAGTTTTGACACAGATTCCCAATTCGTGCATTCAGAACATTTAGCACGTTGTTTTAAGCAAGCACATTCTCATTCAAAGTTGCAAGTTACTATGTAGGAACAAGTTTGTATAGGTATTTCAAAGATGCCCAGAACTGTGCTAAACTTGGTATGTGTCCAACTCCTAGAAATACCTTCATGCCACAACTCCCTTACTTCCAGCTAGTAAGGATCACATAATTCCTAACAAATTTTGACACAGATTCCCAATTCGGGCATTCAGAACATATAGCACGTTGCTGTAAGCAAGCACATTCTCATTCACAGTTGCAAGTTACTATGTAGGAACAAGTTTGTATAGGTATTTCAAAGATGCCCAGAACGGAGCTAAACTTGGTATGTGTCCAACCTCTAGAAATAACTTCAAACCCCAACTCCCTTACTTCCAGCTACTAAGGATCACATAATTCCTAACAAAGTTTTGACACAGATTCCCAATTCGGGCATTCAGAACATATAGCAAGTTGCTGTAAGCAAGCACATTCTCATTCAAATTTGCAAGTTACTATGTAGGAACAAGTTTGTATAGGTATTTCAAAGATGCACAGAACTGAGCTAAAAGTTTTATGTCTCCAACTCCTAGAAATAACTTCATGCCCCATCTCACTTACTTCCAGCTAGTAAGGATCACATAATTTTTAACAAAGTTTTGACACAGATTCCCAATTCGGGCATTCAGAACATGTAGCACGTTGCTGTAAGCAAGCACATTCTCATTCAAAGTTGCAAGTTACTATGTAGGAACAAGTTTGTATAGGTATTTCAAAGATGCCCAGAACTGAGCTAAACTTGGTATGTCTCCAACTCCTAGAAATAACTTCATACCCCATCTCCCTTACTTCCAGCTAGTAAGGATCACATAATTCCTAACAAAGTTTTGACACAGATTCCCAATTCTTGCATTCAGAACATTTAGCACGTTGTTTTAAGCAAGCACATTCTCATTCAAAGTTGCAAGTTACTATGTAGGAACAAGTTTGTATAGGGATTTCAAAGATGCCCAGAACTGTGCTAAACTTGGTATGTGTCCAACTCCTAGAAATACCTTCAAGCCACAACTCCCTTACTTCCAGCTAGTAAGGATCACGTAATTCCTAACAAACTTTGACACAGATTCTCAATTCGGGCATTCAGAACATATAGCACGTTGCTGTAAGCAAGCACATTCTCATTCAAAGTTGCAAGATACTATGTAGGAACAAGTTTGTATAGGTATTTCAAAGATGCCCAGAACTGAGCTAAACTTGTATGTGTCCAACTCCTAGAAATAACTTTATGCCCCATCTCCCTTACTTCCAGCTAGTAAGGATCACATAATTCCTAACAAAGTTTTGACACAGATTCCCAATTCGGGCATTCAGAACATGTAGCACGTTGCTGTAAGCAAGCACATTCTCATTCAAAGTTGCAAGTTACTATGTAGGGACAAGTTTGTAAAGGTATTTCAAAGATGCCCAGAACTGAGCTAAACGTTGTATGTCTCCAACTCCTTGAAATAACTTCATGCCCAATCTCCCTTACTTCCAGCTAGTAAGGATCACATCATTCCTAACAATGTTTTGACACAGATTCCCAATTCGGGCATTCAGAACATATAGCACATTGCTGTAAGCAAGGACATTCTCATTCAAAGTAGCAAGTTACTATGTAGGAACAAGTTTGTATAGGTATTTCAAAGATGCCCAGAACTGAGCTAAACTTGGTATTTCCTCAACTCCTAGAAATAACTTCATGCCCCAACTCCCTTACTTCCAGCTAGTAAGGATCACATAATTCCTAACAAAGTTATGACACAGATTCCCAATTCGGGCATTCAGAACATATAGCACGTTGCTGTAAGCAAGCACATTCTCATGCAAAGATGCAAGTTACTATGTAGGAACAAGTTTGAATAGGACTTTCAAAGATGCCCAGAACTGAACTAAACTTGGTATGTCTCCAACTCCTAGAAATAACTTCATGCCCCATCTCCCTTACTTCCAGCTTGTAAGGATCACATAATTCCTAACAAAGTTTTGACACAGATTCCCAATTCGGGCATTCAGAACATATAGCACGTTGTTGAAAGCAAGCACATTCTCATTCAAAGTTTCAAGTTACTATGTAGGAACAAGTTTGTATAGGTATTTCAAAGATGCCCAGAACTGAGCTAAACTTGGTATGTGTCCAACTCCTAGAAATAATTTCATGCCCCATCTCCCTTACTTCCAGCTAGTAAGGATCACATAATTCCTAACAAAGTTTTGACACAGATTCCCAATTCGGGCATTCAGAACATGTAGCACGTTGCTGTAAGCAAGCACATTCTCATTCAAAGTTGCAAGTTACTATGTAGGAACAAGTTTGTATAGGTATTTCAAAGATGCCCAGAACTGAGCTAAACTTGGTATGTCTACAACTCCTAGAAATAACTTCATACCCCATCTCCCTTACTTCCAGCTTGTAAGGATCACATAATTCCTAACAAAGTTTTGACACAGATTCCCAATTCGTGCATTCAGAACATTTAGCACGTTGTTTTAAGCAAGCACATTCTCATTCAAAGTTGCAAGTTACTATGTAGGAACAAGTTTGTATAGGTATTTCAAAGATGCCCAGAACTGTGCTAAACTTGGTATGTGTCCAACTCCTAGAAATACCTTCATGCCACAACTCCCTTACTTCCAGCTAGTAAGGATCACATAATTCCTAACAAATATTGACACAGATTCCCAATTCGGGCATTCAGAACATATAGCACGTTGCTGTAAGCAAGCACATTCTCATTCAAAGTTGCAAGTTACTATGTAGGAACAAGTTTGTATAGGTATTTCAAAGATGCCCAGAACTGAGCTAAACTTGTATGTGTCCAACTCCTAGAAATAACTTTATGCCCCAACTCCCTTACTTCCAGCTAGTAAGGATCACATAATTCCTAACAAAGTTTTGACACAGATTCCCAATTCGGGCATTCAGAACATGTAGCACGTTGCTGTAAGCAAGCACATTCTCATTCAAAGTTGCAAGTTACTATGTAGGGACAAGTTTGTAAAGGTATTTCAAAGATGCCCAGAACTGAGCTAAACGTTGTATGTCTCCAACTCCTTGAAATAACTTCATGCCCAATCTCCCTTACTTCCAGCTAGTAAGGATCACATCATTCCTAACAATGTTTTGACACAGATTCCCAATTCGTGCATTCAGAACATATAGCACATTGCTGTAAGCAAGCACATTCTCATTCAAAGTTGCAAGTTACTATGTAGGAACAAGTTTGTATAGGTATTTCAAAGATGCCCAGAACTGAGCTAAACTTGGTATGTGTCCAACTCATAGAAATAATTTCATGCCCCATCTCCCTTACTTCCAGCTAGTAAGGATCACATAATTCCTAACAAAGTTTTGACACAGATTCCCAATTCGGGCATTCAGAACATGTAGCACGTTGCTGTAAGCAAGCACATTCTCATTCAAAGTTGCAAGTTACTATGTAGGAACAAGTTTGTATAGGTATTTCAAAGATGCCCAGAACTGAGCTAAACTTGGTATGTCTCCAACTCCTAGAAATAACTTCATACCCCATCTCCCTTACTTCCAGCTAGTAAGGATCACATAATTCCTAACAAAGTTTTGACACAGATTCCCAATTCGTGCATTCAGAACATTTAGCACGTTGCTGTAAGCAAGCACATTCTCATTCAAAGTTGCAAGTTACTATGTAGGAACAAGTTTGTATAGGTATTTCAAAGATGCCCAGAACTGTGCTAAACTTGGTATGTGTCCAACTCCTAGAAATACCTTCATGCCACAACTCCCTTACTTCCAGCTAGTAAGGATCACATAATTCCTAACAAAGTTTTGACACAGATTCCCAATTCGTGCATTCAGAACATTTAGCACGTTGTTTTAAGCAAGCACATTCTCATTCAAAGTTGCAAGTTACTATGTAGGAACAAGTTTGTATAGGGATTTCAAAGATGCCCAGAACTGTGCTAAACTTGGTATGTGTCCAACTCCTAGAAATACCTTCAAGCCACAACTCCCTTACTTCCAGCTAGTAAGGATCACGTAATTCCTAACAAATTTTGACACAGATTCTCAATTCGGGCATTCAGAACATATAGCACGTTGCTGTAAGCAAGCACATTCTCATTCAAAGTTGCAAGATACTATGTAGGAACAAGTTTGTATAGGTATTTCAAAGATGCCCAGAACTGAGCTAAACTTGTATGTGTCCAACTCCTAGAAATAACTTTATGCCCCATCTCCCTTACTTCCAGCTAGTAAGGATCACATAATTCCTAACAACGTTTTGACACAGATTCCCAATTCGGGCATTCAGAACATGTAGCACGTTGCTGTAAGCAAGCACATTCTCATTCAAAGTTGCAAGTTACTATGTAGGGACAAGTTTGTAAAGGTATTTCAAAGATGCCCAGAACTGAGCTAAACGTTGTATGTCTCCAACTCCTTGAAATAACTTCATGCCCAATCTCCCTTACTTCCAGCTAGTAAGGATCACATCATTCCTAACAATGTTTTGACACAGATTCCCAATTCGGGCATTCAGAACATATAGCACATTGCTGTAAGCAAGGACATTCTCATTCATAGTAGCAAGTTACTATGTAGGAACAAGTTTGTATAGGTATTTCAAAGATGCCCAGAACTGAGCTAAACTTGGTATTTCCTCAACTCCTAGAAATAACTTCATGCCCCAACTCCCTTACTTCCAGCTAGTAAGGATCACATAATTCCTAACAAAGTTATGACACAGATTCCCAATTCGGGCATTCAGAACATATAGCACGTTGTTGAAAGCAAGCACATTCTCATTCAAAGTTTCAAGTTACTATGTAGGAACAAGTTTGTATAGGTATTTCAAAGATGCCCAGAACTGAGCTAAACTTGGTATGTGTCCAACTCCTAGAAATAATTTCATGCCCCATCTCCCTTACTTCCAGCTAGTAAGGATCACATAATTCCTAACAAAGTTTTGACACAGATTCCCAATTCGGGCATTCAGAACATGTAGCACGTTGCTGTAAGCAAGCACATTCTCATTCAAAGTTGCAAGTTACTATGTAGGAACAAGTTTGTATAGGTATTTCAAAGATGCCCAGAACTGAGCTAAACTTGGTATGTCTACAACTCCTAGAAATAACTTCATACCCCATCTCCCTTACTTCCAGCTAGTAAGGATCACATAATTCCTAACAAAGTTTTGACACAGATTCCCAATTCGTGCATTCAGAACATTTAGCACGTTGTTTTAAGCAAGCACATTCTCATTCAAAGTTGCAAGTTACTATGTAGGAACAAGTTTGTATAGGTATTTCAAAGATGCCCAGAACTGTGCTAAACTTGGTATGTGTCCAACTCCTAGAAATACCTTCATGCCACAACTCCCTTACTTCCAGCTAGTAAGGATCACATAATTCCTAACAAATTTTGACACAGATTCCCAATTCGGGCATTCAGAACATATAGCACGTTGCTGTAAGCAAGCACATTCTCATTCAAAGTTGCAAGTTACTATGTAGGAACAAGTTTGTATAGGTATTTCAAAGATGCCCAGAACTGAGCTAAACTTGTATGTGTCCAACTCCTAGAAATAACTTTATGCCCCAACTCCCTTACTTCCAGCTAGTAAGGATCACATAATTCCTAACAAAGTTTTGACACAGATTCCCAATTCGGGCATTCAGAACATGTAGCACGTTGCTGTAAGCAAGCACATTCTCATTCAAAGTTGCAAGTTACTATGTAGGGACAAGTTTGTAAAGGTATTTCAAAGATGCCCAGAACTGAGCTAAACGTTGTATGTCTCCAACTCCTTGAAATAACTTCATGCCCAATCTCCCTTACTTCCAGCTAGTAAGGATCACATCATTCCTAACAATGTTTTGACACAGATTCCCAATTCGTGCATTCAGAACATATAGCACATTGCTGTAAGCAAGCACATTCTCATTCAAAGTTGCAAGTTACTATGTAGGAACAAGTTTGTATAGGTATTTCAAAGATGCCCAGAACTGAGCTAAACTTGGTATGTGTCCAACTCATAGAAATAATTTCATGCCCCATCTCCCTTACTTCCAGCTAGTAAGGATCACATAATTCCTAACAAAGTTTTGACACAGATTCCCAATTCGGGCATTCAGAACATGTAGCACGTTGCTGTAAGCAAGCACATTCTCATTCAAAGTTGCAAGTTACTATGTAGGAACAAGTTTGTATAGGTATTTCAAAGATGCCCAGAACTGAGCTAAACTTGGTATGTCTCCAACTCCTAGAAATAACTTCATACCCCATCTCCCTTACTTCCAGCTAGTAAGGATCACATAATTCCTAACAAAGTTTTCACACAGATTCCCAATTCGTGCATTCAGAACATTTAGCACGTTGTTTTAAGCAAGCACATTCTCATTCAAAGTTGCAAGTTACTATGTAGGAACAAGTTTGTATAGGTATTTCAAAGATGCCCAGAACTGTGCTAAACTTGGTATGTGTCCAACTCCTAGAAATACCTTCATGCCACAACTCCCTTACTTCCAGCTAGTAAGGATCACATAATTCCTAACAAATTTTGACACAGATTCCCAATTCGGGCATTCAGAACATATAGCACGTTGCTGTAAGCAAGCACATTCTCATTCAAAGTTGCAAGTTACTATGTAGGAACAAGTTTGTATAGGTATTTCAAAGATGCCCAGAACTGAGCTAAACTTGTATGTGTCCAACTCCTAGAAATAACTTTATGCCCCATCTCCCTTACTTCCAGCTAGTAAGGATCACATAATTCCTAACAAAGTTTTGACACAGATTCCCAATTCGGGCATTCAGAACATGTAGCACGTTGCTGTAAGCAAGCACATTCTCATTCAAAGTTGCAAGTTACTATGTAAGGACAAGTTTGTAAAGGTATTTCAAAGATGCCCAGAACTGAGCTAAACGTTGTATGTCTCCAACTCCTTGAAATAACTTCATGCCCAATCTCCCTTACTTCCAGCTAGTAAGGATCACATCATTCCTAAAAATGTTTTGACACAGATTCCCAATTCGGGCATTCAGAACATATAGCACATTGCTGTAAGCAAGCACATTCTCATTCAAAGTAGCAAGTTACTATGTAGGAACAAGTTTGTATAGGTATTTCAAAGATGCCCAGAACTGAGCTAAACTTGGTATTTCCTCAACTCCTAGAAATAACTTCATGCCCCAACTCCCTTACTTCCAGCTAGTAAGTATCACATAATTCCTAACAAAGTTTTGACACAGATTCCCAATTCGGGCATTCAGAACATATAGCACGTTGCTGTAAGCAAGCACATTCTCATGCAAAGATGCAAGTTACTATGTAGGAACAAGTTTGAATAGGACTTTCAAAGATGCCCAGAACTGAGCTAAACTTGGTATGTCTCCAACTCCTAGAAATAACTTCATGCCCCATCTCCCTTACTTCCAGCTAGTAAGGATCACATAATTCCTAACAAAGTTTTGACACAGATTCCCAATTCGGGCATTCAGAACATATAGCACGTTGCTGTAAGCAAGCACATTCTCATTCAAAGTTGCAAGTTACTATGTAGGAACAAGTTTGTATAGGTATTTCAAAGATGCCCAGAACTGTGCTAAACTTGGTATGTGTCCAACTCCTAGAAATACCTTCATGCCACAACTCCCTTACTTCCAGTTAGTAAGGATCACATAATTCCTAACAAATTTTGACACAGATTCCCAATTCGGGCATTCAGAACATATAGCACGTTGCTGTAAGCAAGCACATTCTCATTCAAAGTTGCAAGTTATTATGTAGGAACATGTTTGTATAGGTATTTCAAAGATGCCCAGAACTGAGCTAAACTTGGAATGTCTCCAACTCCTAGAAATAACTTCATGCCCCAACTCCCTTACTTCCAGCTAGTAAGTATCACATAATTCCTAACAAAGTTTTGACACAGATTCCCAATTCGGGCATTCAGAACATATAGCACGTTGCTGTAAGCAAGCACATTCTCATTCAAAGTTGCAAGTTACTATGTAGGAACAAGTTTGTATAGGTATTTCAAAGATGCCCAGAACTGAGCTAAACTTGGTATGTCTCCAACTCCTTGAAATAACTTCATGCCCAATCTCCCTTACTTCCAGCTAGTAAGGATCACATCATTCCTAACAAAGTTTTGACACAGATTCCCAATTCGTGCATTCAGAACATATAGCACATTGCTGTAAGCAAGCACATTCTCATTCAAAGTTGCAAGTTACTATGTAGGAACAAGTTTGTATAGGTATTTCAAAGATGCCCAGAACTGAGCTAAACTTGGTATGTGTCCAACTCCTAGAAATAATTTCATGCCCCATCTCCCTTACTTCCAGCTAGTAAGGATCACATAATTCCTAACAAAGTTTTGACACAGATTCCCAATTCGGGCATTCAGAACATGTAGCACGTTGCTGTAAGCAAGCACATTCTCATTCAAAGTTGCAAGTTACTATGTAGGAACAAGTTTGTATAGGTATTTCAAAGATGCCCAGAACTGAGCTAAACTTGGTATGTCTACAACTCCTAGAAATAACTTCATACCCCATCTCCCTTACTTCCAGCTAGTAAGGATCACATAATTCCTAACAAAGTTTTGACACAGATTCCCAATTCGTGCATTCAGAACATTTAGCACGTTGTTTTAAGTAAGCACATTCTCATTCAAAGTTGCAAGTTACTATGTAGGAACAAGTTTGTATAGGTATTTCAAAGATGCCCAGAACTGTGCTAAACTTGGTATGTGTCCAACTCCTAGAAATACCTTCATGCCACAACTCCCTTACTTCCAGCTAGTAAGGATCACATAATTCCTAACAAATTTTGACACAGATTCCCAATTCGGGCATTCAGAACATATAGCACGTTGCTGTAAGCAAGCACATTCTCATTCAAAGTTGCAAGTTACTATGTAGGAACAAGTTTGTATAGGTATTTCAAAGATGCCCAGAACTGAGCTAAACTTGTATGTGTCCAACTCCTAGAAATAACTTTATGCCCCATCTCCCTTACTTCCAGCTAATAAGGATCACATAATTCCTAACAAAGTTTTGACACAGATTCCCAATTCGGGCATTCAGAACATGTAGCACGTTGCTGTAAGCAAGCACATTCTCATTCAAAGTTGCAAGTTACTATGTAGGGACAAGTTTGTAAAGGTATTTCAAAGATGCCCAGAACTGAGCTAAACGTTGTATGTCTCCAACTCCTTGAAATAACTTCATGCCCAATCTCCCTTACTTCCAGCTAGTAAGGATCACATCATTCCTAACAATGTTTTGACACAGATTCCCAATTCGTGCATTCAGAACATATAGCACATTGCTGTAAGCAAGCACATTCTCATTCAAAGTTGCAAGTTACTATGTAGGAACAAGTTTGTATAGGTATTTCAAAGATGCCCAGAACTGAGCTAAACTTGGTATGTGTCCAACTCATAGAAATAATTTCATGCCCCATCTCCCTTACTTCCAGCTAGTAAGGATCACATAATTCCTAACAAAGTTTTGACACAGATTCCCAATTCGGGCATTCAGAACATGTAGCACGTTGCTGTAAGCAAGCACATTCTCATTCAAAGTTGCAAGTTACTATGTAGGAACAAGTTTGTATAGGTATTTCAAAGATGCCCAGAACTGAGCTAAACTTGGTATGTCTCCAACTCCTAGAAATAACTTCATACCCCATCTCCCTTACTTCCAGCTAGTAAGGATCACATAATTCCTAACAAAGTTTTGACACAGATTCCCAATTCGGGCATTCAGAACATGTAGCACGTTGCTGTAAGCAAGCACATTCTCATTCAAAGTTGCAAGTTACTATGTAGGGACAAGTTTGTAAAGGTATTTCAAAGATGCCCAGAACTGAGCTAAACGTTGTATGTCTCCAACTCCTTGAAATAACTTCATGCCCAATCTCCCTTACTTCCAGCTAGTAAGGATCACATCATTCCTAACAATGTTTTGACACAGATTCCCAATTCGTGCATTCAGAACATATAGCACATTGCTGTAAGCAAGCACATTCTCATTCAAAGTTGCAAGTTACTATGTAGGAACAAGTTTGTATAGGTATTTCAAAGATGCCCAGAACTGAGCTAAACTTGGTATGTGTCCAACTCATAGAAATAATTTCATGCCCCATCTCCCTTACTTCCAGCTAGTAAGGATCACATAATTCCTAACAAAGTTTTGACACAGATTCCCAATTCGGGCATTCAGAACATGTAGCACGTTGCTGTAAGCAAGCACATTCTCATTCAAAGTTGCAAGTTACTATGTAGGAACAAGTTTGTATAGGTATTTCAAAGATGCCCAGAACTGAGCTAAACTTGGTATGTCTCCAACTCCTAGAAATAACTTCATACCCCATCTCCCTTACTTCCAGCTAGTAAGGATCACATAATTCCTAACAAAGTTTTGACACAGATTCCCAATTCGTGCATTCAGAACATTTAGCACGTTGCTGTAAGCAAGCACATTCTCATTCAAAGTTGCAAGTTACTATGTAGGAACAAGTTTGTATAGGTATTTCAAAGATGCCCAGAACTGTGCTAAACTTGGTATGTGTCCAACTCCTAGAAATACCTTCATGCCACAACTCCCTTACTTCCAGCTAGTAAGGATCACATAATTCCTAACAAAGTTTTGACACAGATTCCCAATTCGTGCATTCAGAACATTTAGCACGTTGTTTTAAGCAAGCACATTCTCATTCAAAGTTGCAAGTTACTATGTAGGAACAAGTTTGTATAGGGATTTCAAAGATGCCCAGAACTGTGCTAAACTTGGTATGTGTCCAACTCCTAGAAATACCTTCAAGCCACAACTCCCTTACTTCCAGCTAGTAAGGATCACGTAATTCCTAACAAATTTTGACACAGATTCTCAATTCGGGCATTCAGAACATATAGCACGTTGCTGTAAGCAAGCACATTCTCATTCAAAGTTGCAAGATACTATGTAGGAACAAGTTTGTATAGGTATTTCAAAGATGCCCAGAACTGAGCTAAACTTGTATGTGTCCAACTCCTAGAAATAACTTTATGCCCCATCTCCCTTACTTCCAGCTAGTAAGGATCACATAATTCCTAACAACGTTTTGACACAGATTCCCAATTCGGGCATTCAGAACATGTAGCACGTTGCTGTAAGCAAGCACATTCTCATTCAAAGTTGCAAGTTACTATGTAGGGACAAGTTTGTAAAGGTATTTCAAAGATGCCCAGAACTGAGCTAAACGTTGTATGTCTCCAACTCCTTGAAATAACTTCATGCCCAATCTCCCTTACTTCCAGCTAGTAAGGATCACATCATTCCTAACAATGTTTTGACACAGATTCCCAATTCGGGCATTCAGAACATATAGCACATTGCTGTAAGCAAGGACATTCTCATTCATAGTAGCAAGTTACTATGTAGGAACAAGTTTGTATAGGTATTTCAAAGATGCCCAGAACTGAGCTAAACTTGGTATTTCCTCAACTCCTAGAAATAACTTCATGCCCCAACTCCCTTACTTCCAGCTAGTAAGGATCACATAATTCCTAACAAAGTTATGACACAGATTCCCAATTCGGGCATTCAGAACATATAGCACGTTGCTGTAAGCAAGCACATTCTCATGCAAAGATGCAAGTTACTATGTAGGAACAAGTTTGAATAGGACTTTCAAAGATGCCCAGAACTGAACTAAACTTGGTATGTCTCCAACTCCTAGAAATAACTTCATGCCCCATCTCCCTTACTTCCAGCTTGTAAGGATCACATAATTCCTAACAAAGTTTTGACACAGATTCCCAATTCGGGCATTCAGAACATATAGCACGTTGTTGAAAGCAAGCACATTCTCATTCAAAGTTTCAAGTTACTATGTAGGAACAAGTTTGTATAGGTATTTCAAAGATGCCCAGAACTGAGCTAAACTTGGTATGTGTCCAACTCCTAGAAATAATTTCATGCCCCATCTCCCTTACTTCCAGCTAGTAAGGATCACATAATTCCTAACAAAGTTTTGACACAGATTCCCAATTCGGGCATTCAGAACATGTAGCACGTTGCTGTAAGCAAGCACATTCTCATTCAAAGTTGCAAGTTACTATGTAGGAACAAGTTTGTATAGGTATTTCAAAGATGCCCAGAACTGAGCTAAACTTGGTATGTCTACAACTCCTAGAAATAACTTCATACCCCATCTCCCTTACTTCCAGCTAGTAAGGATCACATAATTCCTAACAAAGTTTTGACACAGATTCCCAATTCGTGCATTCAGAACATTTAGCACGTTGTTTTAAGCAAGCACATTCTCATTCAAAGTTGCAAGTTACTATGTAGGAACAAGTTTGTATAGGTATTTCAAAGATGCCCAGAACTGTGCTAAACTTGGTATGTGTCCAACTCCTAGAAATACCTTCATGCCACAACTCCCTTACTTCCAGCTAGTAAGGATCACATAATTCCTAACAAATTTTGACACAGATTCCCAATTCGGGCATTCAGAACATATAGCACGTTGCTGTAAGCAAGCACATTCTCATTCAAAGTTGCAAGTTACTATGTAGGAACAAGTTTGTATAGGTATTTCAAAGATGCCCAGAACTGAGCTAAACTTGTATGTGTCCAACTCCTAGAAATAACTTTATGCCCCAACTCCCTTACTTCCAGCTAGTAAGGATCACATAATTCCTAACAAAGTTTTGACACAGATTCCCAATTCGGGCATTCAGAACATGTAGCACGTTGCTGTAAGCAAGCACATTCTCATTCAAAGTTGCAAGTTACTATGTAGGGACAAGTTTGTAAAGGTATTTCAAAGATGCCCAGAACTGAGCTAAACGTTGTATGTCTCCAACTCCTTGAAATAACTTCATGCCCAATCTCCCTTACTTCCAGCTAGTAAGGATCACATCATTCCTAACAATGTTTTGACACAGATTCCCAATTCGTGCATTCAGAACATATAGCACATTGCTGTAAGCAAGCACATTCTCATTCAAAGTTGCAAGTTACTATGTAGGAACAAGTTTGTATAGGTATTTCAAAGATGCCCAGAACTGAGCTAAACTTGGTATGTGTCCAACTCATAGAAATAATTTCATGCCCCATCTCCCTTACTTCCAGCTAGTAAGGATCACATAATTCCTAACAAAGTTTTGACACAGATTCCCAATTCGGGCATTCAGAACATGTAGCACGTTGCTGTAAGCAAGCACATTCTCATTCAAAGTTGCAAGTTACTATGTAGGAACAAGTTTGTATAGGTATTTCAAAGATGCCCAGAACTGAGCTAAACTTGGTATGTCTCCAACTCCTAGAAATAACTTCATACCCCATCTCCCTTACTTCCAGCTAGTAAGGATCACATAATTCCTAACAAAGTTTTCACACAGATTCCCAATTCGTGCATTCAGAACATTTAGCACGTTGTTTTAAGCAAGCACATTCTCATTCAAAGTTGCAAGTTACTATGTAGGAACAAGTTTGTATAGGTATTTCAAAGATGCCCAGAACTGTGCTAAACTTGGTATGTGTCCAACTCCTAGAAATACCTTCATGCCACAACTCCCTTACTTCCAGCTAGTAAGGATCACATAATTCCTAACAAATTTTGACACAGATTCCCAATTCGGGCATTCAGAACATATAGCACGTTGCTGTAAGCAAGCACATTCTCATTCAAAGTTGCAAGTTACTATGTAGGAACAAGTTTGTATAGGTATTTCAAAGATGCCCAGAACTGAGCTAAACTTGTATGTGTCCAACTCCTAGAAATAACTTTATGCCCCATCTCCCTTACTTCCAGCTAGTAAGGATCACATAATTCCTAACAAAGTTTTGACACAGATTCCCAATTCGGGCATTCAGAACATGTAGCACGTTGCTGTAAGCAAGCACATTCTCATTCAAAGTTGCAAGTTACTATGTAAGGACAAGTTTGTAAAGGTATTTCAAAGATGCCCAGAACTGAGCTAAACGTTGTATGTCTCCAACTCCTTGAAATAACTTCATGCCCAATCTCCCTTACTTCCAGCTAGTAAGGATCACATCATTCCTAAAAATGTTTTGACACAGATTCCCAATTCGGGCATTCAGAACATATAGCACATTGCTGTAAGCAAGCACATTCTCATTCAAAGTAGCAAGTTACTATGTAGGAACAAGTTTGTATAGGTATTTCAAAGATGCCCAGAACTGAGCTAAACTTGGTATTTCCTCAACTCCTAGAAATAACTTCATGCCCCAACTCCCTTACTTCCAGCTAGTAAGTATCACATAATTCCTAACAAAGTTTTGACACAGATTCCCAATTCGGGCATTCAGAACATATAGCACGTTGCTGTAAGCAAGCACATTCTCATGCAAAGATGCAAGTTACTATGTAGGAACAAGTTTGAATAGGACTTTCAAAGATGCCCAGAACTGAGCTAAACTTGGTATGTCTCCAACTCCTAGAAATAACTTCATGCCCCATCTCCCTTACTTCCAGCTAGTAAGGATCACATAATTCCTAACAAAGTTTTGACACAGATTCCCAATTCGGGCATTCAGAACATATAGCACGTTGCTGTAAGCAAGCACATTCTCATTCAAAGTTGCAAGTTACTATGTAGGAACAAGTTTGTATAGGTATTTCAAAGATGCCCAGAACTGTGCTAAACTTGGTATGTGTCCAACTCCTAGAAATACCTTCATGCCACAACTCCCTTACTTCCAGTTAGTAAGGATCACATAATTCCTAACAAATTTTGACACAGATTCCCAATTCGGGCATTCAGAACATATAGCACGTTGCTGTAAGCAAGCACATTCTCATTCAAAGTTGCAAGTTATTATGTAGGAACATGTTTGTATAGGTATTTCAAAGATGCCCAGAACTGAGCTAAACTTGGAATGTCTCCAACTCCTAGAAATAACTTCATGCCCCAACTCCCTTACTTCCAGCTAGTAAGTATCACATAATTCCTAACAAAGTTTTGACACAGATTCCCAATTCGGGCATTCAGAACATATAGCACGTTGCTGTAAGCAAGCACATTCTCATTCAAAGTTGCAAGTTACTATGTAGGAACAAGTTTGTATAGGTATTTCAAAGATGCCCAGAACTGAGCTAAACTTGGTATGTCTCCAACTCCTTGAAATAACTTCATGCCCAATCTCCCTTACTTCCAGCTAGTAAGGATCACATCATTCCTAACAAAGTTTTGACACAGATTCCCAATTCGTGCATTCAGAACATATAGCACATTGCTGTAAGCAAGCACATTCTCATTCAAAGTTGCAAGTTACTATGTAGGAACAAGTTTGTATAGGTATTTCAAAGATGCCCAGAACTGAGCTAAACTTGGTATGTGTCCAACTCCTAGAAATAATTTCATGCCCCATCTCCCTTACTTCCAGCTAGTAAGGATCACATAATTCCTAACAAAGTTTTGACACAGATTCCCAATTCGGGCATTCAGAACATGTAGCACGTTGCTGTAAGCAAGCACATTCTCATTCAAAGTTGCAAGTTACTATGTAGGAACAAGTTTGTATAGGTATTTCAAAGATGCCCAGAACTGAGCTAAACTTGGTATGTCTACAACTCCTAGAAATAACTTCATACCCCATCTCCCTTACTTCCAGCTAGTAAGGATCACATAATTCCTAACAAAGTTTTGACACAGATTCCCAATTCGTGCATTCAGAACATTTAGCACGTTGTTTTAAGTAAGCACATTCTCATTCAAAGTTGCAAGTTACTATGTAGGAACAAGTTTGTATAGGTATTTCAAAGATGCCCAGAACTGTGCTAAACTTGGTATGTGTCCAACTCCTAGAAATACCTTCATGCCACAACTCCCTTACTTCCAGCTAGTAAGGATCACATAATTCCTAACAAATTTTGACACAGATTCCCAATTCGGGCATTCAGAACATATAGCACGTTGCTGTAAGCAAGCACATTCTCATTCAAAGTTGCAAGTTACTATGTAGGAACAAGTTTGTATAGGTATTTCAAAGATGCCCAGAACTGAGCTAAACTTGTATGTGTCCAACTCCTAGAAATAACTTTATGCCCCATCTCCCTTACTTCCAGCTAGTAAGGATCACATAATTCCTAACAAAGTTTTGACACAGATTCCCAATTCGGGCATTCAGAACATGTAGCACGTTGCTGTAAGCAAGCACATTCTCATTCAAAGTTGCAAGTTACTATGTAGGGACAAGTTTGTAAAGGTATTTCAAAGATGCCCAGAACTGAGCTAAACGTTGTATGTCTCCAACTCCTTGAAATAACTTCATGCCCAATCTCCCTTACTTCCAGCTAGTAAGGATCACATCATTCCTAACAATGTTTTGACACAGATTCCCAATTCGTGCATTCAGAACATATAGCACATTGCTGTAAGCAAGCACATTCTCATTCAAAGTTGCAAGTTACTATGTAGGAACAAGTTTGTATAGGTATTTCAAAGATGCCCAGAACTGAGCTAAACTTGGTATGTGTCCAACTCATAGAAATAATTTCATGCCCCATCTCCCTTACTTCCAGCTAGTAAGGATCACATAATTCCTAACAAAGTTTTGACACAGATTCCCAATTCGGGCATTCAGAACATGTAGCACGTTGCTGTAAGCAAGCACATTCTCATTCAAAGTTGCAAGTTACTATGTAGGAACAAGTTTGTATAGGTATTTCAAAGATGCCCAGAACTGAGCTAAACTTGGTATGTCTCCAACTCCTAGAAATAACTTCATACCCCATCTCCCTTACTTCCAGCTAGTAAGGATCACATAATTCCTAACAAAGTTTTGACACAGATTCCCAATTCGTGCATTCAGAACATTTAGCACGTTGTTTTAAGCAAGCACATTCTCATTCAAAGTTGCAAGTTACTATGTAGGAACAAGTTTGTATAGGTATTTCAAAGATGCCCAGAACTGTGCTAAACTTGGTATGTGTCCAACTCCTAGAAATACCTTCATGCCACAACTCCCTTACTTCCAGCTAGTAAGGATCACATAATTCCTAACAAAGTTTTGACACAGATTCCCAATTCGGGCATTCAGAACATATAGCACGTTGCTGTAAGCAAGCACATTCTCATTCAAAGTTGCAAGTTACTATGTAGGAACAAGTTTGTATAGGTATTTCAAAGATGCCCAGAACTGAGCTAAACTTGTATGTGTCCAACTCCTAGAAATAACTTTATGCCCCATCTCCCTTACTTCCAGCTAGTAAGGATCACATAATTCCTAACAAAGTTTTGACACAGATTCCCAATTCGGGCATTCAGAACATGTAGCACGTTGCTGTAAGCAAGCACATTCTCATTCAAAGTTGCAAGTTACTATGTAAGGACAAGTTTGTAAAGGTATTTCAAAGATGCCCAGAACTGAGCTAAACGTTGTATGTCTCCAACTCCTTGAAATAACTTCATGCCCAATCTCCCTTACTTCCAGCTAGTAAGGATCACATCATTCCTAAAAATGTTTTGACACAGATTCCCAATTCGGGCATTCAGAACATATAGCACATTGCTGTAAGCAAGCACATTCTCATTCAAAGTAGCAAGTTACTATGTAGGAACAAGTTTGTATAGGTATTTCAAAGATGCCCAGAACTGAGCTAAACTTGGTATTTCCTCAACTCCTAGAAATAACTTCATGCCCCAACTCCCTTACTTCCAGCTAGTAAGTATCACATAATTCCTAACAAAGTTTTGACACAGATTCCCAATTCGGGCATTCAGAACATATAGCACGTTGCTGTAAGCAAGCACATTCTCATGCAAAGATGCAAGTTACTATGTAGGAACAAGTTTGAATAGGACTTTCAAAGATGCCCAGAACTGAGCTAAACTTGGTATGTCTCCAACTCCTAGAAATAACTTCATGCCCCATCTCCCTTACTTCCAGCTAGTAAGGATCACATAATTCCTAACAAAGTTTTGACACAGATTCCCAATTCGGGCATTCAGAACATATAGCACGTTGCTGTAAGCAAGCACATTCTCATTCAAAGTTGCAAGTTACTATGTAGGAACAAGTTTGTATAGGTATTTCAAAGATGCCCAGAACTGTGCTAAACTTGGTATGTGTCCAACTCCTAGAAATACCTTCATGCCACAACTCCCTTACTTCCAGTTAGTAAGGATCACATAATTCCTAACAAATTTTGACACAGATTCCCAATTCGGGCATTCAGAACATATAGCACGTTGCTGTAAGCAAGCACATTCTCATTCAAAGTTGCAAGTTATTATGTAGGAACATGTTTGTATAGGTATTTCAAAGATGCCCAGAACTGAGCTAAACTTGGAATGTCTCCAACTCCTAGAAATAACTTCATGCCCCAACTCCCTTACTTCCAGCTAGTAAGTATCACATAATTCCTAACAAAGTTTTGACACAGATTCCCAATTCGGGCATTCAGAACATATAGCACGTTGCTGTAAGCAAGCACATTCTCATTCAAAGTTGCAAGTTACTATGTAGGAACAAGTTTGTATACGTATTTCAAAGATGCGCAGAACTGTGCTAAACTTGATATGTGTCCAACTCCTAGAAATACCTTCATGCCCCAACTCCCTTACTTCCAGCTAGTAAGGATCACATAATTCCTAACAAAGATTTGACACAGATTCCCAATTCGGGCATTCGGAACATATAGCACGTTGCTGTAAGCAAACACATTCTCATTCAAAGTTGCAAGTTACTATGTAGGAACAAGATTGTATAGGTATTTCAAAGATGCCCAGAACTGAGCTAAACTTGGTATGTCCTCAACTCCTAGAAATAACTTCATGCCCCATCTCCCTTACTTCCAGCTAGTAAGGATCACATAATTCCTAACAAAGTTTTGACACAGATTCCCAATTCGGGCATTCAGAACATATAGCACGTTGCTGTAAGGAAGCACATTCTCATTCAAAGATGCAAGTTACTATGTAGGAACAAGTTTGAATAGGACTTTCAAAGATGCCCAGAACTGAGCTAAACTTGGTATGTCTCTAACTCCTAGAAATAAGTTCATGCCCCATCTCCCTTACTTCCAGCTAGTAAGGATCACATAATTCCTAACAAAGTTTTGACACAGATTCCCAATTCGGGCATTCAGAACATTTAGCACGTTGTTTTAAGCAAGCACATTCTCATTCAAAGTTGCAAGTTACTATGTAGGAACAAGTTTGTATAGGTATTTCAAAGATGCCCAGAACTGTGCTAAACTTGGTATGTGTCCAACTCCTAGAAATACCTTCATGCCACAACTCCCTTACTTCCAGCTAGTAAGGATCACGTAATTCCTAACAAATTTTGACACAGATTCCCAATTCGGGCATTCAGAACATATAGCACGGTGCTGTAAGCAAGCACATTCTCATTAAAAGTTGCAAGTTACTATGTAGGAACAAGTTTGTATAGGTATTTCAAAGATGCCCAGAACTGAGCTAAACTTGTATGTGTCTAACTCCTAGAAATAACTTTATGCCCCATCTCCCTTACTTCCAGCTAGTAAGGATCACATAATTCCTAACAAAGTTTTGACACAGATTCCCAATTCGGGCATTCAGAACATGTAGCACGTTGCTGTAAGCAAGCACATTCTCATTCAAAGTTGCAAGTTACTATGTAGGGACAAGTTTGTAAAGGTATTTCAAAGATGCCCAGAACTGAGCTAAACGTTGTATGTCTCCAACTCCTTGAAATAACTTCATGCCCAATCTCCCTTACTTCCAGCTAGTAAGGATCACATCATTCCTAACAATGTTTTGACACAGATTCCCAATTCGTGCATTCAGAACATATAGCACATTGCTGTAAGCAAGCACATTCTCATTCAAAGTTGCAAGTTACTATGTAGGAACAAGTTTGTATAGGTATTTCAAAGATGCCCAGAACTGAGCTAAACTTGGTATGTGTCCAACTCCTAGAAATAATTTCATGCCCCATCTCCCTTACTTCCAGCTAGTAAGGATCACATAATTCCTAACAAAATTTTGACACAGATTCCCAATTCGGGCATTCAGAACATGTAGCACGTTGCTGTAAGCAAGCACATTCTCATTCAAAGTTGCAAGATACTATGTAGGAACAAGTTTGTATAGGTATTTCAAAGATGCCCAGAACTGAGCTAAACTTGGTATGTCTCCAACTCCTAGAAATAACTTCATGCCCCATCTCCCTTACTTCCAGCTAGTAAGGATCACATAATTCCTAACAAAGTTTTGACACAGATTCCCAATTCGGGCATTCAGAACATATAGCACGTTGCTGTAAGCAAGCACATTCTCATTCAAAGTTGCAAGTTACTATGTAGGAACAAGTTTGTATAGGACTTTAAAAAATGCCCAGAACTGAGCTAAACTTGGTATGTCTCCAACTCCTAGAAATAACTTCATGCCCCATCTCCCTTACTTCCAGCTAGTAAGGATCACATAATTCCTAACAAAGTTTTGACACAGATTCCCAATTCGGGCATTCAGAACATATAGCACGTTGCTGTAAGCAAGCACATTCTCATTCAAAGTTGCAAGTTACTATGTAGGAACAAGTTTGTATAGGTATTTCAAAGATGCCCAGAACTGTGCTAAACTTGGTATGTGTCCAACTCCTAGAAATACCTTCATGCCACAACTCCCTTACTTCCATTTAGTAAGGATCACATAATTCCTAACAAATTTTGACACAGATTCCCAATTCGGGCATTCAGAACATATAGCACGTTGCTGTAAGCAAGCACATTCTCATTCAAAGTTGCAAGTTAATATGTAGGAACAAGTTTGTATAGGTATTTCAAAGATGCCCAGAACTGAGCTAAACTTGGTATGTGTCCAACTCCTAGAAATAATTTCATGCCCCATCTCCCTTACTTCCAGCTAGTAAGGATCACATAATTCCTAACAAAGTTCTGACACAGATTCCCAATTCGGGCATTCAGAACATGTAGCACGTTGCTGTAAGCAAGCACATTCTCATTCAAAGTTGCAAGTTACTATGTAGGAACAAGTTTGTATAGGTATTTCAAAGATGCCCAGAACTGAGCTAAACGTTGTATGTCTCCAACTCCTAGAGATAACTTCATGCCCCATCACCCTTACTTCCAGCTAGTAAGGATCACATAATTCCTAACAATGTTTTGACACAGAATCCCAATTCGGGCATTCAGAACATATAGCACGTTGCTGTAAGCAAGCACATTCTCATTCACAGTTGCAAGTTACTATGTAGGAACAAGTTTGTATAGGTATTTCAAAGATGCCCAGAACTGAGCTAAACTTGGTATGTCTCCAACACCTAGAAATAACTTCATGCCCCATCTCCCTTACTTCCAGCTAGTAAGGATCATATAATTCCTAACTAAGTTTGGACACAGATTCCCAATTCGGGCATTCAGAACATATAGCACGTTGCTGTAAGCAAGCACATTCTCATTCAAAGTTGCAAGTTATTATGTAGGAACAAGTTTGTATAGGTATTTCAAAGATGCGCAGAACTGTGCTAAACTTGATATGTGTCCAACTCCTAGAAATAACTTCATGCCCCAACTCCCTTACTTCCAGCTAGTAAGGATCACATAATTCCTAACAAAGTTTTGACACAGATTCCCAATTCGGGCATTCAGAACATATAGCACGTTGCTGTAAGCAAGCACATTCTCATTCAAAGTTGCAAGTTAATATGTAGGAACAAATTTGTATAGGTATTTCAAAGATGCACAGAACTGAGCTAATCTTGGTATGTCCTCAACTCCTAGAAATAACTTCATGCCCCATCTCCCTTACTTCCAGCTAGTAAGGATCACATAATTCCTAACAAAGTTTTGACACAGATTCCCAATTCGGGCATTCAGAACATATAGCACGTTGCTGTAAGCAAGCACATTCTCATTCAAAGATGCAAGTTACTATGTAGGAACAAGTTTGAATAGGACTTTCAAAGATGCCCAGAACTGAGCTAAACTTGGTATGTCTCCAACTCCTAGAAATAACTTCATGCCCCATCTCCCTTACTTCCAGCTAGTAAGGATCACATAATTCCTAACAAAGTTTTGACACAGATTCCCAATTCGGGCATTCAGAACTTATAGCACGTTGCTGTAAGCAAGCACATTCTCATTCAATGTTGCAAGTTACTATGTAGGAACAAGTTTGTATAGGTATTTCAAAGATGCCCAGAACTGAGCTAAACTTGGTATGTGTCCAACTTCTAGAAATAATTTCATGCCCCATCTCCCTTACTTCCAGCTAGTAAGGATCACATAATTTTTAACAAAGTTTTGACACAGATTCCCAATTCGGTCATTCGGAACATGTAGCACGTTGCTATAAGCAAGCACATTCAATTCAAAGTTGCAAGTTACTATGTAGGAACAAGTTTGTGTAGGTATTTCAAAGATGCCCAGAACTGAGCTAAACGTTGTAGGTCTCCAACTCCTAGAAATAATTTCATGCCCCATCTCCCTTACTTCCAGCTAGTAAGGATCACATAATTCCTAAAAAAATTTTGACACAGATTCCCAATTCGGGCATTCAGAACATGTAGCACGTTGCTGTAAGCAAGCACATTCTCATTCAAAGTTGCAAGTTACTATGTAGGAACAAGTTTGTATAGGTATTTCAAAGATGCCCAGAACTGAGCTAAACTTGGTATGTCTACAACTCCTAGAAATAACTTCATACCCCATCTCCCTTACTTCCAGCTAGTAAGGATCACATAATTCCTAACAAAGTTTTGACACAGATTCCCAATTCGTGCATTCAGAACATATAGCACGTTGTTGAAAGCAAGCACATTCTCATTCAAAGTTTCAAGTTACTATGTAGGAACAAGTTTGTATAGGTATTTCAAAGATACCCAGAACTGTGCTAAAATTCGTATGTGTCCAACTCCTAGAAATACCTTCATGCCACAACTCCCTTACGTCCAGCTAGTAAGGATCACATAATTCCTAACAAATTTTGACACAGATTCCCAATTCGGGCATTCAGAACATATAGCACGTTGCTGTAAGCAAGCACATTCTCATTCAAAGTTGCAAGTTACTATGTAGGAACAATTTTGTATAGGTATTTCAAAGATGCCCAGAACTGAGCTAAACTTGTATGTGTCCAACTCCTAGAAATAACTTCATGCCCCATCTCCCTTACTTCCAGCTAGTAAGGATCACATAATTCCTAACAAAGTTTTGACACAGATTCCCAATTCGGGCAATCAGAACATGTAGCACGTTGCTGTAAGCAAGCACATTCTTATTCAAAGTTGCAAGTTACTATGTAGGGACAAGTTTGTAAAGGTATTTCAAAGATGCCCAGAACTGAGCTAAACGTTGTATGTCTCCAACTCCTTGAAATAACTTCATGCCCAATCTCCCTTACTTCCAGCTAGTAAGGATCATATCATTCCTAACAATGTTTTGACACAGATTCCCAATTCGGGCATTCAGAACATATAGCACATTGCTGTAAGCAAGCACATTCTCATTCAAAGTAGCAAGTTACTATGTAGGAACAAGTTTGTATAGGTATTTCAAAGATGCCCAGAACTGAGCTAAACTTGGTATTTCCTCAACTCCTAGAAATAACTTCATGCCCCAACTCCCTTACTTCCAGCTAGTAAGGATCACATAATTCCTAACAAAGTTTTGACACAGATTCCCAATTCGGGCATTCAGAACATATAGCACGTTGCTGTAAGCAAGCACATTCTCATGCAAAGATGCAAGTTACTATGTAGGAACAAGTTTGAATAGGACTTTCAAAGATGACCAGAACTGAGCTAAACTTGGTATGTCTCCAACTCCTAGAAATAACTTCATGCCCCATCTCCCTTACTTCCAGCTAGTAAGGATCACATAATTCCTAACAAAGTTTTGACACAGAATCCCAATTCGGGCATTCAGAACATATAGCACGTTGCTGTAAGCAAGCACATTCTCATTCAAAGTTGCAAGTTACTATGTAGGAACAAGTTTGTATAGGTATTTCAAAGATGCCCAGAACTGAGCTAAACTTGGTATGTCTCCAAATCCTAGAAATAACTTCATACCCCATCTCCCTTACTTCCAGCTAGTAAGGATCACATAATTCCTAACAAAGTTTTGACACAGATTCCCAATTCGGGCATTCAGAACATTTAGCACGTTGTTTTAAGCAAGCACATTCTCATTCAAAGTTGCAAGTTACTATGTAGGAACAAGTTTGTATAGGTATTTCAAAGATGCCCAGAACTGTGCTAAACTTGGTATGTGTCCAACTCCTAGAAATACCTTCATGCCACAACTCCCTTACTTCCAGCTAGTAAGGATCACGTAATTCCTAACAAATTTTGACACAGATTCCCAATTCGGGCATTCAGAACATATAGCACGTTGCTGTAAGCAAGCACATTCTCATTCAAAGTTGCAAGTTACTATGTAGGAACAAGTTTGTATAGGTATTTCAAAGATGCCCAGAACTGAGCTAAACTTGTATGTGTCCAACTCCTAGAAATAACTTTATGCCCCATCTCCCTTACTTCCAGCTAGTAAGGATCACATAATTCCTAACAAAGTTTTGACACAGATTCCCAATTCGGGCATTCAGAACATGTAGCACGTTGCTGTAAGCAAGCACATTCTCATTCAAAGTTGCAAGTTACTATGTAGGGACAAGTTTGTAAAGGTATTTCAAAGATGCCCAGAACTGAGCTAAACGTTGTATGTCTCCAACTCCTTGAAATAACTTCATGCCCAATCTCCCTTACTTCCAGCTAGTAAGGATCACATCATTCCTAACAAAGTTTTGACACAGATTCCCAATTCGTGCATTCAGAACATATAGCACATTGCTGTAAGCAAGCACATTCTCATTCAAAGTTGCAAGTTACTATGTAGGAACAAGTTTGTATAGGTATTTCAAAGATGCCCAGAACTGAGCTAAACTTGGTATGTGTCCAACTCCTAGAAATAATTTCATGCCCCATCTCCCTTACTTCCAGCTACTAAGGATCACATAATTCCTAACAAAGTTTTGACACAGATTCCCAATTCGGGCATTCAGAACATGTAGCACGTTGCTGTAAGCAAGCACATTCTCATTCAAAGTTGCAAGTTACTATGTAGGAACAAGTTTGTATAGGTATTTCAAAGATGCCCAGAACTGAGCTAAACTTGGTATGTCTCCAACTCCTAGAAATAACTTCATACCCCATCTCCCTTACTTCCAGCTAGTAAGGATCACATAATTCCTAACAAAGTTTTGACACAGATTCCCAATTCGTGCATTCAGAACATTTAGCACGTTGTTTTAAGCAAGCACATTCTCATTCAAAGTTGCAAGTTACTATGTAGGAACAAGTTTGTATAGGTATTTCAAAGATGCCCAGAACTGTGCTAAACTTGGTATGTGTCCAACTCCTAGAAATACCTTCATGCCACAACTCCCTTACTTCCAGCTAGTAAGGATCACATAATTCCTAACAAATTTTGACACAGATTCCCAATTCGGGCATTCAGAACATACAGCACGTTGCTGTAAGCAAGCACATTCTCATTCAAAGTTGCAAGTTACTATGTAGGAACAAGTTTGTATAGGTATTTCAAAGATGCCCAGAACTGAGCTAAACTTGTATGTGTCCAACTCCTAGAAATAACTTTATGCCCCATCTCCCTTACTTCCAGCTAGTAAGGATCACATAATTCCTAACAAAGTTTTGACACAGATTCCCAATTCGGGCATTCAGAACATGTAGCACGTTGCTGTAAGCAAGCACATTCTCATTCAAAGTTGCAAGTTACTATGTAAGGACAAGTTTGTAAAGGTATTTCAAAGATGCCCAGAACTGAGCTAAACGTTGTATGTCTCCAACTCCTTGAAATAACTTCATGCCCAATCTCCCTTACTTCCAGCTAGTAAGGATCACATCATTCCTAAAAATGTTTTGACACAGATTCCCAATTCGGGCATTCAGAACATATAGCACATTGCTGTAAGCAAGCACATTCTCATTCAAAGTAGCAAGTTACTATGTAGGAACAAGTTTGTATAGGTATTTCAAAGATGCCCAGAACTGAGCTAAACTTGGTATTTCCTCAACTCCTAGAAATAACTTCATGCCCCAACTCCCTTACTTCCAGCTAGTAAGTATCACATAATTCCTAACAAAGTTTTGACACAGATTCCCAATTCGGGCATTCAGAACATATAGCACGTTGCTGTAAGCAAGCACATTCTCATGCAAAGATGCAAGTTACTATGTAGGAACAAGTTTGAATAGGACTTTCAAAGATGCCCAGAACTGAGCTAAACTTGGTATGTCTCCAACTCCAGAAATAACTTCATGCCCCATCTCCCTTACTTCCAGCTAGTAAGGATCACATAATTCCTAACAAAGTTTTGACACAGATTCCCAATTCGGGCATTCAGAACATATAGCACGTTGCTGTAAGCAAGCACATTCTCATTCAAAGTTGCAAGTTACTATGTAGGAACAAGTTTGTATAGGTATTTCAAAGATGCCCAGAACTGTGCTAAACTTGGTATGTGTCCAACTCCTAGAAATACCTTCATGCCACAACTCCCTTACTTCCAGTTAGTAAGGATCACATAATTCCTAACAAATTTTGACACAGATTCCCAATTCGGGCATTCAGAACATATAGCACGTTGCTGTAAGCAAGCACATTCTCATTCAAAGTTGCAAGTTATTATGTAGGAACATGTTTGTATAGGTATTTCAAAGATGCCCAGAACTGAGCTAAACTTGGAATGTCTCCAACTCCTAGAAATAACTTCATGCCCCAACTCCCTTACTTCCAGCTAGTAAGTATCACATAATTCCTAACAAAGTTTTGACACAGATTCCCAATTCGGGCATTCAGAACATATAGCACGTTGCTGTAAGCAAGCACATTCTCATTTAAAGTTGCAAGTTACTATGTAGGAACAAGTTTGTATACGTATTTCAAAGATGCGCAGAACTGTGCTAAACTTGATATGTGTCCAACTCCTAGAAATACCTTCATGCCCCAACTCCCTTACTTCCAGCTAGTAAGGATCACATAATTCCTAACAAAGATTTGACACAGATTCCCAATTCGGGCATTCGGAACATATAGCACGTTGCTGTAAGCAAACACATTCTCATTCAAAGTTGCAAGTTACTATGTAGGAACAAGATTTTATAGGTATTTCAAAGATGCCCAGAACTGAGCTAAACTTGGTATGTCCTCAACTCCTAGAAATAACTTCATGCCCCATCTCCCTTACTTCCAGCTAGTAAGGATCACATAATTCCTAACAAAGTTTTGACACAGATTCCCAATTCGGGCATTCAGAACATATAGCACGTTGCTGTAAGGAAGCACATTCTCATTCAAAGATGCAAGTTACTATGTAGGAACAAGTTTGAATAGGACTTTCAAAGATGCCCAGAACTGAGCTAAACTTGGTATGTCTCTAACTCCTAGAAATAAGTTCATGCCCCATCTCCCTTACTTCCAGCTAGTAAGGATCACATAATTCCTAACAAAGTTTTGACACAGATTCCCAATTCGGGCATTCAGAACATTTAGCACGTTGTTTTAAGCAAGCACATTCTCATTCAAAGTTGCAAGTTACTATGTAGGAACAAGTTTGTATAGGTATTTCAAAATGCCCAGAACTGTGCTAAACTTGGTATGTGTCCAACTCCTAGAAATACCTTCATGCCACAACTCCCTTACTTCCAGCTAGTAAGGATCACGTAATTCCTAACAAATTTTGACACAGATTCCCAATTCGGGCATTCAGAACATATAGCACGTTGCTGTAAGCAAGCACATTCTCATTAAAAGTTGCAAGTTACTATGTAGGAACAAGTTTGTATAGGTATTTCAAAGATGCCCAGAACTGAGCTAAACTTGTATGTGTCCAACTCCTAGAAATAACTTTATGCCCCATCTCCCTTACTTCCAGCTAGTAAGGATCACATAATTCCTAACAAAGTTTTGACACAGATTCCCAATTCGGGCATTCAGAACATGTAGCACGTTGCTGTAAGCAAGCACATTCTCATTCAAAGTTGCAAGTTACTATGTAGGGACAAGTTTGTAAAGGTATTTCAAAGATGCCCAGAACTGAGCTAAACGTTGTATGTCTCCAACTCCTTGAAATAACTTCATGCCCAATCTCCCTTACTTCCAGCTAGTAAGGATCACATCATTCCTAACAATGTTTTGACACAGATTCCCAATTCGTGCATTCAGAACATATAGCACATTGCTGTAAGCAAGCACATTCTCATTCAAAGTTGCAAGTTACTATGTAGGAACAAGTTTGTATAGGTATATCAAAGATGCCCAGAACTGAGCTAAACTTGGTATGTGTCCAACTCCTAGAAATAATTTCATGCCCCATCTCCCTTACTTCCAGCTAGTAAGGATCACATAATTCCTAACAAAATTTTGACACAGATTCCCAATTCGGGCATTCAGAACATGTAGCACGTTGCTGTAAGCAAGCACATTCTCATTCAAAGTTGCAAGTTACTATGTAGGAACAAGTTTGTATAGGTATTTCAAAGATGCCCAGAACTGAGCTAAACTTGGTATGTCTCCAACTCCTAGAAATAACTTCATGCCCCATCTCCCTTACTTCCAGCTAGTAAGGATCACATAATTCCTAACAAAGTTTTGACACAGATTCCCAATTCGGGCATTCAGAACATATAGCACGTTGCTGTAAGCAAGCACATTCTCATTCAAAGTTGCAAGTTACTATGTAGGAACAAGTTTGTATAGGACTTTAAAAAATGCCCAGAACTGAGCTAAACTTGGTATGTCTCCAACTCCTAGAAATAACTTCATGCCCCATCTCCCTTACTTCCAGCTAGTAAGGATCACATAATTCCTAACAAAGTTTTGACACAGATTCCCAATTCGGGCATTCAGAACATATAGCACGTTGCTGTAAGCAAGCACATTCTCATTAAAAGTTGCAAGTTACTATGTAGGAACAAGTTTGTATAGGTATTTCAAAGATGCCCAGAACTGTGTTAAACTTGGTATGTGTCCAACTCCTAGAAATACCTTCATGCCACAACTCCCTTACTTCCAGTTAGTAAGGATCACATAATTCCTAACAAATTTTGACACAGATTCCCAATTCGGGCATTCAGAACATATACCACGTTGCTGTAAGCAAGCACATTCTCATTCAAAGTTGCAAGTTACTATGTAGGAACAAGTTTGTATAGGTATTTCAAAGATGCCCAGAACTGAGCTAAACTTGGTATGTGTCCAACTCCTAGAAATAATTTCATGCCCCATCTCCCTTACTTCCAGCTAGTAAGGATCACATAATTCCTAACAAAGTTCTGACACAGATTCCCAATTCGGGCATTCAGAACATGTAGCACGTTGCTGTAAGCAAGCACATTCTCATTCAAAGTTGCAAGTTACTATGTAGGAACAAGTTTGTATAGGTATTTCAAAGATGCCCAGAACTGAGCTAAACGTTGTATGTCTCCAACTCCTAGAGATAACTTCATGCCCCATCACCCTTACTTCCAGCTAGTAAGGATCACATAATTCCTAACAATGTTTTGACACAGAATCCCAATTCGGGCATTCAGAACATATAGCACGTTGCTGTAAGCAAGCACATTCTCATTCACAGTTGCAAGTTACTATGTAGGAACAAGTTTGTATAGGTATTTCAAAGATGCCCAGAACTGAGCTAAACTTGGTATGTCTCCAACTCCTAGAAATAACTTCATGCCCCATCTCCCTTACTTCCAGCTAGTAAGGATCATATAATTCCTAACTAAGTTTGGACACAGATTCCCAATTCGGGCATTCAGAACATATAGCACGTTGCTGTAAGCAAGCACATTCTCATTCAAAGTTGCAAGTTATTATGTAGGAACAAGTTTGTATAGGTATTTCAAAGATGCGCAGAACTGTGCTAAACTTGATATGTGTCCAACTCCTAGAAATAACTTCATGCCCCAACTCCCTTACTTCCAGCTAGTAAGGATCACATAATTCCTAACAAAGTTTTGACACAGATTCCCAATTCGGGCATTCAGAACATATAGCACGTTGCTGTAAGCAAGCACATTCTCATTCAAAGTTGCAAGTTAATATGTAGGAACAAATTTGTATAGGTATTTCAAAGATGCACAGAAATGAGCTAATCTTGGTATGTCCTCAACTCCTAGAAATAACTTCATGCCCCATCTCCCTTACTTCCAGCTAGTAAGGATCACATAATTCCTAACAAAGTTTTGACACAGATTCCCAATTCGGGCATTCAGAACATATAGCACGTTGCTGTAAGCAAGCACATTCTCATTCAAAGATGCAAGTTACTATGTAGGAACAAGTTTGAATAGGACTTTCAAAGATGCCCAGAACTGAGCTAAACTTGGTATGTCTCCAACTCCTAGAAATAACTTCATGCCCCATCTCCCTTACTTCCAGCTAGTAAGGATCACATAATTCCTAACAAAGTTTTGACACAGATTCCCAATTCGGGCATTCAGAACTTATAGCACGTTGCTGTAAGCAAGCACATTCTCATTCAATGTTGCAAGTTACTATGTAGGAACAAGTTTGTATAGGTATTTCAAAGATGCCCAGAACTGAGCTAAACTTGGTATGTGTCCAACTTCTAGAAATAATTTCATGCCCCATCTCCCTTACTTCCAGCTAGTAAGGATCACATAATTTTTAACAAAGTTTTGACACAGATTCCCAATTCGGTCATTCGGAACATGTAGCACGTTGCTGTAAGCAAGCACATTCAATTCAAAGTTGCAAGTTAGTATGTAGGAACAAGTTTGTGTAGGTATTTCAAAGATGCCCAGAACTGAGCTAAACGTTGTAGGTCTCCAACTCCTAGAAATAATTTCATGCCCCATCTCCCTTACTTCCAGCTAGTAAGGATCACATAATTCCTAACAAAATTTTGACACAGATTCCCAATTCGGGCATTCAGAACATGTAGCACGTTGCTGTAAGCAAGCACATTCTCATTCAAAGTTGCAAGTTACTATGTAGGAACAAGTTTGTATAGGTATTTCAAAGATGCCCAGAACTGTGCTAAACTTGGTATGTGTCCAACTCCTAGAAATACCTTCATGCCACAACTCCCTTACGTCCAGCTAGTAAGGATCACGTAATTCCTAACAAATTTTGACACAGATTCCCAATTCGGGCATTCAGAACATATAGCACGTTGCTGTAAGCAACCACATTCTCATTCAAAGTTGCAAGTTACTATGTAGGAACAAGTTTGTATAGGTATTTCAAAGATGCCCAGAACTGAGCTAAACTTGTATGTGTCCAACTCCTAGAAATAACTTTATGCCCCATCACCCTTACTTCCAGCTAGTAAGGATCACATAATTCCTAACAAAGTTTTGACACAGATTCCCAATTCGGGCATTCAGAACATGTAGCACGTTGCTGTAAGCAAGCACATTCTCATTCAAAGTTGCAAGTTACTATGAAGGGACAAGTTTGTAAAGGTATTTCAAAGATGCCCAGAACTGAGCTAAACGTTGTATGTCTCCAACTCCTAGAAATAACTTCATGCCCAATCTCCCTTACTTCCAGCTAGTAAGGATCACATCATTCCTAACAATGTTTTGACACAGATTCCCAATTCGGGCATTCAGAACATATAGCACATTGCTGTAAGCAAGAACATTTTGATTCAAAGTAGCAAGTTACTATGTAGGAACAAGTTTGTATAGGTATTTCAAAGATGCCCAGAACTGAGCTAAACTTGGTATGTGTCCAACGCCTAGAAATACCTTCATGCCACAACTCCCTTACTTCCAGTTAGTAAGGATCACATAATTCCTAACAAATTTTGACACAGATTCCCAATTCGGGCATTCAGAACATATAGCACGTTGCTGTAAGCAAGCACATTCTCATTCAAAGTTGCAAGTTAATATGTTGGAACAAGTTTGTATAGGTATTTCAAAGATGCCCAGAACTGAGCTAAACTTGGTATGTGTCCAACTCCTAGAAATAATTTCATGCCCCATCTCACTTACTTCCAGCTAGTAAGGATCACATAATTCCTAACAAAGTTTTGACACAGATTCCCAATTCGGGCATTCAGAACATGTAGCACGTTGCTCTAAGCAAGCACATTCTCATTCAAAGTTGCAAGTTACTATGTAGGAACAAGTTTGTATAGGTATTTCAAAGATGCCCAGAACTGAGCTAAACGTTGTATGTCTCCAACTCCTAGAAATAACTTCATGCCCCATCACACTTACTTCCAGCTAGTAAGGATCACATAATTCCTAACAATGTTTTGACACAGAATCCCAATTCGGGCATTCAGAACATATAGCACGTTGCTGTAAGCAAGCACATTCTCATTCACAGTTGCAAGTTACTATGTAGGAACAAGTTTGTATAGGTATTTCAAAGATGCCCAGAACTGAGCTAAACTTGGTATGTCTCCAACTCCTAGAAATAACTTCATGCCCCATCTCCCTTACTTCCAGCTAGTAAGGATCACATCATTCCTAACAAAGTTTTGACACAGATTCCCAATTCGGGCATTCAGAACATATAGCACGTTGCTGTAAGCAAGCACATTCTCATTCATAGTTGCAAGTTACTATGTAGGAACAAGTTTGTATAGGACTTTAAAAGATGCCAAGAACTGAGCTAAACTTGGTATGTCTCCAACTCCTAGAAATAACTTCATGCCCCATCTCCCTTACTTCCAGCTAGTAAGGATCACATAATTCCTAACAAAGTTTTGACACAGATTCCCAATTCGGGCATTCAGAACATATAGCACGTTGCTGTAAGCAAGCACATTCTCATTCAAAGTTGCAAGTTACTATGTAGGAACAAGTTTGTATAGGTATTTCAAAGATGCCCAGAACTGTGCTAAACTTGGTATGTGTCCAACTCCTAGAAATACCTTCATGCCACAACTCCCTTACTTCCAGTTAGTAAGGATCACATAATTCCTAACAAATTTTGACACAGATTCCCAATTCGGGCATTCAGAACATATAGCAGGTTGCTGTAAGCAAGCACATTCTCATTCAAAGTTGCAAGTTAATATGTAGGAACAAGTTTGTATAGGTATTTCAAAGATGCACAGAACTGAGCTAAACTTGGTATGTGTCCAACTCCTAGAAATAATTTCATGCCCCATCTCCCTTACTTCCAGCTAGTAAGGATCACATAATTCCTAACAAAGTTCTGACACAGATTCCCAATTCGGGCATTCAGAACATGTAGCACGTTGCTGTAAGCAAGCACATTCTCATTCAAAGTTGCAAGTTACTATGTAGGAACAAGTTTGTATAGGTATTTCAAAGATGCACAGAACTGAGCTAAACGTTGTATGTCTCCAACTCCTAGAAATAACTTCATGCCCCATCACCCTTACTTCCAGCTAGTAAGGATCACATAATTCCTAACAATGTTTTGACACAGAATCCCAATTCGGGCATTCAGAACATATAGCACGTTGCTGTAAGCAAGCACATTCTCATTCACAGTTGCAAGTTACTATGTAGGAACAAGTTTGTATAGGTATTTCAAAGATGCCCAGAACCGAGCTAAACTTGGTATGTCTCCAACTCCTAGAAATAACTTCATGCCCCATCTCCCTTACTTCCAGCTAGTAAGGATCACATCATTCCTAACAAAGTTTTGACACAGATTCCCAATTCGGGCATTCAGAACATATAGCACGTTGCTGTAAGCAAGCACATTCTCATTCAAAGTTGCAAGTTACTATGTAGGAACAAGTTTGTATACGTATTTCAAAGATGCGCAGAACTGTGCTAAACTTGATATGTGTCCAACTCCTAGAAATAACTTCATGCCCCAACTCCCTTACTTCCAGCTAGTAAGGATCACATAATTCCTAACAAAGTTTTGACACAGATTCCCAATTCGGGCATTCAGAACATATAGCACGTTGCTGTAAGCAAGCACATTCTCATTCAAAGTTGCAAGTTAATATGTAGGAAGAAATTTGTATAGGTATTTCAAAGATGCACAGAACTGAGCTAATCTTGGTATGTCCTCAACTCCTAGAAATAACTTCATGCCCCATTTCCCTTACTTCCAGCTGGTAAGGATCACATAATTCCTAACAAAGTTTTGACACAGATTCCCAATTCGGGCATTCAGAACATATAGCACGTTGCTGTAAGCAAGCACATTCTCATTCAAAGATGCAAGTTACTATGTAGGAACAAGTTTGAATAGGACTTTCAAAGATGCGCAGAACTGAGCTAAACTTGGTATGTCTCCAACTCCTAGAAATAACTTCATGCCCCATCTCCCTTACTTCCAGCTTGTAAGGATCACATAATTCCTAACAAAGTTTTGACACAGATTCCCAATTCGGGCATTCAGAACTTATAGCACGTTGCTGTAAGCAAGCACATTCTCATTCAATGTTGCAAGTTACTATGTAGGAACAAGTTTGTATAGGTATTTCAAAGATGCCCAGAACTGAGCTAAACTTCGTATGTGTCCAACTTCTAGAAATAATTTCATGCCCCATCTCCCTTACTTCCAGCTACTAAGGATCACATAATTTTTAACAAAGTTTTGACACAGATTCCCAATTCGGTCATTCGGAACATGTAGCACGTTGCTGTAAGCAAGCACATTCAATTCAAAGTTGCAAGTTACTATGTAGGAACAAGTTTGTGTAGGTATTTCAAAGATGCCCAGAACTGAGCTAAACGTTGTAGGTCTCCAACTCCTTGAAATAACTTCATGCCTCATCTCCCTTACTTCCATCTAGTAAGGATCACATAATTAGTAACAAAGTTTTGACACAGATTCCCAATTCGGGCATTCAGAACATATAGCACGTTGCTGTAAGCAAGCACATTCTCATTCAATGTTGCAAGTTACTATGTAGGAACAAGTTTGTATAGGTATTTCAAAGATGCCCAGAACTGTGCTAAACTTGGTATGTGTCCAACTCCTAGAAATACCTTCATGCCACAACTCCCTTACTTCCAGTTAGTAAGGATCACATAATTCCTAACAAATTTTGACACAGATTCCCAATTCGGGCATTCAGAACATGTAGCACGTTGCTGTAAGCAAACACATTCTCATTCAAAGTTGCAAGTTACTATGTAGGAACAAGTTTGTATAGGTATTTCAAAGATGCCCAGAACTGAGCTAAACTTGGTATGTGTCCAACTCCTAGAAATATCTTCATGCCCCATCTCCCTTACTTCCAGCTAGTAAGGATCACATAATTCCTAACAAAGTTTTGACACAGATTCGCAATTCGGGCATTCAGAACATATAGCACGTTGCTGTAAGCAAGCACATTCTCATTCAAAGTTGCAAGTTACTATGTAGGAACAAGTTTGTATAGGACTTTAAAAGATGCCCAGAACTGAGCTAAACTTGGTATGTCTCCAACTCCTAGAAATAACTTCATGCCCCATCTCCCTTACTTCCAGCTAGTAAGGATCACATAATTCCTAACAAAGTTTTGACACAGATTCCCAATTCGGGCATTCAGAACATATAGCACGTTGCTGTAAGCAAGCACATTCTCATTCAAAGTTGCAAGTTACTATGTAGGAACAAGTTTGTATAGGTATTTCAAAGATGCCCAGAACTGTGCTAAACTTGGTATGTGTCCAACTCCTAGAAATACCTTCATGCCACAACTCCCTTACTTCCAGTTAGTAAGGATCACATAATTCCTAACAAATTATGACACAGATTCCCAATTCGGGCATTCAGAACATATAGCACGTTGCTGTAAGCAAGCACATTCTCATTCAAAGTTGCAAGTTAATATGTAGGAACAAGTTTGTATAGGTATTTCAAAGATGCCCAGAACTGAGCTAAACTTGGTATGTGTCCAACTCCTAGAAATACCTTCATGCCACAACTCCCTTACTTCCAGTTAGTAAGGATCACATAATTCCTAACAAATTATGACACAGATTCCCAATTCGGGCATTCAGAACATATAGCACGTTGCTGTAAGCAAGCACATTCTCATTCAAAGATGCAAGTTACTATGTAGGAACAAGTTTGAATAGGACTTTCAAAGATGCCCAGAACTGAGCTAAACTTGGTATGTCTCCAACTCCTAGAAATAACTTCATGCCCCATCTCCCTTACTTCCAGCTAGTAAGGATCACATAATTCCTAACAAAGTTTTGACACAGATTCCCAATTCGGGCATTCAGAACTTATAGCACGTTGCTGTAAGCAAGCACATTCTCATTCAATGTTGCAAGTTACTATGTAGGAACAAGTTTGTATAGGTATTTCAAAGATGCCCAGAACTGAGCTAAACTTGGTATGTGTCCAACTTCTAGAAATAATTTCATGCCCCATCTCCCTTACTTCCAGCTAGTAAGGATCACATAATTTTTAACAAAGTTTTGACACAGATTCCCAATTCGGTCATTCGGAACATGTAGCACGTTGCTGTAAGCAAGCACATTCAATTCAAAGTTGCAAGTTACTATGTAGGAACAAGTTTGTGTAGGTATTTCAAAGATGCCCAGAACTGAGCTAAACGTTGTAGGTCTCCAACTCCTAGAAATAATTTCATGCCCCATCTCCCTTACTTCCAGCTAGTAAGGATCACATAATTCCTAACAAAATTTTGACACAGATTCCCAATTCGGGCATTCAGAACATGTAGCACGTTGCTGTAAGCAAGCACATTCTCATTCAAAGTTGCAAGTTACTATGTAGGAACAAGTTTGTATAGGTATTTCAAAGATGCCCAGAACTGAGCTAAACTTGGTATGTCTACAACTCATAGAAATAACTTCATACCCCATCTCCCTTACTTCCAGCTAGTAAGGATCACATAATTCCTAACAAAGTTTTGACACAGATTCCCAATTCGTGCATTCAGAACATTTAGCACGTTGTTTTAAGCAAGCACATTCTCATTCAAAGTTGCAAGTTACTATGTAGCAACAAGTTTGTATAGGGATTTCAAAGATGCCCAGAACTGTGCTAAACTTGGTATGTGTCCAACTCCTAGAAATACCTTCATGCCACAACTCCCTTACGTCCAGCTAGTAAGGATCACGTAATTCCTAACAAATTTTGACACAGATTCCCAATTCGGGCATTCAGAACATATAGCACGTTGCTGTAAGCAAGCACATTCTCATTCAAAGTTGCAAGTTACTATGTAGGGACAAGTTTGTAAAGGTATTTCAAAGATGCCCAGAACTGAGCTAAACGTTGTATGTCTCCAACTCCTTGAAATAACTTCATGCCCAATCTCCCTTACTTCCAGCTAGTAAGGATCACATCATTCCTAACAATGTTTTGACACAGATTCCCAATTCGTGCATTCAGAACATATAGCACATTGCTGTAAGCAAGCACATTCTCATTCAAAGTTGCAAGTTACTATGTAGGAACAAGTTTGTATAGGTATATCAAAGATGCCCAGAACTGAGCTAAACTTGGTATGTGTCCAACTCCTAGAAATAATTTCATGCCCCATCTCCCTTACTTCCAGCTAGTAAGGATCACATAATTCCTAACAAAATTTTGACACAGATTCCCAATTCGGGCATTCAGAACATGTAGCACGTTGCTGTAAGCAAGCACATTCTCATTCAAAGTTGCAAGTTACTATGTAGGAACAAGTTTGTATAGGTATTTCAAAGATGCCCAGAACTGAGCTAAACTTGGTATGTCTCCAACTCCTAGAAATAACTTCATGCCCCATCTCCCTTACTTCCAGCTAGTAAGGATCACATAATTCCTAACAAAGTTTTGACACAGATTCCCAATTCGGGCATTCAGAACATATAGCACGTTGCTGTAAGCAAGCACATTCTCATTCAAAGTTGCAAGTTACTATGTAGGAACAAGTTTGTATAGGACTTTAAAAAATGCCCAGAACTGAGCTAAACTTGGTATGTCTCCAACTCCTAGAAATAACTTCATGCCCCATCTCCCTTACTTCCAGCTAGTAAGGATCACATAATTCCTAACAAAGTTTTGACACAGATTCCCAATTCGGGCATTCAGAACATATAGCACGTTGCTGTAAGCAAGCACATTCTCATTAAAAGTTGCAAGTTACTATGTAGGAACAAGTTTGTATAGGTATTTCAAAGATGCCCAGAACTGTGTTAAACTTGGTATGTGTCCAACTCCTAGAAATACCTTCATGCCACAACTCCCTTACTTCCAGTTAGTAAGGATCACATAATTCCTAACAAATTTTGACACAGATTCCCAATTCGGGCATTCAGAACATATACCACGTTGCTGTAAGCAAGCACATTCTCATTCAAAGTTGCAAGTTAATATGTAGGAACAAGTTTGTATAGGTATTTCAAAGATGCCCAGAACTGAGCTAAACTTGGTATGTGTCCAACTCCTAGAAATAATTTCATGCCCCATCTCCCTTACTTCCAGCTAGTAAGGATCACATAATTCCTAACAAAGTTCTGACACAGATTCCCAATTCGGGCATTCAGAACATGTAGCACGTTGCTGTAAGCAAGCACATTCTCATTCAAAGTTGCAAGTTACTATGTAGGAACAAGTTTGTATAGGTATTTCAAAGATGCCCAGAACTGAGCTAAACGTTGTATGTCTCCAACTCCTAGAGATAACTTCATGCCCCATCACCCTTACTTCCAGCTAGTAAGGATCACATAATTCCTAACAATGTTTTGACACAGAATCCCAATTCGGGCATTCAGAACATATAGCACGTTGCTGTAAGCAAGCACATTCTCATTCACAGTTGCAAGTTACTATGTAGGAACAAGTTTGTATAGGTATTTCAAAGATGCCCAGAACTGAGCTAAACTTGGTATGTCTCCAACTCCTAGAAATAACTTCATGCCCCATCTCCCTTACTTCCAGCTAGTAAGGATCATATAATTCCTAACTAAGTTTGGACACAGATTCACAATTCGGGCATTCAGAACATATAGCACGTTGCTGTAAGCAAGCACATTCTCATTCAAAGTTGCAAGTTATTATGTAGGAACAAGTTTGTATAGGTATTTCAAAGATGCGCAGAACTGTGCTAAACTTGATATGTGTCCAACTCCTAGAAATAACTTCATGCCCCAACTCCCTTACTTCCAGCTAGTAAGGATCACATAATTCCTAACAAAGTTTTGACACAGATTCCCAATTCGGGCATTCAGAACATATAGCACGTTGCTGTAAGCAAGCACATTCTCATTCAAAGTTGCAAGTTAATATGTAGGAACAAATTTGTATAGGTATTTCAAAGATGCACAGAAATGAGCTAATCTTGGTATGTCCTCAACTCCTAGAAATAACTTCATGCCCCATCTCCCTTACTTCCAGCTAGTAAGGATCACATAATTCCTAACAAAGTTTTGACACAGATTCCCAATTCGCGCATTCAGAACATATAGCACGTTGCTGTAAGCAAGCACATTCTCATTCAAAGATGCAAGTTACTATGTAGGAACAAGTTTGAATAGGACTTTCAAAGATGCCCAGAACTGAGCTAAACTTGGTATGTCTCCAACTCCTAGAAATAACTTCATGCCCCATCTCCCTTACTTCCAGCTAGTAAGGATCACATAATTCCTAACAAAGTTTTGACACAGATTCCCAATTCGGGCATTCAGAACTTATAGCACGTTGCTGTAAGCAAGCACATTCTCATTCAATGTTGCAAGTTACTATGTAGGAACAAGTTTGTATAGGTATTTCAAAGATGCCCAGAACTGAGCTAAACTTGGTATGTGTCCAACTTCTAGAAATAATTTCATGCCCCATCTCCCTTACTTCCAGCTAGTAAGGATCACATAATTTTTAACAAAGTTTTGACACAGATTCCCAATTCGGTCATTCGGAACATGTAGCACGTTGCTGTAAGCAAGCACATTCAATTCAAAGTTGCAAGTTAGTATGTAGGAACAAGTTTGTGTAGGTATTTCAAAGATGCCCAGAACTGAGCTAAACGTTGTAGGTCTCCAACTCCTAGAAATAATTTCATGCCCCATCTCCCTTACTTCCAGCTAGTAAGGATCACATAATTCCTAACAAAATTTTGACACAGATTCCCAATTCGGGCATTCAGAACATGTAGCACGTTGCTGTAAGCAAGCACATTCTCATTCAAAGTTGCAAGTTACTATGTAGGAACAAGTTTGTATAGGTATTTCAAAGATGCCCAGAACTGTGCTAAACTTGGTATGTGTCCAACTCCTAGAAATACCTTCATGCCACAACTCCCTTACGTCCAGCTAGTAAGGATCACGTAATTCCTAACAAATTTTGACACAGATTCCCAATTCGGGCATTCAGAACATATAGCACGTTGCTGTAAGCAACCACATTCTCATTCAAAGTTGCAAGTTACTATGTAGGAACAAGTTTGTATAGGTATTTCAAAGATGCCCAGAACTGAGCTAAACTTGTATGTGTCCAACTCCTAGAAATAACTTTATGCCCCATCACCCTTACTTCCAGCTAGTAAGGATCACATAATTCCTAACAAAGTTTTGACACAGATTCCCAATTCGGGCATTCAGAACATGTAGCACGTTGCTGTAAGCAAGCACATTCTCATTCAAAGTTGCAAGTTACTATGAAGGGACAAGTTTGTAAAGGTATTTCAAAGATGCCCAGAACTGAGCTAAACGTTGTATGTCTCCAACTCCTAGAAATAACTTCATGCCCAATCTCCCTTACTTCCAGCTAGTAAGGATCACATCATTCCTAACAATGTTTTGACACAGATTCCCAATTCGGGCATTCAGAACATATAGCACATTGCTGTAAGCAAGAACATTTTGATTCAAAGTAGCAAGTTACTATGTAGGAACAAGTTTGTATAGGTATTTCAAAGATGCCCAGAACTGAGCTAAACTTGGTATGTGTCCAACGCCTAGAAATACCTTCATGCCACAACTCCCTTACTTCCAGTTAGTAAGGATCACATAATTCCTAACAAATTTTGACACAGATTCCCAATTCGGGCATTCAGAACATATAGCACGTTGCTGTAAGCAAGCACATTCTCATTCAAAGTTGCAAGTTAATATGTTGGAACAAGTTTGTATAGGTATTTCAAAGATGCCCAGAACTGAGCTAAACTTGGTATGTGTCCAACTCCTAGAAATAATTTCATGCCCCATCTCACTTACTTCCAGCTAGTAAGGATCACATAATTCCTAACAAAGTTTTGACACAGATTCCCAATTCGGGCATTCAGAACATGTAGCACGTTGCTCTAAGCAAGCACATTCTCATTCAAAGTTGCAAGTTACTATGTAGGAACAAGTTTGTATAGGTATTTCAAAGATGCCCAGAACTGAGCTAAACGTTGTATGTCTCCAACTCCTAGAAATAACTTCATGCCCCATCACACTTACTTCCAGCTAGTAAGGATCACATAATTCCTAACAATGTTTTGACACAGAATCCCAATTCGGGCATTCAGAACATATAGCACGTTGCTGTAAGCAAGCACATTCTCATTCACAGTTGCAAGTTACTATGTAGGAACAAGTTTGTATAGGTATTTCAAAGATGCCCAGAACTGAGCTAAACTTGGTATGTCTCCAACTCCTAGAAATAACTTCATGCCCCATCTCCCTTACTTCCAGCTAGTAAGGATCACATCATTCCTAACAAAGTTTTGACACAGATTCCCAATTCGGGCATTCAGAACATATAGCACGTTGCTGTAAGCAAGCACATTCTCATTCATAGTTGCAAGTTACTATGTAGGAACAAGTTTGTATAGGACTTTAAAAGATGCCAAGAACTGAGCTAAACTTGGTATGTCTCCAACTCCTAGAAATAACTTCATGCCCCATCTCCCTTACTTCCAGCTAGTAAGGATCACATAATTCCTAACAAAGTTTTGACACAGATTCCCAATTCGGGCATTCAGAACATATAGCACGTTGCTGTAAGCAAGCACATTCTCATTCAAAGTTGCAAGTTACTATGTAGGAACAAGTTTGTATAGGTATTTCAAAGATGCCCAGAACTGTGCTAAACTTGGTATGTGTCCAACTCCTAGAAATACCTTCATGCCACAACTCCCTTACTTCCAGTTAGTAAGGATCACATAATTCCTAACAAATTTTGACACAGATTCCCAATTCGGGCATTCAGAACATATAGCAGGTTGCTGTAAGCAAGCACATTCTCATTCAAAGTTGCAAGTTAATATGTAGGAACAAGTTTGTATAGGTATTTCAAAGATGCACAGAACTGAGCTAAACTTGGTATGTGTCCAACTCCTAGAAATAATTTCATGCCCCATCTCCCTTACTTCCAGCTAGTAAGGATCACATAATTCCTAACAAAGTTCTGACACAGATTCCCAATTCGGGCATTCAGAACATGTAGCACGTTGCTGTAAGCAAGCACATTCTCATTCAAAGTTGCAAGTTACTATGTAGGAACAAGTTTGTATAGGTATTTCAAAGATGCACAGAACTGAGCTAAACGTTGTATGTCTCCAACTCCTAGAAATAACTTCATGCCCCATCACCCTTACTTCCAGCTAGTAAGGATCACATAATTCCTAACAATGTTTTGACACAGAATCCCAATTCGGGCATTCAGAACATATAGCACGTTGCTGTAAGCAAGCACATTCTCATTCACAGTTGCAAGTTACTATGTAGGAACAAGTTTGTATAGGTATTTCAAAGATGCCCAGAACCGAGCTAAACTTGGTATGTCTCCAACTCCTAGAAATAACTTCATGCCCCATCTCCCTTACTTCCAGCTAGTAAGGATCACATCATTCCTAACAAAGTTTTGACACAGATTCCCAATTCGGGCATTCAGAACATATAGCACGTTGCTGTAAGCAAGCACATTCTCATTCAAAGTTGCAAGTTACTATGTAGGAACAAGTTTGTATACGTATTTCAAAGATGCGCAGAACTGTGCTAAACTTGATATGTGTCCAACTCCTAGAAATAACTTCATGCCCCAACTCCCTTACTTCCAGCTAGTAAGGATCACATAATTCCTAACAAAGTTTTGACACAGATTCCCAATTCGGGCATTCAGAACATATAGCACGTTGCTGTAAGCAAGCACATTCTCATTCAAAGTTGCAAGTTAATATGTAGGAACAAATTTGTATAGGTATTTCAAAGATGCACAGAACTGAGCTAATCTTGGTATGTCCTCAACTCCTAGAAATAACTTCATGCCCCATTTCCCTTACTTCCAGCTGGTAAGGATCACATAATTCCTAACAAAGTTTTGACACAGATTCCCAATTCGGGCATTCAGAACATATAGCACGTTGCTGTAAGCAAGCACATTCTCATTCAAAGATGCAAGTTACTATGTAGGAACAAGTTTGAATAGGACTTTCAAAGATGCGCAGAACTGAGCTAAACTTGGTATGTCTCCAACTCCTAGAAATAACTTCATGCCCCATCTCCCTTACTTCCAGCTTGTAAGGATCACATAATTCCTAACAAAGTTTTGACACAGATTCCCAATTCGGGCATTCAGAACTTATAGCACGTTGCTGTAAGCAAGCACATTCTCATTCAATGTTGCAAGTTACTATGTAGGAACAAGTTTGTATAGGTATTTCAAAGATGCCCAGAACTGAGCTAAACTTCGTATGTGTCCAACTTCTAGAAATAATTTCATGCCCCATCTCCCTTACTTCCAGCTACTAAGGATCACATAATTTTTAACAAAGTTTTGACACAGATTCCCAATTCGGTCATTCGGAACATGTAGCACGTTGCTGTAAGCAAGCACATTCAATTCAAAGTTGCAAGTTACTATGTAGGAACAAGTTTGTGTAGGTATTTCAAAGATGCCCAGAACTGAGCTAAACGTTGTAGGTCTCCAACTCCTTGAAATAACTTCATGCCTCATCTCCCTTACTTCCATCTAGTAAGGATCACATAATTAGTAACAAAGTTTTGACACAGATTCCCAATTCGGGCATTCAGAACATATAGCACGTTGCTGTAAGCAAGCACATTCTCATTCAATGTTGCAAGTTACTATGTAGGAACAAGTTTGTATAGGTATTTCAAAGATGCCCAGAACTGTGCTAAACTTGGTATGTGTCCAACTCCTAGAAATACCTTCATGCCACAACTCCCTTACTTCCAGTTAGTAAGGATCACATAATTCCTAACAAATTTTGACACAGATTCCCAATTCGGGCATTCAGAACATGTAGCACGTTGCTGTAAGCAAACACATTCTCATTCAAAGTTGCAAGTTACTATGTAGGAACAAGTTTGTATAGGTATTTCAAAGATGCCCAGAACTGAGCTAAACTTGGTATGTGTCCAACTCCTAGAAATATCTTCATGCCCCATCTCCCTTACTTCCAGCTAGTAAGGATCACATAATTCCTAACAAAGTTTTGACACAGATTCGCAATTCGGGCATTCAGAACATATAGCACGTTGCTGTAAGCAAGCACATTCTCATTCAAAGTTGCAAGTTACTATGTAGGAACAAGTTTGTATAGGACTTTAAAAGATGCCCAGAACTGAGCTAAACTTGGTATGTCTCCAACTCCTAGAAATAACTTCATGCCCCATCTCCCTTACTTCCAGCTAGTAAGGATCACATAATTCCTAACAAAGTTTTGACACAGATTCCCAATTCGGGCATTCAGAACATATAGCACGTTGCTGTAAGCAAGCACATTCTCATTCAAAGTTGCAAGTTACTATGTAGGAACAAGTTTGTATAGGTATTTCAAAGATGCCCAGAACTGTGCTAAACTTGGTATGTGTCCAACTCCTAGAAATACCTTCATGCCACAACTCCCTTACTTCCAGTTAGTAAGGATCACATAATTCCTAACAAATTATGACACAGATTCCCAATTCGGGCATTCAGAACATATAGCACGTTGCTGTAAGCAAGCACATTCTCATTCAAAGTTGCAAGTTAATATGTAGGAACAAGTTTGTATAGGTATTTCAAAGATGCCCAGAACTGAGCTAAACTTGGTATGTGTCCAACTCCTAGAAATACCTTCATGCCACAACTCCCTTACTTCCAGTTAGTAAGGATCACATAATTCCTAACAAATTATGACACAGATTCCCAATTCGGGCATTCAGAACATATAGCACGTTGCTGTAAGCAAGCACATTCTCATTCAAAGATGCAAGTTACTATGTAGGAACAAGTTTGAATAGGACTTTCAAAGATGCCCAGAACTGAGCTAAACTTGGTATGTCTCCAACTCCTAGAAATAACTTCATGCCCCATCTCCCTTACTTCCAGCTAGTAAGGATCACATAATTCCTAACAAAGTTTTGACACAGATTCCCAATTCGGGCATTCAGAACTTATAGCACGTTGCTGTAAGCAAGCACATTCTCATTCAATGTTGCAAGTTACTATGTAGGAACAAGTTTGTATAGGTATTTCAAAGATGCCCAGAACTGAGCTAAACTTGGTATGTGTCCAACTTCTAGAAATAATTTCATGCCCCATCTCCCTTACTTCCAGCTAGTAAGGATCACATAATTTTTAACAAAGTTTTGACACAGATTCCCAATTCGGTCATTCGGAACATGTAGCACGTTGCTGTAAGCAAGCACATTCAATTCAAAGTTGCAAGTTACTATGTAGGAACAAGTTTGTGTAGGTATTTCAAAGATGCCCAGAACTGAGCTAAACGTTGTAGGTCTCCAACTCCTAGAAATAATTTCATGCCCCATCTCCCTTACTTCCAGCTAGTAAGGATCACATAATTCCTAACAAAATTTTGACACAGATTCCCAATTCGGGCATTCAGAACATGTAGCACGTTGCTGTAAGCAAGCACATTCTCATTCAAAGTTGCAAGTTACTATGTAGGAACAAGTTTGTATAGGTATTTCAAAGATGCCCAGAACTGAGCTAAACTTGGTATGTCTACAACTCATAGAAATAACTTCATACCCCATCTCCCTTACTTCCAGCTAGTAAGGATCACATAATTCCTAACAAAGTTTTGACACAGATTCCCAATTCGTGCATTCAGAACATTTAGCACGTTGTTTTAAGCAAGCACATTCTCATTCAAAGTTGCAAGTTACTATGTAGCAACAAGTTTGTATAGGGATTTCAAAGATGCCCAGAACTGTGCTAAACTTGGTATGTGTCCAACTCCTAGAAATACCTTCATGCCACAACTCCCTTACGTCCAGCTAGTAAGGATCACGTAATTCCTAACAAATTTTGACACAGATTCCCAATTCGGGCATTCAGAACATATAGCACGTTGCTGTAAGCAAGCACATTCTCATTCAAAGTTGCAAGTTACTATGTAGGAACAAGTTTGTATAGGTATTTCAAAGATGCCCAGAACTGAGCTAAACTTGTATGTGTCCAACTCCTAGAAATAACTTTATGCCCCATCACCCTTACTTCCAGCTAGTAAGGATCACATAATTCCTAACAAAGTTTTGACACAGATTCCCAATTCGGGCATTCAGAACATGTAGCACGTTGCTGTAAGCAAGCACATTCTCATTCAAAGTTGCAAGTTACTATGTAGGGACAAGTTTGTAAAGGTATTTCAAAGATGCCCAGAACTGAGCTAAACGTTGTATGTCTCCAACTCCTAGAAATAACTTCATGCCCAATCTCCCTTACTTCCAGCTAGTAAGGATCACATCATTCCTAACAATGTTTTGACACAGATTCCCAATTCGGGCATTCAGAACATATAGCACATTGCTGTAAGCAAGAACATTTTGATTCAAAGTAGCAAGTTACTATGTAGGAACAAGTTTGTATAGGTATTTCAAAGATGCCCAGAACTGAGCTAAACTTGGTATGTGTCCAACGCCTAGAAATACCTTCATGCCACAACTCCCTTACTTCCAGTTAGTAAGGATCACATAATTCCTAACAAATTTTGACACAGATTCCCAATTCGGGCATTCAGAACATATAGCACGTTGCTGTAAGCAAGCACATTCTCATTCAAAGTTGCAAGTTAATATGTTGGAACAAGTTTGTATAGGTATTTCAAAGATGCCCAGAACTGAGCTAAACTTGGTATGTGTCCAACTCCTAGAAATAATTTCATGCCCCATCTCACTTACTTCCAGCTAGTAAGGATCACATAATTCCTAACAAAGTTTTGACACAGATTCCCAATTCGGGCATTCAGAACATGTAGGACGTTGCTGTAAGCAAGCACATTCTCATTCAAAGTTGCAAGTTACTATGTAGGAACAAGTTTGTATAGGTATTTCAAAGATGCCCAGAACTGAGCTAAACGTTGTATGTCTCCAACTCCTAGAAATAACTACATGCCCCATCACACTTACTTCCAGCTAGTAAGGATCACATAATTCCTAACAATGTTTTGACACAGAATCCCAATTCGGGCATTCAGAACATATAGCACGTTGCTGTAAGCAAGCACATTCTCATTCACAGTTGCAAGTTACTATGTAGGAACAAGTTTGTATAGGTATTTCAAAGATGCCCAGAACTGAGCTAAACTTGGTATGTCTCCAACTCCTAGAAATAACTTCATGCCCCATCTCCCTTACTTCCAGCTAGTAAGGATCACATCATTCCTAACAAAGTTTTGACACAGATTCCCAATTCGGGCATTCAGAACATATAGCACGTTGCTGTAAGCAAGCACATTCTCATTCAAAGTTGCAAGTTACTATGTAGGAACAAGTTTGTATAGGACTTTAAAAGATGCCAAGAACTGAGCTAAACTTGGTATGTCTCCAACTCCTAGAAATAACTTCATGCCCCATCTCCCTTACTTCCAGCTAGTAAGGATCACATAATTCCTAACAAAGTTTTGACACAGATTCCCAATTCGGGCATTCAGAACATATAGCACGTTGCTGTAAGCAAGCACATTCTCATTCAAAGTTGCAAGTTACTATGTAGGAACAAGTTTGTATAGGTATTTCAAAGATGCCCAGAACTGTGCTAAACTTGTATGTGTCCAACTCCTAGAAATACCTTCATGCCACAACTCCCTTACTTCCAGTTAGTAAGGATCACATAATTCCTAACAAATTTTGACACAGATTCCCAATTCGGGCATTCAGAACATATAGCAGGTTGCTGTAAGCAAGCACATTCTCATTCAAAGTTGCAAGTTAATATGTAGGAACAAGTTTGTATAGGTATTTCAAAGATGCACAGAACTGAGCTAAACTTGGTATGTGTCCAACTCCTAGAAATAATTTCATGCCCCATCTCCCTTACTTCCAGCTAGTAAGGATCACATAATTCCTAACAAATTTCTGACACAGATTCCCAATTCGGGCATTCAGAACATGTAGCACGTTGCTGTAAGCAAGCACATTCTCATTCAAAGTTGCAAGTTACTATGTAGGAACAAGTTTGTATAGGTATTTCAAAGATGCACAGAACTGAGCTAAACGTTGTATGTCTCCAACTCCTAGAAATAACTTCATGCCCCATCACCCTTACTTCCAGCTAGTAAGGATCACATAATTCCTAACAATGTTTTGACACAGAATCCTAATTCGGGCATTCAGAACATATAGCACGTTGCTGTAAGCAAGCACATTCTCATTCACAGTTGCAAGTTACTATGTAGGAACAAGTTTGTATAGGTATTTCAAAGATGCCCAGAACTGAGCTAAACTTGGTATGTCTCCAACTCCTAGAAATAAATTCATGCCCCATCTCCCTTACTTCCAGCTAGTAAGGATCATATAATTCCTAACAAAGTTTGGACACAGATTCCCAATTCGGGCATTCAGAACATATAGCACGTTGCTGTAAGCAAGCACATTCTCATTCAAAGTTGCAAGTTATTATGTAGGAACAAGTTTGTATAGGTATTTCAAAGATGCCCAGAACTGAGCTAAACTTGGAATATCTCCAACTCTTTGAAATAACTTCATGCCCTATCTCCCTTACTTCCAGCTAGTAAGGATCACATAATTCCTAACAAATTTTGACACAGATTCCCAATTCGGGCATTCAGAACATATAGCACGTTGCTGTAAGCAAGCACATTCTCATTCAAAGTTGCAAGTTACTATGTAGGAACAAGTTTGTATACGTATTTCAAAGATGCGCAGAACTGTGCTAAACTTGATATGTGTCCAACTCCTAGAAATAACTTCATGCCCCAACTCCCTTACTTCCAGCTAGTAAGGATCACATAATTCCTAACAATGTTTTGACACAGATTCCCAATTCGGGCATTCAGAACATATAGCACGTTGCTGTAAGCAAGCACATTCTCATTCAAAGTTGCAAGTTAATATGTAGGAACAAATTTGTATAGGTATTTCAAAGATGCACAGAACTGAGCTAATCTTGGTATGTCCTCAACTCCTAGAAATAACTTCATGCCCCATTTCCCTTACTTCCAGCTAGTAAGGATCACATAATTCCTAACAAAGTTTTGACACAGATTCCCAATTCGGGCATTCAGAACATATAGCACGTTGCTGTAAGCAAGCACATTCTCATTCAAAGATGCAAGTTACTATGTAGGAACAAGTTTGAATAGGACTTTCAAAGATGCCCAGAACTGAGCTAAACTTGGTATGTCTCCAACTCCTAGAAATAACTTCATGCCCCATCTCCCTTACTTCCAGCTTGTAAGGATCACATAATTCCTAACAAAGTTTTGACACAGATTCCCAATTCGGGCATTCAGAACTTATAGCACGTTGCTGTAAGCAAGCACATTCTCATTCAATGTTGCAAGTTACTATGTAGGAACAAGTTTGTATAGGTATTTCAAAGATGCCCAGAACTGAGCTAAACTTGGTATGTGTCCAACTTCTAGAAATAATTTCATGCCCCATCTCCCTTACTTCCAGCTAGTAAGGATCACATAATTTTTAACAAAGTTTTGACACAGATTCCCAATTCGGTCATTCGGAACATGTAGCACGTTGCTGTAAGCAAGCACATTCAATTCAAAGTTGCAAGTTACTATGTAGGAACAAGTTTCTGTAGGTATTTCAAAGATGCCCAGAACTGAGCTAAACGTTGTAGGTCTCCAACTCCTTGAAATAACTTCATGCCTCATCTCCCTTACTTCCATCTAGTAAGGATCACATAATTAGTAACAAAGTTTTGACACAGATTCCCAATTCGGGCATTCAGAACATATAGCACGTTGCTGTAAGCAAGCACATTCTCATTCAATGTTGCAAGTTACTATGTAGGAACAAGTTTGTATAGGTATTTCAAAGATGCCCAGAACTGTGCTAAACTTGGTATGTGTCCAACTCCTAGAAATACCTTCATGCCACAACTCCCTTACTTCCAGTTAGTAAGGATCACATAATTCCTAACAAATTTTGACACAGATTCCCAATTCGGGCATTCAGAACATGTAGCACGTTGCTGTAAGCAAACACATTCTCATTCAAAGTTGCAAGTTACTATGTAGGAACAAGTTTGTATAGGTATTTCAAAGATGCCCAGAACTGAGCTAAACTTGGTATGTGTCCAACTCCTAGAAATATCTTCATGCCCCATCTCCCTTACTTCCAGCTAGTAAGGATCACATAATTCCTAACAAAGTTTTGACACAGATTCGCAATTCGGGCATTCAGAACATATAGCACGTTGCTGTAAGCAAGCACATTCTCATTCAAAGTTGCAAGTTACTATGTAGGAACAAGTTTGTATAGGACTTTAAAAGATGCCCAGAACTGAGCTAAACTTGGTATGTCTCCAACTCCTAGAAATAACTTCATGCCCCATCTCCCTTACTTCCAGCTAGTAAGGATCACATAATTCCTAACAAAGTTTTGACACAGATTCCCAATTCGGGCATTCAGAACATGTAGCACGTTGCTGTAAGCAAACACATTCTCATTCAAAGTTGCAAGTTACTATGTAGGAACAAGTTTGTATAGGTATTTCAAAGATGCCCAGAACTGTGCTAAACTTGGTATGTGTCCAACTCCTAGAAATACCTTCATGCCACAACTCCCTTACTTCCAGTTAGTAAGGATAACATAATTCCTAACAAATTATGACACAGATTCCCAATTCGGGCATTCAGAACATATAGCACGTTGCTGTAAGCAAGCACATTCTCATTCAAAGTTGCAAGTTAATATGTAGGAACAAGTTTGTATAGGTATTTCAAAGATGCAAAGAACTGTGCTAAACTTGGTATGTGTCCAACTCCTAGAAATACCTTCATGCCACAACTCTCTTACTTCCAGTTAGTAAGGATCACATAATTCCTAACAAATTTTGACACAGATTCCCAATTCGGGAATTCAGAACTTATAGCACGTTGCTGTAAGCAAGCACATTCTCATTCAAAGTTGCAAGTTACTATGTAGGAACAAGTTTGTATAGGTATTTCAAAGATGCCCAGAACTGAGCTAAACTTGGATGTGTCCTTCTCCTAGAAATAATTTCATGCCCCATCTCCCTTACTTCCAGCTAGTAAGGATCACATAATTCCTAATAAAGTTTTGACACAGATTCCCAATTCGGGCCTTCAGAACATGTAGCACGTTGCTGTAAGCAAGCACATTCTCATTCAAAGTTGCAAGTTACTATGTAGGAACAAGTTTGTAAAGGTATTTCAAAGATGCCCAGAACTGAGCTAAACGTTGTATGTCTCCAACTCCTAGAAATAACTTCATGCCCCATCACCCTTACTTCCAGCTATTAAGGATCACATAATTCCTAACAATGTTTTGACACAGAATCCCAATTCGGGCATTCAGAACATATAGCACGTTGCTGTAAGCAAGCACATTCTCATTCACAGTTGCAAGTTACTATGTAGGAACAAGTTTGTATAGGTATTTGAAAGATGCCCAGAACTGTGCTAAACTTGGTATGTGTCCAACTCCTAGAAATAACTTCATGCCCCATCTCCCTTACTTCCAGCTATTAAGGATCATATAATTCCTAACAAAGTTTTGACACAGATTCCCAATTCGGGCATTCAGAACATATAGTACGTTGCTTTAAGCAAGCACATTCTCATTCAAAGTTGCAAGTTACTATGTAGGAACAAGTTTGTATAGGTATTTCAAAGATGCCCAGAACTGAGCTAAAGTGGGTATGTCTCCAACTCCAACAAATAACTTCATGCCCCATCTCCCTTACTTCCAGCTAGTAAGGATCACATAATTCCTAACAAAGTTTTGACACAGATTCCCAATTCGGGCTTTCAGAACATATAGCACGTTGCTGTAAGCAAGCACATTCTCATTCAAAGCTGCAAGTTACTATGTAGGAACAAGTTTGTATAGGTATTTCAATGATGCCCAGAACTGAGCTAAACTTGGTATGTCTCCAACTCCTAGAAATAACTTCATGCCCCATCTCCCTTACTTCCAGCTATTAAGGATCACATAATTCCTTACAAAGTTTTGACACAGATTCCCCATTCGGGCATTCAGAACATATAGCACGTTGCTGTAAGCAAGCACATTCTCATTCCAAGTAGCAAGTTACTATGTAGGAACAAGTTTGTATAGGTATTTCCAAGATGCCCAGAACTGAGCTAAAGTGGGTATGTCTCCAACTCCTAGAAATAGCTTCATGCCACATCTCCCTTACTTCCAGCTAGTAAGGATAGCATAATTTCTAACAAAGTTTTGACACAGATTCCCAATTCGGTCATTCAGAACATATAACACGTTGATGTAAGCAAGCACATTCTCATTCAAAGTTGCAAGTTACTATGTAGGAACAAGTTTGTATAGGTATTTCAAAGATGCCCAGAACTGAGCTAAACTTGGTATGTCTCCAACTCCTAGAAATATCTTCATGCCACATCTCCCTTAATTCCAGCTAGTAAGGATCACATAATTCCTAACAAAGTTTTGACACAGATTCCCAATTCGGGCATTCAGAACATATAGCACGTTGCAGTAAGCAAGCACATTCTCATTCAAAGTTGCACGTTACTATGTAGAAACAAGTTGGTATAGGTATTTCAAAGATGCCCAGAACTGAGCTAAACGTTGTATGTCTCCAGCTCCTAGAAAAAACTTCATGCCCCATCTCCCTTACTTCCATCTAGTAAGGATCACATAATTCCTAACAAAGATTTGACACAGATTCCCAATTCGGGCATTCAGAACATATAGCACGTTGCTGTAAGCAAGCACATTCTCATTCAAAGTTGCAAGTTACTATGTAGGAACAAGTTTGTAGAGGTATTTCAAAGATGCCCAGAACTGAGCTAAACTTGGTATGTCTCCAACTCATTGAAATAACATCATGCCCCAACTCCCTTACTTCCAGCTTGTAAGGATCACATAATTCCTAACAAAGTTTTGACACAGATTCCCAATTCGGGCATTCAGAACATATAGCACGTTGCTGTAAGCAAGCACATTCTCATTCAAAGTTGCAAGATACCATGTAGGAACAAGATTGTATAGGACTTTCAAAGATGCCCAGAAATGAGCTAAACGTTGTATGTCCCCAACTCCTAGAAATAACTTCATGCCCATCTCCCTTACTTCCAGCTAGTAAGGATCACATAATTCCTAACAAAGTTTTGACACAGATTCCCAATTCGGGCATTCAGAACATATAGAACGTTGCTGTAAGCAAGCACATTCTCATTCAAAGTTGCAAGTTACTATGTAGGAACAAGTTTGTATAGGTATTTCAAAGATGCCCAGAACTGAGCTAAACTTGGTATGTCTCCAACTCCTATAAATGACTTCATGCCCCAACTCCCTTACTTCCAGCTAGTAAGGATCACATAATTCCTAATAAAGTTTTGACAGAGATTCCGAATTCGGGCATTCAGAACATATAGCACGTTGCTGTAAGCAAGCACATTCTCATTCAAAGTTGCAAGTTACTATGTAGGAAAAAGTTTGTATAGGTATTTCAAAGATGCCCAGAACTGAGCTTAACTTTGTATGTGTCCAACCTCTAGAAATATCTTCATGCCCCAACTCCCTTACTTCCAGCTGGTAAGGATCACATAATTCCTAACAAAGTTTTGACACAGATTCCCAATTCAGGCATTCAGAACATATAGCACGTTGCTGTAAGGAAGCACATTCTCATTCAAAGTTGCAAGTTACTATGTAGGAACAAGTTTGTATAGGTATTTCAAAGATGCCCAGAACTGAGCTAAACTTGGTATGTGCCCAACCTCTAGAAATATCTTCATGCCCCAACTCCCTTACTTCCAGCTAGTAAGGATCATATAATTCCTAACAAAGTTTTGACACAGATTCCCAATTCGGGCATTCAGAACATGTAGCACGTTGCTGTAAGCAAGCACATTCTCATTCAAAGTTGCAAGTTACTATGTAGGAACAAGTTTGTATAGGTATTTCAAAGATGCCCAGAACTGAGCTAAACTTGGTATGTCTCCAACTCCAAGAAATAACTTCATGCCCCATCTCCCTTACTTTCAGTTAGTAAGGATCACATAATTCCTAACAAAGTTTTTACACAGATTCCCAATTCGGGAATTCAGAACATATAGCACGTTGTTGTAAGCAAGCACATTCTCATTCAAAGTTGCAAGTTACTATGTAGGAACAAGTTTGTATAGGTATTTCAAAGATACCCCGAACGGTGCTAAACTGTGTATGTGTCAAACTCCTAGAAATAACTTCATGCCCCATCTCCCTTACTTCCAGCTAGTAAGGATCACATAATTCCTAACAAAGTTTTGACACTGATTCCCAATTCGGGCATTCAGAACATATAGTACGTTGCTGTAAGCAATCACATTCTCATTCAAAGTTGCAAGTTACTATGTAGGAACAAGTTTGTATAGGTATTTCAAAGATGCCCAGAACTGAGCTAAACTTGGTATGTCTCCAACTCCTAGAAATAACTTCATGCCCCATCTCCGTTACTTCCATCTAGTAAGGATCACATAATTCCTAACAAAATTTTGACACAGATTCCCAATTCGGGCATTCAGAACATATAGCACGTTGCTGTAAGCAAGCACATTCTCATTCAAAGTTGCAAGATACTATGTAGGAACAAGTTTGTATAGGTTTTTCAAAGATGCCCAGAACTGAGCAAAAGTGGGTATGTCTCAAACTCCTAGAAATAACTTCATGCCCCATCTCCCTTACTTCCAGCTAGTAAGGATCACATAATTGCTAACAAAGTTTTGACACAGATTCCCAATTCGGGCATTCAGAACATATAGCACGTTGCTGTAAGCAAGCACATTCTCATTCAAAGTTGCAAGTTACTATGTAGGAACAAGTTTGTATAGGTATTTCAAAGATGCCCAGAACTGAGCTAAAGTGGGTATGTCTCCAACTCCTAGAAATAACTTCATGCCCCATCTCCCTTACTTCCAGCTAGTAAGGATAGCATAATTTCTAACAAAGTTTTGACACAGATTCCCAATTCGGGCATTCAGAACATATAGCACGTTGATGTAAGCAAGCACATTCTCATTCAAAGTTGCAAGTTACTATGAAGGAACAAGTTTGTATAGGTATTTCAAAGATGCCCAGAACTGAGCTAAACTTGGTATGTCTCCAACTAATAGAAATAACTTCATGCCCCATCTCCCTTACTTCCAGCTAGTAAGGATCACATAATTCCTAACAAAGTTTTGACACAGATTCCCAATTCGGGCATTCAGAACATGTAGCACGTTGCTGTAAGCAAGCACATTCTCATTCAAAGTTGCAAGTTACTATGTAGGAACAAGTTTGTATAGGTATTTCAAAGATGCCCAGAACTGAGCTAAACTTGGTATGTCTCCAACTCCTAGAAATAACTTCATGCCCCATCTCCCTTACTTCCATCTAGTAAGGATCACATAATTCCTAACAAAGTTTGGACACAGATTCCCAATTCGGGCATTCAGAACATATACCACGTTGCTATAAGCAAGCACATTCTCATTCAAAGTTGCAAGTTACTATGTAGGAACAAGTTTGTATAGGTATTTCAAAGATGCCCAGAACTGAGCTAAACTTGGTATGTCTCCAACTTCTAGAAATATCTTCATGCCCCATCTCCCTTACTTCCAGCTAGTAAGGATCACATAATTCCTAACAAAGTTTTGACTGAGTTCCAATTCAGGCATTCAGAACATATAGCACGTTGCTGTAAGCAAGCACATTCTCATTCAAAGTTGCAAGTTACTATGTAGGAACAAGTTTGTATAGGTATTTCAAAGATGCCCAGAACTGAGCTAAACGTTGTATGTCTCCAGCTCCTAGAAATAACTTCATGCCCCATCACCCTTACTTCCATCTAGTAAGGATCACATAATTCCTAACAAAGTTTTGACACAGATTCCCAATTCGGGCATTCAGAACATATAGCACGTTGCTGTAAGCAAGCACATTCTCATTCAAAGTTGCAAGTTACTATGTAGGAACAAGTTTGCATAGGTATTTCAAAGATGCCCAGAACGGAGCTATACTTGGTATGTGTCCTACCTCTAGAAATAACTTCATGCCCCAACTCCCTTACTTGCAGCTAGGAAGGATCACATAATTCCTAACAAAGATTTGACACAGATTCCCAGTTCGGGCATTCAGATCATATAGCACGTTGCTGTAAGCAAGCACATTCTCATTCAAAGTTGCAAGTTACTATGTAGGAACAAGTTTGTATAGGTATTTCAAAGATGCCCAGAACTGAGCTAAACTTGGTATGTCTCCAACTCCTAGAAATAACTTCATGCCCCATCTCCGTTACTTCCATCTAGTAAGGATCACATAATTCCTAACAAAGTTTTGACACAGATTCCCAATTCGGGCATTCAGAACATATAGCACGTTGCTGTAAGCAAGCACATTCTCATTCAATGTTGCAAGATACTATGTAGGAACAAGTTTGTATAGGTTTTTCAAAGATGCCCAGAACTGAGCAAAAGTGGGTATGTCTCAAACTCCTAGAAATAACTTCATGCCCCATCTCCCTTACTTCCAGCTAGTAAGGATCACATAATTGCTAACAAAGTTTTGACACAGATTCCCAATTCGGTCATTCAGAACATATAGCACGTTGCTGTAAGCAAGCACATTCTCATTCAAAGTTGCAAGTTACTATGTAGGAACAAGTTTGTATAGGTATTTCAAAGATGCCCAGAACTGAGCTAAAGTGGGTATGTCTCCAACTCCTAGAAATAACTTCATGCCCCATCTCCCTTACTTCCAGCTAGTAAGGATAGCATAATTTCTAACAAAGTTTTGACACAGATTCCCAATTCGGGCATTCAGAACATATAGCACGTTGATGTAAGCAAGCACATTCTCATTCAAAGTTGCAAGTTACTATGAAGGAACAAGTTTGTATAGGTATTTCAAAGATGCCCAGAACTGAGCTAAACTTGGTATGTCTCCAACTAATAGAAATAACTTCATGCCCCATCTCCCTTACTTCCAGCTAGTAAGGATCACATAATTCCTAACAAAGTTTTGACACAGATTCCCAATTCGGGCATTCAGAACATGTAGCACGTTGCTGTAAGCAAGCACATTCTCATTCAAAGTTGCAAGTTACTATGTAGGAACAAGTTTGTATAGGTATTTCAAAGATGCCCAGAACTGAGCTAAACTTGGTATGTCTCCAACTCCTAGAAATAACTTCATGCCCCATCTCCCTTACTTCCATCTAGTAAGGATCACATAATTCCTAACAAAGTTTGGACACAGATTCCCAATTCGGGCATTCAGAACATATACCACGTTGCTATAAGCAAGCACATTCTCATTCAAAGTTGCAAGTTACTATGTAGGAACAAGTTTGTATAGGTATTTCAAAGATGCCCAGAACTGAGCTAAACTTGGTATGTCTCCAACTTCTAGAAATATCTTCATGCCCCATCTCCCTTACTTCCAGCTAGTAAGGATCACATAATTCCTAACAAAGTTTTGACTGAGTTCCAATTCAGGCATTCAGAACATATAGCACGTTGCTGTAAGCAAGCACATTCTCATTCAAAGTTGCAAGTTACTATGTAGGAACAAGTTTGTATAGGTATTTCAAAGATGCCCAGAACTGAGCTAAACGTTGTATGTCTCCAGCTCCTAGAAATAACTTCATGCCCCATCACCCTTACTTCCATCTAGTAAGGATCACATAATTCCTAACAAAGTTTTGACACAGATTCCCAATTCGGGCATTCAGAACATATAGCACGTTGCTGTAAGCAAGCACATTCTCATTCAAAGTTGCAAGTTACTATGTAGGAACAAGTTTGCATAGGTATTTCAAAGATGCCCAGAACGGAGCTAAACTTGGTATGTCTCCAACTCCTAGAAATAACTTCATGCCCCATCTCCGTTACTTCCATCTAGTAAGGATCACATAATTCCTAACAAAGTTTTGACACAGATTCCCAATTCGGGCATTCAGAACATATAGCACGTTGCTGTAAGCAAGCACATTCTCATTCAATGTTGCAAGATACTATGTAGGAACAAGTTTGTATAGGTTTTTCAAAGATGCCCAGAACTGAGCAAAAGTGGGTATGTCTCAAACTCCTAGAAATAACTTCATGCCCCATCTCCCTTACTTCCAGCTAGTAAGGATCACATAATTGCTAACAAAGTTTTGACACAGATTCCCAATTCGGTCATTCAGAACATATAGCACGTTGCTGTAAGCAAGCACATTCTCATTCAAAGTTGCAAGTTACTATGTAGGAACAAGTTTGTATAGGTATTTCAAAGATGCCCAGAACTGAGCTAAAGTGGGTATGTCTCCAACTCCTAGAAATAACTTCATGCCCCATCTCCCTTACTTCCAGCTAGTAAGGATAGCATAATTTCTAACAAAGTTTTGACACAGATTCCCAATTCGGGCATTCAGAACATATAGCACGTTGATGTAAGCAAGCACATTCTCATTCAAAGTTGCAAGTTACTATGTAGGAACAAGTTTGTATAGGTATTTCAAAGATGCCCAGAACTGAGCTAAACGTTGTATGTCTCCAGCTCCTAGAAATAACTTCATGACCCATCACCCTTACTTCCATCTAGTAAGGATCACATAATTCCTAACAAAGTTTTGACACAGATTCCCAATTTGGGCATTCAGAACATATAGCACGTTGCTGTAAGCAAGCACATTCTCATTCAAAGTTGCAAGTTACTATGTAGGAACAAGTTTGCATAGGTATTTCAAAGATGCCCAGAACGGAGCTAAACTTGGTATGTGTCCTACCTCTAGAAATAACTTCATGCCCCAACTCCCTTACTTGCAGCTAGGAAGGATCACATAATTCCTAACAAAAATTTGACACAGATTCCCAATTCGGGCATTCAGAACATATAGCACGTTGCTGTAAGCAAGCACATTCTCATTCAAAGTTGCAAGTTACTATGTAGGAACAAGTTTGTATAGGTATTTCAAAGATGCCCAGAACTGAGCTAAACGTTGTATGTGTCCAACTCCTAGAAATAACTTCATGTCCCATCTCCCTTACTTCCAGCTTGTAAGGATCACATAATTCCTAACAAAGTTTTGACACAGATTCCCAATTCGGGCATTCAGAACATATAGCACGTTGCTGTAAGCAAGCACATTCTCATTCAAAGTTGCAAGTTACTATGTAGGAACAAGTTTGTATAGGTATTTCAAAAATGCCCAGAACTGAGCTAAACTTGGTATGTGTCAAACTCCTAGAAATAACTTCATGCCCCAACTCCCTTACTTCCAGCTAGTAAGGATCACATAATTCCTAACAAAGTTCTGACACAGATTCCCAATTCGGGCATTCAGAACATATAGCACGTTGCTGTAAGCAAGCACATTCTCCTTCACAGTTGCAAGTTACTATGTAGGAACAAGTTTGAATAGGACATTCAATGATACCCAGAACTGAGCTAAATTTGGTATATCTCCACCTCCTAGAAATAACTTCATGCCCCATCTCCCTTACTTCCAGCTAGTAAGGATCACATAATTCCTTACAAACTTTTGACACAGATTCCCAATTCGGGCATTCAGAACATATAGCACGTTGCTGTAAGCAAGCACATTCTCATTCAAAGTTGCAACTTACCATGTAGGAAGAAGTTTGTATAGGACTTTCAAAGATGCCCAGAACTGAGCTAAACTTGGTATGTCTCCAACTCCTAGAAATAACTTCATGCCCCAACTCCCTTACTTCCAGCTAGTAAGGATCACATAATTCCTAACAAAGTTTTGACACAGATTCCCAATTCGGGCATTCAGAACATATAGCACGTTGCTGTAAGCAAGCACATTCTCATTCAAAGATGCAAGTTACTATGTAGGAACAAGTTTGTATAGGTATTTCAAAGATGCCCAGAACTGAGCTTAACTTGGTATGTCTCCAACTCCTAGAAATAACTTCATGCCCCATCTCCCTTACTTCCAGCTAGTAAGGATCACATAATTCCTAAAAAAGTTTTGACACAGATTCCTATTCGGGCATTCAGAACATATAGCACGTTGCTGTAAGCAAGCACATTCTCATTCAAAGTTGCAAGTTACTATGTAGGAACAAGTTTGTATAGGTATTTCAAAGATGCCCAGAACTGAACTAAACGTTGTATGTCTCCAACTCCTAGAAATGACTTCATGCCCCATCTCCCTTACTTCCATCTAGTAAGGATCACATAATTCCTTACAAAGTCTTGAGACAGATTCCCAATGCGGGCATTCAGATCATTTAGCACGTTGCTGTAAGCAAGCACATTCTCATTCAAAGTTGCAAGTTACTATGTAGGAACAAGTTTGTATAGGTATTTCAAAGATGCCCAGAAGTGAGCTAAACTTGGTATGTCTCCAACTCCTAGAAATGACTTCATGCCCCAACTCCCTTACTTCCAGCTAGTAAGGATCACATAATTCCTAACAAAGTTTTGACACAGATTCCCAATTCGGGCATTCAGAACATATAGCACGTTGCTGTAAGCAAGCACATTCTCATTCAAAGTTGCAAGTTACCATGTAGGAAGAAGTTTGTATAGGACTTTCAAAGATGCCCAGAACTGAGCTAAACTTGGTATGTCTCCAACTCCTAGAAATAACTTCATGCCCCAACTCCCTTACTTCCAGCTAGTAAGGATCACATAATTCCTAACAAAGTTTTGACACAGATTCCCAATTCTGGCATTCAGAACATATAGCACGTTGCTGTAAGCAAGCACATTCTCATTCAAAGATGCAAGTTACTATGTAGGAACAAGTTTGTATAGGTATTTCAAAGATGCCCAGAACTGAGCTAAACTTGGTATGTCTCCAACTCCTAGAAATAACTTCATGCCCCATCTCCCTTACTTCCAGCTAGTAAGGATCACATAATTCCTAACAAACTTTTGACACAGATTCCCAATTCGGGCATTCAGAACATATAGCACGTTGCTGTAAGCAAGCACATTCTCATTCAAAGTTGCAAGTTACTATGTAGGAACAAGTTTGTATAGGTATTTCAAAGATGCCCCGAACGGTGCTAAACTTGGTATGTGTCTAACTCCTAGAAATAACTTCATGCCCCATCTCCCTTACTTCTAGCTCGTAAGGATCACATAATTCCTAACAAAGTTTTGACACAGATTCCCAATTCGGGCATTCAGAACATATAGCACGTTGCTGTAAGCAAGCACATTCTCATTCAAAGTTGCAAGTTACTATGTAGGAACAAGTTTGTATAGGTATTTCAAAGATGCCCAGAACTGAGCTACTCGTTTTATGTCTCCAAGTCCTAGATATAACTTCATGCCCCATCTCCCTTACTTCCATCTAGTAAGGATCACATAATTCCTAACAAAGTTTTGAGACAGATTCCCAATGCGGGCATTCAGAATATTTAGCACGTTGCTGTAAGCAAGCACATTCTCATTCAAAGTTGCAAGTTACTATGTAGGAACAAGTTTGTATAGGTATTTCAAAGATGCCCAGAACTGAGCTAAACTTGGTATGTCTCCAACTCCGAGAAATAACTTCATGCACCAACTCACTTACTTACAGCTTGTAAGGATCACATAAATCCTAACAAAGTTTTGACACAGATTCCCAATTCGGGCATTCAGAACATATAGCACGTTGCTGTAAGCAAGCACATTCTCATTCAAAGTTGCAAGTTACTATGTAGGAACAAGTTTGTATAGGTATTTCAAAGAAGCCCAGAACTTAGCTAAACGTTGTATATCTCCAACTCCTAGAAATAACATCATGCCACTTCTCCCTTACTTCCAGCTAGTAATGATCACATAATTCCTAACAAACTTTTGACACAGATTCCCAATTCGGGCATTCAGAACATATAGCACGTTGCTGTAAGCAAGCACATTCTCATTAAAAGTTGCAAGTTACTATGTAGGAACAAGTTTGTAGAGGTATTTCAAAGATGCTCAGAACTGAGCTAAACTTGGTATGTCTCCAACTCCTAGAAATAACTTAATGCCCCAACTCTCTTAAATCCAGCTTGTAAGGATCACATAATTCCTAACAAAGTTTTGAAACAGATTCCCAATTCGGGCATTCAGAACATATAGCACGTTGCTGTAAGCAAGCACATTCTCATTCAAAGTTGCAAGTTACTATGTAGGAACATATTTGTATAGGTATTTCAAAGATGCCCAGAAGTGAGCTAAACTTGGTATGTCTCCAACTCCTAGAAATGACTTCTTGCCCCAACTCCCTTACCTCCAGCTAGTAAGGATCACATAATTCCTAACAAAGTTTTGACACAGATTCCCAATTCTGGCATTCAGAACATATAGCACGTTGCTGTAAGCAAGCACATTCTCATTCAATGTTGCAAGTTACCATGCAGGAAGAAGTTTGTATAGGACTTTCAAAGATGCCCAGAACTGAGCTAAACTTGGTATGTTTCCAACTCCTAGAAATAACTTCATGCCCCATCTCCCTTACTTCCAGCTAGTAAGGATCTGATAATTCCTGACAAAGCTTTGACACAGATTCCCAATTCGGGCATTCAGAACATATAGCACGTTGCTGTAAGCAAGCACAATCTCATTCAAAGTTGCAAGTTACTATGTAGGAACAAGTTTGTATAGGACTTTCAAAGATGCCCAGAACTGAGCTAAACGTTGTATGTCTCCAACTCCTAGAAATAACTTCATGCCCATCTCCCTTACTTCCAGCTAGTAAGGATCACATAATTCCTAACAAAGATTTGACACAGATTCCCAATTCGGGCATTCAGGACATATAGCACGTTGCTGTAGGCAAGCACATTCTCATTCAAAGTTGCAAGTTACTATGTAAGAAGAAGTTTGTATAGGTATTTCAAAGATGCCCAGAACTGAGCTAAACTTGGTATGTCTCCAACTCCTAGAAATGACTTCATGCCCCAACTCCCTTACTTCCAGCTAGTAAGGATCACATAATTCCTAATAAACTTTTGACACAGATTCCCAATTCGGGCATTCAGAACATATAGCACGTTGCTGTACGCAAGCACATTCTCATTCAAAGTTGCAACTTACCACGTAGGAAGAAGTTTGTATAGGACTTTCAAAGATGCCCAGAACTGAGCTAAACTTGGTATGTCTCCAACTCCTAGAAATAACTTCATGCCCCAACTCCCTTACTTCCAGCTAGTAAGGATCACATAATTCCTAACAAAGTTTTGACACAGATTCCCAATTCGGGCATTCAGAACATATAGCACGTTGCTGTAAGCAAGCACATTCTCATTCAAAGATGCAAGTTACTATGTAGGAACAAGTTTGTATAGGTATTTCAAAGATGCCCAGAACTGAGCTTAACTTGGTATGTCTCCAACTCCTAGAAATAACTTCATGCCCCATCTCCCTTACTTCCAGCTAGTAAGGATCACATAATTCCTAAAAAAGTTTTGACACAGATTCCCAATTCGGGCATTCAGAACATATAGCACGTTGCTGTAAGCAAGCACATTCTCATTCAAAGTTGCAAGTTACTATGTAGGAACTAGTTTGTATAGGTATTTCAAAGATGCCCAGAACTGAACTAAACGTTGTATGTCTCCAACTCCTAGAAATGTCTTCATGCCCCATCTCCCTTACTTCCATCTAGTAAGGATCACATAATTCCTTACAAAGTTTTGAGACAGATTCCCAATGCGGGCATTCAGATCATTTAGCACGTTGCTGTAAGCAAGCACATTCTCATTCAAAGTTGCAAGTTACTATGTAGGAACAAGTTTGTATAGGTATTTCAAAGATGCCCAGAAGTGAGCTAAACTTGGTATGTCTCCAACTCCTAGAAATGACTTCATGCCCCAACTCCCTTACTTCCAGCTAGTAAGGATCACATAATTCCTAACAAAGATTTGACAGAGATTCCCAATTCGGGCATTCAGAACATATAGCCCGTTGCTGTAAGCAAGCACATTCTCATTCAAAGTTGCAAGTTACTATGTAGGAAGAAGTTTGTATAGGACTTTCAAAGATGCCCAGAACTGAGCTAAACTTGGTATGTCTCCAACTCCTAGAAATAACTTCATGCCCCATCTCCCTTACTTCCAGCTAGTAAGGATCAGATAATTCCTAACAAAGCTTTGACACAGATTCCCAATTCGGGCATTCAGAACATATAGCACGTTGCTGTAAGCAAGCACCATCTCATTCAAAGTTGCAAGTTACTATGTAGGAACAAGTTTGTATAGGACTTTCAAAGATGCCCAGAACTGAGCTAAACGTTGTATGTCTCCAACTCCTAGAAATAACTTCATGCCCATCTCCCTTACTTCCAGCTAGTAAGGATCACATAATTCCTAACAAAGATTTGACACAGATTCCCAATTCGGGCATTCAGGACATATAGCACGTTGCTGTAAGCAAGCACATTCTCATTCAAAGTTGCAAGTTACTATGTAAGAAGAAGTTTGTATAGGTATTTCAAAGATGCCCAGAACTGAGCTAAACTTGGTATGTCTCCAACTCCTAGAAATGACTTCATGCCCCAACTCCCTTACTTCCAGCTAGTAAGGATCACATAATTCCTAATAAACTTTTGACACAGATTCCCAATTCGGGCATTCAGAACATATAGCACGTTGCTGTACGCAAGCACATTCTCATTCAAAGTTGCAACTTACCATGTAGGAAGAAGTTTGTATAGGACTTTCAAAGATGCCCAGAACTGAGCTAAACTTGGTATGTCTCCAACTCCTAGAAATAACTTCATGCCCCAACTCCCTTACTTCCAGCTAGTAAGGATCACATAATTCCTAACAAAGTTTTGACACAGATTCCCAATTCGGGCATTCAGAACATATAGCACGTTGCTGTAAGCAAGCACATTCTCATTCAAAGATGCAAGTTACTATGTAGGAACAAGTTTGTATAGGTATTTCAAAGATGCCCAGAACTGAGCTTAACTTGGTATGTCTCCAACTCCTAGAAATAACTTCATGCCCCATCTCCCTTACTTCCAGCTAGTAAGGATCACATAATTCCTAAAAAAGTTTTGACACAGATTCCTATTCGGGCATTCAGAACATATAGCACGTTGCTGTAAGCAAGCACATTCTCATTCAAAGTTGCAAGTTACTATGTAGGAACAAGTTTGTATAGGTATTTCAAAGATGCCCAGAACTGAACTAAACGTTGTATGTCTCCAACTCCTAGAAATGACTTCATGCCCCATCTCCCTTACTGCCATCTAGTAAGGATCACATAATTCCTTACAAAGTCTTGAGACAGATTCCCAATGCGGGCATTCAGATCATTTAGCACGTTGCTGTAAGCAAGCACATTCTCATTCAAAGTTGCAAGTTACTATGTAGGAACAAGTTTGTATAGGTATTTCAAAGATGCCCAGAAGTGAGCTAAACTTGGTATGTCTCCAACTCCTAGAAATGACTTCATGCCCCAACTCCCTTACTTCCAGCTAGTAAGGATCACATAATTCCTAACAAAGTTTTGACACAGATTCCCAATTCGGGCATTCAGAACATATAGCACGTTGCTGTAAGCAAGCACATTCTCATTCAAAGTTGCAAGTTACCATGTAGGAAGAAGTTTGTATAGGACTTTCAAAGATGCCCAGAACTGAGCTAAACTTGGTATGTCTCCAACTTCTAGAAATAACTTCATGCCCCAACTCCCTTACTTCCAGCTAGTAAGGATCACATAATTCCTAACAAAGTTTTGACACAGATTCCCAATTCTGGCATTCAGAACATATAGCACGTTGCTGTAAGCAAGCACATTCTCATTCAAAGATGCAAGTTACTATGTAGGAACAAGTTTGTATAGGTATTTCAAAGAGGCCCAGAACTGAGCTAAACTTGGTATGTCTCCAACTCCTAGAAATAACTTCATGCCCCATCTCCCTTACTTCCAGCTAGTAAGGATCACATAATTCCTAACAAACTTTTGACACAGATTCCCAATTCGGGCATTCAGAACATATAGCACGTTGCTGTAAGCAAGCACATTCTCATTCAAAGTTGCAAGTTACTATGTAGGAACAAGTTTGTATAGGTATTTCAAAGATGCCCCGAACGGTGCTAAACTTGGTATGTGTCCAACTCCTAGAAATAACTTCATGCCCCATCTCCCTTACTTCTAGCTCGTAAGGATCACATAATTCCTAACAAAGTTTTGACACAGATTCCCAATTCGGGCATTCAGAACATATAGCACGTTGCTGTAAGCAAGCACATTCTCATTCAAAGTTGCAAGTTACTATGTAGGAACAAGTTTGTATAGGTATTTCAAAGATGCCCAGAACTGAGCTACTCGTTTTATGTCTCCAAGTCCTAGATATAACTTCATGCCCCATCTCCCTTACTTCCATCTAGTAAGGATCACATAATTCCTAACAAAGTTTTGAGACAGATTCCCAATTCGGGCATTCAGAACATTTAGCACGTTGCTGTAAGCAAGCACATTCTCATTCAAAGTTGCAAGTTACTATGTAGGAACAAGTTTGTATAGGTATTTCAAAGATGCCCAGAACTGAGCTAAACTTGGTATGTCTCCAACTCCGAGAAATAACTTCATGCACCAACTCCCTTACTTACAGCTTGTAAGGATCACATAAATCCTAACAAAGTTTTGACACAGATTCCCAATTCGGGCATTCAGAACATATAGCACGTTGCTGTAAGCAAGCACATTCTCATTCAAAGTTGCAAGTTACTATGTAGGAACAAGTTTGTATAGGTATTTCAAAGAAGCCCAGAACTTAGCTAAACGTTGTATATCTCCAACTCCTAGAAATAACATCATGCCACTTCTCCCTTACTTCCAGCTAGTAATGATCACATAATTCCTAACAAACTTTTGACACAGATTCCCAATTCGGGCATTCAGAACATATAGCACGTTGCTGTAAGTAAGCACATTCTCATTAAAAGTTGCAAGTTACTATGTAGGAACAAGTTTGTAGAGGTATTTCAAAGATGCTCAGAACTGAGCTAAACTTGGTATGTCTCCAACTCCTAGAAATAACCTAATGCCCCAACTCTCTTAAATCCAGCTTGTAAGGATCACATAATTCCTAACAAAGTTTTGAAACAGATTCCCAATTCGGGCATTCAGAACATATAGCACGTTGCTGTAAGCAAGCACATTCTCATTCAAAGTTGCAAGTTACTATGTAGGAACATATTTGTATAGGTATTTCAAAGATGCCCAGAAGTGAGCTAAACTTGGTATTTCTCCAACTCCTAGAAATGACTTCTTGCCCCAACTCCCTTACCTCCAGCTAGTAAGGATCACATAATTCCTAACAAAGTTTTGACACAGATTCCCAATTCGGGCATTCAGAACATATAGCACGTTGCTGTAAGCAAGCACATTCTCATTCAATGTTGCAAGTTACCATGCAGGAAGAAGTTTGTATAGGACTTTCAAAGATGCCCAGAACTGAGCTAAACTTGGTATGTTTCCAACTCCTAGAAATAACTTCATGCCCCATCTCCCTTACTTCCAGCTAGTAAGGATCAGATAATTCCTAACAAAGCTTTGACACAGATTCCCAATTCGGGCATTCAGAACATATAGCACGTTGCTGTAAGCAAGCACAATCTCATTCAAAGTTGCAAGTTACTATGTAGGAACAAGTTTGTATAGGACTTTCAAAGATGCCCAGAACTGAGCTAAACGTTGTATGTCTCCAACTCCTAGAAATAACTTCATGCCCATCTCCCTTACTTCCAGCTAGTAAGGATCACATAATTCCTAACAAAGATTTGACACAGATTCCCAATTAGGGCATTCAGGACATATAGCACGTTGCTGTAAGCAAGCACATTCTCATTCAAAGTTGCAAGTTACTATGTAAGAAGAAGTTTGTATAGGTATTTCAAAGATGCCCAGAACTGAGCTAAACTTGGTATGTCTCCAACTCCTAGAAATGACTTCATGCCCCAACTCCCTTACTTCCAGCTAGTAAGGATCACATAATTCCTAATAAACTTTTGACACAGATTCCCAATTCGGGCATTAAGAACATATAGCACGTTGCTGTACGCAAGCACATTCTCATTCAAAGTTGCAACTTACCATGTAGGAAGAAGTTTGTATAGGACTTTCAAAGATGCCCAGAACTGAGCTAAACTTGGTATGTCTCCAACTCCTAGAAATAACTTCATGCCCCAACTCCCTTACTTCCAGCTAGTGATGATCACATAATTCCTAACAAAGTTTTGACACAGATTCCCAATTCGGGCATTCAGAACATATAGCACGTTGCTGTAAGCAAGCACATTCTCATTCAAAGATGCAAGTTACTATGTAGGAACAAGTTTGTATAGGTATTTCAAAGATGCCCAGAACTGAGCTAAACTTGGTATGTCTCCAACTCCTAGAAATAACTTCATGCCCCATCTCCCTTACTTCCAGCTAGTAAGGATCACATAATTCCTAAAAAAGTTTTGACACAGATTCCCAATTCGGGCATTCAGAACATATAGCACGTTGCTGTAAGCAAGCACATTCTCATTCAAAGTTGCAAGTTACTATGTAGGAACAAGTTTGTATAGGTATTTCAAAGATGCCCAGAACTGAACTAAACGTTGTATGTCTCCAACTCCTAGAAATGACTTCATGCCCCATCTCCCTTACTTCCATCTAGTAAGGATCACATAATTCCTTACAAAGTTTTGAGACAGATTCCCAATGCGGGCATTCAGATCATTTAGCACGTTGCTGTAAGCAAGCACATTCTCATTCAAAGTTGCAAGTTACTATGTAGGAACAAGTTTGTAGAGGTATTTCAAAGATGCCCAGAAGTGAGCTAAACTTGGTATGTCTCCAACTCCTAGAAATGACTTCATGCCCCAACTCCCTTACTTCCAGCTAGTAAGGATCACATAATTCCTAACAAAGTTTTGACACAGATTCCCAATTCGGGCATTCAGAACATATAGCCCGTTGCTGTAAGCAAGCACATTCTCATTCAAAGTTGCAAGTTACTATGTAGGAAGAAGTTTGTATAGGACTTTCAAAGATGCCCAGAACTGAGCTAAACTTGGTATGTCTCCAACTCCTAGAAATAACTTCATGCCCCATCTCCCTTACTTCCAGCTAGTAAGGATCACATAATTCCTAAAAAAGTTTTGACACAGATTCCTATTCGGGCATTCAGAACATATAGCACGTTGCTGTAAGCAAGCACATTCTCATTCAAAGTTGCAAGTTACTATGTAGGAACAAGTTTGTATAGGTATTTCAAAGATGCCCAGAACTGAACTAAACGTTGTATGTCTCCAACTCCTAGAAATGACTTCATGCCCCATCTCCCTTACTTCCATCTAGTAAGGATCACATAATTCCTTACAAAGTCTTGAGACAGATTCCCAATGCGGGCATTCAGATCATTTAGCACGTTGCTGTAAGCAAGCACATTCTCATTCAAAGTTGCAAGTTACTATGTAGGAACAAGTTTGTATAGGTATTTCAAAGATGCCCAGAAGTGAGCTAAACTTGGTATGTCTCCAACTCCTAGAAATGACTTCATGCCCCAACTCCCTTACTTCCAGCTAGTAAGGATCACATAATTCCTAACAAAGTTTTGACACAGATTCCCAATTCGGGCATTCAGAACATATAGCACGTTGCTGTAAGCAAGCACATTCTCATTCAAAGTTGCAAGTTACCCTGTAGGAAGAAGTTTGTATAGGACTTTCAAAGATGCCCAGAACTGAGCTAAACTTGGTATGTCTCCAACTCCTAGAAATAACTTCATGCCCCATCTCCCTTACTTCCAGCTAGTAAGGATCACATAATTCCTAACAAACTTTTGACACAGATTCCCAATTCGGGCATTCAGAACATATAGCACGTTGCTGTAAGCAAGCACATTCTCATTCAAAGTTGCAAGTTACTATGTAGGAACAAGTTTGTATAGGTATTTCAAAGATGCCCCGAACGTTGCTAAACATGGTATGTGTCCAACTCCTAGAAATAACTTCATGCCCCATCTCCCTTACTTCTAGCTCGTAAGGATCACATAATTCCTAACAAAGTTTTGACACAGATTCCCAATTCGGGCATTCAGAACATATAGCACGTTGCTGTAAGCAAGCACATTCTCATTCAAAGTTGCAAGTTACTATGTAGGAACAAGTTTGTATAGGTATTTCAAAGATGCCCAGAACTGAGCTACTCGTTTTATGTCTCCAAGTCCTAGATATAACTTCATGCCCCATCTCCCTTACTTCCATCTAGTAAGGATCACATAATTCCTAACAAAGTTTTGAGACAGATTCCCAATGCGGGCATTCAGAACATTTAGCACGTTGCTGTAAGCAAGCACATTCTCATTCAAAGTTGCAAGTTACTATGTAGGAACAAGTTTGTATAGGTATTTCAAAGATGCCCAGAACTGAGCTAAACTTGGTATGTCTCCAACTCCGAGAAATAACTTCATGCACCAACTCCCTTACTTACAGCTTGTAAGGATCACATAAATCCTAACAAAGTTTTGACACAGATTCCCAATTCGGGCATTCAGAACATATAGCACGTTGCTGTAAGCAAGCACATTCTCATTCAAAGTTGCAAGTTACTATGTAGGAACAAGTTTGTATAGGTATTTCAAAGAAGCCCAGAACTTAGCTAAACGTTGTATATCTCCAACTCCTAGAAATAACATCATGCCACTTCTCCCTTACTTCCAGCTAGTAATGATCACATAATTCCTAACAAACTTTTGACACAGATTCCCAATTCGGGCATTCAGAACATATAGCACGTTGCTGTAAGCAAGCACATTCTCATTAAAAGTTGCAAGTTACTATGTAGGAACAAGTTTGTAGAGGTATTTCAAAGATGCTCAGAACTGAGCTAAACTTGGTATGTCTCCAACTCCTAGAAATAACTTAATGCCCCAACTCTCTTAAATCCAGCTTGTAAGGATCACATAATTGCTAACAAAGTTTTGAAACAGATTCCCAATTCGGGCATTCAGAACATATAGCACGTTGCTGTAAGCAAGCACATTCTCATTCAAAGTTGCAAGTTACTATGTAGGAACATATTTGTATAGGTATTTCAAAGATGCCCAGAAGTGAGCTAAACTTGGTATGTCTCCAACTCCTAGAAATGACTTCTTGCCCCAACTCCCTTACCTCCAGCTAGTAAGGATCACATAATTCCTAACAAAGTTTTGACAAAGATTCCCAATTCGGGCATTCAGAACATATAGCACGTTGCTGTAAGCAAGCACATTCTCATTCAATGTTGCAAGTTACCATGCAGGAAGAAGTTTGTATAGGACTTTCAAAGATGCCCAGAACTGAGCTAAACTTGGTATGTTTCCAACTCCTAGAAATAACTTCATGCCCCATCTCCCTTACTTCCAGCTAGTAAGGATCAGATAATTCCTAACAAAGCTTTGACACAGATTCCCAATTCGGGCATTCAGAACATATAGCACGTTGCTGTAAGCAAGCACATTCTCATTCAAAGTTGCAAGTTACTATGTAGGAACAAGTTTGTATAGGTATTTCAAAGATGCCCAGAACTGAGCTAAACTTGGTATGTCTCCAACTCCGAGAAATAACTTCATGCACCAACTTCCTTACTTACAGCTTGTAAGGATCACATAAATCCTAACAAAGTTTTGACACAGATTCCCAATTCGGGCATTCAGAACATATAGCACGTTGCTGTAAGCAAGCACATTCTCATTCAAAGTTGGAAGTTACTATGTAGGAACAAGTATGTATAGGTATTTTAAAGAAGCCCAGAACTTAGCTAAACGTTGTATATCTCCAACTCCTAGAAATAACATCATGCCACTTCTCCCTTACTTCTAGCTAGTAATGATCACATAATTCCTAACAAACTTTTGACACAGATTCCCAATTCGGGCATTCAGAACATATAGCACGTTGCTGTAAGCAAGCACATTCTCATTAAAAGTTGCAAGTTACTATGTAGGAACAAGTTTGTAGAGGTATTTCAAAGATGCTCAGAACTGAGCTAAACTTGGTATGTCTCCAACTCCTAGAAATAACTTAATGCCCCAACTCTCTTAAATCCAGCTTGTAAGGATCACATATTTCCTAACAAAGTTTTGAAACAGATTCCCAATTCGGGCATTCAGAACATATAGCACGTTGCTGTAAGCAAGCACATTCTCATTCAAAGTTGCAAGTTACTATGTAGGAACATATTTGTATAGGTATCTCAAAGATGCCCAGAAGTGAGCTAAACTTGGTATGTCTCCAACTCCTAGAAATGACTTCTTGCCCCAACTCCCTTACCTCCAGCTAGTAAGGATCACATAATTCCTAACAAAGTTTTGACAAAGATTCCCAATTCGGGCATTCAGAACATATAGCACGTTGCTGTAAGCAAGCAAATTCTCATTCAATGTTGCAAGTTACCATGCAGGAAGAAGTTTGTATAGGACTTTCAAAGATGCCCAGAACTGAGCTAAACTTGGTATGTTTCCAACTCCTAGAAATAACTTCATGCCCCATCTCCCTTACTTCCAGCTAGTAAGGATCAGATAATTCCTAACAAAGCTTTGACACAGATTCCCAATTCGGGCATTCAGAACATATAGCACGTTGCTGTAAGCAAGCACAATCTCATTCAAAGTTGCAAGTTACTATGTAGGAACAAGTTTGTATAGGACTTTCAAAGATGCCCAGAACTGAGCTAAACGTTGTATGTCTCCAACTCCTAGAAATAACTTCATGCCCATCTCCCTTACTTCCAGCTAGTAAGGATCACATAATTCCTAACAAAGTTTTGACAAAGATTCCCAATTCGGGCATTCAGAACATATAGCACGTTGCTGTAAGCAAGCACATTCTCATTCAATGTTGCAAGTTACCATGCAGGAAGAAGTTTGTATAGGACTTTCAAAGATGCCCAGAACTGAGCTAAACTTGGTATGTTTCCAACTCCTAGAAATAACTTCATGCCCCATCTCCCTTACTTCCAGCTAGTAAGGATCAGATAATTCCTAACAAAGCTTTGACACAGATTCCCAATTCGGGCATTCAGAACATATAGCACGTTGCTGTAAGCAAGCACATTCTCATTCAAAGTTGCAAGTTACTATGTAGGAACAAGTTTGTATAGGTATTTCAAAGATGCCCAGAACTGAGCTAAACTTGGTATGTCTCCAACTCCGAGAAATAACTTCATGCACCAACTTCCTTACTTACAGCTTGTAAGGATCACATAAATCCTAACAAAGTTTTGACACAGATTCCCAATTCGGGCATTCAGAACATATAGCACGTTGCTGTAAGCAAGCACATTCTCATTCAAAGTTGGAAGTTACTATGTAGGAACAAGTATGTATAGGTATTTCAAAGAAGCCCAGAACTTAGCTAAACGTTGTATATCTCCAACTCCTAGAAATAACATCATGCCACTTCTCCCTTACTTCCAGCTAGTAATGATCACATAATTCCTAACAAACTTTTGACACAGATTCCCAATTCGGGCATTCAGAACATATAGCACGTTGCTGTAAGCAAGCACATTCTCATTAAAAGTTGCAAGTTACTATGTAGGAACAAGTTTGTAGAGGTATTTCAAAGATGCTCAGAACTGAGCTAAACTTGGTATGTCTCCAACTCCTAGAAATAACTTAATGCCCCAACTCTCTTAAATCCAGCTTGTAAGGATCACATATTTCCTAACAAAGTTTTGAAAAAGATTCCCAATTCGGGCATTCAGAACATATAGCACGTTGCTGTAAGCAAGCACATTCTCATTCAAAGTTGCAAGTTACTATGTAGGAACATATTTGTATAGGTATCTCAAAGATGCCCAGAAGTGAGCTAAACTTGGTATGTCTCCAACTCCTAGAAATGACTTCTTGCCCCAACTCCCTTACCTCCAGCTAGTAAGGATCACATAATTCCTAACAAAGTTTTGACAAAGATTCCCAATTCGGGCATTCAGAACATATAGCACGTTGCTGTAAGCAAGCAAATTCTCATTCAATGTTGCAAGTTACCATGCAGGAAGAAGTTTGTATAGGACTTTCAAAGATGCCCAGAACTGAGCTAAACTTGGTATGTTTCCAACTCCTAGAAATAACTTCATGCCCCATCTCCCTTACTTCCAGCTAGTAAGGATCAGATAATTCCTAACAAAGCTTTGACACAGATTCCCAATTCGGGCATTCAGAACATATAGCACGTTGCTGTAAGCAAGCACAATCTCATTCAAAGTTGCAAGTTACTATGTAGGAACAAGTTTGTATAGGACTTTCAAAGATGCCCAGAACTGAGCTAAACGTTGTATGTCTCCAACTCCTAGAAATAACTTCATGCCCATCTCCCTTACTTCCAGCTAGTAAGGATCACATAATTCCTAACAAAGATTTGACACAGATTCCCAATTCGGGCATTCAGGACATATAGCACGTTGCTGTAAGCAAGCACATTCTCATTCAAAGTTGCAAGTTACTATGTAAGAAGAAGTTTGTATAGGTATTTCAAAGATGCCCAGAACTGAGCTAAACTTGGTTTGTCTCCAACTCCTAGAAATGACTTCATGCCCCAACTCCCTTACTTCCAGCTAGTAAGGATCACATAATTCCTAATAAACTTTTGACACAGATTCCCAATTCGGGCATTCAGAACATATAGCACGTTGCTGTACGCAAGCACATTCTCATTCAAAGTTGCAACTTACCATGTAGGAAGAAGTTTGTATAGGACTTTCAAAGATGCCCAGAACTGAGCTAAACTTGGTATGTCTCCAACTCCTAGAAATAACTTCATGCCCCAACTCCCTTACTTCCAGCTAGTAAGGATCACATAATTCCTAACAAAGTTTTGACACAGATTCCCAATTCGGGCATTCAGAACATATAGCACGTTGCTGTAAGCAAGCACATTCTCATTCAAAGATGCAAGTTACTATGTAGGAACAAGTTTGTATAGGTATTTCAAAGATGCCCAGAACTGAGCTAAACTTGGTATGTCTCCAACTCCTAGAAATAACTTCATGCCCCATCTCCCTTACTTCCAGCTAGTAAGGATCACATAATTCCTAAAAAAGTTTTGACACAGATTCCCATTTCGGGCATTCAGAACATATAGCACGTTGCTGTAAGCAAGCACATTCTCATTCAAAGTTGCAAGTTACTATGTAGGAACAAGTTTGTATAGGTATTTCAAAGATGCCCAGAACTGAACTAAACGTTGTATGTCTCCAACTCCTAGAAATGACTTCATGCCCCATCTCCCTTACTTCCATCTAGTAAGGATCACATAATTCCTTACAAAGTTTTGAGACAGATTCCCAATGCGGGCATTCAGATCATTTATCACGTTGCTGTAAGCAAGCACATTCTCATTCAAAGTTGCAAGTTACTATGTAGGAACAAGTTTGTATAGGTATTTCAAAGATGCCCAGAAGTGAGCTAAACTTGGTATGTCTCCAACTCCTAGAAATGACTTCATGCCCCAACTCCCTTACTTCCAGCTAGTAAGGATCACATAATTCCTAACAAAGTTTTGACACAGATTCCCAATTCGGGCATTCAGAACATATAGCCCGTTGCTGTAAGCAAGCACATTCTCATTCAAAGTTGCAAGTTACTATGTAGGAAGAAGTTTGTATAGGAATTTCAAAGATGCCCAGAACTGAGCTAAACTTGGTATGTCTCCAACTCCTAGAAATAACTTCATGCCCCAACTCCCTTACTTCCAGCTAGTAAGGATCACATAATTCCTAACAAAGTTTTGACACAGATTCCCAATTCTGGCATTCAGAACATATAGCACGTTGCTGTAAGCAAGCACATTCTCATTCAAAGATGCAAGTTACTATGTAGGAACAAGTTTGTATAGGTATTTCAAAGATGCCCAGAACTGAGCTAAACTTGGTATGTCTCCAACTCCTAGAAATAACTTCATGCCCCATCTCCCTTACTTCCAGCTAGTAAGGATCACATAATTCCTAACAAAGTTTTGACACAGATTCCCAATTCGGGCATTCAGAACATATAGCACGTTGCTATAAGCAAGCACATTCTCATTCAAAGTTGCAAGTTACTATGTAGGAACAAGTTTGTATAGGTATTTCAAAGATGCCCCGAGCGGTGCTAAACTTGGTATGTGTCCAACTCCTAGAAATAACTTCATGCCCCATCTCCCTTACTTCTAGCTCGTAAGGATCACATAATTCCTAACAAAGTTTTGACACAGATTCCCAATTCGGGCATTCAGAACATATAGCACGTTGCTGTAAGCAAGCACATTCTCATTCAAAGTTGCAAGTTACTATGTAGGAAGAAGTTTGTATAGGACTTTCAAAGATGCCCAGAACTGAGCTAAACTTGGTATGTCTCCAACTCCTAGAAATAACTTCATGCCCCAACTCCCTTACTTCCAGCTAGTAAGGATCACATAATTCCTAACAAAGTTTTGACACAGATTCCCAATTCTGGCATTCAGAACATATAGCACGTTGCTGTAAGCAAGCACATTCTCATTCAAAGATGCAAGTTACTGTGTAGGAACAAGTTTGTATAGGTATTTCAAAGATGCCCAGAACTGAGCTAAACTTGGTATGTCTCCAACTCCTAGAAATAACTTCATGCCCAATCTCCCTTACTTCCAGCTAGTAAGGATCACATAATTCCTAACAAAGTTTTGACACAGATTCCCAATTCGGGCATTCAGAACATATAGCACGTTGCTATAAGCAAGCACATTCTCATTCAAAGTTGCAAGTTACTATGTAGGAACAAGTTTGTATAGGTATTTCAAAGATGCCCCGAGCGGTGCTAAACTTGGTATGTGTCCAACTCCTAGAAATAACTTCATGCCCCATCTCCCTTACTTCCAGCTAGTAAGGATCACATAATTCCTAACAAACTTTTGACACAGATTCCCAATTCGGGCATTCAGAACATATAGCACGTTGCTGTAAGCAAGCACATTCTCATTCAAAGTTGCAAGTTACTATGTAGGAACAAGTTTGTATAGGTATTTCAAAGATGCCCCGAACGGTGCTAAACTTGGTATGTGTCCAACTCCTAGAAATAACTTCATGCCCCATCTCCCTTACTTCTAGCTCGTAAGGATCACATAATTCCTAACAAAGTTTTGACACAGATTCCCAATTCGGGCATTCAGAACATATAGCACGTTGCTGTAAGCAAGCACATTCTCATTCAAAGTTGCAAGTTACTATGTAGGAACAAGTTTGTATAGGTATTTCAAAGATGCCTAGAACTGAGCTACTCGTTTTATGTCTCCAAGTCCTAGATATAACTTCATGCCCCATCTCCCTTACTTCCATCTAGTAAGGATCACATAATTCCTAACAAAGTTTTGAGACAGATTCCCAATGCGGGCATTCAGAACATTTAGCACATTGCTGTAAGCAAGCACATTCTCATTCAAAGTTGCAAGTTACTATGTAGGAACAAGTTTGTATAGGTATTTCAAAGATGCCCAGAACTGAGCTAAACTTGGTATGTCTCCAACTACGAGAAATAACTTCATGCACCAACTCCCTTACTTACAGCTTGTAAGGATCACATAAATCCTAACAAAGTTTTGACACAGATTCCCAATTCGGGCATTCAGAACATATAGCACGTTGCTGTAAGCAAGCACATTCTCATTCAAAGTTGCAAGTTACTATGTAGGAACAAGTTTGTATAGGTATTTCAAAGAAGCCCAGAACTTAGCTAAACGTTGTATATCTCCAACTCCTAGAAATAACATCATGCCACTTCTCCCTTACTTCCAGCTAGTAATGATCACATAATTCCTAACAAACTTTTGACACAGATTCCCAATTCGGGCATTCAGAACATATAGCACGTTGCTGTAAGCAAGCACATTCTCATTAAAAGTTGCAAGTTACTATGTAGGAACAAGTTTGTAGAGGTATTTCAAAGATGCTCAGAACTGAGCTAAACTTGGTATGTCTCCAACTCCTAGAAATAACTTAATGCCCCAACTCTCTTAAATCCAGCTTGTAAGGATCACATAATTCCTAACAAAGTTTTGAAAGAGATTCCCAATTCGGGCATTCAGAACATATAGCACGTTGCTGTAAGCAAGCACATTCTCATTCAAAGTTGCAAGTTACTATGTAGGAACATATTTGTATAGGTATTTCAAAGATGCCCAGAAGTGAGCTAAACTTGGTATGTCTCCAACTCCTAGAAATGACTTCTTGCCCCAACTCCCTTACCTCCAGCTAGTAAGGATCACATAATTCCTAACAAAGTTTTGACACAGATTCCCAATTCGGGCATTCAGAACATATAGCACGTTGCTGTAAGCAAGCACATTCTCATTCAATGTTGCAAGTTACCATGCAGGAAGAAGTTTGTATAGGACTTTCAAAGATGCCCAGAACTGAGCTAAACTTGGTATGTTTCCAACTCCTAGAAATAACTTCATGCCCCATCTCCCTTACTTCCAGCTAGTAAGGATCAGATAATTCCTAACAAAGCTTTGACACAGATTCCCAATTCGGGCATTCAGAACATATAGCACGTTGCTGTAAGCAAGCACAATCTCATTCAAAGTTGCAAGTTACTATGTAGGAACAAGTTTGTATAGGACTTTCAAAGATGCCCAGAACTGAGCTAAACGTTGTATGTCTCCAACTCCTAGAAATAACTTCATGCCCATCTCCCTTACTTCCAGCTAGTAAGGATCACATAATTCCTAACAAAGATTTGACACAGATTCCCAATTCGGGCATTCAGGACATATAGCACGTTGCTGTAAGCAAGCACATTCTCATTCAAAGTTGCAAGTTACTATGTAAGAAGAAGTTTGTATAGGTATTTCAAAGATGCCCAGAACTGAGCTAAACTTGGTATGTCTCCAACTCCTAGAAATGACTTCATGCCCCAACACCCTTACTTCCAGCTAGTAAGGATCACATAATTCCTAATAAACTTTTGACACAGATTCCCAATTCGGGCATTCAGAACATATAGCACGTTGCTGTACGCAAGCACATTCTCATTCAAAGTTGCAACTTACCATGTAGGAAGAAGTTTGTATAGGACTTTCAAAGATGCCCAGAACTGAGCTAAACTTGGTATGTCTCCAACTCCTAGAAATAACTTCATGCCCCAACTCCCTTACTTCCAGCTAGTAAGGATCACATAATTCCTAACAAAGTTTTGACACAGATTCCCAATTCGGGCATTCAGAACATATAGCACGTTGCTGTAAGCAAGCACATTCTCATTCAAAGATGCAAGTTACTATGTAGGAACAAGTTTGTATAGGTATTTCAAAGATGCCCAGAACTGAGCTTAACTTGGTATGTCTCCAACTCCTAGAAATAACTTCATGCCCCATCTCCCTTACTTCCAGCTAGTAAGGATCACATAATTCCTAAAACAGTTTTGACACAGATTCCCAATTCAGGCATTCAGAACATATAGCACGTTGCTGTAAGCAAGCACATTCTCATTCAAAGTTGCAAGTTACTATGTAGGAACAAGTTTGTATAGGTATTTCAAAGATGCCCAGAACTGAACTAAACGTTGTATGTCTCCAACTCCTAGAAATGACTTCATGCCCCATCTCCCTTACTTCCATCTAGTAAGGATCACATAATTCCTTACAAAGTTTTGAGACAGATTCCCAATGCGGGCATTCAGATCATTTAGCACGTTGCTGTAAGCAAGCACATTCTCATTCAAAGTTGCAAGTTACTATGTAGGAACAAGTTTGTATAGGTATTTCAAAGATGCCCAGAAGTGAGCTAAACTTGGTATGTCTCCAACTCCTAGAAATGACTTCATGCCCCAACTCCCTTACTTCCAGCTAGTAAGGATCACATAATTCCTAACAAAGTTTTGACACAGATTCCCAATTCGGGCATTCAGAACATATAGCACGTTGCTGTAAGCAAGCACATTCTCATTCAAAGTTGCAAGTTACTATGTAGGAAGAAGTTTGTATAGGACTTTCAAAGATGCCCAGAACTGAGCTAAACTTGGTATGTCTCCAACTCCTAGAAATAACTTCATGCCCCAACTCCCTTACTTCCAGCTAGTAAGGATCACATAATTCCTAACAAAGTTTTGACACAGATTCCCAATTCTGGCATTCAGAACATATAGCACGTTGCTGTAAGCAAGCACATTCTCATTCAAAGATGCAAGTTACTATGTAGGAACAAGTTTGTATAGGTATTTCAAAGATGCCCAGAACTGAGCTAAACTTGGTATGTCTCCAACTCCTAGAAATAACTTCATGCCCCATCTCCCTTACTTCCAGCAAGTAAGGATCACATAATTCCTAACAAAGTTTTGACACAGATTCCCAATTCGGGCATTCAGAACATATAGCACGTTGCTATAAGCAAGCACATTCTCATTCAAAGTTGCAAGTTACTATGTAGGAACAAGTTTGTATAGGTATTTCAAAGATGCCCAGAACTGAGCTAAACTTGGTATGTCTCCAACTCCGAGAAATAACTTCATGCACCAACTCCCTTACTTACAGCTTGTAAGGATCACATAAATCCTAACAAAGTTTTGACACAGATTCCCAATTCGGGCATTCAGAACATATAGCACGTTGCTGTAAGCAAGCCCATTCTCATTCAAAGTTGCAAGTTACTATGTAGGAACAAGTTTGTATAGGTATTTCAAAGAAGCCCAGAACTTAGCTAAACGTTGTATATCTCCAACTCCTAGAAATAACATCATGCCACTTCTCCCTTACTTCCAGCTAGTAATGATCACATAATTCCTAACAAACTTTTGACACAGATTCCCAATTCGGGCATTCAGAACATATAGCACGTTGCTGTAAGCAAGCACATTCTCATTAAAAGTTGCAAGTTACTATGTAGGAACAAGTTTGTAGAGGTATTTCAAAGATGCTCAGAACTGAGCAAAACTTGGTATGTCTCCAACTCCTAGAAATAACTTAATGCCCCAACTCTCTTAAATCCAGCTTGTAAGGATCACATAATTCCTAACAAAGTTTTGAAACAGATTCCCAATTTGGGCATTCAGAACATATAGCACGTTGCTGTAAGCAAGCACATTCTCATTCAAAGTTGCAAGTTACTATGTAGGAACATATTTGTATAGGTATTTCAAAGATGCCCAGAAGTGAGCTAAACTTGGTATGTCTCCAACTCCTAGAAATGACTTCTTGCCCCAACTCCCTTACCTCCAGCTAGTAAGGATCACATAATTCCTAACAAAGTTTTGACACAGATTCCCAATTCGGGCATTCAGAACATATAGCACGTTGCTGTAAGCAAGCACATTCTCATTCAATGTTGCAAGTTACCATGCAGGAAGAAGTTTGTATAGGACTTTCAAAGATGCCCAGAACTGAGCTAAACTTGGTATGTTTCCAACTCCTAGAAATAACTTCATGCCCCATCTCCCTTACTTCCAGCTAGTAAGGATCAGATAATTCCTAACAAAGCTTTGACACAGATTCCCAATTCGGGCATTCAGAACATATAGCACGTTGCTGTAAGCAAGCACAATCTCATTCAAAGTTGCAAGTTACTATGTAGGAACAAGTGTGTATAGGACTTTCAAAGATGCCCAGAACTGAGCTAAACGTTGTATGTCTCCAACTCCTAGAAATAACTTCATGCCCATCTCCTTTACTTCCAGCTAGTAAGGATCACATAATTCCTAACAAAGATTTGACACAGATTCCCAATTCGGGCATTCAGGACATATAGCACGTTGCTGTAAGCAAGCACATTCTCATTCAAAGTTGCAAGTTACTATGTAAGAAGAAGTTTGTATAGGTATTTCAAAGATGCCCAGAACTGAGCTAAACTTGGTATGTCTCCAACTCCTAGAAATGACTTCATGCCCCAACTCCCTTACTTCCAGCTAGTAAGGATCACATAATTCCTAATAAACTTTTGACACAGATTCCCAATTCGGGCATTCAGAACATATAGCACGTTGCTGTACGCAAGCACATTCTCATTCAAAGTTGCAACTTACCATGTAGGAAGAAGTTTGTATAGGACTTTCAAAGATGCCCAGAACTGAGCTAAACTTGGTATGTCTCCAACTCCTAGAAATAACTTCATGCCCCAACTCCCTTACTTCCAGCTAGTAAGGATCACATAATTCCTAACAAAGTTTTGACACAGATTCCCAATTCGGGCATTCAGAACATATAGCACGTTGCTGTAAGCAAGCACATTCTCATTCAAAGATGCAAGTTACTATGTAGGAACAAGTTTGTATAGGTATTTCAAAGATGCCCAGAACTGAGCTTAACTTGGTATGTCTCCAACTCCTAGAAATAACTTCATGCCCCATCTCCCTTACTTCCAGCTAGTAAGGATCACATAATTCCTAAAAAAGTTTTGACACAGATTCCCAATTCGGGCATTCAGAACATATAGCACGTTGCTGTAAGCAAGCACATTCTCATTCAAAGTTGCAAGTTACTATGTAGGAACAAGTTTGTATAGGTATTTCAAAGATGCCCAGAACTGAACTAAACGTTGTATGTCTCCAACTCCTAGAAATGACTTCATGCCCCATCTCCCTTACTTCCATCTAGTAAGGATCACATAATTCATTACAAAGTTTTGAGACAGATTCCCAATGCGGGCATTCAGATCATTTAGCACGTTGCTGTAAGCAAGCACATTCTCATTCAAAGTTGCAAGTTACTATGTAGGAACAAGTTTGTATAGGTATTTCAAAGATGCCCAGAAGTGAGCTAAACTTGGTATGTCTCCAACTCCTAGAAATGACTTCATGCCCCAACTCCCTTACTTCCAGCTAGTAAGGATCACATAATTCCTAACAAAGTTTTGACACAGATTCCCAATTCGGGCATTCAGAACATATAGCACGTTGCTGTAAGCAAGCACATTCTCATTCAAAGTTGCAAGTTACTATGTAGGAAGAAGTTTGTATAGGACTTTCAAAGATGCCCAGAACTGAGCTAAACTTGGTATGTCTCCAACTCCTAGAAATAACTTCATGCCCCAACTCACTTACTTCCAGCTAGTAAGGATCACATAATTCCTAACAAAGTTTTGACACAGATTCCCAATTCTGGCATTCAGAACATATAGCACGTTGCTGTAAGCAAGCACATTCTCATTCAAAGATGCAAGTTACTATGTAGGAACAAGTTTGTATAGGTATTACAAAGATGCCCAGAACTGAGCTAAACTTGGTATGTCTCCAACTCCTAGAAATAACTTCATGCCCCATCTCCCTTACTTCCAGCTAGTAAGGATCACATAATTCCTAACAAAGTTTTGACACAGATTCCCAATTCGGGCATTCAGAACATATAGCACGTTGCTATAAGCAAGCACATTCTCATTCAAAGTTGCAAGTTACTATGTAGGAACAAGTTTGTATAGGTATTTCAAAGATGCCCCGAGCGGTGCTAAACTTGGTATGTGTCCAACTCCTAGAAATAACTTCATGCCCCATCTCCCTTACTTCTAGCTCGTAAGGATCACATAATTCCTAACAAAGTTTTGACACAGATTCCCAATTCGGGCATTCAGAACATATAGCACGTTGCTGTAAGCAAGCACATTCTCATTCAAAGTTGCAAGTTACTATGTAGGAACAAGTTTGTATAGGTATTTCAAAGATTCCCGGAACTGAGCTACTCGTTTTATGTCTCCAAGTCCTACATATAACTTCATGCCCCATCTCCCTTACTTCCATCTAGTAAGGATCACATAATTCCTAACAAAGTTTTGAGACAGATTCCCAATGCGGGCATTCAGAACATTTAGCACGTTGCTGTAAGCAAGCACATTCTCATTCAAAGATGCAAGTTACTATGTAGGAATAAGTTTGTATAGGTATTTCAAAGATGCCCAGAACTGAGCTAAACTTGGTATGTCTCCAACTCCGAGAAATAACTTCATGCACCAACTCCCTTAATTACAGCTTGTAAGGATCACATAAATCCTAACAAAGTTTTGACACAGATTCCCAATTCGGGCATTCAGAACATATAGCACGTTGCTGTAAGCAAGCACATTCTCATTCAAAGTTGCAAGTTACTATGTAGGAACAAGTTTGTATAGGTATTTCAAAGAAGCCCAGAACTGAGCTAAACGTTGTATATCTCCAACTCCTAGAAATAACATCATGCCACTTCTCCCTTACTTCCAGCTAGTAATGATCACATAATTCCTAACAAACTTTTGACACAGATTCCCAATTCGGGCATTCAGAACGTATAGCACGTTGCTGTAAGCAAGAACATTCTCATTAAAAGTTGCAAGTTACTATGTAGGAACAAGTTTGTAGAGGTATTTCAAAGATGCTCAGAACTGAGCTAAACTTGGTATGTCTCCAACTCCTAGAAAGAACTTAATGCCCCAACTCTCTTACTTCCAGCTTGTAAGGATCACATAATTCCTAACAAAGTTTTGAAACAGATTCCCAATTCGGGCATTCAGAACATATAGCACGTTGCTGTAAGCAAGCACATTCTCATTCAAAGTTGCAAGTTACTATGTAGGAACATATTTGTATAGGTATTTCAAAGATGCCCAGAAGTGAGCTAAACTTGGTATGTCTCCAACTCCTAGAAATAACTTCATGCCCCAACTCCCTTACTTCCAGCTAGTAAGGATCACATAATTCCTAACAAAGTTTTGACACAGATTCCCAATTCGGGCATTCAGAACATATAGGACGTTGCTGTAAGCAAGCACATTCTCATTAAAAGTTGCAAGTTACTATGTAGGAACAAGTTTGTATAGGTATTTCAAAGATGCCCAGAACTGAGCTAAACTTGGTATGTCTCCAACTCCTAGAAATGACTTCTTGCCCCAACTCCCTTACCTCCAGCTAGTAAGGATCACATAATTCCTAACAAAGTTTTGACACAGATTCCCAATTCGGGCATTCAGAACATATAGCACGTTGCTGTAAGCAAGCACATTCTCATTCAATGTTGCAAGTTACCATGCAGGAAGAAGTTTGTATAGGACTTTCAAAGATGCCCAGAACTGAGCTAAACTTGGTATTTCTCAAACTAATAGAAATAACTTCATGCCCCATGTCCCTTACTTCCAGCTAGTAAGGATCAGATAATTCCTAACAAAGCTTTGACACAGATTCCCAATTCGAGCATTCAGAACATATAGCACGTTGCTCTAAGCAAGCACAATCTCGTTCAAAGTTGCAAGTTACTATGCAGGAACAAGTTTGTATAGGACTTTCAAAGATGCCCAGAACTGAGCTAAACGTTGTATGTCTCCAACTCCTAGAAATAACTTCATGCCCATCTCCCTTACTTCCAGCTAGTAAGGATCACATAATTCCTAACAAAGATTTGACACAGATTCCCAATTCGGGCATTCAGAACATATAGCACGTTGATGTAAGCAAGTACATTCTCATTCAAAGTTGCAAGTTACTATGTAAGAAGAAGTTTGTATAGGTATTTCAAAGATGCCCAGAACTGAGCTAAACTTGGTATGTCTCCAACTCCTAGAAATGACTTCATGCCCCAACTCCCTTACTTCCAGCTAGTAAGGATCACATAATTCCTAATAAACTTTTGACACAGATTCCCAATTCGGGCATTCAGAACATATAGCACGTTGCTGTAAGCAAGCACATTCTCATTCAATGTTGCAACTTACCATGTAGGAAGAAGTTTGTATAGGACTTTCAAAGATGCCCAGAACTGAGCTAAACTTGGTATGTCTCCAACTCCTAGAAATAACTTCATGCCCCAACTCCCTTACTTCCAGCTAGTAAGGATCACATAATTCCTAACAAAGTTTTGACACAGATTCCCAATTCGGGCATTCAGAACATATAGCACGTTGCTGTAAGCAAGCACATTCTCATTCAAAGATGCAAGTTACTATGTAGGAACAAGTTTGTATAGGTATTTCAAAGATGCCCAGAACTGAGCTAAACTTTGTATGTCTCCAACTCCTAGAAATAACTTCATGTCCCATCTCCCTTACTTCCAGCTAGTAAGGATCACATAATTCCTAACAAAGTTTTGACACAGATTCTCAAATCGGGCATTCAGAACATATAGCACGTTGCTGTAAGCAAGCACATTCTCATTCAAAGTTGCAAGTTACTATGTAGGAACAAGTTTGTATAGGTATTTCAAAGATGCCCAGAACTGAGATAAACGTTGTATGTCTCCAACTCCTAGAAATAACTTCATGCCCCATCTCCCTTACTTCCAGCTAGCAAGGATCACATAATTCCTAACAAACTTTTGACACAATTTCCTAATTCGTGCATTCAGAACATATAGCACGTTGCTGTAAGCAAGCACATTCTCATTCAAAGTTACAATTTTCTATGTAGGAACGAGTTTGTATAGGTATTTCAAAGATGCCCATAGCTGAGCTAAACGTTGTATGTCTCCAACTCCTAGATATGACTTCATGTCCCATCTCCCTTACTTCCAGCTAGTAAGGATCACATAATTTCTAAGAAATTTTTGATACTGATTCCCAATTCGGGCATTCAGAACATATAGCACGTTGCTGTGAGCAAGCAGATTCTCATTCAAAGTTGCAGGTTATTATGTAGGAACAAGTTTGTATAGGTATTTCAAAGATGCCCAGAACTGAGCTAAACTTGGTGTGTGTCCAACTTCTAGAAATAACTTCATGCCCCATCTCCCTTACTTCCAGCTAGTAAGATTCACATAATTCCTAAAAAAGTTTTGACACAGATTCCCAATTCGGGCATTCAGAACATATAGCACGTTGCTGTAAGCAAGCACATTCTCATTCAAAGTTGCAAGTTACTATGTAGGAACAAGTTTGTATAGGTATTTCAAAGATGCCCAGAACTGAACTAAACGTAGTATGTCTCCAACTCCTAGAAATGACTTCATGCCCCATCTCCCTTACTTCCATCTAGTAAGGATCACATAATTCCTTACAAAGTTTTGAGACAGATTCCCCATGCGGGCATTCAGAACATTTAGCACGTTGCTGTAAGCAAGCACATTCTCATTCAAAGCTGCAAGTTACTATGTAGGAACAAGTTTGTATAGGTATTTCAAAGATGCCCAGAACTGAGCTAAACTTGGTATGTGTTCAACTCCTAGAAATAACTTCATGCCCCATCTCCCTTACTTCTAGCTCGTAAGGATCACATAATTCCTAACAAAGTTTTGAGACAGATTCCCAATTCGGGCATTCAGAACATATAGCACGTTGCTGTAAGCAAGCACATTCTCATTCAAAGTTGCAAGTTACTATGTAGGAAGAAGTTTGTACAGGTATTTCAAAGATGCCCAGAACTGAGCTCAACGTTGTATGTCTCCAACTCCTAGAAATGACTTCATGCCCCAAATCCCTTACTTCCAGCTAGTAAGGATCACATAATTCCTAACAAAGTTTTGACACAGATTCCCAATTTGGGCATTCAGAACATATAGCACGTTGGTGTAAGCAAGCACATTCTCATTCAAAGTTGCAACTTACCATGTAGGAAGAAGATAGTATAGGACTTTCAAAGATGCCCAGAACTGAGCTATACTTGGTATGTCTCCAACTCCTCGAAATAACTTCATGCCCCATCTCCCTTACTTCCAGCTAGTAAGGATCAGATAATTCCTAACAAAGCTTTGACACAGATTCCCAATTCGGGCATTCAGAACATATAGCACGTTGCAGTAAGCAAGCACAATCTCATTCAAAGTTGCAAGTTACTATGTAGGAACATTGTTTGTATAGGACTTTCAAAGATGCCCAGAACTGAGCTAAACCTTGTATGTCTCCAACTCCTAGAAATAACTTCATGCCCATCTCCCTTACTTCCAGCTAGTAAGGATCACATAATTCCTAACAATGATTTGACACAGATTCCCAATTCGGGCATTCAGAACATATAGCACGTTGCTGTAAGCAAGCACATTCTCATACAAAGTTGCAAGTTACTATGTAAGAAGAAGTTTGTATAGGTATTTCAAAGATGCCCAGAACTGAGCTAAACTTGGTATGTCTCAAACTCCTAGAAATGACTTCATGCCCCAACTCCCTTACTTCCAGCTAGTAAGGATCACATAATTCCTAATAAGCTTTTGACACAGATTCCCAATTCGGGCATTCAGAACATATAGCACGTTGCTGTAAGCAAGCACATTCTCATTCAAAGTTGCAACTTACCATGTAGGAAGAAGTTTGTATAGGACTTTCAAAGATGCCCAGAACTGAGCTAAACTTGGTATGTCTCCAACTCCTCGAAATAACTTCATGCCCCAACTCCCTTACTTCCAGCTAGTAAGGATCACATAATTCCTAACAATGTTTTGACACAGATTCCCAATTCGGGCATTCAGAACATATAGCACGTTGCTGTAAGCAAGCACATTCTCATTCAAAGAGGCAAGTTACTATGTAGGAACAAGTTTGTATAGGTATTTCAAAGATGCCCAGAACTGAGCTTAACTTGGTATGTCTCCAACCCCTAGAAATAACTTCATGCCCCATCTCCCTTACTTCCAGCTAGTAAGGATCACATAATTCCTAAAAAAGTTTTGACACAGATTCCCAATTCGGGCATTCAGAACATATAGCACGTTGCTGTAAGCAAGCACATTCTCATTCAAAGTTGCAAGTTACTATGTAGGAACAAGTTGTATAGGTATTTCAAAGATGCCCAGAACTGAACTAAACGTTGTATGTCTCCAACTCCTAGAAATGACTTCATGCCCCATCTCCCTTACTTCCATCTAGTAAGGATCACATAATTCCTTACAAAGTTTTGAGACAGATTCCCAATGCGGGCATTACGAACATTTAGCACGTTGCTGTAAGCAAGCACATTCTCATTCAAAGTTGCAAGTTACTATGTAGGAACAAGTTTGTATAGGTATTTCAAAGATGCCCAGAACTGAGCTAAACTTTTTATGTCTCAAACTCCTAGAAATAACTTCATGCCCCATCTCCCTTACTTCCAGCTAGTAAGGATCACATAATTCCTAACAAAGTTTTGACACAGATTCTCAATTCGGGCATTGAGAACATATAGCACGTTGCTGTAAGCAAGCACATTCTCATTCAAAGATGCAAGTTTCTATGTAGGAACGAGTTTGTATAGGTATTTCAAAGATGCCCAGAGCTGAGCTAAACGTTGTATGTCTCCAACTCCTAGATATAACTTCATGTCCCATCTCCCTTACTTCCAGCTAGTAAGGATCACATAATTTCTAACAAATTTTTGATACTGATTCCCAATTCGGGCATTCAGAACATATAGCACGTTGCTGTAAGCAAGCAGATTCTCATTCAAAGTTGCAGGTTATTATGTAGGAACAAGTTTGTATAGGTATTTCAAAGATGCCCAGAACTGAGCTAAACTTGGTATGTGTCCAACTCCTAGAAATAACTTCATGCCCCATCTCCCGTACTTCCATCTATAAAGGATCACATAATTCCTAACAAACTTTTGACACAGATTCCCAATTTGGGCATTCAGAACATATAGCACGTTGCTGTAAGCAAGCACATTCTCATTCAAAGTTGCAAGTTACTATGTAGGAACAAGTTTGTATAGGTATTTCAAAGATGCCCAGAACTGAGCTAAACGTTGTATGTCTCCAACACCTACAAATAACTTCATGCCCCATCTCCCTTACTTCCAGCTAGTAAGGATCACATAATTCCTAACAAAGTTTTGACACAGATTCCCAATTCGGACATTCAGAACATGTAGCACGTTGCTGTAAGCAAGCACTTTCTTAATCAAAGTTGCAATTTACTATGTAGGAACAAGTTTGTATAGGTATTTCAAAGATGCCCAGAACTGAGCTAAACGTTGTATGTCTCCAACTCCTAGAAATAACTTCATGCCCCATCTCCCTTACTTCCATCTAGTAAGGATCACTTAATTCCTAACAAAGTTTTAACACAGATTCCCAATTCGGGCATTCAGAACATATAGCACGTTGCTGTAAGCAAGCACATTCTCATTCAAAGTTGCAAGTTACTATGTAGGAACATGTTTGTATACGTATTTCAAAGATGTCCAGAACTGAGCTAAACTTGGTATGTGTCCAACCTCTAGAAATAACTTCATGCCCCAACTCCCTTACTTCCATCTAGTAAGGATCACATAATTCCTAACAAAGTTTTGACACAGATTCCCAATTCGGGCATTCAGAACATATAGCACGTTGCTGTAAGCAAGCACATTCTCATTCTAAGTTGCACGTTACTATGTAGGAACAAGTTTTTTATAGGTATTTCAAAGATGCCCAGAACTGAGCTAAACGTTGTATGTCTCCAGCTCCTAGAAATAACTTCATGCCCCATCTCTCTTACTTCCATCTAGTAAGGATCACATAATTCCTAACAAAGTTTTTACACAGATTCCCAATTCGGGCATTCAGAACATATAGCACGTTGCTGTAAGCAAGCACATTCTCATTCAAAGTTGCAAGTTACTATGTAGGAACAAGTTTGTATAGGTATTTCAAAGATGCCCAGAACTGAGCTAAACTTGGTATGTGTCCTACCTCTAGAAATAACTTCATGCCCCAACTCCCTTACTTCCAGCTAGTAAGGATCACATAATTCCTAACAAACTTTTGACACAGATTCCCAATTCGGGCATTCAGAACATATAGCACGTTGCTGTAAGCAAGCACATTCTCATTCAAAGTTGCAAGTTACTATGTAGGAACAAGTTTGTATAGGTATTTCAAAGATGCCCAGAACTGAGCTAAACTTGGTATGTCTCCAACTCCTGGAAATGACTTCTTGCTCCAACTCCCTTACTTCCAGCTAGTAAGGATCACATAATTCCTAACAAAGTTTTTACACAGATTCCCAATTCGGGCATTCAGAACATGTAGCACGTTGCTGTAAGCAAGCACATTCTCATTCAAAGATGCAAGTTACTATGTAGGAACAAGTTTGTATAGGTATTTCAAAGATGCCCAGAACTGAGCTAAACTTGGTATGTCTCCAACTCCTAGAAATAACTTCATGCCCCATCTCCCTTACTGCCAGCTAGTAAGGATCACATAATTCCTAACAAAGTTTTGACACAGATTCCCAATTCGGGCATTCAGAACATATAGCACGTTGCTGTAAGCAAGCACATTCTCATTGAAAGTTGCAAGTTACTATGTAGGAACAAGTTTGTATAGGTATTTCAAAGATGCCCAGAACTGTGCTAAACTTGGTATGTGTCCAACTCCTAGAAATAACTTCATGCCCCATCTCCCTTACTTCTAGCTCGTAAGGATCACATAATTCCTAACAAAGTTTTGACACAGATTCCCAATTCGGGCATTCAGAACATATAGCACGTTGCTGGAAGCAAGCACATTCTCATTCAAAGTTGTAAGTTACTATGTAGGAAGAAATTTGTATAGGTATTTCAAAGATGCCCAGAACTGAGCTAAAAGTTGTATGTCTCCAACTCCTAGAAATGACTTCATGCCCCAACTCCCTTACTTCCAGCTAGTAAGGATCACATAATTCCTAACAAAGTTTTGACACAGATTCCCAATTTGGGCATTCAGAACATATAGCACGTTGCTGTAAGCAAGCACATTCTCATTCAAAGTTGCAACTTACCATGTAGGAAGAAGTTTGTATAGGACTTTCAAAGATGCCCAGAACTGAGCTAAACTTGGTATGTCTCCAACTCCTAGAAATAACTTCATGCCCCAACTCCCTTACTTCCAGCTAGTAAGGATCACATAATTCCTAACAAAGTTTTGAAACAGATTCCAAATCGGGCATTCAGAACATATAGCACGTTGCTGTAAGCAAGCACATTCTCATTCAAAGATGCAAGTTACTATGTAGGAACAAGTTTGTATAGGTATTTCAAAGATGCCCAGAACTGAGCTTAACTTGGTATGTCTCCAACTCCCAGACATAACTTCATGACCCATCTCCCTTACATCCAGCTAGTAAGGATCACATAATTCCTAACAATGTTTTGACACAGATTCCCAATTCGGGCATTCGGAACATATAGCACGTTGCTGTAAGCAAGCACATTCTCATTCAAAGTTGCAAGTTACTATGTAGGAACAAGTTTGTATAGGCATTTCAAAGATGCCCAGAACTGAGCTAAACGTTGTATGTCTCCAACTCCTAGAAATAACTTCATGCCCCATCTCCCTTACTTCCAGCTAGTAAGGATCACATAATTCCTAACAAAGATTTGACACATATTCCCAGTTCGGGCATTCAGAACATACAGCACGTTGCTGTAAGCAAGCACATTCTCATTCAAAGTTGCAAGTTACTATGTAGGAACCAGTTTGTATTGGTATTTCAAAGATGCCCAGAACTGAGCTAAACGTTGTATATCTCCAACTCCTAGAAATAACTTCATGCCACATCTCCCTTACTTCCAGCTAGTAAGGATCACATAATTCCTAACAAACTTTTGACACAGATTCCCAATTCGGGCATTCAGAACATATAGCACGTTGCTGTAAGCAAGCACATTCTCATTCAAAGTTGCAAGTTACTATGTAGGAACAAGTTTTTAGAGGTATTTCAAAGATGCCCAGAACTGAGCTAAACTTGGTATGTCTCCAACTCCTAGAAATGACTTCTTGCCCCAACTCCCTTACTTCCAGCTGGTAAGGATCACATAATTCCTAACAAAGTTTTGACACAGATTCCCAATTCGGGCATTCAGAACATGTAGCACGTTGCTGTAAGCAAGCACATTCTCATTCAAAGATGCAAGTTACTATGTAGGAACAAGTTTGTATAGGTATTTCAAAGATGCCCAGAACTGAGCTAAACGTTGTATGTCTCCAACTCCTAGAAATAACTTCATGCCCCATCTCCCTTACTTCCAGCTAGCAAGGATCACATAATTCCTAACAAAGTTTTGACACAGATTCCTAATTCGTGCATTCAGAACATATAGCACGTTGCTGTAAGCAAGCACATTCTCATTCAAAGTTGCAAGTTTCTATGTAGGAACAAGTTTGTTTAGGTATTTCAAAGATGCCCAGAGCTGAGTTAAACGTTGTATGTCTCCAACTCCTAGATATAACTTCATGTCCCATCTCCCTTACTTCCAGCTAGTAAGGATCACATAATTTCCAACAAATTTTTGATACTGATTCCCAATTCGTGCATTCAGAACATATAGCACGTTGCTGTAAGCAAGCATATTCTCATTCAAAGTTGCAGGTTATTATGTAGGAACAAGTTTGTATACGTATTTCAAAGATGTCCAGAACTGAGCTAAACTTGGTATGTGTCCAACCTCTAGAAATAACTTCATGCCCCAACTCCCTTACTTCCATCTAGTAAGGATCACATAATTCCTAACAAAGTTTTGACACAGATTCCCAATTCGGGCATTCAGAACATATAGCACGTTGCTGTAAGCAAGCACATTCTCATTCTAAGTTGCAAGTTACTATGTAGGAACAAGTTTTTTATAGGTATTTCAAAGATGCCCAGAACTGAGCTAAACGTTGTATGTCTCCAGCTCCTAGAAATAACTTCATGCCCCATCTCTCTTACTTCCATCTAGTAAGGATCACATAATTCCTAACAAAGTTTTGACACAGATTCCCAATTCGGGCATTCAGAACATATAGCACGTTGCTGTAAACAAGCACATTCTCATTCAAAGTTGCAAGTTACTATGTAGGAACAAGTTTGTATAGGTATTTCAAAGATGCCCAGAACTGAGCTAAACTTGGTATGTGTCCTACCTCTAGAAATAACTTCATGCCCCAACTCCCTTACTTCCAGCTAGTAAGAATCACATAATTCCTAACAAACTTTTGACACAGATTCCCAATTCGGGCATTCAGAACATATAGCACGTTGCTGTAAGCAAGCACATTCTCATTCAAAGTTGCAAGTTACTATGTAGAAACAAGTTTGTATAGGTATTTCAAAGATGCCCAGAACTGAGCGAAACTTGGTATGTCTCCAACTCCTAGAAATGACTTCTTGCTCCAACTCCCTTACTTCCAGCTAGTAAGGATCACATAATTCCTAACAAAGTTTTTACACAGATTCCCAATTCGGGCATTCAGAACATGTAGCACGTTACTGTAAGCAAGCACATTCTCATTCAAAGATGCAAGTTACTATGTAGGAACAAGTTTGTATAGGTATTTCAAAGATGCCCAGAACTGAGCTAAACTTGGTATGTCTCCAACTCCTAGAAATAACTTCATGCCCCATCTCCCTTACTGCCAGCTAGTAAGGATCACATAATTCCTAACAAAGTTTTGACACAGATTCCCAATTCGGGCATTCAGAACATATAGCACGTTGCTGTAAGCAAGCACATTCTCATTCAAAGTTGCAAGTTACTATGTAGGAAGAAGTTTGTATAGGTATTTCAAAGATGCCCAGAACTGAGCTAAAAGTTGTATGTCTCCAACTCCTAGAAATGACTTCATGCCCCAACTCCCTTACTTCCAGCTAGTAAGGATCACATAATTCCTAACAAAGTTTTGACACAGATTCCCAATTTGGGGATTCAGAACATATAGCACGTTGCTGTAAGCAAGCACATTCTCATTCAAAGTTGCTACTTACCATGTAGGAAGAAGTTTGTATAGGACTTTCAAAGATGCCCAGAACTGAGCTAAACTTGGTATGTCTCCAACTCCTAGAAATAACTTCATGCCCCAACTCCCTTACTTCTAGCTAGTAAGGATCACATAATTCCTAACAAAGTTTTGAAACAGATTCCAAATCGGGCATTCAGAACATATAGCACGTTGCTGTAAGCAAGCACATTCTCATTCAAAGATGCAAGTTACTATGTAGGAACAAGTTTGTATAGGTATTTCAAAGATGCCCAGAACTGAGCTTAACTTGGTATGTCTCCAACTCCTAGACATAACTTCATGCCCCATCTCCCTTACTTCCAGCTAGTAAGGATCACATAATTCCTAACAATGTTTTGACACAGATTTCCAATTCGGGCATTCAGAACATATAGCACGTTGCTGTAAGCAAGCACATTCTCATTCAAAGTTGCAAGTTACTATGTAGGAACAAGTTTGTATAGGCATTTCAAAGATGCCCAGAACTGAGCTAAACGTTGTATGTCTCCAACTCCTAGAAATAACTTCATGCCCCATCTCCCTTACTTCCAGCTAGTAAGGATCACATAATTCCTAACAAAGTTTTGACACAGATTCCCAATTCGGACATTCAGAACATGTAGCACGTTGCTGTAAGCAAGCACTTTCTCAATCAAAGTTGCAAGTTACTATGTAGGAACAAGTTTGTATAGGTATTTCAAAGATGCCCAGAACTGAGCAAAACTTGGTATGTCTCCAACTCCTGGAAATGACTTCTTGCTCCAACTCCCTTACTTCCAGCTAGTAAGGATCACATAATTCCTAACAAAGTTTTTACACAGATTCCCAATTCGGGCATTCAGAACATGTAGCACGTTGCTGTAAGCAAGCACATTCTCATTCAAAGTTGCAAGTTACTATGTAGGAACAAGTTTGTATAGGTATTTCAAAGATTTCCAGAACTGAGCTAAACTTGGTATGTGTCCAACCTCTAGAAATAACTTCATGCCCCATCTCCCTTACTTCCAGCTAGTAAGGATCACATAATTCCTAACAAAATTTTCACACAGATTCCAAATTCGGGCATTCAGAACATATAGCACGTTGTTTTAAGTAAGCACTTTCTCATTCCAAGTAGCAAGTTACTATGTAGGAACAAGTTTGTATAGGTATTTCAAAGATGCCCAGAACTGAGCTAAACTTGGTGTGTCTCCAACTCCTAGAAATAACTTCATGCCCCATCTCCAGTACTTCCAGCTAGTAAGCATCACATAATTCCTAACAAACTTTTGACACAGATTCCCATTTCGGGCATTCAGAACATATAGCACATTGCTTTAAGCAAGCACTTTCTCATTCCAAGTAGCAAGTTACTGTGTAGGAACAAGTTTGTATAGGTGTTTCAAAGATGCCCAGAACTGAGCTAAACTTGGTATGTCTACAACTCCTAGAAATAACTTGAAGCCCCATCTCCCTTACTTCCAGCTAGTAAGGATCACATAAGTCCTAACAAAGTTTAGACACAGATTCCTAATTCTGGCATTCAGAACATATAGCACGTTGCTTTAAGCAAGCACCTTCTCATTCCAAGTAGCAAGTTACTATGTAGGAAAAAGTTTGTATAGGTATTTCAAAGATGCCCAGAACTGAGCTATACTTAGTATGTCCTCAACTCCTAGAAATAACTTGACGCCCCATCTGACTTACCTCCAGCTAGTGAGGACCACATATTTCCTAACAAAGTTTTGACACAGATTCCCAATTCGGGCATTCAGAACATATAGCACGTTGCTGTAAGCAAGCACATTCTCATTCAAAGTTGCAAGTTACTATGTAGGAGCAAGTTTGTATAGGTCTTTCAAAGATCCCAAGAAGTGAGCTAAAATTGGTATGTCTCCAACTCCTAGAAATAACTTCAGGCCCCATCTCCCTCACTTCCAGCTGGTAAGGATCACATAATTCCTAACAAAGTTTTGACACACATTCCCAATTCGGGCATTCAGAACATATAGCACGTTGCTTTAAGCAAACATTTTCTCATTCCAAGTAGAAAGTTACTATGCAGAGACAAGTTTGTATAGCTATTTCAAAGATGCCCAGAACTGAGCTAAACTTGGTATGTCTCCCACTCCTAGAAATAACTTCATGCCCCATCTCCCTTACTTCCAGCTTGTAAGGATCACATAATTCCTAACAAAGTTTTGACACTGATTCCCAATTCTGGCATTCAGAACATATAGCACGTTGCTGAAAGCAAGCACTTTCTCAATCCAAGTAGCAAGTTACTATGTAGGAACAAGTTTGTATAGGTAATTCAAAGATGCCCAGAACTGAGCTAAACTTGGTATGTCTCCAACTCCTCGAAATAACTTCATGACCCTTCTCCCTTACTTCCAGCTAGTAAGGATCACATAATTCCTAACAAAGTTTTGACACACATTCACAATTCGGGCATTCAGAACATATAGCACGTTGCATTAAGCAAGCACATTCTCATTCAAAGTTGCAAGTTACTATGTAGGAACAAGTTTGTATAGGTATTTCAAAGATGCCCAGAACTGAGTTAAACTTGGTATTTCTCCAACTCCTAGAAATAACTTCATGTCCCATCTCCCTTACTTCCAGCTAGTAAGGATCACATAATTCCTAACAAAGTTTTGACACAGATCCCAATTCGGGCATACAGAACATATAGCACGTTGCTTTAAGTAAGCAATTTCACATTCCAAGTAGCAAGTTACTATGTAGGAACACGTTTGTATAGGTATTTCAAAGATGCCCAGAACTGAGCTAAACATGGTATGTCTCCAACTCCTAGAAATAACTTCATGCCCCATCTCCCTTACTTCCGTCTAGTAAGGATCACATTATTCCTAACAATGTTTTGACACAGATTCCCAATTCGGGCATTCAGAACATATAGCACGTTGCTGTAAGCAAACACTGTCTCATTCCAAGTAGCAAGTTACTATGCAGGAACAAGTTTGTACAGGACTTTCAAAGATGCCGAGAATTGAGATAAACTTGGTATGTCTCCAACTCATAGAAATAATTTCATGCCCCATTTCCCTTACTTCCAGCTAGTAAGGATCACATAATTTCTAACAAAGATTTGACGGAGATTCCCAATTCGATCATTCATAACATATAGGACGTTGATTTAAGCAAGCACTTTCTCATTCCAAGATGCAAGTTACAATGTAGAAACAAGTTTGTATAGGTATTTCAAAGATGTCGAGAACTGAGCTAAAGTGGGTATGTCTCCAACTCCTAGAAATAACTTCATGCCCCATCTCCCTTACTCCAGCTTGTAAGGATCACATAATTCTTAACAAAGTTTTGACACAGATTCCCAATTCGGGCATTCAGAACATATAGCACGTTGCTGTAAGCAAGCACATTCTCATTCAAAGTTGCAAGTTACTAGGTAGGAACAAGTTTGTATAGGTATTTCAAAGATGCCCAGAACTGAGCTAAACTTAGTATGTATTCAACTCCTAGAAATAACTTGACGCCCCATCTGACTTACCTCCAGCTAGTGAGGACCACATATTTCCTAACAAAGTTTTGACACAGATTCCCAATTCGGGCATTCAGAACATATAGCACGTTGCTGTAAGCAAGCACATTCTCATTCAAAGTTGCAAGTTACTATGTAGGAGCAAGTTTGTATAGGACTTTCAAAGATCCCCAGAAGTGAGCTAAACTTGGTATGTCTCCAACTCCTCGAAATAACTTCATGACCCTTCTCCCTTACTTCCAGCTAGTAAGGATCACATAATTCCTAACAAACTTTTGACAAAGATTCCCAATTCGGGCATTCAGAACATATAGCACGTTGTTGTAAGCAAGCTCTTTCTCAATCCAAGTAGCAAGTTACTATGTAGTAACAAGTTTGTATAGGTATTTCAAAGATGCCCAGAACTGAGCTAAACTTGGTATGTCTCCAACTCCGAGAAATAACTTCATGCCCCATCTCCATTACTTCCAGCTAGTAAGGATCACATAATTCCTAACAAAGTTTTGACACACATTCACAATTCGGGCATTCAGAACATATAGCACGTTGCTTTAAGCAAGCACATTCTCATTCAAAGTTGCAAGTTACCATGTAGGAACAAGTTTGTATAGGTATTTCAAAGATGCCCAGAACTGAGTTAAACTTGGTATGTCTCCAACTCCGAGAAATAACTTCATGCCCCATCTCCCTTACTTCCAGCTAGTAAGGATCACATAATTCCTAACAAAGTTTTGACACACATTCACAATTCGGGCATTCAGAACATATAGCACGTTGCTGTAAGCAAGCACATTCTCATTCAAAGATGCAAGTTACTATGTAGGAGCAAGTTTGTATAGGACATTCAAAGATCCCCAGAAGTGAGCTAAACTAGGTATGTCTCCAACTCCTAAAAATAACTTCAGGCCCCATCTCCCTCACTTCCAGCTAGTAAGGATCACATAATTCCTAACAAAGTTTTGACACACATTCCCAATTCGGGCATTCAGAACATATAGCACGTTGCTTTAAGCAAACATTTTCTCATTCCAAGTAGAAAGTTACTATGCAGAGACAATTTTGTATAGCTATTTCAAAGATGCCCAGAACTGAGCTAAACTTGGTATGTCTCCCACTCCTAGAAATAACTTCATGCCCCATCTCCCTTACTTCCAGCTTGTAAGGATCACATAATTCCTAACAAAGTTTTGACACTGATTCCCAATTCGGGCATTCGAAAATATAGCACGTTTTTGTAAGCAAGCACTTTCTCAATCCAAGTAGCAAGTTACTATGTAGGAACAAGTTTGTATAGGTATTTCAAAGATGCCCAGAACTGAGCTAAACTTGGTATGTCTCCAACTCCGAGAAATAACTTCATGCCCCATCTCCCTTACTTCCAGCTAGTAAGGATCACATAATTCCTAACAAAGATTTGACACACATTCACAATTCGGGCATTCAGAACATATAGCACGTTGCTTTAAGCAAGCACATTCTCATTCAAAGTTGCAAGTTACTATGTAGGAACAAGTTTGTATAGGTATTTCAAAGATGCCCAGAACTGAGTTAAACTTGGTATGTCTCCAACTCCTAGAAATAACTTCATGTCCCATCTCCCTAACTTCCAGCTAGTAAGGATCACATAATTCCTAACAAAGTTTTGACACAGATTCCCAATTCGGGCATTCAGAACATATAGCACGTTGCTTTAAGTAAGCACTTTCACATTCCAAGTAGCAAGTTACTATGTAGGAACACGTTTGTATAGGTATATCAAAGATGCCCAGAACTGAGCTAAACATGGTATGTCTCCAACTACTAGAAATAACTTCATGCCCCATCTCCCTTACTTCCGTCTAGTAAGGATCACATTATTCCTAACAATGTTTTGACACAGATTCCCAATTCGGGCATTCAGAACATATAGCACGTTGCTGTAAGCAAACACTGTCTCATTCCAAATAGCAAGTTACTATGTAGGAACACGTTTGTACAGGACTTTCAAAGATGCCGAGAATTGAGATAAACTTGGTATGTCTCCAACTCATAGAAATAATTTCATGCCCCATTTCCCTTACTTCCAGCTAGTAAGGATCACATAATTTCTAACAAAGATTTGACGGAGATTCCCAATTCGGTCATTCATAACATATAGGACGTTGCTTTAAGCAAGTACTTTCTCATTCCAAGTTGCAAGTTACAATGTAGAAACAAGTTTGTATAGGTATTTCAAAGATGTCGAGAACTGAGCTAAACTGTGTATGTCTCCAACTCCTAGAAATAACTTCATGCCCCATCTCCCTTACTCCAACTTGTAAGGATCACATAATCCTTAACAAAGTTTTGACACAGATTCCCAATTCGGGCATTCAGAACATATAGCACGTTGCTGTAAGCAAGCACATTCTCATTCAAAGTTGCAAGTTACTAGGTAGGAACAAGTTTGTATAGGTATTTCAAAGATGCCCAGAACTGAGCTAAACTTGCTATGTCTCCAACTCCTAGAAATAACTTCATGCCCCATCTCCAGTACTTCCAGCTAGTAAGTATCACATAATTCCTAACAAAGTTTGACACAGATTCCCATTTCGGGCATTCAGAACATATAGCACGTTGCTGTAAGCAAGCACATTCTCATTCAAAGTTGCAAGTTACTATGTAGGAGCAAGTTTGTATAGGACATTCAAAGATCCCCAGAAGTGAGCTAAACTTGGTATGTCTCCAACTCCTAGAAATAACTTCAGGCCCCATCTCCCTCACTTCCAGCTAGTAAGGATCACATAATTCCTAACAAAGTTTTGACACACATTCCCAATTCGGGCATTCAGAACATATAGCACGTTGCTTTAAGCAAACATTTTCTCATTCCAAGTAGAAAGTTACTATGCAGAGACAAGTTTGTATAGCTATTTCAAAGATGCCCAGAACTGAGCTAAACTTGGTATGTCTCCCACTCCTAGAAATAACTTCATGCCCCATCTCCCTTACTTCCAGCTTGAAAGGATCACATAATTCCTAACAAAGTTTTGACACTGATTCCCAATTCGGGCATTCAGAACATATAGCACGTTGCTGAAAGCAAGCACATTCTCATTCAAAGTTGCAAGTTAGTATGTAGGAACAAGTTTCTATAGGTATTTCAAAGATGCCCAGAACTGAGCTAAACATGGTGTGTCTCCAACTCCTAGAAATAACTTCAGGCCCCATCTCCCTCACTTCCTGCTAGTAAGGATCACATAATTCCTAACAAAGTTTTGACACAGATTCCGAATTCGGGCAATCAGAACATATAGCACGTTGCTTTACGCAGATATTTTCTCATTCCAAGTAGCAAGTTACTATGTAGGAACAAGTTTGTATAGGTATTTCAAAGAAGCCCAGAACTGAGCTAAACTTGTGATGTCTCCAAATCCTAGAAATAACTTCATGCCCCATCTCCGTTACTTCCAGCTAGTAAGGATCACATAATTCCAAACAAAGTTTTGACACAGATTCCCAATTCGGGCATTCAGAACATATAGCACGTTGCTTTAAGCAATCACTTTCTCATTCCAAGTAGCAAGTTACTATGTAGGAACAAGTTTGTATAGGTATTTCAAAGATGCCCAGAACTGAGCTAAACTTGGTGTGTCTCCAAATCATAGAAATAACTTCATGCCCCATCTCCCTTACTTCCAGCTAGTAAGGATCACATGATTCCTAACAAAGTTTTGACACAGATTCCCCATTTGGGCATTCAGATCATAGAGCACGTTACTTTAAGCAAGCACTTTCTCATTCCAAATAGCAAGTTACTATGTAGGAGCAAGATTGTATAGGACTTTCAAAGATGCCCAGAACTGATCTAAACTTGCTATGTCTCCAACTCCTAGAAATAACTTCATGCCCCATCTCTCTTACTTCCAGCTAGTAAGGATCACTATAATTCCTAACAAAGTTTTGACACAGATTCCCAATTCGGGCATTCAGAACATATCGCACGTTGCTGTAAGCAAGCACATTCTCATTCAAAGTTGCAAGTTACTATGTAGGAACAAGTTTGTATAGGTTTTTCAAAGATGCCCAGAACTGAGCTAAAGTGGGTATGTCTCCAACTTCTAGAAAAAACTTCATGCCCCATCTGTCTTACTTCCAGCTAGTAAGGATCACATAATTTCTAACAAAGTTTTGACACAGATTCCCAATTCGGGCATTCAGAACATATAGCTCGTTGCTGTAAGCAAGCACATTCTCATTCAAAGTTGCAAGTTAGTATGTAGGAACAAGTTTCTATAGGTATTTCAAAGATGCCCAGAACTGAGCTAAACTTGGTGTGTCTCCATCTCCTAGAAATAACTTCAGGCCCCATCTCCCTCACTTCCAGCTAGTAAGGATCACATAATTCCTAACAAAGTTTTGACACAGATTCCGAATTCGGGCATTCACAACATATACCACGTTGCTTTAAGCAGATATTTTCTCATTCCAAGTAGCAAGTTACTATGTAGGAACAAGTTTGTATAGGTATTTCCAAGAAGCCCAGAACTGAGCTAAACGTTGTATGTCTCCAACTCCTTGAAATAACTTCATGCCCCATCTCCGTTACTTCCAGCTAGTAAGGATCACATAATTCCAAACAAAGTTTTGACACAGATTCCCAATTCGGGCATTCAGAACATATAGCACGTTGCTTTAAGCAAGCAATTTCTCATTCCAAGTAGCAAGTTACTATGTAGGAGCAAGTTTGTATAGGTATTTCAAAGATGCCCAGAACTGAGCTAAACTTGGTGTGTCTCCAAATCCTAGAAATAACTTCATGCCCCATCTCCCTTACTTCTAGCTAGTAAGGATCACATAATTCCTAATAAAGTTTTGACATAGATTCCCAATTCGGGCATTCAGAACATATAGCACGTTGCTGTAAGCAAACACTGTCTCATTCCAAGTAGCAAGTTACTATGTAGGAACAAGTTTGTATAGGTATTTCAAAGATGCCCAGAACTGAGCTAAACTTGGTATGTCTCCAACTCGTAGAAATAACTTCATGCCACATCTCCCTAACTTCCAGCTAGTAAGGATCACATAATTCCTAACAAAGTTTTGACACAGATTCCCAATTTGGGCATTCAGATCATAGAGCACGTTACTTTAAGCAAGCACTTTCTCATTCCAAGTAGGAAGTTACTATGTAGGAACAAGTTTGTATAGGTATTTCAAAGATGGCCAGAACTGAGCTAAACTTGGTATGTCTCCAACTCCGAGAAATAACTTCATGCCCCATCTCCCTTACTTCCAGCTAGTAATGATCACATAATTCCTAACAAAGTTTTGACACAGATTTCCAATTCGGACATTCAGAACATATGTCACGTTGCTTTAAGCAAGCACTTTCTCATTCCAAGTAGCAAGTTACTATGAAGGAACAAGTTTGTATAGGTATTTCAAAGATGCCCAGAATTGAGCTAAAGTGGGTATGTCTCCAACTCCTAGAAATATCTTCATGACACATCTCCCTTACTTCCAGCTAGAAAGGATCACATAATTCCCAACAAAGTTTTGACACAGATTCCCAATTCGGGCATTCAGAACATATAGCACGTTGCTGTAAGCAAGCACATTCTCATTCAAAGTTGCAAGTTACTATGTAGGTACAAGTTTGTATAGGTATTTCAAAGATGCACAGAACTGAGCTAAACTTGGTATGTCTCCCACTCCTAGAAATAACTTCATGCTCCTTCTCCCTTACTTCCAGCTAGTAAGGATCACATAATTCCTAACAAAGTTTTGACACAGATTCCTAATTCGGTCATTCAGAACATACAGCATGTTGCTTTAAGCAAGCACTTTCTCATTGCAACTCGCAGGTTACTATCTTGGAACAAGTTTGTATAGGACTTTCAAAAATGCCCAGAACTGAGCTAAAGTGGGTATGTCTCCAACTCCTAGAAATATCTTCATGCCCCATCTACCTTACTTCCAGCTAGTAAGGATCACATAATTTCTAACAAAGATTTGACACAGATTCCCAATTTGGGCATTCAGAAAATATAGCACGTGGATTTAAGCAAGCACTTTCTCATTCCAAGTAGCAAGTTACTATGTAGGAACAAGATTGTATAGACTTTCAAAGATGCCCAGAACTGAGCTAAAAGTTGTATGTCTCCAACTCCTAGAATTAACTTCATGCCCCATCTGCCTTACTTCCAGCTAGTAAGGATCAGATAATTTCTAACAAAGTTTTGACACAGATTCCCAATTCGGGCATTCAGAACATATAGCACGTTGCTGTAAGCAAGCACATTCTCAATCAAAGTTGCAAGTTACTATGTAGGAACAAGTTTCTATCGGTATTTCAAAGATGCCCAGAACTGAGCTATAGTTGGTATGTCTCCAACTCCTAGAAATAACTTCATGCCCCATCTCCCTTACTTCCAGCTAGCAAGGATCACATAATTCCTAACAAAGTTTTGACACAGATTCCCAATTCGGGCATTCAGATAATATAGCACGTTGCTTTAAGCAAGCACTTTCTCATTCCAAGTAGCAAGTTACTATGTAGGAACTAGTTTGTACAGGTATTTCAAAGATGCCCAGAACTGAGATAAACTTGGTATGTATCCAACTCCTAGAAATAACTTCATGCCCCATCTCCCATACTTCTAGCTCGTAAGGATCACATAATTCCTAACAAATATTTGACACAGATTCCCAATTCGGGCATTCAGAACATATAGCACGTTGCTGTAAGCAAGCACATTTTCATTCAAAGATGCAAGTTACTATGTAGGAGCAAGTTTGTATAGGACTTTCAAAAATGCCCAGAATTGAGCTAAACTTGGTAGGTCTCTAACTCCTATAAATAACTTCATGCCCCATTTCCCTTACTTACAGCTAGTAAGGATCACATAATTCCTAACAAAGATTTGACACAGATTCCCAATTCGGGCATTCAGAACATATAGGACGTTGCATTAAGCAAGCACTTTCTCATTCAAAGTTGCAAGTTACTATTTAGGAACAAGTTTGTATAGGTATTTCAAAGATGCCCAGAACTGAGCTAAAGTGGGTATGTCTCCAAATCCTAGAAATAACTTCAAGCCCCATCTGCCTTACTTCCAGCTAGTAAGGATCACATAATTTCTAACAAAGTTTTGACAGAGATTCCCAATTCGGGCATTCAGAACATATAGCACGTTGCTGTAAGCAAGCACATTCTCATTCAAAGTAGCAAGTTACTATGTAGGAACAAGTTTCTATAGGTATTTCAAAGATGCCCAGAACTGAGCTAAACTTGGTGTGTGTCCAACTCCTAGAAATAACTTCAGGCCCCATCTCCCTCACTTCCAGCTAGTAAGGATTACATAATTCCTAACAAAGTTTTGACACAGATTCCTAATTCGGGCATTCAGAACATATAGCACGTTGCTTTAAGCAGACATTTTCTCATTCCAAGTAGCAAGTTACTATGTAGGAACAAGTTTGTATAGTTATTTCAAAGAAGCCCAGAACTGAGCTAAACTTGTGATGTCTCCAAATCCTAGAAATAACTTCATGACCCATCTCCGTTACTTCCAGCTAGTAACGATCACATAATTCCAAACAAAGTTTTGACACAGATTCCCAATTCGGGCATTCAGAACATATAGCACGTTGCTTTATGCGAGCACTTTCTCATTCCAAGTAGCAAGTTACTATGTAGGAACAAGTTTGTATAGGTATTTCAAAGATGCCCAGAACTGAGCTACATTTAGTGTGTCTCCAACTCCTAGAAATAACTTCATGCCCCATCTCCCTTACTTCCAGCTAGTAAGGATCACATAATTCCTAAGAAAGTTTTGACACAGATTCCCAATTTGGGCATTCAGATCATAGAGCACGTTACTTTAAGCAAGCACTTCCTCATACCAAGTAGGAAGTTACTATGTAGGAACAAGTTTGTATAGGTGTTTCAAAGATGCCCAGAACTGAGCTAAACTTTGTATGTCTCCAACTCCGAGAAATAACTTCATGCCCCATCTCCCTTACTTCCAGCTAGTAAGGATCACATAATTCCTAACAAAGTTTTGACACAGATTTCCAATTCGGGCATTCAGAACATATAGCACGTTGCTTTAAGCAAGCACTTTCTCATTCCAAGTAGCAAGTTACTATGTAGGAACAAGTTTGTATAGGTATTTCAAAGATGCCCAGAATTGAGCTAAAGTGGGTATGTCTCCAACTCCTAGAAATATCTTCATGACTCATCTCCCTTACTTCCAGCTCGTAAGGATCACATAATTCCTAACAAAGTTTTGACACAGATTCCCAATGGGGCATTCAGAACATACAGCACGTTGCTGTAAGCAAGCACATTCTCATTCGAAGTTGCAATTTACTATGTAGGAACAAGTTTGTATAGGTATTTCAAAGATGCACAGAACTGAGCTAAACTTGGTATGTCTCCCACTTCTAGAAATAACATCATGCCCCATTTCCCTCACTTCCAGCTAGTAAGGATCACATAATTCCTAACAAAGTTTTGACACAGATTCCTAATTCGGGCATTCAGAACATACAGTATGTTGCTTTAAGCAAGCATTTTCTCATTACAACTCGCAGGTTACTATCTTGGAACAAGTTTGTATAGGACTTTCAAAGATGCCCAGAACTGAGCTAAAGTGGGTATGTCTCCAACTCCTAGAAATATCTGCATGTCCCATATCCCTTACTTCCAGCTAGTAAGGATCACATAATTTCTAACAAAGTTTTGACACAGATTCCCAATTCGGGCATTCAGAACATTTAGCATGTAGCTTTAAGCAAGCACTTTCTCATTCCAAGTAGCAAGTTACTATGTAGGAACAAGATTGTATAGGACTTTCAAAGATTCCCAGAACTGAGCTAAACTTGGTATGTCTCCAACTCCTAGAAATAACTTCATGCTCCATCTCACTTACTTCCAGCTAGTAAGGATCACATAATTCCTAACAAAGTTTTGACACAGATTCCAAATTCGGGCATTCAGAACATATAGCACGTTGCTGTAAGCAAGCACATTCTCATTCAAAGATGCAAGTTACTATGTAGGAACAAGTTTGTATAGGTATTTCAAAGATGCCCAGATCTGAGCTAAAGTGGGTGTGTCTCCAACTCCCAGAAATAACTTCATGCCCCATCTCCCTTACTTCCAGCTAGTAAGGATCACATAATTTCTAACAAAGTTTTGACACCGATCCCAATTCGGGCATTCAGAACATTTAGCACGTTGCTTTAAGCAAGCACTTTCTCATTCCAAGTAGCAAGTTACTATGTAGGAACAAGATTGTATACGACTTTCAAAGATGCCCAAATCTGAGCTAAACTTGGTATGTCTCCAACTCCTAGAAATAACTTCATGCCCCATCTGTCTTACTTCCTGCTAGTAAGGATCACGTAATATCTAACAAAGTTTGACACAGATTCCCAATTCGGGCATTCAGAACATATAGCACGTTGCTGTAAGCAAGCACATTCTCATTCAAAGTTGCAAGTTACTATGTAGAAACAAGTTTGTATAGGTATTTCAAAGATGCCCAGAATGAGCTAAATTGGTATGTCTCCAACTCATAGAAATAACTTCATGCCCTATCTCCCTTACTTCCATCTAGTAAGTATCACATAATTCCTAACAAAGTTTTGACACAGATTCCCAATTCGGGCATTCAGAACATACAGCACGTTGCTTTAAACAAGCACTTTCTCATTCCAAGGAGCAAGTCACTATGAAGGAACAAGTTTGTATAGGTATTTCAAAGATGCCCAGAACTGATCTAAACTTGGTGTGTCTCCAACTCCTAGAAATAACTTCATGCCACATCTCCCTCACTACCAGCTAGTAAGGATCACATAATTCCTAACAAAGATTAGACGGAGATTCCCAATTCGGGCATTCAGAACATATCGCACGTTGCTTTAAGCAAACACTTTCTCATTCCAAGTAGCAAGTTACTATGTAGGAACAAGTTTGCATAGCTATTTCAAAGATGCCCAGAACTGAGGTAAACTTGGTGTGTCTCCAACTCCTAGAAATAACTTCATGACCCATCTCCCTTACTTCCAGCTAGTAAGGATCACATAATTCCTAACAAAGTTTTGACACAGATTCCCAATTCGGGCATTCAGAACATGTCGCACGTTGCTTTAAGCAAGCACTTTCTCATTACAAGTAGCAAGTTACTATGTAGGAACAAGTTTGTATAGGTATTTAGAAGATGCCAAGAACTGAGCTAAAGTGGGTATGTCTCCACCTCCTAGAAATAACTTCCTGCCCCATCTCCCTTACTTCCAGCTAGTAAGGATCACATAATTCCTAACAAAGTTTTGACACAGATTCCCAATTCGGGCATTCAGAACATATTGCACGTTGCTTTCAACAAGCACTTTCTCATTCCAAGGAGCTAGTCACTAGGTAGGAACAAGTTTGTATAGGTATTTCAACGAAGCCCGGATCTGAGCTAAACTTGGTATGTCTCCAACTCCTAGAAAGAACTTCATGCCCCATCTCACTTACTTCCAGCTAGTAAGGATCACATAATTCCCAACAAAGTTTTGACACAGATTCCGAATTCGGGCATTCAGAACATATAGCACGTTGCTTTCAGCAAACATTTTCTCATTCCAAGCAGCAAGTTACTATGTAGGAACAAGTTTGTATAGCTATTTTAAAGATGCCCAGAACTGAAATAAATTTTGTATGTCTCCAAATCCTAGAAATAACCTCATGCCACATCTCTCTTACTTCCAGCTAGTAAGGATCACATAATTCCAAACAAAGTTTTGACACAGATTCCCAATTCGGGCATTCAGATCATAGAGCACGTTACTTTAAGCAAGCACTTTCTCATTCCAAGTAGGAAGTTACTATGTAGGAACAAGTTTGTATAGGTATTTCAAAGATGCCCAGAACTGAGCTAAACTTGGTATGTTTCCAACTCCGAGAAATAACTTCATGCCCCATCTCCCTTACTTCCAGCTAGTAAGGATCACATAATTTCTAACCAAGTTTTGACACCGATCCCAATTCGGGCATTCAGAACATTTAGCACGTTGCTTAAAGCAAGCACTTTCTCATTCCAAGTAGCAAGTTACTATGTAGGAACAAGATTGTATACGACTTTCAAAGATGCCCAAAACTGAGCTAAACTTGGTATGTCTCCAACTCCTAGAAATAACTTCATGCCCCATCTGCCTTACTTCCTGCTAGTAAGGATCACGTAATATCTAACAAAGTTTGACACAGATTCCCAATTCGGGCATTCAGAACATATAGCACGTTGCTGTAAGCAAGCACATTCTCATTCAAAGATGCAAGTTACTATGTAGAAACAAGTTTGTATAGGTATTTCAAAGATGCCCAGAATGAGCTAAATTGGTATGTCTCCAACTCCTAGAAATAACTTCATGCCCCATCTGCCTTACTTCCATCTAGTAAGGATCACATAATACCTAACAAAGTTTTGACACAGATTCCCAATTCGGGCATTGAGAACATACAGCACGTTGCTTTAAACAAGCACTTTCTCATTCCAAGGAGCAAGTCACTATGAAGGAACAAGTTTGTATAGGTATTTCAAAGATGCCCAGAACTGAGCTAAACTTGGTGTGTCTCCAACTCCTAGAAATAACTTCATGCCCCATCTCCCTCACTTCCAGCTAGTAAGGATCATATAATTCCTAACAAAGATTTGACGGAGATTCCCAATTCGGGCATTCAGAACATATCGCACGTTGCTTTAAACAAACACTTTCTCATTCCAAGTAGCAAGTTACTATGTAGGAACAAGTTTGCATAGCTATTTCAAAGATGCCCAGAACTGAGGTAAACTTGGTGTGTCTCCAACTCCAAGAAATAACTTCATGACCCATCTCCCTTACTTCCAGCTAGTAAGGATCACATAAATCCTAACAAAATTTTGACACAGATTCCCAATTCGGGCATTCAGAACATGTCGCACGTTGCTTTAAGCAAGCACTTTCTCATTAAAAGTAGCAAGTTACTATGTAGGAACAAGTTTGTATAGGTATTTAAAAGATGCCAAGAACTGAGCTAAAGTGGGTATGTCTCCAACTCCTAGAAATAACTTCCTGCCCCATCTCCCTTTCTTCCAGCTAGTAAGGATCACATAATTCCTAACAAAGTTTTGACACAGATTCCCAATTCGGGCATTGAGAACATATAGCACATTGCTTTAGGCAAGCACTTTCTCATTCCAGGGAGCACGTTACTATGTAGGAACAAGTTTGCATAGGTATTTCAAAGAAGCCCATAACTGAGCTAAAGTTGGTATGTATCCAACTCCTAGAAGTAACTTCAGGCCCCATCTCCCTCACTTCCAGCTAGTAAGGATCACATAATTCCTAACCAAGTTTTGACACAGATTCCCAATTCGGGCATTCAGAACATATAGCACGTTGCTTTAAGCAAACATTTTCTCATTCCAAGTAGGAAGTTACTATGTAGGAACAAGTTTGTATAGGTATTTCAAAGATGCCCAGAACTGAGCTAAACTTGGTATGTTTTCAACTCCGAGAAATAACTTCATGCCCCATCTCCCTTACTTCCAGCTAGTAAGGATCACATAATTTCTAACAAAGTTTTGACACAGATTCCCAATTCGGGCATTCAGAACATTTAGCACGTTGCTTTAAGCAAGCACTTCCTCATTCCAAGTAGCAAGTTACTATGTAGGAACAAGAATGTATACGACTTTCAAAGATGCCCAAAACTGAGCAAAACTTGGTATGTCTCAAACTCCTAGAAATAACTTCATGCCCCATCTGCCTTACTTCCTGCTAGTAAGGATCACGTAATATCTAACAAAGTTTGACACAGATTCCCAATTCGGGCATTCAGAACATATAGCACGTTGCTGTAAGCAAGCACATTCTCATTCAAAGATGCAAGTTACTATGTAGAAACAAGCTTGTATAGGTATTTCAAAGATGCCCAGAATGAGCTAAATTGGTGTGTCTCCAACTCCTAGAAATAACTTCATGCCCCATCTCCCTTACTTCCATCTAGTAAGGATCACATAATTCCTAACAAAGTCTTGACACAGATTCCCAATTCGGGCATTGAGAACATACAGCACGTTGCTTTAAACAAGCACTTTCTCATTCCAAGGAGCAAGTCACTATGAAGGAACAAGTTTGTATAGGTATTTCAAAGATGCCCAGAACTGAGCTAAACTTGGTGTGTCTCCAACTCCTAGAAATAACTTCATGCCCCATCTCCCTCACTTCCAGCTAGTAAGGATCACATAATTCCTAACAAAGATTTGACGGAGATTCCCAATTCGGGCATTCAGAACATATCGCACGTTGCTTTAAGCAAACACTTTCTCATTCCAAGTAGCAAGTTACTATGTAGGAACAAGTTTGCAAAGCTATTTCAAAGATGCCCAGAACTGAGGTAAACTTGGTGTGTCTCCAACTCCTAGAAATAACTTCATGACCCATCTCCCTTACTTCCAGCTAGTAAGGATCACATAATTCCTAACAAAGTTTTGACACAGATTCCCAATTCGGGCATTCAGAACATGTCGCACGTTGCATTAAGCAAGCACTTTCTCATTACAAGTAGCAAGTTACTATGTAGGAACAAGTTTGTATAGGTATTTAAAAATTGCCAAGAACTGAGCTAAAGTGGGTATGTCTCCAACTCCTAGAAATAACTTCCTGCCCCATCTCCCTTACTTCCAGCTAGTAAGGATCACATAATTCCTAACAAAGTTTTGACACAGATTCCCAATTCGGGCATTGAGAACATATAGCACATTGCTTTAGGCAAGCACTTTCTCATTCCAAGGAGCACGTTACTATGTAGGAACAAGTTTGCATAGGTATTTCAGAGAAGCCCATAACTGAGCTAAACTTGGTATGTATCCAACTCCTAGAAGTAACTTCAGGCCCCATCTCCCTCACTTCCAGCTAGTAAGGATCACATAATTCCTAACAAAGATTTTACACAGATTCCCAATTCGGGCATTCAGAACATATAGCACGTTGCTTTAAGCAAGCACTTTCTCATTCCAAGTAGCAAGTTACTATGTAGGAACAAGTTTGTATAGGTATTTCAAAGATGCCCAGAACTGAACTAAACTTGGTGTGTCTCCAACTCCTAGAAATAACTTCATGCCCCATCTCCCTTACTTCCAGCTAGTAAGGATGACATAATTCCTAAAATAGTTTTGACATAGATTCCCAATTCGGGCATTCAGAACATATAGCACGTTGCATTAAGCAAGCACTTTCTCATTCAAAGTTGCAAGTTACTATTTAGGAACAAGTTTGTATAGGTATTTCAAAGATGCCCAGAACTGAGCTAAAGTGGGTATGTCTCCAACTCCTAGAAATAACTTCAAGCCCCATCTGCCTTACTTCCAGCTAGTAAGGATCACATAATTTCTAACAAAGTTTTGACAGAGATTCCCAATTCGGGCATTCAGAACATATAGCACGTTGCTGTAAGCAAGCACATTCTCATTCAAAGTAGCAAGTTACTATGTAGGAACAAGTTTCTATAGGTATTTCAAAGATGCCCAGAACTGAGCTAAACTTGGTGTGTGTCCAACTCCTAGAAATAACTTCAGGCCCCATCTCCCTCACTTCCAGCTAGTAAGGATTACATAATTCCTAACAAAGTTTTGACACAGATTCCGAATTCGGGCATTCAGAACATATAGCACGTTGCTTTAAGCAGACATTTTCTCATTCCAAGTAGCAAGTTACTATGTAGGAACAAGTTTGTATAGTTATTTCAAAGAAGCCCAGAACTGAGCTAAACTTGTGATGTCTCCAAATCCTAGAAATAACTTCATGACCCATCTCCGTTACTTCCAGCTAGTAACGATCACATAATTCCAAACAAAGTTTTGACACAGATTCCCAATTCGGGCATTCAGAACATATAGCACGTTGCTTTATGCGAGCACTTTCTCATTCCAAGTAGCAAGTTACTATGTAGGAACAAGTTTGTATAGGTATTTCAAAGATGCCCAGAACTGAGCTACATTTAGTGTGTCTCCAACTCCTAGAAATAACTTCATGCCCCATCTCCCTTACTTCCAGCTAGTAAGGATCACATAATTCCTAAGAAAGTTTTGACACAGATTCCCAATTTGGGCATTCAGATCATAGAGCACGTTACTTTAAGCAAGCACTTCCTCATACCAAGTAGGAAGTTACTATGTAGGAACAAGTTTGTATAGGTGTTTCAAAGATGCCCAGAACTGAGCTAAACTTTGTATGTCTCCAACTCCGAGAAATAACTTCATGCCCCATCTCCCTTACTTCCAGCTAGTAAGGATCACATAATTCCTAACAAAGTTTTGACACAGATTTCCAATTCGGGCATTCAGAACATATAGCACGTTGCTTTAAGCAAGCACTTTCTCATTCCAAGTAGCAAGTTACTATATAGGAACAAGTTTGTATAGGTATTTCAAAGATGCCCAGAATTGAGCTAAAGTGGGTATGTCTCCAACTCCTAGAAATATCTTCATGACTCATCTCCCTTACTTCCAGCTCGTAAGGATCACATAATTCCTAACAAAGTTTTGACACAGATTCCCAATGGGGCATTCAGAACATACAGCACGTTGCTGTAAGCAAGCACATTCTCATTCGAAGTTGCAATTTACTATGTAGGAACAAGTTTGTATAGGTATTTCAAAGATGCACAGAACTGAGCTAAACTTGGTATGTCTCCCACTTCTAGAAATAACATCATGCCCCATTTCCCTCACTTCCAGCTAGTAAGGATCACATAATTCCTAACAAAGTTTTGACACAGATTCCTAATTCGGGCATTCAGAACATACAGTATGTTGCTTTAAGCAAGCATTTTCTCATTACAACTCGCAGGTTACTATCTTGGAACAAGTTTGTATAGGACTTTCAAAGATGCCCAGAACTGAGCTAAAGTGGGTATGTCTCCAACTCCTAGAAATATCTGCATGTCCCATATCCCTTACTTCCAGCTAGTAAGGATCACATAATTTCTAACAAAGTTTTGACACAGATTCCCAATTCGGGCATTCAGAACATTTAGCATGTAGCTTTAAGCAAGCACTTTCTCATTCCAAGTAGCAAGTTACTATGTAGGAACAAGATTGTATAGGACTTTCAAAGATTCCCAGAACTGAGCTAAACTTGGTATGTCTCCAACTCCTAGAAATAACTTCATGCTCCATCTCACTTACTTCCAGCTAGTAAGGATCACATAATTCCTAACAAAGTTTTGACACAGATTCCAAATTCGGGCATTCAGAACATATAGCACGTTGCTGTAAGCAAGCACATTCTCATTCAAAGATGCAAGTTACTATGTAGGAACAAGTTTGTATAGGTATTTCAAAGATGCCCAGATCTGAGCTAAAGTGGGTGTGTCTCCAACTCCCAGAAATAACTTCATGCCCCATCTCCCTTACTTCCAGCTAGTAAGGATCACATAATTTCTAACAAAGTTTTGACACCGATCCCAATTCGGGCATTCAGAACATTTAGCACGTTGCTTTAAGCAAGCACTTTCTCATTCCAAGTAGCAAGTTACTATGTAGGAACAAGATTGTATACGACTTTCAAAGATGCCCAAATCTGAGCTAAACTTGGTATGTCTCCAACTCCTAGAAATAACTTCATGCCCCATCTGTCTTACTTCCTGCTAGTAAGGATCACGTAATATCTAACAAAGTTTGACACAGATTCCCAATTCGGGCATTCAGAACATATAGCACGTTGCTGTAAGCAAGCACATTCTCATTCAAAGATGCAAGTTACTATGTAGAAACAAGTTTGTATAGGTATTTCAAAGATGCCCAGAATGAGCTAAATTGGTATGTCTCCAACTCATAGAAATAACTTCATGCCCTATCTCCCTTACTTCCATCTAGTAAGTATCACATAATTCCTAACAAAGTTTTGACACAGATTCCCAATTCGGGCATTCAGAACATACAGCACGTTGCTTTAAACAAGCACTTTCTCATTCCAAGGAGCAAGTCACTATGAAGGAACAAGTTTGTATAGGTATTTCAAAGATGCCCAGAACTGATCTAAACTTGGTGTGTCTCCAACTCCTAGAAATAACTTCATGCCACATCTCCCTCACTACCAGCTAGTAAGGATCACATAATTCCTAACAAAGATTAGACGGAGATTCCCAATTCGGGCATTCAGAACATATCGCACGTTGCTTTAAGCAAACACTTTCTCATTCCAAGTAGCAAGTTACTATGTAGGAACAAGTTTGCATAGCTATTTCAAAGATGCCCAGAACTGAGGTAAACTTGGTGTGTCTCCAACTCCTAGAAATAACTTCATGACCCATCTCCCTTACTTCCAGCTAGTAAGGATCACATAATTCCTAACAAAGTTTTGACACAGATTCCCAATTCGGGCATTCAGAACATGTCGCACGTTGCTTTAAGAAAGCACTTTCTCATTACAAGTAGCAAGTTACTATGTAGGAACAAGTTTGTATAGGTATTTAGAAGATGCCAAGAACTGAGCTAAAGTGGGTATGTCTCCACTTCCTAGAAATAACTTCCTGCCCCATCTCCCTTACTTCCAGCTAGTAAGGATCACATAATTCCTAACAAAGTTTTGACACAGATTCCCAATTCGGGCATTCAGAACATATTGCACGTTGCTTTCAACAAGCACTTTCTCATTCCAAGGAGCTAGTCACTAGGTAGGAACAAGTTTGTATAGGTATTTCAACGAAGCCCGGATCTGAGCTAAACTTGGTATGTCTCCAACTCCTAGAAAGAACTTCATGCCCCATCTCACTTACTTCCAGCTAGTAAGGATCACATAATTCCCAACAAAGTTTTGACACAGATTCCGAATTCGGGCATTCAGAACATATAGCACGTTGCTTTCAGCAAACATTTTCTCATTCCAAGCAGCAAGTTACTATGTAGGAACAAGTTTGTATAGCTATTTTAAAGATGCCCAGAACTGAAATAAACTTTGTATGTCTCCAAATCCTAGAAATAACTTCATGCCCCATCTCTCTTACTTCCAGCTAGTAAGGATCACATAATTCCAAACAAAGTTTTGACACAGATTCCCAATTCGGGCATTCAGATCATAGAGCACGTTACTTTAAGCAAGCACTTTCTCATTCCAAGTAGGAAGTTACTATGTAGGAACAAGTTTGTATAGGTATTTCAAAGATGCCCAGAACTGAGCTAAACTTGGTATGTTTCCAACTCCGAGAAATAACTTCATGCCCCATCTCCCTTACTTCCAGCTAGTAAGGATCACATAATTTCTAACAAAGTTTTGACACCGATCCCAATTCGGGCATTCAGAACATTTAGCACGTTGCTTAAAGCAAGCACTTTCTCATTCCAAGTAGCAAGTTACTATGTAGGAACAAGATTGTATACGACTTTCAAAGATGCCCAAAACTGAGCTAAACTTGGTATGTCTCAAACTCCTAGAAATAACTTCATGCCCCATCTGCCTTACTTCCTGCTAGTAAGGATCACGTAATATCTAACAAAGTTTGACACAGATTCCCAATTCGGGCATTCAGAAAATATAGCACGTTGCTGTAAGCAAGCACATTCTCATTCAAAGATGCAAGTTACTATGTAGAAACAAGCTTGTATAGGTATTTCAAAGATGCCCAGAATGAGCTAAATTGGTGTGTCTCCAACTCCTAGAAATAACTTCATGCCCCATCTCCCTTACTTCCATCTAGTAAGGATCACATAATTCCTAACAAAGTCTTGACACAGATTCCCAATTCGGGCATTGAGAACATACAGCACGTTGCTTTAAACAAGCACTTTCTCATTCCAAGGAGCAAGTCACTATGAAGGAACAAGTTTGTATAGGTATTTCAAAGATGCCCAGAACTGAGCTAAACTTGGTGTGTCTCCAACTCCTAGAAATAACTTCATGCCCCATCTCCCTCACTTCCAGCTAGTAAGGATCACAAAATTCCTAACAAAGATTTGACGGAGATTCCCAATTCGGGCATTCAGAACATATCGCACGTTGCTTTAAGCAAACACTTTCTCATTCCAAGTAGCAAGTTACTATGTAGGAACAAGTTTGCAAAGCTATTTCAAAGATGCCCAGAACTGAGGTAAACTTGGTGTGTCTCCAACTCCTAGAAATAACTTCATGACCCATCTCCCTTACTTCCAGCTAGTAAGGATCACATAATTCCTAACAATGTTTTGACACAGATTCCCAATTCGGGCATTCAGAACATGTCGCACGTTGCATTAAGCAAGCACTTTCTCATTACAAGTAGCAAGTTACTATGTAGGAACAAGTTTGTATAGGTATTTAAAAATTGCCAAGAACTGAGCTAAAGTGGGTATGTCTCCAACTCCTAGAAATAACTTCCTGCCCCATCTCCCTTACTTCCAGCTAGTAAGGATCACATAATTCCTAACAAAGTTTTGACACAGATTCCCAATTCGGGCATTGAGAACATATAGCACATTGCTTTAGGCAAGCACTTTCTCATTCCAAGGAGCACGTTACTATGTAGGAACAAGTTTGCATAGGTATTTCAGAGAAGCCCATAACTGAGCTAAACTTGGTATGTATCCAACTCCTAGAAGTAACTTCAGGCCCCATCTCCCTCACTTCCAGCTAGTAAGGATCACATAATTCCTAACAAAGATTTTACACAGATTCCCAATTCGGGCATTCAGAACATATAGCACGTTGCTTTAAGCAAGCACTTTCTCATTCCAAGTAGCAAGTTACTATGTAGGAACAAGTTTGTATAGGTATTTCAAAGATGCCCAGAACTGAACTAAACTTGGTGTGTCTCCAACTCCTAGAAATAACTTCATGCCCCATCTCCCTTACTTCCAGCTAGTAAGGATGACATAATTCCTAAAATAGTTTTGACATAGATTCCCAATTCGGGCATTCAGAACATATAGCACGTTGCTGTAAGCAAACACTGTCTCATTCCAAGTAGCAAGTTACGATGTAGGAACAAGTTTGTATAGGTATGTCAAAGATGCCCAGAACTGAGCTAAACTTGGTATGTCTCCAACTCCTAGAAATAACTTCATGCCACATCTCCCTTACTTCCAGCTAGTAAGGATCACATAATTCCTAACAAAGTTTTGACACAGATTCCCAATTCGGGCATTCAGTACATATAGCACGTTGCTGTAAGCAAGCACATTCTCATTCAAAGTTGCAAGTTACGATGTAGGAACAAGTTTGTATAGGTATTTCAAAGATGCACAGAACTGAGCTAAACTTGGTATGTCTCCCACTCCTAGAAATAACTTCATGCTCCTTCTCCGTTACTTCCAGCTAGTAAGGATCACATAATTCCTAACAAATATTTGACACAGATTCCTAATTCGGGCATTCAGAACATACAGCATATTGCTTTAAGCAAGCACTTTCTCATTACAACTCGCAGGTTACTATCTTGCAACAAGTTTGTATAGGACTTTCATAGATGCCCAGAACAGAGCTAAAGTGGGTATGTCTCCAACTCCTAGAAATGTCTTCATGCCCCATCTCCCTTACTTCCAGCTAGTAAGGATTACATAATTTCTAACAAAGTTTTGACACAGATTCCCAATTCGGGCATTCAGAACATATAGCACGTTGCTTTAAGCAAGAACTTTCTCATTCCAAGTAGCAAGTTACTATGTAGGAACAAGATTGTATACGACTTTCAAAGATGCCCAGAACTGAGCTAAACTTGGTATGTCTCCAACTCCTAGAAATAACTTCATGCCCCATCTCCCTTACTTCCAGCTAGTAAGGATCACTATAATTCCTAACAAAGTTTTGACACAGATTCCCAATTCGGGCATTTAGAACATATCGCACGTTGCTGTAAGCAAGCACATTCTCATTCAAAGTTGCAAGTTACTATGTAGGAACAAGTTTGTATAGGTTTTTCAAAGATGCCAAGAACTGAGCTAAAGTGGGTATGTCTCCAACTCCTAGAAATAACTTCATGCCCCATCTGCCTTTCTTCCAGCTAGTAAGGATCACATAATTTCTAACAAAGTTTTGACACAGATTCCCAATTCGGGCATTAAGAACATATCGCACGTTGCTGTAAGCAAGCACATTCTCATTCAAAGTTGCAAGTTACTATGTAGGAACAAGTTTGTATAGGTTTTTCAAAGATGCCCAGAGCTGAGCTAAAGTGGGTATGTCTCCAACTCCTAGAAATATCTTCATGCCCCATCTGCCTTACTTCCAGCTAGTAAGGATCACATAATTCCTAACAAAGTTTTGACACAGATTCCCAATTCGGTCATTCAGAACATATAGCACGTTGCTTTAAGCAGACATTTTCTCATTCCAAGTAGCAAGTTACTATGTAGGAACAAGTTTGTATAGGTATTTCAAAGAAGCCCAGAACTGAGCTAAAGTTGTGATGTCTCCAAATCCTAGAAATAACTTCATGCCCCATCTCCCTTACTTCCAGCTAGTAAGGATCACATAATTCCAAACAAAGTTTTGACACAGATTCCCAATTCGGGCATTCAGAACATATAGCACGTTGCTTTAAGCAAGCACTTTCTCATTCCAAGTAGCAAGTTACTATGTAGGAACAAGTTTGTATAGGTATTTCAAAGATGCCCAGAACTGAGCTAAACTTGGTGTGTCTCCAACTCCCAGAATTAACTTCATGCCCCATCTCCCTTACTTCCACCTAGTAAGGATCACATAATTCCTAACAAAGTTTTGACACAGATTCCCAATTCGGGCATTCAGAACATATAGCACGTTGCTGTAAGCAAGCACATTCTCATTCAAAGTTGCAAGTTACTATGTAGGAACAAGTTTGTATAGGTATTTCAAAGATGCCCAGAACTGAGCTAAACTTGGTATGTCTCCCACTCCTAGAAATAACTTCATGCTCCTTCTCCCTTACTTCCAGCTAGTAAGGATCACATAATTCGTAACAAAGTTTTGACACAGATTCCTAATTCGGGCATTCAGAACATACAGCATGTTGCTTTAAGCAAGCACTTTCTCATTACAACTCGCAGGTTACTATCTTGGAACAAGTTTGTATAGGACATTCAAAGAGGCCAAGAACTGAGCTAAAGTGGGTATGTCTCCAACTCCTAGAAATATCTTCATGCCCCATCTCCCTTACTTCCAGCTAGTAAGGATCACATAATTTCTAACAAAGGCTTTACAAAGATTCCCAATTCGGGCATTCAGAACATATAGCACGTTGCTTTAAGCAAACACTTTCTGATTCAAAGTAGCAAGTTACTATGTAGGAACATGTTTGTATAGGTATTTCAAAGATCCCCAGAACTGAGCTAAACTTGGTATGTCTCCAAGTTCTAGAAATAACTTCATGCCCCATTTCCCTTACTTCCAACTAGTAAGGATCACATAATTCCTGACAAAGTTTTGACACAGATTCCCAAATCGGGCATTCAGAACATATTGCACGTTGCTTTCAACAAGCACTTTCTCATTCCAAGTAGGAAGTTACTATGTAGGAACAAGTTTGTATAGGTATTTCAAAGATGCACAGAACTGAGCTAAACTTGGTATGTCTCCAACTGCTAGAAATAACTTTATGCCCCATCTCCCTTACTTCCAGCTTGTAAGAATCACATAATTCTTAACAAACTTTTGACACAGATTCCCAATTCGGGCATTCAGAACATATAGCACGTTGCTGTAAGCAAGCACATTATCATTCAATGTTGCAAGTTACTATGTAGGAACAAGCTTGTGTAGGTATTTCAAAGATGCCCAGAACTGAGCTAAACTTGGTATGTCTCCAAATCCTAGAAATAAATTCATGCTCCATCTCCCTTACTTCTTCTAGTAAGGATCACATAATTCCTAACAAAGTTTTGACACAGATTCCCAATTCGGGCATTCAGAACATATAGCACGTTGCTTTAAGCAAGCACTTTCTCATTCCAAGGAGCACGTTACGATGTAGGAACCAGTTTGTATAGGTATTTCAAAGATGTCCAGAACTGAGCTAAACTTGGTATGTCTCCCACTCCTAGAAATAACTTCATGCTACATCTCCCTTACTTCTTCTAGTAAGGATCACATAATTCCTAACAAAGTTTTGACACAGATTCCCAATTCGGTCATTCAGAACATATAGCACATTGCTTTAAGCAAGCACTTTCTCATTCCAAGGAGCACGTTACTATGTAGTAACAAGTTTGTATAGGTATTTCAAAGATGCCCAGAACTGAGCTAAACTTCGTATGTCTCCAAATCCTAGAAATAACTTCATGCCCCATCTCCCTTACTTCCAGCTAGTAAGGATCACATAATTCCTAACAAAATTTTGACACAGATTCCCAATTCGGGCATTCAGATCATATAGCACGTTGCTTTAAGCAAGCACTTTCTCATTCCAAGTAGCAAGTTACTATGTAGGAACAAGATTGTACAGGTATTTCAAAGATGCCCAGAAGTGAGATAAAATTGGTGTATATCCAACTCCTAGAAATAACTTCACGCCCCATCTCCCTTACTTCCAGCTACTAAGGATCACATAATTCCTAACCATGTTTTGACACAGATTCCCAATTCGGGCATTCGGAACATATAGCACGTTGCTTTAAGCAAGCACTTTCTCATTCCAACTATCAAGTTACTATCTAGGAACAAGTTTGTATAGGACTTTCAAAGATCCCCAGAACTTAGCTAAAGTGGGTATGTTTCCAACTCCTAGAAATACCTTCATGCCCCATCTCACTTACTTCCAGCTAGTAAGGATCACATAATTCCTAACAAAGTTTTGACTCAGATTCCTAATTCGGGCATTCAAAACACATAGTATGTTCTTTTAAGCAAGCTCTTTCTCATTCCAAGTAGTAAGTTACTATGTGGGAACATGTTTGTATAGGTATTTCAAAGATGCCCAGAACTGAGTTTAAGTGGGTATGTCTCCAACTCCTAGAAATAACTTCATGCCCCATCTCCCTTACTTCCAGCTAGTAAGGAACACATAATTCCTAACAATGTTTTGACACAGATTCCAATTTCGGGCATTCACAACATATAACACGTTGCTTTAAGCAAGCACTTTCTCATTCCAACTAGAAAGTTACTATCTAGGAACAAGTTTGTATGGGACTTTCAAGGATCCCCAGAACTGAACCTAACTTGGTATGTCTCCAACTCCTAGAAATAACTTCATGCCCCATCTCCCTTACTTCCAGCTAGTAAGGATCACATAATTCCTAACAAAGTTTAGACACAGATTCCCATTTCGGGCATTCAGAATATATAGTACGTTGCTTTAAGCAAGCACTTTCTCATTCCAAGTAGCAAGTTACTATGTAGGAACAAGTTTGTATAGCTATTTCAAAGATGCCCAGAACTGAGCCAAACTTGGTATGTCTCCAACTCCTAGAAATAAATTCATGCCCCATCTCCATTACTTCCAGCTAGTAAGGATCACATAATTCCTAACAAAGTTTTGACACAGATCCCCAATTCGGGCATTCAGAACATATACCACGTTGCTTTAAGCAAGCACTTTCTCATTCCAAGTAGCAAGTTACTCTGTAGGAACAAGTTTGTATAGGTATTTCAAAGATGCCAAAGACTGAGCTAAACTTGGTATGTCTCCAACTCCTAGAAGTAACTTCATGCCCCATCTCCCTTACTTCCAGCTACTAAGGATCACATAATTCCTAACAATGTTTTGACACAGATTCCGAATTCGGGCATTGAAAACATATAGTACGTTGCTGTAAGCAAGCACTTTCTCATTCAAAGTTGCAAGATCATATGTAGGAACAAGTTTGTATAGGTATTTCAAAGATGCCCAGAACTGAGCTAATCTTGGTATGTCTCCAACTCCTAGAAATAACTTCATGCCCCATCTCCCTTACTTCCATCTAGTAAGGATCACATAATTACTAACAACGATTTGACACAGATTCCCAATTCGGGCATTCCGAACATGTAGCACGTTGCTTTAAGCAAGCACTTTCTCATTCCAAGTAGCAAGTTACTATGTAGGAACAAGTTTGTATAGCTATTTCAAAGATGCCCAGAACTGAGCTAAAGTTGGTATGTCTCCAACTCCTAGAAATAACATCAGGCCCCATCTCCCTTACTTCCAGCTAGTAAGGATCACATAATTCCTAACAAAGTTTTGACACAGATTCCCAATTCGAGCATTCAGAACATATAGCACGTTGCGTTAAGCAAACATTTTCTCATTCCAATTAGCAGGTTACTATGTAGGAACAATTTTGTATAGCTTTTTCAAAGATGCCCACAACTGAGCAAAACTTGGTATGTCTCCAACTCCTACAAGAAACTTCATGCCCCATCTCCCTTACATCCAGCTAGTAAGGATCACATAATTCCTAACAAAGTTTGACACAGATTCCCTACTCGGGCATTCAGAACATATAGCACGTTGCTTTAAGCAAGCACTTTCTCATTCCAAGTAGCAAGTTACTATGTAGGAACAAGTTTGTATAGCTATTTCAAAGATGCCCAGAACTGAGCTAAACTTGGTATGTCTCCAACTCCTGGAAATAAATTCATGCCCCATCTCCATTACTTCCAGCTTGTAAGGATCACATAATTCCTAACAAAGTTTTGACACAGATCCCCAATTCGGGCATTCAGAACATATACCACGTTGCTTTAAGCAAGCACTTTCTCATTCCAAGTAGCAAGTTACTCTGTAGGAACAAGTTTGTATAGGTATTTCAAAGATGCCAAGGCCTGAGCTAAACTTGGTATGTCTCCAACTCCTAGAAGTAACTTCATGCCCCATCTCCCTTACTTCCAGCTAGTAAGGATCACATAATTCCTAACAAAGTTTTGACACAGATTCCCAATTAGGGCATTGAAAACATATAGTACGTTGCTGTAAGCAAGCACTTTCTCATTCAAAGTTGCAAGATCATATGTAGGAACAAGTTTGTATAGCTATTTCAAAGATGCCCAGAACGGAGCTAATCTTGGTATGTCTCCAACTCCTAGAAATAACTTCATGCCCCATCTCACTTACTTCCATCTAGTAAGGATCACATAATTACTAACAACGATTTGACACAGATTCCCAATTCGGGCATTCCGAACATGTAGCACGTTGCTTTAAGCAAGCACTTTCTCATTCCAAGTAGCAAGTTACTATGTAGGAACAAGTTTGTATAGCTATTTCAAAGATGCCCAGAACTGAGCTAAAGTGGGTATGTCTCCAACTCCTAGAAATAACTTCATCCCCCATCTCCCTTACTTCCAGCTGGTAAGGGTCACATAATTCCTAACAAAGTTTGGACACAGATTCCCAATTCGGGAATACAGAACATAGAGCACGTTGCTTTAAGCAAGGACTTTCTCATTCCAAGTAGCAAGTTACTATGTAGGAACATGTTTGTATAGGTATTTCAAAGATACCCAGAACTGAGCTAAAGTGGTTATGTTTCGAACTCCTAGAAATAACTGCATGCCCCATCTCCCTTACTTCCAGCTAGTAAGGATCACATAATTCCTAACAAAGTTTTGACACAGATTCCAAATTCGAGCATTCAGAACATATTGCACGTTGCTTTAAGCAAGCACTTTCTCATTCCAAGTAGCAAGTTTCTATGTAGGAACTAGTTTGTATAGGTGTATCAAAGATGCCCAGAACTGACCTAAAGTGGGTATGTCTCCTACTGCTAGAAATAACTTCGCGCTCCATCTCCCTTACTTCCATCTAGTAAGGATCAGATAATTCCTAACAAAGTTTTGACACAGAATCCTAATTCGGGCATTCAGAACATATAGCACGTTGCTTTAAGCAAGCACTTTCTCATTTCAAGTAGCAAGTTACTATGTAGGAACATTTTGTATAGGACTTTCAAAGATCCCCAGAACTGAGCTAAGTTGTTATTTCTCCAACTCCTAGAAATAACTTCATGCCTCATGTCCCTTACTTCCAGCTAGTCAGGATGACATAATTCCTAACAAAATTTTGACACAGATTCCCAAATCGGGCATTCAGAAAATATAGCACGTTGCTTTAAGCAAGCACTTTCTCATTTCTAGTAGCAAGTTACTATGTAGGCACAAGTTTGTTTAGGTATTTCAAAGATGCCCAGAACTGAGCTAAACTTGGTATGTCTCCAACTCCTAGAAATAACTTCATGGCCCTTCTACCTTACTTTCAGCTAGTACGGATCACATAATTCCTAACAAAGTTTTGACACAGATTCCCAATTCGGGCATTCAGAACATATAGCACGTTGATTTAAGCAAGCACTTTCTCATTCTAATTAGCAACTTACTATCTAGGAACAAGTTTGTATAGGACTTTCAAAGATCCCCAGAAGTAAGCTAAAGTGGGTATGTCTCCAACTCCTAGAAATAACTTCATTCCCCATCTCCCTTACTTCCAGCTGATAAGGGTCACATAATTCCTAACAAAGTTGGGACACAGATTCCCAATTCGGGAATACAGAACATAGAGCACGTTGCTTTAAGCAAGGACTTTCTCATTCCAAGTAGCAAGTTACTATGTAGGAACATGTTTGTATAGGTATTTCAAAGATCCACAGAAGTAAGCTAAAGTGGGTATGTCTCCAACTCCTAGAAATAACTTCATGCCCCTTCTCCCTTACTTCCAGCTAGTCAGGATCACATAATTCCTAGCAAAGATTTGACACAGATTCCCATTTCGGGCATTCAGAACATATAGCACAGTGCTGTAAGCAAGCACTTTCTCATTAAAAGTTGCAAGTTACTATCTAGGAACAAGTTTGTATAGGACTTTCAAAGATCGTCAGAACAGAGCTAAAGTGGGTATGTCTCCAACTCCTAGAAATAACTTCATGCCCCATGTCCCTTACTTCTAGCTAGTCAGGATCACATAATTCTTAACAAATTTTTGACACAGATTCCCAATTCGGGTATTCAGAACATATAGTACGTTGCTTTAAGCCAGAACTTTCTCATTCCAAGTAGCAAGTTACTATGTAGGAACAAGTTTGTATAGGACTTTCAAAGATCCCCAGAACTGAGCAAAAGTGTGTTTGTCTCCAGCTCCTAGAAATAACTTCATGCCCCATCTCCCTTACTTCCAGCTAATAAGGATCACAAAATTCCTAACAAAGTTTTGACACAGATTCCCATTTCGAGCATTCAGAACATATAGCACGATGCTGTAATCAAACACTTTCTCATTCAAAGTTGCAAGTTACTATCTAGGAACAAGTTTGTATAGGACTTTCAAAGATCCCCAGAAGTGAGCAAATGTGGGTATGTCTCCAACTCCTAGAAATAACTTCATGCCCCATCTTCCTTACTTCCAGCTAGTAGGGATCACATAGTTCCTAACAATGTTTTGACACAGATTACCAATTCGGGCATTCAGAACCTATAGCACGTTGGTTTTCACCAAGCACTTTCTCATTCCAAGTAGCAAGTTACTATGTAGGAACAAGTTTGTACAGGACTTTCAAAGATCCCATTACAGAGCTTAAGTGGGTATTTCTCAAACTCCTAGAAATAACTTCATGCCCCATCTCCCTTACTTCCACCTGGTGAGGATCACATAATTCCTAACAAAGTTTTGACAGATTCCCAAATCGGGCATTCAGAACATATAGCACGTTGCTTTAAGCAAGCACTTTCTCATTCCAAGTAGCAAGTTACCATGCAGGAACAAGTTTGTATAGGACTTTCAAAGATCGCCAGAACAGAGCTAAAGTGGGTATGTCTCCAACTCCTAGAAATAACTTCATGCCCCATCTCCCTTACTTCCAGCTAGTCAGGATCACATAATTCCTAACAAAGTTTTGACACAGATTCCCAATTCGGGCATTCAGTACATATAGCACGTATCTTTAAGCAAGCGCTTTCTCATTCTAACTAGCAAGATACTATCTAGGAAGAAGTTTGTATAGGAGTTTCAAAGATCCCCAGAACAGAGCTAAAGAGGGTAAGACTCCAAATCCTAGAAATAACTTCATGCCCCATCTCCCTTACTTCCAGGTAGTAGGGATCACATAATTCCTTACAAAGTTTTCACACAGAATCCCAATTTGGGCATTCAGAACATATAGCACGTCGCTTTAAGCAAGTACTTTCTCATTCCAAGTAGCAAGTTACTATGTAGGAACAAGTTTGTATAGGTATTTCAAAGATGCTCAGAACTCAGCTAAACTTGGTATGTCTCCAACTCCTAGAAATATCTTCATGCACCATCTCCCTTACTTCCAGCTAGTAAGGATCACATAATTCCCAACAAAGTTTGGACACAGATTCCCAATATTGACATTCAGAACATATAGCATGTTGCTGTAAGCAAGCACCTTCTCATGCCAAGTTGCAAGTTACTATCTAGGAACAAGTTTGTATATGACATTCAAAGATCCCCCGAACTGAGCTAAAGTGGGTATGTCTCCAACCCCTAGAAATAACTTCAAGCCCCATCTCCCTTACTTCCAGCTAGTAGGGATCACATAATTCCTAACAAAGTTTTGACACAGATTCCCAATTCCGGCATTCAGAACATATAGCACGTTGCTTTAAGCAAGCACTTTCTCATTCCAATTTGCATGATTCTTTTAAGGAACAAGATTGTATAGGACTTTCAAAGATCCCCAGAATCGAGCTAAAGTGTGTATGTCTCCAACTCCTAGAAATAACTTCATGCCCCATCTCCCTTACTTCCAGCTAGTGAGGATCACATAATCCCTAACAAAGTTTTGGCACAGATTCCCATTACGGGCATTCAGAACATATAGCACGTTGCTGTAAGCAAGCACTTTCTCATTCTAACTAGCAAGTTACTATCTAGGAACAAGTTTGTATAGGACTTTCAAAGATGCCCAGAAGTAAGCTAAAGTGGGTATGTCTTCAACTCTTAGAAATAACTTCATGCCCCATCTCCCTTGCTTCCAGCTAGTAAGGATCACATAATTCCTAACAAAGTTTTGACACAGATTCCCATTTCGGGCATTCAGAACATGTAGCACGTTGCTTTAAGCAAGCACTTTCTCATTCCAAATAGCAAGTTACTATGCAGGAACAAGTTTGTATAGGACTTTCAAAGATCACCAGAACAGAGCTAAAGTGGGTATGTCTCCAACTTCTAAAAATAATTTCATGCCCCATCTTCCTTACTTCCAGCTAGTAAGGATCACATAATTCCTAACAAATTTTTGACACAGATTCCCAATTTGGGCATTCACAACATATAGCACGTTGCTGTAAGCAAGCACTTTCTTGTTCCATGTTGCAAGATACTTTTAAGGAACAAGATTGTATAGGACTTTCAAAGATCCCCAGAGCTGAGCTAAAGTCTGTATATCTCCAACTCCTAGAAATAACTTCATCGCCCATCTCCCTTACTTCCAGCTACTAAGGATCACATAATTCCTAACAAAGTTTTGACACAGATTCCCATTACGGGCATTCAGAGCATTTAGCAAGTTGCTGTAAACAAGCACCTTCTCATTCCAAGTTGCAAATTACTATGTAGGAACAAGTTTGTATAGGACTTTCAAAGATCCCCAGAATTGAGCTAAATTGGGTATGTCTCCAACTCCTAGAAATAACTTCATGCCCCATCTCCCTTACTTCCAGCTAGTAAGGATCACATAATTCCTAACAAAGTTTTCGCACAGATTCCCATTTCGGGCATTCAGAACATAGAGCACGTTGCTGTAAGCAAGCACTTTCTCATTCAAAGTTGCAAGTTACTATCTAGGAACAAATTTGTACAGGACTTTCAAAGATCGCCAGAACAGAGCTAAAGTGGGTATGTCTCCAACTCCTAGAAATGACTTCATGCCCCATCTCCCTTAGATCCAGCTAGTCAGGATCACATAATTCCTAACAAAATTTTGGCACAGATTCCAAATTCGGGCATTCAGAACATATAGCACGTTGCTTTAAGCAAGCACTTTCTCATTCTAACTAGCAAGTTACTATGTAGGAACAAGTTTGTATAGGACTTTCAAAGATCCCCAGAAGTGAGTAAATGTGGGTATGTCTCCAACTCCTAGAAATAACTTCATGCCCCATCTCCCTTACTTCCAGCTAGTAGGGATCACATAGTTCCTAACAATGTTTTGACCCATATTACCAATTCGGGCATTCAGAACCTATAGCACGTTGCTTTCAGCAAGCACTTTCTCATTCCAAGTAGCAAGTTACTATGCAGGAACAAGTTTGTATAGTACTTTCAAAGATCCCAGAACTGAGCTAAAGTGGGTAAGTCTCCAACTCCAAGAAATAACTTCATGCCCCATCTTCCTTACTTCCAGCTAGTAGGGAATAAATAATTCCTAACAAAGTTTTGACACAGATTCCCATTTCGGGCATTCAGAACATATAGCACGTTGCTGTAATCAAGCACTTTCTCATTCAAAGTTGCAAGTTGCTATTTAGGAACAAGTTTGTGTAGGACTTTCCAAGATCCCCAGAACAGAGCTAAAGTGGGTATGTCTCCAACTCCTAGAAATAACTTCATGCACCATCTCCCTTACTTCCAGCTAGTCAGGATCACATAATTCCTAACAAAGTTTTGACACAGATTCCCATTTCGGGCATTCAGAACATATAGCACGTTGCTTTAAGCAAGCACTTTCTCATTCCATGTATCTAGTTACTATGTAGGAACAAGTTTGTATAGGACTTTCAAAGATCGCCAGAACAGAGCTAAAGTGGGTATGTCTCCACTCCTAGAAATAACTTCATGCCCCATCTCCCTTACTTCCAGCTAGTCAGGATCACATAATTCCTAACAAAGTTTTGACACAGATTCCCAATTCGGGCATTCAGTACATATAGCACGTATCTTTAAGCAAGCGCTTTCTCATTCTAACTAGCAAGATACTATCTAGGAAGAAGTTTGTATAGGAGTTTCAAAGATCCCCAGAACAGAGCTAAAGAGGGTAAGACTCCAAATCCTAGAAATAACTTCATGCCCCATCTCCCTTACTTCCAGGTAGTAGGGATCACATAATTCCTTACAAAGTTTTCACACAGAATCCCAATTTGGGCATTCAGAACATATAGCACGTCGCTTTAAGCAAGTACTTTCTCATTCCAAGTAGCAAGTTACTATGTAGGAACAAGTTTGTATAGGTATTTCAAAGATGCTCAGAACTCAGCTAAACTTGGTATGTCTCCAACTCCTAGAAATATCTTCATGCACCATCTCCCTTACTTCCAGCTAGTAAGGATCACATAATTCCCAACAAAGTTTGGACACAGATTCCCAATATTGACATTCAGAACATATAGCATGTTGCTGTAAGCAAGCACCTTCTCATGCCAAGTTGCAAGTTACTATCTAGGAACAAGTTTGTATATGACATTCAAAGATCCCCCGAACTGAGCTAAAGTGGGTATGTCTCCAACCCCTAGAAATAACTTCAAGCCCCATCTCCCTTACTTCCAGCTAGTAGGGATCACATAATTCCTAACAAAGTTTTGACACAGATTCCCAATTCCGGCATTCAGAACATATAGCACGTTGCTTTAAGCAAGCACTTTCTCATTCCAATTTGCATGATTCTTTTAAGGAACAAGATTGTATAGGACTTTCAAAGATCCCCAGAATCGAGCTAAAGTGTGTATGTCTCCAACTCCTAGAAATAACTTCATGCCCCATCTCCCTTACTTCCAGCTAGTGAGGATCACATAATCCCTAACAAAGTTTTGGCACAGATTCCCATTACGGGCATTCAGAACATATAGCACGTTGCTGTAAGCAAGCACTTTCTCATTCTAACTAGCAAGTTACTATCTAGGAACAAGTTTGTATAGGACTTTCAAAGATGCCCAGAAGTAAGCTAAAGTGGGTATGTCTTCAACTCTTAGAAATAACTTCATGCCCCATCTCCCTTGCTTCCAGCTAGTAAGGATCACATAATTCCTAACAAAGTTTTGACACAGATTCCCATTTCGGGCATTCAGAACATGTAGCACGTTGCTTTAAGCAAGCACTTTCTCATTCCAAATAGCAAGTTACTATGCAGGAACAAGTTTGTATAGGACTTTCGAAGATCACCAGAACAGAGCTAAAGTGGGTATGTCTCCAACTTCTAAAAATAATTTCATGCCCCATCTTCCTTACTTCCAGCTAGTAAGGATCACATAATTCCTAACAAATTTTTGACACAGATTCCCAATTTGGGCATTCACAACATATAGCACGTTGCTGTAAGCAAGCACTTTCTTGTTCCATGTTGCAAGATACTTTTAAGGAACAAGATTGTATAGGACTTTCAAAGATCCCCAGAGCTGAGCTAAAGTCTGTATATCTCCAACTCCTAGAAATAACTTCATCGCCCATCTCCCTTACTTCCAGCTACTAAGGATCACATAATTCCTAACAAAGTTTTGACACAGATTCCCATTACGGGCATTCAGAGCATTTAGCAAGTTGCTGTAAACAAGCACCTTCTCATTCCAAGTTGCAAATTACTATGTAGGAACAAGTTTGTATAGGACTTTCAAAGATCCCCAGAATTGAGCTAAATTGGGTATGTCTCCAACTCCTAGAAATAACTTCATGCCCCATCTCCCTTACTTCCAGCTAGTAAGGATCACATAATTCCTAACAAAGTTTTCGCACAGATTCCCATTTCGGGCATTCAGAACATAGAGCACGTTGCTGTAAGCAAGCACTTTCTCATTCAAAGTTGCAAGTTACTATCTAGGAACAAATTTGTACAGGACTTTCAAAGATCGCCAGAACAGAGCTAAAGTGGGTATGTCTCCAACTCCTAGAAATGACTTCATGCCCCATCTCCCTTAGATCCAGCTAGTCAGGATCACATAATTCCTAACAAAATTTTGGCACAGATTCCAAATTCGGGCATTCAGAACATATAGCACGTTGCTTTAAGCAAGCACTTTCTCATTCTAACTAGCAAGTTACTATGTAGGAACAAGTTTGTATAGGACTTTCAAAGATCCCCAGAAGTGAGTAAATGTGGGTATGTCTCCAACTCCTAGAAATAACTTCATGCCCCATCTCCCTTACTTCCAGCTAGTAGGGATCACATAGTTCCTAACAATGTTTTGACCCATATTACCAATTCGGGCATTCAGAACCTATAGCACGTTGCTTTCAGCAAGCACTTTCTCATTCCAAGTAGCAAGTTACTATGCAGGAACAAGTTTGTATAGTACTTTCAAAGATCCCAGAACTGAGCTAAAGTGGGTAAGTCTCCAACTCCAAGAAATAACTTCATGCCCCATCTTCCTTACTTCCAGCTAGTAGGGAATAAATAATTCCTAACAAAGTTTTGACACAGATTCCCATTTCGGGCATTCAGAACATATAGCACGTTGCTGTAATCAAGCACTTTCTCATTCAAAGTTGCAAGTTGCTATTTAGGAACAAGTTTGTGTAGGACTTTCCAAGATCCTCAGAACAGAGCTAAAGTGGGTATGTCTCCAACTCCTAGAAATAACTTCATGCACCATCTCCCTTACTTCCAGCTAGTCAGGATCACATAATTCCTAACAAAGTTTTGACACAGATTCCCATTTCGGGCATTCAGAACATATAGCACGTTGCTTTAAGCAAGCACTTTCTCATTCCATGTATCTAGTTACTATGTAGGAACAAGTTTGTATAGGACTTTCAAAGATCCCTAGAACTGAGCTAAAGAGGGTATGTCTCCAACTCCTAGAAATAACTCCATGCCCCATCTCCCTTATTTCCAGCTAGTAGGGATCACATAATTCCTAACAAAGTTTTGACACAGATTCCCAATACTGGCATTCAAAACATATACCATGTTGCTTTAAGCAAGCACTTTCTCATTCTAAGTTGCATGTTACTATGTAGGAACAAGTTTGTATAGGACTTTCAAAGATCCCCAGAACTGAGCTAAAGTGGGTATGTCTCCAACTCCTAGAAATAACTTCATGCCCCATCTCCCTTACTTCCAGCTAGTAAGGATCACATAATTCCTAACAAAGTTTTGACACAGATTACCAATATGGGCATTCAGAACATATACCTCGTTGCTGTAAGCAAGCACCTTCTCATTCCAAGTTGCAAGTTACTATCTTGGAACAAGTTTGTATAGGATATTCAAAGATCCCCAGAACTGAGCTAAAGAGGGTAAGACTCCAAATCCTAGAAATAACTTCATGCCCCTGCTCCCTTACTTCCAGGTAGTAGGGATCACATAATTCCTAAAAAAATTTTGACACAGATTCTTAATTCGGGCATTCAGAACACATAGCACGTTGCTTTAAGCAAGCATTTTCTCATTCCAAGTTGCATGTTACTATGTCAGAACAAGTTTGTATAGGACTTTCAAAGATCCCCAGAACTGAGCTAAAGTGGGTATGTCTCCAACTCCTAGAAACAACTTCATGCCCCATCTCACTTACTTCCAGCTAGTAAGGATCACATAATACCTAACAAAGTTTTGAACACAGATTCCCAATTCGGGCATTCAGAACATATAGCACGTTGCTGTAAGCAAGCACATTCTCATTCAAAGATGCAAGTTACTATATAGGAACAAGTTTGTATAGGTATTTCAAAGATGCCCAGAACTGAGCTAAACTTGGTATGTCTCCAACTCCTAGAAATAACTTCATGCCCCATGTCACTTACTTCCAGCTAGTAAGGATCACATAATTCCTAATAAAGTTTTGACACAGATTCCCACTTCGGGCATTCAGAACATATAGCACGTTGCTGTAAGCAAGCACATTCTCATTCAAAGTTGCAAGTTACTATGTAGGAACAAGTTTGTATAGGTATTTCAAAGATGCCCAGAACTGAGCTAAACTTGGTATGTCTCCATCTCCTAGAAATAACTTCATGACCCATCTCCCTTACTTCCAGCTAGTAAGGATCACATAATTCCTAACAAAATTTGACACAGATTCCCACTTCGGGCATTCAGAACATATAGCACGTTGCTGTAAGCAAGCACATTCTCATTCAAAGTTGCAAGTTACTATGTAGGAACAAGTTTGTATAGGTATTTCAAAGATGCCCAGAACTGAGCTAAACGTTGTATGACTCCGGCTCCTGGAAATAACTTCATGCCCCAACTCCCTTACTTCCAGCTTGTAAGGATCACATAATTCCTAACAAAGATTTGACACAGATTCCCAATTCGGGCATTCAGAACATATAGCACGTTGCTGTAAGCAAGCACATTCTCATTCAATGTTGCAAGTTACTATGTAGGAACAAATTTGTATAGGTATTTCAAAGATGCCCAGAACTGAGCTAAACTTGGTATGTCTCCAGCTCTTAGAAATAACATCATGCCCCATCTCCCTTACTTCCATCTAGTAAGGATCACATAATTCCTAACAAAGTTTTGAGACAGATTCCCAATTCGGGCATTCAGAACATATAGCACAATGCTATAAGCAAGCACATTCTCATTCAAAGTAGCAAGTTACTATGTAGGAACATGTTTGTATAGGTATTTCAAAGATGCCCAGAACTGAGCTAATCGTTGTATGTGTCCAACCTCTAGAAATAACTTCATTCCCGATCTCCATTACTTCCATCTAGTAAGGATCACATAATTCCTACCAAAGTTTTGACACAGATTCCCAATTCGGGCATTCAGAACATATAGCACGTTGCTGTAAGCAAGCACATTCTCATTCAAAGTTGCAAGTTACTATGTAGGAACAAGTTTGTATAGGTATTTCAAAGATGCCCAGAACTGAGCTAAACTTGGTATGTGTCCAACTCCTAGAAATAACTTCATGCCCCAACTCCCTTACTTCCAGCTAGTAAGGATCACATAATTCCTAACAAAGTTTTGACACAGATTCCCAATTCGGGCATTCAGAACATATAGCACGTTGCTGTAAGCAAGCACATTCTCATTCAAAGTTGCAAGTTACTATGTAGGAACAAGTTTGTATAGGTATTTCAAAGATGCCCAGAACTGAGCTAAACTTGGTATGTGTCCAACCTCTAGAAATAACTTCATGCCCCATCTCCCATACTTCCAGCTAGTAAGGATCACATAATTCCTAACAAAGTTTTGACACAGATTCCCAAATCGGGCATTCAGAACATATAGCACGTTGCTGTAAGCAAGCACATTCTCATTCAAAGTTGCAAGTTACTATGTAGGAACAAGTTTGTATAGGTATTTCAAAGATGCCCAGAACTGAGCTAAACGTTGTATGTCTCCAACTCCTAGAAATAACTTCATGCCCCATCTCCCTTACTTCCAGCTAGTAAGGATCACATAATTCCTAACAAAGTTTTGAACACAGATTCCCAATTCGGGCATTCAGAACATATAGCACGTTGCTGTAAGCAAGCACATTCTCATTCAAAGATGCAAGTTACTATGTAGGAACAAGTTTGTATAGGTATTTCAAAGATGCCCAGAACTCAGCTAAACTTGGTATGTCTCCAAACCCTAGAAATAACTTCATGCCCCATCTCCCTTACTTCCAGCTAGTAAGGATCACATAATTCCTAACAAAGTTTTGACACAGATTCCCAATTCGGGCATTCAGAACATATAGCACGTTGCTGTAAGCAAGCACATTCTCATTCACAGTTGCAAGTTACTATGTAGGAACAAGTTTGTATAGGTATTTCAAAGATGCCCAGAACTGAGCTAAAGTGGGTATGTCTCCAACTCCAACAAATAACTTCATGCCCCATCTCCCTTACTTCCAGCTAGTAAGGATCACATAATTGCTAACAAAGTTTTGACACAGATTCCCAATTCAGGCATTCAGAACATATAGCACGTTGCTGTAAGCAAGCACATTCTCATTCAAAGTTGCAAGTTACTATGTAGGAACAAGTTTGTATAGGAGATTCAAAGATCCCCAGAACTGAGCTACAGTGGGTATGTCTCCAACCCCTAGAAATAACTTCATGCCTCATCTCCCTTACTTCCAGCTAGTAGGGATCACATAATTCCTAACAAAGTTTAGACACTGATTCCCAATTCGGGCATTCAGAACATATAGCACGTTGCTTTAAGCAAGCACTTTCTTATTCCATGTTGCAAGATACTTTTAAGGAACAAGATTGTATAGGACTTTCAAAGATCCCCAGAACTGAGCTAAAGTCTGTATATCTCAAACTCCTAGAAATAACTTCATCGCCCATCTCCCTTACTTCCAGCTACTAAGGATCACATAATTCCTAACAAAGTTTTGACACAGATTCCCATTACGGGCATTCAGAACATTTAGCAAGTTGCTGTAAACAAGCACCTTCTCATTCCAAGTTGCAAATTACTATGTAGGAACAAGTTTGTATAGGTCTTTCAAAGATCCCCAGAGTTGAGCTAAATTGGGTATGTCTCCACCTCCTAGAAATAACTTCATGCCCCATCTCCCTTACTTCCAGCTAGTAAGGATCACATAATTCCTAACAAAGTTTTGGCACAGATTCCCATTTCGGGCATTCAGAACATAGAGCACGTTGCTGTAAGCAAGCACTTTCTCATTCAAAGTTGCAAGTTACTATCTAGGAACAAATTTGTACAGGACTTTCAAAGATCGCCAGAACAGAGCTAAAGTGGGTATGTCTCCAACTCCTAGAAATGACTTCATGCCCCATCTCCCTTAGATCCAGCTAGTCAGGATCACATAATTCCTAACAAAATTTTGGCACAGATTCCCAATTCGGGCATTCAGAACATATAGCACGTTGCTTTAAGCAAGCACTTTCTCATTCTAACTAGCAAGTTACTATGTAGGAACAAGTTTGTATAGGACTTTCAAAGATCCCCAGAAGTGAGTAAATGTGGGTATGTCTCCAACTCCTAGAAATAACTTCATGCCCCATCTCCCTTACTTCCAGCTAGTAGGGATCACATAGTTCCTAACAATGTTTTGACCCAGATTACCAATTCGGGCATTCAGAACCTATAGCACGTTGCTTTCAGCAAGCACTTTCTCATTCCAAGTAGCAAGTTACTATGTAGGAACAAGTTTGTACAGGACTTTCAAAGATCCCATTACAGAGCTTAAGTGGGTATGTCTCCAACTCCTAGAAATAACTTCATGCCCCATCTCACTTACTTCCACCTGGTTAAGATCACATAATTCCTAACAAAGTTTTGACAGATTCCCAATTCGGGCATTCAGAACATATAGCACGTTGCTTTAAGCAAGCACATTCACATTCAAAGTTGCAAGTTACTATGTAGGAACAAGTTTGTATAGGTATTTCAAAGATGCCCAGAACTGAGCTTAACGTTGTATGTCTCCAACTCCCAGAAATAATTTCATGCCCCATCTCCCTTACTTCCAGCTAGTAAGGATCACATAATTTCTAACAAAGTTTTGACACAGATTCCCAAATCGGGCATTCAGAACATATAGCACGTTGCTGTAAGCAAGCACATTTTCATTCAAAGTTGCAAGTTACTATGTAGGAACAAGTTTGTAAAGGTATTTCAAAGATGCCCAGAACTGAGCTAAACGTTGTATGTCTCCAATTCCTAGAAATAACTTTATGCCCCATCACACTTACTTCCAGCTAGTAAGGATCACATAATTCCTAACAAAGTTTTGACACAGATTCCCAATTCGGGCATTCAGAACATATAGCACGTTGCTGTAAGCAAGCACATTCTCATTCACAGTTGCAAGTTACTATGTAGGAACAAGTTTGTATAGGTATTTCAAAGATGCCCAGAACTAAGCTAAACGTTGTATGAGTCCAACCTCTAGAAATAACTTCATGCCCCATCTCCCTTACTTCCAGCTAGTAAGGATCACATAATTCCTAACAAAGTTTTGAACACAGATTCCCAATTCGGGCATTCAGAACATATAGCACGTTGCTGTAAGCAAGCACATTCTCATTCAAAGATGCAAGTTACTATGTAGGAACAAGTTTGTATAGGTATTTCAAAGATGCCCAGAACTGAGCTAAACTTGGTATGTCTCCAACTCCTAGAAATATCTTCATGACCGATCTCCCTTACTTCCAGCTAGTAAGGATCACATAATTCCTAACAAAGTTTTGACACAGATTCCCAATTCGGGCATTCAGAACATATAGCACGTTGCTGTAAGCAAGCACATTCTCATTCAAAGTTGCAAGTTACTATGTAGGAACAAGTTTGTATAGGTATTTCAAAGATGCCCAGAACTAAGCTAAACGTTGTATGAGTCCAACCTCTAGAAATAACTTCATGCCCCATCTCCCTTACTTCCAGCTAGTAAGGATCACATAATTCCTAACAAAGTTTTGAACACAGATTCCCAATTCGGGCCTTCAGAACATATAGCACGTTGCTGTAAGCAAGCACATTCTCATTCAAAGATGCAAGTTACTATGTAGGAACAAGTTTGTATAGGTATTTCAAAGATGCCCAGAACTGAGCTAAACTTGGTATGTCTCCAACTCCTAGAAATAACTTCATGACCCATCTCCCTTACTTCCAGCTAGTAAGGATCACATAATTCCTAACAAAGTTTTGATACAGATTCCCAATTCGGGCATTCAGAACATATAGCACGTTGCTGTAAGCAAGCACATTCTCATTCAAAGTTGCAAGTTACTATGTAGGAACAAGTTTGCATAGGTATTTCAAAGATGCCCAGAACTGAGCTAAACTTGATATGTCTCCAACTCCTAGAAATATCTTCATGCCCCATCTCCCTTACTTCCAGCTAGTAAGGATCACATAATTCCTAACAAAGTTTTGACACAGATTCTCAATTCGGGCATTCAGAACGTATAGCACGTTGCTGTAAGCAAGCACATTCTCATTCAAAGTTGCAAGTTACTATGTAGGAGCAAGTTTGTATAGGTATTTCAAAGACGCCCAGAACTGAGCTAAACTTGGTATGTGTCCAACCTCTAGAAATAACTTCATGCCCGATCTCCATTACTTCCATCTAGTAAGGATCACATAATTCCTAACAAAGTTTTGACACTGATTCCCAATTCGGGCATTCAGAACATATAGCACATTGCTGTAAGCAAGCACATTCTCATTCAAATTTGCAAGTTACTATGTAGGAACAAGTTTGTATAGGTATTTCAAAGATGCCCAGAACTGAGCTAAACTTGGTATGTGTCCAACTCCTAGAAATAATTTCATGCCCCAACTCCCTTACTTCCAGCTACTAAGGATCACATAATTCCTAACAAAGTTTTGACACAGATTCCCACTTCGGGCATTCAGAACATATAGCACGTTGCTGTAAGCAAGCACATTCTCATTCAAAGTTGCAAGTTACTATGTAGGAACAAGTTTGTATAGGTATTTCAAAGATGCCCAGAACTGAGCTAAACTTGGTATGTGTCCAACCTCTAGAAATAACTTCATGCCCCATCTCCCATACTTCCAGCTAGTAAGGATCACATAATTCCTAACAAAGTTTTGACCCAGATTCCCAATTCGGGCATTCAGAACATGTAGAACGTTGCTGTAAGCAAGCACATTCTCATTCAAAGTTGCAAGTTACTATGTAGGAACAAGTTTGTATAGGTATTTCAAAGATGCCCAGAACTGAGCTAAACTTGGTATGTCTCCAACTCCTAGAAATAACTTCATGCCCCATCTCCCTTACTTCCAGCTAGTAAGGATCACATAATTCCTAACAAAGTTTTGACACAGATTCCCACTTCGGGCATTCAGAACATATAGCACGTTGCTGTAAGCAAGCTCATTCTCATTCAAAGTTGCAAGTTACTATGTAGGAACAAGTTTGTATAGGTATTTCAAAGATGCCCAGAACTGAGCTAAACTTGGTATGTGTCCAACTCCTAGAAATAACTTCATGCCCCAACTCCCTTACTTCCAGCTTGTAAGGATCACATAATTTCTAACAAAGTTTTGACACAGATTCCCACTTCTGGCATTCAGAACATATAGCACGTTGCTGTAAGCAAGCACATTCTCATTCAAAGTTGCAAGTTACTATGTTGGAACAAGTTTGTATAGGTATTTCAAAGATGCCCAGAACTGAGCTAAACGTTATATGTCTCCAGCTCCTAGAAATAACTTCATGCCCCAACCCCCTTACTTCCAGCTTGTAAGGATCACATAATTCCTAACAAAGATTTGACACAGATTCCCAATTCGGGCATTCAGAACATATAGCACGTTGCTGTAATCAAGAACATTCTCATTCAAAGTTGCAAGTTACTATGTAGGAACAAGTTTGTATAGGTATTTCAAAGATGCCCAGAACTGAGCTAAACGTTGTATGTGTCCAACCTCTAGAAATAACTTCATGCCCGATCTCCATTACTTCCATCTAGTAAGGATCACATAATTCCTAACAAAGTTTTGACACAGATTCCCAATTCGGGCATTCAAAACATATAGCACAATGCTGTAAGCAAGCACATTCTCATTGAAAGTTGCAAGTTACTATGTAGGAACAAGTTTGTATAGGTATTTCAAAGATGCCCAGAACTGAGCTAAACTTGGTATGTCTCCAACTCCTAGAAATAACTTCATGCCCCATCTCCCTTACTTCCAGCTAGTAAGGATCACATAATTCCTAACAAAGTTTTGACACAGATTCCCACTTCGGGCATTCAGAACATATAGCACGTTGCTGTAAGCAAGCACATTCTCATTCAAAGTTGCAAGTTACTATGTAGGAACAAGTTTGTATAGGTATTTCAAAGATGCCCAGAACTGAGCTAAACTTGGTATGTGTCCAACCTCTAGAAATAACTTCATGCCCCATCTCCCATACTTCCAGCTAGTAAGGATCACATAATTCCTAACAAAGTTTTGACCCAGATTCCCAATTCGGGCATTCAGAACATGTAGAACGTTGCTGTAAGCAAGCACATTCTCATTCAAAGTTGCAAGTTACTATGTAGGAACAAGTTTGTATAGGTATTTCAAAGATGCCCAGAACTGAGCTAAACTTGGTATGTCTCCAACTCCTAGAAATAACTTCATGCCCCATCTCCCTTACTTCCAGCTAGTAAGGATCACATAATTCCTAACAAAGTTTTGACACAGATTCCCACTTCGGGCATTCAGAACATATAGCACGTTGCTGTAAGCAAGCTCATTCTCATTCAAAGTTGCAAGTTACTATGTAGGAACAAGTTTGTATAGGTATTTCAAAGATGCCCAGAACTGAGCTAAACTTGGTATGTGTCCAACTCCTAGAAATAACTTCATGCCCCAACTCCCTTACTTCCAGCTTGTAAGGATCACATAATTTCTAACAAAGTTTTGACACAGATTCCCACTTCTGGCATTCAGAACATATAGCACGTTGCTGTAAGCAAGCACATTCTCATTCAAAGTTGCAAGTTACTATGTTGGAACAAGTTTGTATAGGTATTTCAAAGATGCCCAGAACTGAGCTAAACGTTATATGTCTCCAGCTCCTAGAAATAACTTCATGCCCCAACCCCCTTACTTCCAGCTTGTAAGGATCACATAATTCCTAACAAAGATTTGACACAGATTCCCAATTCGGGCATTCAGAACATATAGCACGTTGCTGTAATCAAGAACATTCTCATTCAAAGTTGCAAGTTACTATGTAGGAACAAGTTTGTATAGGTATTTCAAAGATGCCCAGAACTGAGCTAAACGTTGTATGTGTCCAACCTCTAGAAATAACTTCATGCCCGATCTCCATTACTTCCATCTAGTAAGGATCACATAATTCCTAACAAAGTTTTGACACAGATTCCCAATTCGGGCATTCAAAACATATAGCACAATGCTGTAAGCAAGCACATTCTCATTGAAAGTTGCAAGTTACTATGTAGGAACAAGTTTGTATAGGTATTTCAAAGATGCCCAGAACTGAGCTAAACTTGGTATGTCTCCAACTCCTAGAAATAACTTCATGCCCCATCTCCCTTACTTCCAGCTAGTAAGGATCACATAATTCCTAACAAAGTTTTGACACAGATTCCCACTTCGGGCATTCAGAACATATAGCACGTTGCTGTAAGCAAGCACATTCTCATTCAAAGTTGCAAGTTACTATGTAGGAACAAGTTTGTATAGGTATTTCAAAGATGCCCAGAACTGAGCTAAACTTGGTATGTGTCCAACCTCTAGAAATAACTTCATGCCCCATCTCCCATACTTCCAGCTAGTAAGGATCACATAATTCCTAACAAAGTTTTGACCCAGATTCCCAATTCGGGCATTCAGAACATGTAGAACGTTGCTGTAAGCAAGCACATTCTCATTCAAAGTTGCAAGTTACTATGTAGGAACAAGTTTGTATAGGTATTTCAAAGATGCCCAGAACTGAGCTAAACTTGGTATGTCTCCAACTCCTAGAAATAACTTCATGCCCCATCTCCCTTACTTCCAGCTAGTAAGGATCACATAATTCCTAACAAAGTTTTGACACAGATTCCCACTTCGGGCATTCAGAACATATAGCACGTTGCTGTAAGCAAGCTCATTCTCATTCAAAGTTGCAAGTTACTATGTAGGAACAAGTTTGTATAGGTATTTCAAAGATGCCCAGAACTGAGCTAAACTTGGTATGTGTCCAACTCCTAGAAATAACTTCATGCCCCAACTCCCTTACTTCCAGCTTGTAAGGATCACATAATTTCTAACAAAGTTTTGACACAGATTCCCACTTCTGGCATTCAGAACATATAGCACGTTGCTGTAAGCAAGCACATTCTCATTCAAAGTTGCAAGTTACTATGTTGGAACAAGTTTGTATAGGTATTTCAAAGATGCCCAGAACTGAGCTAAACGTTATATGTCTCCAGCTCCTAGAAATAACTTCATGCCCCAACCCCCTTACTTCCAGCTTGTAAGGATCACATAATTCCTAACAAAGATTTGACACAGATTCCCAATTCGGGCATTCAGAACATATAGCACGTTGCTGTAATCAAGAACATTCTCATTCAAAGTTGCAAGTTACTATGTAGGAACAAGTTTGTATAGGTATTTCAAAGATGCCCAGAACTGAGCTAAACGTTGTATGTGTCCAACCTCTAGAAATAACTTCATGCCCGATCTCCATTACTTCCATCTAGTAAGGATCACATAATTCCTAACAAAGTTTTGACACAGATTCCCAATTCGGGCATTCAAAACATATAGCACAATGCTGTAAGCAAGCACATTCTCATTGAAAGTTGCAAGTTACTATGTAGGAACAAGTTTGTATAGGTATTTCAAAGATGCCCAGAACTGAGCTAAACTTGGTATGTCTCCAACTCCTAGAAATAACTTCATGCCCCATCTCCCTTACTTCCAGCTAGTAAGGATCACATAATTCCTAACAAAGTTTTGACACAGATTCCCACTTCGGGCATTCAGAACATATAGCACGTTGCTGTAAGCAAGCACATTCTCATTGAAAGTTGCAAGTTACTATGTAGGAACAAGTTTGTATAGGTATTTCAAAGATGCCCAGAACTGAGCTAAACGTTGTATGTGTCCAACCTCTAGAAATAACTTCATGCCCGATCTCCATTACTTCCATCTAGTAAGGATCACATAATTCCTAACAAAGTTTTGACACAGATTCCCAATTCGGGCATTCAAAACATATAGCACAATGCTGTAAGCAAGCACATTCTCATTGAAAGTTGCAAGTTACTATGTAGGAACAAGTTTGTATAGGTATTTCAAAGATGCCCAGAACTGAGCTAATCTTGGTATGTGTCCAACCTCTAGAAATAATTTCATGCCCCATCTTCCATACTTCCAGCTAGTAAGGATCACATAATTCGTAACAAAGTTTTGACACAGATTCCCAATTCGGGCATTCAGATCATGTAGCACGTTGCTGTAAGCAAGCACATTCTCATTCAAAGTTGCAAGTTACTATGTAGGAACAAGTTTGTATAGGTATTTCAAAGATGCCCAGAACTGAGCTAACCTTGGTATGTCTCCAACTCCTAGAAATAACTTCATGACCCATCTCCCTTACTTCCAGCTGGTAAGGATCACATAATTCCTAACAAAGTTTTGACACAGATTCCCAATTCGGGCATTCAGAACATATAGCACGTTGCTGTAAGCAAGCACTTTCTCATTTCAACTAGAAAGTTACTATGTAGGAACAAGTTAGTATAGGTATTTCAAAGATGCCCAGAACTGCGATAAAGTAGGTATGTCTCCAACTCCTAGAAATAACTTCATGCCCCATCTCACTTACTTCCAGCTAGCAAGAATCACATAATTCCTAACAAAGTTTTGACACAGATTCCCAATTCGGGCATTCAGAACATATAGCACGTTGCTTTAAGCAAACATTTCTCATTCCAAGTAGCAAGTTACTATGTAGGAACAAGTTTGTATAGGTATTTCAAAGATGCCCAGAACTGAGCTAAACTTGGTATGTCTCCAACTCCTAGAAATAACATCATGCCCCATCTCCCTTACTTCCAGCTAGTAAGGATCACATAACTCCTAACAAAGTTTTGACACAGATTCCCAATTCGGGCATTCAGCACATATAGCACGTTGCTGTAAGCAAGCACATTCTCATTCAAAGTTGCAAGTTTCTATGTAGGAACAAGTTTGTATAGGTATTTCAAAGATGCCCAGAACTGAGCTAAACTTGGTATGTGTCCAACCTCTGGAAATAACTTCATGCCCCAACTCCCTTACTTCCAGCTAGTAAGGATCACAAAATTCCTAACAAATTTTGACACAGATTCCCAATTCGGGCATTCAGAACATATAGCACGTTGCTGTAAGCAAGCACATTCTCATTCAAAGATGCAAGTTACTATGTAGGAACAAGTTTGTATAGGTATTTCAAAGATGCCCAGAACTGAGCTAAACGTTGTATGTCTCCAACTACTAGAAATAACTTCATGCCCCATCTCCCTTACTTCCATCTAGTAAGGATCACATCATTCCTAACAAAGTTTTGACACAGATTCCTAATTCGGGCATTCAGAACATATAGCACGTTGCTGTAAGCAAGCACATTCTCATTCAAAGTTGCAAGTTACTATGTAGGAACAAGTTTGTATAGGTATTTCAAAGATGCCCAGAACTGAGCTAAACTTTGTATGTGTCAAACTCCTAAAAATAACTTCATAGCCGAACGCCTTTACTTCCAGCTAGTAAGGATCACATAATTCCTAACAAAGTTTTGACACAGATTCCCTATTCGAGCATTCAGCACATATAGCACGTTGCTGTAAGAAAGCACATTCTCAGTCAAAGTTGCAAGATACTATGTAGGAACAAGTTTGTATAGGTATTTCAAAGATGCCCAGAACTGTGCTAAACTTGGTATGTGTCCAACTCCTAGAAATACCTTCATGCCCAAACTCCCTTACTTCCAGCTAGTAAGGATCACATAATTGCTAACAAAGTTTTGACACGGATTCCAAATTCGGGCATTCAGAACATATAGCACGTTGCTGTAAGCAAGCACATTCTCATTCAAAATTGCAAGTTACTATGTAGGAACAAGTTTGTATAGGTATTTCAAAGATGCCCAGAACTGAGCTAAACATGTATGTCTCCAACTCCTAGAAATAACTTCATGCCCCATCTCCCTTACTTCCATCTAGTAAGGATCACATAATTTCTAAGAATGTTTTGACACAGATTCCGAATCGGGCATTCAGAACATATAGCACGTTGCTGTAAGCAAGCACATTCTCATTCAAAGTTGCAAGTTACTATGTAGGAACAAGTTTGTATAGGTATTTCAAAGATGCCCAGAACTGAGCTAAACTTGGTATGTCTCCAACTCCTAGTAATAACTTCATGCCCCATCTCCCTTACTTCCAGCTGGTAAGGATCACATAATTCCTAACAAAGTTTTGACACAGAATCCCAATTCAGGCACTGAGAACATATAGCACGTTGCTGTAAGCAAGCACATTCTCATTCAAAGTTGCAAGATAATATGTAGGAACAAGTTTGTATAGGTATTTCAAAGATGCCCAGAACTGAGCTAAACGTTGTATGTCTCCAACTCCTAGAAATAACTTCATGCCCCATCTCCCTTACTTCCATCTAGTAAGGATCTCATAATTTCTAACAAAGTTTTGACACAGATTCCCAATTCGGGCATTCAGAACATATAGCACGTTGCTGTAAGCAAGCACATTCTCATTTAAAGTTGCAAGTTACTATGCAGGAACAAGTTTGTATAGGTATTACAAAGATGCCCAGAACTGAGCTAAACGTTGTATGTCTCCAACTCCTAGAAATAACTTTATGCCCCATCTCCCTTACTTCCAGCTAGTAAGGATCACATTACTCCTAACAAAGTTTTGACACAGATCCCCAATTCGGGCATTCAGAACATATAGCACGTTGCTGTAAGCAAGCACATTCTCATTCAAAGTTGCAAGTTACTATGTAGGAACAAGTTTGTATAGGTATTTCAAAGATGCCTAGAACTGAGCTACACGTTCAATGTCTCCAACTCCTAGAAATAACTTCATGCCCTGTCTCCCTTACTTCCATCTAGTAAGGATCACATAATTTCTAACAAAGTTTTGACACACATTCCCAATTCCGGCTTTCAGAACATTTAGCACGTTGCTGTAAGCAAGCACATTCTCATTCAAAGTTACAAGTTACTATGTAGGAACAAGTTTGTATAGGTATTTCAAAGATGCCCAGAACTGAGCTAAACTTGGTATGTCTCCAACTCCTAGAAATAACTTCATGCTCCGTCTCCCTTACTTCCATCTAGTAAGGATCACATAATTTCTAACAAAGTTTTGACACAGATATCGCAATTCGGGCATTGAGAACATATAGCACCTTGATTTAAGCAAGCACTTTCTGATTCCAAGTAGCAAGTCACTATGTAGGAACAAGATTGTATAGGTATTTCAAAGAAACACAGATCTCAGCTAAATTGGTATGTCTCCAACTCCTAGAAATAACTTCATGCCCCATCTCGCTTACTTCCAGCTAGTAAGGATCACATAATTCCTAAGAATGTTTTGACACAGATGCCCAATTCGGGCATTGAGAACATATAGCACCTTGCTTTAAGCAAGCACTTTCTGATTTCAAGTAGCAACTCACTATGTAGGAACAAGATTGTATAGGTATTTCAAAGAAGCCCAGAACTGAGCTAAACTTGATATGTCTCCAACTCCTAGAAATAACTTCATGCCCCATCTCCCTTACTTCCAGCTAGTAAGGATCACATAATTCCTAAGAAAGTTTTGACACAGATTCCCAATTCGGGCATTCAGAACATATAGCACGTTGCTTTAAGCAAGCACTTTCTCATTCCAAGTAGCAAGTTGCTATGTAGGAACAAGTTTGTAAAGCTATTTCAAAGATGCCCAGAACTGAGCTAAACTTGGTATGTCTCCAACTCCTAGAAATAACTTCATGCCCCATCTCCAGTACTTCCAGCTAGTAAGGATCACATAATTCCTAAGAAAGTTTTGACACAGATTCCCAATTCGGGCATTCAGAACATATAGCACGTTGCTTTAACCAAGCACTTTCTCATTCCAAGTAGCAAGTTGCTATGTAGGAACAAGTTTGTAAAGCTATTTCAAAGATGCCCAGAACTGAGCTAAACTTGGTATGTCTCCAACTCCTAGAAATAACTTCATGCCCCATCTCCAGTACTTCCAGCTAGTAAGGATCACATAATTCCTAACAAAGTTTTGACACAGATTCCCAATTTGGGCATTCAGAACATATAGAACATTGCTTTAACCAAGCACTTTCTCATTCCAAGTAGCAAGTTACTATGTAGGAACAAGTTTGTATAGGTATTTCAAAGATGCCCACAACTGAGCTAAACTTGGTGTGTCTCCATCTCCTAGAAATAACTTCAGGCCCCATCTCCCTCAATCCAGCTGGTAAGGATAACATAATTCCTAACAAAGTTTTGACACAGATTCCGAATTCGGGCATTCAGAACATATAGCACGTTGCTTTAAGCAAACATTTTCTCATTCCAAGTAGCAAGTTACGATGTAGGAACAAGTTTGTATAGGTATTTCAAAGATGCCCAGAACTGAGCTATACTTGATATGTCTCCAACTCCTAGAAATAACTTCATGCCCCATCACCCTTACTTCCAGCTAGTAAGGATCACATAATTCCTAACAACGTTTTGACACAGATTCCCAATTCGGGCATTCACAACATGTAGCACTTTGCTTTAATCAAGCACTTTCTCATTCCAAGTACCAAGTTACTATGTAGGAACAAGTTTGTATAGGTATTTCAAAGATGTCAAGAACTGAGCTAAAGTGGGTATGTCTCCAACTCCTAGAATTAACTTCATGCTTCATCTCCCTTACTTCCATCTAGTAAGGATCACATAATTCCTAACAAAGATTTGACACAGATTCCCAATTCGGGCATTCAGAACATATAACACCTTGCTGTATGCAAACACTGTCTCATTCCAAGTAGCAAGTTACTATGTAGGAACAAGTTTGTATAGCTATTTCAAAGATGCCCAGAACTGAGCTAAACTTGGTATGTCTACAACTCCTAGAAATAACTTCATGACCCATCTCCCTTACTTCCAGCTGGTAAGGATCACATAATTCCTAACAAAGTTTTGACACAGATTCCCAATTCGGGCATTCAGAACATATAGCACGTTGCTGTAAGCAAGCACTTTCTCATTTCAACTAGAAAGTTACTATGTAGGAACAAGTTAGTATAGGTATTTCCAAGATGCCCAGAACTGCGATAAAGTAGGTATGTCTCCAACTCCTAGAAATAACTTCATGCCCCATCTCACTTACTTCCAGCTAGCAAGGATCACATAATTCCTAACAAAGTTTTGACACAGATTCCCAATTCGGGCATTCAGAACATATAGCACGTTGCTTTAAGCAAACATTTTCTCATTCCAAGTAGCAAGTTACTATGTAGGAACAAGTTTGTATAGGTATTTTAAAGATGCCCAGAACTGAGCTAAACTTGGTATGTCTCCAACTCCTAGAAATAACTTCATGCCCCATCTCCCTTACTTCCAGCTAGTAAGAATCACAAAACTCCTAACAAAGTTTTGACCCACATTCCCAATTCGGGCATTCAGAACATATAGCACGTTGCTTTAAGCAAACATTTTCTCATTTCAAGTAGCAAGTTACTATGTAGGAACAAGTTTGTATAGGTATTTCAAAGATGCCCAGAACTGAGCTAAACTTGGTATGTCTCCAACTCCTAGAAATAACTTCATGCCCCATCTCCCTTACTTCCAGCTAGTAAGGATCACATAATTCCTAACAAAGTTTTGACACAGATTCCCAATTCTGGCATTCAGAACATATAGCACGTTGCTTTAAGCAAACATTTTCTCATTCCAAGTAGCAAGTTACTATGTAGGAACAAGTTTGTATAGGTATTTCAAAGATGCCCAGAACTGAGCTAAACTTGGTATGTTTCCAACACCTAGAAATAACTTCATGCCCCATCTCCCTCACTTCCAACTAGTAAGGATCACATAACTCCTATCACTGTTTTGACACAAATTCCCAATTCGGGCATTCAGAACATATAGCACGTTGCTGTATGCAAGCACTTTCTCATTCAATGTTGCACGTTAATATGTAGGAGCAAGTTTGTATAGGACTTTCAAAGGTCCCCAGAACTGAGCTAAACTTGTTATGTCTCCAACTCCTAGAAATAACTTCATGCCCCATCTCCCCTGCTTACAGCTAGTAACGATCACATAATTCCTAAGAATGTTTTGACACAGATTCCCAATTCGGGCATTCAGAACATATAGCACGTTGCTTTAAACAATACTTTCTCATTCCAAGGAGCAAGTCACTATGTAGGAACAAGTTTGTATAGGTATTTCAAAGATGCCCAGCACTGAGCTAAAGTGGGTATGTCTCCAACTCATGGAAGTAACTTCATGCCCTATCTCGCTTACTTCCATCTACTAAGGATCAAATAATTCCTAACAAATTTTTGACACAGATTTCCAAATCGGGCATTCAGAACATATAGCACGTTGCTTTAAGCAAGCTCTTTCTCATTCCCAGTAGCAAGTTTCTATGTAGGAACAAGTTTGTATAGGTATTTCAAAGATGGCCAGAACTGAGCTAAACTTGGCATGTCTCCAACTCCTAGAAATAACTTCATGCCCCATCTCCCTTACTTCCAGCTAGTAAGGATCACATAACTCCTTACAAAGTTTTGACACAAATTCCCAATTCGGGCATTCAGAACACATAGCACGTTGCTGTAAGCAAGCACTTTCTCATTCAATGTTGCAGGTTACTATGTAGGAGCAAGTTTGTATAGGACTTTCAAAGATCCCCAGAACTGAGCTAAACTTGGTATGTCTCCAACTCCTAGAAATAACTTCATGCCCCATCTCCTCTACTTCCAGCTAGTAAGGATCACATAATTCCTAACAAATGTTTGACACAGATTCACATTTCGGGCATTCAGAACATATAGCACGTTGCTTTAAACAAGCACTTTCTCATTCCAAGCAGCAAGTTACTATGTAGGAACAAGTTTGTATAGGTATTTCAAAGATGCCGAGAACTGAGCCAAACTTGCTATGTCTCCAACTCCTAGAAATAACATCGGGCCCCATCTCCCTCACTTCCAGCTAGTAAGGATCACATTATTCCTAACAAAGTTTTGACAAAGATTCCCAATTCGGGCATTCAGAAAATATAGCATATTGCTTTAAGCGAACATTTTCTCATTCCAAGTAGCACGTTAATATGTAGGAACAAGTTTGTATAGCTATTTCAAAGATGCCCAGAACTGAGCTAAATTGGTATGTCTCCAACTCCTAGAAATAACTTCATGCCCCATCTCCCTTACTTGCAGCGAGTAAGGATCACATAATTCCTAACAAAGTTTTGACACAGATTCCCAATTCGGGCATTGAGAACATATAGCACCTTGCTTTAAGCAAGCACTTTCTCATTCCAAGGAGCAAATCACTATGTAGGAAAAAGATTGTATAGGTACTTCAAAGATGCCCAGAACTGAGCTAAACTTGGTATGTCTCTAACTCCTGGAAATAACTTCATGCCCCATCACCCTTACTTCCAGCTAGTAAGGATCACATAATTCCTAACAAAGTTTGACACAGTTTCCCAAATCGGGCATTCAGAATATATCGCACGTTCCTTTAAGCAAACATTTACTCATTCCAAGTAGCAAGTTAATATGTAGGAACAAGTTTGTATAGGTATTTCAAAGATGCCCAGAACTGAGGTTAACTTGGTGTGTCTCTAACTCCTAGAAATAACTTCATGTCATATCACCCACACTACCATCTAGTAAGGATCACATAATTCCTAACAAAGTTTTGACACAGATTCCCAATTCGGGCATTCAGAACATATAGCACGTTGCTTTAAGCAAGCACGTTCTCATTCCAAGTAGCAAGTTACTATGTAGAAACAAGTTTGTATAGGTATTTCAAAGATGCCCAGAACTGAGCTATGCTTGATATGTCTCCAACTCCTAGAAATAACTTCATGCCCCATCTCCCTTACTTCCAGCTAGTAACGATCACATAATTCCTAACAAAGTTTTGACACAGATTCCAAATTCTGGCATTCAGAACATGTAGCACGTTACTGTCAGCAAGCACTTTCTCATTCCAAGTAGCAAGTTGCTATGTAGAAACAAGTTTGTAAAGCTATTTCAAAGATGCCCAGAACTTAGCTAAACTTGGTATGTCTCCAACTCCTAGAAATAACTTCATGCCCCATCTCCAGTACTTCCAGCTAGTAAGGATCACATAATTCCTAACAAGGTTTGACACAGATTCCCAATTTGGGCATTCAGAACATATAGAACATTGCTTTAACCAAGCACTTTCTCATTCCAAGTAGCAAGTTACTATGTAGGAACAAGTTTGTATAGGTATTTCAAAGATGCCCACAACTGAGCTAAACTTGGTGTGTCTCCAACTCCTAGAAATAACTTCAGGCCCCATCTCCCTCAATCCAGCTAGTAAGGATCACATAATTCCTAACAAAGTTTTAGCACAGATTCCGAATTCGAGCATTCAGAACACATAGCACGTTGCTTTAAGCAAACATTTTCTCATTCCAAGTAGCAAGTTACGATGTAGGAACAAGTTTGTATAGGTATTTCAAAGATGCCCAGAACTGAGCTATACTTGATATGTCTCCAACTCCTAGAAATAACTTCATGCCCCATCACCCTTACTTACAGCTAGTAAGGATCACATAATTCCTAACAAAGTTTTGACACAGATTCCCAATTCGGGCATTCACAACATGTAGCACTTTGCTTTAATCAAGCACTTTCTCATTCCAAGTACCAATTTACTATGTAGGAACAAGTTTGTATAGGTATTTCAAAGATGTCAAGAACTGAGCTAAAGTGGGTATGTCTCCAACTCCTAGAATTAACTTCATGCTTCATCTCCCTTACTTCCATCTAGTAAGGATCACATAATTCCTAACAAAGATTTGACACAGATTCCCAATTTGGGCATTCAGAACATATAACACCTTGCTGTATGCAAACACTGTCTCATTCCAAGTAGCAAGTTACTATGTAGGAACAAGTTTGTATAGCTATTTCAAAGATGCCCAGAACTGAGCTAAACTTGGAATGTCTCCAACTCCTAGAAATAACTTCATGCCCCATCTGCCTTACTTCCAGCTAGTAAGGATCACATAATTCCTAACAAAGTTTTGACACAGATTCCCAATTCGGGCATTCAGAACATATAGCACGTTGCTTTAAGCAAGCACTTTCTCATTCCAAGTAGCAAGTTACTATGTAGGAACAAGTTTGTATAGGTATTTCAAAGATGCCCAGAACTGAGCTAAACTTGGTATGTCTACAACTCCTAGAAATAACTTCATGACCCATCTCCCTTACTTCCAGCTGGTAAGGATCACATAATTCCTAACAAAGTTTTGACACAGATTCCCAATTCGGGCATTCAGAACATATAGCACGTTGCTGTAAGCAAGCACTTTCTCATTTCAACTAGAAAGTTACTATGTAGGAACATGTTAGTATAGGTATTTCAAAGATGCCCAGAACTGCGATAAAGTAGGTATGTCTCCAACTCCTAGAAATAAATTCATGCCCCATCTCACTTACTTCCAGCTAGCAAGGATCACATAATTCCTAACAAAGTTTTGACACAGATTCCCAATTCGGGCATTCAGAACATATAGCACGTTGCTTTAAACAAGCACTTTCTCATTCCAAGGAGCAAGTTACTATGTAGGAGCAAGTTTGTATAGGACTTTCAAAGGTCCCCAGAACTGTGCTAAACTTGTTATGTCTCCAACTCCTATAAATAACTTCATGCCCCATCTCCCCTGCTTACAGCTAGTAACGATCACATAATTCCTAACAAACTTTTGACACAGATTCCCAATTCGGGCATTCAGAACATATAGCACGTTGCTTTAAACAAGCACTTTCTCATTCCAAGGAGCAAGTCACTATGTAGGAACAAGTTTGTATAGGTATTTCAAAGACGCCCAGCACTGAGCTAAAGTGGGTATGTCTCCAACTCCTAGAAGTAACTTCATGCCCTATCTCGCTTACTTCCATCTACTAAGGATCAAATAATTCCTAACAAAGTTTTGACACAGATTTCCAAATCGGGCATTCAGAACATATAGCACGTTGCTTTAAGCAAGCACTTTCTCATTTCAACTAGCAGGTTACTATGTAGGAATAAGTTTGTATAGGTATTTCAAAGATGCCCAGAACTGAGCTAAACTTGGTATGTCTCCAACTCTTAGAGATAACATCATGCCACATCTCCCTTACTTCCAGCTAGTAAGGATCACATAATTCCTAACAAAGTTTTGACACAATTCCCAATTCGGGCATTCAGAACATATACCACATTGCTTTAAGCAAGCACTTTCTCATTCCAAGTAGCAAGTTACTATGTAGGAACAAGTTTGTATAGGTATTTCAAAGATGCCCTGAACTGAGCTAAACTTGGTATGTCTCCAACTCCTAGAAATAACTTCATGCCCCATCTCCCTCACTTCCAACTAGTAAGGATCACATAACTCCTATCAATGTTTTGACACAAATTCCCAACTCGGGCATTCAGAACATATAGCACGTTGCCTTAATCAAGCACTTTCTCAATCAATGGTGCAGGTTACTATGTAGGAGCAAGTTTGTAGAGGACTTTCAAAGATCCCCAGAACTGAGCTAAACTTGGTATGTCTCCAACTCCTAGAAATAACTTCATGCCCCATCTCCTCTACTTCCAGCTAGTAAGGATCACATAATTCCTAACAAATTTTTGACACAGATTCCCAATTCGGGCATTGAGAACATATAGCACGTTGCTTCAAACAAGCACTTTCTCATTCCAAGGAGCAAGTCACTATGTAGGAACAAGTTTGTATAGGTATTTCAAAGATGCCGAGAACTGAGCCATACTTGGTATGTCTCCAACTCCTAGAAATAACTACATGCCCCATCTCCCTTTCTTCCAGCTAGTATCATCACATAATTCCTAACAAAGTTCTGACACAGATTCCCAATTCGGGCATTCAGAACATATAGCACGTTGCTTTAAGCAAGCACTTTCTCATTCCAAGTAGCAAGTTACTATGTAGGAACAAGTTTGTATAGGTATTTCAAAGATGCCCAGAACTGAGCTAAATTTGGTGTGTCTCCAACTCCTAGAAATAACTTCAGGCCCCATCTCCCTCAATTCCAGCTAGTAAGGATCAAATAATTCCTAACAAAGTTTTGACACAGATTCCCAATTCGGGCATTCAGAACATATAGCACGGTTGCTTTAAGCAAGCACTTTCTCATTCCAACTAGCAGGTTACTATGTAGGAACAAGTTTGTATAGGTATTTCAAAGATGCCCAGAACTGAGCTAAACTTGGTATGTCTCAAACTCTTAGAGATAACATCATGCCCCATCTCCCTTACTTCCAGCTAGTAAGAATCACATAATTCCTAACAAAGTTTTGACACAGATTCCCAATTCGGGCATTCAGAACATATACCACGTTGCTTTAAGCAAGCACTTTCTCATTCCTAGTAGCAAGTTACTATGTAGGAACAAGTTTGTATAGGTATTTCAAAGATGTCCAGAACTGAGCTAAACTTGGTATGTCTCCAACTCTTAGAGATAACATCATGCCCCATCTCACTTACTTCCAGCTAGTAAGGATCACATAATTCCTAACAAAGTTTTGACACAGATTCCCAATTCGGGCATTCAGAACATATACCACATTGCTTTAAGCAAGCACTTTCTCATTCCAAGTAGCAAGTTACTATGTAGGAACAAGTTTGTAAAGGCGTTTCAAAGATGCCCAGAACTGAGCTAAACTTGGTGTGTCTTCAAGTCCTAGAAATAACTTCAGGCCCCAACTCTCTCACTTCCAGCTAGTAAGGATGACATAATTCCTAACAAAGTTTTGAGACAGATTCCGAATTCGGGCATTCAGAACATATAGCACGTTGCTTTAAGCAAACATTTTCTCATTCCAAGTAGCAAGTTACTATGTAGGAACAAGTTTGTATAGCTATTTCAAAGATGCCCAGTACTGAGCTAAATTTGGTATGTCTCCAACACCTAGAAATAACTTCATGCCCCATCTCCCTTACTTCCAGCTAGTAAGGATCACATAGTTCCTTACAAAATTTTGACACAGATTCGCAATTCGGGCATTCAGAACATATAGCACGTTGCTTTAAGCAAGCACTTTCTCATTCCAAGTAGCAAGTTACTATGTAGGAACAAGTTTGTATAGCTATTTCAAAGATGCCCAGAACTGAGCTAAACGTTGTATGTCTGCAACTCCTAGAAATAACTTCATGTCCCATCTCCCTTACTTCCAGCTAGTAAGGATCACATAATTCCTAACAAAGTTTTGACACAGATTCCCAATTCGGGCATTCAGAACATATAGCACGTTGCTGTAAGCAAGCACATTCTCTTTCAGAGTTGCAAGTTACTATGTAGGAACAAGTTTGTATAGGTATTTCAAAGATGCCCAGAACTGAGCTAAACTTGGTATGTCTCCAACTCCTAGAAATAACTTCATGCCCCATCTCCCTTACTTCCAGCTAGTAAGGATCACATAATTCCTAACAAAGATTTGACACAGATTCCCAATTTGGGCATTCAGAACTTATAACACCTTGCTGTATGCAAACACTGTCTCATTCCAAGTAGCAAGTTACTATGTAGGAACAAGTTTGTATAGCTATTTCAAAGATGCCCAGAACTTAGCTAAACTTGGAATGTCTCCAACTCCTAGAAATAACTTCATGCCCCATCTGCCTTACTTCCAGCTAGTAAGGATCACATAATTCCTAACAAAGTTTTGACACAGATTCCCAATTCGGGCATTCAGAACATATAGCACGTTGCTTTAAGCAAGCACTTTCTCATTCCAAGTAGCAAGTTACTATGTAGGAACAAGTTTGTATAGGTATTTCAAAGATGCCCAGAACTGAGCTAATCTTGGTATGTCTACAACTCCTAGAAATAACTTCATGACCCATCTCCCTTACTTCCAGCTGGTAAGGATCACATAATTCCTAACAAAGTTTTGACACAGATTCCCAATTCGGGCATTCAGAACATATAGCACGTTGCTGTAAGCAAGCACTTTCTCATTTCAACTAGAAAGTTACTATGTAGGAACAAGTTAGTATAGGTATTTCAAAGATGCCCAGAACTGCGATAAAGTAGGTATGTCTCCAACTCCTAGAAATAAATTCATGCCCCATCTCACTTACTTCCAGCTAGCAAGGATCACATAATTCCTAACAAAGTTTTGACACAGATTCCCAATTCGGGCATTCAGAACATATAGCACGTTGCTTTAAACAAGCACTTTCTCATTCCAAGGAGCAAGTTACTATGTAGGAGCAAGTTTGTATAGGACTTTCAAAGGTCCCCAGAACTGTGCTAAACTTGTTATGTCTCCAACTCCTATAAATAACTTCATGCCCCTTCTCCCCTGCTTACAGCTAATAACGATCACATAATTCCTAACAAACTTTTGACACAGATTCCCAATTCGGGCATTCAGAACATATAGCACGTTGCTTTAAACAAGCACTTTCTCATTCCAAGGAGCAAGTCACTATGTAGGAACAAGTTTGTATAGGTATTTCAAAGACGCCCAGCACTGAGCTAAAGTGGGTATGTCTCCAACTCCTAGAAGTAACTTCATGCCCTATCTCGCTTACTTCCATCTACTAAGGATCAAATAATTCCTAACAAAGTTTTGACACAGATTTCCAAATCGGGCATTCAGAACATATAGCACGTTGCTTTAAGCAAGCACTTTCTCATTTCAACTAGCAGGTTACTATGTAGGAATAAGTTTGTATAGGTATTTCAAAGATGCCCAGAACTGAGCTAAACTTGGTATGTCTCCAACTCTTAGAGATAACATCATGCCCCATCTCCCTTACTTCCAGCTAGTAAGGATCACATAATTCCTAACAAAGTTTTGACACAATTCCCAATTCGGGCATTCAGAACATATACCACATTGCTTTAAGCAAGCACTTTCTCATTCCAAGTAGCAAGTTACTATGTAGGAACAAGTTTGTATAGGTATTTCAAAGATGCCCTGAACTGAGCTAAACTTGGTATGTCTCCAACTCCTAGAAATAACTTCATGCCCCATCTCCCTCACTTCCAACTAGTAAGGATCACATAACTCCTATCAATGTTTTGACACAAATTCCCAATTCGGGCATTCAGAACATATAGCACGTTGCCTTAATCAAGCACTTTCTCAATCAATGGTGCAGGTTACTATGTAGGAGCAAGTTTGTAGAGGACTTTCAAAGATCCCCAGAACTGAGCTAAACTTGGTATGTCTCCAACTCCTAGAAATAACTTCATGCCCCATCTCCTCTACTTCCAGCTAGTAAGGATCACATAATTCCTAACAAATTTTTGACACAGATTCCCAATTCGGGCATTCAGAACATATAGCACGTTGCTTCAAACAAGCACTTTCTCATTCCAAGGAGCAAGTCACTATGTAGGAACAAGTTTGTATAGGTATTTCAAAGATGCCGAGAACTGAGCCATACTTGGTATGTCTCCAACTCCTAGAAATAACTACATGCCCCATCTCCCTTACTTCCAGCTAGTATCATCACATAATTCCTAACAAAGTTCTGACACAGATTCCCAATTCGGGCATTCAGAACATATAGCACGTTGCTTTAAGCAAGCACTTTCTCATTCCAAGTAGCAAGTTACTATGTAGGAACAAGTTTGTATAGGTATTTCAAAGATGCCCAGAACTGAGCTAAATTTGGTGTGTCTCCAACTCCTAGAAATAACTTCAGGCCCCATCTCCCTCAATTCCAGCTAGTAAGGATCAAATAATTCCTAACAAAGTTTTGACACAGATTCCCAATTCGGGCATTCAGAACATATAGCACGGTTGCTTTAAGCAAGCACTTTCTCATTCCAACTAGCAGGTTACTATGTAGGAACAAGTTTGTATAGGTATTTCAAAGATGCCCAGAACTGAGCTAAACTTGGTATGTCTCAAACTCTTAGAGATAACATCATGCCCCATCTCCCTTACTTCCAGCTAGTAAGAATCACATAATTCCTAACAAAGTTTTGACACAGATTCCCAATTCGGGCATTCAGAACATATACCACGTTGCTTTAAGCAAGCACTTTCTCATTCCTAGTAGCAAGTTACTATGTAGGAACAAGTTTGTATAGGTATTTCAAAGATGTCCAGAACTGAGCTAAACTTGGTATGTCTCCAACTCTTAGAGATAACATCATGCCCCATCTCACTTACTTCCAGCTAGTAAGGATCACATAATTCCTAACAAAGTTTTGACACAGATTCCCAATTCGGGCATTCAGAACATATACCACATTGCTTTAAGCAAGCACTTTCTCATTCCAAGTAGCAAGTTACTATGTAGGAACGAGTTTGTATAGGCGTTTCAAAGATGCCCAGAACTGAGCTAAACTTGGTGTGTCTTCAAGTCCTAGAAATAACTTCAGGCCCCAACTCTCTCACTTCCAGCTAGTAAGGATGACATAATTCCTAACAAAGTTTTGAGACAGATTCCGAATTCGGGCATTCAGAACATATAGCACGTTGCTTTAAGCAAACATTTTCTCATTCCAAGTAGCAAGTTACTATGTAGGAACAAGTTTGTATAGCTATTTCAAAGATGCCCAGTACTGAGCTAAATTTGGTATGTCTCCAACACCTAGAAATAACTTCATGCCCCATCTCCCTTACTTCCAGCTAGTAAGGATCACATAGTTCCTTACAAAATTTTGACACAGATTCGCAATTCGGGCATTCAGAACATATAGCACGTTGCTTTAAGCAAGCACTTTCTCATTCCAAGTAGCAAGTTACTATGTAGGAACAAGTTTGTATAGCTATTTCAAAGATGCCCAGAACTGAGCTAAACGTTGTATGTCTGCAACTCCTAGAAATAACTTCATGTCCCATCTCCCTTACTTCCAGCTAGTAAGGATCACATAATTCCTAACAAAGTTTTGACACAGATTCCCAATTCGGGCATTCAGAACATATAGCACGTTGCTGTAAGCAAGCACATTCTCTTTCAGAGTTGCAAGTTACTATGTAGGAACAAGTTTGTATAGGTATTTCAAAGATGCCCAGAACTGAGCTAAACTTGGTATGTCTCCAACTCCTAGAAATAACTTCATGCCCCATCTCCCTTACTTCCAGCTAGTAAGGATCACATAATTCCTAACAAAGTTTTGACACAGATTCCCAATTCGGGCATTCAGAACATATAGCACGTTGCTGTAAGCAAGCACATTCTCATTCAAAGTTGCAAGTTACTATGTAGGAACAAGTTTGTATAGGTATTTCAAAGATGCCCAGAACTGAGCTAAACGTTGTATGTCTCCAACTCCTAGAAAAAACTTCATGCCCCATCTCCCTTACTTCCAGCTAGTAAGGATCACATAATTCCTAACAAAGTTTTGACACAGATTCCCAATTCGGGCATTCAGAACATATAGCACGTTGCTGTAAGCAAGCACATTCTCATTCAAAGATGCAAGTTACTTTGTAGGAACAAGTTTGTATAGGACTTTCAAAGATGCCCAGAACTGAGCTGAAGTTTGTATGTCTCCAACTCCTAGAAATAACTTCATGCCCCATCTCCCTTACTTCCAGCTAGTGAGGATCACATAATTCCTAACAAAGTTTTGACACAGATTCCCAATTCGGGCATTCAGACCATATAGCACATTGCTGTAAGCAAGCACATTCTCATTCAAAGTTGCAAGTTACTATGTAGGATCAAGTTTGTATAGGTATTTCAAAGATGCCCAGAACTGAGCTAAACGTTGTATGTCTGCAACTCCTAGAAATAACTTCATGCCCCATCTCCCTTACTTCCATCTAGTAAGGATCACATAATTCCTAACAAAGTTTTGACACAGATTCCCAATTCGGGCATTCAGAACATATAGCACGTTGCTGTAAGCAAGCACATTCTCATTCAAAGTTGCAACTTACTATGTAGGAACAAGTTTGTAATGGTATTTCAAAGATGCCCAGAACTGAGCTTAACGTTGTATGTCTCCAACTCCTAATAATAACTTCATGCCCCATCTCCCTTACTTACATCTAGTAAGGATCACATAATTCCTAACAAAGTTTTGACACAGATTCCCAATTCGGGCATTCAGAACATATAGCACGTTGCTGTAAGAAAGCACATTCTCTTTCAAAGTTGCAAGTTACTTTGTAGGAACAAGTTTGTATAGGTATTTCAAAGATGCCCAGAACTGAGCTGAACTCGGTATGTCTCCAACTCCTAGAAATAACTTCATGCCCCATCTCCCTTACTTCCAGCTAGTAAGGATCACATAATTCCTAACAAAGTTTTTACACAGATTCCCAATTCGGGCATTCAGAACATATAGCACGTTGCTGTAAGCAAGCACATTCTGATTCGAAGTTGCAAGTTACTATGTAGGAACAAGTTTGTATAGGTATTTCAAAGATGCCCAGAACTGGGCTAAACGTTGTATGTCTGCCACTCCTAGAAATAACTTCATTCCCCATCTCCCTTACTTCCAGCTAGTAAGGATCACATAATTCCTAACAAAGTTTTGACACAGATTCCCAATTCGGGCATTCAGAACATATAGCACGTTGCTGTAAGCAAGCACATTCTCATTCTAAGAAGCAAGTTACTATGTAGGAACAAGTTTGTATAGGTATATCAAAGATGCCCAGAACTGAGCTAAACCTTGTATGTCTGCAACTCCTAGAAATAACTTCATGCCCCATCTCTCTTACTTCCAGCTAGTAAGGATCACATAATTCCTAACAAAGTTTTGACACAGATTCCCAATTCGGGAATTCAGAAAATATAGCACGTTGCTGTAAGAAAGCACATTCTCATTCAAAGTTGCAAGTTACTATGTAGGAACAAGTTTGTATAGGTATTTCAAAGATGCCCAGAACTGAGCTAAACGTTGTATGTCTCCAACTCCTAGAAATAACTTCATGCCCCATCTTCCTTACTTCCAGCTAGTAAGGATCACATAATTCCTAACAAAGTTTTGACACAGATTCCCAATTCGGGCATTCAGAACATATAGCACGTTGCTGTAGCAAGCACATTCTCATTCAAAGATGCAAGTTACTATGTAGGAACTAGTTTGTATAGGACTTTCAAAGATGCCCAGAACTGAGCTGAAGTGTGTATGTCTCCAACTCCTAGAAATAACTTCATGCCCCATCTCCCTTACTTCCAGCTAGTGAGGATCACATAATTCGTAACAAAGTTTTGACACAGATTCCCTATTCGGGCATTCAGAACATATAACACGTTGCTGTAAGCAAGCACATTCTCATTCTAAGAAGCAAGATACTATGTAGGTACAAGTTTGTATAGGTATTTCAAAAATGCCCAGAACTGAGCTAAAGTGGGTATGTGTCCAACCTCTAGAAATAACTTCATTCCCCAACTCCCTTACTTCCAGCTAGTAAGGATCACATAATTCCTAACAAAGTTTTGACACAGATTCCCAATTCGGGCATTCAGAACATATAGCACGTTGCTGTAAGCAAGCACATTCTCATTCAAAGTTGCAAGTTACTATGTAGGAACAAGTTTGTATAGGTATTTCAAAGATGCCCAGAACTGAGCTAAACTTGGTATGTCTCCAACTCCTAGAAATAACTTCATGCCCCATCTCCCTTACTTCCAGCAAGTAAGGATCACATAATTCCTAACAAAGATTTGACACAGATTCCCAATTCGGGCATTCAGAACATATAGCACGTTGCTGTAAGCAAGCACATTGTCATTCAAAGTTGCAAGTTACTATGTAGGAACAAGTTTGTATAGGTATTTCAAAGATGCCCAGAACTGAGCTAAACGTTGTATGTCTCCAACTCCTAGAAATAACTTCACGCCTCATCTCCCTTACTTCCATCCAGTAAGGATCACATAATTCCTAACAAAGTTTTGACACAGATTCCCAATTCGGGCATTCAGACCATATAGCACGTTGCTGTAAGCAAGCACATTCTCATTCAAAGTTGCAAGTTACTATGTAGGAACAAGTTTGTATAGGTATTTCAAAGATGCCCAGAACTGAGCTAAACGTCGTATGTCTCCAACTCCTAGAAATAACTTCATGCCCCATCTCCCTTACTTCCAGCTAGTAAGGATCACATAATTCCTAACAAAGTTTTGACACAGATTCCCAATTCGGGCATTCAGACCATATAGCACGTTGCTGTAAGCAAGCACATTCTGATTCAAAGTTGCAAGTTACTATGTAGGAACTAGTTTGTATAGGTATTTCAAAGATGCCCAGAACTGAGCTAAACGTTGTATGTCTGCAACTCCTAGAAATAACTTCATGCCCCATCTCCCTTACTTCCAACCAGTAAGGTTCACATAATTCCTAACAAAGTTTTGACACAGATTCCCAATTCGGGCATTCAGAGCATATTGCACGTTGCTGTAAGCAAGCACATTCTCATTCAAAGTTGCAAGTTACTATGTAGGAACAAGTTTGTATAGGTATTTCAAAGATGCCCAGAACTGAGCTAAAGGTTGTATGTCTCCAACTCCTAGATATAACTTCATGCCCCATCTCCCTTACTTCCAGCTAGTAAGGATCACATAATTCCTAACAAAGTTTTGACACAGATTCCCAATTCGGGCATTCAGAACATATAGCACGTTGCTGTAAGCAAGCACATTCTCATTCAAAGTTGCAAGTTACTATGTAGGAACAAATTTGTATAGGTATTTCAAAGATGCCCAGAACTGAGCTAAACGTTGTATGTCTGCAACTCCTAGAAATAACTTCATGCCCGATCTCCCTTACTTCCAGCTAGTAAGGATCACATAATTCCGAACAAAGTTTTGACACAGATTCCCAATTCGGGCATTCAGAACATATAGCACGTTGCTGTAAGCAAGCACATTCTCATTCAAAGTTGCAAGTTACTATGTAGGAACAAGTTTGTATAGGTATTTCAAAGATGCCCAGAACTGAGCTAAACGTTGTATGTCTCCAACTCCTAGAAAAAACTTCATGCCCCATCTCCCTTACTTCCATCTAGTAAGGATCACATAATTCCTAACAAAGTTTTGACACAGATTCCCAATTCGGGCATTCAGAACATATAGCACGTTGCTGTAAGCAAGCACATTCTCATTCAAAGTTGCAAGTTACTATGTAGGAACAAGTTTGTATAGGTATTTCAAAGATGCCCAGAACTGAGCTAAACGTTGTATGTCTGCAACTCCTAGAAATAACTTCATGTCCCATCTCCCTTACTTCCAGCTAGTAAGGATCACATAATTCCTAACAAAGTTTTGACACAGATTCCCAATTCGGGCATTCAGAACATATAGCACGTTGCTGTAAGCAAGCACATTCTCTTTCAGAGTTGCAAGTTACTATGTAGGAACAAGTTTGTATAGGTATTTCAAAGATGCCCAGAACTGAGCTAAACTTGGTATGTCTCCAACTCCTAGAAATAACTTCATGCCCCATCTCCCTTACTTCCAGCTAGTAAGGATCACATAATTCCTAACAAAGTTTTGACACAGATTCCCAATTCGGGCATTCAGAACATATAGCACGTTGCTGTAAGCAAGCACATTCTCATTCAAAGTTGCAAGTTACTATGTAGGAACAAGTTTGTATAGGTATTTCAAAGATGCCCAGAACTGAGCTAAACGTTGTATGTCTCCAACTCCTAGAAATAACTTTATGCCCCATCTCCCTTACTTCCAGCTAGTAAGGATCACATAATTCCTAACAAAGTTTTGACACAGATTCCCAATTCGGGCATTCAGAACATATAGCACGTTGCTGTAAGCAAGCACATTCTCATTCAAAGATGCAAGTTACTATGTAGGAACAAGTTTGTATAGGACTTTCAAAGATGCCCAGAACTGAGCTGAAGTTTGTATGTCTCCAACTCCTAGAAATAACTTCATGCCCCATCTCCCTTACTTCCAGCTAGTGAGGATCACATAATTCCTAACAAAGTTTTGACACAGATTCCCAATTCGGGCATTCAGACCATATAGCACGTTGCTGTAAGCAAGCACATTCTCATTCAAAGTTGCAAGTTACTATGTAGGATCAAGTTTGTATAGGTATTTCAAAGATGCCCAGAACTCAGCTAAACTTGGTATGTCTCCAACTCCTAGAAATAACTTCATTCCCCATGTCCCTTACTTCCAGCTAGTAAGGATCACATAATTCCTAACAAAGTTTTGACACAGATTCCCAATTCGGGCATTCAGAACATATAGCACGTTGCTGTAAGCAAGCACATTCTCATTCAAAGTTGCAAGTTACTATGTAAGAACTAGTTTGTATAGGTATTTCAAAGATGCCCAGAACAGAGCTAAACGTTGTATGTCTCCAACTCCTAGAAATAACTTGATGCCCCGTCTCCCTTACTTCCAGCTAGTAAGGATCACATAATTCCTAACAAAGTTTTGACACAGATTCCCAATTCGGGCATTCAGAACATATAGCACGTTGCTGTAAGCAAGCTCATTCTGATTCAAAGTTGCAAGTTACTATGTAGGAACATGTTTGTATAGGTATTTCAAAGATGCCCAGAACTGAGCTAAACGTTGTATGTCTGCAACTCCTAGAAATAACTTCATGCCCCATCTCCCTTACTTCCATCTAGTAAGGATCACATAATTCCTAACAAAGTTTTGACACAGATTCCCAATTCGGGCATTCAGAACATATAGCACGTTGCTGTAAGCAAGCACATTCTCATTCAATGTTGCAACTTACTATGTAGGAACAAGTTTGTAAAGGTATTTCAAAGATGCCCAGAACTGAGCTAAACGTTGTATGTCTCCAACTCCTAATAATAACTTCATGCCCCATCTCCCTTACTTCCATCTAGTAAGGATCACATAATTCCTAACAAAGTTTTGACACAGATTCCCAATTCGGGCATTCAGAACATATAGCACGTTGCTGTCAGCAAGCACATTCTCTTTCTATGTTGCAAGTTACTATGCAGGAACAAGATGTATAGGTATTTCAAAGATGCCCAGAACTGAGCTGAACTCGGTATGTCTCCAACTCCTAGAAATAACTTCATTCCCCATCTCCCTTACTTCCAGCTAGTAAGGATCACATAATTCCTAACAAAGTTTTGACACATTTTCCCAATTCGGGCATTCAGAACATATAGCACGTTGCTGTAAGCAAGCACATTCTCATTCAAAGTTGCAAGTTACTATGTAGGAACAAGTTTGTATAGGTATTTCAAAGATGCCCAGAACTGAGCTAAAAGTTGTATGTCTTCAACTCCTAGAAATAACTTCATGCCCCATCTCCCTTACTTCCAGCTAGTAAGGATCACATAAGTCCTAACAAAGTTTTGACACAGATTCCCAATTCGGGCATTCAGAACATATAGCACGTTGCTGTAAGCAAGCATATTCTGATTCAAAGTTGCAAGTTACTATGTAGGAACAAGTTTGTATAGGTATTTCAAAGATGCCCAGAACTGAGCTAAACGTTGTATGTCTGCAACTCCTAGAAATAACTTCATGCCCCATCTCCCTTACTTCCATCTAGTAAGGATCACATAATTCCTAACAAAGTTTTGACACAGATTCCCAATTCGGGCATTCAGAACATATAGCACGTTGCTGTAAGCAAGCACATTCTCATTCAAAGTTGCAACTTACTATGTAGGATCAAGTTTGTAATGGTATTTCAAAGATGCCCAGAACTGAGCTTAACGTTGTATGTCTCCAACTCCTAATAATAACTTCATGCCCCATCTCCCTTACTTACATCTAGTAAGGATCACATAATTCCTAACAAAGTTTTGACACAGATTCCCAATTCGGGCATTCAGAACATATAGCACGTTGCTGTAAGCAAGCACATTCTCTTTCAAAGTTGCAAGTTACTTTGTAGGAACAAGTTTGTATAGGTATTTCAAAGATGCCCAGAACTGAGCTGAACTCGGTATGTCTCCAACTCCTAGAAATAACTTCATGCCCCATCTCCCTTACTTCCAGCTAGTAAGGATCACATATTTCCTAACAAAGTTTTTACACAGATTCCCAATTCGGGCATTCAGAACATATAGCACGTTGCTGTAAGCAAGCACATTCTGATTCGAAGTTGCAAGTTACTATGTAGGAACAAGTTTGTATAGGTATTTCAAAGATGCCCAGAACTGAGCTAAACGCTGTATGTCTGCCACTCCTAGAAATAACTTCATTCCCCATCTCCCTTACTTCCAGCTAGTAAGGATCACATAATTCCTAACAAAGATTTGACACAGATTCCCAATTCGGGCATTCAGAACATATAGCACGTTGCTGTAAGCAAGCACATTCTGATTCAAAGTTGCAAGTTACTATGTAGGAACAAGTTTGTATAGGTATTTCTTAGATGCCCAGAACTGAGCTAAACTTGGTATGTGTCCAACTCCTAGAAATAACTTCATGCCCCATCTCCCTTACTTCCAGCTAGTAAGGATCACATAATTCCTAACAAAGTTTTGACACAGATTCCCAATTCGGGCATTCAGAACATATAGCACGTTGCTGTAAGCAAGCACATTCTGATTCAAAGTTGCAAATTGCTATGTAGGAACAAGTTTGTATAGGTATTTCAAAGATGCCCAGAGCTGAGCTAAACTTGGTATATCTCCAACTCCTAGAAATATCTTCATGCCCCATCTCCCTTACTTCCAGCTAGTAAGGATCACATAATTCCTAACAAAGTTTTGACACAGATTCCCAATTCGGGCATTCAGAACATATAGCACGTTGCTGTAAGCAAGCACATTCTGATTCAAAGTTGCATGTTACTATGTAGGAACAAGTTTGTATAGGTATTTCAAAGATGCCCAGAACTGAGCTAAACTTGGTATGTGTCCAACCTCTAGAAATAACTTCATGCCGCAACTCCCTTACTTCCAGCTAGTAAGGATCACATAATTCCTAACAAAGTTTTGACACAGATTCCAAATTCGGGCATTCAGAACATATAGCACGTTGCTGTAAGCAAGCACATTCTGATTCAAAGTTGCAAGTTACTATGTAGGAACAAGTTTGTATAGGTATTTCAAAGATGCCCAGAACTGAGCTAAACGTTGTATGTCTGCAACTCCTAGAAATTACTTCATGCCCCATCTCCCTTACTTCCATCTAGTAAGGATCACATAATTCCTAACAAAGTTTTGACACAGATTCCCAATTCGGGCATTCAGAACATATAGCACGTTGCTGTAAGCAAGCACATTCTCATTCAAAGTTGCAACTTACTATGTAGGAACAAGTTTGTAATGGTATTTCAAAGATGCCCAGAACTGAGCTTAACGTTGTATGTCTCCAACTCCTAATAATAACTTCATGCCCCATCTCCCTTACTTACATCTAGTAAGGATCACATAATTCCTAACAAAGTTTTGACACAGATTCCCAATTCGGGCATTCAGAACATATAGCACGTTGCTGTAAGCAAGCACATTCTCTTTCAAAGTTGCAAGTTACTTTGTAGGAACAAGTTTGTATAGGTATTTCAAAGATGCCCAGAACTGAGCTGAACTCGGTATGTCTCCAACTCCTAGAAATAACTTCATGCCCCATCTCCCTTACTTCCAGCTAGTAAGGATCACATAATTCCTAACAAAGTTTTTACACAGATTCCCAATTCGGGCATTCAGAACATATAGCACGTTGCTGTAAGCAAGCACATTCTGATTCGAAGTTGCAAGTTACTATGTAGGAACAAGTTTGTATAGGTATTTCAAAGATGCCCAGAACTGAGCTAAACGTTGTATGTCTGCCACTCCTAGAAATAACTTCATTCCCCATCTCCCTTACTTCCAGCTAGTAAGGATCACATAATTCCTAACAAAGTTTTGACACAGATTCCCAATTCGGGCATTCAGAACATATAGCACGTTGCTGTAAGCAAGCACATTCTCATTCTAAGAAGCAAGTTACTATGTAGGAACAAGTTTGTATAGGTATTTCAAAGATGCCCAGAACTGAGCTAAAGTGGGTATGTGTCCAACTCCTAGAAATAACTTCATGCCCCATCTCACTTACTTCCATCTAGTAAGGATCACATAATTCCTAACAAAGTTTTGACACAGATTCCCAATTCGGGCATTCAGAACATATAGCACGCTGCTGTAAGCAAGCACATTCTCATTCAAAGTTGCAAGTTAATATGTAGGAACAAGTTTGTATAGGTATTTCAAAGATGCCCAGAACTGAGCTAAACGTTATATGTCTCCAACTCCTCGAAATAACTTCATGCCCCATCTCCCTTACTTCCATCTAGTAAGGATCACATAATACCTAACAAAGTTTTGACACAGATTCCCAATTCGGGCATTCAGAACATATAGCACGCTGCTGTAAGCAAGCACATTCTCATTCAAAGTTGCAAGTTAATATGTAGGAACAAGTTTGTATAGGTATTTCAAAGATGCCCAGAACTGAGCTAAACGTGGTATGTCTCCAACTCCTAGAAATAACTTCATGCCCCATCTCCCTTACTTCCAGCTAGTAAGGATCGCATAATTCCTAACAAAGTTTTGACACAGATTCCCAATTCGGGCATTCAGAACATATAGCACGTTGCTGTAAGCAAGCACATTCTCATTCAAAGTTGCAAGTTACTATGTAGGAACAAGTGTGTATAGGTATTTCAAAGATGCCCAGAACTGAGCTAAACGTTATATGTCTCCAACTCCAAGAAATAACTTCATGCCCCATCTCCCTTTCTTCCATCTAGTAAGGATCACATAATACCTAACAAAGTTTTGACACAGATTCCCAATTCGGGCATTCAGAACATATAGCACTTTGCTGTAAGCAAGCACATTCTCATTCAAAGTTGCAAGTTACTATGTAGGAACAAGTTTGTATAGGTATTTCAAAGATGCCCAGAACTGAGCTAAACGTTGTATGTCTCCAACTCCTAGAAATAACTTCATGCCCCATCTCCCTTACTTCCAGCTAGTAAGGATCTCAATATTCCTAACAAAGTTTTGACACAGATTCCCAATTCGGGCATTCAGAACATATAGCACGTTGCTGTAAGCAAGCACATTCTCATTCAAAGTTGCAAGTTACTATGTAGGAACAAGTTTGTATAGGTATTTCAAAGATGCCCAGAACTGAGCTAAACGTTGTACGTCTCCAACTCCTAGATATAACTTCATGCCCCATCTCCCTTACTTCCATCTAGTAAGGATCACATAATTCCTAACAAAGTTTTGACACAGATTCCCAATTCGGGCATTCAGAACATATAGCACGTTGCTGTAAGCAAGCACATTCTCATTCAAAGTTGCAAGTTACTATGTAGGAACAAGTTTGTATAGGTATTTCAAAGATGCCCAGAACTGAGCCAAACTTGGTATGTCTCCAACTCCTAGATATAACTACATGCCCCATCTCCCTTACTTCCAGCTAGTAAGGATCACATAATTCCTAACAAAGTTTTGACACAGATTCCCAATTCGGGCATTCAGAACATATAGCACGTTGCTGTAAGCAAGCACATTCTCATTCAAAGTTGCAAGTTACTATGTAGGAACAAGTTTGTATAGGTATTTCAAAGATGCCCAGAACTGAGCCAAACTTGGTATGTGTCCAACTCCTAGAAATAACTTCAGGCCCCATCTCCCTTACTTCCAGCTAGTAAGGATCACATAATTCCTAACAAACTTTTGACACAGATTCCCAATTCGGGCATTCAGAACATATAGCACGTTGCTGTAAGCAAGCACATTCTGATTCAAAGTTGCAAGTTGCTATGTAGGAACAAGTTTGTATACGTATTTCAAAGATGCCCAGAGCTGAGCTAAACTTGGTATATCTCCAACTCCTAGAAATAACTTCATGCCCCATCTCCCTTACTTCCAGCTAGTAAGGATCACATAATTCCTAACAAAGTTTTGACACAGATTCCCTACTTGGGCATTCACAACATATAGCACGTTGCTGTAAGAAAGCACATTCTCATTCAAAGTTGCAAGTAACTATGTAGGAACAAGTTTGTATAGGTATTTCAAAGATGCCCAGAACTGAGCTAAACGTTGTATGTCTGCAACTCCTAGAAATAACTTCATGCCCCATCTCCCTTACTTCCAGCTAATAAGGATCACATAATTCCTAACAAAGTTTTGACACAGATTCCCAATTCGGGCATTCAGAACATATAGCACGTTGCTGTAAGCAAGCACATTCTCATTCAAAGTTGCAAGTTACTATGTAGGAACAAGTTTGTATAGGTATTTCAAAGATGCCCAGAACTGAGCTAAACGTTGTATGTCTCCAACTCCTAGAAAAAACTTCATGCCCCATCTCCCTTACTTCCATCTAGTAAGGATCACATAATTCCTAACAAAGTTTTGACACAGATTACCAATTCGGGCATTCAGAACATATAGAACGTTGCTGTAAGCAAGCACATTCTGATTCAAAGTTGCAAGTTACTATGTAGGAACAAGTTTGTATAGGTATTTCAAAGATGCCCAGAACTGAGCTAAACGTTGTATGTCTCCAACTCCTAGAAATAACTTCATGCCCCAACTCCCTTACTTCCAGCTAGTAAGGATCACACAATTCCTAACAAAGTTTTGACACAGATTCCCAATTCGGGCATTCAGAACATATAGCACGTTGCTGTAAGCAAGCACATTCTCATTCAAAGTTGCAAGTTACTATGTAGGAACAAGTTTGTATAGGTGTTTGAAAGACGACCAGAACTTAGCTGAACTTGGTATGTGTCCAACCTCTTGAAAGAACTTCATGCCCCAACTACCTTACTTCCGGCTAGTAAGGATCACATAATTCCCAACAAAGTTTTGACACAGATTCCCAATTCGGGCATTCAGAACATATAGCACGTTGCTGTAAGCAAGCACATTCTCATTCAAAGTTGCAAGTTACTATGTAGAAACAAGTTTGTATAGGTATGTCAAAGATGCCCAGAACTGAGTTAAACGTTGTGTGTCTGCTCTCCTGGAAATAACTTCATACCCCATCTCTCTTACTTCCAGCTAATAAGGATCACATAATTCCTAACAAAGTTTTGACACAGATTCCCAATTCGGGCATTCAGAACATATAGCACGTTGCTGTAAGCAAGCACATTCTCATTCAAAGTTGCAAGTTCCTATGTAGAAACAATTTTGTATAGGACTTTGAAAGATGCCCAGAACTGAGCTGAAGTTTGTATGTCTCCAACTCCTAGAAATAACTTCATGCCCCATCTCCCTTACTTCCAGCTAGTGAGGATCACATAATTCCTAACAAAGTTTTGACACAGATTCCCAATTCGGGCATTCAGAACATATAGCACGTTGCTGTAAGCAAGCACATTCTGATTGAAAGTTGCAAGTTACTATGTAGGAACAAGTTTGTATAGGTATTTCAAATATGCTCAGAACTGAGTTAAACGTTGTATGTCTCCAACTCCTAGAAATAACTTCATGCCCCAACTCCCTTACTTCCGGCTAGTAAGGATCACATAATTCCTAACAAAGTTTTGACACAGATTCCCAATTCGGACATTCAGAACATATAGCACGTTGCTGTAAGCAAGCACATTCTCATTCAAAGTTGCAAGTTACTATGTAGGAACAAGTTTGTATAGGACTTTGAATGATGCCCAGAACTGAGCTGAAGATTGTATGTCTCCAACTCCTAGAAATAACTTCATGCCCCATCTCCCTTACTTCCAGCTAGTAAGGATCACATAATTCCTAACAAAGTTTTGACACAGATTCCCAATTCGGGCATTCAGAATATATAGCACGTTGCTGTAAGCAAGCACATTCTCATTCAAAGTTGCAAGTTACTATGTAGGAACAAGTTTGTATAGGTATTTCAAAGATGCCCAGAACTGAGCTAAGTTGGTATGTGTCCAACCTCTAGAAATAACTTCATGCCCCAACTCCCTGACTTCCAACTAGTAAGGATCACATAATTCCTAACAAAGTTTTGACACAGATTCCCAATTCGTGCATTCAGAACATATAGCAGGTTGCTGTAAGCAAGCACATTCTGATTCAAAGTTGCAAGTTACTATGTAGGAACAAGTTTGTATAGGACTTTGAAAGATGCCCAGAACTGAGCTGAAGTTTGTATGTCTCCAGCTCCTAGAAATAACTTCATGCCCCAACTCCCTTACTTCCAGCTAGTAAGGATCACATAATTTCTAACAAAGTTTTGACACAGATTCCCAATTCTGGCATTCAAAACATATAGCACGTTGCTGTAAGCAAGCACATTCTCATTCAAAGTTGCAAGTTACTATGTAGGAACAAGTTTGTATAGGTATTTCCAAGATGCCCAGAACTGAGCTAAACTTGGTATGTCTCCAACTCCTAGAAATAACTTCATGCCCCATCTCCCTTACTTCCAGCTAGTAAGGATCACATAATTCCTAACAAAGTTTTGACACAGATTCCCAATTCGGTCATTCAGAACATATAGCACGTTGCTGTAAGCAAGCACATTCTCATTCAAAGTTGCAAGTTACTATGTAGGAACAAGTTTGTATAGGTATGTCAAAGATGCCCAGAACTGAGTTAAACGTTGTGTGTCTGCTCTCCTAGAAATAACTTCATGCCCCATCTCTCTTACTTCCAGCTAATAAGGATCACATAATTCCTAACAAAGTTTTGACACAGATTCCCAATTCGGGCATTCAGAACATGTAGCACGTTGCTGTAAGCAAGCACATTCTCATTCAAAGTTGCAAGTTACTATGTAGGAACATGTTTGTATAGGTATTTCAAAGATGCCCAGAACTGAGCTAAACTTGGTATGTGTCCAACCTCTAGAAACAACTTCATGCCCCAACTCCCTTACTTCCAGCTAGTAAGGATCACATAATTCCTAACAAAGATTTGACACAGATTCCCAATTCGGGCATTCAGAACATATAGCAAGTTGCTGTAAGCAAGCACATTCTCATTCAAAGTTGCAAGTTACTATGTAGGAACAAGTGTGTATAGGTATTTCAAAGATGCCCAGAACTGACCTAAACGTTGTATGTCTGCAACTCCTAGAAATAACTTCATGCCCCATCTCACTTACTTCCAGCTAGTAAGGATCACATAATTTCTAACAAAGTTTTGACACAGATTCCCAATTCGGGCATTCAGAACATATAGCACGTTGCTGTAAGCAAGCACATTCTCATTCAAAGTTGCAAGTTACTATGTAGGAACAAGTTTGTATAGGAATTTCAAAGATGCCCAGAACTGAGCTAAACGTTGTATGTCTCCAACTCCTAGAAATATCTTCATGCCCCATCTCCCTTACTTCCAGCTAGTAAGGATCACATAATTCCTAACAAAGTTTTGACACAGATTCCCAATTCGGGCATTCAGAATATATAGCACGTTGCTGTAAGCAAGCACATTCTCATTCAAAGTTGCAAGTTACTATGTAGGAACAAGTTTGTATAGGTATTTCAAAGATGCCCAGAACTGAGCTAAGTTGGTATGTGTCCAACCTCTAGAAATAACTTCATGCCCCAACTCCCTGACTTCCAACTAGTAAGGATCACATAATTCCTAACAAAGTTTTGACACAGATTCCCAATTCGGGCATTCAGAACATATAGCAGGTTGCTGTAAGCAAGCACATTCTGATTCAAAGTTGCAAGTTACTATGTAGGAACAAGTTTGTATAGGACTTTGAAAGATGCCCAGAACTGAGCTGAAGTTTGTATGTCTCCAGCTCCTAGAAATAACTTCATGCCCCAACTCCCTTACTTCCAGCTAGTAAGGATCACATAATTTCTAACAAAGTTTTGACACAGATTCCCAATTCTGGCATTCAAAACATATAGCACGTTGCTGTAAGCAAGCACATTCTCATTCAAAGTTGCAAGTTACTATGTAGGAACAAGTTTGTATAGGTATTTCCAAGATGCCCAGAACTGAGCTAAACTTGGTATGTCTCCAACTCCTAGAAATAACTTCATGCCCCATCTCCCTTACTTCCAGCTAGTAAGGATCACATAATTCCTAACAAAGTTTTGACACAGATTCCCAATTCGGGCATTCAGAACATATAGCACGTTGCTGTAAGCAAGCACATTCTCATTCAAAGTTGCAAGTTACTATGTAGGAACAAGTTTGTATAGGTATGTCAAAGATGCCCAGAACTGAGTTAAACGTTGTGTGTCTGCTCTCCTAGAAATAACTTCATGCCCCATCTCTCTTACTTCCAGCTAATAAGGATCACATAATTCCTAACAAAGTTTTGACACAGATTCCCAATTCGGGCATTCAGAACATGTAGCACGTTGCTGTAAGCAAGCACATTCTCATTCAAAGTTGCAAGTTACTATGTAGGAACATGTTTGTATAGGTATTTCAAAGATGCCCAGAACTGAGCTAAACTTGGTATGTGTCCAACCTCTAGAAACAACTTCATGCCCCAACTCCCTTACTTCCAGCTAGTAAGGATCACATAATTCCTAACAAAGATTTGACACAGATTCCCAATTCGGGCATTCAGAACATATAGCAAGTTGCTGTAAGCAAGCACATTCTCATTCAAAGTTGCAAGTTACTATGTAGGAACAAGTGTGTATAGGTATTTCAAAGATGCCCAGAACTGACCTAAACGTTGTATGTCTGCAACTCCTAGAAATAACTGCATGCCCCATCTCACTTACTTCCAGCTAGTAAGGATCACATAATTTCTAACAAAGTTTTGACACAGATTCCCAATTCGGGCATTCAGAACATATAGCACGTTGCTGTAAGCAAGCACATTCTCATTCAAAGTTGCAAGTTACTATGTAGGAACAAGTTTGTATAGGAATTTCAAAGATGCCCAGAACTGAGCTAAACGTTGTATGTCTCCAACTCCTAGAAATATCTTCATGCCCCATCTCCCTTACTTCCAGCTAGTAAGGATCACATAATTCCTAACAAAGTTTTGACACAGATTCCCAATTCGGGCATTCAGTACATATAGCACGTTGCTGTAAGCAAGCACATTCTCATTCAAAGTTGCAAGTTACTATGTAGGAACAAGTTTGTATAGGTATTTCAAAGATGCCCAGAACTGAGCTAAACGTTGTATGTCTCCAACTCCTAGAAATAACTTCATGCCCCATCTCCCTTACTTCCAGCTAGTAAGGATCACATAATTCCTAACAAAGTTTTGACACAGATTCCCAATTCGGGCATTCAGAACATATAGCACGTTGCTGTAAGCAAGCACCTTCTCATTCAAAGTTGCAAGTTACTATGTAGGAACAAGTTTGTATAGGTATTTCAAAGATGACCAGAACTGAGCTGAACTTGGTATGTGTCCAAGCTCTAGAAATAACTTCATGCCCCAACTAACTTACTTCCAGCTAGTAAGGATCACATAATTCCTAACAAAGTTTTGACACAGATTCCCAATTCGGGCATTCAGAACATATAGCACGTTGCTGTAAGCAAGCACATTCTCATTCAAAGTTGCAAGTTACTATGTAGGAACAAGTTTGTATATGTATGTCAAAGATGCCCAGAACTGAGTTAAACGTTGTGTGTCTGCTCTCCTAGAAATAACTTCATGCCCCATCTCTCTTACTTCCAGCTAATAAGGATCACATAATTCCTAACAAAGTTTTGACACAGATTCCCAATTCGGTCATTTAGAACATATAGCACGTTGCTGTAAGCAAGCACATTCTCATTCAAAGTTGCAAGTTACTATGTAGGAACAAGTTTTTATAGGTATTTCAAAGATGCCCAGAACTGAGCTAAACGTGGTATGTCTGCAACTCCTAGAAATAACTTCATGCCCCATCTCCCTTACTTCCAGCTAGTAAGGATCACATAATTCCTAACAAAGTTTTGACACAGATTCCCAATTCGGGCATTCAGAACATGTAGCACGTTGCTGTAAGCAAGCACATTCAATAAAATGTTGCAAGTTACTATGTAGGAACAAGTTTGTATAGGTGTTTCAAAGATGCCCAGAATTGAGCTAAACTTGGTATGTCTCCAACTCCTAGAAATAACTTCATGCCCCATCTCCCTTACTTCCATCTAGTAAGGATCACATAATTCCTAACAAAGTTTTGACACAGATTCCCAATTCGGGCATTCAGAACATATAGCACGTTGCTGTAAGCAAGCACATTCTCATTCAAAGTTGCAAGTTACTAAGTAGGAACAAGTTTGTAAAGGTATTTCAAAGATGCCCAGAACTGAGCTAAACGTTGTATGTCTCCAACTCCTAGAAATAACTTCATGCCCCATCACCCTTACTTCCAGCTAGTATGGATCACATAATTCCTAACAAAGTTTTGACACAGATTCCCAATTCGGGCATTCAGAACATATAGCACGTTGCTGTAAGCAAGCACATTCTCATTCAAAGTTGCAAGTTACTATGTAGGAACAAGTTTGTATAGGTATTTCAAAGATGCCCAGAACTGAGGTAAACGTTGTATGTCTCCAACTCCTAGAAATAACTTCATGCCCCATCTCCCTTACTTCCAGCTAGTAAGGATCACATAATTCCTAACAAAGTTTTGACACAGATTCCCAATTCGGGCATTCAGAACATATAGCACGTTGCTGTAAGCAAGCACATTCTCATTCAAAGTTGCAAGTTACTATGTAGGAACAAGTTTGTATAGGTATTTCAAAGATGCCCAGAACTGAGCTAAACGTTGTATGTCTCCAACTCCTAGAAATAACTTCATGCCCCATCTCCCTTACTTCCAGCTAGTAAGGATCACATAATTCCTAACAAAGATTTGACACAGATTCCCAATTCGGGCATTCAGAATATATAGCACGTTGCTGTAAGCAAGCACATTCTCATTCAAAGTTGCAAGTTACTATGTAGGAACAACTTTGTATAGGTATTTCAAAGATGCCCAGAACTGAGCTAACCGTTGTATGTCTCCAACTCCTAGAAATAACTTCATGCCCCATCTCCCTTACTTCCAGCTAGTAAGGATCACATAATTCCTAACAAAGTTTTGACACAGATTCCCAATTCGGGCATTCAGAACATATAGCACGTTGCTTTAAGCAAGCACATTCTCATTCAATGTTGCAAGTTACTATGCAGGAACAAGTTTGTATAGGTATTTCAAAGATGCCCAGAACTGAGCTAAACTTTGTATGTCTCCAACTCCTAGAAATAACTTCATGCCCCATCTCCCTTACTTCCAGCTAGTAAGGATCACATAATTCCTAACAAAGATTTGACACAGATTCCCAATTTGGGCATTAAGAACATATAGCACGTTGCTGTAAGAAAGCACATTCTCATTCAAAGTTGCAAGTAACTATGTAGGAACAAGTTTGTATAGGTATTTGAAAGATGCCCAGAACTGAGCTAAACGTTGTATGTCTGCAACTCCTAGAAATAACTTCATGCCCCATCTCCCTTACTTCCAGCTAGTAAGGATCACATAATTCCTAACAAAGATTTGACACAGATTCCCAATTCGGGCATTCAGAACATATAGCACGTTGCTGTAAGCAAGCACATTCTCATTCAAAGTTGCAAGTTACTATGTAGGAACAAGTTTGTATAGGTATTTCAAAGATGCCCAGAACTGACCTAAACTTGGTATGTGTCCAACCTCTAAAAATAACTTCATGCCCCAACTCCCTTACTTCCAGCTAGTAAGGATCACATAATTCCTAACAAAGTTTTGACACAGATTCCCAATTCGGGCATTCAGAACATATAGCACGTTGCTGTAAGCAAGCACATTCTCATTCAAAGTTGCAAGTTACTATGTAGGAACAAGTTTGTATAGGTATTTCAAAGATGCCCAGAACTGAGCTAAACTTGGTATGTCTCCAACTCCTAGAAATAACTTCATGCCCCATCTCCCTTACTTCCAGCTAGTAGGATCACATAACTCCTAACAAAGTTTTGACACAGATTCCCAATTCGGGATTTCAGAACATATAGCACGTTGCTGTAAGCAAGCACATTCTCATTCAAAGTTGCAAGTTACTATGTAGGAACAAGTTTGTATAGGTATTTCAAAGATGCCCAGAACTGAGCTAAACATTGTATGTCTCCAACTCCTAGAAATAACTTCATGCCCCATCTCCCTTACTTCCAGCTAGTAAGGATCACATAATTCCTAACAAAGTTTTGACACAGATTCCCAATTCGGGCATTCAGAACATATAGCACGTTGCTGTAAGCAAGCACATTCTCATTCAAAGTTGCAAGTTACTATGTAGGAACAAGTTTGTATAGGTATTTCAAAGATGCCCAGAACTGAGCTAAACGTTGTATGTCTGCAACTCCTAGAAATAACTTCATGCCCCATCTCCCTTACTTCCAGCTCGTAAGGATCACATAATTCCTAACAAAGTTTTGACACAGATTCCCAATTCGGGCATTCAGAACATATAGCACGTTGCTGTAAGCAAGCACATTCTCATTCAAAGTTGCAAGTTACTATGTAGGAACAAGTTTGTATAGGTATTTCAAAGATGCCCAGAACTGAGCTAAACGTTGTATGTCTCCAACTCCTAGAAAAAACTTCATGCCCCATCTCCCTTACTTCCATCTAGTAAGGATCACATAATTCCTTACAAAGTTTTGACACAGATTACCAATTCGGGCATTCAGAACATATAGAACGTTGCTGTAAGCAAGCACATTCTGATTCAAAGTTGCAAGTTACTATGTAGGAACAAGTTTGTATAGGTATTTCCAAGATGCCCAGAACTGAGCTAAACTTGGTATGTCTCCAACTCCTAGAAATAACTTCATGCCCCATCTCCCTTACTTCCAGCTAGTAAGGATCACATAATTCCTAACAAAGTTTTGACACAGATTCCCAATTCGGTCATTCAGAACATATAGCACGTTGCTGTAAGCAAGCACATTCTCATTCAAAGTTGCAAGTTACTATGTAGGAACAAGTTTGTATAGGTATGTCAAAGATGCCCAGAACTGAGTTAAACGTTGTGTGTCTGCTCTCCTAGAAATAACTTCATGCCCCATCTCTCTTACTTCCAGCTAATAAGGATCACATAATTCCTAACAAAGTTTTGACACAGATTCCCAATTCGGGCATTCAGAACATGTAGCACGTTGCTGTAAGCAAGCACATTCTCATTCAAAGTTGCAAGTTACTATGTAGGAACATGTTTGTATAGGTATTTCAAAGATGCCCAGAACTGAGCTAAACTTGGTATGTGTCCAACCTCTAGAAACAACTTCATGCCCCAACTCCCTTACTTCCAGCTAGTAAGGATCACATAATTCCTAACAAAGATTTGACACAGATTCCCAATTCGGGCATTCAGAACATATAGCAAGTTGCTGTAAGCAAGCACATTCTCATTCAAAGTTGCAAGTTACTATGTAGGAACAAGTGTGTATAGGTATTTCAAAGATGCCCAGAACTGACCTAAACGTTGTATGTCTGCAACTCCTAGAAATAACTTCATGCCCCATCTCACTTACTTCCAGCTAGTAAGGATCACATAATTTCTAACAAAGTTTTGACACAGATTCCCAATTCGGGCATTCAGAACATATAGCACGTTGCTGTAAGCAAGCACATTCTCATTCAAAGTTGCAAGTTACTATGTAGGAACAAGTTTGTATAGGAATTTCAAAGATGCCCAGAACTGAGCTAAACGTTGTATGTCTCCAACTCCTAGAAATATCTTCATGCCCCATCTCCCTTACTTCCAGCTAGTAAGGATCACATAATTCCTAACAAAGTTTTGACACAGATTCCCAATTCGGGCATTCAGAATATATAGCACGTTGCTGTAAGCAAGCACATTCTCATTCAAAGTTGCAAGTTACTATGTAGGAACAAGTTTGTATAGGTATTTCAAAGATGCCCAGAACTGAGCTAAGTTGGTATGTGTCCAACCTCTAGAAATAACTTCATGCCCCAACTCCCTGACTTCCAACTAGTAAGGATCACATAATTCCTAACAAAGTTTTGACACAGATTCCCAATTCGGGCATTCAGAACATATAGCAGGTTGCTGTAAGCAAGCACATTCTGATTCAAAGTTGCAAGTTACTATGTAGGAACAAGTTTGTATAGGACTTTGAAAGATGCCCAGAACTGAGCTGAAGTTTGTATGTCTCCAGCTCCTAGAAATAACTTCATGCCCCAACTCCCTTACTTCCAGCTAGTAAGGATCACATAATTTCTAACAAAGTTTTGACACAGATTCCCAATTCTGGCATTCAAAACATATAGCACGTTGCTGTAAGCAAGCACATTCTCATTCAAAGTTGCAAGTTACTATGTAGGAACAAGTTTGTATAGGTATTTCCAAGATGCCCAGAACTGAGCTAAACTTGGTATGTCTCCAACTCCTAGAAATAACTTCATGCCCCATCTCCCTTACTTCCAGCTAGTAAGGATCACATAATTCCTAACAAAGTTTTGACACAGATTCCCAATTCGGGCATTCAGAACATATAGCACGTTGCTGTAAGCAAGCACATTCTCATTCAAAGTTGCAAGTTACTATGTAGGAACAAGTTTGTATAGGTATGTCAAAGATGCCCAGAACTGAGTTAAACGTTGTGTGTCTGCTCTCCTAGAAATAACTTCATGCCCCATCTCTCTTACTTCCAGCTAATAAGGATCACATAATTCCTAACAAAGTTTTGACACAGATTCCCAATTCGGGCATTCAGAACATGTAGCACGTTGCTGTAAGCAAGCACATTCTCATTCAAAGTTGCAAGTTACTATGTAGGAACATGTTTGTATAGGTATTTCAAAGATGCCCAGAACTGAGCTAAACTTGGTATGTGTCCAACCTCTAGAAACAACTTCATGCCCCAACTCCCTTACTTCCAGCTAGTAAGGATCACATAATTCCTAACAAAGATTTGACACAGATTCCCAATTCGGGCATTCAGAACATATAGCAAGTTGCTGTAAGCAAGCACATTCTCATTCAAAGTTGCAAGTTACTATGTAGGAACAAGTGTGTATAGGTATTTCAAAGATGCCCAGAACTGACCTAAACGTTGTATGTCTGCAACTCCTAGAAATAACTGCATGCCCCATCTCACTTACTTCCAGCTAGTAAGGATCACATAATTTCTAACAAAGTTTTGACACAGATTCCCAATTCGGGCATTCAGAACATATAGCACGTTGCTGTAAGCAAGCACATTCTCATTCAAAGTTGCAAGTTACTATGTAGGAACAAGTTTGTATAGGAATTTCAAAGATGCCCAGAACTGAGCTAAACGTTGTATGTCTCCAACTCCTAGAAATATCTTCATGCCCCATCTCCCTTACTTCCAGCTAGTAAGGATCACATAATTCCTAACAAAGTTTTGACACAGATTCCCAATTCGGGCATTCAGTACATATAGCACGTTGCTGTAAGCAAGCACATTCTCATTCAAAGTTGCAAGTTACTATGTAGGAACAAGTTTGTATAGGTATTTCAAAGATGCCCAGAACTGAGCTAAACGTTGTATGTCTCCAACTCCTAGAAATAACTTCATGCCCCATCTCCCTTACTTCCAGCTAGTAAGGATCACATAATTCCTAACAAAGTTTTGACACAGATTCCCAATTCGGGCATTCAGAACATATAGCACGTTGCTGTAAGCAAGCACCTTCTCATTCAAAGTTGCAAGTTACTATGTAGGAACAAGTTTGTATAGGTATTTCAAAGATGACCAGAACTGAGCTGAACTTGGTATGTGTCCAAGCTCTAGAAATAACTTCATGCCCCAACTAACTTACTTCCAGCTAGTAAGGATCACATAATTCCTAACAAAGTTTTGACACAGATTCCCAATTCGGGCATTCAGAACATATAGCACGTTGCTGTAAGCAAGCACATTCTCATTCAAAGTTGCAAGTTACTATGTAGGAACAAGTTTGTATATGTATGTCAAAGATGCCCAGAACTGAGTTAAACGTTGTGTGTCTGCTCTCCTAGAAATAACTTCATGCCCCATCTCTCTTACTTCCAGCTAATAAGGATCACATAATTCCTAACAAAGTTTTGACACAGATTCCCAATTCGGTCATTTAGAACATATAGCACGTTGCTGTAAGCAAGCACATTCTCATTCAAAGTTGCAAGTTACTATGTAGGAACAAGTTTTTATAGGTATTTCAAAGATGCCCAGAACTGAGCTAAACGTGGTATGTCTGCAACTCCTAGAAATAACTTCATGCCCCATCTCCCTTACTTCCAGCTAGTAAGGATCACATAATTCCTAACAAAGTTTTGACACAGATTCCCAATTCGGGCATTCAGAACATGTAGCACGTTGCTGTAAGCAAGCACATTCAATAAAATGTTGCAAGTTACTATGTAGGAACAAGTTTGTATAGGTGTTTCAAAGATGCCCAGAATTGAGCTAAACTTGGTATGTCTCCAACTCCTAGAAATAACTTCATGCCCCATCTCCCTTACTTCCATCTAGTAAGGATCACATAATTCCTAACAAAGTTTTGACACAGATTCCCAATTCGGGCATTCAGAACATATAGCACGTTGCTGTAAGCAAGCACATTCTCATTCAAAGTTGCAAGTTACTAAGTAGGAACAAGTTTGTAAAGGTATTTCAAAGATGCCCAGAACTGAGCTAAACGTTGTATGTCTCCAACTCCTAGAAATAACTTCATGCCCCATCACCCTTACTTCCAGCTAGTATGGATCACATAATTCCTAACAAAGTTTTGACACAGATTCCCAATTCGGGCATTCAGAACATATAGCACGTTGCTGTAAGCAAGCACATTCTCATTCAAAGTTGCAAGTTACTATGTAGGAACAAGTTTGTATAGGTATTTCAAAGATGCCCAGAACTGAGGTAAACGTTGTATGTCTCCAACTCCTAGAAATAACTTCATGCCCCATCTCCCTTACTTCCAGCTAGTAAGGATCACATAATTCCTAACAAAGTTTTGACACAGATTCCCAATTCGGGCATTCAGAACATATAGCACGTTGCTGTAAGCAAGCACATTCTCATTCAAAGTTGCAAGTTACTATGTAGGAACAAGTTTGTATAGGTATTTCAAAGATGCCCAGAACTGAGCTAAACGTTGTATGTCTCCAACTCCTAGAAATAACTTCATGCCCCATCTCCCTTACTTCCAGCTAGTAAGGATCACATAATTCCTAACAAAGATTTGACACAGATTCCCAATTCGGGCATTCAGAATATATAGCACGTTGCTGTAAGCAAGCACATTCTCATTCAAAGTTGCAAGTTACTATGTAGGAACAACTTTGTATAGGTATTTCAAAGATGCCCAGAACTGAGCTAACCGTTGTATGTCTCCAACTCCTAGAAATAACTTCATGCCCCATCTCCCTTACTTCCAGCTAGTAAGGATCACATAATTCCTAACAAAGTTTTGACACAGATTCCCAATTCGGGCATTCAGAACATATAGCACGTTGCTTTAAGCAAGCACATTCTCATTCAATGTTGCAAGTTACTATGCAGGAACAAGTTTGTATAGGTATTTCAAAGATGCCCAGAACTGAGCTAAACTTTGTATGTCTCCAACTCCTAGAAATAACTTCATGCCCCATCTCCCTTACTTCCAGCTAGTAAGGATCACATAATTCCTAACAAAGATTTGACACAGATTCCCAATTTGGGCATTAAGAACATATAGCACGTTGCTGTAAGAAAGCACATTCTCATTCAAAGTTGCAAGTAACTATGTAGGAACAAGTTTGTATAGGTATTTGAAAGATGCCCAGAACTGAGCTAAACGTTGTATGTCTGCAACTCCTAGAAATAACTTCATGCCCCATCTCCCTTACTTCCAGCTAGTAAGGATCACATAATTCCTAACAAAGATTTGACACAGATTCCCAATTCGGGCATTCAGAACATATAGCACGTTGCTGTAAGCAAGCACATTCTCATTCAAAGTTGCAAGTTACTATGTAGGAACAAGTTTGTATAGGTATTTCAAAGATGCCCAGAACTGACCTAAACTTGGTATGTGTCCAACCTCTAAAAATAACTTCATGCCCCAACTCCCTTACTTCCAGCTAGTAAGGATCACATAATTCCTAACAAAGTTTTGACACAGATTCCCAATTCGGGCATTCAGAACATATAGCACGTTGCTGTAAGCAAGCACATTCTCATTCAAAGTTGCAAGTTACTATGTAGGAACAAGTTTGTATAGGTATTTCAAAGATGCCCAGAACTGAGCTAAACTTGGTATGTCTCCAACTCCTAGAAATAACTTCATGCCCCATCTCCCTTACTTCCAGCTAGTAAGGATCACATAACTCCTAACAAAGTTTTGACACAGATTCCCAATTCGGGATTTCAGAACATATAGCACGTTGCTGTAAGCAAGCACATTCTCATTCAAAGTTGCAAGTTACTATGTAGGAACAAGTTTGTATAGGTATTTCAAAGATGCCCAGAACTGAGCTAAACATTGTATGTCTCCAACTCCTAGAAATAACTTCATGCCCCATCTCCCTTACTTCCAGCTAGTAAGGATCACATAATTCCTAACAAAGTTTTGACACAGATTCCCAATTCGGGCATTCAGAACATATAGCACGTTGCTGTAAGCAAGCACATTCTCATTCAAAGTTGCAAGTTACTATGTAGGAACAAGTTTGTATAGGTATTTCAAAGATGCCCAGAACTGAGCTAAACGTTGTATGTCTGCAACTCCTAGAAATAACTTCATGCCCCATCTCCCTTACTTCCAGCTCGTAAGGATCACATAATTCCTAACAAAGTTTTGACACAGATTCCCAATTCGGGCTTTCAGAACATATAGCACGTTGCTGTAAGCAAGCACATTCTCATTCAAAGTTGCAAGTTACTATGTAGGAACAAGTTTGTATAGGTATTTCAAAGATGCCCAGAACTGAGCTAAACGTTGTATGTCTCCAACTCCTAGAAAAAACTTCATGCCCCATCTCCCTTACTTCCATCTAGTAAGGATCACATAATTCCTTACAAAGTTTTGACACAGATTACCAATTCGGGCATTCAGAACATATAGAACGTTGCTGTAAGCAAGCACATTCTGATTCAAAGTTGCAAGTTACTATGTAGGAACAAGTTTGTATAGGTATTTCAAAGATGCCCAGAACTGAGCTAAACGTTGTATGTCTCCAACTCCTAGAAATAACTTCATGCCCCAACTCCCTTACTTCCAGCTAGTAAGGATCACACAATTCCTAACAAAGTTTTGACACAGATTCCCAATTCGGGCATTCAGAACATATAGCACGTTGCTGTAAGCAAGCACATTCTCATTCAAAGTTGCAAGTTACTATGTAGGAACAAGTTTGTATAGGTGTTTGAAAGACGACCAGAACTTAGCTGAACTTGGTATGTGTCCAACCTCCTGAAAGAACTTCATGCCCCAACTACCTTACTTCCGGCTAGTAAGGATCACATAATTCCCAACAAAGTTTTGACACAGATTCCCAATTCGGGCATTCAGAACATATAGCACGTTGCTGTAAGCAAGCACATTCTCATTCAAAGTTGCAAGTTACTATGTAGAAACAAGTTTGTATAGGTATGTCAAAGATGCCCAGAACTGAGTTAAACGTTGTGTGTCTGCTCTCCTAGAAATAACTTCATACCCCATCTCTCTTACTTCCAGCTAATAAGGATCACATAATTCCTAACAAAGTTTTGACACAGATTCCCAATTCGGGCATTCAGAACATATAGCACGTTGCTGTAAGCAAGCACATTCTCATTCAAAGTTGCAAGTTCCTATGTAGAAACAATTTTGTATAGGACTTTGAAAGATGCCCAGAACTGAGCTGAAGTTTGTATGTCTCCAACTCCTAGAAATAACTTCATGCCCCATCTCCCTTACTTCCAGCTAGTGAGGATCACATAATTCCTAACAAAGTTTTGACACAGATTCCCAATTCGGGCATTCAGAACATATAGCACGTTGCTGTAAGCAAGCACATTCTGATTGAAAGTTGCAAGTTACTATGTAGGAACAAGTTTGTATAGGTATTTCAAAGATGCTCAGAACTGAGTTAAACGTTGTATGTCTCCAACTCCTAGAAATAACTTCATGCCCCAACTCCCTTACTTCCGGATAGTAAGGATCACATAATTCCTAACAAAGTTTTGACACAGATTCCCAATTCGGGCATTCAGAACATATAGCACGTTGCTGTAAGCAAGCACATTCTCATTCAAAGTTGCAAGTTACTATGTAGGAACAAGTTTGTATAGGACTTTGAATGATGCCCAGAACTGAGCTGAAGATTGTATGTCTCCAACTCCTAGAAATAACTTCATGCCCCATCTCCCTTACTTCCAGCTAGTAAGGATCACATAATTCCTAACAAAGTTTTGACACAGATTCCCAATTCGGGCATTCAGAATATATAGCACGTTGCTGTAAGCAAGCACATTCTCATTCAAAGTTGCAAGTTACTATGTAGGAACAAGTTTGTATAGGTATTTCAAAGATGCCCAGAACTGAGCTAAGTTGGTCTGTGTCCAACCTCTAGAAATAACTTCATGCCCCAACTCCCTTACTTCCAACTAGTAAGGATCACATAATTCCTAACAAAGTTTTGACACAGATTCCCAATTCGTGCATTCAGAACATATAGCAGGTTGCTGTAAGCAAGCACATTCTGATTCAAAGTTGCAAGTTACTATGTAGGAACAAGTTTGTATAGGACTTTGAAAGATGCCCAGAACTGAGCTGAAGTTTGTATGTCTCCAGCTCCTAGAAATAACTTCATGCCCCAACTCCCTTACTTCCAGCTAGTAAGGATCACATAATTCCTAACAAAGTTTTGACACAGATTCCCAATTCGGGCATTCAGAACATATAGCACGTTGCTGTAAGCAAACACATTCTCATTCAAATTTGCAAGTACTATGTTGTAACAAGTTTGTATAGGTATTTCAAAGATGCCCAGAACTGAGCTAAATGTTGTATGTCTCCAACTCCTAGAAATAACTTCATGCCCCATCTCACTTACTTCCAGCTAGTAAGGATCACATAATTTCTAACAAAATTTTGACACAGATTCCCAATTCTGGCATTCAAAACATATAGCACGTTGCTGTAAGCAAGCACATTCTCATTCAAAGTTGCAAGTTACTATGTAGGAACAAGTTTGTATAGGTATTTCAAAGATGCCCAGAACTGAGCTAAACTTGGTATGTCTCCAACTCCTAGAAATAACTTCATGCCCCATCTCCCTTACTTCCAGCTAGTAAGGATCACATAATTCCTAACAAAGTTTTGACACAGATTCCCAATTCGGGCATTCAGAACATATAGCACGTTGCTGTAAGCAAGCACATTCTCATTCAAAGTTCCAAGTTACTGTGTAGGAACAAGTTTGTATAGGTATTTCAAACATGCCCAGAACTGAGCTAAACGTGGTATGTCTCCAACTCCTCGAAATAACTTCATGCCCCACTCACTTACTTCCAGCTAGTAAGGATCACATAATTCCTAACAAAGTTTTGACACATATTCCCAATTCGGGCATTCAGAACATATAGCACGTTGCTGTAAGCAAGCACATTCTCATTCAAAGTTGCAAGTTACCATGTAGGAACAAGTTTGTATAGGTATTTCAAAGATGACCAGAACTGAGCTGAACTTGGTATGTGTCCAACATCTAGAAATAACTTCATGCCCCAACTACCTTACTTCCAGCTTGTAAGGATCACATAATTCCTAACAAAGTTTTGACACAGATTCCCAATTCGGGCATTCAGAACATATAGCACGTTGCTGTAAGCAAGCACATTCTCATTCAAAGTTGCAAGTTACTATGTAGGAACAAGTTTGTATAGGTATGTCAAAGATGCCCAGAACTGAGTTAAACGTTGTGTGTCTGCTCTCCTAGAAATAACTTCATGCCCCATCTCTCTTACTTCCAGCTAATAAGGATCACATAATTCCTAACAAAGTTTTGACACAGATTCCCAATTCGTGCATTCACAACATGTAGCACGTTGCTGTAAGCAAGCACATTCTCATTCAAAGTTGCAAGTTACTATGTAGGAACATGTGTGTATAGGTATTTCAAAGATGCCCAGAACTGAGCTAAACTTGGTATGTGTCCAACCTCTAGAAACAACTTCATGCCCCAACTCCCTTACTTCCAGCTAGTAAGGATCACATAATTCCTAACAAAGATTTGACACAGATTCCCACTTCGGGCATTCAGAACATATAGCAAGTTGCTGTAAGCAAGCACATTCTCATTCAAAGTTGCAAGTTACTATGTAGGAACAAGTGTGTATAGGTATTTCAAAGATGCCCAGAACTGACCTAAACGTTGTATGTCTGCAACTCCTAGAAATAACTTCATGCCCCATCTCACTTACTTCCAGCTAGTAAGGATCACATAATTTCTAACAAAGTTTTGACACAGATTCCCAATTCGGGCATTCAGAACATATAGCACGTTGCTGTAAGCAAGCACATTCTCATTCAAAGTTGCAAGTTTCTATGTAGGAACAAGTTTGTATAGGAATTTCAAAGATGCCCAGAACTGAGCTAAACGTTGTATGTCTCCAACTCCTAGAAATATCTTCATGCCCCATCTCCCTTACTTCCAGCTAGTAAGGATCACATAATTCCTAACAAAGTTTTGACACAGATTCCCAATTCGGGCATTCAGTACATATAGCACGTTGCTGTAAGCAAGCACATTCTCATTCAAAGTTGCAAGTTACTATGTAGGAACAAGTTTGTATAGGTATTTCAAAGATGCCCAGAACTGAGCTAAACGTTGTATGTCTCCAACTCCTACAAATAACTTCATGCCCCATCTCCCTTACTTCCAGCTAGTAAGGATCACATAATTCCTAACAAAGTTTTGACACAGATTCCCAATTCGGGCATTCAGAACATATAGCACGTTGCTGTAAGCAAGCACCTTCTCATTCAAAGTTGCAAGTTACTATGTAGGAACAAGTTTGTATAGGTATTTCAAAGATGACCAGAACTGAGCTGAACTTGGTATGTGTCCAAGCTCTAGAAATAACTTCATGCCCCAACTAACTTACTTCCAGCTAGTAAGGATCACATAATTCCTAACAAAGTTTTGACACAGATTCCCAATTCGGGCATTCAGAACATATAGCACGTTGCTGTAAGCAAGCAAATTCTCATTCAAAGTTGCAAGTTACTATGTAGGAACAAGTTTGTATATGTATGTCAAAGATGCCCAGAACTGAGGTAAACGTTGTGTGTCTGCTCTCCTAGAAATAACTTCATGCCCCATCTCTCTTACTTCCAGCTAATAAGGATCACATAATTCCTAACAAAGTTTTGACACAGATTCCCAATTCGGTCATTTAGAACATATAGCACGTTGCTGTAAGCAAGCACATTCTCATTCAAAGTTGCAAGTTACTATGTAGGAACAAGTTTTTATAGGTATTTCAAAGATGCCCAGAACTGAGCTAAACGTGGTATGTCTGCAACTCCTAGAAATAACTTCATGCCCCATTTCCCTTACTTCCAGCTAGTAAGGATCACATAATTCCTAACAAATTTTTGACACAGATTCCCAATTCGGGCATTCAGAACATATAGCACGTTGCTGTAAGCAAGCACATTCTCATTCAAAGTTGCAAGTTACTATGTAGGAACAAGTTTGTATAGGACTTTGAATGATGCCCAGAACTGAGCTGAAGTTTGTATGTCTCCAACTCCTAGAAATAACTTCATGCCCCATCTCCCTTACTTCCAGCTAGTAAGGATCACATAATTCCTAACAAAGTTTTGACACAGATTCCCAATTCGGGCATTCAGAACATGTAGCACGTTGCTGTAAGCAAGCACATTCAATAAAATGTTGCAAGTTACTATGTAGGAACAAGTTTGTATAGGTGTTTCAAAGATGCCCAGAATTGAGCTAAACTTGGTATGTCTCCAACTCCTAGAAATAACTTCATGCCCCATCTCCCTTACTTCCATCTAGTAAGGATCACATAATTCCTAACAAAGTTTTGACACAGATTCCCAATTCGGGCATTCAGAACATATAGCACGTTGCTGTAAGCAAGCACATTCTCATTCAAAGTTGCAAGTTACTAAGTAGGAACAAGTTTGTAAAGGTATTTCAAAGATGCCCAGAACTGAGCTAAACGTTGTATGTCTCCAACTGCTAGAAATAACTTCATGCCCCATCACACTTACTTCCAGCTAGTATGGATCACATAATTTCTAACAAAGTTTTGACACAGATTCCCAATTCGGGCATTCAGAACATATAGCACGTTGCTGTAAGCAAGCACATTCTCATTCAAAGTTGCAAGTTACTATGTAGGAACAAGTTTGTATAGGTATTTCAAAGATGCCCAGAACTGAGGTAAACGTTGTATGTCTCCAACTCCTAGAAATAACTTCATGCCCCATCTCCCTTACTTCCAGCTAGTAAGGATCACATAATTCCTAAAAAAGTTTTGACACAGATTCCCAATTCGGGCATTCAGAACATATAGCACGTTGCTGTAAGCAAGCACATTCTCATTCAAAGTTGCAAGTTACTATGTAGGAACAAGTTTGTATAGGTATTTCAAAGATGCCCAGAACTGAGCTAAACGTTGTATGTCTCCAACTCCTAGAAATAACTTCATGCCCCATCTCCCTTACTTCCAGCTAGTAAGGATCACATAATTCCTAACAAAGTTTGGACACAGATTCCCAATTCGGGCATTCAGAATATATAGCACGTTGCTGTAAGCAAGCACATTCTCATTCAAAGTTGCAAGTTACTATGTAGGAACAAGTTTGTATAGGTATTTCAAAGATGCCCAGAACTGAGCTAAACGTTGTATGTCTCCAACTCCTAGAAATAACTTCATGCCCCATCTCCCTTACTTCCAGCTAGTAAGGATCACATAATTCCTAACAAAGTTTTGACACAGATTCCCAATTCGGGCATTCAGAACATATAGCACGTTGCTGTAAGCAAGCACCTTCTCATTCAAAGTTGCAAGTTACTATGTAGGAACAAGTTTGTATAGGTATTTCAAAGATGACCAGAACTGAGCTGAACATGGTATGTGTCCAAGCTCTAGAAATAACTTCATGCCCCAACTAACTTACTTCCAGCTAGTAAGGATCACATAATTCCTAACAAAGTTTTGACACAGATTCCCAATTCGGGCATTCAGAACATATAGCACGTTGCTGTAAGCAAGCACATTCTCATTCAAAGTTGCAAGTTACTATGTAGGAACAAGTTTGTATATGTATGTCAAAGATGCCCAGAACTGAGTTAAACGTTGTGTGTCTGCTCTCCTAGAAATAACTTCATGCCCCATCTCTCTTACTTCCAGCTAATAAGGATCACATAATTCCAAACAAAGTTTTGACACAGATTCCCAATTCGGTCATTTAGAACATATAGCACGTTGCTGTAAGCAAGCACATTCTCATTCAAAGTTGCAAGTTACTTTGTAGGAACAAGTTTGTATAGGTATTTCAAAGATGCCCAGAACTGAGCTAAACGTGGTATGTCTGCAACTCCTAGAAATAACTTCATGCCCCATTTCCCTTACTTCCAGCTAGTAAGGATCACATAATTCCTAACAAATTTTTGACACAGATTCCCAATTCGGGCATTCAGAACATATAGCACGTTGCTGTAAGCAAGCACATTCTCATTCAAAGTTGCAAGTTACTATGTAGGAACAAGTTTGTATAGGACTTTGAATGATGCCCAGAACTGAGCTGAAGTTTGTATGTCTCCAACTCCTAGAAATAACTTCATGCCCCATCTCCCTTACTTCCAGCTAGTAAGGATCACATAATTCCTAACAAAGTTTTGACACAGATTCCCAATTCGGGCATTCAGAACATGTAGCACGTTGCTGTAAGCAAGCACATTCAATAAAATGTTGCAAGTTACTATGTAGGAACAAGTTTGTATAGGTGTTTCAAAGATGCCCAGAATTGAGCTAAACTTGGTATGTCTCCAACTCCTAGAAATAACTTCATGCCCCATCTCCCTTACTTCCATCTAGTAAGGATCACATAATTCCTAACAAAGTTTTGACACAGATTCCCAATTCGGGCATTCAGAACATATAGCACGTTGCTGTAAGCAAGCACATTCTCATTCAAAGTTGCAAGTTACTAAGTAGGAACAAGTTTGTAAAGGTATTTCAAAGATGCCCAGAACTGAGCTAAACGTTGTATGTCTCCAACTGCTAGAAATAACTTCATGCCCCATCACACTTACTTCCAGCTAGTATGGATCACATAATTTCTAACAAAGTTTTGACACAGATTCCCAATTCGGGCATTCAGAACATATAGCACGTTGCTGTAAGCAAGCACATTCTCATTCAAAGTTGCAAGTTACTATGTAGGAACAAGTTTGTATAGGTATTTCAAAGATGCCCAGAACTGAGGTAAACGTTGTATGTCTCCAACTCCTAGAAATAACTTCATGCCCCATCTCCCTTACTTCCAGCTAGTAAGGATCACATAATTCCTAAAAAAGTTTTGACACAGATTCCCAATTCGGGCATTCAGAACATATAGCACGTTGCTGTAAGCAAGCACATTCTCATTCAAAGTTGCAAGTTACTATGTAGGAACAAGTTTGTATAGGTATTTCAAAGATGCCCAGAACTGAGCTAAACGTTGTATGTCTCCAACTCCTAGAAATAACTTCATGCCCCATCTCCCTTACTTCCAGCTAGTAAGGATCACATAATTCCTAACAAAGTTTGGACACAGATTCCCAATTCGGGCATTCAGAATATATAGCACGTTGCTGTAAGCAAGCACATTCTCATTCAAAGTTGCAAGTTACTATGTAGGAACAAGTTTGTATAGGTATTTCAAAGATGCCCAGAACTGAGCTAAACGTTGTATGTCTCCAACTCCTAGAAATAACTTCATGCCCCATCTCCCTTACTTCCAGCTAGTAAGGATCACATAATTCCTAACAAAGTTTTGACACAGATTCCCAATTCGGGCATTCAGAACATATAGCACGTTGCTGTAAGCAAGCACCTTCTCATTCAAAGTTGCAAGTTACTATGTAGGAACAAGTTTGTATAGGTATTTCAAAGATGACCAGAACTGAGCTGAACATGGTATGTGTCCAAGCTCTAGAAATAACTTCATGCCCCAACTAACTTACTTCCAGCTAGTAAGGATCACATAATTCCTAACAAAGTTTTGACACAGATTCCCAATTCGGGCATTCAGAACATATAGCACGTTGCTGTAAGCAAGCACATTCTCATTCAAAGTTGCAAGTTACTATGTAGGAACAAGTTTGTATATGTATGTCAAAGATGCCCAGAACTGAGTTAAACGTTGTGTGTCTGCTCTCCTAGAAATAACTTCATGCCCCATCTCTCTTACTTCCAGCTAATAAGGATCACATAATTCCAAACAAAGTTTTGACACAGATTCCCAATTCGGTCATTTAGAACATATAGCACGTTGCTGTAAGCAAGCACATTCTCATTCAAAGTTGCAAGTTACTTTGTAGGAACAAGTTTGTATAGGTATTTCAAAGATGCCCAGAACTGAGCTAAACGTGGTATGTCTGCAACTCCTAGAAATAACTTCATGCCCCATTTCCCTTACTTCCAGCTAGTAAGGATCACATAATTCCTAACAAATTTTTGACACAGATTCCCAATTCGGGCATTCAGAACATATAGCACGTTGCTGTAAGCAAGCACATTCTCATTCAAAGTTGCAAGTTACTATGTAGGAACAAGTTTGTATAGGACTTTGAATGATGCCCAGAACTGAGCTGAAGTTTGTATGTCTCCAACTCCTAGAAATAACTTCATGCCCCATCTCCCTTACTTCCAGCTAGTAAGGATCACATAATTCCTAACAAAGTTTTGACACAGATTCCCAATTCGGGCATTCAGAACATGTAGCACGTTGCTGTAAGCAAGCACATTCAATAAAATGTTGCAAGTTACTATGTAGGAACAAGTTTGTATAGGTGTTTCAAAGATGCCCAGAATTGAGCTAAACTTGGTATGTCTCCAACTCCTAGAAATAACTTCATGCCCCATCTCCCTTACTTCCATCTAGTAAGGATCACATAATTCCTAACAAAGTTTTGACACAGATTCCCAATTCGGGCATTCAGAACATATAGCACGTTGCTGTAAGCAAGCACATTCTCATTCAAAGTTGCAAGTTACTAAGTAGGAACAAGTTTGTAAAGGTATTTCAAAGATGCCCAGAACTGAGCTAAACGTTGTATGTCTCCAACTGCTAGAAATAACTTCATGCCCCATCACACTTACTTCCAGCTAGTATGGATCACATAATTCCTAACAAAGTTTTGACACAGATTCCCAAATCGGGCATTCAGAACATATAGCACGTTGCTGTAAGCAAGCACATTCTCATTCAAAGTTGCAAGTTACTATGTAGGAACAAGTTTGTATAGGTATTTCAAAGATGCCCAGAACTGAGGTAAACGTTGTATGTCTCCAACTCCTAGAAATAACTTCATGCCCCATCTCTCTTACTTCCAGCTAGTAAGGATCACATAATTCCTAACAAAGTTTTGACACAGATTCCCAATTCGGGCATTCAGAACATATAGCACGTTGCTGTAAGCAAGCACATTCTCATTCAAAGTTGCAAGTTACTATGTAGGAACAAGTTTGTATAGGTATTTCAAAGATGCCCAGAACTGAGCTAAACGTTGTATGTCTCCAACTCCTAGAAATAACTTCATGCCCCATCTCCCTTACTTCCAGCTAGTAAGGATCACATAATTCCTAACAAAGTTTTGACACAGATTCCCAATTCGGGCATTCAGAATATATAGCACGTTGCTATAAGCAAGCACATTCTCATTCAAAGTTGCAAGTTACTATGTAGGAACAATTTTGTATAGGTATTTCAAAGATGCCCAGAACTGAGCTAAACTAGGTATGTCTCCAACTCCTAGAAATAACTTCATGCCCCATCTCCCTTACTTCCATCTAGTAAGGATCACATAATTCCTAACAAAGTTTTGACACAGATTCCCAATTCGGGCATTCAGAACATATAGCACGTTGCTGTAAGCAAGCACATTCTCATTCAAAGTTGCAAGTTACTATGTAGGAACAAGTTTGTATAGGTATTTCAAAGATGCCCAGAACTTAGGTAAACGTTGTATGTCTCCAACTCCTAGGAATAAATTCATGCCCCATCTCCCTTACTTCCAGCTAGTAAGGATCACATAATTCCTAACAAAGTTTTGACACAGATTCCCAATTCGGGCATTCAGAACATATAGCACGTTGCTGTAAGCAAGCACATTCTCATTCAAAGTTGCAAGTTACTATGTAGGAACAAGTTTGTATAGGTATTTCAAAGATGCCCAGAACTGAGCTAAACGTTGTATGTCTCCAACTCCTAGAAATAACTTCATGCCCCATCTCCCTTACTTCCAGCTAGTAAGGATCACATATTTCCTAACAAAGTTTTGACACAGATTCCCAATTCGTGCATTCAGAATATATAGCACGTTGCTGTAAGCAAGCACATTCTCATTCAAAGTTGCAAGTTACTATGTAGGAACAATTTTGTATAGGTATTTCAAAGATGCCCAGAACTGAGCTAAACTAGGTATGTCTCCAACTCCTAGAAATAACTTCATGCCCCATCTCCCTTACTTCCATCTAGTAAGGATCACATAATTCCTAACAAAGTTTTGACACAGATTCCCAATTCGGGCATTCAGAACATATAGCATGTTGCTGTAAGCAAGCACATTCTCATTCAAAGTTGCAAGTTACTATGTAGGAACAAGTTTGTATAGGTATTTCAAAGATGCCCAGAACTGAGGTAAACGTTGTATGTCTGCAACGCCTAGAAATAACTTCATGCCCCATCTCCCTTACTTCCAGCTAGTAAGGATCACATAATTCCTAACAAAGTTTTGACACAGATTCCCAATTCGGGCATTCAGAACATATAGCACGTTGCTGTAAGCAAGCACATTGTCATTCAAAGTTGCATGTTACTATGTAGGAACAAGTTTGTATAGGTATTTCAAAGATGCCCAGAACTGAGCTAAACGTTGTATGTCTCCAAGTCCTAGAAATAACTTCATGCCCCATCTCCCTTACTACCAGCTAGTAAGGATCACATAATTCCTAACAAAGTTTTGACACAGATTCCCAATTCGTGCATTCAGAATATATAGCACGTTGCTGTAAGCAAGCACATTCTCATTCAAAGTTGCAAGTTACTATGTAGGAACAATTTTGTATAGGTATTTCAAAGATGCCCAGAACTGAGCTAAACTAGGTATGTCTCCAACTCCTAGAAATAACTTCATGCCCCATCTCCCTTACTTACATCTAGTAAGGATCACATAATTCCTAACAAAGTTTTGACACAGATTCCCAATTCGGGCATTCAGAACATATAGCACGTTGCTGTAAGCAAGCACATTCTCATTCAAAGTTGCAAGTTACTATGTAGGAACAAGTTTGTATAGGTATTTCAAAGATGCCCAGAACTGAGCTAAACTAGGTATGTCTCCAACTCCTAGAAATAACTTCATGCCCCATCTCCCTTACTTACATCTAGTAAGGATCACATAATTCCTAACAAAGTTTTGACACAGATTCCCAATTCGGGCATTCAGAACATATAGCACGTTGCTGTAAGCAAGCACATTCTCATTCAAAGTTGCAAGTTACTATGTAGGAACAAGTTTGTATAGGTATTTCAAAGATGCCCAGAACTGAGCTAAACTTGGTATGTGTCCAACCTCTAGAAATAACTTCATGACCGAACTCCCTTACTTCCGGCTAGTAAGGATCACATAATTCCTAACAAAGTTTTGACACAGATTCCCAATTCGGGCATTCAGAACATATAGCACGTTGCTGTAAGCAAGCACATTCTCATTCAAAGATGCAAGTTACTATGTAGGAACAAGTTTGTATAGGACTTTAAATGATGCCCAGAACTGAGCTGAAGTTTGTATGTCTCCAACTCCTAGAAATAAGTTCATGCCCCATCTCCCTTACTTCCAGCTAGTAAGGATCACATAATTCCTAACAAAGTTTTGACACAGATTCCCAATTCGGGCATTCAGAATATATAGCACGTTGTTGTAAGCAAGCACATTCTCATTCAAAGTTGCAAGTTACTATGTAGGAACAAGTTTGTATAGGTATTTCAAAGTTCCCAGAACTGAGCTAAGTTGGTATGTGTCCAACCTCTAGAAATAACTTCATGCCCCAACTCCCTTACTTCCAGCTAGTAAGGATCACATAATTCCTAACAAAGTTTTGACACAGATTCCCAATTCGGGCATTCAGAACATATAGCACGTTGCTGTAAGCAAGCACATTCTGATTCAAAGTTGCAAGTTACTATGTAGGAACAAGTTTGTATAGGACTTTGAAAGATGCCCAGAACTGAGCTGAAGTTTGTATGTCTCCAGCTCCTAGAAATAACTTCATGCCCCAACTCCCTTACTTCCAGCTAGTAAGGATCACTTAATTCCTAACAAAGTTTTAACACAGATTCCCAATTCGGGCATTCAGAACATATAGCACGTTGCTGTAAGCAAACACATTCTCATTCAAATTTGCAAGTACTATGTTGTAACAAGTTTGTATAGGTATTTCAAAGATGCTCAGAACTGAGCTAAACGTTGTATGTCTCCAACTCCTAGAAATAACTTCATGCCCCATCTCACTTACTTCCAGCTAGTAAGGATCACATAATTTCTAACAAAGTTTTGACACAGATTCCCAATTCTGGCATTCAAAACATATAGCACGTTGCTGTAAGCAAGCACATTCTCATTCAAAGTTGCAAGTTACTATGTAGGAACAAGTTTGTATAGGTATTTCAAAGATGCCCAGAACTGAGCTCAACTTGGTATATCTCCAACTCCTAGAAATAACTTCATGCCCCATCTCCCTTACTTCCAGCTAGTAAGGATCACATAATTCCTAACAAAGTTTTGACACAGATTCCCAATTCGGGCATTCAGAACATATAGCAAGTTGCTGTAAGCAAGCACATTCTCATTCAAAGTTGCAAGTTACTATGTAGGAACAAGTTTGTATAGGTATTTCAAAGATGCCCAGAACTGAGCTAAACTTGGTATGTGTCCAACCTTGGAAACAACTTTATGCCCCAACTCCCTTACTTCCAGCTAGTAAGGATCACATAATTCCTAACAAAGATTTGACACAGATTCCCAATTCGGGCATTCAGATCATATAGCAAGTTGCTGTAAGCAAGCACATTCTCATTCAAAGTTGCAAGTTACTATGTAGGAACAAGTGTTTATAGGTATTTCAAAGATGCCCAGAACTGAGCTAAACGTTGTATTTCTCCAACTCCTAGAAATAACTTCATGCCCCATCTCTCTTAATTCCACCTAGTAAGGATAACATTATCTTCTAACAAAGTTTTGACACAGATTCCCACTTCGGGCATTCAGAACATATAGCACGTTGCTGTAAGCAAGCACATTCTCATTCAAAGTTGCAAGTTACTATGTAGGAACAAGTTTGTATAGGAATTTCAAAGATGCCCAGAACTGAGCTAAACTTGGTATGTCTCCAACTCCTAGAAATAACTTCATGCCCCATCTCCCTTACTTCCATCTAGTAAGGATCACATAATTCCTAACAAACTTTTGACACAGATTCCCAATTCGGGCATTCAGAACATATAGCACGTTGCTGTAAGAAAGTACATTCTCATTCAAAGTTGCAAGTTACTATGTAGGAACAAGTTTGTAAAGGTATTTCAAAGATGCCCAGAACTGAGCTAAACGTTGTATGTCTCCAACTGCTAGAAATAACTTCATACCCCATCACCCTTACTTCCAGCTAGTAAGGATCACATAATTCCTAACAAAGATTTGACACAGATTCCCAATTCGGGCATTCAGAACATATAGCACGTTGCTGTAAGCAAGCACATTCTCATTCAAAGTTGCAAGTTACTATGTAGGAACAAGTTTGTATAGGTATTTCAAAGATGCCCAGAACTGAGCTAAACGTTGTATGTCTCCAACTCCTAGAATTAACTTGATGCCCCATCTCCCTTACTTCCAGCTAGTAAGGATCACATAATTCCTAACAAAGTTTTGACACAGATTCCCAATTCGGGCATTCAGAACATATAGCACGTTGCTGTAAGCAAGCACATTCTCATTCAAAGTTGCAAGTTACTATGTAGGAACAAGTTTGTATAGGTATTTCAAAGATGCCCAGAACTGAGCTAAACGTTGCATGTCTCCAACTCCTAGAAATAACTTCATGCCCCATCTCCCTTACTTCCAGCTAGTAAGGATCACATAATTCCTAACAAAGTTTTGACACAGATTCCCAATTCGTGCATTCAGAATATATAGCACGTTGCTGTAAGCAAGCACATTCTCATTCAAAGTTGCAAGTTACTATGTAGGAACAAGTTTGTATAGGTATTTCAAAGATGCCCAGAACTGAGCTAAACGTTGTATGTCTCCAACTCCTAGAATTAACTTGATGCCCCATCTACCTTACTTCCAGCTAGTAAGGATCACATAATTCCTAACAAAGTTTTGACACAGATTCCCAATTCGGGCATTCAGAACATATAGCACGTTGCTGTAAGCAAGCACATTCTCATTCAAAGTTGCAAGTTACTATGTAGGAACAAGTTTGTATAGGTATTTCAAAGATGCCCAGAACTGAGCTAAACGTTGCATGTCTCCAACTCCTAGAAATAACTTCATGCCCCATCTCCCTTACTTCCAGCTAGTAAGGATCACATAATTCCTAACAAAGTTTTGACACAGATTCCCAATTCGTGCATTCAGAATATATAGCACGTTGCTGTAAGCAAGCACATTCTCATTCAAAGTTGCAAGTTACTATGTAGGAACAAGTTTGTATAGGTATTTCAAAGATGCCCAGAACTGAGCTAAACGTTATATGTCTCCAACTCCTAGAAATAACTTCATGCCCCAACTCCCTTACTTCCAGCTAGTAAGGATCACATAATTCCTAACAAAGTTTTGACACAGATTCCCAATTCGGGCATTCAGAACATATAGCACGTTGCTGTAAGCAAACACATTCTCATTCAAATATGCAAGTACTATGTTGTAACAAGTTTGTATAGGTATTTCAAAGATGCCCGGAACTGAGCTAAACGTTGTATGTCTCCAACTCCTAGAAATAACTTCATGCCCCATCTCACTTACTTCCAGCTAGTAAGGATCACATAATATCTAACAAAGTTTTGACACAGATTCCCAATTCTGGCATTCAAAACATATAGCACGTTGCTGTAAGCAAGCACATTCTCATTCAAAGTTGCAAGTTACTAAGTAGGAACAAGTTTGTAAAGGTATTTCAAAGATGCCCAGAACTGAGCTAATCTTGGTATGTCTCCAACTCCTAGAAATAACTTCATGCCCCATCTCCCTTACTTCCAGCTAGTAAGGATCACATAATTCCTAACAAAGTTTTGACACAGATTCCCAATTCGGGCATTCAGAACATATAGCAAGTTGCTGTAAGCAAGCACATTCTCATTCAATGTTGCAAGTTACTATGTAGGAACAAGTTTGTATAGGTATTTCAAAGATGCCCAGAACTGAGCTAAACTTGGTATGTCTCCAACTCCTAGAAATAACTTCATGCCCCATCTCCCTTACTTCCAGCTAGTAAGGATCACATAATTCCTAACAAAGTTTTGACACAGATTCCCAATTCGGGCATTCAGAACATATAGCACGTTGCTGTAAGCAAGCACATTCTCATTCAAAGTTGCAAGTTACTATGTAGGAACAAGTTTGTATAGGTATTTCAAACATGCCCAGAACTGAGCTAAACGTGGTATGTCTCCAACTCCTCGAAATAACTTCATGCCCAAACTCCCTTACTTCCAGCTAGTAAGGATCACATAATTCCTAACAAAGTTTTGACACAGATTCCCAATTCGGGCATTCAGAACATATAGCACGTTGCTGTAAGCAAGCACGTTCTCATTCAAAGTTGCAAGTTACTATGTAGGAACAAGTTTGTATAGGTATTTCAAAGATGCCCAGAACTGAGCTAAACTTGGTATGTGTCCAACTCCTAGAAATACCTTTATACCCCATCTCCCTTACTTCCAGCTAGTAAGGATCACATAATTCCTTACAAAATTTGACACAGATTCCCAATTCGGGCATTCAGAACATATAGCACGTTGCAGTAAGCAATCACATACTCATTCAAAGTTGCAAGTTACTATGTAGGAACAAGTTTGTATAGGTATTTCAAAGATGACCAGAACTGAGCTGAACTTGGTATGTGTCCAACCTCTAGAAATAACTTCGTGCCCCAACTACCTTACTTCCAGCTAGTAAGGATCACATAATTCCTAACAAAGTTTTGACACAGATTCCCAATTCGGGCATTCAGAACATATAGCACGTTGCTGTAAGCAAGCACATTCTCATTCAAAGTTGCAAGTTACTATGTAGGAACAAGTTTGTATAGGTATGTCAAAGATGCCCAGAACTGAGTTAAACGTTGTGTGTCTGCTCTCCTAGAAATAACTTCATGCCCCATCTCTCTTACTTCCAGCTAATAAGGATCACATAATTCCTAACAAAGTTTTGACACAGATTCCCAATTCGGGCATTCAGAACATATAGCACGTTGCTGTAAACAAGCACATTCTCATTCAAAGTTGCAAGTTACTATGTAGGAACAAGTTTGTATAGGTATTTCAAAGATGCCCAGAACTGAGCTAAACTTGGTATGTCTCCAACTCCAAGAAATAACTTCATGCCCCTTCTCCCTTACTTCCAGCTAGTAAGGATCACATAATTCCTAACAAAGTTTTGACACAGATTCCAAATTCGGGCATTTAGAACATATAGCAGGTTGCTGTAAGCAAGCACATTCTCATTCAAAGTTGCAAGTTACTATGTAGGAACAAGTTTGTATAGGTATTTCAAAGATGCCCAGAACTGAGCTAAACGTTGTATGTCTGCAACTCCTAGAAATAACTTCATGCCCCATCTCCCTTACTTCCAGCTAGTAAGGATCACATAATTCCTAACAAAGTTTTGACACAGATTCCCAATTCGGGCATTCAGATCATATAGCACGTTGCTGTAAGCAAGCACATTCTGATTCAAAGTTGCAAGTTACTATGTAGGAACAAGTTTGTATAGGACTTTGAAAGATGCCCATAACTGAGCTGAAGTTTGTATGTCTCCAACTCCTAGAAATAACTTCATGCCCCATCTCCCTTACTTCCAGCTAGTGAGGATTACATAATTCCTAACAAAGTTTTGACACAGATTCCCAATTCGGGCATTCAGAACATGTAGCATGTTGCTGTAAGCTAGCACATTCAATAAAATGTTGCAAGTTACTATGTAGGAACAAGTTTGTATAGGTATTTCAAAGATGCCCAGAATTGAGCTAAACCTGGTATGTCTCCAACTCCTAGAAATAACTTCATGCCCCATCTCCCTTACTTCCATGTAGTAAGGATCACATAATTCCTAACAAAGTTTTGACACAGATTCCCAATTCGGGCATTCAGAACATATAGCACGTTGCTGTAAGCAAGCACATTCTCATTCAAAGTTGCAAGTTACTAAGTAGGAACAAGTTTGTAAAGGTATTTCAAAGATGCCCAGAACTGAGCTAAACTTGGTATGTCTCCAACTCCTAGAAATAACTTCATGCCCCATCACCCTTACTACCAGCTAGTAAGGATCACATAATTCCTAACAAAGTTTTGACACAGATTCCCAATTCGGGCATTCAGAACATGTAGCACGTTGCTGTAAGCAAGCACATTCTCATTCAAAGTTGCAAGTTACTATGTAGGAACAAGTTTGTATAGGTATTTCAAAGATGCCCAGAACTGAGCTAAACTTTGTATGTGTCCAACCTCTAGAAACAACTTCATGCCCCAACTCCCTTACTTCCAGCTAGTAAGGATCACATAATTCCTAACAAAGATTTGACACAGATTCCCAATTCGGTCATTCAGATCATATATCACGTTGCTGTAAGCAAGCACATTCTCATTCAAAGTTGCAAGTTACTATGTAGGAACAAGTTTGTATAGGTATTTCAAAGATGCCCAGAACTGAGCTAAACTAGGTATGTCTCCAACTCCTAGAAATAACTTCATGCCCCATCTCCCTTACTTCCATCTAATAAGGATCACATAATTCCTAACAAAGTTTTGACACAGATTCCCAATTCGGGCATTCAGAACATATAGCACGTTGCTGTAAGCAAGCACATTCTCATTCAAAGTTGCAAGTTACTATGTAGGAACAAGTTTGTATAGGTATTTCAAAGATGCCCAGAACTGAGCTAAACGTGGTATGTCTCCAACTCCGAGAAATAACTTCATGCCCCATCACCCTTACTTCCATCTAGTAAGGATCACATAATTCCTAACAAAGTTTTGACACAGATTCCCAATTCGGGCATTCAGAACATATAGCACGTTGCTGTAAGCAAGCACATTCTCATTCAAAGTTGCAAGTTACTATGTAGGAACAAGTTTGTATAGGTATTTCAAAGATGCCCAGAACTGAGCTAAACTTGGTATGTGTCCAACCTCTAGAAATAACTTCATGACCGAACTCCCTTACTTCCAGCTAGTAAGGATCACATAATTCCTAACAAAGTTTTGACACAGATTCCCAATTCGGGCATTCAGAACATGTAGCACGTTGCTGTAAGCAAGCACATTCTCATTCAAAGTTGCAAGTACTATGTAGGAACAAGTTTGTATAGGTATTTCAAAGATGCCCAGAACTGAGCTAAACTTGGTATGTCTCCAACTCCTAGAAATAACTTCATGCCCCATCTCACTTACTTCCAGCTAGTAAGGATCACATAATTTCTAACAAACTTTTGACACAGATTCCCAATTCGGGCATTCAGAACATATAGCACGTTGCTGTAAGCAAGCACATTCTCATTCAAAGTTGCAAGTTACTATGTAGGAACAAGTTTGTATAGGTATTTCAAAGATGCCCAGAACTGAGCTAAACTTGGTATGTGTCCAACTCCTAGAAATAACTTCATGCCCCATCTCCCTTACTTCCATCTAGTAAGGATCACATAATTCCTAAAAGTGTTTTGACACAGATTCCCAATTCGGGCATTCAGAACATGTAGCACGTTGCTGCAAGCAACCACATTCTCATTCAAAGTTGCAAGTTACTATGTGGGAACAAGTTTGTAAAGGAATTTCAAAGATGCCCAGAACTGAGCTAAACTTGGTATGTCTCCAAATCCTAGAAATAACTTCATGCCCCATCACCCTTACTTCCAGCTAGAAAGGATCACATAATTCCTAATAAAGTTTTGACACAGATTCCCAATTCGGGCATTCAGAACATATAGCACGTTGCTGTAAGCAAGCACATTCTCATTCAAAGTTGCAAGTTACTATGTAGGAACAAGTTTGTATAGGTATTTTAAAGACGACCAGGACTGAGCTAAACGTGGTATGTCTCCAACTCCTTGAAATAACTTCATGCCCCATCTCCCTTACTTCCAGCTAATAAGGATCACATAATTCCTAACAAAGTTTTGACACAGATTCCCAATTCGGGCATTCAGAACATATAGCACGTTGCTGTAAGCAAGCACATTCTCATTCAAAGTTACAAGTAACTATGTAGGAACAAGTTTGTATAGGTATTTCAAAGATGCCCAGAACTGAGCTAAACTTGGTATGTGTCCAACTCCTAGAAATAACTTCATGCCCCAACTCCCTTACTTCCAGCTAGTAAGGATCACATAATTCCTAACAAAATTTAACACAGATTCCCAACTCGGGCATTCAGAACATATAGCACGTTGCTGTAAGCAATCACATTCTCATTCAAAGTTGCAAGTTAATATGTAGGAACAAGTTTGTATAGGTATTTCAAAGATGCCCAGAACTGAGCTAAACTTGGTATGAGTCCAACTCTTAGAAATAACTTCATGCCCCATCTCCCTTACTTCTAGCTAGTAAGGATCACATAATTCCTAACAAAGTTTTGACACAGATTCCCACTTCGAGCATTCTGAACATATAACACGTTGATGTAAGCAAGCACATTCTCATTCAAAGTTGCAAGTTACTATGTAGGAACAAGTTTGTATAGGTATTTCAAAGATGCCCAGAACTGAGCTAAACTTGGTATGTCTCCAACTCCTAGAAATAACTTCATGCCCCATCTCCCTTACTTCCAGCTAGTAAGGATCACATAATTCCTAACAAAGTTTTGACACAGATTCCCAATTCGGGCATTCAGAACATGTAGCACGTTGCTGTAAGCAAGCACATTCAATTCAAAGTTGCAAGTTACTATGTAGGAACAAGTTTGTATAGGTATTTCAAAGATGCCCAGAATTGAGCTAAACTTGGTATGTCTCCAACTCCTAGAAATAACTTCATGCCTCATCTCCCTTACTTCCATCTAGTAAGGATCACATAATTACTAACAAAGTTTTGACACAGTTTCCCAATTCGGGCATTCAGAACATATAGCACGTTGCTGTAAGCAAGCACATTCTCATTCAAAGTTGCAAGTTAATAAGTAGGAACAAGTTTGTAAAGGTATTTCAAAGATGCCCAGAACTGAGCTAAACTTGGTATGTCTCCAACTCCTAGAAATAACTTCATGTCCCATCACCCTTACTTCCAGCTAGTAAGGATCACATAATTCCTAACAAAGTTTTGACACAGATTCCCAATTCGGGCATTCAGAACATATAGCACGTTGCTGTAAGCAAGCACATTCTCATTCAAATTTGCAAGTTACTATGTAGGAACAAGTGTGTATAGGTATTTCAAAGATGCCCAGAACTGAGCTAAACGTTGTATTTCTCCAACTCCTAGAAATAACTTCATGCCCCATTTCCCTTACTTCCAGCTAGTAAGGATCACATAATTCCTAACAAAGTTTTGACGCAGATTCCCAATTCGGGCATTCAGAACACATAGCACGTTGCTGTAAGCAAGCACATTCTCATTCAAAGTTGCAAGTTCCTATGTAGGAACAAGTTTGTATAGGTATTTCAAAGATGCCCAGAACTGAGCTAAACTTGGTATGTCTGTAACTCCTAGAAATAACTTCATGCCCCATCTCCCTTACTTCCACCTAGTAAGGATCACATAATTCCTAACAAAGTTTTGACACAGATTCCCAATTCGGGCATTCAGAACATATAGCACGTTGCTGTAAGCAAGCACATTCTCATTCAAAGTTGCAAGTTACTATGTAGGAACAAGTTTGTATAGGTATTTCAAAGATGCCCAGAACTGAGCTAAACGTTGTATGTCTCCAACTCCTAGAAATAACTTCATGCCCCATCACCCTTACTTCCAGCTAGTAAGGATCACATAATTCCTAACAAAGTTTTGACACAGATTCCCAATTCGGGCATTCAGAACATATAGCACGTTGCTGTAAGCAAGCACATTCTCATTCAAAGGTGCAAGTTACTATGTAGGAACAAGTTTGTATAGGTATTTCAAAGATGCCCAGAACTGAGCTAAACTTGGTATGTGTCCAACCTCTAGAAATAACTTCATGACCGAACTCCCTTACTTCCAGCTAGTAAGGATCACATAATTCCTAACAAAGTTTTGACACAGATTCCCAATTCGGGCATTCAGAACATGTTGCACGTTGCTGTAAGCAAGCACATTCTCATTCAAAGTTGCAAGCACTATGTAGGAACAAGTTTGTATAGGTATTTCAAAGATGCCCAGAACTGAGCTAAACTTGGTATGTCTCCAACTCCTAGAAATAACTTCATGCCCCATCTCACTTACTTCCAGCTAGTAAGGATCACATAATTTCTAACAAACTTTTGACACAGATTCCCAATTCGGGCATTCAGAACATATAGCACGTTGCTGTAAGCAAGCACATTCTCATTCAAAGTTGCAAGTTACTATGTAGGAACAAGTTTGTATAGGTATTTCAAAGATGCCCAGAACTGAGCTAAACTTGGTATGTGTCCAACTCCTAGAAATAACTTCATGCCCCATCTCCCTTACTTCCAGCTAGTAAGGATCACATAATTCCTAACAAAGTTTTGACACAGATTCCCAATTCGTGCATTCAGAACATGTAGCACGTTGCTGTAAGCAAGCACATTCTCATTCAAAGTTGCAAGTTACTATGTAGGAACAAGTTTGTATAGGTATTTCAAAGATGCCCAGAACTGAGCTAAACTTGGTATGTCACCAACTCCTAGAAATAACTTCATGCCCCATCTCCCTTACTTCCATCTAGTAAGGATCACATAATTCCTAAAAGTGTTTTGACACAGATTCCCAATTCGGGCATTCAGAACATGTAGCACGTTGCTGTAAGCAACCACATTCTCATTCAAAGTTGCAAGTTACTATGTAGGAACAAGTTTGTAAAGGTATTTCAAAGATGCCCAGAACTGAGCTAAACTTGGTATGTCTCCAAATCCTAGAAATAACTTCATGCCCCATCACCCTTACTTCCAGCTAGAAAGGATCACATAATTCCTAATAAAGTTTTGACACAGATTCCCAATTCGGGCATTCAGAACATATAGCACGTTGCTGTAAGCAAGCACATTCTCATTCAAAGTTACAAGTAACTATGTAGGAACAAGTTTGTATAGGTATTTCAAAGATGCCCAGAACTGAGCTAAACTTGGTATGTGTCCAATTCCTAGAAATAACTTCATGCCCCAACTCCCTTACTTCCAGCTAGTAAGGATCACATAATTCCTAACAAAATTTAACACAGATTCCCAACTCGGGCATTCAGAACATATAGCACGTTGCTGTAAGCAATCACATTCTCATTCAAAGTTGCAAGTTAATATGTAGGAACAAGTTTTTATAGGTATTTCAAAGATGCCCAGAACTGAGCTAAACTTGGTATGTGTCCAACTCTTAGAAATAACTTCATGCCCCATCTCCCTTACTTCTAGCTAGTAAGGATCACATAATTCCTAACAAAGTTTTGACACAGATTCCCACTTCGAGCATTCTGAACATATAACACGTTGATGTATGCAAGCACATTCTCATTCAAAGTTGCAAGTTACTATGTAGGAACAAGTTTGTATAGGTACTTCAATGATGCCCAGAACTGAGCTAAACTGGGTATGTCTCCAACTCCTAGAAATAACTTCATGCCCCATCTCCCTTACTTCCAGCTAGTAAGGATCACATAATTCCTAACAAAGTTTTGACACAGATTCCCAATTCGGGCATCAGAACATGTAGCACGTTGCTGTAAGCAAGCACATTCAATTCAAAGTTGCAAGTTACTATGTAGGAACAAGTTTGTATATTTATTTCAAAGATGCCCAGAATTGAGCTAAACTTGGTATGTCTCCAACTCCTAGAAATAACTTCATGCCCCATCTCCCTTACTTCCATCTAGTAAGGATCACATAATTCCTAACAAAGTTTTGACACAGATTCCCAATTCGGGCATTCAGAACATATAGCACGTTGCTGTAAGCAAGCACATTCTCATTCAAAGTTGCAAGTTACTATGTAGGAACAAGTTTGTATAGGTATTTCAAAGATGCCCAGAACTGAGCTAAACTTGGTATGTGTCCAACTCTTAGAAATAACTTCATGCCCCATCTCCCTTACTTCCATCTAGTAAGGATCACATAATTCCTAAAAGTGTTTTGACACAGATTCCCAATTCGGGCATTCAGAACATGTAGCACGTTGCTGTAAGCAACCACATTCTCATTCAAAGTTGCAAGTTACTATGTGGGAACAAGTTTGTAAAGGAATTTCAAAGATGCCCAGAACTGAGCTAAACTTGGTATGTCTCCAATTCCTAGAAATAACTTCATGCCCCATCACCCTTACTTCCAGCCAGAAAGGATCACATAATTCCTAATAAAGTTTTGACACAGATTCCCAATTCGGGCATTCAGAACATATAGCACGTTGCTGTAAGCAAGCACATTCTCATTCAAAGTTGCAAGTTACTATGTAGGAACAAGTTTGTATAGGTATTTTAAAGACGACCAGGACTGAGCTAAACGTGGTATGTCTCCAACTCCTTGAAATAACTTCATGCCCCATCTCCCTTACTTCCAGCTAATAAGGATCACATAATTCCTAACAAAGTTTTGACACATATTCCCAATTCGGGCATTCAGAACATATAGCACGTTGCTGTAAGCAAGCACATTCTCATTCAAAGTTACAAGTAACTATGTAGGAACAAGTTTGTATAGGTATTTCAAAGATGCCCAGAACTGAGCTAAACTTGGTAAGTGTCCAACTCCTAGAAATAACTTCATGCCCCAACTCCCTTACTTCCAGCTAGTAAGGATCACATAATTCCTAACAAAATTTAACACAGATTCCCAACTCGGGCATTCAGAACATATAGCACGTTGCTGTAAGCAATCACATTCTCATTCAAAGTTGCAAGTTAATATGTAGGAACAAGTTTGTATAGGTATTTCAAAGATGCCCAGAACTGAGCTAAACTTGGTATGAGTCCAACTCTTAGAAATAACTTCATGCCCCATCTCCCTTACTTCTAGCTAGTAAGGATCACATAATTCCTAACAAAGTTTTGACACAGATTCCCACTTCGAGCATTCTGAACATATAACACGTTGATGTAAGCAAGCACATTCTCATTCAAAGTTGCAAGTTACTATGTAGGAACAAGTTTGTAAGGGTATTTCAAAGATGCCCAGAACTGAGCTAAACTTGGTATGTCTCCAACTCCTAGAAATAACTTCATGCCCCATCTCCCTTACTTCCAGCTAGTAAGGATCACATAATTCCTAACAAAGTTTTGACACAGATTCCCAATTCGGGCATTCAGAACATGTAGCACGTTGCTGTAAGCAAGCACATTCAATTCAAAGTTGCAAGTTACTATGTAGGAACAAGTTTGTATAGGTATTTCAAAGATGCCCAGAATTGAGCTAAACTTGGTATGTCTCCAACTCCTAGAAATAACTTCATGCCTCATCTCCCTTACTTCCATCGAGTAAGGATCACATAATTACTAACAAAGTTTTGACACAGTTTCCCAATTCGGGCATTCAGAACATATAGCACGTTGCTGTAAGCAAGCACATTCTCATTCAAAGTTGCAAGTTACTAAGTAGGAACAAGTTTGTAAAGGTATTTCAAAGATGCCCAGAACTGAGCTAAACTTGGTATGTCTGTAACTCCTAGAAATAACTTCATGCCCCATCTCACTTAGTTCCACCTAGTAAGGATCACATAATTCCTAACAAAGTTTTGACACAGATTCCCAATTCGGGCATTCAGAACATATAGCACGTTGCTGTAAGCAAGCACATTCTCATTCAAAGTTGCAAGTTACTATGTAGGAACAAGTTTGTATAGGTATTTCAAAGATGCCCAGAACTGAGCTAAACGTTGTATGTCTCCAACTCCTAGAAATAACTTCATGCCCCATCACCCTTACTTCCAGCTAGTAAGGATCACATAATTCCTAACAAAGTTTTGACACAGATTCCCAATTCGGGCATTCAGAACATATAGCACGTTGCTGTAAGCAAGCACATTCTCATTCAAAGTTGCAAGTTACTATGTAGGAACAAGTTTGTATAGGTATTTCAAAGATGCCCAGAACTAAGCTAAACTTGGTATGTGTCCAACCTCTAGAAATAACTTCATGACCGAACTCCCTTACTTCCAGCTAGTAAGGATCACATAATTCCTAACAAAGTTTTGACACAGATTCCCAATTCGGGCATTCAGAACATGTTGCACGTTGCTGTAAGCAAGCACATTCTCATTCAAAGTTGCAAGCACTATGTAGGAACAAGTTTGTATAGGTATTTCAAAGATGCCCAGAACTGAGCTAAACTTGGTATGTCTCCAAATCCTAGAAATAACTTCATGCCCCATCTCACTTACTTCCAGCTAGTAAGGATCACATAATTTCTAACAAACTTTTGACACAGATTCCCAATTCGGGCATTCAGAACATATAGCACGTTGCTGTAAGCAAGCACATTCTCATTCAAAGTTGCAAGTTACTATGTAGGAACAAGTTTGTATAGGTATTTCAAAGATGCCCAGAACTGAGCTAAACTTGGTATGTGTCCAACTCCTAGAAATAACTTCATGCCCCATCTCCCTTACTTCCAGCTAGTAAGGATCACATAATTCCTAACAAAGTTTTGACACAGATTCCCAATTCGTGCATTCAGAACATGTAGCACGTTGCTGTAAGCAAGCACATTCTCATTCAAAGTTGCAAGTTACTATGTAGGAACAAGTTTGTATAGGTATTTCAAAGATGCCCAGAACTGAGCTAAACTTGGTATGTCACCAACTCCTAGAAATAACTTCATGCCCCATCTCCCTTACTTCCATCTAGTAAGGATCACATAATTCCTAAAAGTGTTTTGACACAGATTCCCAATTCGGGCATTCAGAACATGTAGCACGTTGCTGTAAGCAACCACATTCTCATTCAAAGTTGCAAGTTACTATGTAGGAACAAGTTTGTAAAGGTATTTCAAAGATGCCCAGAACTGAGCTAAACTTGGTATGTCTCCAAATCCTAGAAATAACTTCATGCCCCATCACCCTTACTTCCAGCTAGAAAGGATCACATAATTCCTAATAAAGTTTTGACACAGATTCCCAATTCGGGCATTCAGAACATATAGCACGTTGCTGTAAGCAAGCACATTCTCATTCAAAGTTACAAGTAACTATGTAGGAACAAGTTTGTATAGGTATTTCAAAGATGCCCAGAACTGAGCTAAACTTGGTATGTGTCCAATTCCTAGAAATAACTTCATGCCCCAACTCCCTTACTTCCAGCTAGTAAGGATCACATAATTCCTAACAAAATTTAACACAGATTCCCAACTCGGGCATTCAGAACATATAGCACGTTGCTGTAAGCAATCACATTCACATTCAAAGTTGCAAGTTAATATGTAGGAACAAGTTTTTATAGGTATTTCAAAGATGCCCAGAACTGAGCTAAACTTGGTATGTGTCCAACTCTTAGAAATAACTTCATGACCCATCTCCCTTACTTCTAGCTAGTAAGGATCACATAATTCCTAACAAAGTTTTGACACAGATTCCCACTTCGAGCATTCTGAACATATAACACGTTGATGTAAGCAAGCACATTCTCATTCAAAGTTGCAAGTTACTATGTAGGAACAAGTTTGTATAGGTACTTCAATGATGCCCAGAACTGAGCTAAACTGGGTATGTCTCCAACTCCTAGAAATAACTTCATGCCCCATCTCCCTTACTTCCAGCTAGTAAGGATCACATAATTCCTAACAAAGTTTTGACACAGATTCCCAATTCGGGCATTCAGAACATGTAGCACGTTGCTGTAAGCAAGCACATTCAATTCAAAGTTGCAAGTTACTATGTAGGAACAAGTTTGTATAGGTATTTCAAAGATGCCCAGAAGTGAGCTAAACTTGGTATGTCTCCAACTCCTAGAAATAACTTCATGCCCCATCTCCCTTACTTCCATCTAGTAAGGATCACATAATTCCTAACAAAGTTTTGACACAGATTCCCAATTCGGGCATTCAGAACATATAGCACGTTGCTGTAAGCAAGCACATTCTCATTCAAAGTTGCAAGTTACTAAGTAGGAACAAGTTTGTAAAGGTATTTCAAAGATGCCCAGAACTGAGCTAAACTTGGTATGTCTCCAACTCCTAGAAATAACTTCATGTCCCATCTCACTTACTTCCAGCTAGTAAGGATCACATAATTTCTAACAAAGTTTTGACACAGATTCCCAATTCGGGCATTCAGAACATATAGCACGTTGCTGTAAGCACGCACATTCTCATTCAAAGTTGCAAGTTACTATGTAGGAACAAGTTTGTATAGGTATTTCAAAGATGCCCAGAACTGACCTAAACGTTGTATGTCTCCAACTCCTAGAAATAACTTCATGCCCAATCTCCCTTACTTTCAGCTAGTAAGAATCACACAATTTCTAACAAAGATTTGACACAGATTCCCAATTCGGGCATTCAGAACATATAGCACGTTGATGTAAGCAAGAACATTCTCATTCAAAGTTGCAAGTTACTATGTAGGAACAAGTTTGTATAGGTATTTCAAAGATGCCCAGAACTGAGCTAAACTTGGTATGTCTCCAAATCCTAGAAATAACTTCATGCCCCATCTCCCTTACTTCCAGCTAGTAAGGATCACATAATTCCTAACAAAGTTTTGACACAGAATCCCAATTCGGTCATTCAGAACATATAGCACGTTGCTGTAAGCAAGCACATTCTCATTCAAAGTTGCAAGTTACTATGTAGGAAAAAGTTTGTATAGGTATTTCAAAGATGCCCAGAACTGAGCTAAACTTGGTATGTGTCCAACTCCTCGAATTAACTTCATGCCCCAACTCCATAACTTCCAGCTAGTAAGGATCACATAATTCCTAACAAAGTTTTGACACAGATTCCCAATTCGGGCATTCAGAACATATAGCACGTTGCTGTAAGCAAGCACATTCTCATTCAAAGTTGCAAGTTCCTATGTAGGAACAAGTTTGTATAGGTATTTCAAAGATGCCCAGAACTGAGCTAAACTTGGTATGTCTGTAACTCCTAGAAATAACTTCATGCCCCATCTCCCTTACTTACACCTAGTAAGGATCACATAATTCCTAACAAAGTTTTGACACAGATTCCCAATTCGGGCATTCAGAACATATAGCACGTTGCTGTAAGCAAGCACATTCTCATTCAAAGTTGCAAGTTACTATGTAGGAACAAGTTTGTATAGGTATTTCAAAGATGCCCAGAACTGAGCTAAACGTTGTATGTCTCCAACTCCTAGAAATAACTTCATGCCCCATCTCCCTTACTTCCAGCTAGTAAGGATCACATAATTCCTAACAAAGTTTTGACACAGATTCCCAATTCTGGCATTCAGAACATATAGCACGTTGCTGTAAGCAAGCACATTCTCATTCAAAGTTGCAAGTTCCTATGTAGGAACAAGTTTGTATAGGTATTTCAAAGATGCCCAGAACTGAGCTAAACTTGGAATGTCTGTAACTCCTATAAATAACTTCATGCCCCATCTCCCTTACTTACACCTAGTAAGGATCACATAATTCCTAACAAATTTTTGACACAGATTCCCAATTCGGGCATTCAGAACATATAGCACGTTGCTGTAAGCAAGCACATTCTGATTCAAAGTTGCAAGTTACTATGTAGGAACAAGTTTGTATAGGTATTTCAAAGATGCCCAGAACTGAGCTAAACTTGGTATGTGTCCAACCTCTAGAAATAACTTTAGCCCCATCTCCCTTACTTCCACCTAGTAAGGATCACATAATTCCTAACAAAGTTTTGACACAGATTCCCAATTCGGGCATTCAGAACATATAGCACGTTGCTGTAAGCAAGAACATTCTCATTCAAAGTTGCAAGTACTATGTAAGAACAAGTTTGTATAGGTATTTCAAAGATGCCAAGAACTGAGCTAAACTTGGTATGTCTCCAACTCCTAGAAATAACTTCATGCCCCATCTCACTTACTTCCAGCTAGTAAGGATCACATAATTTCTAACAAAGTTTTGACACAGATTCCCAATTCGGGCATTCAGAACATATAGCACGTTGCTGTAAGCACGCACATGCTCATTCAAAGTTGCAAGTTACTATGTAGGAACAAGTTTGTATAGGTATTTCAAAGATGCCCAGAACTGACCTAAACGTTGTATGTCTCCAACTCCTAGAAATAACTTCATGCCCAATCTCCCTTACTTTCAGCTAGTAAGAATCACACAATTTCTAACAAAGATTTGACACAGATTCCCAATTCGGGCATTCAGAACATATAGCACGTTGATGTAAGCAAGAACATTCTCATTCAAAGTTGCAAGTTACTATGTAGGAACAAGTTTGTATAGGTATTTCAAAGATGCCCAGAACTGAGCTAAACTTGGTATGTCTCCAAATCCTAGAAATAACTTCATGCCCCATCTCCCTTACTTCCAGCTAGTAAGGATCACATAATTCCTAACAAAGTTTTGACACAGAATCCCAATTCGGTCATTCAGAACATATAGCACGTTGCTGTAAGCAAGCACATTCTCATTCAAAGTTGCAAGTTACTATGTAGGAAAAAGTTTGTATAGGTATTTCAAAGATGCCCAGAACTGAGCTAAACTTGGTATGTGTCCAACTCCTCGAATTAACTTCATGCCCCAACTCCATAACTTCCAGCTAGTAAGGATCACATAATTCCTAACAAAGTTTTGACACAGATTCCCAATTCTGGCATTCAGAACATATAGCACGTTGCTGTAAGCAAGCACATTCTCATTCAAAGTTGCAAGTTCCTATGTAGGAACAAGTTTGTATAGGTATTTCAAAGATGCCCAGAACTGAGCTAAACTTGGTATGTCTGTAACTCCTAGAAATAACTTCATGCCCCATCTCCCTTACTTACACCTAGTAAGGATCACATAATTCCTAACAAAGTTTTGACACAGATTCCCAATTCGGGCATTCAGAACATATAGCACGTTGCTGTAAGCAAGCACATTCTCATTCAAAGTTGCAAGTTACTATGTAGGAACAAGTTTGTATAGGTATTTCAAAGATGCCCAGAACTGAGCTAAACTTGGTATGTGTCCAACCTCTAGAAATAACTTTAGCCCCATCTCCCTTACTTCCACCTAGTAAGGATCACATAATTCCTAACAAAGTTTTGACACAGATTCCCAATTCGGGCATTCAGAACATATAGCACGTTGCTGTAAGCAAGCACATTCTCATTCAAAGTTGCAAGTACTATGTAGGAACAAGTTTGTATAGGTATTTCAAAGATGCCAAGAACTGAGCTAAACTTGGTATGTCTCCAACTCCTAGAAATAACTTCATGCCCCATCTCACTTACTTCCAGCTAGTAAGGATCACATAATTTCTAACAAAGTTTTGACACAGATTCCCAATTCGGGCATTCAGAACATATAGCACGTTGCTGTAAGCACGCACATTCTCATTCAAAGTTGCAAGTTACTATGTAGGAACAAGTTTGTATAGGTATTTCAAATATGCCCAGAACTGAGCTAAACTTGGTATGTGTCCAACTACTAGAAATACCTTCATACCCCATCTCCCTTACTTCCAGCTAGTAAGGATCACATAATTCCTAAGAAAATATGACACAGATTCCCAATTCGGGCATTAAGAACATATAGCACGTTTCTGTAAGCAATCAAATTCTCATTCAAAGTTGCAAGTTACTATGTAGGAACAAGTTTGTATAGGTATTTCAAAGATGCCCAGAACTGAGCTAAACTTGGTATGTGTCCCACTCCTAGAAATAACTTCATGCCCCATCTCCCTTACTTCCAGCTAGTAAGGATCACATAATTCCTAACAAAGTTTTGACACAGATTCCCAATTCGGGCATTCAGAACATGTAGCACGTTGCTGTAAGCAAGCACATTCTCATTCAAAGTTGCAAGTTACTATATAGGAACAAGTTTGTATAGGTATTTCAAAGATGCCCAGAAGTGAGCTAAACGTTGTATGTCTCCAACTCCTAGAAATATCTTCAGGCCCCATCTCACTTACTTCCAGCTAGTAAGGATCACATAATTCCTAACAAAGTTTTGACACAGATTCCCAATTCGTGCATTCAGAATATATAGCACGTTGCTGTAAGCAAGCACATTCTCATTCAAAGTTGCAAGTTACTATGTAGGAACAAGTTTGTATAGGTATTTCAAAGATGCCCAGAACTGAGCTAAACTTGGTATGTCTCCAACTCCTAGAAATAACTTCATGCCCCATCTCCCTTACTTCCAGCTAGTAAGGATCACATAATTCCTAACAAAGTTTTGACACAGATTCCCAATTTGGGCATTCAGAACATATAGCACGTTGCTGTAAGCAAGCACATTCTCATTCAAAGTTGCAAGATACTATGTAGGAATAAGTTTGTATAGGTATTTCAAAGATGCCCAGAATTGAGCTAAACTTGGTATGTGTCCAACACCTCGAAATAACTTCATGCCCCATCTCCCTTACTTCCAGCTAGTAAGGATCACATAATTCCTAACAAAGTTTTGACACAGATTCCCAAATCGGGCATTCAGAACATATGGCACGTTGCTGTAAGCAAGCACATTCTCATTCAAAGTTGCAAGTTACTAAGTAGGAACAAGTTTGTAAAGGTATTTCAAAGAGGCAGAGAACTGAGCTAAACTTAGTATGTCTCCAACTCCTAGAAATAACTTCATGCCCCATCACCCTTACTTCCAGCTAGTAAGGATCACATAATTCCTAACAATGTTTTGACACAGATTCCCAATTCAGGCATTCAGAACATATAGCACGTTGCTGTAAGCAAGCACATTCTCATTCAAAGTAGCAAGTTACTATGTAGAAACAAGGTTGTATAGGTTTTTCAAAGATGCCCAGAACTGAGCTAAACGTTGTATGTCTCCAACTCCTAGAAATAACTTCATGCCCCATCACCCTTACTTCCAGCTAGTAAGGATCACATCATTCTTAACAAAGTTTTGACACAGATTCCCAATTCGGGCATTCAGAACATATAGCACGTTGCTGTAAGCAAGCACATTCTCATTCAAAGTTGCAAGTTACTATGTAGGAACAAGTTTGTATAGGTATTTCAAAGATGCCCAGAACTGAGCTAATCGTTGTATGTCTCCAACTCCTAGAAATAACTTCATGACCTAACTCACTTACTTCCAGCTAGTAAGGATCACATAATTCCTAAAAGTGTTTTGACACAGATTCCCAATTCGGGCATTCAGAACATATAGCACGTTGCTGTAAGCAAGCACATTCTCATTCAAAGTTGCAAGTTACTATGTAGGAACAAGTTTTTAAAGGTATTTCAAAGATGCCCAGAACTGAGCTAAACTTGGTATGTCTCCAATCTCTAGAAATAACTTCATGCCCCATCACCCTTACTTCCAGCTAGTAAGGATCACATAATTCCTAACAAAGTTTTGACACAGATTCCCAATTCGGGCATTCAGAACATATAGCACGTTGCTGTAAGCAAGCACATTCTCATTCAAAGTTGCAAGTTACTATGTAGGAACAAGTTTGTATAGGTATTTCAAAGATGCCCAGAACTGAGCTAAACGTTGTATGTCTCCAACTCCTAGAAATAACTTCATGCCCCATCTCCCTTACTTCCAGCTAGTAAGGATCACATAATTCCTAACAAAGTTTTGACACAGATTCCCAATTCGGGCATTCAGATCATATAGCAAGTTGCTGTAAGCAAGCACATTCTCATTCAAAGTTGCAAGTTACTATGTAGGAACAAGTTTGTATAGGTATTTCAAAGATGCCCAGAACTGACTTAAACGTTGTATGTCTCCAACTCCTAGAAAAAACTTCATGCCCCATCTCCCTTACTTCCAGCTAGTAAGGATCACATAATTCCTAACAAAGTATTGACACAGATTCCCAATTCGGGCATTCAGAACATATAGCACGTTGCTGCAAGCAAGCACATTCTCATTCAAAGTTGCAAGTTACTATGTAGGAACAAGTTTGTATAGGTATTTCAAAGATGCCCAGATCTGAGATAAACTTCGTATGTGTCCAACTCCTAGAAATACCTTCATACCCCATCTCCCTTACTTCCAGCTAGTAAGGATCACATAAATCCTAACAAAATTTGACACAGATTCCCAAATCGGGCATTCAGAACATATAGCACGTTGCTGTAAGCAATCACATTCTCATTCAAAGTTGCAAGTTACTATGTAAGAACAAGTTTGTATAGGTATTTCAAAGATGCCCAGAACTGAGCTAAACGTTGTATGTCTCCAACTCCTAGAAATAACTTCATGCCCCATCTCACTTACTTCCAGCTAGTAAGGATCACATAATTCCTAAAAGTGTTTTGACACAGATTCCCACTTCGGGCATTCAGAACATATAGCACGTTGCTGAAGCAAGCACATTCTCATTCAAAGTTGCAAGTTACTATGTAGGAACAAGTTTTTAAAGGTATTTCAAAGATGCCCAGAACTGAGCTAAACTTGGTATGTCTCCAATCTCTAGAAATAACTTCATGCCCCATCACCCTTACTTCCAGCTAGTAAGGATCACATAATTCCTAACAAAGTTTTGACACAGATTCCCAATTCGGGCATTCAGAACATATAGCACGTTGCTGTAAGCAAGCACATTCTCATTCAAAGTTGTAAGTTACTATGTAGGAACAAGTTTGTATAGGTATTTTAAAGACGCCCAGAACTGAGCTAAACGTGGTATGTGTCCAACTCCTAGAAATAACTTCATGCCCCATCTCCCTTACTTTCTGCTAGTAAGGATCACATAATTCCTAACAAAGTTTTGACACAGATTCCAAATTCGGGCATTCAGAACATATAGCACGTTGCTGTAAGCAAGCACATTCTCATTCAAAGTTGCAAGTTACTATGTAGGAACAAGTTTGTATAGGTATTTCAAAGATGCCCAGAACTGAGCTAAACGTTGTATGTCTCCAACTCCTAGAAATAACTTCATGCCCAATCTCCCTTACTTCCAGCTAGTAAGGATCACATAATTCCTAACAAAGTTTTGACACAGATTCCCAATTCGGGCATTCAGAACATATAGCTCATTGCTGTAAGCAAGCACATTCTCATTCAAAGTTGCAAGTTCCTATGTAGGAACAAGTTTGTATAGGTATTTCAAAGATGCCCAGAACTGAGCTAAACTTGGTATGTCTGTAACTCCTAGAAATATCTTCATGCCCCATCTCCCTTACTTCCACCTAGTAAGGATCACATAATTCCTAACAAAGTTTTGACACAGATTCCCAATTCGGGCATTCAGAACATGTAGCACGTTGCTGTAAGCAAGCACATTCTCATTCAAAGTTGCAAGTTACTATGTAGGAACAAGTTTGTATAGGTATTTCAAAGATGCCCAGAACTGAGCTAAACTAGGTATGTCTCCAACTCCTAGAAATATCTTCAGGCCCCATCTCACTTACTTCCAGCTAGTAAGGATCACATAATTTCTAACAAAGTTTTGACACAGATTCCCAATTCGGGCATTCAGAACATATAGCACGTTGCTGTAAGCAAGCACATTCTCATTCAAAGTTGCAATTTACTATGTAGGAACAAGTTTGTATAGGTATTTCAAAGATGCCCAGAACTGAGCTAAACTTGGTATGTCTCCAACTCCTAGAAATAACTTCATGCCCCATCTCCCTTACTTCCAGCTAGTAAGGATCACATAATTCCTGACAAAGTTTTGACACAGATTCCCAATTCGGGCATTCAGAACATATAGCACGTTGCTGTAAGCAAGCACATTCTCATTCAAAGTTGCAAGATACTATGTAGGAACAAGTTTGTATAGGTATTTCAAAGATGCCCAGAATTGAGCTAAACATGGTATGTGTCCAACACCTCGAAATAACTTCATGCCCCATCTCCCTTACTTCCAGCTAGTAAGGATCACGTAATTCCTAACAAAATTTTGACACAGATTCCCAATTCGGGCATTCAGAACATATGGCACGTTGCTGTAAGTAAGCACATTCTCATTCAAAGTTGCAAGTTACTAAGTAGGAACAAGTTTGTAAAGGTATTTCAAAGAGGCCCAGAACTGAGCTAAACTTGGTATGTCTCCAACTCCTAGAAATAACTTCATGCCCCATCACCCTTACTTCCAGCTAGTAAGGATCACATAATTCCTAACAAAGTTTTGACACAGATTCCCAATTCGGGCATTCAGAACATATAGCACGTTGCTGTAAGCAAGCACATTCTCATTCAAAGTTGCAAGTTACTATGTAGGAACAAGTTTGTATAGGTATTTCAAAGATGCCCAGAACTGACTTAAACCTTGTATGTCTCCAACTCCTAGAAAAAACTTCATGCCCCATCTCCCTTACTTCCAGCTAGTAAGGATCACATAATTCCTAACAAAGTATTGACACAGATTTCCAATTCGGGCATTCAGAACATATAGCACGTTGCTGTAAGCAAGCACATTCTCATCCAAGTTGCAAGTTACTATGTAGGAACAAGTTTGTATAGGTATTTCAAAGATGCCCAGAACTGAGCTAATCTTGGTATGTGTCCATCACCTCGAAATAACTTCATGCCCCATCACCCTTACTTCCAGCTAGTAAGGATCACATCATTCCTAACAAAGTTTTGACACAGATTCCCAATTCGGGCATTCAGAACATATAGCACGTTGCTGTAAGCAAGCACATTCTCATTCAAAGTTGCAAGTTACTATGTAGGAACAAGTTTGTATAGGTATTTCAAAGATGCCCAGAACTGAGCTAAACTTGGTATGTGTCCCACTCCTAGAAATAACTTCATGCCCCATCTCCCTTACTTCCAGCTAGTAAGGATCACATAATTCCTAACAAAGTTTTGACACAGATTCCCAATTCGGGCATTCAGAACATGTAGCACGTTGCTGAAAGCAAGCACATTCTCATTCAAAGTTGCAAGTTACTATGTAGGAACAAGTTTGTATAGGTATTTCAAAGATGCCCAGAACTGAGCTAAACGTTGTATGTCTCCAACTCCTAGAAATATCTTCAGGCCCCATCTCACTTACTTCCAGCTAGTAAGGATCACATAATTTCTAACAAAGTTTTGACACAGATTCCCAATTCGGGCATTCAGAACATATAGCACGTTGCTGTAAGCAAGCACATTCTCATTCAAAGTTGCAAGTTACTATGTAGGAACAAGTTTGTATAGGTATTTCAAAGATGCCCAGAACTGAGCTAAACTTGGTATGTCTCCAAGTCCTAGAAATAACTTCATGCCCCATCTCCCTTACTTCCAGCTAGTAAGGATCACATAATTCCTAACAAAGTTTTGACACAGATTCCCAATTCGGGCATTCAGAACATATAGCACGTTGCTGTAAGCAAGCACATTCTGATTCAAAGTTGCAAGTTACTATGTAGGAACAAGTTTGTATAGGTATTTCAAAGATGCCCAGAACTGAGCTAAACTTGGTAGGTGTCCAACCTCTAGAAATAACTTTAGCCCCATCTCCCTTACTTCCACCTAGTAAGGATCACATAATTCCTAACAAAGTTTTGACACAGATTCCCAATTCGGGCATTCAGAACATATAGCACGTTGCTGTAAGCAAGCACATTCTCATTCAAAGTTGCAAGTACTATGTAGGAACAAGTTTGTATAGGTATTTCAAAGATGCCAAGAACTGAGCTAAACTTGGTATGTCTCCAACTCCTAGAAATAACTTCATGCCCCATCTCACTTACTTCCAGCTAGTAAGGATCACATAATTTCTAACAAAGTTTTGACACAGATTCCCAATTCGGGCATTCAGAACATATAGCACATTGCTGTAAGCACGCACATTCTCATTCAAAGTTGCAAGTTACTATGTAGGAACAAGTTTGTATAGGTATTTCAAAGATGCCCAGAACTGACCTAAACGTTGTATGTCTCCAACTCCTAGAAATAACTTCATGCCCAATCTCCCTTACTTTCAGCTAGTAAGAATCACACAATTTCTAACAAAGATTTGACACAGATTCCCAATTCGGGCATTCAGAACATATAGCACGTTGATGTAAGCAAGAACATTCTCATTCAAAGTTGCAAGTTACTATGTAGGAACAAGTTTGTATAGGTATTTCAAAGATGCCCAGAACTGAGCTAAACTTGGTATGTCTCCAAATCCTATAAATAACTTCATGCCCCATCTCCCTTACTTCCAGCTAGTAAGGATCACATAATTCCTAACAAAGTTTTGACACAGAATCCCAATTCGGTCATTCAGAACATATAGCACGTTGCTGTAAGCAAGCACATTCTCATTCAAAGTTGCAAGTTACTATGTAGGAAAAAGTTTGTATAGGTATTTCAAAGATGCCCAGAACTGAGCTAAACTTGGTATGTGTCCAACTCCTCGAATTAACTTCATGCCCCAACTCCCTAACTTCCAGCTAGTAAGGATCACATAATTCCTAACAAAGTTTTGACACAGATTCCCAATTCTGGCATTCAGAACATATAGCACGTTGCTGTAAGCAAGCACATTCTCATTCAAAGTTGCAAGTTCCTATGTAGGAACAAGTTTGTATAGGTATTTCAAAGATGCCCAGAACTGAGCTAAACTTGGTATGTCTGTAACTCCTAGAAATAACTTCATGCCCCATCTCCCTTACTTACACCTAGTAAGGATCACATAATTCCTAACAAAGTTTTGACACAGATTCCCAATTCGGGCATTCAGAACATATAGCACGTTGCTGTAAGCAAGCACATTCTCATTCAAAGTTGCAAGTTACTATGTAGGAACAAGTTTGTATAGGTATTTCAAAGATGCCCAGAACTGAGCTAAACTTGGTATGTGTCCAACCTCTAGAAATAACTTTAGCCCCATCTCCCTTACTTCCACCTAGTAAGGATCACATAATTCCTAACAAAGATTTGACACAGATTCCCAATTCGGGCATTCAGAACATATAGCACGTTGCTGTAAGCAAGCACATTCTCATTCAAAGTTGCAAGTACTATGTAGGAACAAGTTTGTATAGGTATTTCAAAGATGCCAAGAACTGAGCTAAACTTGGTATGTCTCCAACTCCTAGAAATAACTTCATGCCCCATCTCACTTACTTCCAGCTAGTAAGGATCACATAATTTCTAACAAAGTTTTGACACAGATTCCCAATTCGGGCATTCAGAACATATAGCACGTTGCTGTAAGCACGCACATTCTCATTCAAAGTTGCAAGTTACTATGTAGGAACAAGTTTGTATAGGTATTTCAAAGATGCCCAGAACTGACCTAAACGTTGTATGTCTCCAACTCCTAGAAATAACTTCATGCCCAATCTCCCTTACTTTCAGCTAGTAAGAATCACACAATTTCTAACAAAGATTTGACACAGATTCCCAATTCGGGCATTCAGAACATATAGCACGTTGATGTAAGCAAGAACATTCTCATTCAAAGTTGCAAGTTACTATGTAGGAACAAGTTTGTATAGGTATTTCAAAGATGCCCAGAACTGAGCTAAACTTGGTATGTCTCCAAATCCTAGAAATAACTTCATGCCCCATCTCCCTTACTTCCAGCTAGTAAGGATCACATAATTCCTAACAAAGTTTTGACACAGAATCCCAATTCGGTCATTCAGAACATATAGCACGTTGCTGTAAGCAAGCACATTCTCATTCAAAGTTGCAAGTTACTATGTAGGAAAAAGTTTGTATAGGTATTTCAAAGATGCCCAGAACTGAGCTAAACTTGGTATGTGTCCAACTCCTCGAATTAACTTCATGCCCCAACTCCCTAACTTCCAGCTAGTAAGGATCACATAATTCCTAACAAAGTTTTGACACAGATTCCCAATTCGGGCATTCAGAACATATAGCACGTTGCTGTAAGCAAGCACATTCTCATTCAAAGATGCAAGTTACTATGTAGGAACAAGTTTGTATAGGTATTTCAAATATGCCCAGAACTGAGCTAAACTTGGTATGTGTCCAACTACTAGAAATACCTTCATACCCCATCTCCCTTACTTCCAGCTAGTAAGGATCACATAATTCCTAAGAAAATATGACACAGATTCCCAATTCGGGCATTAAGAACATATAGCACGTTTCTGTAAGCAATCAAATTCTCATTCAAAGTTGCAAGTTTCTATGTAGGAACAAGTTTGTATAGGTATTTCAAAGATGCCCAGAACTGAGCTAAACTTGGTATGTGTCCCACTCCTAGAAATAACTTCATGCCCCATCTCCCTTACTTCCAGCTAGTAAGGATCACATAATTCCTAACAAAGTTTTGACACAGATTCCCAATTCGGGCATTCAGAACATGTAGCACGTTGCTGTAAGCAAGCACATTCTCATTCAAAGTTGCAAGTTACTATATAGGAACAAGTTTGTATAGGTATTTCAAAGATGCCCAGAAGTGAGCTAAACGTTGTATGTCTCCAACTCCTAGAAATATCTTCAGGCCCCATCTCACTTACTTCCAGCTAGTAAGGATCACATAATTCCTAACAAAGTTTTGACACAGATTCCCAATTCGTGCATTCAGAATATATAGCACGTTGCTGTAAGCAAGCACATTCTCATTCAAAGTTGCAAGTTACTAAGTAGGAACAAGTTTGTAAAGGTATTTCAAAGAGGCAGAGAACTGAGCTAAACTTAGTATGTCTCCAACTCCTAGAAATAACTTCATGCCCCATCACCCTTACTTCCAGCTAGTAAGGATCACATAATTCCTAACAATGTTTTGACACAGATTCCCAATTCAGGCATTCAGAACATATAGCACGTTGCTGTAAGCAAGCACATTCTCATTCAAAGTAGCAAGTTACTATGTAGAAACAAGTTTGTATAGGTTTTTCAAAGATGCCCAGAACTGAGCTAAACGTTGTATGTCTCCAACTCCTAGAAATAACTTCATGCCCCATCTCCCTTACTTCCAGCTTGTAAGGATCACATAATTCCTAACAAAGTTTTGACACAGATTCCCAATTCGGGCATTCAGATCATATAGCAAGTTGCTGTAAGCAAGCACATTCTCATTCAAAGTTGCAAGTTACTATGTAGGAACAAGTTTGTATAGGTATTTCAAAGATGCCCAGAACTGACTTAAACTTTGTATGTCTCCAACTCCTAGAAAAAACTTCATGCCCCATCTCCCTTACTTCCAGCTAGTAAGGATCACATAATTCCTAACAAAGTATTGACACAGATTCCCAATTCGGGCATTCAGAACATATAGCACGTTGCTGCAAGCAAGCACATTCTCATTCAAAGTTGCAAGTTACTATGTAGGAACAAGTTTGTATAGGTATTTCAAAGATGCCCAGAACTGCGCTAAACTAGGTATGTCTCCAACTCCTAGAAATAACTTCATGCCCCATCTCCCTTACTTCCAGCTAGTAAGGATCACATAATTACTAACAAAGTTTTGACACAGATTCCCAATTCGGTCATTCAGAACATATAGCACGTTGCTGTAAGCAAGCACATTCTCATTCAAAGTTGCAAGTTACTATGTAGGAACAAGTTTGTATAGGTATTTCAAAGATGCCCAGAACTGAGCTAATCTTGGTATGTGTCCATCACCTCGAAATAACTTCATGCCCCATCACACTTACTTCCAGCTAGTAAGGATCACATGATTCCTAACAAAGTTTTGACACAGATTCCCAATTCGGGCATTCAGAACATATAGCACGTTGCTGTAAGCAAGCACATTCTCATTCAAAGTTGCAAGTTACTATGTAGGAACAAGTTTGTATAGGTATTTCAAAGATGCCCAGAATTGAGCTAAACTTGGTATATGTCCAACACCTCGAAATAACTTCATGCCCCATCTCCCTTACTTCCAGCTAGTAAGGATCACATAATTCCTAACAAAGTTTTGACACAGATTCCCAATTCGGGCATTCAGAACATATGGCACGTTGCTGTAAGCAAGCACATTCTCATTCAAAGTTGCAAGTTACTAAGTAGGACCAAGTTTGTAAAGGTATTTCAAAGAGGCCCAGAACTGAGCTAAACTTGGTATGTCTCCAACTCCTAGAAATAACTTCATGCCCCATCACCCTTACTTCCAGCTAGTAAGGATCACATAATTCCTAACAAAGTTTTGACACAGATTCCAAATTCAGGCATTCAGAACATATAGCACGTTGCTGTAAGCAAGCACATTCTCATTCAAAGTTGCAAGTTACTATGTAGAAACAAGTTTGTATAGGTATTTCAAAGATGCCCAGAACTGAGCTAAACGTTGTATGTCTCCAACTCCTAGAAATAACTTCATGCCCCAACTCCCTTACTTCCAGCTAGTAAGGATCACATAATTCCTAACAAAGTTTTGACACAGATTCCCAATTCGGGCATTCAGATCATATAGCAAGTTGCTGTAAGCAAGCACATTCTCATTCAAAGTTGCAAGTTACTATGTAGGAACAAGTTTGTATAGGTATTTCAAAGATGCCCAGATCTGACTTAAACGTTGTATGTCTCCAACTCCTAGAAAAAACTTCATGCCCCATCTCCCTTACTTCCAGCTAGTAAGGATCACATAATTCCTATAAAAGTATTGACACAGATTTCCAATTCGGGCATTCAGAACATATAGCACGTTGCTGTAAGCAAGCACATTCTCATTCAAAGTTGCAAGTTACTATGTAGGAACAAGTTTGTATAGGTATTTCAAAGATGCCCAGAACTGAGCTAAACTTGGTATGTCTCCAACTCCTAGAAATAACTTCATGCCCCATCTCCCTTACTTCCAGCTAGTAAGGATCACATAATTACTAACAAAGGTTTGACACAGATTCCCAATTCGGTCATTCAGAACATATAGCACGTTGCTGTAAGCAAGCACATTCTCATCCAAGTTGCAAGTTACTATGTAGGAACAAGTTTGTATAGGTATTTCAAAGATGCCCAGAACTGAGCTAATCTTGGTATGTGTCCATCACCTCGAAATAACTTCATGCCCCATCACCCTTACTTCCAGCTAGTAAGGATCACATAATTCCTAACAAAGTTTTTACACAGATTCCCAATTCGGGCATTCAGAACATATAGCACGTTGCTGTAAGCAAGCACATTCTGATTCAAAGTTGCAAGTTACTATGTAGGAACAAGTTTGTATAGGTATTTCAAAGATGCCCAGAACTGAGCTAAATGTTGTATGTCTCCAACTCCAAGAAATAACTTCATGCCACATCTCCCTTAATTCCAGCTAGTAAGGATCACATAATTCCTAACAAAGTTTTGACACAGATTCACAATTCGGGCATTCAGAACATATAGCACGTTGCTGTAAGCAAGCACATTCTGATTCAAAGTTGCAAGTTACTATGTAGGAACAAGTTTGTATAGGTATTTCAAAGATGCCCAGAACTGAGCTAAACTTGGTATGTCTCCAACTCCTAGAAATAACTTCAAGCCCCATCTCCCTTACTTTGCGCTAGTAAGGATCACATAATTCCTAACAAAGATTTGACACAGATTCCCAATTCGGGCATTCAGAACATATAGCACGTTGCTGTAAGCAAGCACATTCTCATTCAAAGTTGCAAGTTACTAAGTAGGAACAAGTTTGTAAAGGTATTTCAAAGATGCCCAGAACTGAGCTAAACTTGGTATGTCTCCAACTCCTAGAAATAACTTCATGCCCCATCACCCTTACTTCCAGCTAGTAAGGATCACATAATTCCTAACAAAGTTTTGACAGAGATTCCCAATTCGGACATTCTGAAGATGTAGCACGTTGCTGTAAGCAAGCACATTCTCATTCAAAGTTGCAAGTTACTATGTAGGAACAAGTTTGTATAGGTATTTCAAAGATGCCCAGAACTGAGCTAAACTTGGTATGTGTCCAACCTCTAGAAATAACTTCATGCCCCAACTCCCTTACTTCCAGCTAGTAAGGATCACATAATTCCTAACAAAGTTTTGACAAAGATTCCCAATTCGGGCATTCAGAACATATAGCACGTAGCTGTAAGCAAGCACATTCTCATTCAAAGTTGCAAGTTACTATGTAGGAACAAGTTTGTATAGGTATTTCAAAGATGCCCAGAACTGAGCTAAACGTTGTATGTCTGCCACTCCTAGAAATAACTTCATGCCCCATCTCGCTTACTTAAAGCTAGTAAGGATCACATAATTCCTAACAAAGATTTGACACAGATTCACAATTCGGGCATTCAGAACATATAGCACGTTGCTGCAAGCAAGCACATTCTCATTCAAAGTTGCAAGTTACTATGTAGGAACAAGTTTGAATAGGTATTTCAAAGATGCCCAGAACTGAGCTAAACTTGGTATGTGTCCAACCTCTAGAAATAACTTCATGCCCCAACTCCCTTACTTCCAGCTAGTAAGGATCACATAATTCCTAACAAAGATTTGACACAGATTCCCAATTCCGGCATTCAGAACATATAGCACGTTGCTGTAAGCAAGCACATTCTCATTCAAAGTTGCAAGTTACTATGTAGGAACAAGTTTGTATAGGTATTTCAAAGATGCCCAGAACTGAGCTAAACGTTGTATGTCTCCAACTCCTAGAAATAACTTCATGCCCCATCTCACTTACTTCCAGCTAGTAAGGATCACATAATTTCTAACAAAGTTTTGACACAGATTCCCAATTCGGGCATTCAGAACATATAGCACGTTGCTGTAAGCAAGCACATTCTCATTCAAAGTTGCAAGTTACTATGTAGGAACAAGTTTGTATAGGAATTTCAAAGATGCCCAGAACTGAGCTAAACGTTGTATGTCTCCAACTCCTAGAAATAACTTCATGCCCAATCTCCCTTACTTCCAGCTAGTAAGGATCACATAATTCCTAACAAAGTTTTGACACAGATTCCCAATTCAGGCATTCAGAACATATAGCACGTTGCTGTAAGCAAGCACATTCTCATTCAAAGTTGCAAGTTACTATGTAGGAACAAGTTTGTATAGGTATTTCAAAGATGCCCAGGACTGAGCTAAACTTGGTATGACTCCAACTCCTAGAAATAACTTCATGCCCCATCTCCCTTACTTCCAGCTAGTAAGGATCACATAATTCCTAACAAAGTTTTGACACAGATTCCCAATTCGGGCATTCAGAACATATAGCACGTTAATGTAAGCAAGCACATTCTCATTCAAAGTTGCAAGTTACTATGTAGGAACAAGTTTGTATAGGTATTTCAAAGATGCCCAGAACTGAGCTAAACTTGGTATGTGTCCAACCTCTAGAAATAACTTCATGCCCCAACTCCCTTACTTCCAGCTAGTAAGGATCACATAATTCCTAACAACGTTTTGACACAGATTCCCAATTCGGGCATTCAGAACATATAGCAAGTTGCTGTAAGCAAGCACATTCTCATTCAAAGTTACAAGTTACTATGTAGGAACAAGTTTGTATAGGTATTTCAAAGATGCCCAGAACTGAGCTAAACGTTGTATGTCTCCAACTCCTAGAAATAACTTCATGCCCCATCTCCCTTACTTCCAGCTAGTAAGGATCACATAATTCCTAACATAGTTTTGACACAGATTCCCAAATCGTGCATTCAGAACATATAGCACGTTGCTGTAAGCAAGCACATTCTCATTCAAAGTTGCAAGTTACTATGTAGGAACAAGTTTGTATAGGTATTTCAAAGATGCCCAGAACTGAGCTAAACGTTGTATGTCTCCAACTCCTAGAAATAACTTCATGCCCCATCTCCCTTACTTCCAGCTAGTAAGGATCACATAATTCCTAACAAAGTTTTGACACAGATTCCCAATTCGGGCATTCAGAACATATAGCACGTTGCTGTAAGCAAGCACATTCTCATTCAAAGTTGCAAGTTACTTTGTAGGAACAAGTATGTATAGGTATTTCAAAGATGCCCAGAACTGAGCTAAACTTGGGATGTGTCCAACCTCTAGAAATAACTTCATGCCCCAACTCCCTTACTTCCAGCTAGTAAGGATCACATAATTCATAACAAAGATTTGACACAGATTCCCAATTCGGGCATTCAGAACATGTAGCAAGTTGCTGTAAGCAAGCACATTCAATTCAAAGTTGCATGTTACTATGTAGGAACAAGTTTGTATGGGTATTTCAAAGATGCCCAGAATTGAGCAAAACTTGGTATGTCTCCAACTCCTAGAAATAACTTCATGCCCCATCTCGCTTACTTGCATCTAGTAAGGATCACATAATTCCTAACAAAGTTTTGACACAGATTCCCAATTCGGGCATTCAGAACATATAGCACGTTAATGTAAGCAAGCACATTCTCATTCAAAGTTGCAAGTTACTAAGTAGGAACAAGTTTGTAAAGGTATTTCAAGATGCCCAGAACTGAGCTAAACTTGGTATGTCTCCAACTCCTAGAAATATCTTCATGCCCCATCACCCTTACTTCCAGCAAGTAAGGATCACATAATTCCTAACAAAGTTTTGACACAGATTCCCAATTCGGACATTCAGAAGATGTAGCACGTTGCTGTAAGCAAGCACATTCTCATTCAAAGTTGCAAGTTACTATGTAGGAACAAGTTTGTATAGGTATTTCAAAGATGCCCAGAACTGACATAAACTTGGTATGTGTCCAACCTCTAGAAATAACTTCATGCCCCAACTCCCTTACTTCCAGCTAGTAAGGATCACATAATTCCTAACAAAGTTTTGACACAGATTCCCAATTCGGGCATTCAGAACATATAGCAAGTTGCTGTAAGCAAGCACATTCTCATTCAAAGTTACAAGTTACTATGTAGGAACAAGTTTGTATAGGTATTTCAAAGATGCCCAGAACTGAGCTAAACGTTGTATGTCTCCAACTCCTAGAAATAACTTCATGCCCCATCTCCCTTACTTCCAGCTAGTAAGGATCACATAATTCCTAACAAAGTTTTGACACAGATTCCCAAATCGGGCATTCAGAACATATAGCACGTTGCTGTAAGCAAGCACATTCTCATTCAAAGTTGCAAGTTACTATGTAGGAACAAGTTTGTATAGGTATTTCAAAGAGGCCCAGAACTGAGCTAAACGTTGTATGTCTCCAACTCCTAGAAATAACTTCATGCCCCATCTCCCTTACTTCCAGTTAGTAAGGATCACATAATTCCTAACAAAGTTTTGACACAGATTCCCAATTCGGGCATTCAGAACATATAGCACGTTGCTGTAAGCAAGCACATTCTCATTCAAAGTTGCAAGTTACTAAGTAGGAACAAGTTTGTAAAGGTATTTCAAAGATGCCCAGAACTGAGCTAAACGTTGTATGTCTCCAACTCCTAGAAATTACTTCATGCCCCATCACCCTTACTTCCAGCTAGTAAGGATCACATAATTCCTAACAAAGTTTTGACACAGATTCCCAATTCGGGCATTCAGAAGATGTAGCACGTTGCTGTAAGCAAGCACATTCTCATTCAAAGTTGCAAGTTACTATGTAGGAACAAGTGTGTATAGGTATTTCAAAGATGCCCAGAATTGAGCTAAACTTGGTATGTCTCCAACTCCTAGAAATAACTTCATGGCCCATCTCCCTTACTTCCATCTAGTAAGGATCACATAATTCCTAACAAAGTTTTGACACAGATTCCCAATTCGGGCATTCAGAACATATAGCACGTTGATGTAAGCAAGCACATTCTCATTCAAAGTTGCAAGTTACTAAGTAGGAACAAGTTTGTAAAGGTATTTCAAAGATGCCCAGAACTGAGCTAAACTTGGTATGTCTCCAACTCCTAGAAATATCTTCATGCCCCATCACCCTTACTTCCAGCTAGTAAGGATCACATAATTCCTAACAAAGTTTTGACACAGATTCCCAATTCGGACATTCAGAAGATGTAGCGCGTTGCTGTAAGCAAGCACATTCTCATTCAAAGTTGCAAGTTACTATGTAGGAACAAGTTTGTATAGGTATTTCAAAGATGCCCAGAACTGAGCTAAACTTGGTATGTGTCCAACCTCTAGAAATAACTTCATGCCCCAACTCCCTTACTTCCAGCTAGTAAGGATCACATAATTCCTAACAACGTTTTGACACAGATTCCCAATTCGGGCATTCAGAACATATAGCAAGTTGGTGTAAGCAAGCACATTCTCATTCAAAGTTACAAGTTACTATGTAGGAACAAGTTTGTATAGGTATTTCAAAGAGGCCCAGAACTGAGCTAAACGTTGTATGTCTCCAACTCCTGGAAATAACTTCATGCCCCATCTCCCTTACTTCCAGCTAGTAAGGATCACATAATTCCTAACAAAGTTTTGACACAGATTCCCAAATCGGGCATTCAGAACATATAGCACGTTGCTGTAAGCAAGCACATTCTCATTCAAAGTTGCAAGTTACTATGTAGGAACAAGTTTGTATAGGTATTTCAAAGATGCCCAGAACTGAGCTAAACGTTGTATGTCTCCAACTCCTAGAAATAACTTCATGCCCCATCTCCCTTACTTCCAGCTAGTAAGGATCACATAATTCCTAACAAAGTTTTGACACAGATTCCCAATTCGGGCATTCAGAACATATAGCACGTTGCTGTAAGCAAGCACATTCTCATTCAAAGTTGCAAGTTACTATGTAGGAACAAGTTTGTATAGGTATTTCAAAGATGCCCAGAACTGAGCTAAACTTGGGATGTGTCCAACCTCTAGAAATAACTTCATGCCCCAACTCCCTTACTTCCAGCTAGTAAGGATCACATAATTCATAACAAAGATTTGACACAGATTCCCAATTCGGGCATTCAGAACATGTAGCAAGTTGCTGTAAGCAAGCACATTCAATTCAATGTTGCAAGTTACTATGTAGGAACAAGTTTGTATGGGTATTTCAAAGATGCCCAGAATTGAGCAAAACTTGGTATGTCTCCAACTCCTAGAAATAACTTCATGCCCCATCTCGCTAACTTGCATCTAGTAAGGATCACATAATTCCTAACAAAGTTTTGACACAGATTCCCAATTCGGGCATTCAGAACATATAGCACGTTGCTGTAAGCAAGCACATTCTCATTCAAAGTTGCAAGTTACTAAGTAGGAACAAGTTTGTAAAGGTATTTCAAAGATGCCCAGAACTGAGCTAAACGTTGTATGTCTCCAACTCCTAGAAATTACTTCATGCCCCATCACCCTTACTTCCAGCTAGTAAGGATCACATAATTCCTAACAAAGTTTTGACACAGATTCCCAATTCGGGCATTCAGAAGATGTAGCACGTTGCTGTAAGCAAGCACATTCTCATTCAAAGTTGCAAGTTACTATGTAGGAACAAGTGTGTATAGGTATTTCAAAGATGCCCAGAATTGAGCTAAACTTGGTATGTCTCCAACTCCTAGAAATAACTTCATGGCCCATCTCCCTTACTTCCATCTAGTAAGGATCACATAATTCCTAACAAAGTTTTGACACAGATTCCCAATTCGGGCATTCAGAACATATAGCACGTTGATGTAAGCAAGCACATTCTCATTCAAAGTTGCAAGTTACTAAGTAGGAACAAGTTTGTAAAGGTATTTCAAAGATGCCCAGAACTGAGCTAAACTTGGTATGTCTCCAACTCCTAGAAATATCTTCATGCCCCATCACCCTTACTTCCAGCTAGTAAGGATCACATAATTCCTAACAAAGTTTTGACACAGATTCCCAATTCGGACATTCAGAAGATGTAGCACGTTGCTGTAAGCAAGCACATTCTCATTCAAAGTTGCAAGTTACTAAGTAGGAACAAGTTTGTAAAGGTATTTCAAAGATGCCCAGAACTGAGCTAAACTTGGTATGTGTCCAACCTCTAGAAATAACTTCATGCCCCAACTCCCTTACTTCCAGCTAGTAAGGATCACATAATTCCTAACAACGTTTTGACACAGATTCCCAATTCGGGCATTCAGAACATATAGCACGTTGCTGTAAGCAAGCACATTCTCATTCAAAGTTGCAAGTTACTATGTAGGAACAAGTTTGTATAGGTATTTCAAAGATGCCCAGAACTGAGCTAAACGTTGTATGTCTCCAACTCCTAGAAATAACTTCATGCCCCATCTCCCTTACTTCCAGCTAGTAAGGATCACATAATTCCTAACAAAGTTTTGACACAGATTCCCAATTCGGGCATTCAGAACATATAGCACGTTGCTGTAAGCAAGCACATTCTCATTCAAAGTTGCAAGTTACTATGTAGGAACAAGTTTGTATAGGTATTTCAAAGATGCCCAGAACTGAGCTAAACTTGGGATGAGTCCAACCTCTAGAAATAAGTTCATGCCCCAACTCCCTTACTTCCAGCTAGTAAGGATCACATAATTCATAACAAAGATTTGACACAGATTCCAAATTCGGGCATTCAGAACATGTAGCAAGTTGCTGTAAGCAAGCACATTCAATTCAAAGTTGCAAGTTACTATGTAGGAACAAGTTTGTATGGGTATTTCAAAGATGCCCAGAATTGAGCAAAACTTGGTATGTCTCCAACTCCTAGAAATAACTTCATGCCCCATCTCGCTTACTTGCATCTAGTAAGGATCACATAATTCCTAACAAAGTTTTGACACAGATTCCCAATTCGGGCATTCAGAACATATAGCACGTTGCTGTAAGCAAGCACATTCTCATTCAAAGTTGCAAGTTACTAAGTAGGAACAAGTTTGTAAAGGTATTTCAAAGATGCCCAGAACTGAGCTAAACGTTGTATGTCTCCAACTCCTAGAAATTACTTCATGCCCCATCACCCTTACTTCCAGCTAGTAAGGATCACATAATTCCTAACAAAGTTTTGACACAGATTCCCAATTCGGGGATTCAGAAGATGTAGCACGTTGCTGTAAGCAAGCACATTCTCATTCAAAGTTGCAAGTTACTATGTAGGAACAAGTGTGTATAGGTATTTCAAAGATGCCCAGAATTGAGCTAAACTTGGTATGTCTCCAACTCCTAGAAATAACTTCATGGCCCATCTCCCTTACTTCCATCTAGTAAGGATCACATAATTCCTAACAAAGTTTTGACACAGATTCCCAATTCGGGCATTCAGAACATATAGCACGTTGATGTAAGCAAGCACATTCTCATTCAATGTTGCAAGTTACTAAGTAGGAACAAGTTTGTAAAGGTATTTCAAAGATGCCCAGAACTGAGCTAAACTTGGTATGTCTCCAACTCCTAGAAATATCTTCATGCCCCATCACCCTTACTTCCAGCTAGTAAGGATCACATAATTCCTAACAAAGTTTTGACACAGATTCCCAATTCGGACATTCAGAAGATGTAGCACGTTGCTGTAAGCAAGCACATTCTCATTCAAAGTTGCAAGTTACTATGTAGGAACAAGTTTGTATAGGTATTTCAAAGATGCCCAGAACTGAGCTAAACTTGGTATGTGTCCAACCTCTAGAAATAACTTCATGCCCCAACTCCCTTACTTCCAGCTAGTAAGGATCACATAATTCCTAACAACGTTTTGACACAGATTCCCAATTCGGGCATTCAGAACATATAGCAAGTTGCTGTAAGCAAGCACATTCTCATTCAAAGTTACAAGTTACTATGTAGGAACAAGTTTGTATAGGTATTTCAAAGATGCCCAGAACTGAGCTAAACGTTGTATGTCTCCAACTCCTAGAAATAACTTCATGCCCCATCTCCCTTACTTCCAGCTAGTAAGGATCACATAATTCCTAACAAAGTTTTGACACAGATTCCCAATTCGGGCATTCAGAACATATAGCACGTTGCTGTAAGCAAGCACATTCTCATTCAAAGTTGCAAGTTACTATGTAGGAACAAGTTTGTATAGGTATTTCAAAGATGCCCAGAACTGAGCTAAACGTTGTATGTCTCCAACTCCTAGAAATAACTTCATGCCCCATCTCCCTTACTTCCAGCTAGTAAGGATCACATAATTCCTAACAAAGTTTTGACACAGATTCCCAATTCGGGCATTCAGAACATATAGCACGTTGCTGTAAGCAAGCACATTCTCATTCAAAGTTGCAAGTTACTAAGTAGGAACAAGTTTGTAAAGGTATTTCAAAGATGCCCAGAACTGAGCTAAACGTTGTATGTCTCCAACTCCTAGAAATTACTTGATGTCCCATCACCCTTACTTCCAGCTAGTAAGGATCACATAATTCCTAACAAAGTTTTGACACAGATTCCCAATTCGGGCATTCAGAAGATGTAGCACGTTGCTGTAAGCAAGCACATTCTCATTCAAAGTTGCAAGTTACTATGAAGGAACAAGTTTGTATAGGTATTTCAAAGATGCCCAGAATTGAGCTAAACTTGGTATGTCTCCAACTCCTAGAAATAACTTCATGGCCCATCTCCCTTACTTCCATCTAGTAAGGATCACATAATTCCTAACAAAGTTTTGACACAGATTCCCAATTCGGGCATTCAGAACATATAGCACGTTAATGTAAGCAAGCACATTCTCATTCAAAGTTGCAAGTTACTAAGTAGGAACAAGTTTGTAAAGGTATTTCAAAGATGCCCAGAACTGAGCTAAACTTGGTATGTCTCCAACTCCTATCAATATCTTCATGCCCCATCACCCTTACTTCCAGCTAGTAAGGATCACATAATTCCTAACAAAGTTTTGACACAGATTCCCAATTCGGACATTCAGAAGATGTAGCACGTTGCTGTAAGCAAGCACATTCTCATTCAAAGTTGCAAGTTACTATGTAGGAACAAGTTTGTATAGGTATTTCAAAGATGCCCAGAACTGAGCTAAACTTGGTATGTGTCCAACCTCTAGAAATAACTTCATGTCCCAACTCCCTTACTTCCAGCTAGTAAGGATCACATAATTCCTAACAACGTTTTGACACAGATTCCCAATTCGCTCATTCAGAACATATAGCAAGTTGCTGTAAGCAAGCACATTCTCATTCAAAGTTACAAGTTACTATGTAGGAACAAGTTTGTATAGGTATTTCAAAGATGCCCAGAACTGAGCTAAACGTTGTATGTCTCCAACTCCTAGAAATAACTTCATGCCCCATCTCCCTTACTTCCAGCTAGTAAGGATCACATAATTCCTAACAAAGATTTGACACAGATTCCCAAATCGGGCATTCAGAACATATAGCACGTTGCTGTAAGCAAGCACATTCTCATTCAAAGTTGCAAGTTACTATGTAGGAACAAGTTTGTATAGGTATTTCAAAGATGCCCAGAACTGAGCTAAACGTTGTATGTCTCCAACTCCTAGAAATAACTTCATGCCCCATCTCCCTTACTTCCAGCTAGTAAGGATCACATAATTCCTAACAAAGTTTTGACACAGATTCCCAATTCGGGCATTCAGAACATATAGCACGTTGCTGTAAGCAAGCACATTCTCATTCAAAGTTGCAAGTTACTATGTAGGAACAAGTTTGTATAGGTATTTCAAAGATGCCCAGAACTGAGCTAAACTTGGGATGTGTCCAACCTCTAGAAATAACTTCATGCCCCAACTCCCTTACTTCCAGCTAGTAAGGATCACATAATTCATAACAAATATTTGACACAGATTCCCAATTCGGGCATTCAGAACATGTAGCAAGTTGCTGTAAGCAAGCACATTCAATTCAAAGTTGCAAGTTACTATGTAGGAACAAGTTTGTATGGGTATTTCAAAGATGCCCAGAATTGAGCAAAACTTGGTATGTCTCCAACTCCTAGAAATAACTTCATGCCCCATCTCGCTTACTTGCATCTAGTAAGGATCACATAATTCCTAACAAAGTTTTGACACAGATTCCCAATTCGGGCATTCAGAACATATAGCACGTTGCTGTAAGCAAGCACATTCTCATTCAAAGTTGCAAGATACTAAGTAGGAACAAGTTTGTAAAGGTATTTCAAAGATGCCCAGAACTGAGCTAAACGGTGTATGTCTCCAACTCCTAGAAATTACTTCATGCCCCATCACCATTACATCCAGCTAGTAAGGATCACATAATTCCTAACAAAGTTTTGACACAGATTCCCAATTCGGGCATTCAGAAGATGTAGCACGTTGCTGTAAGCAAGCACATTCTCATTCAAAGTTGCAAGTTACTATGTAGGAACAAGTGTGTATAGGTATTTCAAAGATGCCCAGAATTGAGCTAAACTTGGTATGTCTCCAACTCATAGAAATAACTTCATGGCCCATCTCCCTTACTTCCATCTAGTAAGGATCACATAATTCCTAACAAAGTTTTGACACAGATTCCCAATTCGGGCATTCAGAACATATAGCACGTTGATGTAAGCAAGCACATTCTCATTCAAAGTTGCAAGTTACTAAGTAGGAACAAGTTTGTAAAGGTATTTCAAAGATGCCCAGAACTGAGCTAAACTTGGTATGTCTCCAACTCCTATCAATATCTTCATGCCCCATCACCCTTACTTCCAGCTAGTAAGGATCACATAATTCCTAACAAAGTTTTGACACAGATTCCCAATTCGGACATTCAGAAGATGTAGCACGTTGCTGTAAGCAAGCACATTCTCATTCAAAGTTGCAAGTTACTATGTAGGAACAAGTTTGTATAGGTATTTCAAAGATGCCCAGAACTGAGCTAAACTTGGTATGTGTCCAACCTCTAGAAATAACTTCATGTCCCAACTCCCTTACTTCCAGCTAGTAAGGATCACATAATTCCTAACAACGTTTTGACACAGATTCCCAATTCGCTCATTCAGAACATATAGCAAGTTGCTGTAAGCAAGCACATTCTCATTCAAAGTTACAAGTTACTATGTAGGAACAAGTTTGTATAGGTATTTCAAAGATGCCCAGAACTGAGCTAAACGTTGTATGTCTCCAACTCCTAGAAATAACTTCATGCCCCATCTCCCTTACTTCCAGCTAGTAAGGATCACATAATTCCTAACAAAGATTTGACACAGATTCCCAAATCGGGCATTCAGAACATATAGCACGTTGCTGTAAGCAAGCACATTCTCATTCAAAGTTGCAAGTTACTATGTAGGAACAAGTTTGTATAGGTATTTCAAAGATGCCCAGAACTGAGCTAAACGTTGTATGTCTCCAACTCCTAGAAATAACTTCATGCCCCATCTCCCTTACTTCCAGCTAGTAAGGATCACATAATTCCTAACAAAGTTTTGACACAGATTCCCAATTCGGGCATTCAGAACATATAGCACGTTGCTGTAAGCAAGCACATTCTCATTCAAAGTTGCAAGTTACTATGTAGGAACAAGTTTGTATAGGTATTTCAAAGATGCCCAGAACTGAGCTAAACTTGGGATGTGTCCAACCTCTAGAAATAACTTCATGCCCCAACTCCCTTACTTCCAGCTAGTAAGGATCACATAATTCATAACAAATATTTGACACAGATTCCCAATTCGGGCATTCAGAACATGTAGCAAGTTGCTGTAAGCAAGCACATTCAATTCAAAGTTGCAAGTTACTATGTAGGAACAAGTTTGTATGGGTATTTCAAAGATGCCCAGAATTGAGCAAAACTTGGTATGTCTCCAACTCCTAGAAATAACTTCATGCCCCATCTCGCTTACTTGCATCTAGTAAGGATCACATAATTCCTAACAAAGTTTTGACACAGATTCCCAATTCGGGCATTCAGAACATATAGCACGTTGCTGTAAGCAAGCACATTCTCATTCAAAGTTGCAAGATACTAAGTAGGAACAAGTTTGTAAAGGTATTTCAAAGATGCCCAGAACTGAGCTAAACGGTGTATGTCTCCAACTCCTAGAAATTACTTCATGCCCCATCACCATTACATCCAGCTAGTAAGGATCACATAATTCCTAACAAAGTTTTGACACAGATTCCCAATTCGGGCATTCAGAAGATGTAGCACGTTGCTGTAAGCAAGCACATTCTCATTCAAAGTTGCAAGTTACTATGTAGGAACAAGTGTGTATAGGTATTTCAAAGATGCCCAGAATTGAGCTAAACTTGGTATGTCTCCAACTCATAGAAATAACTTCATGGCCCATCTCCCTTACTTCCATCTAGTAAGGATCACATAATTCCTAACAAAGTTTTGACACAGATTCCCAATTCGGGCATTCAGAACATATAGCACGTTGATGTAAGCAAGCACATTCTCATTCAAAGTTGCAAGTTACTAAGTAGGAACAAGTTTGTAAAGGTATTTCAAAGATGCCCAGAACTGAGCTAAACTTGGTATGTCTCCAACTCCTAGAAATATCTTCATGCCCCATCACCCTTACTTCCAGCTAGTAAGGATCACATAATTCCTAACAAAGTTTTGACACAGATTCCCAATTCGGACATTCAGAAGATGTAGCACGTTGCTGTAAGCAAGCACATTCTCATTCAAAGTTGCAAGTTACTATGTAGGAACAAGTTTGTATAGGTATTTCAAAGATGCCCAGAACTGAGCTAAACTTGGTATGTGTCCAACCTCTAGAAATAACTTCATGCCCCAACTCCCTTACTTCCAGCTAGTAAGGATCACATAATTCCTAACAACGTTTTGACACAGATTCCCAATTCGGGCATTCAGAACATATAGCAAGTTGCTGTAAGCAAGCACATTCTCATTCAAAGTTACAAGTTACTATGTAGGAACAAGTTTGTATAGGTATTTCAAAGATGCCCAGAACTGAGCTAAACGTTGTATGTCTCCAACTCCTAGAAATAACTTCATGCCCCATCTCCCTTACTTCCAGCTAGTAAGGATCACATAATTCCTAACAAAGTTTTGACACAGATTCCCAATTCGGGCATTCAGAACATATAGCACGTTGCTATAAGCAAGCACATTCTCATTCAAAGTTGCAAGTTACTATGTAGGAACAAGTTTGTATAGGTATTTCAAAGATGCCCAGAACTGAGCTAAACGTTGTATGTCTCCAACTCCTAGAAATAACTTCATGCCCCATCTCCCTTACTTCCAGCTAGTAAGGATCACATAATTCCTAACAAAGTTTTGACTCAGATTCCCAATTCGGTCATTCAGAACATATAGCACGTTGCTGTAAGCAAGCACATTCTCATTCAAAGTTGCAAGTTACTATGTAGGAACAAGTTTGTATAGGTATTTCAAAGATGCCCAGAACTGAGCTAAACTTGGGATGTGTCCAACCTCTAGAAAAAACTTCATGCCCCAACTCCCTTACTTCCAGCTAGTAAGGATCACATAATTCATAAAAAAGATTTGACACAGATTCCCAATTCGGGCATTCAGAACATGTAGCAAGTTGCTGTAAGCAAGCACATTCAATTCAAAGTTGCAAGTTACTATGTAGGAACAAGTTTGTATGGGTATTTCAAAGATGCCCAGAATTGAGCAAAACTTGGTATGTCTCCAACTCCTAGAAATAACTTCATGCCCCATCTCGCTTACTTGCATCTAGTAAGGATCACATAATTCCTAACAAAGTTTTGACACAGATTCCCAATTCGGGCATTCAGAACATATAGCACGTTGCTGTAAGCAAGCACATTCTCATTCAAAGTTGCAAGTTACTAAGTAGGAACAAGTTTGTAAAGGTATTTCAAAGATGCCCAGATCTGAGCTAAACGTTGTATGTCTCCAACTCCTAGAAATTACTTCATGCCCCATCACCCTTACTTCCAGCTAGTAAGGATCACATAATTCCTAACAAAGTTTTGACACAGATTCCCAATTCGGGCATTCAGAAGATGTAGCACGTTGCTGTAAGCAAGCACATTCTCATTCAAAGTTGCAAGTTACTATGTAGGAACAAGTGTGTATAGGTATTTCAAAGATTCCCAGAATTGAGCTAAACTTGGTATGTCTCCAACTCCTAGAAATAACTTCATGGCCCATCTCCCTTACTTCCATCTAGTAAGGATCACATAATTCCTAACAAAGTTTTGACACAGATTCCCAATTCGGGCATTCAGAACATATAGCACGTTGATGTAAGCAAGCACATTCTCATTCAAAGTTGCAAGTTACTAAGTAGGAACAAGTTTGTAAAGGTATTTCAAAGATGCCCAGAACTGAGCTAAACTTGGTATGTCTCCAACTCCTAGAAATATCTTCATGCCCCATCACCCTTACTTCCAGCTAGTAAGGATCACATAATTCCTAACAAAGTTTTGACACAGATTCCCAATTCGGACATTCAGAAGATGTAGCACGTTGCTGTAAGCAAGCACATTCTCATTCAAAGTTGCAAGTTACTATGTAGGAACAAGTTTGTATAGGTATTTCAAAGATGCCCAGAACTGAGCTAAACTTGGTATGTGTCCAACCTCTAGAAATAACTTCATGCCCCAACTCCCTTACTTCCAGCTAGTAAGGATCACATAATTCCTAACAAAGTTTTGACACAGATTCCCAATTCGGGCATTCAGAACATATAGCACGTTGCTATAAGCAAGCACATTCTCATTCAAAGTTGCAAGTTACTATGTAGGAACAAGTTTGTATAGGTATTTCAAAGATGCCCAGAACTGAGCTAAACGTTGTATGTCTCCAACTCCTAGAAATAACTTCATGCCCCATCTCCCTTACTTCCAGCTAGTAAGGATCACATAATTCCTAACAAAGTTTTGACTCAGATTCCCAATTCGGTCATTCAGAACATATAGCACGTTGCTGTAAGCAAGCACATTCTCATTCAAAGTTGCAAGTTACTATGTAGGAACAAGTTTGTATAGGTATTTCAAAGATGCCCAGAACTGAGCTAAACTTGGGATGTGTCCAACCTCTAGAAAAAACTTCATGCCCCAACTCCCTTACTTCCAGCTAGTAAGGATCACATAATTCATAACAAAGATTTGACACAGATTCCCAATTCGGGCATTCAGAACATGTAGCAAGTTGCTGTAAGCAAGCACATTCAATTCAAAGTTGCAAGTTACTATGTAGGAACAAGTTTGTATGGGTATTTCAAAGATGCCCAGAATTGAGCAAAACTTGGTATGTCTCCAACTCCTAGAAATAACTTCATGGCCCATCTCCCTTACTTCCATCTAGTAAGGATCACATAATTCCTAACAAAGTTTTGACACAGATTCCCAATTCGGGCATTCAGAACATATAGCACGTTGATGTAAGCAAGCACATTCTCATTCAAAGTTGCAAGTTACTAAGTAGGAACAAGTTTGTAAAGGTATTTCAAAGATGCCCAGAACTGAGCTAAACTTGGTATGTCTCCAACTCCTAGAAATATCTTCATGCCCCATCACCCTTACTTCCAGCTAGTAAGGATCACATAATTCCTAACAAAGTTTTGACACAGATTCCCAATTCGGACATTCAGAAGATGTAGCACGTTGCTGTAAGCAAGCACATTCTCATTCAAAGTTGCAAGTTACTATGTAGGAACAAGTTTGTATAGGTATTTCAAAGATGCCCAGAACTGAGCTAAACTTGGTATGTGTCCAACCTCTAGAAATAACTTCATGCCCCAACTCCCTTACTTCCAGCTAGTAAGGATCACATAATTCCTAACAACGTTTTGACACAGATTCCCAATTCGGGCATTCAGAACATATAGCAAGTTGCTGTAAGCAAGCACATTCTCATTCAAAGTTACAAGTTACTATGTAGGAACAAGTTTGTATAGGTATTTCAAAGATTCCCAGAACTGAGCTAAACGTTGTATGTCTCCAACTCCTAGAAATAACTTCATGCCCCATCTCCCTTACTTCCAGCTAGTAAGGATCACATAATTCCTAACAAAGTTTTGACACAGATTCCCAATTCGGGCATTCAGAACATATAGCACGTTGCTGTAAGCAAGCACATTCTCATTCAAAGTTGCAAGTTACTATGTAGGAACAAGTTTGTATAGGTATTTCAAAGATGCCCAGAACTGAGCTAAACGTTGTATGTCTCCAACTCCTAGAAATAACTTCATGCCCCAACTCCCTTACTTCCAGCTAGTAAGGATCACATAATTCCTAACAAAGTTTTGACACAGATTCCCAATTCGTTCATTCAGAACATATAGCACGTTGCTGTAAGCAAGCACATTCTCATTCAAAGTTGCAAGTTACTATGTAGGAACAAGTTTGTATAGGTATTTCAAAGATGCCCAGAACTGAGCTAAACTTGGGATATGTCCAACCTCTAGAAATAACTTCATGCCCCAACTCCCTTACTTCCAGCTAGTAAGGATCACATAATTCCTAACAAAGTTTTGACACAAATTCCCAATTCGGGCATTCAGAACATATAGCACGTTGCTGTAAGCAATCACATTCTCATTCAAAGTTGCAAGTTACTATGTAGGAACAAGTTTGTATAGGTATTTCAAAGATGCCCAGAACTGAGCTAAACGTTGTATGTCTCCAACTCCTAGAAATATCTTCATGCCCCATCTCCCTTACTTCCAGCTAGTAAGGATCACATAATTCCTAACAAAGTTTTGACACAGATTCCCAATTCGGGCATTCAGAACATATAGCACGTTGCTGTAAGCAAGCACATTCTCATTCAAAGTTGCAAGTTACTATGTAGGAACAAGTTTGCATAGGTATTTCAAAGATGCCCAGAACTGAGCTAAACGTTGTATGTCTCCAACTCCTAGAAATAACTTCATGCCCCATCTCCCTTACTTCCAGCTAGTAAGGATCACAAAATTCCTAACAAAGTTTTGACACAGATTCCCAATTCGGGCATTCAGAACATATAGCACGTTGCTGTAAGCAAGCACATTCTCATTCAAGGTTGCAAGTTAATATGTAGGAACAAGTTTGTATAGGTAATTCAAAGATGCCCAGAACTGAGCTAAACTTGGTATGTCTCCAACTCCTAGAAATAACTTCATGCCCCATCTCCCTTACTTCCAGCTAGTAAGGATCACATAATTCCTAACAAAATTTTGACACAGATTCCCAATTCGGGCATTCAGAACATGTAGCACGTTGCTGTAAGCAAGCACATTCTCATTCAAAGTTGCAAGTTACTATGTAGGAACAAGTTTGTATAGGTATTTCAAAGATGCCCAGAACTGAGCTAAACTTGGTACGTGTCCAACCTCTAGAAATAACTTCATGCCCCAACTCCCTTACTTCCAGCTAGTAAGGATCACATAATTCCTAACAAAGATTTGACACAGATTCCCAATTCGGGCATTCAGAACATGTAGCACGTTGCTGTAAGCAAGCACATTCTCATTCAAAGTTGCAAGTTAGTATGTAGGAACAAGTTTGTATAGGTATTTCAAAGATGCCCAGAACTGACCTAAACTTGGTATGTGTCCAACCTCTAGAAATAACTTCATGTCCCAACTCCCTTACTTCCAGCTAGTAAGGATCACATAATTCCTAACAAAGATTTGACACAGATTCCCAATTCGGGCATTCAGAACATATAGCACGTTGCTGTAAGCAAGCACATTCTCATTCAAAGTTGCAAGTTACTATGTAGGAACAAGTTTGTATAGGTATTTCAAAGATTTCCAGAACTGAGCTAAACGATGTATGTCTCCAACTCTTAGAAATATCTTCATGCCCAATCTCCCTTACTTCCAGCTAGTAAGGATCACATAATTCCTAACAAAGTTTTGACACAGATTCCCAATTCGGGCATTCAGAACATATAGCACGTTGCTGTAAGCAAGCACATTCTCATTCAAAGTTGCAAGTTACTATGTAGGACCAAGTTTGTATAGGTATTTCAAAGATGCCCAGAACTGAGCTAAACTTGGTATGTCTCCAACTCCTAGAAATAACTTCATGCCCCATCTCCCTTACTTCCAGCTAGTAAGGATCACATAATTCCTAACAAAGTTTTGACACAGATTCCCAATTCGGGCATTCAGAACATGTAGCACGTTGCTGTAAGCAAGCACATTCATTTCAAAGTTGCAAGTTACTATGTAGGAACAAGTTTGTATAGGTATTTCAAAGATGCCCAGACCTGAGCTAAACGTTGTATGTCTCCAACTCCTAGAAATAACTACATGCCCCATCTCACTTACTTCCAGCTAGTAAGGATCACAAAATTTCTAACAAAGATTTGACACAGATTCCCAATTCGTTCATTCAGAACATATAGCACGTTGCTGTAAGCAAGCACATTCTCATTCAAAGTTGCAAGTTACTATGTAGGAACAAGTTTGTATAGGAAATTCAAAGATGCCCAGAACTGAGCTAAACCTTGTATGTCTCCAACTCCTAGAAATAACTTCATGCCCAATCTCCCTTACTTCCAGCTAGTAAGGATCACATAATTCCTAACAAAATTTTGACACAGGTTCCCAATTCGGGCATTCAGAACATATAGCACGTTGATGTAAGCAAGCATATTCTCATTCAAAGTTGCAAGTTACTATGTAGGAACAAGTTTGTATAGGTATTTCAAAGATACCCAGAACTGAGCTAAACTTGGTATGTCTCCAACTCCTAGAAATAACTTCATGCCCCATCTCCCTTACATCCAGCTAGTAAGGATCACATAATTCCTAACAAAGTTTTGACACAGATTCCCAATTCGGGCATTCAGAACATGTAGCAAGTTGCTGTAAGCAATCACATTCAATTCAAAGTTGCAAGTTACTATGTAGGAACAAGTTTGTATAGGTATTTCAAAAATGCCCAGAATTGAGCTAAACTTGGTACGTCTCCAACTCCTAGAAATAACTTCATGCCCCATCTCCCTTACTTCCATCTAGTAAGGATCACATAATTCCTAACAAAGTTTTGACACAGATTCCCAATTCGGGCATTCAGAACATATAGCACGTTGCTGTAAGCAAGCACATTCTCATTCAAAGTTGCAAGTTACTAAGTAGGAACAAATTTGTAAAGGTATTTCAAAGATGCCCAGAACTGAGCTAAACTTGGTATGTCTCCAACTCCTAGAAATAACATCATGCCCCATCACCCTTACTTCCAGGTAGTAAGGATCGCATAATTCCTAACAAAGTTTTGACACAGATTCCCAATTCGGGCATTCAGAACATGTAGCACGTTGCTGTAAGCAAGCAAGTTCTCATTCAAAGTTGCAAGTTACTATGTAGGAACAAGTTTGTATAGGTATTTCAAAGATGCCCAGAACTGAGCTAAACGTTGTATGTCTCCAACTCCTAGAAATAACTTCATGCCCCATCACCCTTACTTCCAGCTAGTAAGGATCACATAATTCCAAACAAAGTTTTGACACAGATTCCCAATTCGGGCATTCAGAACATGTAGCAGGTTGCTGTAAGCAAGCACATTCTCATTCAAAGTTGTAAGTTAATATGTAGGAACAAGTTTGTATAGGTATTTCAAAGATGCCCAGATCTGAGCTAAACTTGGTATGTGTCCAACTCCTAGAAATAACTTCATGCCCCATCTCCATTACTTCCAGCTAGTAAGGATCACATAATTCCTAACAAAGATTTGACACAGATTCCCAATTCGGGCATTCAGAACATGTAGCACGTTACTGTAAGCAAGCACATTCTCATTCAAAGTTACAAGTTACTATGTAGAAACAAGTTTGTATAGGTATTTCAAAGATGCCCAGAACTGATCTAAACTTGGTATGTGTCCAACTCCTAGAAATAACTTCATGCCCCAACTCCCTTACTTCCAGCTAGTAAGGATCACATAAATTTTAACAAAGTTTTGACACAGATTCCCAATTCGGGCATTCAGAACATGTAGCACGTTGCTGTAAGCAAGCACATTCTCATTCAATGTTGCAAGTTACTAAGTAGGAACAAGTTTGTAAAGGTATTTCAAAGATGCCCAGAACTGAGCTAAACTTGGTATGTCTCCAACTCCTAGACATAACTTCATGCCCCATCACCCTTACTTCCAGCTAGTAAGGATCACATAATTCCTGACAAAGTTTTGCCACAGATTCCCAATTCGGGCATTCAGAACATATAGCACGTTGCTGTAAGCAAGCACATTCTCATTCAAAGTTGCAAGTTACTATGTAGGAACAAGTTTGAATAGGTATTTCAAAGATGCCCAGAACTGAGCTAAACTTGGTATGTGTCCAACCTCTAGAAATAACTTCATGCCCAATCTCCCTTACTTCCAGCTAGTAAGGATCACATAATTCCTAAAAAAGTTTTGACACAGATTCCCAATTCGGGCATTCAGAACATATAGCACGTTGCTGTAAGCAAGCACATTCTCATTCAAAGTTGCAAGTTACTATGTAGGAACAAGTTTGTATAGGTATTTCAAAGATGCCCAGAACTGAGCTAAACGTTGTATGTCTCCAACTCCTCGAAATAACTTCATGCCCCATCTCCCTTACTTCCAGCTAGTAAGGATCACAAAATTCCTAACAAAGTTTTGACACAGATTCCCAATTCGGGCATTCAGAACATATAGCACGTTGCTGTAAGCAAGCACATTCTCATTCAAAGTTGCAAGTTACTATGTAGGAACAAGTTTGCATAGGTATTTCAAAGATGACCAGAACTGAGCTAAACGTTGTATGTCTCCAACTCCTAGAAATAACTTCATGCCCCATCTCCCTTACTTCCAGCTAGTAAGGATCACAAAATTCCTAACAAAGTTTTGACACAGATTCCCAATTCGGGCATTCAGAACATAGAGTACGTTGCTGTAAGCAAGCACATTCTCACTCAAGGTTGCAAGTTATATATGTAGGAACAAGTTTGTATAGGTATTTCAAAGATGCCCAGAACTGAGCTAAACTTGGTATGTCTCCAACTCCTAGAAATAACTTCATGCCCCATCTCCCTTACTTCCAGCTAGTAAGGATCACATAATTCCTAACAAAGTTTTGACACAGATTCCCAATTCGGGCATTCAGAACATATAGCACGTTGCTGTAAGCAAGCACATTCTCATTCAAAGTTGCAAATTACTAAGTAGGAACAAATTTGTAAAGGTATTTCAAAGATGCCCAGAACTGAGCTAAACTTGGTATGTCTCCAACTCCTAGAAATAACATCATGCCCCATCACCCTTACTTCCAGCTAGTAAGGATCGCATAATTCCTAACAAAGTTTTGACACAGATTCCCAATTCGGGCATTCAGAACATGTAGCACGTTGCTGTAAGCAAGCAAGTTCTCATTCAAAGTTGCAAGTTACTATGTAGGAACAAGTTTGTATAGGTATTTCAAAGATGCCCAGAACTGAGCTAAACTTGGTATGTGTCCAACCTCTAGAAATAACTTCATGCCCAATCTCCCTTACTTCCAGCTAGTAAGGATCACATAATTCCTAAAAAAGTTTTGACACAGATTCCCAATTCGGGCATTCAGAACATATAGCACGTTGCTGTAAGCAAGCACATTCTCATTCAAAGTTGCAAGTTACTATGTAGGAACAAGTTTGTATAGGTATTTCAAAGATGCCCAGAACTGAGCTAAACTTTGTATGTCTCCAACTCCTCGAAATAACTTCATGCCCCATCTCCCTTACTTCCAGCTAGTAAGGATCACAAAATTCCTAACAAAGTTTTGACACAGATTCCCAATTCGGGCATTCAGAACATATAGCACGTTGCTGTAAGCAAGCACATTCTCATTCAAAGTTGCAAGTTACTATGTAGGAACAAGTTTGCATAGGTATTTCATAGATGCCCAGAACTGAGCTAAACGTTGTATGTCTCCAACTCCTAGAAATAACTTCATGCCCCATCTCCCTTACTTCCAGCTAGTAAGGATCACAAAATTCCTAACAAAGTTGTGACACAGATTCCCAATTCGGGCATTCAGAACATAGAGCACGTTGCTGTAAGCAAGCACACTCTCATTCAAGGTTGCAAGTTAATATGTAGGAACAAGATTGTATAGGTATTTCAAAGATGCCCAGAACTGAACTAAACTTGGTATGTCTCCAACTCCTAGAAATAACTTCATGCCCCATCTCCCTTACTTCCAGCTAGTAAGGATCACATAATTCCTAACAAAGATTTGACACAGATTCCCAATTCGGGCATTCAGAACATATAGCAAGTTGCTGTAAGCAAGCACATTCTCATTCAAAGTTGCAAGTTACTATGTAGGAACAAGTTTGTATAGGTATTTAAAAGATGCCCAGAACTGAGCTAAAGTTGGTATGTCTCCAACTCCTAGAAATAACTTCATGCCCCATCTCCCTTACTTCCAGCTAGTAAGGATCACATAATTCCTAACAAAGTTTTGACACAGATTCCCAATTCGGGCATTCAGAACATGTAGCACGTTGCTGTAAGCAAGCACATTCTATTCAAAGTTGCAAGTTACTATGTAGGAACAAGTTTGTATAGAAATTTCAAAGATGCCCAGAATTGAGCTAAACTTGGTATTTCTCCAACTCCTAGAAATAACTTCATGCCCCATCTCCTTTACTTCCATCGAGTAAGGATCACATAATTTCTAACAAAGTTTTGACACAGATTCCCAATTCGGGCATACAGAACATATAGCACGTTGCTGTAAGCAAGCACATTCTCATTCAAAGTTGGAAGTTACTAAGTAGGAACAAGTTTGTAAAGGTATTTCAAAGATGCCCAGAACTGAGCTAAACTTGGTATGTCTCCAACTCCTAGAAATAACTTCATGCCCCATCACCCTTACTTCCAGCTAGTAAGGATCACATAATTCCTAACAAAGATTTGACACAGATTCCCAATTCGGGCATTCAGAACATATAGCACATTGCTGTAAGCAAGCACATTCTCATTCAAAGTTGCAAGTTATTATGTAGGAACAAGTTTGTATAGGTATTTCAAAGATGCCCAGACCTGAGCTAAACGTTGTATGTCTCCAACTCCTAGAAATAACTTCATGCCCCATCTCGCTTACTTCCAGCTAGTAAGGATCACATAATTTCTAACAAAGTTTTGACACAGATTCCCAATTCGGGCATTCAGAACATATAGCACGTTGCTGTAAGCAAGCACATTCTCATTCAAAGTTGCAAGTTACTATGTAGGAACAACTTTGTATAGGTATTTCAAAGATGCCCAGAACTGAGCTAAACGTTGTATGTCTCCAACTCCTAGAAATAACTTCATGCCCCATCACCCTTACTTCCAGCTAGTAAGGATCACATAATTCCTAACAAAGTTTTGACACAGATTCCCAATTCGGGCATTCAGAACATATAGCACGTTGCTGTAAGCAAGCACATTCTCATTCAAAGTTGCAAGTTACTAAGTAGGAACAAATTTGTAAAGGTATTTCAAAGATGCCCAGAACTGAGCTAAACTTGGTATGTCTCCAACTCCTAGAAATAACATCATGCCCCATCACCCTTACTTCCAGCTAGTAAGTATCACATAATTCCTAACAAAGTTTTGACACAGATTCCCAATTCGAGAATTCAGAACATGTAGCACGTTGCTGTAAGCAAGCAAGTTCTCATTCAAAGTTGCAAGTTACTATGTAGGAACAAGTTTGTATAGGTATTTCAAAGATGCCCAGAACTGAGCTAAACGTTGTATGTCTCCAACTCCTCGAAATAACTTCATGCCCCATCTCCCTTACTTCCAGCTAGTAAGGATCACAAAATTCCTAACAAAGTTTTGACACAGATTCCCAATTCGGGCATTCAGAACATATAGCACGTTGCTGTAAGCAAGTACATTCTCATTCAAAGTTGCAAGTTACTACGTAGGAACAAGTTTGTATAGGTATTTCAAAGATGCCCAGAACTGAGCTAAACTTGGTATGTGTCCAACCTCTAGAAATAACTTCATGCCCAAACTCCCTTACTTCCAGCTAGTAAGGATCACATAATTCCTAAAAAAGTTTTGACACAGATTCCCAATTCGGGCATTCAGAACATATAGCACGTTGCTGTAAGCAAGCACATTCTCATTCAAAGTTGCAAGTTACTATGTAGGAACAAGTTTGTATAGGTATTTCAAAGATGCCCAGAACTGAGCTAAACGTTGTATGTCTCCAAATCCTCGAAATAACTTCATGCCCCATCTCCCTTACTTCCAGCTAGTAAGGATCACAAAATTCCTAACAAAGTTTTGACACAGATTCCCAATTCGGGCATTCAGAACATATAGCACGTTGCTGTAAGCAAGCACATTCTCATTCAAAGTTGCAAGTTACTACGTAGGAACAAGTTTGTATAGGTATTTCAAAGATGCCCAGAACTGAGCTAAACTTGGTATGTGTCCAACCTCTAGAAATAACTTCATGCCCCAACTCCCTTACTTCCAGCTAGTAAGGATCACATAATTCCTAACAAAGTTTTGACACAGATTCCCAATTCGGGCATTCAGAACATATAGCAAGTTGCTGTAAGCAAGCACATTCTCATTCAAAGTTACAAGTTACTATGTAGGAACAAGTTTGTATAGGTATTTCAAAGATGCCCAGAACTGAGCTAAACGTTGTATGACTCCAACTCCAGAAATAACTTCATGCCCCATCTCCCTTACTTCCAGCTAGTAAGGATCACATAATTCCTAACAAAGTTTTGACACAGATTCCCAATTCGGGCATTCAGAACATATAGCACGTTGCTGTAAGCAAGCACATTCTCATTCAAAGTTGCAAGTTACTATGTAGGAACAAGTTTGTATAGGTATTTTAAAGATGCCCAGAACTGAGCTAAACTTTGTATGTCTCCAACTCCTAGAAAAAACTTCATGCCCCATCTCCCTTACTTCCAGCTAGTAAGGATCACATAATTCCTAACAAAGTTTTGACACAGATTCCCAATTCGGGCATTCAGAACATATAGCACGTTGCTGTAAGCAAGCACATTCTCATTCAAAGTTGCAAGTTACTATGTAGGAACAAGTTTGTATAGGTATTTCAAAGATGCCCAGAACTGAGCTAAACTTGGTATGTGTCCAACCTCTAGAAATAACTTCATGCCCCAACTCCCTTACTTCCAGCTAGTAAGGATCACATAATTCCTAACAAAGATTTGACACAGATTCCCAATTGGGGCATTCAGAACATATAGCACGTTCCTGTAAGCAATGACATTCTCATTCAAAGTTGCAAGTTACTATGTAGGAACAAGTTTGTATAGGTATTTCAAAGATGCCCAGAACTGAGCTAAACGTTGTATGTCTCCAACTCCTAGAAATATCTTCATGCCCCATCTCCCTTACTTCCAGCTAGTAAGGATCACATAATTCCTAACAAAGTTTTGACACAGATTCCCAATTCGGGCATTCAGAACATATAGCACGTTGCTGTAAGCAAGCACATTCTCATTCAAAGTTGCAAGTTACTATGTAGGAACAAGTTTGTATAGGTATTTCAAAGATGCCCAGAACTGAGCTAAACGTTGTATGTCTCCAACTCCTAGAAATATCTTCATGCCCCATCTCCCTTACTTCCAGCTAGTAAGGATCACATAATTCCTAACAAAGTTTTGACACAGATTCCCAATTCGGGCATTCAGAACATATAGCACGTTGCTGTAAGCAAGCACATTCTCATTCAAAGTTGCAAGTTACTATGTAGGAACAAGTTTGCATAGGTATTTCAAAGATGCCCAGAACTGAGCTAAACGTTGTATGTCTCCAACACCTAGAAATAACTTCATGCCCCATCTCCCTTACTTCCAGCTAGTAAGGATCACAAAATTCCTAACAAAGTTTTGACACAGATTCCCAATTCGGGCATTCAGAACATATAGCACGTTGCTGTAAGCAAGCACATTCTCATTCAAAGTTGCAAGTTACTATGTAGGAACAAGTTTGTATAGGTATTTCAAAGATGCCCAGAACTGAGCTAAACGTTGTATGTCTCCAACTCCTAGAAATAACTACATGCCCCATCTCCCTTACTTCCAGCTAGTAAGGATCACATAATTCCTAACAAAATTTGACACAGATTCCCAATTCGGGCATTCAGAACATATAGCACGTTGCTGTAAGCAATCACATTCTCATTCAAAGTTGCAAGTTACTATGTAGGAACAAGTTTGTATAGGTATTTCAAAGATGCCCAGAACTGAGCTAAACGTTGTATGTCTCCAACTCCTAGAAATAACTTCATGCCCCATCACCCTTACTTCCAGCTAGTAAGGATCACATAATTCCTGACAAAGTTTTGACACAGATTCCCAATTCGGGCATTCAGAACATATAGCACGTTGCTGTAAGCAAGACATTCTCATTCAACGTTGCAAGTTACTAAGTAGGAACAAATTTGTAAAGGTATGTCAAAAATGCCCAGAACTGAGCTAAACTTGGTATGTCTCCAACTCCTAGAAATAACATCATGCCCCATCACCCTTTCTTCCAGCTAGTAAGGATCACATAATTCCTAACAAGGTTTTGACACAGATTCCCAATTCGGGAATTCAGAACATGTAGCACGTTGCTGTAAGCAAGCAAGTTCTCATTCAAAGTTGCAAGTTACTATGTAGGAACAAGTTTGTATAGGTATTTCAAAGATGCCCAGAACTGAGCTAAACGTTGTATGTCTCCAACTCCTAGAAATAACTTCATGCCCCATCTCCCTTACTTCCAGCTAGTAAGGATCACATAATTCCTAACAAATTTTTGACACAGATTCCCAATTCGGGCATTCAGAACATATAGCACGTTGCTGTAAGCAAGCACATTCTCATTCAAAGATGCAAGTACCATGTAGGAACAAGTTTGTATAGGTATTTCAAAGATGCCCAGAACTGAGCTAAACGTTGTATGTCTCCAACTCCTAGAAATAACTTCATGCCCCATCTCACTTACTTCCAGCTAGTAAGGATCACATATTTTCCAACAAAGTTTTGACACAGATTCCCAAATCGGGCATTCAGAACATATAGCACGTTGCTGTAAGCAAGCACATTCTCATTCATAGTTGCAAGTTACTATGTAGGAACAAGTTTGTATAGGTATTTCAAAGATGCCCAGAACTGACCTAAACGTTGTATGTCTCCAACTTCTAGAAATAACTCCATGCCCAATCTCCCTTACTTTCAGCTAGTAAGAATCACACAATTTCTAACAAAGTTTTGACACAGATTCCCAATTCGGGCATTCAGAACATATAGCACGTTGATGTAAGCAAGCACATTCTCATTCAAAGTTGCAAGTTACTATGTAGGAACAAGTTTGTATAGGTATTTCAAAGATGCCCAGAACTGAGCTAAACTTGGTATGTCTCCAACTCCTAGAAATAACTTCATGCCCCATCTCCCTTACTTCCAGCTAGTAAGGATCACATAATTCCTAACAAAGTTTTGACACAGATTCCCAATTCGGGCATTCAGAACATATAGCACGTTGCTGTAAGCAAGCACATTCTCATTCAAAGTTGCAAGTTACTATGTAGGAACAAGTTTGTATAGGTATTTCAAAGATGCCCAGAACTGAGCTAAACGTTGTATGTCTCCAACTCCTAGAAATAACTTCATGCCCCATCACCCTTACTTCCAGCTAGTAAGGATCACATAATTCCTAACAAAGTTTTGACACAGATTCCCAATTCGGGCATTCAGAACATATAGCACGTTGCTGTAAGCAAGACATTCTCATTCAAAGTTGCAAGTTACTAAGTAGGAACAAATTTGTAAAGGTATTTCAAAAATGCCCAGAACTGAGCTAAACTTGGTATGTCTCCAACTCCTAGAAATAACATCATGCCCCATCACCCTTTCTTCCAGCTAGTAAGGATCACATAATTCCTAACAAAGTTTTGACACAGATTCCCAATTCGGGAATTCAGAACATGTAGCACGTTGCTGTAAGCAAGCAAGTTCTCATTCAAAGTTGCAAGTTACTATGTAGGAACAAGTTTGTATAGGTATTTCAAAGATGCCCAGAACTGAGCTAAAAGTTGTATGTCTCCAACTCCTAGAAATAACTTTATGCCCCATCTCCCTTACTTCCAGCTAGTAAGGATCACATAATTCCTAACAAAGTTTTGACACAGATTCCCAATTCGGGCATTCAGAACATATAGCACGTTGCTGTAAGCAAGCACATTCTCATTCAAAGTTGTAAGTTAATATGTAGGAACAAGTTTGTATAGGTATTTCAAAGATGCCCAGAACTGAGCTAAACTTGGTATGTGTCCAACACCTCGAAATAACTTCATGCCCCATCTCCCTTACTTCCAGCTAGTAAGGATCACATAATTCCTAACAAAGATTTGACACAGATTCCCAATTCGGGCATTCAGAACATGTAGCACGTTGCTGTAAGCAAGCACATTCTCATTCAAAGTTGCAAGTTACTATGTAGGAACAAGTTTGTATAGGTATTTCAAAGATGCCCAGAACTGAGCTAAACTTGGTATGTGTCCAACCTCTAGAAATAACTTCATGCCCCATCTCCCTTACTTCCAGCTAGTAAGGATCACATAATTCCTAACAAAGATTTGACACAGATTCCCAATTCGGGCATTCAGAACATGTAGCACGTTGCTGTAAGCAAGCACATTCTCATTCAAAGTTGCAAGTTACTATGTAGGAACAAGTTTGTATAGGTATTTCAAAGATGCCCAGAACTGAGCTAAACTTGGTATGTGTCCAACCTCTAGAAATAACTTCATGCCCCAACTCCCTTACTTCCTGCTAGTAAGGATCACATAATTCGTAACAATGTTTTGACACAGATTCCCAATTCGGGCTTTCAGAACATATAGCACGTTGCTGTAAGCAAGCACATTCTCATTCAAAGTTGCAAGTACTATGTAGGAACAAGTTTGTATAGGTATTTCAAAGATGCCCAGAACTGAGCTAAACGTTGTATGTCTTCAACTCCTAGAAATAACTTCATGCCCCATCTCACTTACTTCCAGCTAGTAAGGATCACATAATTTCTAACAAAGTTTTGACACAGATTCCCAATTCTGGCATTCAGAACATATAGCACGTTGTTGTAAGCAAGCACATTCTCATTCAAAGTTGCAAGTTACTATGTAGGAACAAGTTTGTATAGGTATTTCAAAGATGCCCAGAACTGAGCTAAACGTTGTATGTCTCCAACTCCTAGAAATAACTTCATGCCCCATCACCCATACTTCCAGCTAGTAAGGATCACATAATTCCTAACAAAGTTTTGACACAGATACCCAATTCGGGCATTCAGAACATATAGCACGTTGCTGTAAGCAAGCACATTCTCATTCAAAGTTGCAAGTACTATGTAGGAACAAGTTTGTATAGGTATTTCAAAGATGCCCAGAACTGAGCTAAACGTTGTATGTCTCCAACTCCTAGAAATAACTTCATGCCCCATCTCACTTACTTCCAGCTAGTAAGGATCACATAATTTCTAACAAAGTTTTGACACAGATTCATATATCGGGCATTCAGAACATATAGCACGTTGCTGTAAGCAAGCACATTCTCATTCAAAGTTGCAAGTTACTATGTAGGAACAAGTTTGTATAGGTATTTCAAAGATGCCCAGAACTGACCTAAACGTTGTATGTCTCCAACTTCTAGAAATAACTTCATGCCCAATCTCCCTTACTTTCAGCTAGTAAGAATCACACAATTTCTAACAAAGTTTTGACACAGATTCCCAATTCGGGCATTCAGAACATATAGCACGTTGATGTAAGCAAGCACATTCTCATTCAAAGTTGCAAGTTACTATGTAGGAACAAGTTTGTATAGATATTTCAAAGATGCACAGAACTGAGCTAAACTTGGTATGTCTCCAACTCCTAGAAATAACTTCATGCCCAATCTCCCTTACTTCTAGCTAGTAAGGATCACATAATTCCTAACAAGGTTTTGACACAGATTCCCAATTCGGTCATTCAGAACATATAGCACGTTGCTGTAAGCAAGCACATTCTCATTCAAAGTTGCAAGTTACTATGCAGGAACAAGTTTGTATAGGTATTTCAAAGTTGCCCAGAACTGAGCTAAACTTGGTATGTGTCCAACTCCTCGAAATAACTTCATGCCCCAACTCCCTTACTTCCAGCTAGTAAGGATCCCATAATTCCTAACAAAGTTTTGACACAGATTCCCAATTCGGGCATTCAGAACATATAGCACGTTGCTGTAAGCAAGCACATTCTCATTCAAAGTTGCAAGTTACTATGTAGGAACAAGTTTGTATAGGTATTTCAAAGATGCCCAGAACTGAGCTAAACTTGGTATGTGTCCAACTCCTAGAAATACCTTCATACCACCTCTCCCTTACTTCCAGCTAGTAAGGATCACATAATTCCTAACAAAATTTGACACAGATTCCCAATTCGGGCATTCAGAACATATAGCACGTTGCTGTAAGCAATCACATTCTCATTCAAAGTTGCAAGTTACTATGTAGGAACAAGTATGTATAGGTATTTCAAAGATGTCTAGAACTGAGCTAAACTTTGTATGTGTCCAACTCCTAGAAATAACTTCATGCCCCATCTCCCTTACTTCCAGCTAGTAAGGATCACATAATTCCTAACAAAGTTTTGACACAGATTCCCAATTCGGGCATTCAGAACATGTAGCACGTTGCTGTAAGCAAGCACATTCTCATTCAAAGTTGCAAGTTACTATGTAGGAACAAGTTTGTATAGGTATTTCAAAGATGGCCAGAACTGAGCGAAACGTTGTATGTCTCCAACTCCTAGAAACAACATCATGCCCCATCTCACTTACTTCCAGCTAGTAAGGATCACATAATTTCTAACAAAGTTTTGACACAGATTCCCAATTCGGGCATTCAGAACATATAGCACGTTGCTCTAAGCAAGCACATTCTCATTCAAAGTTGCAAGTTACTATGTAGGAACAAGTTTGTATAGGTATTTCAAAGATGCCCAGAACTGAGCTAAACTTGGTATGTCTCCAACTCCTAGAAATAACTTCATGCCCCATCACCCTTACCTCCAGCTAGTAAGGATCACATAATTCCTAACAAAGTTTTGACACAGATTCCCAATTCGGACGTTCAGAACATGTAGCACGTTGCTGTAAGCAAGCACATTCAATTCAAAGTTGCAAGTTACTATTTAGGAACAAGTTTGTATAGGTATTTCAAAGATGCCCAGAACTGAGCTAACCGTTGTATGTCTCCAACTCCTAGAAATAACTTCATGCCCCATCTCCCTTACTTCCAGCTAGTAAGGATCACATAATACCTAACAAAGTTTTCACACAGATTCCCAATTCGGGCATTCAGAACATATAGCACGTTGCTGTAAGCAAGCACATTCTCATTCAAAGTTGCAAGTTACTAAGTAGGAATAAGTTTGTAAAGGTATTTCAAAGATGCCCAGAACTGAGCTAAACTTGGTATGTCTCCAACTCCTAGAAATAACTTCATGCCCCATCACCCTTACTTCCAGCTAGTAAAGATCACATAATTCCTAACAAAGATTTGACACAGATTCCCAATTCGGGCATTCAGAACATATAGCACATTGCTGTAAGCAAGCACATTCTCATTCAAAGTTGCAAGTTACTATGTAGGAACAAGTTTGTATAGGTATTTCAAAGATGCCCAGAACTGAGCTAAACGTTGTTTGTCTCCAACTCCTAGAAATAACTACATGCCCCATCTCCCTTACTTCCAGCTAGTAAGGATCACATAATTTCTAACAAAGTTTTGACACAGATTCCCAATTCGGGCATTCAGAACATATAGCACGTTGCTGTAAGCAAGCACATTCTCATTCAAAGTTGCAAGTAACTATGTAAGAACAAGTTTGTATAGGAATTTCAAAGATGCCCAGAACTGAGCTAAACGTTGTATGTCTCCAACTCCTAGAAATAACTTCATGCCCAATCTCCCTTACTGCCAGCTAGTAAGGATCACATAATTCCTAACAAAGATTTGACACAGATTCCCAATTCGGGCATTCAGAATATATAGCACGTTTCTGTAAGCAAGCACATTCTCATTCAAAGTTGTAAGTTACTATGTAGAAACAAGTTTGTATAGGTATTTCAAAGATGCCCAGAACTGAGCTAAACTTGGTATGTGTCCAACTCCTAGAAATAACTTCATGCCCCATCTCACTTACTTCCAGCTAGTAAGGATCACATAATTCCTAACAAAGATTTGACACAGATTCCCAATTCGGGCATTCAGAACATATAGCAAGTTGCTGTAAGCAAGCACATTCTCATTCAAAGTTGCAAGTTACTATGTAGGAACAAGTTTGTATAGGTATTTCAAAGATGCCCAGAACTGAGCTAAACTTTGTATGTCTCCAATTCCTAGAAATAACTTCATGCCCCATCTCACTTACTTCCAGCTAGTAAGGATCACATAATTTCTAAAAAAGTTTTGACACAGATTCCTAATTCAGGCATTCAGAACATATAGCACGTTGCTGTAAGCAAGCACATTCTCATTCAAAGTTGCAAGTTACTGTGTAGGAACAAGTTTGTATAGGAATTTCAAAGATGCCCAGAACTGAGCTAAACGTTGTATGTCTCCAACTCCTAGAAATAACTTCATGTCCAATCTCCCTTACTTCCTGCTAGTAAGGATCACATAATTCCTAACAAAGTTTTGACACAGATTCCCAATTCGGGCATTCAGAACATATAGCACGTTGATGTAAGCAAGCACATTCTCATTCAAAGTTGCAAGTTACTATGTAGGAACAAGTTTGTATAGGTATTTCAAAGATGCCCAGAACTGAGCTAAACGTTGTATGTCTCCAACTCCAAGAAATAACTTCATGCTCCATCTCCCTTACTTCCAGCTAGTAAGGATCACATAATTCCTAACAAAGTTTTGACACAGATTCCCAATTCGGGCATTCAGAACATGTAGCACGTTGCTGTAAGCAAGCACATTCAATTCAAATTTGCAAGTTACTATGTAGGAACAAGTTTGTATAGGTATTTCAAAGATGCCCAGAATTGATCTAAACTTGGTATGTCTCCAACTCCTAGAAAGAACTTCATGCCCCATCTCCCTTACTTCCATCTAGTAAGGATCACATAATTTCTAACAAAGTTTTGACACAGATTCCCAATTCGGGCATTCACAACATATAGCACGTTGCTGTAAGCAAGCACATTCTCATTCAAAGTTGCAAGTACTATGTAAGAACAAGTTTGTATAGGTATTTCAAAGATGCCCAGAACTGACCTAAACGTTGTATGTCTCCAACTCCTAGAAATAACTTCATGCCCCATCTCACTTACTTCCAGCTAGTAAGGATCACATAATTTCTAACAAAGTTTTGACACAGATTCCCAATTCTGGCATTCAGATCATATAGCACGTTGCTGTAAGCAAGCACATTCTCATTCAAAGTTGCAAGTTACTAAGTAGGAACAAGTTTGTAAAGGTATTTCAAAGATGCCCAGAACTTAGCTAAACTTGGTATGTCTCCAACTCCTAGAAATAACTTCATGCCCCATCACCCTTACTTCCAGCTAGTAAGGATCACATAATTCCTAACAAAGTTTTGACACAGATTCCCAATTCGGGCATTCAGAACATGTAGCACGTTGCTGTAAGCAAGCACATTCTCATTCAAAGTTGCAAGTTACTATGTAGGAACAAGTTTGTATAGGTATTTCAAAGATGCCCAGAACTGAGCTAAACTTGGTATGTGTCCAACCTCTAGAAATAACTTCATGCCCCAACTCCCTTACTTCCAGCTAGTAAGGATCACATAATTCCTAACAAAGTTTTGACACAGATTCCCAATTCGGGCATTCAGAACATATAGCACGTTGCTGTAAGCAAGCACATTCTCATTCAAAGTTGCAAGTTACTATGTAGGAACAAGTTTGTATAGGTATTTCAAAGATGCCCAGAACTGAGCTAAACGATGTATGTCTCCAACTCCTAGAAATAACTTCATGCCCCATCTCCCTTACTTCCAGCTAGTAAGGATCACATAATTTCTAACAAAGTTTTGACACAGATTCCCAATTCTGGCATTCAGATCATATAGCACGTTGCAGTAAGCAAGCACATTCTCATTCAAAGTTGCAAGTTACTATGTAGGAACAAGTTTGTATAGGTATTTCAAAGATGCCCAGAACTAAGCTAAACGTTGTATGTCTCCAACTCCTAGAAATAACTTCATGCCCCATCACACTTACTTCCAGCTAGTAAGGATCACATAATTCCTAACAAAGTTTTGACACAGATACCCAATTCGGGCATTCAGAACATATAGCACGTTGCTGTAAGCAAGCACATTCTCATTCAAAGTTGCAAGTACTATGTAGGAACAAGTTTGTATAGGTATTTCAAAGATGCCCAGAACTGAGCTAAACGTTGTATGTCTCCAAATCCTAGAAATAACTTCATGCCCCATCTCACTTACTTCCAGCTAGTAAGGATCACATAATTTCTAACAAAGTTTTGACACAGTTTCCCAAATCGGGCATTCAGAACATATAGCACGTTGCTGTAAGCAAGCACATTCTCATTCAAAGTTGCAAGTTACTATGTAGGAACAAGTTTGTATAGGTATTTCAAAGATGCCCAGAACTGACCTAAACGTTGTATGTCTCCAACTTCTAGAAATAACTTCATGCCCAATCTCCCTTACTTTCAGCTAGTAAGAATCACACAATTTCTAACAAAATTTTGACACAGATTCCCAATTCGGGCATTCAGAACATATAGCACGTTGATGTAAGCAAGCACATTCTCTTTCAAAGTTGCAAGTTACTATGTAGGAACAAGTTTGTATAGGTATTTCAAAGATGCCCAGAACTGAGCTAAACTTGGTATGTGTCCAACTCCTCGAAATAACTTCATGCCCCAACTCCCTTACTTCCAGCTGGTAAGGATCCCATAATTCCTAACAAAGTTTTGACACAGATTCCCAATTCGGGCATTCAGAACATATAGCACGTTGCTGTAAGCAAGCACATTCTCATTCAAAGTTGCAAGTTACTATGTAGGAACAAGTTTGTATAGGTATTTCAAAGATGCCCAGAACTGAGCTAAACTTGGTATGTGTCCAACTCCTAGAAATAACTTCATGCCCCATCTCCCTTACTTCCTGCTAATAAGGATCACATAATTCCTAACAAAGTTTTGACACAGATTCCCAATTCGGGCATTCAGAACATATAGCACGTTGCTGTAAGCAAGCACATTCTCATTCAAAGTTGCAAGTTACTATGTAGGAACAAGTTTGTATAGGTATTTCAAAGATGCCCAGAACTGAGCTAATCTTGGTATGTGTCCAACTCCTAGACATAACTTCATGCCCCAACTCCCTTACTTCCAGCTACTAAGGATCACATAATTCCTAACAAAATTTAACACAGATTCCCAATTCGGGCATTCAGAACATATAGCACGTTGCTGTAAGCAATCACATTCTCATTCAAAGTTGCAAGTTAACATGTAGGAACAAGTTTGTATAGGTATTTCAAAGATGCCCAGAACTGAGCTAAACTTTGTATGTGTCCAACTCCTAGAAATAACTTCATGACCCATCTCCCTTACTTCCAGCTAGTAAGGATCACATAATTCCTAAAAAAGTTTTGACACAGATTCGCAATTCGGGCATTCAGAACATGTAGCACGTTGCTGTAAGCAAGCACATTCTCATTCAAAGTTGCAAGTTACTATGTAGGAATAAGTTTGTATAGGTATTTCAAAGATGCCCTGAACTGAGCTAAACTTGGTATGTGTCCAACCTCTAGAAATAACTTCATGCCCCAACTCCCTTACTTCCAGCTAGTAAGGATCACATAATTCCTAAAAGTGTTTTGACACAGATTCCCACTTCGGGCATTTAGAACATGTAGCACGTTACTGTAAGCAAGCACATTCAATTGAAAGTTGCAAGTTACTATGTAGGAACAAGTTTGTATAGGTATTTCAAAGATGTCCAGAACTGAGCTAAACGTTGTATGTCTCCAACTCCTGGAAATAACTTCATGCCCAATCTCCCTTACTTCCATCTAGTAAGGATCACAAAATTTCTAACAAAGTTTTGACACAGATTCCCAATTCAAGCATTCAGAACATGCAGCACGTTGCTGTAAGCAAGCACATTCTCATTCACAGTTGCAAGGTACTATGTAGGAACAAGTTTGAATAGGACTTTCAAAGATGCCCAGAACTGAGTTAAACGTTGTATGTCTGCAACTCCTAGAAATAACTTCATGCCCCATCACCCTTACTTCCAGCTAGTAAGGATCACATAATTCCTAACAATTTTTTGACACAGATTCCCAATTCGGGCATTCAGAACATGTAGCACGTTGCTGTAAGCAAGCAAATTCAATTCAAAGTTGCAAGTTACTATGTAGGAACAAGTTTGTATAGGTATTTCAAAGATGCCCAGAACTGAGCTAAACGTTGTATGTCTCCAAATCCTGGAAATAACTTCATGCCCCATCTCCCTTACTTCCATCTAGGAAGGATCACATAATTTCTAACAAAGTTTTGACACAGATTCCCAATTCGGGCATTCAGAACATATAGCACGTTGCTCTAAGAAAGCACATTCTGATTCAAATTTGCAAGTTACTATGTAGGAACAAGTTTGTAAAGGTATTTCAAAGATGCCCAGAACTGAGCTAAACTTGGTATGTGTCCAAATCCTAGAAATAATTTCATGCCCCAACTCCCTTACTTCCAGCTAGTAAGGATCACATAATTCCTAACAAAGTTTTGACACAGATTCCCAATTCGGGCATTCAGAACATATAGCACGTTGCTGTAAGCAAGCACATTCTCATTCAAAGTTGCAAGTTACTATGTAGGAACAAGTTTGTATAGGTAATTCAAAGATGCCCAGAACTGAGCTAATCTTGGTATGTGTCCAACTCCTAGACATAACTTCATGCCCCAACTCCCTTACTTCCAGCTACTAAGGATCACATAATTCCTAACAAAATGTAACACAGATTCCCAATTCGGGCATTCAGAACATATAGCACGTTGCTGTAACCAATCACATTCTCATTCAAAGTTGCAAGTTAACATGTAGGAACAAGTTTGTATAGGTATTTCAAAGATGCCCAGAACTGAGCTAAACTTTGTATGTGTCCAACTCCTAGAAATAACTTCATGCCCCATCTCCCTTACTTCCAGCTAGTAAGGATCACATAATTCCTAAAAAAGTTTTGACACAGATTCGCAATTCGGGCATTCAGAACATGTAGCACGTTGCTGTAAGCAAGCACATTCTCATTCAAAGTTGCAAGTTACTATGTAGGAATAAGTTTGTATAGGTATTTCAAAGATGCCCTGAACTGAGCTAAACTTGGTATGTGTCCAACCTCTAGAAATAACTTCATGCCCCAACTCCCTTACTTCCAGCTAGTAAGGATCACATAATTCCTAAAAGTGTTTTGACACAGATTCCCAATTCGGGCATTCAGAACATATAGCAAGTTGCTGTAAGCAAGCACATTTTCATTCAAAGTTGAAAGTTACCATGTAGGAACAAGTTTGTATAGGTATTTCAAAGATGCCCAGAACTGAGCTAAACTTGGTATGTCTCCAACTCCTAGAAATAACTTCATGCCCCATCTCCCTTACTTCCAGCTAGTAAGGATCACATAATTCCTAACAAAGTTTTGACACAGATTCCCAATTCGGGCATTCAGAACATATAGCACGTTGCTGTAAGCAAGCACATTCTCATTCAAAGTTGCAAGTTACTATGTAGGAACAAGTTTGTATAGGTATTTCAAAGATGCCCAGAACTGAGCTAAACTTGGTATGTCTCCAACTCCTAGAAATAACTTCATGCCCCATCTCCCTTACTTCCAGCTAGTAAGGATCACATAATTCCTAACAAAATTTTGACACAGATTCCCAATTCGGGCATTCAGAACATGTAGCACGTTGCTGTAAGCAAGCACATTCAATTCAATGTTGCAAGTTACTATGTAGGAACAAGTTTGTATAGGTATTTGAAAGATACCCAGAACTGAGCTAAACGTTGTATGTCTCCAACTCCTAGAAATAACTTCATGCGACATCTCCCTTACTTCCATCTAGTAAGGATCACATAATTCACACAAAGTTTTGACACAGATTCCCAATTCGGGCATTCAGAACATATAGTACGTTGCTGTAAGCAAGCACATTCTCATTCAAAGTTGCAAGTTACTATGTAGGAACATGTTTGTATAGGTATTTCAAAGATGCCCAGAACTGAGCTAAACTTGGTATGTGTCCAACTCCTAGAAATAACTTCATGCCCCATCTCCCTTACTTCCAGCTAGTAAGGATCACATAATTCCTAGCAAAGATTTGACACAGATTCCCAATTCGGGCATTCAGAACATGTAGCACGTTGCTGTAAGCAAGCACATTCAATTCAAAGTTGCAAGTTACTATGTAGGAACAAGATTGTATAGGTATTTCAAAGATGCCCAGAACTGAGCTAAACTTCGTATGTCTCCAACTCCTAGAAATAACTTCAAGCCCCATCTCCCTTACTTCCAGCTAGTAAGGATCACATAATTCCTAACAAAGTTTGGACACAGATTCCCAATTCGGGCATTCAGAACATATAGCACGTTGCTGTAAGCAAGCACATTCTCATTCAAAGTTGCAAGTTACTATGTAGGAACAAGTTTGTATAGGTATTTCAAAGATGCCCAGAACTGAGCTAAACGTTGTATGTCTCCAACTCCTAGAAATAACTTCATGCCCCATCTCCCTTACATCCATCTAGTAAGGATCACATAATTCCTAACAAAGTTTTGACACAGATTCCCAATTCGGGCATTCAGAACATATAGTACGTTGCTGTAAGCAAGCACATTCAATTCAAAGTTGCAAGTTACTATGTAGGAACAAGTTTGTATAGGTATTTCAAACATGCTCAGAACTGAGCTTAACGTTGTATGTCTTCAACTCCTAGAAATAACTTCATGCCCCATCTCCCTTACTTCGAGCTAGTAAGGATCACATAATTCCTAACAAAGTTTTGACACAGATTCCCAATTCGGGCATTCAGAACATATAGCACGTTGCTGTAAGCAAGCACATTCTCATTCAAAGTTGCAAGTTACTATGTAGGAACAAGTTTGTATAGCTATTTCAAAGATGCCCAGCACTGAGCTAAACTTGGTATGTGTCCAACTCCTAGAAATAACTTCATGCCCCATCTCCCTTTCTTCCAGCTAGTAAGGATCACATAATTCCTAACAAAGTTTTGACACAGATTACCAATTCGGGCATTCAGAACATATAGCACATTGCTGTAAGCAAGCACATTCTCATTCAAAGTTGCAAGTTACTATGTAGGAACAAGTTTGTATAGGTATTTCAAAGATGCCCAGAACTGAGCTAAACTTGGTATGTCTCCAACTCCTAGAAATAACTTCATGCCCCATCTCCCTTACTTCCAGCTAGTAAGGATCACATAATTCCTAACAAAGTTTTGACACAGATTCCCAATTCGGGCATTCAGAACATATAGTACGTTGCTGTAAGCAAGCACATTCAATTCAAAGTTGCAAGTTACTATGTAGGAACAAGTTTGTATAGATATTTCAAAGATGCCCAGAACTGAGCTTAACGTTGTATGTCTCCAACTCCTCGAAATAACTTCATGCCCCATCTCCCTTGCTTCCAGCTAGTAAGGATCACATAATTCCTAACAAAGTTTTGACACAGCTTCCCAATTCGGGCATTCAGAACATATAGCACGTTGCTGTAAGCAAGCACATTCTCATTCAAAGTTGCAAGTTACTATGTAGGAACAAGTTTGTATAGGTATTTCAAAGATGCCCAGAACAGAGCTAAACTTGGTATGTGTCCAACTCCTAGAAATAACTTCATGCCCCATCTCCCATACTTCCAGCTAGTAAGGATCACATAATTCCTAACAAAGTTTTGACACGTATTCCCAATTCGGGCATTCAGAACATGTAGCACGTTGCTGTAAGCAAGCACATTCTCATTCAAAGTTGCAAGTTACTATGTAGGAACAAGTTTGTATAGGTATTTCAAAGATGCCCAGAACTGAGCTAAACATAGTATGTCTCCAACTCCTAGAAATAACTTCATGCCCCATCTCACTTACTTTCAGCTAGTAAGGATCACATAATTTCTAACAAAGTTTTGACACAGATTCCCAATTCGGGCATTCAGAACATATAGCAAGTTGCTGTAAGCAAGCACATTCTCATTCAAAGTTGCAAGTTACTATGTAGGAACAAGTTTGTATAGGTATTTCAAAGATGCCCAGAACTGAGCTAAACTTGGTATGTCTCCAACTCCTAGAAATAACTTCATGCCCCATCTTCCTTACTACCATCTAGTAAGGATCACATAATTCCTTAAAGTGTTTTAGACACAGATTCCCAATTCGGGCATTCAGAACATGTAGCACGTTGCTGTAAGCAAGCACATTCAATTCAAAGTTGCAAGGTACTATGTAGGAACAAGTTCGTATAGGTATTTCAAAGATGCCCAGAACTGAGCTAAACGTTGTATGTCTCCAACTCCTAGAAATAACTTCATGCCCCATCTCCCTTACTTCCAGCTAGTAAGGATCACAAAATTCCTAACAAAGTTTTGACACAGATTCCCAATTCGGGCATTCAGAACATATAGCACGTTGCTGCAAGCAAGCACATTGTCATTCAAAGTTGCAAGTTACTATGTAGGAACAAGTTTGTATAGGTATTTCACAGATGCCCAGAACTGAGCTAAACGTTGTATGTCTCCAACTCCTAGAAATAACTTCATGCCCCATCTCCCTTACTTCCAGCTAGTAAGGATCACATAATTCCTAACAAAGTTTTGACACAGATTCCCAATTCGGGCATTCAGAACATATAGCACGTTGCTGTAAGCAAGCACATTCTCATTCAAAGTTGCAAGTTACTATGTAGGAACAAGTTTGTATAGGTATTTCAAAGATGCCCAGAACTGAGCTAAACTTGGTATGTGTCCAACTCCTCGAAATAACTTCATGCCCCAGCTCCCCTACTTCCAGCTAGTAAGGATCACATAATTCCTAACAAAGATTTGACACAGATTCCCAATTCGGGCATTCAGAACATATAGCACGTTGCTGTAAGCAAGCACATTCTCATTCAAACTTGCAAGTTCCTATGTAAGAACAAGTTTGTATAGGTATTTCAAAGATGCCCAGAACTGAGATAAACGTTGTATGTCTCCAACTCCTAGAAATAACTTCATGCCCCATCTCCCTTACTTCCAGCTAGTAAGGATCACATAATTCCTAACAAAGTTTTGACACAGATTCCCAATTCGGGCATTCAGAACATATAGCACGTTGCTGTAAGCAAGCACATTCTGATTCAAAGTTGCAAGTTACTATGTAGGAACAAGTTTGTATAGGTATTTCAAAGATGCCCAGAACTGAGCTAAACTTGGTATGTGTCCAACCTTTAGAAATAACTTCATGCCCCAACTCCCTTACTTCCAGCTAGTAAGGATCACATAATTCCTAACAAAGTTTTGACACAGATTCCCAATTCGGGCATTCAGAACATATAGCACGTTGCTGTAAGCAAGCACATTCTCATTCAAAGTTGCAAGTTACTATGTAGGAACAAGTTTGTATAGGTATTTCAAAGATGCCCAGAACTGAGCTAAACTTGGTATGTGTCCAACCTCTAGAAATAACTTCATGCCCCAACTCCCTTACTTCCAGCTAGTAAGTATCACATAATTCCTAACAAAGTTTTGACACAGATTCCCAATTCGGGCATTCAGAACATATAGCACGTTGCTGTAAGCAAGCACATTCTCATTCAAAGTTGCAAGTTACTATGTAGGAACAAGTTTGTATAGGTATTTCAAAGATGCCCAGAACTGAGCTAAACGTTGTATGTCTGCAACTCCTAGAAATAACTTCATGCCCCATCTCCCTTACTTCCAGCTAATAAGGATCACATAATTCCTAACAAAGTTTTGACACAGATTCCCAATTCGGGCATTCAGAACATATAGCACGTTGCTGTAAGCAAGCACATTCTCATTCAAAGTTGCAAGTTACTATGTAGGAACAAGTTTGTATAGGTATTTCAAAGATGCCCAGAACTTAGCTAAACTTGGTATGTCTCCAACTCCTAGAAATAACTTCATGCCCCATCTCCCTTACTTCCAGCTAGTAAGGATCACATAATTCCTAACAAAGTTTTGACACAGATTCCCAATTCGGGCATTCAGAACATATAGAACGTTGCTGTAAGCAAGCACATTCTGATTCTAAGTTGCAAGTTACTGTGTAGGAACAAGTTTGTATAGGTATTTCAAAGATGCCCAGAACTGAGCTAAACTTGGTATGTGTCCAACTCCTAGAAATACCTACATGCCCCAACTCCCTTACTTCCAGCTAGTAAGGATCACATAATTCCTAACAAATTTTGACACAGATTCCAAATTCGGGCATTCAGAACATATAGCACGTTGCTGTAAGCAAGCACATTCTCATTCAAAGTTGCAAGTTACTATGTAGGAACAAGTTTGTATAGGTATTTCAAATATGCCCAGAACTGAGCTAAACGTTGTATGTCTCCAACTCCTAGAAATAACTTCATGCCCCATCTCCCTTACTTCCAGCTAGTAAGGATCACATAATTCCTAACAAAGCTTTGACACAGAATCCCAATTCGGGCATTCAGAACATATAGCACGTTGCTGTAAGCAAGCACATTCTCATTCAAAGTTGCAAGTTTCTATGTAGGAACAAGTTTGTATAGGTATTTCAAAGATGCCCAGAACTGAGCTAAACTTGGTATGTGTCCAACTCCTCGAAATAACTTCATGCCCCAGCTCCCCTACTTCCAGCTAGTAAGGATCACATAATTCCTAACAAAGTTTTGACACAGATTCCCAATTCGGGCATTCAGAACACATAGCACGTTGCTGTAAGCAAGCACATTCTCATTCAAACTTGCAAGTTCCTATGTCAGAACAAGTTTGTATAGGTATTTCAAAGATGCCCAGAACTGAGATAAACGTTGTATGTCTCCAACTCCTAGAAATAACTTCATGCCCCATCTCCCTTACTTCCAGCTAGTAAGGATCACATAATTCCTAACAAAGTTTTGACACAGATTCCCAATTCGGGCATTCAGAACATATAGCACGTTGCTGTAAGCAAGCACATTCTGATTCAAAGTTGCAAGTTACTATGTAGGAACAAGTTTGTATAGGTTTTTCAAAGATGCCCAGAACTGAGCTAAACGTTGTATGTCTCCAACTCCTAGAAATAACTTCATGCCCCATCTCCCTTACTTCCAGCTAGTAAGGATCACATAATTCCTAAAAAAGTTTTGACACAGATTCCCAATTCGGGCATTCAGAACATATAGCACGTTGCTGTAAGCAAGCACATTCTCATTCAAAGTTGCAAGTTACTATGTAGGAACAAGTTTGTATAGGTATTTCAAAGATGCCCAGAACTGAGCTAAACTTGGTATGTGTCCAACCTCTAGAAATAACTTCATGCCCCAACTCCCTTACTTCCAGCTAGTAAGTATCACATAATTCCTAACAAAGTTTTGACACAGATTCCCAATTCGGGCATTCAGAACATATAGCACGTTGCTGTAAGCAAGCACATTCTCATTCAAAGTTGCAAGTTACTATGTAGGAACAAGTTTGTATAGGTATTACAAAGATGCCCAGAACTGAGCTAAACGTTGTATGTCTGCAACTCCTAGAAATAACTTCATGCCCCATCTCCCTTACTTCCAGCTAATAAGGATCACATAATTCCTAACAAAGTTTTGACACAGATTCCCAATTCGGGCATTCAGAACATATAGCACGTTGCTGTAAGCAAGCACATTCTCATTCAAAGTTGCAAGTTACTATGTAGGAACAAGTTTGTATAGGTATTTCAAAGATGCCCAGAACTTAGGTAAACTTGGTATGTCTCCAACTCCTAGAAATAACTTCATGCCCCATCTCCCTAACTTCCAGCTAGTAAGGATCACATAATTCCTAACAAAGTTTTGACACAGATTCCCAATTCGGGCATTCAGAACATATAGAACGTTGCTGTAAGCAAGCACATTCTGATTCTAAGTTGCAAGTTACTATGTAGGAACAAGTTTGTATAGGTATTTCAAAGATGCCCAGAACTGAGCTAAACGTTGTATGTCTCCAACTCCTAGAAATAACTTCATGCCCCAACTCCCTTACTTCCAGCTAGTAAGGATCACATAATTCCTAACAATGTTTTGACACAGATTCCCAATTCTGGCATTCAGAACATATAGCACGTTGCTGTAAGCAAGCACATTCTCATTCAAAGTTGCAAGTTACTATGTAGGAACAAGTTTGTATAGGTAATTTAAAGATGGCCAGAACTGAGCTAAACGTTGTATGTCTCCAACTCCTAGAAATAACTTCATGCCCCATCTCCCTTACTTCCAGCTAGTAAGGATCACATAATTCCTAACAAAGTTTTGACACAGATTCCCAATTCGGTCATTCAGAACATATAGCACGTTGCTGTAAGCAAGCACATTCTCATTCAAAGTTGCAAGTTACTATGTAGGAACAAGTTTGTATAGGTATTTCAAAGATGCCCAGAACTGAGCTAAACTTGGTATGTAACCAACTCCTAGAAATATCTACATGCCCCAACTCCCTTACTTCCAGCTAGTAAGGATCACATAATTCCTAACAAATTTTGACACAGATTCCAAATTCGGGCATTCAGAACATATAGCACGTTGCTGTAAGCAAGCACATTCTCATTCAAAGTTGCAAGTTACTATGTAGGAACAAGTTTGTATAGGTATTTCAAAGATGCCCAGAACTGAGCTAAACGTTGTATGTCTCCAACTCCTAGAAATAACTTCATGCCCCATCTCCCTTACTTCCAGCTAGTAAGGATCACATAATTCCTAACAAAGCTTTGACACAGAATCCCAATTCGGGCATTCAGAACATATAGCACGTTGCTGTAAGCAAGCACATTCTCATTCAAAGTTGCAAGTTTCTATGTAGGAACAAGTTTGTATAGGTATTTCAAAGATGCCCAGAACTGAGCTAAACTTGGTATGTGTCCAACTCCTCGAAATAACTTCATGCCCCAGCTCCCCTACTTCCAGCTAGTAAGGATCACATAATTCCTAACAAAGTTTTGACACAGATTCCCAATTCGGGCATTCAGAACACATAGCACGTTGCTGTAAGCAAGCACATTCTCATTCAAACTTGCAAGTTCCTATGTCAGAACAAGTTTGTATAGGTATTTCAAAGATGCCCAGAACTGAGATAAACGTTGTATGTCTCCAACTCCTAGAAATAACTTCATGCCCCATCTCCCTTACTTCCAGCTAGTAAGGATCACATAATTCCTAACAAAGTTTTGACACAGATTCCCAATTCGGGCATTCAGAACATATAGCACGTTGCTGTAAGCAAGCACATTCTGATTCAAAGTTGCAAGTTACTATGTAGGAACAAGTTTGTATAGGTTTTTCAAAGATGCCCAGAACTGAGCTAAACGTTGTATGTCTCCAACTCCTAGAAATAACTTCATGCCCCATCTCCCTTACTTCCAGCTAGTAAGGATCACATAATTCCTAAAAAAGTTTTGACACAGATTCCCAATTCGGGCATTCAGAACATATAGCACGTTGCTGTAAGCAAGCACATTCTCATTCAAAGTTGCAAGTTACTATGTAGGAACAAGATTGTATAGGTATTTCAAAGATGCCCAGAACTGAGCTAAACTTGGTATGTGTCCAACCTTTAGAAATAACTTCATGCCCCAACTCCCTTACTTCCAGCTAGTAAGGATCACATAATTCCTAACAAAGTTTTGACACAGATTCCCAATTCGGGCATTCAGAACATATAGCACGTTGCTGTAAGCAAGCACATTCTCATTCAAAGTTGCAAGTTACTATGTAGGAACAAGTTTGTATAGGTATTTCAAAGATGCCCAGAACTGAGCTAAACTTGGTATGTGTCCAACCTCTAGAAATAACTTCATGCCCCAACTCCCTTACTTCCAGCTAGTAAGTATCACATAATTCCTAACAAAGTTTTGACACAGATTCCCAATTCGGGCATTCAGAACATATAGCACGTTGCTGTAAGCAAGCACATTCTCATTCAAAGTTGCAAGTTACTATGTAGGAACAAGTTTGTATAGGTATTACAAAGATGCCCAGAACTGAGCTAAACGTTGTATGTCTGCAACTCCTAGAAATAACTTCATGCCCCATCTCCCTTACTTCCAGCTAATAAGGATCACATAATTCCTAACAAAGTTTTGACACAGATTCCCAATTCGGGCATTCAGAACATATAGCACGTTGCTGTAAGCAAGCACATTCTCATTCAAAGTTGCAAGTTACTATGTAGGAACAAGTTTGTATAGGTATTTCAAAGATGCCCAGAACTTAGCTAAACTTGGTATGTCTCCAACTCCTAGAAATAACTTCATGCCCCATCTCCCTAACTTCCAGCTAGTAAGGATCACATAATTCCTAACAAAGTTTTGACACAGATTCCCAATTCGGGCATTCAGAACATATAGAACGTTGCTGTAAGCAAGCACATTCTGATTCTAAGTTGCAAGTTACTATGTAGGAACAAGTTTGTATAGGTATTTCAAAGATGCCCAGAACTGAGCTAAACGTTGTATGTCTCCAACTCCTAGAAATAACTTCATGCCCCAACTCCCTTACTTCCAGCTAGTAAGGATCACATAATTCCTAACAATGTTTTGACACAGATTCCCAATTCTGGCATTCAGAACATATAGCACGTTGCTGTAAGCAAGCACATTCTCATTCAAAGTTGCAAGTTACTATGTAGGAACAAGTTTGTATAGGTAATTTAAAGATGGCCAGAACTGAGCTAAACGTTGTATGTCTCCAACTCCTAGAAATAACTTCATGCCCCATCTCCCTTACTTCCAGCTAGTAAGGATCACATAATTCCTAACAAAGTTTTGACACAGATTCCCAATTCGGTCATTCAGAACATATAGCACGTTGCTGTAAGCAAGCACATTCTCATTCAAAGTTGCAAGTTACTATGTAGGAACAAGTTTGTATAGGTATTTCAAAGATGCCCAGAACTGAGCTAAACTTGGTATGTAACCAACTCCTAGAAATATCTACATGCCCCAACTCCCTTACTTCCAGCTAGTAAGGATCACATAATTCCTAACAAATTTTGACACAGATTCCAAATTCGGGCATTCAGAACATATAGCACGTTGCTGTAAGCAAGCACATTCTCATTCAAAGTTGCAAGTTACTATGTAGGAACAAGTTTGTATAGGTATTTCAAAGATGCCCAGAACTGAGCTAAACGTTGTATGTCTCCAACTCCTAGAAATAACTTCATGCCCCATCTCCCTTACTTCCAGCTAGTAAGGATCACATAATTGCTAACAAAGATTTGACACAGAATCCCAATTCGGGCATTCAGAACATATAGCACGTTGCTGTAAGCAAGCACATTCTCATTCAAAGTTGCAAGTTTCTATGTAGGAACAAGTTTGTATAGGTATTTCAAAGATGCCCAGAACTGAGCTAAACTTGGTATGTGTCCAACTCCTCGAAATAACTTCATGCACCAACTCCCTTACTTCCAGCTAGTAAGGATCACATAATTACTAAAAAAGTTTTGACACAGATTCCCAATTCGGACATTCAGAACATATAGCACGTTGCTGTAAGCAAGCACATTCTCATTCAAAGTTGCAAGTTACTATGTAGGAACAAGTTTGTATAGGGGTTTCAAAGATGCCCAGAACTGAGCTAAACGTTGTATGTCTCCAACTCCAAGAAATAACTTCATGCCCCATCTCCCTTACTTCCAGCTAGTAAGTATCACATAATTCCTAACAAAGTTTTGACACAGATTCCCAATTCGGGCATTCAGAACACATAGCACGTTGCTGTAAGCAAGCACATTCTCATTCAAAGTTGCAAGTTACTATGTAGGAACAAGTTTGTATAGGTATTTCAAAGATGCCCAGAACTGAGCTAAATATTGTATGTCTCCAACTCCTAGAAATAACTTCATGCCCCATCTCACTTACTTCCAGCTAGTAAGGATCACATAATTCCTAACAAAGTTTTGACACAGATTCCCAATTCGAGCATTCAGAACATATATCACGTTGCTGTAAGCAAGCACATTCTCATTCAAAGTTGCAAGTTGCTATGTAGGAACAAGTTTGTATAGGTATTTCAAAGATGCCCAGAATTGAGCTAAACTTGGTATGTGTCCAACTCCTAGAAATACCTTCATGCCCCAACTCCCTTACTTCCAGCTAGTAAGGATCACATAATTCCTAACAAATTTTGACACAGATTCCCAATTCGGGCATTCAGAACATATAGAACGTTGCTGTAAGCAAGCACATTCTCATTCAAAGTTGCAAGTTACTATGTAGGAACAAGTTTGTATAGGTATTTCAAAGATGCCCAGAACTGAGCTAAACGTTGTATGTCTCCAACTCCTAGAAATAACTTCATGCCCCATCTCCCTTACTTCCAGCTAGTAAGGATCACATAATTACTAACAAAGCTTAGACACAGATTCCCAATTCGGGCATTCAGAACATATAGCACGTTGCTGTAAGCAAGCACATTCTCATTCAAAGTTGCAAGTTACTATGTAGGAACAAGTTTGTATAGGTATTTCAAAGATGCCCAGAACTGAGCTAAACTTGGTATGTGTCCAACTCCTCGAAATACCTTCATGCCCCAACTCCCTTACTTCCAGCTAGTAAGGATCACATAATTAATAACAAATTTTGACACAGATTCCCAATTCGGGCATTCAGAACATATAGCACGTTGCTGTAATCAAGCACATTCTCATTCAAAGTTGCAAGTTACTATGTAGGAACAAGTTTGTATAGGTATTTCAAAGATGCCCAGAACTGAGCTAAACGTTGTATGTCTCCAACTCCTAGAAAAAACTTCATGCCCCATCTCCCTTACTTCCAGCTAGTAAGGATCACATAATTCCTAACAAAGTTTTGACACAGATTCCCAATTCGGGCATTCAGAACATATAGCACGTTGCTGTAAGCAAGCACATTCTCATTCAAAGTTGCAAGTTACTATGTAGGAACAAGTTTGTATAGGTATTTCAAAGATGCCCAGAACTGAGCTAAACGTTGTATGTCTCCAACTCCTAGAAATAACTTCATGCCCCATCTCCCTTACTTCCAGCTAGTAAGGATCACATAATTCCTAACAAAGTTTTGACACAGATTCCCAATTCGGGCATTCAGAACATATAGCACGTTGCTGTAAGCAAGCACATTCTCATTCAAAGTTGCAAGTTACTATGTAGGAACAAGTTTGTATAGGTATTTCAAAGATGCCCAGAACTGAGCTAAACTTGGTATGTGTCCAACTCCTCGAAATAACTTCATGCCCCAACTACCCTACTTCCAGCTAGTAAGGATCACATAATTCCTAACAAAGTTTTGACTCAGATTCCCAATTCGGGCATTCAGAACACATAGCACGTTGCTGTAAGCAAGCACATTCTCATTCAAAGTTGCAAGTTACTATGTAGGAACAAGTTTGTATAGGTATTTCAAAGATGCCCAGAACTGAGATAAACGTTGTATGTCTCCAACTCCTAGAAATAACTTCATGCCCCATCTCCCTTACTTCCAGCTAGTAAGGATCACATAATTCCTAACAAAGTTTTGACACAGATTCCCAATTCGGGCATTCAGAACATATAGCACGTTGCTGTAAGCAAGCACATTCTCATTCAAAGTTGCAAGTTTCTATGTAGGAACAAGTTTGTATAGGTATTTCAAAGATGCCCAGAACTGAGCTAAACTTGGTATGTGTCCAACTCCTCGAAATAACTTCATGCACCAACTCCCTTACTTCCAGCTAGTAAGGATCACATAATTACTAAAAAAGTTTTGACACAGATTCCCAATTCGGACATTCAGAACATATAGCACGTTGCTGTAAGCAAGCACATTCTCATTCAAAGTTGCAAGTTACTATGTAGGAACAAGTTTGTATAGGTGTTTCAAAGATGCCCAGAACTGAGCTAAACGTTGTATGTCTCCAACTCCAAGAAATAACTTCATGCCCCATCTCCCTTACTTCCAGCTAGTAAGGATCACATAATTCCTAACAAAGTTTTGACACAGATTCCCAATTCGGGCATTCAGAACACATAGCACGTTGCTGTAAGCAAGCACATTCTCATTCAAAGTTGCAAGTTACTATGTAGGAACAAGTTTGTATAGGTATTTCAAAGATGCCCAGAACTGAGCTAAATATTGTATGTCTCCAAGTCCTAGAAATAACTTCATGCCCCATCTCACTTACTTCCAGCTAGTAAGGATCACATAATTCCTAACAAAGTTTTGACACAGATTCCCAATTCGAGCATTCAGAACATATAGCACGTTGCTATAAGCAAGCACATTCTCATTCAAAGTTGCAAGTTGCTATGTAGGAACAAGTTTGTATAGGTATTTCAAAGATGCCCAGAACTGAGCTAAACTTGGTATGTGTCCAACTCCTAGAAATACCTTCATGCCCCAACTCCCTTACTTCCAGCTAGTAAGGATCACATAATTCCTAACAAATTTTCACACAGATTCCCAATTCGGGCATTCAGAACATATAGAACGTTGCTGTAAGCAAGCACATTCTCATTCAAAGTTGCAAGTTACTATGTAGGAACAAGTTTGTATAGGTATTTCAAAGATGCCCAGAACTGAGCTAAACGTTGTATGTCTCCAACTCCTAGAAATAACTTCATGCCCCATCTCCCTTACTTCCAGCTAGTAAGGATCACATAATTACTAACAAAGCTTAGACACAGATTCCCAATTCGGGCATTCAGAACATATAGCACGTTGCTGTAAGCAAGCACATTCTCATTCAAAGTTGCAAGTTACTATGTAGGAACAAGTTTGTATAGGTATTTCAAAGATGCCCAGAACTGAGCTAAACGTTGTATGTTTCCAACTCCTAGAAATACCTTCATGCCCCAACTCCCTTACTTCCAGCTAGTAAGGATCACATAATTAATAACAAATTTTGACACAGATTCCCAATTCGGGCATTCAGAACATATAGCACGTTGCTGTAATCAAGCACATTCTCATTCAAAGTTGCAAGTTACTATGTAGGAACAAGTTTGTATAGGTATTTCAAAGATGCCCAGAACTGAGCTAAACGTTGTATGTCTCCAACTCCTAGAAAAAACTTCATGCCCCATCTCCCTTACTTCCAGCTAGTAAGGATCACATAATTCCTAACAAAGTTTTGACACAGATTCCCAATTCGGGCATTCAGAACATATAGCACGTTGCTGTAAGCAAGCACATTCTCATTCAAAGTTGCAAGTTACTATGTAGGAACAAGTTTGTATAGGTATTTCAAAGATGCCCAGAACTGAGCTAAACGTTGTATGTCTCCAACTCCTAGAAATAACTTCATGCCCCATCTCCCTTACTTCCAGCTAGTAAGGATCACATAATTCCTAACAAAGATTTGACACAGATTCCCAATTCGGGCATTCAGAACATATAGCACGTTGCTGTAAGCAAGCACATTCTCATTCAAAGTTGCAAGTTACTATGTAGGAACAAGTTTGTATAGGTATTTCAAAGATGCCCAGAACTGAGCTAAACTTGGTAAGTGTCCAACCTCTAGAAATAACTTCATGCCCCAACTCCCTTACTTCCAGCTAGTAAGGATCACATAATTCCTAACAAAGTTTTGACACAGATTCCCAATTCGGGCATTCAGAACATATAGCAAGTTGCTGTAAGCAAGCACATTCTCATTCAAAGTTGCAAGTTACTATGTAGGAACAAGTTTGTATAGGTATTTCAAAGATGCCCAGAACTGAGCTAAACTTGGTATGTGTCCAACCTCTAGAAATAACTTCATGCCCCAACTCCCTTACTTCCAGCTAGTAAGGATCACATAATTCCTTACAAAGTTTTGACACAGATGCCCAATTCGGGCATTCAGAACATATAGCACGTTGCTGTAAGCAAGCACATTCTCATTCAAAGTTGCAAGTTACTATGTAGGAACAAGTTTGTATAGGTATTTCAAAGATGCCCAGAATTGAGCTAACCGATGTATGTCTCCAACTCCTGGAAATAACTTCATGCCCCATCTCCCTTACTTCCAGCTAGTAAGGATCACATAATTCCTAAAAAAGTTTTGACACATATTCCCAATTCGGGCATTCAGAACATATAGCACGTTGCTGTAAGCAAGCACATTCTCATTCAAAGTTGCAAGTTACAATGTAGGAACAAGTTTGTATAGGTATTTCAAAGATGCCCAGAACTGAGCTAAACGTTGTATGTCTCCAACTCCTAGAAATAACTTCATGCCCCATCTCCCTTACTTCCAGCTAGTAAGGATCACATAATTCCTAACAAAGTTTTGACACAGATTCCCAATTCGGGCATTCAGAACATATAGCACGTTGCTGTAAGCAATCACATTCTCATTCAAATTTGCAAGTTACTATGTAGGAACAAGTTTGTATAGGTATTTCAAAGATGCCCAGAACTGAGCTAAAATTGGTATGTGTCCAACTCCGCGAAATAACTTCATGCCCCAACTCCCTTACTTCCAGCTAGGAAGGATCACATAATTCCTAACAAAGTTTTGACACAGATTCCCAATTCGGGCATTCAGAACATATAGCACGTTGCTGTAAGCAAGCACATTCTCATTCAAAGTTGCAAGTTACTATGTAGGAACAAGTTTGTATAGGTATTTCAAAGATGCCCAGAACTGAGCTAAACTTGGTATGTCTCCAACTCCTAGATATAACTTCATGCCCCAACTCCCTTACTTCCAGCTAGTAAGGATCACATAATTCCTAACAAAGTTTTGACACAGATTCCCAATTCGGGCATTCAGAACATATAGCACGTTGCTGTAAGCAAGCACATTCTCATTCAAAGTTGCAAGTTACTATGTAGGAACAAGTTTGTATAGGTATTTCAAAGATGCCCAGAACTGAGCTAAACTTGGTATGTGTCCAACTCCTCGAAATAACTTCATGCCCCAACTCCCTTACTTCCAGCTAGTAAGGATCACATAATTCCTAACAAAGTTTTGACACAGATTCCCAATTCGGGCATTCAGAACATATAGCACGTTGCTGTAAGCAAGCACATTCTCATTCAAAGTTGCAAGTCACTATGTAGGAACAAGTTTGTATAGGTATTTCAAAGATGCCCAGAACTGAGCTAAACGTGGTATGTCTCCAACTCCTAGAAATAACTTCATGCCCCATCTCCCTTACTTCCAGCTAGTAAGGATCACATAATTCCTAACAAAGTTTTGACACAGATTCCCAATTCGGGCATTCAGAACATATAGCACGTTGCCGTAAGCAAGCACATTCTCATTCAAAGTTGCAAGTTACTATGTAGGAACAAGTTTGTATAGGTATTTCAAAGATGCCCAGAACTGAGCTAAACGTTGTATGTCTCCAACTCCTAGAAATAACTTCATGCCCCATCTCCCTTACTTCCAGCTAGTAAGGATCACATAATTCCTAACAAATTTTTGACACAGATTCCCAATTCGGGCATTCAGAACATATAGCACGTTGCTGTAAGCAAGCACATTCTCATTCAAAGTTGCAAGTTACTATGTAGGAACAAGTTTGTATGGGTATTTCAAAGATGCCCAGAATTGAGCTAACCGATGTATGTCTCCAACTCCTAGAAATAACTTCATGCCCCATCTCCCTTACTTCCAGCTAGTAAGGATCACATAATTCCTAAAAAAGTTTTGACACAGATTCCCAATTCGGGCATTCAGAACATATAGCACGTTGCTGTAAACAAGCACATTCTCATTCAAAGTTGCAAGTTACTATGTAGGAACAAGTTTGTATAGGTATTTCAAAGATGCCCAGAACTGAGCTAAACGTTGTATGTCTGCAACTCCTGGAAATAACTTCATGCCCCATCTCCCTTACTTCCAGCTAGTAAGGATCACATAATTCCTAACAAAGTTTTGACACAGATTCCCAATTCGGGCATTCAGAACATATAGCACGTTGCTGTAAGCAAGCACATTCTCATTCAAAGTTGCAAGATACTATGTAGGAACAAGTTTGTATAGGTATTTCAAAGATGCCCAGAACTGAGCTAAACTTGGTATGTGTCCAACCTCTAGAAATAACTTCATGCCCCAACTCCCTTACTTCCAGCTAGTAAGAATCACAAAATTCCTAACAAAGTTTTGACACAGATTCCCAATTCGGGCATTCAGAACATATAGCACGTTGCTGTAAGCAAGCACATTCTCATTCAAATTTGCAAGTTACTATGTAGGAACAAGTTTGTATAGGTATTTCAAAGATGCCCAGAACTGAGCTAAACTTGGTATGTGTCCAACTCCTCGAAATAACTTCATGCCACAACTCCCTTACTTCCAGCTAGGAAGGATCACATAATTCCTAACAAAGTTTTGACACAGATTCCCAATTCGGGCATTCAGAACATATAGCACGTTGCTGTAAGCAAGCACATTCTCATTCAAAGTTGCAAGTTACTATGTAGGAACAAGTTTGTATAGGTATTTCAAAGATGCCCAGAACTGAGCTAAACTTGGTATGTCTCCAACTCCTAGATATAACTTCATGCCCCAACTCCCTTACTTCCAGCTAGTAAGGATCACATAATTCCTAACAAAGTTTTGACACAGATTCCCAATTCGGGCATTCAGAACATATAGCACGTTGCTGTAAGCAAGCACATTCTCATTCAAAGTTGCAAGTTACCATGTAGGAACAAGTTTGTATAGGTATTTCAAAGATGCCCAGAACTGAGCTAAACGTTGTATGTCTCCAACTCCTAGAAATAACTTCATGCCCCATCTCCCTTACTTCCAGCTAGTAAGGATCACATAATTCCTAACAAAGTTTTGACACAGATTCCCAATTCGGGCATTCAGAACATATAGCACGTTGCTGTAAGCAAGCACATTCTGATTCAAAGTTGCAAGTTACTATGTAGGAACAAGTTTGTATAGGTATTTCAAAGATGCCCAGAACTGAGCTAAACGTTGTATGTCTCCAACTCCTAGAAATAACTTCATGCCCCAACTCCCTTACTTCCAGCTAATAAGGATCACATAATTCCTAACAAAGTTTTGACACAGATTCCCAATTCGGGCATTCAGAACATATAGCACGTTGCTGTAAGCAAGCACATTCTCATTCAAAGTTGCAAGTTACTATGTAGGAACAAGTTTGTATAGGTATTTCAAAGATGCCCAGAACTGAGCTAAACGTTGTATGTCTCCAACTCCTAGAAATAACATCATGCCCCATCTCCCTAACTTCCAGCTAGTAAGGATCACATAATTCCTAACAAAGTTTTGACACAGATTCCCAATTCGGGCATTCAGAACATATAGCACGTTGCTGTAAGCAAGCACATTCTCATTCAAAGTTGCAAGTTACTATGTAGGAACAAGTTTGTATAGGTATTTCAAAGATGCCCAGAACTGAGCTAAAAGTTGTATGTCTCCAACTCCTAGAAATAACTTCATGCCCCATCTCCCTTACTACCAGCTAGTAAGGATCACATAATTCCTAACAAAGTTTTGACACAGATTCCCAATTCGGGCATTCAGAACATATAGCACGTTGCTGTAAGCAAGCACATTCTCATTCAAAGTTGCAAGTTACTATGTAGGAACAAGTTTGTATAGGTATTTCAAAGATGCCCAGAACTGAGCTAAACTTGGTATGTGTCCAACATCTAGAAATAACTTCATGCCCCAACTCCCTTACTTCCAGCTAGTAAGGATCACATAATTCCTAACAAAGTTTTGACACAGATTCCCAATTCGGACATTCAGAACATATAGCACGTTGCTGTAAGCAAGCACATTCTCATTCAAAGTTGCAAGTTACTATGTAGGAACAAGTTTGTATAGGTATTTTAAAGATGCCCAGAACTGAGCTAACCGATGTATGTCTCCAACTCCTAGAAATAACTTCATGCCACATCTCCCTTACTTCCAGCTGGTAAGGATCACATAATTCCTAACAAAGTTTTGACACAGATTCCCAATTCGGGCATTCAGAACATATAGCACGTTGCTGTAAGCAAGCACATTCTCATTCAAAGTTGCAAGTTACTATGTAGGAACCAGTTTGTATAGGTATTTCAAAGATGCCCAGAACTGAGCTAACCGTTGTATGTCTCCAACTCCTAGAAATAACTTCATGACCCATCTCCCTTACTTCCAGCTAGTAAGGATCACATAATTCCTAACAAAGTTTTGACACAGATTCCCAATTCGGGCATTCAGAACATATAGCACGTTGCTGTAAGCAAGCACATTCTCATTCAAGGTTGCAAGTTACTATGTAGGAACAAGTTTGTATAGGTATTTCAGAGATGCCCAGAACTGAGCTAAACTTGGTATGTGTCCAACCTCTAGAAATAACTTCATGCCCCAACTCCCTTACTTCCAGCTAGTAAGGATCACATAATTCCTAACAAAGTTTTGACACAGATTCCCAATTCGGGCATTCAGAACATATAGCACGTAGCTGTAAGCAAGCACATTCTCATTCAAAGTTGCAAGTTACTATGTAGGAACAAGTTTGTATAGGTATTTCAAAGATGCCCAGAACTGAGCTAACCGATGTATGTCTCCAACTCCTAGAAATAACTTCATGCCCCATCTCCCTTACTTCCAGCTAGTAAGGATCACATAATTCCTAACAAAGATTTGACACAGATTCACAATTCGTGCATTCCGAACATATAGCACGTTGCTGTAAGCAAGCACATTCTGATTCAAAGTTGCAAGTTACTATGTAGGAACAAGTTTGTATAGGTATTTCAAAGATGCCCAGAACTGAGCTAAACGTTGTATGTCTGCAACTCCTAGAAATAACTTCATGCCCCATCTCCCTTACTTCCAGCTAGTAAGGATCACATAATTCCTAACAAAGTTTGGACACAGATTCCCTATTCGGGCATTCAGAACATGTAGCACGTTGCAGTAAGCAAGCACATTCTCATTAAAATTTGCAAGTTACTATTTGGGAACAAGTTTGTATAGGTATTTCAAAGATGCCCAGAGCTGAGCTAAACTTGGTATATCTCCAACTCCTCGAAATAACTTCATGCCCCATCTCCCTTACTTCCAGCTAGTAAGGATCACATAATTCCTAACAAAGTTTTGACACAGATTCCCAATTCGGGCATTCAGAACATATAGCACGTTGCTGTAAGCAAGCACATTCTCATTCAAAGTTGCAAATTACTATGTAGGAACAAGTTTGTATAGGTATTTCAAAGATGCCCAGAACTGAGCTGAACTTGGTATGTGTCCAACCTCTAGAAATAACTTCATGCCCCAACTACCTTACTTCCAGCTAGTAAGGATCACATAATTCCTAAAAAAGTTTTGACACAGATTCCCAATTCGGGCATTCAGAACATATAGCACGTTGCTGTAAGCAAGCACAGTCTCATACAAGGTTGCAAGTTACTATGTAGGAACAAGTTTGTATAGGTATGTCAAAGATGCCCAGAACTGAGTTAAACGTTGTGTGTCTGCTCTCCTAGAAATAACTTCATGCCCCATCTCTCTTACTTCCAGCTAATAAGGATCACATAATTCCTAACAAAGTTTTGACACAGATTCCCAATTCGGGCATTCAGAACATATAGCACGTTGCTCTAAGCAAGCACATTCTCATTCAAAGTTGCAAGTTACTAGGTAGGAACAAGTTTGTATAGGTATTTCAAAGATGCCCAGAACTGAGCTAAACGTTGTATGTCTCCACCTCCTAGAAATAACTTCATGCCCCATCTCCCTTACTTCCAGCTAGTAAGGATCACATATTTCCTAACAAAGTTTTGACACAGATTCCCAATTCGGGCATTAAAACATATAGCACGTTGCTGTAAGCAAACACATTCTCATTCAATGTTGCAAGTTACTATGTAGGAACAAGTTTGTATAGGTATTTCAAAGATGCCCAGACCTGAGCTAAACGTTGTATGTCTACAACTCCTAGAAATAACTTCATGCCCCATCTCCCTTACTTCCAGGTAGTAAGGATCACATAATTCCTAACAAAGTTTTGACACAGATTCCCAATTCGGGCATTCAGAACATATAGCACGTTGCTGTAAGCAAGCACATTCTGATTCAAAGTTGCAAGTTACTATGTAGGAACAAGTTTGTATAGGACTTTGAAAGATGCCCGGAACTGAGCTGAAGTTTGTATGTCTCCAACTCCTAGAAATAACTTCATGCCCCATCACATTTACTTCCAGCTAGTGAGGAACACATAATTCCTAACAAAGTTTTGACACAGATTCCCAATTCGGGCATTCAGAACATATAGCACGTTGCTGTAAGCAAGCACATTCTCATTCAAAGTTGCAAGTTACTATGTAGGAACAAGTTTGTATAGGAATTTCAAAGATGCCCAGAACTGAGCTAAACGTTGTATGTCTCCAACTCCTAGAAATAACTTCATGCCCAATCTCGCTTACTTCCAGCTAGTAAGGATCACATAATTCCTAACAAAGTTTTGACACAGATTCCCAATTCGGGCGTTCAGAACATATAGCACGTTGATGTAAGCAAGCACATTCTCATTCAAAGTTGCAAGTTACTATGTAGGAACAAGTTTGTATAGGTATTTCAAAGATTCCCAGAACTGAGCTAAACATGGTATGTCTCCAACTCCTAGAAATAACATCATGCCCCATCTCCCTTACTTCCAGCTAGTAAGGATCACATAATTCCTAACAAAGTTTTGACACAGATTCCCAATTCGGGCATTCAGAACATGTAGCACGTTGCTGTAAGCAAGCACATTCAATTCAAGGATGCAAGTAACTATGTAGGAACAAGTTTGTATAGGTATTTCAAAGATGCCCAGAATTGAGCTAAACTTCGTATGTCTCCAACTCCTAGAAGTAACTTCATGCCCCATCTCCCTTACTTCCATCTAGTAAGGATCACATAATTCCTAACAAAGTTTTGACACAGATTCCCAATTCGGGCATTCAGAACATATAGCACGTTGCTGTAAGCAAGTACATTCTCATTCAAAGTTGCAAGTTACTAAGTAGGAACAAGTTTGTAAAGGTATTTCAAAGATGCCCAGAACTGAGCTAAACGTTGTATGTCTCCAACTCCTAGAAATAACTTCATGCCCCATCACCCTTACTTCCAGCTAGTAAGGAACACATAATTCCTAACAAAGTTTTGACACAGATTCCCAATTCGGGCATTCAGAACATATAGCACGTTGCTGTAAGCAAGCACATTCTCATTCAAAGTTGCAAGTTACTATGTAGGAACAAGTTTGTATAGGTATTTCAAAGATGCCCAGAACTGAGCTAAACTTGGTATGTCTCCAACTCCTAGAAATAACTTCATGCCCCATCTCCCTTACTTCCAGCTAGTACGGATCACATAATTCCTGACAAAGTTTTGACACAGATTCCCAATTCGGGCATTCAGAACATATAGCACGTTGCTGTAAGCAAGCACATTCTCATTCAAAGTTTCAAGTTACTATGTAGGAACAAGTTTGTATAGGTATTTCAAAGATGCCCAGAACTGAGCTAAACGTTGTATGTCTCCAACTCCTAGAAATAACTTCATGCCCCATCTCACTTACTTCCAGCTAGTAAGGATCACATAATTCCTAACCAAGTTTTGACACAGATTCCCAATTCGGGCATTCAGAATATATAGCACGTTGCTGTAAGCAAGCACATTCTGATTCAAAGTTGCAAGTTACTATGTAGGAACAAGTTTGTATAGGTATTTCAAAGATGCCCAGAACTGAGCCAAGTTGGTATGTGTCCAACCTCTAGAAATAACTTCATGCCCCAACTTCCTTACTTCCAGCTAGTAAGGATCACATAATTCCTAACAAAGTTTTGACACAGATTCCCAATTCGGGCATTCAGAACATATAGCACGTTGCTGTAAGCAAGCACATTCTCATTCAAAGTTGCAAGTTACTATGTAGGAACAAGTTTGTATAGGTATTTCAAAGATGCCCAGAACTGAGCTAAACGTTGTATGTCTCCAACTCCTAGAAATAACTTCATGCCCCATCTCAATTACTTCCAGCTAGTAAGGATCACATAATTTCTAACAAAGTTTTGACACAGATTCCCAATTCTGGCATTAAGAACATATAGCACGTTTCTGTAAGCAAGCACATTCTCATTCAAAGTTGCAAGTTACTATGTAGGAACAAGTTTGTATAGGTATTTCAAAGATGCCCAGAACTGAGCTAAACTTGGTATGTCTCCAACTCCTAGAAATAACTTCATGCCCCATCTCCCTTACTTCCAGCTAGTAAGGATCACATAATTCCTAACAAAGTTTTGACACAGATTCCCAATTCGGGCATTCAGAACATATAGCACGTTGCTGTAAGCAAGCACATTCTCATTCAAAGTTGCAAGTTACAATGTAGGAACAAGTTTGTATAGGTATTTCAAAGATGTCCAGAACTGAGCTAAACTTGGTATGTGTCCAACTCCTAGAAAAACCTTCATACCCCATCTCACTTACTTCCAGCTAGTAAAGATCACATAATTCCTAACAAAATTTGACATAGATTCCCAATTCGGGCATTCAGAACATATAGCACGTTGCTGTAAGCAAGCACATTCTCATTCAAAGTTGCAAGTTACTATGTAGGAACAAGTTTGTATAGGTATTTCAAAGATGCCCAGAACTGAGCTAAACTTGGTATGTGTCCAACCTCTAGAAATAACTTCATGCCCCAACTCCCTTACTTCCAGCTACTAAGGATCACATAATTCCTAACAAAGTTTTGACACAGATTCCCAATTCGGGCATTCAGAACATATAGCACGTTGCTGTAAGCAAGCACATTCTCATTCAAAGTTGCAAGTACTATGTAGGAACAAGTTTGTATAGGTATTTCAAAGATGCCCAGAACTGAGCTAAACTTGGTATGTCTCCAACTCCTAGAAATAACTTCATGCCCCATCTCACTTACTTCCAGCTAGTAAGGATCACATAATTCCTAACAAAGTTTTGACACAGATTCCCAATTCGGGCATTCAGAACATATAGCACGTTACTGTAAGCAAGCACATTCTCATTCAAAGTTGCAAGTTACTATGTAGGAACAAGTTTGTATAGGTATTTCAAAGATGTCCAGAACTGAGCTAAACTTTGTATGTGTCCAACTCCTAGAAATACCTTCATACCCCATCTCACTTACTTCCAGCTAGTAAGGATCACATAATTCCTAACAAAATTTGACATAGATTCCCGATTCGGGCATTCAGAACATATAGCACGTTGCTGTAAGCAACCACATTCTCATTCAAAGATGCAGGTTACTATTTAGGAACAAGTTTGTATAGGTATTTCAAAGATGCCCAGAACTGAGCTAAACTTGGTATGTGTCCAACTCCTAGAAATACCTTCATGTCCCAACTCCCTTACTTCCAGCTAGTAAGGATCACATAATTCCTAACATATTTTGACACAGATTCCCAATTCGGGCATTCACAATTATAGCACGTTGCTGTAAGCAAGCACATTCTCATTCAAAGTTGCAAGTTACTATGTAGGAACAAGTTTGTATAGGTATTTCAAAGATGCCCAGAACTGAGCTAAACGTTGTATGTCTCCAACTCCTAGAAATAACTTCATGCCCCATCTCCCTTACTTCCAGCTAGTAAGGATCACATAATTCCTAACAAAGTTTTGACACAGATTCCCAATTCGGGCATTCAGAACATGTAGCACGTTGCTGTAAGCAAGCAAATTCAATTCAAAGTTGCAAGTTACTATGTAGGAACAAGTTTGTATAGGTATTTCAAAGATGCCCAGAACTGAGCTAAACTTGGTATGTCTCCAACTCCTAGAAATAACTTCATGCCCCATCTCCCTTACTTCCAGCTAGTAAGGATCACATAATTCCTAACAAAGTTTTGACACAGATTCCCAATTCGGTCATTCAGAACATATAGCACGTTGCTGTAAGCAAGCACATTCAATTCAAAGTTGCAAGTTACTATGTAGGAACAAGTTTGTATAGGTATTTCAAAGATGCCCAGAATTGAGCTAAACTTGGTATGTCTCCAACTCCTAGTAATAACTTCATGCCCCATCTCCCTTACTTCCAGCTAGTAAGGATCACATAATTTCTAACAAAGTTTTGACACAGATTCCCAATTCGGGCATTCAGAACATATAGCACGTTGCTGTAAGCAAGTACATTCTAATTCAAAGTTGCAAGTTACTAAGTAGGAACAAGTTTGTAAAGGTATTTCAAAGATGCCCAGAACTGAGCTAAACGTTGTATGTCTCCAACTCCTAGAAATAACTTCATGCCCCATCATCCTTACTTCCAGCTAGTAAGGATCACATAATTCCTAACAAAGTTTTGACACAGATTCCCAATTCGGGCATTCAGAACATACAGCACGTTGCTGTAAGCAAGCACATTCTCATTCAAAGTTGCAAGTTACTATGTAGGAACAAGTTTGTATAGGTATTTCAAAGATGCCCAGAACTGAGCTAAACTTGGTATGTCTCCAACTCCTAGAAATAACTTCATGCCCCATCTCCCTTACTTCCAGCTAGTAAGGATCACATAATTCCTAACAAAATTTGACATAGATTCCCGATTCGGGCATTCAGAACATATAGCACGTTGCTGTAATCAATCACATTCTCATTCAAAGTTGCAAGTTACTATGTAGGAACAAGTTTGTATAGGTATTTCAAAGATGCCCAGAACTGAGCTAACCGATGTATGTCTCCAACTCCTAGAAATAACTTCATGCCCCATCTCCCTTACTTCCAGCTAGTAAGGATCACATAATTCCTAACAAAGTTTTGACACAGATTCCCAATTTGGGCATTCAGAACATGTAGCACGTTGCTGTAAGCAAGCAAATTCAATTCAAAGTTGCAAGTTACTATGTAAGAACAAGTTTGTTTAGGTATTTCAAAGATGCCCAGAACTGTGCTAAACTTGGCATGTGTCCAACTCCTAGAAATACCTTCATGCCCCAACTCCCTTACTTCCATCTAGTAAGGATCACATAATTCCTAACAAATTTTGACACAGATTCCCAATTCGGGCATTCAGAACATATAGCACGTTGATGTAAGCAAGCACATTCTCATTCAAAGTTGCAAGTTACTATGGAGGAACAAGTTTGTATAGGTATTTCAAAGGTGCCCAGAACTGAGCTAAACTTTGTATGTCTCCAACTCCTAGAAATAACTTCATGCCCCATCTCCCTTACTTCCAGCTAGTAAGGATCACATAATTCCTAAAAGTGTTTTGACACAGATTCCCAATTCGGGCATTCAGAACATGTAGCACGTTGCTGTAAGCAAGCACATTCTCATTCAAAGTTGCAAGTTACTATGTAGGAACAAGTTTGTATAGGACTTTCAAAGATGCCCAGAACTGAGCTATACGTTGTATGTCTCCAACTCCTAGAAATAACTTCATGCCCCTTCTCACTTACTTCCAGCTAGTAAGAATCACATAATTCCTAACAAAGTTTTGACACAGATTCCCAATTCGGGCATTCAGAACATATAGCACGTTGCTGTAAGCAAGCACATTCTCATTCAATGTTGCAAGATACTATGTAGGAACAAGTGTGAATAGGACTTTCAAAGATGCCCAGAACTGAGCTAAACGTTGTATGTCTCCAACTCCTAGAAATAACATCATGCCCCATCTCCCTTACTTCCAGCTAGTAAGGATCACAAAATTCCTAACAAAGTTTTGACACAGATTCCCAATTCGGACATTCAGAACATATAGCACGTTGCTGTAAGCAAGCACATTCTCATTCAAAGTTGCAAGTTACTATGTAGGAACAAGTTTGTATAGGTATTTCAAAGATGCCCAGAACTGAGCTAACCGATGTATGTCTCCAACTCCTAGAAATAACTTCATGCCCCATCTCCCTTACTTCCAGCTGGTAAGGATCACATAATTCCTAACAAAGATTTGACACAGATTCCCAATTCGGGCATTCAGAACATATAGCACGTTGCTGTAAGCAAGCACATTCTCATTCAAAGTTGCAAGTTACTATGTAGGAACCAGTTTGTATAGGTATTTCAAAGATGCCCAGAACTGAGCTAACCGTTGTATGTCTCCAACTCCTAGAAATAACTTCATGACCCATCTCCCTTACTTCCAGCTAGTAAGGATCACATAATTCCTAACAAAGTTTTGACACAGATTCCCAATTCGGGCATTCAGAACATATAGCACGTTGCTGTAAGCAAGCACATTCTCATTCAAGGTTGCAAGTTACTATGTAGGAACAAGTTTGTATAGGTATTTCAGAGATGCCCAGAACTGAGCTAAACTTGGTATGTGTCCAACCTCTAGAAATAACTTCATGCCCCAACTCCCTTACTTCCAGCTAGTAAGGATCACATAATTCCAAACAAAGTTTTGACACAGATTCCCAATTCGGGCATTCAGAACATATAGCACGTAGCTGTAAGCAAGCACATTCTCATTCAAAGTTGCAAGTTACTATGTAGGAACAAGTTTGTATAGGTATTTCAAAGATGCCCAGAACTGAGCTAACCGATGTATGTCTCCAACTCCTAGAAATAACTTCATGCCCCATCTCCCTTACTTCCAGCTAGTAAGGATCACATAATTCCTAACAAAGATTTGACAGAGATTCACAATTCGTGCATTCCGAACATATAGCACGTTGCTGTAAGCAAGCACATTCTGATTCAAAGTTGCAAGTTACTATGTAGGAACAAGTTTGTATAGGTATTTCAAAGATGCCCAGAACTGAGCTAAACGTTGTATGTCTGCAACTCCTAGAAATAACTTCATGCCCCATCTCCCTTACTTCCAGCTAGTAAGGATCACATAATTCCTAACAAAGTTTGGACACAGATTCCCTATTCGGGCATTCAGAACATGTAGCACGTTGCAGTAAGCAAGCACATTCTCATTAAAATTTGCAAGTTACTATTTGGGAACAAGTTTGTATAGGTATTTCAAAGATGCCCAGAGCTGAGCTAAACTTGGTATATCTCCAACTCCTCGAAATAACTTCATGCCCCATCTCCCTTACTTCCAGCTAGTAAGGATCACATAATTCCTAACAAAGTTTTGACACAGATTCCCAATTCGGGCATTCAGAACATATAGCACGTTGCTGTAAGCAAGCACATTCTCATTCAAAGTTGCAAATTACTATGTAGGAACAAGTTTGTATAGGTATTTCAAAGATGCCCAGAACTGAGCTGAACTTGGTATGTGTCCAACCTCTAGAAATAACTTCATGCCCCAACTACCTTACTTCCAGCTAGTAAGGATCACATAATTCCTAAAAAAGTTTTGACACAGATTCCCAATTCGGGCATTCAGAACATATAGCACGTTGCTGTAAGCAAGCACAGTCTCATACAAAGTTGCAAGTTACTATGTAGGAAGAAGTTTGTATAGGTATGTCAAAGATGCCCAGAACTGAGTTAAACGTTGTGTGTCTGCTCTCCTAGAAATAACTTCATGCCCCATCTCTCTTACTTCCAGCTAATAAGGATCACATAATTCCTAACAAAGTTTTGACACAGATTCCCAATTCGGGCATTCAGAACATATAGCACGTTGCTCTAAGCAAGCACATTCTCATTCAAAGTTGCAAGTTACTAGGTAGGAACAAGTTTGTATAGGTATTTCAAAGATGCCCAGAACTGAGCTAAACGTTGTATGTCTCCACCTCCTAGAAATAACTTCATGCCCCATCTCCCTTACTTCCAGCTAGTAAGGATCACATATTTCCTAACAAAGTTTTGACACAGATTCCCAATTCGGGCATTTAGAACATATAGCACGTTGCTGTAAGCAAACACATTCTCATTCAATGTTGCAAGTTACTATGTAGGAACAAGTTTGTATAGGTATTTCAAAGATGCCCAGACCTGAGCTAAACGTTGTATGTCTGCAACTCCTAGAAATAACTTCATGCCCCATCTCCCTTACTTCCAGCTAGTAAGGATCACATAATTCCTAACAAAGTTTTGACACAGATTCCCAATTCGGGCATTCAGAACATATAGCACGTTGCTGTAAGCAAGCACATTCTGATTCAAAGTTGCAAGTTACTATGTAGGAACAAGTTTGTATAGGACTTTGAAAGATGCCCGGAACTGAGCTGAAGTTTGTATGTCTCCAACTCCTAGAAATAACTTCATGCCCCATCACACTTACTTCTAGCTAGTGAGGAACACATAATTCCTAACAAAGCTTTGACACAGATTCCCAATTCGGGCATTCAGAACATATAGCACGTTGCTGTAAGCAAGCACATTCTCATTCAAAGTTGCAAGTTACTATGTAGGAACAAGTTTGTATAGGAATTTCAAAGATGCCCAGAACTGAGCTAAACGTTGTATGTCTCCAACTCCTAGAAATAACTTCATGCCCAATCTCGCTTACTTCCAGCTAGTAAGGATCACATAATTCCTAACAAAGTTTTGACACAGATTCCCAATTCGGGCATTCAGAACATATAGCACGTTACTGTAAGCAAGCACATTCTCATTCAAAGTTGCAAGTTACTATGTAGGAACAAGTTTGTATAGGTATTTCAAAGATGTCCAGAACTGAGCTAAACTTTGTATGTGTCCAACTCCTAGAAATACCTTCATACCCCATCTCACTTACTTCCAGCTAGTAAGGATCACATAATTCCTAACAAAATTTGACATAGATTCCCGATTCGGGCATTCAGAACATATAGCACGTTGCTGTAAGCAACCACATTCTCATTCAAAGATGCAGGTTACTATGTAGGAACAAGTTTGTATAGGTATTTCAAAGATGCCCAGAACTGAGCTAAACTTGGTATGTGTCCAACTCCTAGAAATACCTTCATGTCCCAACTCCCTTACTTCCAGCTAGTAAGGATCACATAATTCCTAACATATTTTGACACAGATTCCCAATTCGGGCATTCACAATTATAGCACGTTGCTGTAAGCAAGCACATTCTCATTCAAAGTTGCAAGTTACTATGTAGGAACAAGTTTGTATAGGTATTTCAAAGATGCCCAGAACTGAGCTAAACGTTGTATGTCTCCAACTCCTAGAAATAACTTCATGCCCCATCTCCCTTACTTCCAGCTAGTAAGGATCACATAATTCCTAACAAAGTTTTGACACAGATTCCCAATTCGGGCATTCAGAACATGTAGCACGTTGCTGTAAGCAAGCAAATTCAATTCAAAGTTGCAAGTTACTATGTAGGAACAAGTTTGTATAGGTATTTCAAAGATGCCCAGAACTGAGCTAAACTTGGTATGTCTCCAACTCCTAGAAATAACTTCATGCCCCATCTCCCTTACTTCCAGCTAGTAAGGATCACATAATTCCTAACAAAGTTTTGACACAGATTCCCAATTCGGTCATTCAGAACATATAGCACGTTGCTGTAAGCAAGCACATTCAATTCAAAGTTGCAAGTTACTATGTAGGAACAAGTTTGTATAGGTATTTCAAAGATGCCCAGAATTGAGCTAAACTTGGTATGTCTCCAACTCCTAGTAATAACTTCATGCCCCATCTCCCTTACTTCCAGCTAGTAAGGATCACATAATTTCTAACAAAGTTTTGACACAGATTCCCAATTCGGGCATTCAGAACATATAGCACGTTGCTGTAAGCAAGTACATTCTAATTCAAAGTTGCAAGTTACTAAGTAGGAACAAGTTTGTAAAGGTATTTCAAAGATGCCCAGAACTGAGCTAAACGTTGTATGTCTCCAACTCCTAGAAATAACTTCATGCCCCATCATCCTTACTTCCAGCTAGTAAGGATCACATAATTCCTAACAAAGTTTTGACACAGATTCCCAATTCGGGCATTCAGAACATACAGCACGTTGCTGTAAGCAAGCACATTCTCATTCAAAGTTGCAAGTTACTATGTAGGAACAAGTTTGTATAGGTATTTCAAAGATGCCCAGAACTGAGCTAAACGTTGTATGTCTCCAACTCCTCGAAATAACTTCATGCCCCATCTCCCTTACTTCCAGCTAGTAAGGATCACATAATTCCTAACAAAGTTTTGACACAGATTCCCAATTCGGGCATTCAGATCATATAGCACGTTGCTGTAAGCAAGCACATTCTCATTCAAAGTTGCAAGTTACTATGTAGGAACAAGTTTGTATAGGTATTTCAAAGATGCCCAGAACTGAGCTAAACGTTGTATGTCTCCAACTCCTAGAAATAACTTCATGCCCCATCTCACTTACTTCCAGCTAGTAAGGATCACATAATTCCTAACCAAGTTTTAACACAGATTCCCAATTTGGGCATTCAGAATATATAGCACGTTGCTGTAAGCAAGCACATTCTGATTCAAAGTTGCAAGTTACTATGTAGGAACAAGTTTGTATAGGTATTTCAAAGATGACCAGAACTGAGCTAAACTTGGTATGTCTCCAACTCCTAGAAATAACTTCATGCCCCAACTCACTTTCTTCCAGCTAGTAAGGATCAGATAATTCCTAACAAAGTTTTGACACAATTTCCCAATTGGGGCATTCAGAACATATAGCACGTTGCTGTCAGCAAGCACATTCTCATTCAAAGTTGCAAGTTACTATGTAGGAACAAGTTTGTATAGGTATTTCAAAGATGCCCAGAACTGAGCTAAACTTGGTATGTGTCCAACCTCTAGAAATAACTTCATGCCCCAACTCCCTTACTTCCAGCTACTAAGGATCACATAATTCCTAACTAAGTTTTGACACAGATTCCCAATTCGGGCATTCAGAACATATAGCACGTTGCTGTAAGCAAGCACATTCTCATTCAAAGTTGCAAGTACTATGTAGGAACAAGTTTGTATAGGTATTTCAAAGATGCCCAGAACTGAGCTAAACTTGGTATGTCTCCAACTCCTAGAAATAACTTCATGCCCCATCTCACTTACTTCCAGCTAGTAAGGATCACATAATTCCTAACAAAGTTTTGACACAGATTCCCAATTCGGGCATTCAGAACATATAGCACGTTGCTGTAAGCAAGCACATTCTCATTCAAAGTTGCAAGTTACTATGTAGGAACAAGTTTGTATAGGTATTTCAAAGAGGTCCAGAACTGAGCTAAACTTGGTATGTGTCCAACTCCTAGAAATACCTTCATACCCCATCTCACTTACTTCCAGCTAGTAAGGATCACATAATTCCTAACAAAATTTGACATAGATTCCCGATTCGGGCATTCAGAACATATAGCACGTTGCTGTAATCAATCACATTCTCATTCAAAGTTGCAAGTTACTATGTAGGAACAAGTTTGTATAGGTATTTCAAAGATGCCCAGAACTGAGCTAACCGATGTATGTCTCCAACTCCTAGAAATAACTTCATGCCCCATCTCCCTTACTTCCAGCTAGTAAGGATCACATAATTCCTAACAAAGTTTTGACACAGATTCCCAATTCGGGCATTCAGAACATGTAGCACGTTGCTGTAAGCAAGCAAATTCAATTCAAAGTTGCAAGTTACTATGTAGGAACAAGTTTGTATAGGTATTTCAAAGATGCCCAGAACTGAGCTAAACTTGGTGTGTCTCCAACTCCTAGAAATAACTTCATGCCCCATCTCCCTTACTTCCAGCTAATAAGGATCACATAATTCCTAACAAAGTTTTGACACAGATTCCCAATTCGGGCATTCAGAACATATAGCACGTTGCTGTAAGCAAGCACATTCTCATTCAAAGTTGCAAGTTACTATGTAAGAACAAGTTTGTATAGGTATTTCAAAGATGCCCAGAACTGTGCTAAACTTGGCATGTGTCCAACTCCTAGAAATACCTTCATGCCCCAACTCCCTTACTTCCATCTAGTAAGGATCACATAATTCCTAACAAATTTTGACACAGATTCCCAATTCGGGCATTCAGAACATATAGCACGTTGATGTAAGCAAGCACATTCTCATTCAAAGTTGCAAGTTACTATGGAGGAACAAGTTTGTATAGGTATTTCAAAGGTGCCCAGAACTGAGCTAAACGTTGTATGTCTCCAACTCCTAGAAATAACTTCATGCCCCATCTCCCTTACTTCCAGCTAGTAAGGATCACATAATTCCTAAAAGTGTTTTGACACAGATTCCCAATTCGGGCATTCAGAACATGTAGCACGTTGCTGTAAGCAAGCACATTCTCATTCAAAGTTGCAAGTTACTATGTAGGAACAAGTTTGTATAGGACTTTCAAAGATGCCCAGAACTGAGCTATACGTTGTATGTCTCCAACTCCTAGAAATAACTTCATGCCCCTTCTCACTTACTTCCAGCTAGTAAGAATCACATAATTCCTAACAAAGTTTTGACACAGATTCCCAATTCGGGCATTCAGAACATATAGCACGTTGCTGTAAGCAAGCACATTCTCATTCAATGTTGCAAGATACTATGTAGGAACAAGTGTGAATAGGACTTTCAAAGATGCCCAGAACTGAGCTAAACGTTGTATGTCTCCAACTCCTAGAAATAACATCATGCCCCATCTCCCTTACTTCCAGCTAGTAAGGATCACATAATTCCTAACAAAGTATTGACACAGATTCCCAATTCGGGCATTCAGAACATATAGCACGTTGCTGTCAGCAAGCACATTCTCATTCAAAGTTGCAAGTTACTATGTAGGAACAAGTTTGTATAGGTATTTCAAAGATGCCCAGAACTGAGCTAAACGTTGTATGTCTCCAACTCCTAGAAATAACTTCATGCCACATCTCACTTACCTCCAGCTAGTAAGGATCACATAATTCCTAACAAAGTTTTGACACAGATTCCCAATTCGGGCATTCAGAACATATAGCACGTTGCTGTAAGCAAGCACATTCTCATTCAAAGTTGCAAGTTACTATGTAGGAACAAGTTTGTATAGGTATTTCAAAGATGCCCAGAACTGAGCTAAACGTTGTATGTCTCCAACTCCTAGAATAACTTCATGCCCCATCTCTCTTACTTCCAGCTAGTAAGCATCACATAATTCCTAACAAAGTTTTGACACAGATTCCCAATTCGGGCATTCAGAACATATAGCACGTTGCTGTCAGCAAGCACATTCTCATTCAAAGTTGCAAGTTACTATGTAGGAACAAGTTTGTATAGGTGTTTTAAAGATGCCCAGAACTGAGTTAAACGTTGTATGTCTGCAACTCCTAGAAATAACTTCATGCCCCATCTCCCTTACTTCCATCTAGTAAGGATCACATAATTCCTAACAAAGTTTTGACACAGATTCCCAATTCGGGCATTCAGAACATATAGCACGTTGCTGTAAGCAAACACATTCTCATTCAAAGTTGCAAATTACTATGTAGGAACAAGTTTGTATAGATATTTCAAAGATGCCCAGAACTGAGCTAAATTTGGTATGTCTCCAACTCCTAGAAATAACTTCATGCCCCATCTCCCTTACTTCCAGCTAGTAAGGATCACATAACTCCTAAAAGTGTTTTGACACAGATTCCCAATTCGGGCATTCAGAACATATAGCACGTTGCTGTAAGCAAGCACATTCTCATTCAAAGTTGCAAGTTACTATGTTGGAACAAGTTTGTATAGGACTTTCAAAGATGCCCAGAACTGAGCTATACGTTGTATGTCTCCAACTCCTAGAAATAACTTCATGCCTCATCTCACTTACTTCCAGCTAGTAAGGATCACATAATTCCTAACAAAGTTTTGACACAGATTCCCAATTCGGGCATTCAGAACATATAGCACGTTGCTGTAAGCAAGCACATTCTCATTCAATGTTGCAAGATACTATGTAGGAACAAGTGTGAATAGGACTTTCAAAGATGCCCAGAACTGAGCTAAACGTTGTATGTCTCCAACTCCTAGAAATAACTTCATGCCCCATCTCCCTTACTTCCAGCTAGTAAGGATCACATAATTCCTAACAAAGTTTTGACACAGATTCCCAATTCGGGCATTCAGAACATATAGCACGTTGCTGTAAGCAAGCACATTCTCATTCAAAGTTGCAAGTTACTATGTAGGAACAAGTTTGTATAGGTATTTCAAAGATGCCCCGAACTGCGCTAAACGTTGTATGTCTGCAACTCCTAGAAATAACTTCATGCCCCATCTCCCTTACTTCCGGCTAGTAAGGATCACATAATTCCTAACAAAGTTTTGACACAGATTCACAATTCGGGCATTCAGAACATATAGCACGTTGCTGTAAGCAAGCAAATTCAATTCAAAGTTGCAAGTTACTATGTAGGAACAAGTTTGTATAGGTATTTCAAAGATGCCCAGAACTGAGCTAAACTTGGTGTGTCTCCAACTCCTAGAAATAACTTCATGCCCCATCTCCCTTACTTCCAGCTAATAAGGATCACATAATTCCTAACAAAGTTTTGACACAGATTCCCAATTCGGGCATTCAGAACATATAGCACGTTGCTGTAAGCAAGCACATTCTCATTCAAAGTTGCAAGTTACTATGTAAGAACAAGTTTGTATAGGTATTTCAAAGATGCCCAGAACTGTGCTAAACTTGGCATGTGTCCAACTCCTAGAAATACCTTCATGCCCCAACTCCCTTACTTCCATCTAGTAAGGATCACATAATTCCTAACAAATTTTGACACAGATTCCCAATTCGGGCATTCAGAACATATAGCACGTTGATGTAAGCAAGCACATTCTCATTCAAAGTTGCAAGTTACTATGGAGGAACAAGTTTGTATAGGTATTTCAAAGGTGCCCAGAACTGAGCTAAACGTTGTATGTCTCCAACTCCTAGAAATAACTTCATGCCCCATCTCCCTTACTTCCAGCTAGTAAGGATCACATAATTCCTAAAAGTGTTTTGACACAGATTCCCAATTCGGGCATTCAGAACATATAGCACGTTGCTGTAAGCAAGCACATTCTCATTCAAAGTTGCAAGTTACTATGTAGGAACAAGTTTGTATAGGACTTTCAAAGATGCCCAGAACTGAGCTATACGTTGTATGTCTCCAACTCCTAGAAATAACTTCATGCCCCTTCTCACTTACTTCCAGCTAGTAAGAATCACATAATTCCTAACAAAGTTTTGACACAGATTCCCAATTCGGGCATTCAGAACATATAGCACGTTGCTGTAAGCAAGCACATTCTCATTCAATGTTGCAAGATACTATGTAGGAACAAGTGTGAATAGGACTTTCAAAGATGCCCAGAACTGAGCTAAACGTTGTATGTCTCCAACTCCTAGAAATAACATCATGCCCCATCTCCCTTACTTCCAACTAGTAAGGATCACATAATTCCTAACAAAGTATTGACACAGATTCCCAATTCGGGCATTCAGAACATATAGCACGTTGCTGTCAGCAAGCACATTCTCATTCAAAGTTGCAAGTTACTATGTAGGAACAAGTTTGTATAGGTATTTCAAAGATGCCCAGAACTGAGCTAAACGTTGTATGTCTCCAACTCCTAGAAATAACTTCATACCCCATCTCACTTACTTCCAGCTAGTAAGGATCACATAATTCCTAACAAAGTTTTGACACAGATTCCCAATTCGGGCATTCAGAACATATAGCACGTTGCTGTAAGCAAGCACATTCTCATTCAAAGTTGCAAGTTACTATGTAGGAACAAGTTTGTATAGGTATTTCAAAGATGCCCAGAACTGAGCTAAACGTTGTATGTCTCCAACTCCTAGAATAACTTCATTCCCCATCTCCCTTACTTCCAGCTAGTAAGCATCACATAATTCCTAACAAAGTTTTGACACAGATTCCCAATTCGGGCATTCAGAACATATAGCACGTTGCTGTCAGCAAGCACATTCTCATTCAAAGTTGCAAGTTACTATGTAGGAACAAGTTTGTATAGGTGTTTTAAAGATGCCCAGAACTGAGTTAAACGTTGTATGTCTGCAACTCCTAGAAATAACTTCATGCCCCATCTCCCTTACTTCCATCTAGTAAGGATCACATAATTCCTAACAAAGTTTTGACACAGATTCCCAATTCGGGCATTCAGAACATATAGCACGTTGCTGTAAGCAAGCACATTCTCATTCAAAGTTGCAAATTACTATGTAGGAACAAGTTTGTATAGATATTTCAAAGATGCCCAGAACTGAGCTAAATTTGGTATGTCTCCAACTCCTAGAAATAACTTCATGCCCCATCTCCCTTACTTCCAGCTAGTAAGGATCACATAACTCCTAAAAGTGTTTTGACACAGATTCCCAATTCGGGCATTCAGAACATATAGCACGTTGCTGTAAGCAAGCACATTCTCATTCAAAGTTGCAAGTTACTATGTTGGAACAAGTTTATATAGGACTTTCAAAGATGCCCAGAACTGAGCTATACGTTGTATGTCTCCAACTCCTAGAAATAACTTCATGCCTCATCTCACTTACTTCCAGCTAGTAAGGATCACATAATTCCTAACAAAGTTTTGACACAGATTCCCAATTCGGGCATTCAGAACATATAGCACGTTGCTGTAAGCAAGCACATTCTCATTCAATGTTGCAAGATACTATGTAGGAACAAGTGTGAATAGGACTTTCAAAGATGCCCAGAACTGAGCTAAACGTTGTATGTCTCCAACTCCTAGAAATAACTTCATGCCCCATCTCCCTTACTTCCAGCTAGTAAGGATCACATAATTCCTAACAAAGTTTTGACACAGATTCCCAATTCGGGCATTCAGAACATATAGCACGTTGCTGTAAGCAAGCACATTCTCCTTCAAAGTTGCAAGTTACTATGTAGGAACAAGTTTGTATAGGTATTTCAAAGATGCCCCGAACTGCGCTAAACGTTGTATGTCTGCAACTCCTAGAAATAACTTCATGCCCCATCTCCCTTACTTCCGGCTAGTAAGGATCACATAATTCCTAACAAAGTTTTGACACAGATTCCCAATTCGGGCATTCAGAACATATAGCACGTTGCTGTAAGCAAGCACATTCTCATTCAAAGATGCAAGTTACGATGTAGGAACAAGTTTGTATAGGATTTTCAAAGATGCCCAGAACTGAGCTGAAGTTTGTATGTCTCCAACTCCTAGAAATAACTTCATGCCCAATCTCCCTTACTTCCAGCTAGTGAGGATCACATAATTCCTAACAAAGTTTTGACACACATTCCCAATTCGGGCATTCAGAACATATAGCACGATGCTGTAAGCAAGCACATTCTCGTTCTAAGAAGCAAGTTACTATGTAGGAACAAGTTTGTATAGGTATTTCAAAGATGCCCAGAACTGAGCTAAACCTTGTATGTCTGCAACTCCAAGAAATAACTTCATGCCCCATCTCCATTACTTCCAGCTTGTAAGGATCACATAATTCCTAACAAAGTTTTGACACAGATTCCCAATTCGGGCATTCAGAACATATAGCACGTTGGTGTAAGCAAGCACATTCTCATTCAAAGTTGCAAGTTACTATGTAGGAACACGTTTGTATAGGTATTTCAAAGATGCCCAGAACTGAGCTAAACTTGGTATGTCTCCAACTCCTAGAAATAACTTCATGCCCCATCTCCCTTACTTCCAGCTAGTAAGGATCACATAATTCCTAACAAAGTTTTGACACAGATTCCCAATTCGGGCATTCAGAACATATAGCACGTTGCTGTAAGCAAGCACATTCTCATTCAAAGTTGCAAGTTACTATGTAGGAACACGTTTGTATAGGTATTTCAAAGATGCCCAGAACTGAGCTAAACTTGGTATGTCTCCAACTCCTAGAAATAACTTCATGCCCCATCTCCCTTACTTCCAGCTAGTAAGGATCACATAATTCCTAACAAAGTTTTGACACAGATTCCCAATTCGGGCATTCAGAACATATAGCACGTTGCTGTAAGCAAGCACATTCTCATTCAAAGTTGCAAGTTACTATGTAGGAACAAGTTTGTATAGGTATTTCAAAGATGCCCAGAACTGAGCTAAACTTGGTATGTGTCCAACTTCTAGAAATAACTTCATGCCCCAACTCCCTTACTTTCAGCTAGTAAGGATCACATAATTCCTAACAAAGTTTTGACACAGATTCCCAATTCGGGCATTCAGAACATATAGCACGTTGCTGTAAGCAAGCACATTCTCATTCAAAGTTGCAAGTTACTATGTAGGAACAAGTTTGTATAGGTATTTCAAAGGTGCCCAGAACTGAGCTAAACTTGGTATGTGTCCAACTCCTAGAAACACCTTCATACCCCATCTCACTTACTTCCAGCTAGTAAGGATCACATAATTCCTAACAAAATTTGACATAGATTCCCAATTCGGGCATTCAGAACATATAGCACGTTGCTGTAAGCAATCACATTCTCATTCAAAGTTGCAAGTTACTATGTAGGAACAAGTTTGTATAGGTATTTCAAAGATTCCCAGAACGGAGCTAAACTTGGTATGTGTCCAACTCCTAGAAATAACTTCATGCCCCATCTCCCTTACTTCCAGCTAGTAAGGATCACATAATTCCTAACAAAGTTTTGACACAGATTCCCAATTCGGGCATTCAGAACATGTAGCACGTTGCTGTAAGCAAGCACATTCTCATTCATAGTTGCAAGTTACTATGTAGGAACAAGTTTGTATAGGTATTTCAAAGATGCCCAGAACTGAGCTAAACGTTGTATGTCTCCAACTCCTAGAAATAACTTCATACCCCATCTCACTTACTTCCAGCAAGTAAGGATCACATAATTTCTGACAACGTTTTGACACAGATTCCCAATTCGGGCATTCAGAACATATAGCAAGTTGCTGTAAGCAAGCACATTCTCATTCAAAGTTGCAAGTTACTATGTAGGAACAAGTTTGTATAGGTATTTCAAAGATGCCCAGAACTGAGCTAAACGTTGTATGTCTCCAACTCCTAGAAATAACTTCATGCCCCATCTCCCTTACTTCCAGCTAGTAAGGGTCACATAATTCCTAACAAAGTTTTGACACAGATTCCCAATTCGGGCATTCAGAACATATAGCACGTTGCTGTAAGCAAGCACATTCTGATTCAAAGTTGCAAGTTACTATGTAGGAACAAGTTTGTATAGGAATTTCAAAGATGCCCAGAACTGAGCTAAACGTTGTATGTCTCCAACTCCTAGAAATAACTTCATGCCCAATCTCCCTTACTTCCAGCTAGTAAGGATCACATAATTCCTCACAAAGTTTTGACACAGATTCCCAATTCGGGCATTCAGACCATATAGCACGTTGCTGTAAGCAAGCACATTCTCATTCAAAGTTGCAAGTTACTATGTAGGAACAAGTTTGTATAGGTATTTCAAAGATGCCCAGAACTGAGCTAAACGTTGTATGTCTCCAACTCCTAGAAATAACTTCATGCCCCATCTCCCTTACTTCCAGCTCGTAAGGATCACATAATTCCTAACAAAGTTTTGACACAGATTCCCAATTCGGGCATTCAGAACATATAGCACGTTGCTGTAAGCAAGCACATTCTCATTCAAAGTTGCAAGTTACTATGTAGGAACAAGTTTGTATAGGTATTTCAAAGATGCCCAGAACTGAGCTAAACGTTGTATGTCTCCAACTCCTAGAAATAACTTCATGCCCCATCTCACTTACTTCCAGCTAGTAAGGATCACATAATTCCTAACCAAGTTTTGACACAGATTCCCAATTCGGGCATTCAGAATATATAGCACGTTGCTGTAAGCAAGCACATTCTGATTCAAACTTGCAAGTTACAATGTAGGAACAAGTTTGTATAGGTATTTCAAAGATGCCCAGAACTGAGCTAAACTTGGTATGTGTCCAACCTCTAGAAATAACTTCATGCCCCAACTCCCTTACTTCCAGCTAGTAAGGATCACATAATTCCTAACAAAGTTTCGACACAGATTTCCAATTCGGGCATTCAGAACATATAGCACGTTGCTGTAAGCAAGCACATTCTCATTCAATGTTGCAAGTACTATGTAGGAACAAGTTTGTATAGGTATTTCAAAGATGCCCAGAACTGAGCTAATCTTGGTATGCCTCCAACTCCTAGAAATAACTTCATGTCCCATCTCCCTTACTTCCAGCTAGTAAGGATCACATAATTCCTAACAAAGTTTTGACACAGATTCCCAATTCGGGCATTCAGAACATATAGCACGTTGCTGTAAGCAAGCACATTCTCATTCAAAGTTGCAAGTTACTATGTAGGAACAAGTTTGTATAGGTATTTCAAAGATATCCAGAACTGAGCTAAACTTTGTATGTGTCCAACTCCTAGAAATACCTTCATACCCCATCTCACTTACTTCCAGCTACTAAGGATCACATAATTGCTAACAAAATTTGACATAGATTCCCAATTCGGGCATTCAGAACATATAGCACGTTGCTGTAAGCAATCACATTCTCATTCAAAGTGGCAAGTTACTATGTAGGAACAAGTTTGTATAGGTATTTCAAAGATGCCCAGAACTGAACTAAACTTGGTATGTGTCCAACTCCTAGAAATAACTTCATGCCCCAGCTCCCTTACACCAAGCTAGTAAGGATCACATAATTCCTAACAAAGTTTTGACACAGATTCCCAATTCGGGCATTCAGAACATGTAGCACGTTGCTGTAAGCAAGCAAATTCAATTCAAAGTTGCAAGTTACTATGTAGGAACAAGTTTGTATAGGTATTTCAAAGATGCCCAGAACTGAGCTAAATGTTGTATGTCTCCAACTCCTGGAAATAACTTCATGCCCAATCTCCCTTACTTCTAGCTAGTAAGGATCACATAATTCCTAACAAAGTTTTGACACAGATTCCCAATTCGGGCATTCAGAACATATAGCACGTTGCTGTAAGCAAGCACATTCTCATTCAAAGTTGCAAGTTACTATGTAGGAGCAAGTTTGTATAGGTATTTCAAAGATGCCCAGAACTGAGCTACACTTGGTATGTGTCCAACTCCTCGAAATAACTTAATGCCCCAACTCCCTTACTTCCAGCTAGTAAGGAGCACATAATTCCTAACAAAGTTTTGACACAGATTCCCAATTCGGGCATTCAGAATATATAGCACGTTGCTGTAAGCAAGCACATTCTCATTCAAAGTTGCAAGTTACTATAAAGGAACAAGTTTGTATAGGTATTTCAAAGATGCCCAGAACTGAGCTAAACTTGGTATGTGTCCAACCTCTAGAAATAACTTCATGCCCCAACTCCCTTACTTACAGCTAGTAAGGATCACATAATTCCTAACAAAGATTTGACACAAATTCCCCATTCGGGCATTCAGAACATATAGCACGTTGCTGTAAGCAAGCACATTCTCATTCAAAGTTGCAAGTTACTATGTAGGAACAAGTTTGTATAGGTATTTCAAAGATGCCCAGAACTGAGCTAAACTTGGTGTGTCTCCAACTCCTAGAAATAACTTCATGCCCCATCTCCCTTACTTCCAGCTAATAAGTATCACATAATTCCTAACAAAGTTTTGACACAGATTCCCAATTCGGGCATTCAGAACATATAGGACGTTGCTGTAAGCAAGCACATTCTCATTCAAAGTTGCAAGTTACTATGTAAGAACAAGTTTGTATAGGTATTTCAAAGATGCCCAGAACTGTGCTAAACTTGGTATGTGTCCAACTCCTAGAAATACCTTCATGCCCCAACTCCCTTACTTCCATCTAGTAAGGATCACATAATTCCTAACAAATTTTGACACAGATTCCCAATTCGGACATTCAGAACATATAGCACGTTGCTGTAAGCAAGCACATTCTCATTCAAAGTTGCAAGTTACTATGTAGGAACAAGTTTGTATAGGTATTTCAAAGATGCCCAGAATTGAGCTAACCGATGTATGTCTCCAACTCCTAGAAATAACTTCATGCCCCATCTCCCTTACTTCCAGCTAGTAAGGATCACATAATTCCTAACAAAGTTTTGACACAGATTCCCAATTCGGGCATTCAGAACATATAGCACGTTGCTGTAAGCAAGCACATTCTGATTCAAAGTTGCAAGTTACTATGTAGGAACAAGTTTGTATAGGTATTTCAAAGATGCCCAGAACTGAGCTAAACGTTGTATGTCTCCAACTCCTAGAAATAACTTCATGCCCCATCTCCCTTACTTCCAGCTAGTAAGGATCACATAATTCCTAACAAAGTTTTGACACAGATTCCCAATTCGGGCATTCAGAACATATAGCACGTTGCTGTAAGCAAGCACATTCTCATTCAAAGTTGCAAGTTACTATGTAGGAACAAGTTTGTATAGGTATTTCAAAGATGCCCAGAACTGAGCTAAACCTGGTATGTGTCCAAATCCTAGAAATAATTTCATACCCCATCTCCCTTACTTCCAGCTAGTAAGGATCACATAATTCCTTACAAAGTTTTGACACAGATTCCCAATTCAGGCATTCAGAACATGTAGCACGTTGCTGTAAGCAAGCACATTCTCATACAAAGTTGCAAGTTACTATGTAGGAACAAGTTTGTAAAGGTATTTCAAAGATGCCCAGAACTGAGCTAAACGTTGTATGTCTCCAACTCCTAGAAATAACTTCATGTCTCATCACATTTACTTCCAGCTAGTAAGGATCACATAATTCCTAACAAAGTTTTGACAGAGATTCCCAATTCGGGCATTCAGAACATATAGCACGTTGCTGTAAGCAAGCACATTCTGATTCAAAGTTGCAAGTTACTATGTAGGAACAAGTTTGTATAGGTATTTCAAAGATGCCCAGAACTGAGCTAAACGTTGTATGTCTGCAACTCCTAGAAATAACTTCATGCCTCATCTCCTTTACTTCCATCTAGTAAGTATCACATAATTCCTAACAAAGTTTTGACACAGATTCCCAATTCGGGCATTCAGAACATATAGCACGTTGCTGTAAGCAAGCACATTCTGATTCAAAGTTGCAAGTTACTATGTAGGAACAACTTTGTATAGGTATTTCAAAGATGCCCAGAACTGAGCTAAACGTTGTATGTCTCCAACTCCTAGAAATAACTTCATGCCTCATCTCACTTACTTCCAGCTAGTAAGGATCACATAATTCCTAACAAAGTTTTGACACAGATTCCCAATTCGGGCATTCAGAACCTATAGCACGTTGCTGTAAGCAAGCACATTCTCATTCAAAGTTGCAAGTACTATGTAGGAACAAGTGTGTATAGGTATTTCAAAGATGCCCAGAACTGAGCTAAACGTTGTATGTCTGCAACTCCTAGAAATAACTTCATGCCCCATCTCCCTTACTTACAGCGAGTAAGGATCACATAATTCCTAACAAAGTTTTGACACAGATTCCCAATTCGGGCATTCAGAACATATAGCACGTTGCTGTAAGCAAGCACACTCTCATTCAAAGTTGCAAGTTACTATGTGGGAACAAGTTTGTATAGGTATTTCAAAGATGCCCAGAACTGAGCTAAACGTTGTATGTCTCCAACTCCTAGAAATAACTTCATGCCCCATCTCCCTTACTTCCATCTAGTAAGGATCACATAATTCCTAACAAAGTTTTGACACAGATTCCCAATTCGGGCATTCAGACCATATAGCACGTTGCTGTAAGCAAGCACATTCTCATTGAAAGTTGCAAGTTACTATGTAGGAACAAGTTTGTATAGGTATTTCAAAGATGCCCAGAACTGAGCTAAACTTGGTATGTGTCCAACCTCTAGAAATAACTTCATGCCCCAACTCCCTTACTTCCAGCTAGTAAGGATCACATAATTCCTAACAAAGTTTTGACACAGATTCCCAATTCGGGCATTCAGAACATATAGCACGTTGCTGTAAGCAAGCACATTCTCATTCAATGTTGCAAGTTACTATGTAGGAACAAGTTTGTATAGGTATTTCAAAGATGCCCAGAACTGAGCTAAACGTTGTATGTCTGCAACTCCTAGAAATATCTTCATGCCCCATCTCCCTTAATTCCAGCTAGTAAGGATCACATAATTCCTAACAAAGATTTGACACAGATTCCCAATTCGGGCATTCAGAACATATAGCACGTTGCTGTAAGCAAGCTCATTCTGATTCAAAGTTGCAAGTTACTATGTAGGAACAAGTTTGTATAGGTATTTCAAAGATGCCCAGAACTGAGCTAAACGTTGTATGTCTGCAACTCCTAGAAATAACTTCATGCCCCATCTCCCTTACTTCCATCTAGTAAGGATCACATAATTCCTAACAAAGTTTTGACACAGATTCCCTATTCGGGCATTCAGAACATATAGCACGTTGCTGTAAGCAAGCACATTCTCATTCAAAGTTGCAAGTTACTATGTAGGAACAAGTTTGTATAGGTATTTCAAAGATGCCCAGAACTGAGCTTAAGTGGGTATGTCTCCAACTCCTAGAAATAACTTCATGCCCCATCTCCCTTACTTCCAGCTAGTAAGGATCACATAATTCCTAACAAAGTTTTGACACAGATTCCCAATTCGGGCATTCAGAACATATAGCACGTTGCTGTAAGCAAGCACATTCTGATTCAAAGTTGCAAGTTACTATGTAGGAACAAGTTTGTATAGGACTTTCAAAGATGCCCAGAACTGAGCTGAAGTGTGTATGTCTCCAACTCCTAGAAATAACTTCATGCCCCATCTCCCTTACTTCCAGCTAGTGAGGATCACATAATTCCTAACAAAGTTTTGACACAGATTCCCTATTCGGGCATTCAGAACATATAGCACGTTGCTGTAAGCAAGCACATTCTCATTCTAAGAAGCAAGTTACTATGTAGGAACTAGTTTGTATAGGTATTTCAAAGATGCCCAGAACTGAGCTAAAGTGGGTATGTGTCCAACCTCTAGAAATAACTTCATGCCCCAACTCCCTTACTTCCAGCTAGTAAGGATCACATAATTCCTAACAAAGTTTTGACACAGATTCCCAATTCGGGCATTCAGAACATATAGCACGTTGCTGTAAGCAAGCACATTCTGATTCAAAGTTGCAAGTTACTATGTAGGAACAAGTTTGTATAGGTATTTCAAAAATGCCCAGAACTGAGCTAAATGTTGTATGTCTCCAACTCCTAGAAATAACTTCATGCCCCATCTCCCTTACTTCCAGCTAGTAAGGATCACATAATTCCTAACAAAGTTTTGACACAGATTCCCAATTCGGGCATTCAGAACATAGAGCACGTTGCTGTAAGCAAGCACATTCTCATTCAAAGTTGCAAGTTACTATGTAGGAACAAGTTTGTATAGGACTTTCAAAGATGCCCAGAACTGAGCTAAACTTGGTATGTGTCCAACCACTAGAAATAACTTCATGCCCCAACTCCCTTACTTCCAGCTAGTAAGGATCACATAATTCCTTACAAAGTTTTGACACAGATTCCCAATTCAGGCATTCAGAACATGTAGCACGTTGCTGTAAGCAAGCACATTCTCATACATAGTTGCAAGTTACTATGTAGGAACAAGTTTGTAAAGGTATTTCAAAGATGCCCAGAACTGAGCTAAACGTTGTATGTCTCCAACTCCTAGAAATAACTTCATGTCTCATCACATTTACTTCCAGCTAGTAAGGATCACATAATTCCTAACAAAGTTTTGACAGAGATTCCCAATTCGGGCATTCAGAACATATAGCACGTTGCTGTAAGCAAGCACATTCTGATTCAAAGTTGCAAGTTACTATGTAGGAACAAGTTTGTATAGGTATTTCAAAGATGCCCAGAACTGAGCTAAACGTTGTATGTCTGCAACTCCTAGAAATAACTTCATGCCTCATCTCCTTTACTTCCATCTAGTAAGTATCACATAATTCCTAACAAAGTTTTGACACAGATTCCCAATTCGGGCATTCAGAACATATAGCACGTTGCTGTAAGCAAGCACATTCTGATTCAAAGTTGCAAGTTACTATGTAGGAACAACTTTGTATAGGTATTTCAAAGATGCCCAGAACTGAGCTAAACGTTGTATGTCTCCAACTCCTAGAAATAACTTCATGCCTCATCTCACTTACTTCCAGCTAGTAAGGATCACATAATTCCTAACAAAGTTTTGACACAGATTCCCATTTCGGGCATTCAGAACCTATAGCACGTTGCTGTAAGCAAGCACATTCTCATTCAAAGTTGCAAGTACTATGTAGGAACAAGTGTGTATAGGTATTTCAAAGATGCCCAGAACTGAGCTAAACGTTGTATGTCTGCAACTCCTAGAAATAACTTCATGCCCCATCTCCCTTACTTACAGCGAGTAAGGATCACATAATTCCTAACAAAGTTTTGACACAGATTCCCAATTCGGGCATTCAGAACATATAGCACGTTGCTGTAAGCAAGCACATTCTCATTCAAAGTTGCAAGTTACTATGTAGGAACAAGTTTGTATAGGTATTTCAAAGATGCCCAGAACTGAGCTAAACTTGGTATGTCTCCAACTCCTAGAAATAACTTCATGCCCCATCTCCCTTACTTCCAGCTAGTAAGGATCACATAATTCCTAACAAAGTTTTGACACAGATTCCCAATTCGGGCATTCAGAACATATAGCACGTTGCTGTAAGCAAGCACATTCTCATTCAAAGTTGCAAGTTACTATGTGGGAACAAGTTTGTATAGGTATTTCAAAGATGCCCAGAACTGAGCTAAACGTTGTATGTCTCCAACTCCTAGAAATAACTTCATGCCCCATCTCCCTTACTTCCATCTAGTAAGGATCACATAATTCCTAACAAAGTTTTGACACAGATTCCCAATTCGGGCATTCAGACCATATAGCACGTTGCTGTAAGCAAGCACATTCTCATTCAAAGTTGCAAGTTACTATGTAGGAACAAGTTTGTATAGGTATTTCAAAGATGCCCAGAACTGAGCTAAACTTGGTATGTGTCCAACCTCTAGAAATAACTTCATGCCCCAACTCCCTTACTTCCAGCTAGTAAGGATCACATAATTCCTAACAAAGTTTTGACACAGATTCCCAATTCGGGCATTCAGAACATATAGCACGTTGCTGTAAGCAAGCACATTCTCATTCAATGTTGCAAGTTACTATGTAGGAACAAGTTTGTATAGGTATTTCAAAGATGCCCAGAACTGAGCTAAACGTTGTATGTCTGCAACTCCTAGAAATATCTTCATGCCCCATCTCCCTTAATTCCAGCTAGTAAGGATCACATAATTCCTAACAAAGATTTGACACAGATTCCCAATTCGGGCATTCAGAACATATAGCACGTTGCTGTAAGCAAGCTCATTCTGATTCAAAGTTGCAAGTTACTATGTAGGAACAAGTTTGTATAGGTATTTCAAAGATGCCCAGAACTGAGCTAAACGTTGTATGTCTGCAACTCCTAGAAATAACTTCATGCCCCATCTCCCTTACTTCCATCTAGTAAGGATCACATAATTCCTAACAAAGTTTTGACACAGATTCCCTATTCGGGCATTCAGAACATATAGCACGTTGCTGTAAGCAAGCACATTCTCATTCAAAGTTGCAAGTTACTATGTAGGAACAAGTTTGTATAGGACTTTCAAAGATGCCCAGAACTGAGCTGAAGTGTGTATGTCTCCAACTCCTAGAAATAACTTCATGCCCCATCTCCCTTACTTCCAGCTAGTGAGGATCACATAATTCCTAACAAAGTTTTGACACAGATTCCCTATTCGGGCATTCAGAACATATAGCACGTTGCTGTAAGCAAGCACATTCTCATTCTAAGAAGCAAGTTACTATGTAGGAACTAGTTTGTATAGGTATTTCAAAGATGCCCAGAACTGAGCTACAGTGGGTATGTGTCCAACCTCTAGAAATAACTTCATGCCCCAACTCCCTTACTTCCAGCTAGTAAGGATCACATAATTCCTAACAAAGTTTTGACACAGATTCCCAATTCGGGCATTCAGAACATATAGCACGTTGCTGTAAGCAAGCACATTCTGATTCAAAGTTGCAAGTTACTATGTAGGAACAAGTTTGTATAGGTATTTCAAAAATGCCCAGAACTGAGCTAAATGTTGTATGTCTCCAACTCCTAGAAATAACTTCATGCCCCATCTCCCTTACTTCCAGCTAGTAAGGATCACATAATTCCTAACAAAGTTTTGACACAGATTCCCAATTCGGGCATTCAGAACATATAGCACGTTGCTGTAAGCAAGCACATTGTCATTCAAAGTTGCAAGTTACTATGTAGGAACAAGTTTGTATAGGTATTTCAAAGATGCCCAGAACTGAGCTAAACGTTGTATGTCTCCAACTCCTAGAAATAACTTCACGCCTCATCTCCCTTACTTCCATCTAGTAAGGATCACATAATTCTTAACAAAGTTTTGACACAGATTCCCAATTCGGGCATTCAGACCATATAGCACGTTGCTGTAAGCAAGCACATTCTCATTCAAAGTTGCAAGTTACTATGTAGGAACAAGTTTGTATAGGTATTTCAAAGATGCCCAGAACTGAGCTAAACGTTGTATGTCTGCAACTCCTAGAAATAACTTCATGCCCCATCTCCCTTACTTCCATCTAGTAAGGATCACATAATTCCTAACAAAGTTTTGACACAGATTCCCAATTCGGGCATTCAGAACATATAGCACGTTGCTGTAAGCAAGCACATTCTCATTCAAAGTTGCAAGTTACTATGTAGGAACAAGTTTGTATAGGTATATCAAAGATGCCCAGAACTGAGCTAAACGTTGTATGTCTGCAACTCCTAGAAATAACTTCATGCCCCATCTCTCTTACTTCCAGCTAGTAATGATCACATAATTCCTAACAAAGTTTTGACACAGATTCCCAATTCGGGAATTCAGAACATATAGCACGTTGCTGTAAGCAAGCACATTCTCATTCAAAGTTGCAAGTTACTATGTAGGAACAAGTTTGTATAGGTATTTCAAAGATGCCCAGAACTGAGCTAAACGTTGTATGTCTGCAACTCCTAGAAATAACTTCATGCCCCATCTCCCTTACTTCCAGCTAGTAAGGATCACATAATTCCTAACAAAGTTTTGACACAGATTCCCAATTCGGGCATTCAGAACATATAGCACGGTTCTGTAGCAAGCACATTCTCATTCAAAGTTGCAAGTTACTATGTAGGAACTAGTTTGTATAGGACTTTCAAAGATGCCCAGAACTGAGCTGAAGTGTGTATGTCTCCAACTCCTAGAAATAAATTCATGCCCCTTCTCCCTTACTTCCAGCTAGTGAGGATCACATAATTCCTAACAAAGTTTTGACACAGATTCCCTATTCGGGCATTCAGAACATATAACACGTTGCTGTAAGCAAGCACATTCTCATTCTAAGAAGCAAGTTACTATGTAGGAACAAGTTTGTATAGGTATTTCAAAAATGCCCAGAACTGAGCTAAAGTGGGTATGTGTCCAACCTCTAGAAATAACTTCATTCCCCAACTCCCTTACATCCAGATAGTAAGGATCACATAATTCCTAACAAAGTTTTGACACAGATTCCCAATTCGGGCATTCAGAACATATAGCACGTTGCTGTAAGCAAGCACATTCTCATTCAAAGTTGCAAGTTACTATGTAGGAACAAGTTTGTATAGGTATTTGAAAGATGCCCAGAACTGAGCTAAACTTGGTATGTCTCCAACTCCTAGAAATAACTTCATGCCCCATCTCCCTTACTTCCAGCTAGTAAGGATCACATAATTACTAACAAAGTTTTGACACAGATTCCCAATTCGGGCATTCAGAACATATAGCACGTTGCTGTAAGCAAGCACATTGTCATTCAAAGTTGCAAGTTACTATGTAGGAACAAGTTTGTATAGGTATTTCAAAGATGCCCAGAACTGAGCTAAACGTTGTATGTCTCCAACTCCTAGAAATAACTTCACGCCTCATCTCCCTTACTTCCATCTAGTAAGGATCACATAATTCTTAACAAAGTTTTGACACAGATTCCCAATTCGGGCATTCAGACCATATAGCACGTTGCTGTAAGCAAGCACATTCTCATTCAAAGTTGCAAGTTACTATGTAGGAACAAGTTTGTATAGGTATTTCAAAGATGCCCAGAACTGAGCTAAACGTTGTATGTCTCCAACTCCTAGAAATAACTTCATGCCCCATCTCCCTTACTTCCAGCTAGTAAGGATCACATAATTCCTAACAAAGTTTTGACACAGATTCCCAATTCGGGCATTCAGACCATATAGCACGTTGCTGTAAGCAAGCACATTCTCATTCATAGTTGCAAGTTACTACGTAGGAACATGTTTGTATAGGTATTTCAAAGATGCCCAGAACTGAGCTAAACGTTGTATGTCTGCAACTCCTAGAAATAATTTCATGCCCCATCTCCCTTACTTCCAGCTAGTAAGGATCACATAATTCCTAACAAAGTTTTGACACAGATTCCCAATTCGGGCATTCAGAACATATAGCACGTTGCTGTAAGCAAGCACATTCTCATTCAAAGTTGCAAGTTACTATGTAGGAACAAGTTTGTATAGGTATTTCAAAGATGCCCAGAACTGAGCTGAACTTGGTATGTCTGCAACTCATAGAAATAACTTCATGCCCCATCTCCCTTACTTCCAGCTGGTACGGATCACATAATTCCTAACAAAGTTTTGACAGAGATTCCCAATTCGGGCATTCAGACCATATAGCACGTTGCTGTAAGCAAGCACATTCTCATTCAAAGTTGCAAGTTACTATGTAGGAACAAGTTTGTATAGGTATTTCAAAGATGCCCAGAACTGAGCTAAACTTGGTATGTCTCCAACTCCTAGAAATAACTTCATTCCCCATCTGCCTTACTTCCAGATTGTAAGGATCACATAATTCCTAACAAAGTTTTGACACAGATTCCCAATTCGGGCATTCAGAACATATAGCACGTTGCTGTAAGCAAGCACATTCTCATTCAAAGTTGCAAGTTACTATGTAGGAACAAGTTTGTATAGGTATTTCAAAGATGCCCAGAACTGAGCTAAACGTTGTATGTCACCAACTCCTAGAAATAACTTGATGCCCCGTCTCCCTTACTTCCAGCTAGTAAGGATCACATAATTCCTAACAAAGTTTTGACACAGATTCCCAATTCGGGCATTCATAACATATAGCACGTTGCTGTAAGCAAGCACATTCTGATTCAAAGTTGCAAGTTACTATGTAGGAACATGTTTGTATAGGTATTTCAAAGATGCCCAGAACTGAGCTAAACGTTGTATGTCTGCAACTCCTAGAAATAACTTCATGCCCCATCTCCCTTACTTCCAGCTAGTCAGGATCACATAATTCCTAACAAAGTTTTGACACAGATTCCCAATTCGGGCATTGAGAACATGTAGCACGTTGCTGTAAGCAAGCACATTCTGATTCAAAGTTGCAAGTTACTATGTAGGAACAAGTTTGTATAGGTATTTCAAAGATGCCCAGAACTGAGCTAAACGTTGTATGTCTCCAACTCCTAGAAATAACTTCATGCCCCATTTCCCTTACCTCTAGCTAGTAAGGATCACATAATTCCTAACAAAGTTTTGACACAGATTCCCAATTCGGGCATTCAGAACATATAGCACGTTGCTGTAAGCAAGCACATTCTCATTCAAACTTGCAAGTTACTATGTAGGAACAAGTTTGTATAGGTATTTCAAAGATGCCCAGAACTGAGCTAAACGTTGTATGTCTCCAACTCCTAGAAATAACTTCATGCCCCATCTCCCTTACTTCCAGCTAGTAAGGATCACATAATTCCTAACAAAGTTTTGACACAGATTCCCAATTCGGGCATTCAGAACATATAGCACGTTGCTGTAAGCAAGCACATTCCCATTGTAAGAAGCAAGTTACTATGTAGGAACAAGTTTGTATAGGTATTTCAAAGATGCCCAGAACTGAGCTAAAGTGGGTATGTGTCAAACTCCTAGAAATAACTTCATGCCCCATCTCACTTACTTCCATCTGGTAAGGATCACATAATTCCTAACAAAGTTTTGACACAGATTCCCAATTCGGGCATTCAGATCATATAGCACGTTGCTGTAAGCAAGCACATTCTTATTCAAAGTTGCAAGTTACTATGTAGGAACAAGTTTGTATAGGTATTTCAAAGATGCCCAGAACTGAGCTAAACGTATATGTCTCCAACTCCTAGAAATAACTTCATGCCCCATCTCCCTTACTTCCATCTAGCAAGGATCACATAATACCTAACAAAGATTTGACACAGATTCCCAATTCGGGCATTCAGAACATATAGCACTTTGCTGTAAGCAAGCACATTCTCATTCAAAGTTGCAAGTTACTATGTAGGAACAAGTTTGTATAGGTATTTCAAAGATGCCCAGAACTGAGCTAAACTTGATATGTCTCCAACTCCTAGAAATAACTTCATGCCCCATCTCCCTTACTTCCAGCTAGAAAGGATCTCATAATTCCTAACAAAGTTTTGACACAGATTCCCAATTCGGGCATTCAGAACATATAGCACGTTGCTGTAAGCAAGCACATTCTCATTCAAAGTTGCAAGTTACTATGTAGGAACAAGTTTGTATAAGTATTTCAAAGATGCCCAGAACTGAGCTAAACGTTGTATGTCTCCAACTCCTAGAAATAACTTCATGCCCCATCTCCCTTACTTCCAGCTGGTAAGGATCACATAATTCCTAACAAACTTTTGACACAGATTCCCAATTCGGGCATTCAGACCATATAGCACGTTGCTGCAAGCAAGCACATTCTCATTCAAAGTTGCAAGTTACTATGTAGGAACAAGTTTGTATAGGTATTTCAAAGATGCCCAGAACTGAGCTAAAAGTTGTATGTCTCAAACTCATAGAAACAACTTCATGCCCCATCTCCCTTACTTCCATCTAGTAAGGATCACATAATTCCTAACAAAGTTTTGACACAGATTTCCAATTCGGGCATTCAGAACATATAGCACGTTGCTGTAAGCAAGCACATTCTCATTCAAAGTTGCAAGTTACTATGTAGGAACATGTTTGTATAGGACTTTCAAAGATGCCCAGAACTGAGCTAAACTTGGTATGTGTCCAACCTCTAGAAATAACTTCATGCCCCAACTCCCTTACTTCCAGCTAGTAAGGATCACATAATTCCTAACAAAGTTGTGACACAGATTCCCAATTCGGGCATTCAGAACATATAGCACGTTGCTGTAAGCAAGTACCTTCTCATTCAAAGTTGCAAGTTACTATGTAGGAACATGTTTGTATAGGTATTTCAAAGATGCCCAGAACTGAGCTAAACGTTGTATGTCTGCAACTCCTAGAAATAACTTCATGCCCCATCTCCCTTACTTCCAGCTAGTCAGGATCACATAATTCCTAACAAAGTTTTGACACAGATTCCCAATTCGGGCATTGAGAACATGTAGCACGTTGCTGTAAGCAAGCACATTCTGATTCAAAGTTGCAAGTTACTATGTAGGAACAAGTTTGTATAGGTATTTCAAAGATGCCCAGAACTGAGCTAAACGTTGTATGTCTCCAACTCCTAGAAATAACTTCATGCCCCATTTCCCTTACCTCTAGCTAGTAAGGATCACATAATTCCTAACAAAGTTTTGACACAGATTCCCAATTCGGGCATTCAGAACATATAGCACGTTGCTGTAAGCAAGCACATTCTCATTCAAACTTGCAAGTTACTATGTAGGAACAAGTTTGTATAGGTATTTCAAAGATGCCCAGAACTGAGCTAAACGTTGTATGTCTCCAACTCCTAGAAATAACTTCATGCCCCATCTCCCTTACTTCCAGCTAGTAAGGATCACATAATTCCTAACAAAGTTTTGACACAGATTCCCAATTCGGGCATTCAGAACATATAGCACGTTGCTGTAAGCAAGCACATTCCCATTGTAAGAAGCAAGTTACTATGTAGGAACAAGTTTGTATAGGTATTTCAAAGATGCCCAGAACTGAGCTAAAGTGGGTATGTGTCAAACTCCTAGAAATAACTTCATGCCCCATCTCACTTACTTCCATCTGGTAAGGATCACATAATTCCTAACAAAGTTTTGACACAGATTCCCAATTCGGGCATTCAGATCATATAGCACGTTGCTGTAAGCAAGCACATTCTTATTCAAAGTTGCAAGTTACTATGTAGGAACAAGTTTGTATAGGTATTTCAAAGATGCCCAGAACTGAGCTAAACGTATATGTCTCCAACTCCTAGAAATAACTTCATGCCCCATCTCCCTTACTTCCATCTAGCAAGGATCACATAATACCTAACAAAGATTTGACACAGATTCCCAATTCGGGCATTCAGAACATATAGCACTTTGCTGTAAGCAAGCACATTCTCATTCAAAGTTGCAAGTTACTATGTAGGAACAAGTTTGTATAGGTATTTCAAAGATGCCCAGAACTGAGCTAAACTTGATATGTCTCCAACTCCTAGAAATAACTTCATGCCCCATCTCCCTTACTTCCAGCTAGAAAGGATCTCATAATTCCTAACAAAGTTTTGACACAGATTCCCAATTCGGGCATTCAGAACATATAGCACGTTGCTGTAAGCAAGCACATTCTCATTCAAAGTTGCAAGTTACTATGTAGGAACAAGTTTGTATAAGTATTTCAAAGATGCCCAGAACTGAGCTAAACGTTGTATGTCTCCAACTCCTAGAAATAACTTCATGCCCCATCTCCCTTACTTCCAGCTGGTAAGGATCACATAATTCCTAACAAACTTTTGACACAGATTCCCAATTCGGGCATTCAGACCATATAGCACGTTGCTGCAAGCAAGCACATTCTCATTCAAAGTTGCAAGTTACTATGTAGGAACAAGTTTGTATAGGTATTTCAAAGATGCCCAGAACTGAGCTAAAAGTTGTATGTCTCAAACTCATAGAAACAACTTCATGCCCCATCTCCCTTACTTCCATCTAGTAAGGATCACATAATTCCTAACAAAGTTTTGACACAGATTTCCAATTCGGGCATTCAGAACATATAGCACGTTGCTGTAAGCAAGCACATTCTCATTCAAAGTTGCAAGTTACTATGTAGGAACATGTTTGTATAGGACTTTCAAAGATGCCCAGAACTGAGCTAAACTTGGTATGTGTCCAACCTCTAGAAATAACTTCATGCCCCAACTCCCTTACTTCCAGCTAGTAAGGATCACATAATTCCTAACAAAGTTGTGACACAGATTCCCAATTCGGGCATTCAGAACATATAGCACGTTGCTGTAAGCAAGCACATTCTCATTCAAAGTTGCAAGTTACTATGTAGGAACAAGTTTGTATAGGTATTTCAAAGATGCCCAGAACTGAGCTAAACGTTGTATGTCTGCAACTCCTAGAAATATCTTCATGCCCCATCTCCCTTACTTCCAGCTAGTAAGGATCACTAATTCCTAACAAAGTTTTGACACAGATTCCCAATTCGGGCATTCAGAACATATAGCACGTTGCTGTAAGCAAGCTCATTCTGATTCAAAGTTGCAAGTTACTATGTAGGAACAAGTTTGTATAGGTATTTCAAAGATGCCCAGAACTGAGCTAAACATGGTATGTCTGCAACTCCTAGAAATATCTTCATGCCCCATCTCCTTTACTTCCAGCTAGTAAGGATCACATAATGCCTAACAAAGTTTTGACACAGATTCCCTATTCGGGCATTCAGAACATATAGCACGTTGCTGTAAGCAAGCACATTCTCATTCAAAGTTGCAAGTTACTATGTAGGAACAAGTTTGTATAGGTATTTCAAAGATGCCCAGAACTGAGCTAAACTTGGTATGTCTCCAACTCCAAGAAATAACTTCATGCCCCATCTCCCTTACTTCCAGCTAGTAAGGATCACATAATTCCTAACAAAGTTTTGACACAGATTCCCAATTCGGGAATTCAGAACATATAGCACGTTGCTGTAAGCAAGCACATTCTCATTCAAAGTTGCAAGTTACTATGTAGGAACAAGTTTGTATAGGTATTTCAAAGATGCCCAGAACTGAGCTAAACGTTGTATGTCTGCAACTCCTAGAAATAACTTCATGCCCCATCTCCCTTACTTCCAGCTAGTAAGGATCACATAATTCCTAACTAAGTTTTGACACAGATTCCCAATTCGGGCATTCAGAACATATAGCACGGTTCTGTAGCAAGCACATTCTCATTCAAAGTTGCAAGTTACTATGTAGGAACTAGTTTGTATAGGACTTTCAAAGATGCCCAGAACTGAGCTGAAGTGTGTATGTCTCCAACTCCTAGAAATAAATTCATGCCCCTTCTCCCTTACTTCCAGCTAGTGAGGATCACATAATTCCTAACAAAGTTTTGACACAGATTCCCTATTCGGGCATTCAGAACATATAACACGTTGCTGTAAGCAAGCACATTCTCATTCTAAGAAGCAAGTTACTATGTAGGAACAAGTTTGTATAGGTATTTCAAAAATGCCCAGAACTGAGCTAAAGTGGGTATGTGTCCAACCTCTAGAAATAACTTCATTCCCCAACTCCCTTACATCCAGATAGTAAGGATCACATAATTCCTAACAAAGTTTTGACACAGATTCCCAATTCGGGCATTCAGAACATATAGCACGTTGCTGTAAGCAAGCACATTCTCATTCAAAGTTGCAAGTTACTATGTAGGAACAAGTTTGTATAGGTATTTCAAAGATGCCCAGAACTGAGCTAAACTTGGTATGTCTCCAACTCCTAGAAATAACTTCATGCCCCATCTCCCTTACTTCCAGCTAGTAAGGATCACATAATTACTAACAAAGTTTTGACACAGATTCCCAATTCGGGCATTCAGAACATATAGCACGTTGCTGTAAGCAAGCACATTGTCATTCAAAGTTGCAAGTTACTATGTAGGAACAAGTTTGTATAGGTATTTCAAAGATGCCCAGAACTGAGCTAAACGTTGTATGTCTCCAACTCCTAGAAATAACTTCACGCCTCATCTCCCTTACTTCCATCTAGTAAGGATCACATAATTCTTAACAAAGTTTTGACACAGATTCCCAATTCGGGCATTCAGACCATATAGCACGTTGCTGTAAGCAAGCACATTCTCATTCAAAGTTGCAAGTTACTATGTAGGAAGAAGTTTGTATAGGTATTTCAAAGATGCCCAGAACTGAGCTAAACGTTGTATGTCTCCAACTCCTAGAAATAACTTCATGCCCCATCTCCCTTACTTCCAGCTAGTAAGGATCACATAATTCCTAACAAAGTTTTGACACAGATTCCCAATTCGGGCATTCAGACCATATAGCACGTTGCTGTAAGCAAGCACATTCTCATTCATAGTTGCAAGTTACTACGTAGGAACATGTTTGTATAGGTATTTCAAAGATGCCCAGAACTGAGCTAAACGTTGTATGTCTGCAACTCCTAGAAATAATTTCATGCCCCATCTCCCTTACTTCCAGCTAGTAAGGATCACATAATTCCTAACAAAGTTTTGACACAGATTCCCAATTCGGGCATTCAGAACATATAGCACGTTGCTGTAAGCAAGCACATTCTCATTCAAAGTTGCAAGTTACTATGTAGGAACAAGTTTGTATAGGTATTTCAAAGATGCCCAGAACTGAGCTGAACTTAGTATGTCTGCAACTCTTAGAAATAACTTCATGCCCCATCTCCCTTACTTCCAGCTGGTACGGATCACATAATTCCTAACAAAGTTTTGACAGAGATTCCCAATTCGGGCATTCAGACCATATAGCACGTTGCTGTAAGCAAGCACATTCTCATTCAAAGTTGCAAGTTACTATGTAGGAACAAGTTTGTATAGGTATTTCAAAGATGCCCAGAACTGAGCTAAACTTGGTATGTCTCCAACTCCTAGAAATAACTTCATTCCCCATCTGCCGTACTTCCAGATTGTAAGGATCACATAATTCCTAACAAAGTTTTGACACAGATTCCCAATTCGGGCATTCAGAACATATAGCACGTTGCTGTAAGCAAGCACATTCTCATTCAAAGTTGCAAGTTACTATGTAGGAACAAGTTTGTATAGGTATTTCAAAGATGCCCAGAACTGAGCTAAACGTTGTATGTCACCAACTCCTAGAAATAACTTGATGCCCCGTCTCCCTTACTTCCAGCTAGTAAGGATCACATAATTCCTAACAAAGTTTTGACACAGATTCCCAATTCGGGCATTCATAACATATAGCACGTTGCTGTAAGCAAGCACATTCTGATTCAAAGTTGCAAGTTACTATGTAGGAACAGGTTTGTATAGGTATTTCAAAGATGCCCAGAACTGAGCTAAACGTTGTATGTCTGCAACTCCTAGAAATAACTTCATGCCCCATCTCCCTTACTTCCAGCTAGTCAGGATCACATAATTCCTAACAAAGTTTTGACACAGATTCCCAATTCGGGCATTGAGAACATGTAGCACGTTGCTGTAAGCAAGCACATTCTGATTCAAAGTTGCAAGTTACTATGTAGGAACAAGTTTGTATAGGTATTTCAAAGATGCCCAGAACTGAGCTAAACGTTGTATGTCTCCAACTCCTAGAAATAACTTCATGCCCCATTTCCCTTACCTCTAGCTAGTAAGGATCACATAATTCCTAACAAAGTTTTGACACAGATTCCCAATTCGGGCATTCAGAACATATAGCACGTTGCTGTAAGCAAGCACATTCTCATTCAAAGTTGCAAGTTACTATGTAGGAACAAGTTTGTATAGGTATTTCAAAGATGCCCAGAACTGAGCTAAACGTTGTATGTCTCCAACTCCTAGAAATAACTTCATGCCCCATCTCCCTTACTTCCAGCTAGTAAGGATCACATAATTCCTAACAAAGTTTTGACACAGATTCCCTATTCGGGCATTCAGAACATATAGCACGTTGCTGTAAGCAAGCACATTCTCATTGTAAGAAGCAAGTTACTATGTAGGAACAAGTTTGTATAGGTATTTCAAAGATGCCCAGAACTGAGCTAAAGTGGGTATGTGTCAAACTCCTAGAAATAACTTCATGCCACATCTCACTTACTTCCATCTAGTAAGGATCACATAATTCCTAACAAAGTTTTGACACAGATTCCCAATTCGGGCATTCAGATCATATAGCACGTTGCTGTAAGCAAGCACATTCTTATTCAAAGTTGCAAGTTACTATGTAGGAACAAGTTTGTATAGGTATTTCAAAGATGCCCAGAACTGAGCTAAACGTATATGTCTCCAACTCCTAGAAATAACTTCATGCCCCATCTCCCTTACTTCCATCTAGTAAGGATCACATAATACCTAACAAAGTTTTGACACAGATTCCCAATTCGGGCATTCAGAACATATAGCACTTTGCTGTAAGCAAGCACATTCTCATTCAAAGTTGCAAGTTACTATGTAGGAACAAGTTTGTATAGGTATTTCAAAGATGCCCAGAACTGAGCTAAACTTGATATGTCTCCAACTCCTAGAAATAACTTCATGCCCCATCTCCCTTACTTCCAGCTAGAAAGGATCTCATAATTCCTAACAAAGTTTTGACACAGATTCCCAATTCGGGCATTCAGAACATATAGCACGTTGCTGTAAGCAAGCACATTCTCATTCAAAGTTGCAAGTTACTATGTAGGAACAAGTTTGTATAAGTATTTCAAAGATGCCCAGAACTGAGCTAAACGTTGTATGTCTCCAACTCCTAGAAATAACTTCATGCCCCATCTCCCTTACTTCCAGCTAGTAAGGATCACATAATTCCTAACAAACTTTTGACACAGATTCCCAATTCGGGCATTCAGACCATATAGCACGTTGCTGTAAGCAAGCACATTCTCATTCAAAGTTGCAAGTTACTATGTAGGAACAAGTTTGTATAGGTATTTCAAAGATGCCCAGAACTGAGCTAAACGTTGTATGTCTCCAACTCCTAGAAATAACATCATGCCCCATCTCCCTTACTTCCAGCTAGTGAGGATCACATAATTCCTAACAAAGTTTTGACACAGATTCCCAATTCGGGTATTCAGAACATATAGCACGTTGCTGTAAGCAAGCACATTCTGATTCAAAGTTGCAAGTTACTATGTAGGAACAAGTTTGTATAGGTATTTCAAAGATGCCCAGAACTGAGCTAAAGTGGGTATGTGTCCAACTCCTAGAAATAACTTCATGCCCCATCTCACTTACTTCCATCTAGTAAGGATCACATAATTCCTAACAAAATTTTGACACAGATTCCCAATTCGGGCATTCAGAACATATAGCACGTTGCTGTAAGCAAGCACATTCTCATTCAAAGTTGCAAGTTACTATGTAGGAACAAGTTTGTATAGGTATTTCAAAGATGCCCAGAGCTGAGCTAAACTTGGTATATCTCCTACTCCTAGAAATAACTTCATGCCCCATCTCCCTGACTTCCAGCTAGTAAGGATCACATTATTCCTAACAAAGTTTTGACACAGATTCCCAATTCGGGCATTCAGAACATATAGCACGTTGCTGTAAGCAAGCACATTCTCATTCAAAGTTGCAAGTTACTATGTAGGAACAAGTTTGTATAGGTATTTCAAAGATGCCCAGAACTGAGCTAAATTTGGTATGTGTCCAACCTCTAGAAATAACTTCATGCCGCAACTCCATTACTTCCAGCTAGTAAGGATCACATAATTCTTAACAAAGTTTTGACACAGATTCCCAATTCGGGCATTCAGAACATATAGCACGTTGCTGTAAGCAAGCACATTCTGATTCAAAGTTGCAAGTTACTATGAAGGAACAAGTTTGTATAGGTATTTCAAAGATGCCCAGAACTGAGCTAAACGTTGTATGTCTCCAACTCCTAGAAATAACTTCATGCCCCAACTCCCTTACTTCCAGCTAGTAAGGATCACACAATTCCTAACAAAGTTTTGACACAGATTCCCAATTCGGGCATTCAGAACATATAGCACGTTGCTGTAAGCAAGCACATTCTCATTCAAAGTTGCAAGTTCCTATGTAGGAACAAGTTTGTATAGTTGTTTCAAAGACGACCAGAACTTAGCTGAACTTGGTATGTGTCCAACCTCTTGAAATAACTTCATGCCCCAACTACCTTACTTCCGGCTAGTAAGGATCACATAATTCCCAACAAAGTTTTGACACAGACTCCCAATTCGGGCATTCAGAACATATAGCACGTTGCTGTAAGCAAGCACATTCTCATTCATAGTTGCAAGTTACTATGTAGAAACAAGTTTGTATAGGTATGTCAAAGATGCCCAGAACTGAGTTAAACGTTGTGTGTCTGCTCTCCTAGAAATAACTTCATACCCCATCTCTCTTACTTCCAGCTAATAAGGATCACATAATTCCTAACAAAGTTTTGACACAGATTCCCAATTCGGGCATTCAGAACATATAGCACGTTGCTGTAAGCAAGCACATTCTCATTCAAATTTGCAAATTCCTATGTAGGAACAAGTTTGTATAGGACTTTGAAAGATGCCCAGAACTGAGCTGAAGTTTGTATGTCTCCAACTCCTAGAAATAACTTCATGCCCCATCTCCCTTACTTCCAGCTAGTGAGGATCACATAATTCCTAACAAAGTTTTGACACAGATTCCCATTTCGGGCATTCAGAACATATAGCACGTTGCTGTAAGCAAGCACATTCTGATTGAAAGTTGCAAGTTACTATGTAGGAACAAGTTTGTATAGGTATTTCAAAGATGCTCAGAACTGAGTTAAACGTTGTATGTCTCCAACTCCTAGAAATAACTTCATGCCCCAACTACCTTACTTCCGGCTAGTAAGGATCACATAATTCCTAACAAAGTTTTGACACAGATTCCCAATTCGGGCATTCAGAACATATAGCACGTTGCTGTAAGTAAGCACATTCTCATTCTAAGAAGCAAGTTACTATGTAGGAACAAGTTTGTATAGGTATTTCAAAGATGCCCAGAACTGAGCTAATGTGGGTATGTGTCCAACTCCTAGAAATAACTTCATGCCCCATCTCCCTTACTTCCAGCTAGTAATGATCACATAATTCCTAACAAAGTTTTGACACAGATTCCCAATTCGGGCATTCAGAATATATAGCACGTTGCTGTAAGCAAGCACATTCTCATTCAAAGTTGCAAGTTACTATGTAGGAACAAGTTTGTATAGGTGTTTCAAAGATGCCCAGAACTGAGCTAAGTTGGTATGTGTCCAACCTCTAGAAATAACTTCATGCCCCAACTCCCTTACTTCCAGCTAGTAAGGATCACATAATTCCTAACAAAGTTTTGACACAGATTCCCAATTCGGGCATTCAGAACATGTAGCAAGTTGCTGTAAGCAAGCACATTCAATTCAAAGTTGCAAGTTACTATGTAGGAACAAGTTTGTATAGGTATGTCAAAGATGCCCAGAACTGAGTTAAACGTTGTGTGTCTGCTCTCCTAGAAATAACTTCATGCCCCATCTCTCTTACCTCCAGCTAATAAGGATCACATAATTCCTAACAAAGTTTTGACACAGATTCCCAATTCGGGCATTCAGAACATATAGCACGTTGCTGTAAGCAAGCACATTCTCATTCAAAGTTGCAAGTTACTATGTAGGAACAAGTTTGTATAGGTATTTCAAAGATGCCCAGAACTGAGCTAAACTTGGTATGTCTCCAACTCCTAGAAATAACTTCATGCCCCATCTCCCTTACTTCCAGCTAGTAAGGATCACATAATTCCTAACAAAGATTTGACACAGATTCCCATTTCGGGCATTCAGAACATATAGCACGTTGCTGTAAGCAAGCACATTCTCATTCAAAGTTGCAAGTTACTATGTAGGAACAAGTTTGTATAAGTATTTCAAAGATGCCCAGAACTGAGCTAAACGTTGTATGTCTCCAACTCCTAGAAATAACTTCATGCCCCAACTCCCTTACTTCCAGCTAATAAGGATCACATAATTCCTAACAAAGTTTTGACACACATTCCCAATTCGGGCATTCAGAACATATAGCAAGTTGCTGTAAGCAAGCACATTCTCATTCAAAGTTGCAAGTTACTATGTAGGAACAAGTTTGTATAGGTATTTCAAAGATGCCCAGAACTGAGCTAAACTTGGTATGTGTCCAACCTCTATCAACAACTTCATGCCCCAACTCCCTTACTTCCAGCTAGTAAGGATCACATAATTCCTAACAAAGATTTGACACAGATTCCCAATTCGGGCATTCAGAACATATAGCAAGTTGCTGTAAGCAAGCACATTCTCATTCAAAGTTGCAAGTTACTATGTAGGAACAAGTGTGTATAGGTATTTCAATGATGCCCAGAACTGACCTAAACGTTGTATGTCTGCAACTCCTAGAAATAACTTCATGCCCCATCTCACTTACTTCCAGCTAGTAAGGATCACATAATTTCGAACAAAGTTTTGACACAGATTCCCAATTCGGGCATTCAGAACATATAGCACGTTGCTGTAAGCAAGCACATTCTCATTCAAAGTTGCAAGTTACTATGTAGGAACATGTTTGTATAGGTATTTCAAAGATGCCCAGAACTGAGCTAAACGTTGTATGTCTGCAACTCCTAGAATTAACTTCATGCCCCATCTCCCTTACTTCCAGCTAGTCAGGATCACATAATTCCTAACAAAGTTTTGACACAGATTCCCAATTCGGGCATTGAGAACATGTAGCACGTTGCTGTAAGCAAGCACATTCTGATTCAAAGTTGCAAGTTACTATGTAGGAACAAGTTTGTATAGGTATTTCAAAGATGCCCAGAACTGAGCTAAACGTTGTATGTCTCCAACTCCTAGAAATAACTTCATGCCCCATTTCCCTTACCTCTAGCTAGTAAGGATCACATAATTCCTAACAAAGTTTTGACACAGATTCCCAATTCGGGCATTCAGAACATATAGCACGTTGCTGTAAGCAAGCACATTCTCATTCAAAGTTGCAAGTTACTATGTAGGAACAAGTTTGTATAGGTATTTCAAAGATGCCCAGAACTGAGCTAAACGTTGTATGTCTCCAACTCCTAGAAATAACTTCATGCCCCATCTCCCTTACTTCCAGCTAGTAAGGATCACATAATTCCTAACAAAGTTTTGACACAGATTCCCAATTCGGGCATTCAGAACATATAGCACGTTGCTGTAAGCAAGCACATTCTCATTCTAAGAAGCAAGTTACTATGTAGGAACAAGTTTGTATAGGTATTTCAAAGATGCCCAGAACTGAGCTAAAGTGGGTATGTGTCAAACTCCTAGAAATAACTTCATGCCCCATCTCACTTACTTCCATCTAGTAAGGATCACATAATTCCTAACAAAGTTTTGACAAGATTCCCAATTCGGGCATTCAGATCATATAGCACGTTGCTGTAAGCAAGCACATTCTTATTCAAAGTTGCAAGTTACTATGTAGGAACAAGTTTGTATAGGTATTTCAAAGATGCCCAGAACTGAGCTAAACGTATATGTCTCCAACTCCTAGAAATAACTTCATGCCCCATCTCCCTTACTTCCATCTAGTAAGGATCACATAATACCTAACAAAGTTTTGACACAGATTCCCAATTCGGGCATTCAGAACATATAGCACTTTGCTGTAAGCAAGCACATTCTCATTCAGAGTTGCAAGTTACTATGTAGGAACAAGTTTGTATAGGTATTTCAAAGATGCCCAGAACTGAGCTAAACTTGGTATGTCTCCAACTCCTAGAAATAACTTCATGCCCCATCTCCCTTACTTCCAACTAGAAAGGATCTCATAATTCCTAACAAAGTTTTGACACAGATTCCCAATTCGGGCGTTCAGAACATATAGCACGTTGCTGTAAGCAAGCACATTCTCATTCAAAGTTGCAAGTTACTATGTAGGAACAAGTTTGTATAAGTATTTCAAAGATGCCCAGAACTGAGCTAAACGTTGTATGTCTCCAACTCCTAGAAATAACTTCATGCCCCATCTCCCTTACTTCCAGCTAGTAAGGATCACATAATTCCTAACAAACTTTTGACACAGATTCCCAATTCGGGCATTCAGACCATATAGCACGTTGCTGTAAGCAAGCACATTCTCATTCAAAGTTGCAAGTTACTATGTAGGAACAAGTTTGTATAGGTATTTCAAAGATGCCCAGAACTGAGCTAAACGTTGTATGTCTCCAACTCCTAGAAATAACATCATGCCCCATCTCCCTTACTTCCAGCTAGTGAGGATCACATAATTCCTAACAAAGTTTTGACACAGATTCCCAATTCGGGTATTCAGAACATATAGCACGTTGCTGTAAGCAAGCACATTCTGATTCAAAGTTGCAAGTTACTATGTAGGAACAAGTTTGTATAGGTATTTCAAAGATGCCCAGAACTGAGCTAAACGTTGTATGTCTGCAACTCCTAGAAATAACTTCATGCCTCATCTCCCTTACTTCCAGCTAGTAAGGATCACATAATTCCTAACAAAGTTTTGACACAGATTCCCAATTCGGGCTTTCAGAACATATAGCACGTTGCTGTAAGCAAGCACATTCTCTTTCATAGTTGCAAGTTACTATGTAGGAACAAGTGTGTATAGGTATTTCAAAGATGCCCAGAACTGAGCTAAACGTTGTATGTCTCCAACTCCTAGAAATAACTTCATGCCCCATCTCCCTTACTTCCAGCTAGTAAGGATCACATAATTCCTAACAAAGTTTTGACACAGATTCCCAATTCGGGCATTCAGAACATATAGCACGTTGCTGTAAGCAAGCACATTCAATTCAAAGTTGCAAGTTACTATGTAGGAACAAGTTTGTATAGGTATGTCAAAGATGCCCAGAACTGAGTTAAACGTTGTGTGTCTGCTCTCCTAGAAATAACTTCATGCCCCATCTCTCTTACTTCCAGCTAATAAGGATCACATAATTCCTAACAAAGTTTTGACACAGATTCCCAATTCGGGCATTCAGAACATATAGCACGTTGCTGTAAGCAAGCACATTCTCATTCAAAGTTGCAAGTTACTATGTAGGAACAAGTTTGTATAGGTATTTCAAAGATGCCCAGAGCTGAGCTAAACTTGGTATATCTCCTACTCCTAGAAATAACTTCATGCCCCATCTCCCTGACTTCCAGCTAGTAAGGATCACATTATTCCTAACAAAGTTTTGACACAGATTCCCAATTCGGGCATTCAGAACATATAGCACGTTGCTGTAAGCAAGCACATTCTCATTCAAAGTTGCAAGTTACTATGTAGGAACAAGTTTGTATAGGTATTTCAAAGATGCCCAGAACTGAGCTAAATTTGGTATGTGTCCAACCTCTAGAAAAAACTTCATGCCGCAACTCCATTACTTCCAGCTAGTAAGGATCACATAATTCTTAACAAAATTTTGACACAGATTCCCAATTCGGGCATTCAGAACATATAGCACGTTGCTGTAAGCAAGCACATTCTGATTCAAAGTTGCAAGTTACTATGAAGGAACAAGTTTGTATAGGTATTTCAAAGATGCCCAGAACTGAGCTAAACGTTGTATGTCTCCAACTCCTAGAAATAACTTCATGCCCCAACTCCCTTACTTCCAGCTAGTAAGGATCACACAATTCCTAACAAAGTTTTGACACAGATTCCCAATTCTGGCATTCAGAACATATAGCACGTTGCTGTAAGCAAGCACATTCTCATTCAAAGTTGCAAGTTCCTATGTAGGAACAAGTTTGTATAGTTGTTTCAAAGACGACCAGAACTTAGCTGAACTTGGTATGTGTCCAACCTCTTGAAATAACTTCATGCCCCAACTACCTTACTTCCGGCTAGTAAGGATCACATAATTCCCAACAAAGTTTTGACACAGACTCCCAATTCGGGCATTCAGAACATATAGCACGTTGCTGTAAGCAAGCACATTCTCATTCATAGTTGCAAGTTACTATGTAGAAACAAGTTTGTATAGGTATGTCAAAGATGCCCAGAACTGAGTTAAACGTTGTGTGTCTGCTCTCCTAGAAATAACTTCATACCCCATCTCTCTTACTTCCAGCTAATAAGGATCACATAATTCCTAACAAAGTTTTGACACAGATTCCCAATTCGGGCATTCAGAACATATAGCACGTTGCTGTAAGCAAGCACATTCTCATTCAAAGTTGCAAATTCCTATGTAGGAACAAGTTTGTATAGGACTTTGAAAGATGCCCAGAACTGAGCTGAAGTTTGTATGTCTCCAACTCCTAGAAATAACTTCATGCCCTATCTCCCTTACTTCCAGCTAGTGAGGATCACATAATTCCTAACAAAGTTTTGACACAGATTCCCATTTCGGGCATTCAGAACATATAGCACGTTGCTGTAAGCAAGCACATTCTGATTGAAAGTTGCAAGTTACTATGTAGGAACAAGTTTGTATAGGTATTTCAAAGATGCTCAGAACTGAGTTAAACGTTGTATGTCTCCAACTCCTAGAAATAACTTCATGCCCCAACTACCTTACTTCCGGCTAGTAAGGATCACATAATTCCTAACAAAGTTTTGACACAGATTCCCAATTCGGGCATTCAGAACATATAGCACGTTGCTGTAAGTAAGCACATTCTCATTCTAAGAAGCAAGTTACTATGTAGGAACAAGTTTGTATAGGTAATTCAAAGATGCCCAGAACTGAGCTAATGTGGGTATGTGTCCAACTCCTAGAAATAACTTCATGCCCCATCTCCCTTACTTCCAGCTAGTAATGATCACATAATTCCTAACAAAGTTTTGACACAGATTCCCAATTCGGGCATTCAGAATATATAGCACGTTGCTGTAAGCAAGCACATTCTCATTCAAAGTTGCAAGTTACTATGTAGGAACAAGTTTGTATAGGTGTTTCAAAGATGCCCAGAACTGAGCTAAGTTGGTATGTGTCCAACCTCTAGAAATAACTTCATGCCCCAACTCCCTTACTTCCAGCTAGTAAGGATCACATAATTCCTAACAAAGTTTTGACACAGATTCCCAATTCGGGCATTCAGAACATGTAGCAAGTTGCTGTAAGCAAGCACATTCAATTCAAAGTTGCAAGTTACTATGTAGGAACAAGTTTGTATAGGTATGTCAAAGATGCCCAGAACTGAGTTAAACGTTGTGTGTCTGCTCTCCTAGAAATAACTTCATGCCCCATCTCTCTTACTTCCAGCTAATAAGGATCACATAATTCCTAACAAAGTTTTGACACAGATTCCCAATTCGGGCATTCAGAACATATAGCACGTTGCTGTAAGCAAGCACATTCTCATTCAAAGTTGCAAGTTACTATGTAGGAACAAGTTTGTATAGGTATTTCAAAGATGCCCAGAACTGAGCTAAACTTGGTATGTCTCCAACTCCTAGAAATAACTTCATGCCCCATCTCCCTTACTTCCAGCTAGTAAGGATCACATAATTCCTAACAAAGATTTGACACAGATTCCCATTTCGGGCATTCAGAACATATAGCACGTTGCTGTAAGCAAGCACATTCTCATTCAAAGTTGCAAGTTACTATGTAGGAACAAGTTTGTATAAGTATTTCAAAGATGCCCAGAACTGAGCTAAACGTTGTATGTCTCCAACTCCTAGAAATAACTTCATGCCCCAACTCCCTTACTTCCAGCTAATAAGGATCACATAATTCCTAACAAAGTTTTGACACACATTCCCAATTCGGGCATTCAGAACATATAGCAAGTTGCTGTAAGCAAGCACATTCTCATTCAAAGTTGCAAGTTACTATGTAGGAACAAGTTTGTATAGGTATTTCAAAGATGCCCAGAACTGAGCTAAACTTGGTATGTGTCCAACCTCTATCAACAACTTCATGCCCCAACTCCCTTACTTCCAGCTAGTAAGGATCACATAATTCCTAACAAAGATTTGACACAGATTCCCAATTCGGGCATTCAGAACATATAGCAAGTTGCTGTAAGCAAGCACATTCTCATTCAAAGTTGCAAGTTACTATGTAGGAACAAGTGTGTATAGGTATTTCAAAGATGCCCAGAACTGAGCTAAACTTGGTATGTGTCCAACCTCTATCAACAACTTCATGCCCCAACTCCCTTACTTCCAGCTAGTAAGGATCACATAATTCCTAACAAAGTTTTGACACAGATTCCCTATTCGGGCATTCAGAACATATAGCACGTTGCTGTAAGCAAGCACATTCTCATTCAAAGTTGCAAGTTACTGTGTAGGAACAAGTTTGTATAGGTATTTCAAAGATGCCCAGAACTGAGCTAAACGTTGTATGTCTGCAACTATTAGAAATAACTTCATGCCCCATCTCCCTTACTTCCAGCTAGTAAGGATCACATAATTCCTAACAAAGTTTTGACACAGATTCCCTATTCGGGCATTCAGAACATATAGCACGTTGCTGTAAGCAAGGACATTCTCATTCAAAGCTGCAAGTTACTATGAAGGAACAAGTTTGTATAGGTATTTCAAAGATGCCCAGAACTGAGCTAAACGTTGTATGTCTGCAACTCCTAGAAATAACTTCATGCCCCATCTCCCTTACTTCCAGCTAGTAAGGATCACATAATTAGTAACAAAGTTTTGACACAGATTCCCAATTCGGGCATTCAGAACATATAACACGTTGCTGTAAGCAAGCACATTCTGATTCAAAGTTGCAAGTTACTATGTAGGAACAAGTTTGTATAGGTATTTCAAAGATGCCCAGAACTGAGCTAAACGTTGTATGTCTGCAACTCCTAGAAATAACTTCATGCCCCATCTCCCTTACTTCCATCTAGTAAGGATCACATAATTCTTAACAAAGTTTTGACACAGATTCCCAATTCGGGCATTCAGAACATATAGCACGTTGCTGTAAGCAAGCACATTCTCATTCAAAGTTGCAAGTTACTATGTAGGAACAAGTTTGTATAGGACTTTCAAAGATGCCCAGAACTGTGCTGAAGTTTGTATGTCTCCAACTCCTAGAAATAACTTCATGCCCCATCTCCCGTACTTCCAGCTAGTGAGGATCACATAATTCCTAACAAAGTTTTGACTCAGATTCCCTATTCGGGCATTCAGAACATATAGCACGTTGCTGTAAGCAAGCACATTCTCATTCTAAGAAGCAAGTTACTATGTAGGAACAAGTTTGTATAGGTATTTCAAAGATGCCCAGAACTGAGCTAAAGTGGGTATGTGTCCTACTCCTAGAAATAACTTCATGCCCCATCTCCCTTACTTCCAGCTAGTAAGGATCACATAATTCCTAACAAAGTTTTGACACAGATTCCCAATTCGGGCATTCAGAACATATAGCACGTTGCTGTAAGCTAGCACATTCTGATTCTAAGTTGCAAGTTACTATGTAGGAACAAGTTTGTATAGGTATTTCAAAGATGCCCAGAACTGAGCTAAACGTTGTATGTCTCCAACTCCTAGAAATAACTTCATGCCCCATCTCCCTTACTTCCATCTATTAAGGATCACATAATTCCTAACAAAGTTTTGACACAGATTCCCAATTCGGGCATTCAGAACATATAGCACGTTGCTGTAAGCAAGCACATTCTCATTCCAAGTTGCAAGTTACTATGTAGGAACAAGTTTGTATAGGACTTTCAAAGATGCCCAGAACTGAGCTAAACTTGGTATGTGTCCAACCTCTAGAAATAACTTCATGCCCCATCTCCCTTACTTCCAGCTAGTAAGGATCACATAATTCCTAACAAAGTTTTGACACAGATTCCCAATTCGGGCATTCAGAACATATAGCACGTTGCTGTAAGCAAGCACATTCTCATTCAAAGTTGCAAGTTACTATGTAGGAACAAGTTTGTATAGGTATTTCAAAGATGCCCAGAACTGAGCTAAACGTTGTATGTCTCCAACTCCTAGAAATAACTTCATGCCCCTTCTCCCTTACTTCCGTCTAGTAAGGATCACATAATTCCTAACAAAGTTTTGACACAGATTCCCAATTCGGGCATTCAGAACATATAGCACGTTGCTGTAAGCAAGCACATTCTCATTCAAAGTTGCAAGTTACTATGTAGGAACAAGTTTGTATAGGTATTTCAAAGATGCCCAGAACTGAGCTAAACGTTGTATGTCTGCAACTCCTAGAAATAACTTGATGCCCCATCTCCCTTACTTCCAGCTAGTAAGGATCACATAATTCCTAACAAAGTTTTGACACACATTCCCAATTCGGGCATTCAGAACATAGAGCACGTTGCTGTAAGCAAGCACATTCTCATTCAAAGTTGCAAGTTACTATGTAGGAACAAGTTTGTATAGGTATTTCAAAGATGCCCAGAACTGAGCTAACCGTTGTATGTCTTCAACTCCTAGAAATAACTTCATGCCCCATCTCCCTTACTTCCAGCTAGTAAGGATCACATAATTCCTAACAAAGTTTTGACACAGATTCCCAATTCGGGCATACAGAACATATAGCACGTTGCTGTAAGCAAGCTCATTCTCATTCAAAGTTGCAAGTTACTATGTAGGAACAAGTTTGTATAGGTATTTCAAAGATGCCCAGAACTGAGCTAAACTTGGTATGTCTCCAACTCCTAGAAATAACTTCATGCCCCATCTCCCTTACTTCCAGCTAGTAAGGATCACATAATTCCTAACAAAGTTTTGACACAGATTCCCAATTTGGGCATTCAGAACATATAGCACGTTGTTGTAAGAAAGCACATTCTCATTCAAAGTTGCAAGTAACTATGTAGGAACAAGTTTGTATAGGTATTTCAAAGATGCCCAGAACTGAGCTAAACGTTGTATGTCAGCAACTCCTAGAAATAACTTCATGCCCCATCTCCCTTACTTCCAGCTAGTAAGGATCATATAATTCCTAACAAAGTTTTGACACAGATTCCCAATTCGGGCATTCAGAACATATAGCACGTTGCTGTAAGCAAGCACATTCTCATTCAAAGTTGCAAGTTACTATGTAGGAACAAGTTTGTATAGGTATTTCAAAGATGCCCAGAACTGAGTTAAACGTTGTGTGTCTGCTCTCCTAGAAATAACTTCATGCCCCATCTCTCTTACTTCCAGCTAATAAGGATCACATAATTCCTAACAAAGTTTTGACACAGATTCCCAATTCGGGCATTCAGAACATATAGCACGTTGCTGTAAGCAAGCACATTCTCATTCAAAGTTGCAAGTTACTATGTAGGAACAAGTTTGTATAGGTATTTCAAAGATGCCCAGAACTGAGCTAAACTTGGTATGTCTCCAACTCCTAGAAATAACTTCATGCCCCATCTCCCTTACTTCCAGCTAGTAAGGATCACATAATTCCTAACAAAGATTTGACACAGATTCCCATTTCGGGCATTCAGAACATATAGCACGTTGCTGTAAGCAAGCACATTCTCATTCAAAGTTGCAAGTTACTATGTAGGAACAAGTTTGTATAAGTATTTCAAAGATGCCCAGAACTGAGCTAAACGTTGTATGTCTCCAACTCCTAGAAATAACTTCATGCCCCAACTCCCTTACTTCCAGCTAATAAGGATCACATAATTCCTAACAAAGTTTTGACACACATTCCCAATTCGGGCATTCAGAACATATAGCAAGTTGCTGTAAGCAAGCACATTCTCATTCAAAGTTGCAAGTTACTATGTAGGAACAAGTTTGTATAGGTATTTCAAAGATGCCCAGAACTGAGCTAAACTTGGTATGTGTCCAACCTCTATCAACAACTTCATGCCCCAACTCCCTTACTTCCAGCTAGTAAGGATCACATAATTCCTAACAAAGATTTGACACAGATTCCCAATTCGGGCATTCAGAACATATAGCAAGTTGCTGTAAGCAAGCACATTCTCATTCAAAGTTGCAAGTTACTATGTAGGAACAAGTGTGTATAGGTATTTCAATGATGCCCAGAACTGACCTAAACGTTGTATGTCTGCAACTCCTAGAAATAACTTCATGCCCCATCTCACTTACTTCCAGCTAGTAAGGATCACATAATTTCGAACAAAGTTTTGACACAGATTCCCAATTCGGGCATTCAGAACATATAGCACGTTGCTGTAAGCAAGCACATTCTCATTCAAAGTTGCAAGTTACTATGTAGGAACAAGTTTATATAGGAATTTCAATGATGCCCAGAACTGAGCTAAACGTTGTATGTCTCCAACTCCTAGAAATAACTTCATGCCCCATCTCCCTTACTTCCAGCTAGTAAGGATCACATAATTCCTAACAAAGTTTTGACACAGATTCCCAATTCGGGCATTCAGTACATATAGCACGTTGCTGTAAGCAAGCACATTCTGATTCAAAGTTGCAAGTTACTATGTAGGAACAAGTTTGTATAGGTATTTCAAAGATGCCCAGAACTGAGCTAAACGTTGTATGTCTGCAACTCCTAGAAATAACTTCATGCCCCATCTCCCTTACTTCCAGCTAGTAAGGATCACATAATTCCTAACAAAGTTTTGACACAGATTCCCAATTCGGGCATTCAGAACATATAGCACGTTGCTGTAAGCAAGCACCTTCTCATTCAAAGTTGCAAGTTACTATGTAGGAACAAGTTTGTATAGGTATTTCAAAGATGACCAGAACTGAGCTGAACTTGGTATGTGTCCAAGCTCTAGAAATAACTTCATGCCCCAACTACCTTACTTCCAGCTAGTAAGGATCACATAATTCCTAACAAAGTTTTGACAGAGATTCCCAATTCGGGCATTCAGAACATATAGCACGTTGCTGTAAGCAAGCACATTCTCATTCAAAGTTGCAAGTTACTATGTAGGAACAAGTTTGTATAGGTATTTCAAAGATGCCCAGAACTGAGCTAAACTTGGTATGTCTCCAACTCCTAGAAATAACTTCATGCCCCATCTCCCTTACTTCCAGCTAGTAAGGATCACATAATTCCTAACAAAGATTTGACACAGATTCCCATTTCGGGCATTCAGAACATATAGCACGTTGCTGTAATCAAGCACATTCTCATTCAAAGTTGCAAGTTACTATGTAGGAACAAGTTTGTATAAGTATTTCAAAGATGCCCAGAACTGAGCTAAACGTTGTATGTCTCCAACTCCTAGAAATAACTTCATGCCCCAACTCCCTTACTTCCAGCTAATAAGGATCACATAATTCCTAACAAAGTTTTGACACACATTCCCAATTCGGGCATTCAGAACATATAGCAAGTTGCTGTAAGCAAGCACATTCTCATTCAAAGTTGCAGGTTAGTATGTAGGAACAAGTTTGTATAGGTATTTCAAAGATGCCCAGAACTGAGCTAAACGTTGTATGTCTCCAACTCCTAGAAATAACTTCATGCCCCAACTCCCTTACTTCCAGCTAATAAGGATCACATAATTCCTAACAAAGTTTTGACACACATTCCCAATTCGGGCATTCAGAACATATAGCAAGTTGCTGTAAGCAAGCACATTCTCATTCAAAGTTGCAAGTTACTATGTAGGAACAAGTTAGTATAGGTATTTCAAAGATGCCCAGAACTGAGCTAAACTTGGTATGTGTCCAACCTCTATCAACAACTTCATGCCCCAACTCCCTTACTTCCAGCTAGTAAGGATCACATAATTCCTAACAAAGTTTTGACACAGATTCCCTATTCGGGCATTCAGAACATATAGCACGTTGCTGTAAGCAAGCACATTCTCATTCAAAGTTGCAAGTTACTGTGTAGGAACAAGTTTGTATAGGTATTTCAAAGATGCCCAGAACTGAGCTAAACGTTGTATGTCTGCAACTATTAGAAATAACTTCATGCCCCATCTCCCTTACTTCCAGCTAGTAAGGATCACATAATTCCTAACAAAGTTTTGACACAGATTCCCTATTCGGGCATTCAGAACATATAGCACGTTGCTGTAAGCAAGGACATTCTCATTCAAAGTTGCAAGTTACTATGTAGGAACAAGTTTGTATAGGTATTTCAAAGATGCCCAGAGCTGAGCTAAACTTGGTATATCTCCTACTCCTAGAAATTACTTCATGCCCCATCTCCCTTACTTCCAGCTAGTAAGGATCACATTATTCCTAACAATGTTGTGACACAGATTCCCAATTCGGGCATTCAGAACATATAGCACGTTGCTGTAAGCAAGCACATTCTCATTCAAAGTTGCAAGTTACTATGTAGGAACAAGTTTGTATAGGTATTTCAAAGATGCCCAGAACTGAGCTAAACGTTGTATGTCTCCAACTCCTAGAAATAACTTCATGCCCCATCTCCCTTACTTCCAGCTAGTAAGGATCACATAATTCCTAACAAAGTTTTGACACAGATTCCCAATTCGGGCATTCAGAACATAGAGCACGTTGCTGTAAGCAAGCACATTCTCATTCAAAGTTGCAAGTTACTATGTAGGAACAAGTTTGTATAGGTATTTCAAAGATGCCCAGAACTGAGCTAACCGTTGTATGTCTTCAACTCCTAGAAATAACTTCATGCCCCATCTCCCTTACTTCCAGCTAGTAAGGATCACATAATTCCTAACAAAGTTTTGACACAGATTCCCAATTCGGGCATTCAGAACATATAGCACGTTGCTGTAAGCAAGCTCATTCTCATTCAAAGTTGCAAGTTACTATGTAGGAACAAGTTTGTATAGGTATTTCAAAGATGCCCAGAACTGAGCTAAACGTTGTATGTCTCCAACTCCTAGAAATAACTTCATGCCCCTTCTCCCTTACTTCCAGCTAGTAAGGATCACATAATTCCTAACAAAGTTTTGACACAGATTCCCAATTTGGGCATTCAGAACATATAGCACGTTGTTGTAAGAAAGCACATTCTCATTCAAAGTTGCAAGTAACTATGTAGGAACAAGTTTGTATAGGTATTTCAAAGATGCCCAGAACTGAGCTAAACGTTGTATGTCAGCAACTCCTAGAAATAACTTCATGCCCCATCTCCCTTACTTCCAGCTAGTAAGGATCATATAATTCCTAACAAAGTTTTGACACAGATTCCCAATTCGGGCATTCAGAACATATAGCACGTTGCTGTAAGCAAGCACATTCTCATTCAAAGTTGCAAGTTACTATGTAGGAACAAGTTTGTATAGGTATGTCAAAGATGCCCAGAACTGAGCTAATCTTGGTATGTGTCCAACCTCTAGAAATAACTTCATGCCCCAACTCCCTTACTTCCAGCTAGTAAGGATCACATAATTCCTAACAAAGTTTTGACACAGATTCCCAATTCGGGCATTCAGAACATATAGCACGTTGCTGTAAGCAAGCACATTCTCATTCAAAGTTGCAAGTTACTATGTAGGAACAAGTTTGTATAGGTATTTAAAGGTGCCCAGAACTGAGCTAAACGTTGTATGTCTGCAACTCCTAGAAATAACTTCATGCCCCATCTCCCTTACTTCCAGCTAATAAGGATCACATAATTCCTAACAAAGTTTTGACACAGATTCCCAATTCGGGCATTCAGAACATATAGCACGTTGCTGTAAGCAAGCACATTCTCATTCAAAGTTGCAAGTTACTATGTAGGAACAAGTTTGTATAGGTATTTCAAAGATGCCCAGAACTGAGCTAAAGGTTGTATGTCTCCAACTCCTAGAAATAACTTCATGCCCCATCTCCCTTACTTCCATCTAGTAAGGATCACATAATTCCTAACAAAGTTTTGACACAGATTACCAATTCGAGCATTCAGAACATATAGAACGTTGCTGTAAGCAAGTACATTCTGATTCACAGTTGCAAGTTACTATGTAGGAACAAGTTTGTATAGGTATTTCAAAGATGCCCAGAACTGAGCTAAACGTTGTATGTCTCCAACTCCTAGAAATAAATTCATGCCCCAACTCCCTTACTTCCAGCAAGTAAGGATCACACAATTCCTAACAAAGTTTTGACACAGATTCCCAATTCGGGCATTCAGAACATATAGCACGTTGCTGTAAGCAAGCACATTCTCATTCAAAGTTGCAAGTTACTATGTAGGAACAAGTTTGTATAGGTGTTTCAAAGATGCCCAGAACTGAGCTAAACTTGGTATGTCTCCAACTCCTAGAAATAACTTCATGCCCCATCTCCCTTACTTCCATCTAGTAAGGATCACATAATTCCTAACAAAGTTTTGACACAGATTACCAATTCGGGCATTCAGAACATATAGAACGTTGCTGTAAGCAAGCACATTCTCATTCAAAGTTGCAAGTTACTATGTAGGAACAAGTTTGTATAGGTATTTCAAAGATGCCCAGAACTGAGCTAAACGTTGTATGTCTCCAACTCCTAGAAATAACTTCATGCCCCAACTCCCTTACTTCCAGCTAGTAAGGATCACACAATTCCTAACAAAGTTTTGACACAGATTCCCAATTCAGGCATTCAGAACATATAGCACGTTGCTGTAAGCAAGCACATTCTCATTCAAAGTTGCAAGTTACTATGTAGAAACAAGTTTGTATAGGTATTTCAAAGATGCCCAGAACTGAGCTAAACTTGGTATGCCTCCAACTCCTAGAAATAACTTCATGCCCCATCTCCCTTACTTCCAGCTAGTAAGGATCACATAATTCTTAACAAAGATTTGACACAGATTCCCAATTCGGGCATTCAGAACATATAGCACGTTGCTGTAAGCAAGCACATTCTCATTCAAAGTTGCAAGTTACTATGTAGGAACAAGTTTGTATAGGTATTTCAAAGATGCCCAGAACTGAGCTAAAAGTTGTATGTCTCCAACTCCTAGAAATAACTTCATGCCCCAACTCCCTTACTTCCAGCTAATAAGGATCACATAATTCCTAACAAAGTTTTGACACAGATTCCCAATTCGGGCATTCAGAACATATAGCACGTTGCTGTAAGCAAGCACATTCTCATTCAAAGTTTCAAGTTATTATGTAGGAACAAGTTTGTATAGGACTTTGAAAGATGCCCAGAACTGAGCTGAAGTTTGTATGTCTCCAACTCCTAGAAATAACTTCATGCCCCATCTCACTTACTTCCAGCTAGTGAGGATCACATAATTCCTAACAATGTTTTGACACAGATTCCCAATTCGGGCATTCAGAACCTGTAGCACGTTGCTGTAAGCAAGCACATTCAATACAAAGTTGCAAGTTACTACGTAGGAACAAGTTTGTATAGGTATTCAAAGATGCCCAGAATTTAGCTAAACTTGGTATGTCTCCAAATCCTAGAAATAACTTCATGCCCCATCTCCCTTACTTCCATCTAGTAAGGATCACATAATTCCTAACAAAGTTTTGACACAGATTCCCAATTCGGGCATTCAGAACATATAGCACGTTGCTGTAAGCAAGCACATTCTCATTCAAAGTTGCAAGTTACTATGTAGGAACAAGTTTGTCTAGGTATTTCAAAGATGACCAGAACTGAGCTGAACTTGGTATGTGTCCAAGCTCTTGAAATAACTTCATGCCCCAACTACCTTACTTCCAGCTAGTAAGGATCACATAATTCCTAACAAAGTTTTGACACAGATTCCCAATTCGGGCATTCAGAACATATAGCACGTTGCTGTAAGCAAGCACATTCTCATTCAAAGTTGCAAGTTACTATGTAGGAACAAGTTTGTATAGGTATGTCAAAGATGCCGAAAACTGAGTTAAACGTTGTGTGTCTGCTCTCCTAGAAATAACTTCATGCCCCATCTCTCTTACTTCCAGCTAATAAGGATCACATAATTCCTAACAAAGTTTTGACACAGATTCCCAATTCGGGCATTCAGATCATATAGCACATTGCTGTAAGCAAGCACATTCTCATTCAAAGTTGCAAGTTACTATGTAGGAACAAGTTTGTATAGGTATTTCAAAGATGTCCAGAACTGAGCTAAACTTGGTATGTCTCCAACTCCTAGAAATAACTTCATGCCCCATCTCCCTTACTTCCAGCTAGTAAGGATCACATAATTCCTAACAAAGTTTTGACACAGATTCCCAATTCGGGCCTTCAGAACATATAGCACGTTGCTGTAAGCAAGCACATTCTCATTCAAAGTTGCAAGTTACTATGTAGGAACAAGTTTGTATAGGTATTTCAAAGATGCCCAGAACTGAGCTGAGCATTGTATGTCTCCAACTCCTGGAAATAACTTCATGCCCCAACTCCCTTACTTCCAGCTAGTAAGAATCACATAATTCCTAACAAAGTTTTGACACAGATTCCCAATTTGGGCATTCAGAACATATAGCATGTTGCTGTAAGCAAGCACATTCTCATTCAAAGTTGCAAGTTACTATGTAGGAACAAGTTTGTATAGGTATGTCAAAGATGCCCAGAACTGAGCTAAACTTGGTATGTGTCCAACTCCTAGAAATAACTTCATGCCCCAACTCCCTTACTTCCAGCTAGTAAGGATCACATAATTCCTAACAAAGTTTTGACACAGATTCCCAATTCGGGCATTCAGAACATATAGCACGTTGCTGTAAGCAAGCACATTCTCAGTCAAAGTTGCAAGTTACTGTGTAGGAACAAGTTTGTATAGGTATTTCAAAGATGCCCAGAACTGAGCTAAACGTTGTATGTCTGCAACTCCTAGAAATAACTTCATGCCCCATCTCCCTTACTTCCAGCTAATAAGGATCACATAATTCCTAACAAAGTTTTGACACAGATTCCCAATTCGGGCATTCAGAACATATAGCACGTTGCTGTAAGCAAGCACATTCTGATTCAAAGTTGCAAGTTACTATGTAGGAACAAGTTTGTATAGGTATTTCAAAGATGCCCAGAACTGAGCTAAACGTTGTATGTCTCCAACTCCTAGAAATAACTTCATGCCCCATCTCCCTTACTTCCAGCTAGTAAGGATCACATAATTCCTAACAAAGTTTTGACACAGATTACCAATTCGGGCATTCAGAACATATAGAACGTTGCTGTAAGCAAGCACATTCTGATTCAAAGTTGCAAGTTACTATGTAGGAACAAGTTTGTATAGGTATTTCAAAGATGCCCAGAACTGAGCTAAACGTTGTATGTCTCCAACTCCTAGAAATAACTTCATGCCCCAACTCCCTTACTTCCAGGTAGTAAGGATCACACAATTCCTAACAAACTTTTGACACAGATTCCCAAATCGGGCATTCAGAACATATAGCACGTTGCTGTAAGCAAGCACATTCTCATTCAAAGTTGCAAGTTACTATGTAGGAACAAGTTTGTATAGGTATTTCAAAGATGCCCAGAACTGAGCTAAACTTGGTATGTCTCCAACTCCTAGAAATAACTTCATGCCCCATCTCCCTTACTTCCAGCTAGTAAGGATCACATAATTCCTAACAAAGATTTGACACAGATTCCCAATTCGGGCATTCAGAACATATAGCACGTTGCTGTAAGCAAGCACATTCTCATTCAAAGTTGCAAGTTACTATGTAGGAACAAGTTTGTATAGGTATTTCAAAGATGCCCAGAACTGAGCTAAACGTTGTATGTCTCCAACTCCTAGAAATAACTTCATGCCCCAACTCCCTTACTTCCAGCTAATAAGGATCACATAATTCCTAACAAAGTTTTGACACAGATTCCCAATTCGGGCATTCAGAACATATAGCACGTTGCTGTAAGCAAGCACATTCTCATTCAAAGTTGCAAGTTACTATGTAGGAACAAGTTTGTATAGGACTTTGAAAGATGCCCAGAACTGAGCTGAAGTTTGTATGTCTCCAACTCCTAGAAATAACTTCATGCCCCATCTCACTTACTTCCAGCTAGTGAGGATCACATAATTCCTAACAAAGTTTTGACACAGATTCCCAATTCGGGCATTCAGAACCTGTAGCACGTTGCTGTAAGCAAGCACATTCAATACAAAGTTGCAAGTTACTACGTAGGAACAAGTTTGTATAGGTATTTCAAAGATGCCCAGAATTGAGCTAAAGTTGGTATGTCTCCAAATCCTAGAAATAACTTCATGCCCCATCTCCCTTACTTCCATCTAGTAAGGATCACATAATTCCTAACAAAGTTTTGACACAGATTCCCAATTCGGGCATTCAGAACATATAGCACGTTGCTGTAAGCAAGCACATTCTCATTCAAAGTTGCAAGTTACTAAGAGGGAACAAGTTTGTAAAGGTATTTCAAAGATGCCCAGAACTGAGCTAAACTTGGTATGTCTCCAACTCCTAGAAATAACTTCATGCCCCATCTCCCTTACTTCCATCTAGTAAGGATCACATAATTCCTAACAAAGTTTTGACACAGATTACCAATTCGAGCATTCAGAACATATAGAACGTTGCTGTAAGCAAGCACATTCTGATTCACAGTTGCAAGTTACTATGTAGGAACAAGTTTGTATAGGTATTTCAAAGATGCCCAGAACTGAGCTAAACGTTGTATGTCTCCAACTCCTAGAAATAACTTCATGCCCCAACTCCCTTACTTCCAGCAAGTAAGGATCACACAATTCCTAACAAAGTTTTGACACAGATTCCCAATTCGGGCATTCAGAACATATAGCACGTTGCTGTAAGCAAGCACATTCTCATTCAAAGTTGCAAGTTACTATGTAGGAACAAGTTTGTATAGGTGTTTCAAAGATGCCCAGAACTGAGCTAAACTTGGTATGTCTCCAACTCCTAGAAATAACTTCATGCCCCATCTCCCTTACTTCCATCTAGTAAGGATCACATAATTCCTAACAAAGTTTTGACACAGATTACCAATTCGGGCATTCAGAACATATAGAACGTTGCTGTAAGCAAGCACATTCTCATTCAAAGTTGCAAGTTACTATGTAGGAACAAGTTTGTATAGGTATTTCAAAGATGCCCAGAACTGAGCTAAACGTTGTATGTCTCCAACTCCTAGAAATAACTTCATGCCCCAACTCCCTTACTTCCAGCTAGTAAGGATCACACAATTCCTAACAAAGTTTTGACACAGATTCCCAATTCAGGCATTCAGAACATATAGCACGTTGCTGTAAGCAAGCACATTCTCATTCAAAGTTGCAAGTTACTATGTAGAAACAAGTTTGTATAGGTATTTCAAAGATGCCCAGAACTGAGCTAAACTTGGTATGCCTCCAACTCCTAGAAATAACTTCATGCCCCATCTCCCTTACTTCCAGCTAGTAAGGATCACATAATTCTTAACAAAGATTTGACACAGATTCCCAATTCGGGCATTCAGAACATATAGCACGTTGCTGTAAGCAAGCACATTCTCATTCAAAGTTGCAAGTTACTATGTAGGAACAAGTTTGTATAGGTATTTCAAAGATGCCCAGAACTGAGCTAAAAGTTGTATGTCTCCAACTCCTAGAAATAACTTCATGCCCCAACTCCCTTACTTCCAGCTAATAAGGATCACATAATTCCTAACAAAGTTTTGACACAGATTCCCAATTCGGGCATTCAGAACATATAGCACGTTGCTGTAAGCAAGCACATTCTCATTCAAAGTTTCAAGTTATTATGTAGGAACAAGTTTGTATAGGACTTTGAAAGATGCCCAGAACTGAGCTGAAGTTTGTATGTCTCCAACTCCTAGAAATAACTTCATGCCCCATCTCACTTACTTCCAGCTAGTGAGGATCACATAATTCCTAACAATGTTTTGACACAGATTCCCAATTCGGGCATTCAGAACCTGTAGCACGTTGCTGTAAGCAAGCACATTCAATACAAAGTTGCAAGTTACTACGTAGGAACAAGTTTGTATAGGTATTCAAAGATGCCCAGAATTGAGCTAAACTTGGTATGTCTCCAAATCCTAGAAATAACTTCATGCCCCATCTCCCTTACTTCCATCTAGTAAGGATCACATAATTCCTAACAAAGTTTTGACACAGATTCCCAATTCGGGCATTCAGAACATATAGCACGTTGCTGTAAGCAAGCACATTCTCATTCAAAGTTGCAAGTTACTATGTAGGAAAAAGTTTGTAAAGGTATTTCAAAGATGGCCAGAACTGAGCTAAACTTGGTATGTCTCCAACTCCTAGAAATAACTTCATGCCCCATCACCCTTATCACCAGCTAGTAAGGATCACATAATTCCTAACAAAGTTTTGACACAGATTCCCAATTCGGGCATTCACAACATGTAGAACGTTGCTGTAAGCAAGCACATTCTCATTCAAAGTTGCAAGTTACTATGTAGGAACAAGTTTGTATAGGTATTTCAAAGATGCCCAGAACTGACCTAAACGTTTTATGTCTGCAACTCCTAGAAATAACTTCATGCCCCATCTCACTTACTTCCAGCTAGTAAGGATCACATAATTTCGAACAAAGTTTTGACACAGATTCCCAATTCGGGCATTCAGAACATATAGCACGTTGCTGTAAGCAAGCACATTCTCATTCAAAGTTGCAAGTTACTATGTAGGAACAAGTTTGTATAGGAATTTCAATGATGCCCAGAACTGAGCTAAACGTTGTATGTCTCCAACTCCTAGAAATAACTTCATGCCCCATCTCCCTTACTTCCAGCTAGTAAGGATCACATAATTCCTAACAAAGTTTTGACACAGATTCCCAATTCGGGCATTCAGTACATATAGCACGTTGCTGTAAGCAAGCACATTCTCATTCAAAGTTGCAAGTTACTATGTAGGAACAAGTTTGTCTAGGTATTTCAAAGATGACCAGAACTGAGCTGAACTTGGTATGTGTCCAAGCTCTTGAAATAACTTCATGCCCCAACTACCTTACTTCCAGCTAGTAAGGATCACATAATTCCTAACAAAGTTTTGACACAGATTCCCAATTCGGGCATTCAGAACATATAGCACGTTGCTGTAAGCAAGCACATTCTCATTCAAAGTTGCAAGTTACTATGTAGGAACAAGTTTGTATAGGTATGTCAAAGATGCCGAAAACTGAGTTAAACGTTGTGTGTCTGCTCTCCTAGAAATAACTTCATGCCCCATCTCTCTTACTTCCAGCTAATAAGGATCACATAATTCCTAACAAAGTTTTGACACAGATTCCCAATTCGGGCATTCAGATCATATAGCACATTGCTGTAAGCAAGCACATTCTCATTCAAAGTTGCAAGTTACTATGTAGGAACAAGTTTGTATAGGTATTTCAAAGATGTCCAGAACTGAGCTAAACTTGGTATGTCTCCAACTCCTAGAAATAACTTCATGCCCCATCTCCCTTACTTCCAGCTAGTAAGGATCACATAATTCCTAACAATGTTTTGACACAGATTCCCAATTCGGGCCTTCAGAACATATAGCACGTTGCTGTAAGCAAGCACATTCTCATTCAAAGTTGCAAGTTACTATGTAGGAACAAGTTTGTATAGGTATTTCAAAGATGCCCAGAACTGAGCTAAGCATTGTATGTCTCCAACTCCTAGAAATAACTTCATGCCCCAACTCCCTTACTTCCAGCTAGTAAGAATCACATAATTCCTAACAAAGTTTTGACACAGATTCCCAATTTGGGCATTCAGAACATATAGCATGTTGCTGTAAGCAAGCACATTCTCATTCAAAGTTGCAAGTTACTATGTAGGAACAAGTTTGTATAGGTATGTCAAAGATGCCCAGAACTGAGCTAAACTTGGTATGTGTCCAACTCCTAGAAATAACTTCATGCCCCAACTCCCTTACTTCCAGCTAGTAAGGATCACATAATTCCTAACAAAGTTTTGACACAGATTCCCAATTCGGGCATTCAGAACATATAGCACGTTGCTGTAAGCAAGCACATTCTCAGTCAAAGTTGCAAGTTACTGTGTAGGAACAAGTTTGTATAGGTATTTCAAAGATGCCCAGAACTGAGCTAAACGTTGTATGTCTGCAACTCCTAGAAATAACTTCATGCCCCATCTCCCTTACTTCCAGCTAATAAGGATCACATAATTCCTAACAAAGTTTTGACACAGATTCCCAATTCGGGCATTCAGAACATATAGCACGTTGCTGTAAGCAAGCACATTCTCATTCAAAGTTGCAAGTTACTATGTAGGAACAAGTTTGTATAGGTATTTCAAAGATGCCCAGAACTGAGCTAAACGTTGTATGTCTCCAACTCCTAGAAATAACTTCATGCCCCATCTCCCTTACTTCCATCTAGTAAGGATCACATAATTCCTAACAAAGTTTTGACACAGATTACCAATTCGGGCATTCAGAACATATAGAACGTTGCTGTAAGCAAGCACATTCTGATTCAAAGTTGCAAGTTACTATGTAGGAACAAGTTTGTATAGGTATTTCAAAGATGCCCAGAACTGAGCTAAACGTTGTATGTCTCCAACTCCTAGAAATAACTTCATGCCCCAACTCCCTTACTTCCAGGTAGTAAGGATCACACAATTCCTAACAAACTTTTGACACAGATTCCCAAATCGGGCATTCAGAACATATAGCACGTTGCTGTAAGCAAGCACATTCTCATTCAAAGTTGCAAGTTACTATGTAGGAACAAGTTTGTATAGGTATTTCAAAGATGCCCAGAACTGAGCTAAACTTGGTATGTCTCCAACTCCTAGAAATAACTTCATGCCCCATCTCCCTTACTTCCAGCTAGTAAGGATCACATAATTCCTAACAAAGATTTGACACAGATTCCCAATTCGGGCATTCAGAACATATAGCACGTTGCTGTAAGCAAGCACATTCTCATTCAAAGTTGCAAGTTACTATGTAGGAACAAGTTTGTATAGGTATTTCAAAGATGCCCAGAACTGAGCTAAACGTTGTATGTCTCCAACTCCTAGAAATAACTTCATGCCCCAACTCCCTTACTTCCAGCTAATAAGGATCACATAATTCCTAACAAAGTTTTGACACAGATTCCCAATTCGGGCATTCAGAACATATAGCACGTTGCTGTAAGCAAGCACATTCTCATTCAAAGTTGCAAGTTACTATGTAGGAACAAGTTTGTATAGGACTTTGAAAGATGCCCAGAACTGAGCTGAAGTTTGTATGTCTCCAACTCCTAGAAATAACTTCATGCCCCATCTCACTTACTTCCAGCTAGTGAGGATCACATAATTCCTAACAAAGTTTTGACACAGATTCCCAATTCGGGCATTCAGAACCTGTAGCACGTTGCTGTAAGCAAGCACATTCAATACAAAGTTGCAAGTTACTACGTAGGAACAAGTTTGTATAGGTATTTCAAAGATGCCCAGAATTGAGCTAAAGTTGGTATGTCTCCAAATCCTAGAAATAACTTCATGCCCCATCTCCCTTACTTCCATCTAGTAAGGATCACATAATTCCTAACAAAGTTTTGACACAGATTCCCAATTCGGGCATTCAGAACATATAGCACGTTGCTGTAAGCAAGCACATTCTCATTCAAAGTTGCAAGTTACTAAGAGGGAACAAGTTTGTAAAGGTATTTCAAAGATGCCCAGAACTGAGCTAAACTAGGTATGTCTCCAACTCCTAGAAATAACTTCATGCCCCATCTCCCTTATCACCCGCTAGTAAGGATCACATAATTCCTAACAAAGTTTTGACACAGATTCCCAATTCGGGCATTCAGAACATGTAGCACGTTGCTGTAAGCAAGCACATTCTCATTCAAAGTTGCAAGTTACTATGTAGGAACAAGTTTGTATAGGTATTTCAAAGATTCCCATAACTGAGCTAAACTTGGTATGTGTCCAACCTCTAGAAACAACTTCATGCCCCAACTCCCCTACTTCCAGCTAGTAAGGATCACATAATTCCTAACAAAGATTTGACACAGATTCCCAATTCGGGCATTCAGAACATATAGCAAGTTGCTGTAAGCAAGAACATTCTCATTCAAAGTTGCAAGTTACTATGTAGGAACAAGTGTGTATAGGTATTTCAAAGATGCCCAGAACTGACCTAAACGTTTTATGTCTGCAACTCCTAGAAATAACTTCATGCCCCATCTCACTTACTTCCAGCTAGTAAGGATCACATAATTTCGAACAAAGTTTTGACACAGATTCCCAATTCGGGCATTCAGAACATATAGCACGTTGCTGTAAGCAAGCACATTCTCATTCAAAGTTGCAAGTTACTATGTAGGAACAAGTTTGTATAGGAATTTCAATGATGCCCAGAACTGAGCTAAACGTTGTATTTCTCCAACTCCAAGAAATAACTTCATGCCCCATCTCCCTTACTTCCAGCTAGTAAGGATCACATAATTCCTAACAACATTTTGACACAGATTCCCAATTCGGGCATTCAGTACATATAGCACGTTGCTGTAAGCAAGCACATTCTCATTCAAAGTTGCAAGTTACTATGTAGGAACAAGTTTGTCTAGGTATTTCAAAGATGACCAGAACTGAGCTGAACTTGGTATGTGTCCAAGCTCTAGAAATAACTTCATGCCCCAACTACCTTACTTCCAGCTAGTAAGGATCACATAATTCCTAACAAAGTTTTGACACAGATTCCCAATTCGGGCATTCAGAACATATAGCACGTTGCTGTAAGCAAGCACATTCTCATTCAAAGTTGAAAGTTACTATGGAGGAACAAGTTTGTATAGGTATGTCAAAGATGCCGAAAACTGAGTTAAACGTTGTGTGTCTGCTCTCCTAGAAATAACTTCATGCCCCATCTCTCTTACTTCCAGCTAATAAGGATCACATAATTCCTAACAAAGTTTTGACACAGATTCCCTATTCGGGCATTCAGATCATTTAGCACATTGCTGTAAGCAAGCACATTCTCATTCAAAGTTGCAAGTTACTATGTAGGAACAAGTTTGTATAGGTATTTCAAAGATGTCCAGAACTGAGCTAAACTTGGTATGTCTCCAACTCCTAGAAATAACTTCATGCCCCATCTCCCTTACTTCCAGCTAGTAAGGATCACATAATTCCTAACAAAGTTTTGACACAGATTGCCAATTCGGGCATTCAGAACATATAGCACGTTGGTGTAAGCAAGCACATTCTCATTCAAAGTTGCAAGTTACTATGTAGGAACAAGTTTGTATAGGTATTTCAAAGATGCCCAGAACTGAGCTAAGCATTGTATGTCTCCAACTCCTAGAAATAACTTCATGCCCCAACTCCCTTACTTCCAGCTAGTAAGAATCACATAATTCCTAACAAAGTTTTGACACAGATTCCCAATTTGGGCATTCAGAACATATAGCACGTTGCTGTAAGCAAGCACATTCTCATTCAAAGTTGCAAGTTACTATGTAGGAACAAGTTTGTATAGGTATTTCAAAGATGCCCAGAACTGAGCTAAAAGTTGTATGTCTCCAACTCCTAGAAATAACTTCATGCCCCAACTCCCTTACTTCCAGCTAATAAGGATCACATAATTCCTAACAAAGTTTTGACACAGATTCCCAATTCGGGCATTCAGAACATATAGCACGTTGCTGTAAGCAAGCACATTCTCATTCAAAGTTTCAAGTTATTATGTAGGAACAAGTTTGTATAGGACTTTGAAAGATGCCCAGAACTGAGCTGAAGTTTGTATGTCTCCAACTCCTAGAAATAACTTCATGCCCCATCTCACTTACTTCCAGCTAGTGAGGATCACATAATTCCTAACAATGTTTTGACACAGATTCCCAATTCGGGCATTCAGAACCTGTAGCACGTTGCTGTAAGCAAGCACATTCAATACAAAGTTGCAAGTTACTACGTAGGAACAAGTTTGTATAGGTATTCAAAGATGCCCAGAATTGAGCTAAACTTGGTATGTCTCCAAATCCTAGAAATAACTTCATGCCCCATCTCCCTTACTTCCATCTAGTAAGGATCACATAATTCCTAACAAAGTTTTGACACAGATTCCCAATTCGGGCATTCAGAACATATAGCACGTTGCTGTAAGCAAGCACATTCTCATTCAAAGTTGCAAGTTACTATGTAGGAAAAAGTTTGTAAAGGTATTTCAAAGATGCCCAGAACTGAGCTAAACTTGGTATGTCTCCAACTCCTAGAAATAACTTCATGCCCCATCACGCTTATCACCAGCTAGTAAGGATCACATAATTCCTAACAAAGTTTTGACACAGATTCCCAATTCGGGCATTCAGAACATGTAGAACGTTGCTGTAAGCAAGCACATTCTCATTCAAAGTTGCAAGTTACTATGTAGGAACAAGTTTGTATAGGTATTTCAAAGATGCCCAGAACTGACCTAAACGTTTTATGTCTGCAACTCCTAGAAATAACTTCATGCCCCATCTCACTTACTTCCAGCTAGTAAGGATCACATAATTTCGAACAAAGTTTTGACACAGATTCCCAATTCGGGCTTTCAGAACATATAGCACGTTGCTGTAAGCAAGCACATTCTCATTCAAAGTTGCAAGTTACTATGTAGGAACAAGTTTGTATAGGAATTTCAATGATGCCCAGAACTGAGCTAAACGTTGTATGTCTCCAACTCCTAGAAATAACTTCATGCCCCATCTCCCTTACTTCCAGCTAGTAAGGATCACATAATTCCTAACAAAGTTTTGACACAGATTCCCAATTCGGGCATTCAGTACATATAGCACGTTGCTGTAAGCAAGCACATTCTCATTCAAAGTTGCAAGTTACTATGTAGGAACAAGTTTGTCTAGGTATTTCAAAGATGACCAGAACTGAGCTGAACTTGGTATGTGTCCAAGCTCTTGAAATAACTTCATGCCCCAACTACCTTACTTCCAGCTAGTAAGGATCACATAATTCCTAACAAAGTTTTGACACAGATTCCCAATTCGGGCATTCAGAACATATAGCACGTTGCTGTAAGCAAGCACATTCTCATTCAAAGTTGCAAGTTACTATGTAGGAACAAGTTTGTATAGGTATGTCAAAGATGCCGAAAACTGAGTTAAACGTTGTGTGTCTGCTCTCCTAGAAATAACTTCATGCCCCATCTCTCTTACTTCCAGCTAATAAGGATCACATAATTCCTAACAAAGTTTTGACACAGATTCCCAATTCGGGCATTCAGATCATATAGCACATTGCTGTAAGCAAGCACATTCTCATTCAAAGTTGCAAGTTACTATGTAGGAACAAGTTTGTATAGGTATTTCAAAGATGTCCAGAACTGAGCTAAACTTGGTATGTCTCCAACTCCTAGAAATAACTTCATGCCCCATCTCCCTTACTTCCAGCTAGTAAGGATCACATAATTCCTAACAAAGTTTTGACACAGATTCCCAATTCGGGCCTTCAGAACATATAGCACGTTGCTGTAAGCAAGCACATTCTCATTCAAAGTTGCAAGTTACTATGTAGGAACAAGTTTGTATAGGTATTTCAAAGATGCCCAGAACTGAGCTAAGCATTGTATGTCTCCAACTCCTAGAAATAACTTCATGCCCCAACTCCCTTACTTCCAGCTAGTAAGAATCACATAATTCCTAACAAAGTTTTGACACAGATTCCCAATTTGGGCATTCAGAACATATAGCACGTTGCTGTAAGCAAGCACATTCTCATTCAAAGTTGCAAGTTACTATGTAGGAACAAGTTTGTATAGGTATGTCAAAGATGCCCAGAACTGAGCTAAACTTGGTATGTATCCAACTCCTAGAAATAACTTCATGCCCCAACTCCCTTACTTCCAGCTAGTAAGGATCACATAATTCCTAACAAAGTTTTGACACAGATTCCCAATTCGGGCATTCAGAACATATAGCACGTTGCTGTAAGCAAGCACATTCTCAGTCAAAGTTGCAAGTTACTATGTAGGAACAAGTTTGTATAGGTATTTCAAAGATGCCCAGAACTGAGCTAAACGTTGTATGTCTGCAACTCCTAGAAATAACTTCATGCCCCATCTCCCTTACTTCCAGCTAATAAGGATCACATAATTCCTAACAAAGTTTTGACACAGATTCCCAATTCGGGCATTCAGAACATATAGCACGTTGCTGTAAGCAAGCACATTCTCATTCAAAGTTGCAAGTTACTATGTAGGAACAAGTTTGTATAGGTATTTCAAAGATGCCCAGAACTGAGCTAAACGTTGTATGTCTCCAACTCCTAGAAATAACTTCATGCCCCATCTCCCTTACTTCCATCTAGTAAGGATCACATAATTCCTAACAAAATTTTGACACAGATTACCAATTCGGGTATTCAGAACATATAGAACGTTGCTGTAAGCAAGCACATTCTGATTCAAAGTTGCAAGTTACTATGTAGGAACAAGTTTGTATAGGACTTTCAAAGATGCCCAGAACTGAGCTAAACGTTGTATGTCTCCAACTCCTAGAAATAACTTCATGCCCCAACTCCCTTACTTCCAGCTAGTAAGGATCACACAATTCATAACAAAGTTTTGACACAGATTCCCAATTCGGGCATTTAGAACATATAGCACGTTGCTGTAAGCAAGCACATTCTCATTCAAAGTTGCAAGTTACTATGTAGGAACAAGTTTGTATAGGTGTTTCAAAGATGCCCAGAACTGAGCTAAACTTGGTATGTCTCCAACTCCAAGAAATAACTTCATGCCCCATCTCCCTTACTTCCATCTAGTAAGGATCACATAATTCCTAACAAAGTTTTGACACAGATTACCAATTCGGGCATTCAGAACATATAGAACGTTGCTGTAAGCAAGCACATTCTGATTCAAAGTTGCAAGTTACTATGTAGGAACAAGTTTGTATAGGTATTTCAAAGATGCCCAGAACTGAGCTAAACGTTGTATGTCTCCAACTCCTAGAAATAACTTCATGCCCCAACTCCCTTACTTCCAGGTAGTAAGGATCACACAATTCCTAACAAACTTTTGACACAGATTCCCAATTCGGGCATTCAGAACATATAGCACGTTGCTGTAAGCAAGCACATTCTCATTCAAAGTTGCAAGTTACTATGTAGGAACAAGTTTGTATAGGTATTTCAAAGATGCCCAGAACTGAGCTAAACTTGGTATGTCTCCAACTCCTAGAAATAACTTCATGCCCCATCTCCCTTACTTCCAGCTAGTAAGGATCACATAATTCCTAACAAAGATTTGACACAGATTCCCAATTCGGGCATTCAGAACATATAGCACGTTGCTGTAAGCAAGCACATTCTCATTCAAAGTTGCAAGTTACTATGTAGGAACAAGTTTGTATAGGTATTTCAAAGATGCCCAGAACTGAGCTAAACGTTGTATGTCTCCAACTCCTAGAAATAACTTCATGCCCCAACTCCCTTACTTCCAGCTAATAAGGATCACATAATTCCTAACAAAGTTTTGACACAGATTCCCAATTCGGGCATTCAGAACATATAGCACGTTGCTGTAAGCAAGCACATTCTCATTCAAAGTTGCAAGTTACTATGTAGGAACAAGTTTGTATAGGACTTTGAAAGATGCCCAGAACTGAGCTGAAGTTTGTATGTCTCCAACTCCTAGAAATAACTTCATGCCCCATCTCACTTACTTCCAGCTAGTGAGGATCACATAATTCCTAACAAAGTTTTGACACAGATTCCCAATTCGGGCATTCAGAACCTGTAGCACGTTGCTGTAAGCAAGCACATTCAATACAAAGTTGCAAGTTACTACGTAGGAACAAGTTTGTATAGGTATTTCAAAGATGCCCAGAATTGAGCTAAAGTTGGTATGTCTCCAAATCCTAGAAATAACTTCATGCCCCATCTCCCTTACTTCCATCTAGTAAGGATCACATAATTCCTAACAAAGTTTTGACACAGATTCCCAATTCGGGCATTCAGAACATATAGCACGTTGCTGTAAGCAAGCACATTCTCATTCAAAGTTGCAAGTTACTAAGAGGGAACAAGTTTGTTAAGGTATTTCAAAGATGCCCAGAACTGAGCTAAACTTGGTATGTCTCCAACTCCTAGAAATAACTTCATGCCCCATCTCCCTTATCACCCGCTAGTAAGGATCACATAATTCCTAACAAAGTTTTGACACAGATTCCCAATTCGGGCATTCAGAACATGTAGCACGTTGCTGTAAGCAAGCACATTCTCATTCAAAGTTGCAAGTTACTATGTAGGAACAAGTTTGTATAGGTATTTCAAAGATTCCCATAACTGAGCTAAACTTGGTATGTGTCCAACCTCTAGAAACAACTTCATGCCCCAACTCCCCTACTTCCAGCTAGTAAGGATCACATAATTCCTAACAAAGATTTGACACAGATTCCCAATTCGGGCATTCAGAACATATAGCAAGTTGCTGTAAGCAAGAACATTCTCATTCAAAGTTGCAAGTTACTATGTAGGAACAAGTGTGTATAGGTATTTCAAAGATGCCCAGAACTGACCTAAACGTTTTATGTCTGCAACTCCTAGAAATAACTTCATGCCCCATCTCACTTACTTCCAGCTAGTAAGGATCACATAATTTCGAACAAAGTTTTGACACAGATTCCCAATTCGGGCATTCAGAACATATAGCACGTTGCTGTAAGCAAGCACATTCTCATTCAAAGTTGCAAGTTACTATGTAGGAACAAGTTTGTATAGGAATTTCAATGATGCCCAGAACTGAGCTAAACGTTGTATTTCTCCAACTCCAAGAAATAACTTCATGCCCCATCTCCCTTACTTCCAGCTAGTAAGGATCACATAATTCCTAACAACATTTTGACACAGATTCCCAATTCGGGCATTCAGTACATATAGCACGTTGCTGTAAGCAAGCACATTCTCATTCAAAGTTGCAAGTTACTATGTAGGAACAAGTTTGTCTAGGTATTTCAAAGATGACCAGAACTGAGCTGAACTTGGTATGTGTCCAAGCTCTAGAAATAACTTCATGCCCCAACTACCTTACTTCCAGCTAGTAAGGATCACATAATTCCTAACAAAGTTTTGACACAGATTCCCAATTCGGGCATTCAGAACATATAGCACGTTGCTGTAAGCAAGCACATTCTCATTCAAAGTTGAAAGTTACTATGGAGGAACAAGTTTGTATAGGTATGTCAAAGATGCCGAAAACTGAGTTAAACGTTGTGTGTCTGCTCTCCTAGAAATAACTTCATGCCCCATCTCTCTTACTTCCAGCTAATAAGGATCACATAATTCCTAACAAAGTTTTGACACAGATTCCCAATTCGGGCATTCAGATCATATAGCACATTGCTGTAAGCAAGCACATTCTCATTCAAAGTTGCAAGTTACTATGTAGGAACAAGTTTGTATAGGTATTTCAAAGATGTCCAGAACTGAGCTAAACTTGGTATGTCTCCAACTCCTAGAAATAACTTCATGCCCCATCTCCCTTACTTCCAGCTAGTAAGGATCACATAATTCCTAACAAAGTTTTGACACAGATTCCCAATTCGGGCATTCAGAACATATAGCACGTTGCTGTAAGCAAGCACATTCTCATTCAAAGTTGCAAGTTACTATGTAGGAACAAGTTTGTATAGGTATTTCAAAGATGCCCAGAACTGAGCTAAGCATTGTATGTCTCCAACTCCTAGAAATAACTTCATGCCCCAACTCCCTTACTTCCAGCTAGTAAGAATCACATAATTCCTAACAAAGTTTTGACACAGATTCCCAATTTGGGCATTCAGAACATATAGCACGTTGCTGTAAGCAAGCACATTCTCATTCAAAGTTGCAAGTTACTATGTAGGAACAAGTTTGTATAGGTATGTCAAAGATGCCCAGAACTGAGCTAAACTTGGTATGTGTCCAACCTCTAGAAATAACTTCATGCCCCAACTCCCTTACTTCCAGCTAGTAAGGATCACATAATTCCTAACAAAGTTTTGACACAGATTCCCAATTCGGGCATTCAGAACATATAGCACGTTGCTGTAAGCAAGCACATTCTCATTCAAAGTTGCAAGTTACTATGTAGGAACAAGTTTGTATACGTATTTCAAAGATGCCCAGAACTGAGCTAAACGTTGTATGTCTGCAACTCCTAGAAATAACTTCATGCCCCATCTCCCTTACTTCCAGCTAATAAGGATCACATAATTCCTAACAAAGTTTTGACACAGATTCCCAATTCGGGCATTCAGAACATATAGCACGTTGCTGTAAGCAAGCACATTCTCATTCAAAGTTGCAAGTTACTATGTACTAACAAGTTTGTATAGGTATTTCAAAGATGCCCAGAACTGAGCTAAACGTTGTATGTCTCCAACTCCTAGAAATAACTTCATGCCCCATCTCCCTTACTTCCATCTAGTAAGGATCACATAATTCCTAACAAAGTTTTGACACAGATTACCAATTCGGGCATTCAGAACATATAGAACGTTGCTGTAAGCAAGCACATTCTGATTCAAAGTTGCAAGTTACTATGCAGGAACAAGTTTGTATAGGTATTTCAAAGATGCCCAGAACTGAGCTAAACGTTGTATGTCTCCAACTCCTAGAAATAACTTCATGCCCCAACTCCCTTACTTCCAGCTAGTAAGGATCACACAATTCCTAACAAAGTTTTGACACAGATTCCCAATTCGGGCATTCAGAACATATAGCACGTTGCTGTAAGCAAGCACATTCTCATTCAAAGTTGCAAGTTACTATGTAGGAACAAGTTTGTATAGGTGATTCAAAGATGCCCAGAACTGAGCTAAACTTGGTATGTCTCCAACTCCTAGAAATAACTTCATGCCCCATCTCCCTTACTTCCATCTAGTAAGGATCACATAATTCCTAACAAAGTTTTGACACAGATTACCAATTCGGGCATTCAGAACATATAGAACGTTGCTGTAAGCAAGCACATTCTGATTCAAAGTTGCAAGTTACTATGTAGGAACAAGTTTGTATAGGTATTTCAAAGATGCCCAGAACTGAGCTAAACGTTGTATGTCTCCAACTCCTAGAAATAACTTCATGCCCCAACTCCCTTACTTCCAGCTAGTAAGGATCACACAATTCCTAACAAACTTTTGACACAGATTCCCAATTCGGGCATTCAGAACATATAGCACGTTGCTGTAAGCAAGCACATTCTCATTCAAAGTTGCAAGTTACTATGAAGGAACAAGTTTGTTTAGGTATTTCAAAGATGCCCAGAACTGAGCTAAACTTGGTATGTCTCCAACTCCTAGAAATAACTTCATGCCCCATCACCCTTACTTCCAGCTAGTAAGGATCACATAATTCCTAACAAAGATTTGACACAGATTCCCAATTCGGGCATTCAGAACATATAGCACGTTGCTGTAAGCAAGCACATTCTCATTCAAAGTTGCAAGTTACTATGTAGGAACAAGTTTGTATAGGTATTTCAAAGATGCCCAGAACTGAGCTAAACGTTGTATGTCTCCAACTCCTAGAAATAACTTCATGCCCCAACTCCCTTACTTCCAGCTAATAAGGATCACATAATTCCTAACAAAGTTTTGACACAGATTCCCAATTCGGGCATTCAGAACCTGTAGCACGTTGCTGTAAGCAAGCACATTCAATACAAAGTTGCAAGTTACTACGTAGGAACAAGTTTGTATAGGTATTTCAAAGATGCCCAGAATTGAGCTAAACTTGGTATGTCTCCAAATCCTAGAAATAACTTCATGCCCCATCTCCCTTACTTCCATCTAGTAAGGATCACATAATTCCTAACAAAGTTTTGACACAGATTCCCAATTCGGGCATTCAGAACATATAGCACGTTGCTGTAAGCAAGCACATTCTCATTCAAAGTTGCAAGTTACTAAGAGGGAACAAGTTTGTAAAGGTATTTCAAAGATGCCCAGAACTGAGCTAAACTTGGTATGTCTCCAACTCCTAGTAATAACTTCATGCCCCATCACCCTTATCACCAGCTAGTAAGGATCACATAATTCCTAACAAAGTTTTGACACAGATTCCCAATTCGGGCATTCAGAACATGTAGCACGTTGCTGTAAGCAAGCACATTCTCATTCAAAGTTGCAAGTTACTATGTAGGAACAAGTTTGTATAGGTATTTCAAAGATTCCCAGAACTGAGCTAAACTTGGTATGTGTCCAACCTCTAGAAACATCTTCATGCCCCAACTCCCCTACTTCCAGCTAGTAAGGATCACATAATTCCTAACAAAGATTTGACACAGATTCCCAATTCGGGCATTCAGAACATATAGCAAGTTGCTGTAAGCAAGAACATTCTCATTCAAAGTTGCAAGTTACTATGTAGGAAAAAGTGTGTATAGGTATTTCAAAGATGCCCAGAACTGACCTAAACGTTTTATGTCTGCAACTCCTAGAAATAACTTCATGCCCCATCTCACTTACTTCCAGCTAGTAAGGATCACATAATTTCGAACAAAGTTTTGACACAGATTCCCAATTCGGGCATTCAGAACATATAGCACGTTGCTGTAAGCAAGCACATTCTCATTCAAAGTTGCAAGTTACTATGGAGGAACAAGTTTGTATAGGTATGTCAAAGATGCCCAAAACTGAGTTAAACGTTGTGTGTCTGCTCTCCTAGAAATAACTTCATGCCCCATCTCTCTTACTTCCAGCTAATAAGGATCACATAATTCCTAACAAAGTTTTGACACAGATTCCCAATTCGGGCATTCAGATCATATAGCACATTGCTGTAAGCAAGCACATTCTCATTCAAAGTTGCAAGTTACTATGTAGGAACAAGTTTGTATAGGTATTTCAAAGATGTCCAGAACTGAGCTAAACTTGGTATGTCTCCAACTCCTAGAAATGACTTCATGCCCCATCTCCCTTACTTCCAGCTAGTAAGGATCACATAATTCCTAACAAAGTTTTGACACAGATTCCCAATTCGGGCATTCAGAACATATAGCACGTTGCTGTAAGCAAGCACATTCTCATTCAAAGTTGCAAGTTACTATGTAGGAACAAGTTTGTATAGGTATTTCAAAGATGCCCAGAACTGAGCTAAGCATTGTATGTCTCCAACTCCTAGAAATAACTTCATGCCCCAACTCCCTTACTTCCAGCTATTAAGAATCACATAATTCCTAACAAAGTTTTGACACAGATTCCCAATTCGGGCATTCAGAACATATAGCACGTTGCTGTAAGCAAGCACATTCTCATTCAAAGTTGCAAGTTACTATGTAGGAACAAGTTTGTATAGGTATGTCAAAGATGCCCAGAACTGAGCTAAACTTGGTATGTGTCCAACCTCTAGAAATAACTTCATGCCCCAACTCCCTTACTTCCAGCTAGTAAGGATCACATAATTCCTAACAAAGTTTTGACACAGATTCCCAATTCGGGCATTCAGAACATATAGCACGTTGCAGTAAGCAAGCACATTCTCATTCAAAGTTGCAAGTTACTATGTAGGAACAAGTTTGTATAGGTATTTCAAAGATGCCCAGAACTGAGCTAAACGTTGTATGTCTGCAACTCCTAGAAATAACTTCATGCCCCACCTCCCTTACTTCCAGCTAATAAGGATCACATAATTCCTAACAAAGTTTTGACACAGATTCCCAATTCGGGCGTTCAGAACATATAGCATGTTGCTGTAAGCAAGCACATTCTCATTCAAAGTTGCAAGTTACTATGTAGGAACAAGTTTGTATAGGTATTTCAAAGATGCCCAGAACTGAGCTAAACGTTGTATGTCTCCAACTCCTAGAAATAACTTCATGCCCCATCTCCCTTACTTCCATCTAGTAAGGATCACATAATTCCTAACAAAGTTTTGACACAGATTACCAATTCGGGCATTCAGAACATATAGAACGTTGCTGTAAGCAAGCACATTCTGATTCAAAGTTGCAAGTTACTATGTAGGAACAAGTTTGTATAGGTATTTCAAAGATGCCCAGAACTGAGCTAAACGTTGTATGTCTCCAACTCCTAGAAATAACTTCATGCCCCAACTCCCTTACTTCCAGCTAGTAAGGATCACACAATTCCTAACAAAGTTTTGACACAGATTCCCAATTCGGGCATTCAGATAATATAGCACGTTGCTGTAAGCAAGCACATTCTCATTCAAAGTTGCAAGTTACTATGTAGGAACAAGTTTGTATAGGTGTTTCAAAGATGCCCAGAACTGAGCTAAACTTGGTATGTCTCCAACTCCTAGAAATAACTTCATGCCCCATCTCCCTTACTTCCATCTAGTAAGGATCACATAATTCCTAACAAAGTTTTGACACAGATTCCCAATTCGGGCATTCAGAACATATAGAACGTTGCTGTAAGCAAGCACATTCTGATTGAAAGTTGCAAGTTACTATGTAGGAACAAGTTTGTATAGGTATTTCAAAGATGCCCAGAACTGAGCTAAACGTTGTATGTCTCCAACTCCTAGAAATAACTTCATGCCCCAACTCCCTTTCTTCCAGCTAGTAAGGATCACACAATTCCTAACAAAGTTTTGACACAGATTCCCAATTCGGGCATTCAGAACATATAGCACGTTGCTGTAAGCAAGCACATTCTCATTCAAAGTTGCAAGTTACTATGTAGGAACAAGTTTGTATAGGTATTTCAAAGATGCCCAGAACTGAGCTAAACTTGGTATGTCTCCAACTCCTAGAAATAACTTCATGCCCCATCTCCCTTACTTCCAGCTAGTAAGGATCACATAATTCCTAACAAAGATTTGACACAGATTCCCAATTCGGGCATTCAGAACATATAGCACGTTGCTGTAAGCAAGCACATTCTCATTCAAAGTTGCAAGTTACTATGTAGGAACAAGTTTGTATAGGTATTTCAAAGATGCCCAGAACTGAGCTAAACGTTGTATGTCTCCAACTCCTAGAAATATCTTCATGCCCCAACTCCCTTACTTCCAGCTAATAAGGATCACATAATTCCTAACAAAGTTTTGACACAGATTCCCAATTCGGGCATTCAGAACATATAGCACGTTGCTGTAAGCAAGCACATTCTCATTCAAAGTTGCAAGTTACTATGTAGGAACAAGTTTGTATAGGACTTTGAAAGATGCCCAGAACTGAGCTGAAGTTTGTATGTCTCCAACTCCTAGAAATAACTTCATGCCCCATCTCACTTACTTCCAGCTAGTGAGGATCACATAATTCCTAACAAAGTTTTGACACAGATTCCCAATTCGGGCATTCAGAACCTGTAGCACGTTGCTGTAAGCAAGCACATTCTCATTCTAAGAAGCAAGTTACTATGTAGGAACAAGTTTGTATAGGTATTTCAAAGATGCCCAGAATTGAGCTAAACTTGGTATGTCTCCAACTCCTAGAAATAACTTCATGCCCCATCTCCCTTACTTCCATCTAGTAAGGATCACATAATTCCTAACAAAGTTTTGACACAGATTCCCAATTCGGGCATTCAGACCATGTAGCACGTTGCTGTAAGCAAGCACATTCTCATTCAAAGTTGCAAGTTACTATGTAGGAACAAGTTTGTATAGGTATTTCAAAGATGCCCAGAACTGAGCTAAACTTGGTATGTGTCCAACCTCTAGAAACAACTTCATGCCCCAACTCCCCTACTTCCAGCTAGTAAGGATCACATAATTCCTAACAAAGATTTGACACAGATTCCCAATTCGGGCATTCAGAACATATAGCACGTTGCTGTAAGCAAGCACATTCTCATTCAAAGTTGCAAGTTACTATGTAGGAACAAGTTTGTATAGGAATTTCAATGATGCCCAGAACTGAGCTAAACGTTGTATGTCTCCAACTCCTAGAAATAACTTCATGCCCCATCTCCCTTACTTCCAGCTAGTAAGGATCACATAATTCCTAACAAAGATTTGACACAGATTCCCAATTCGGGCATTCAGTACATATAACACGTTGCTGTAAGCAAGCACATTCTCATTCAAAGTTGCAAGTTACTATGTAGGAACAAGTTTGTATAGGTATTTCAAAGATGACCAGAACTGAGCTGAACTTGGTATGTGTCCAAGCTCTAGAAATAACTTCATGCCCCAACTACCTTACTTCCAGCTAGTAAGGATCACATAATTCCTAACAAAGTTTTGACACAGATTCCCAATTCGGGCATTCAGAACATATAGCACGTTGCTGTAAGCAAGCACATTCTCATTCAAAGTTGCAAGTTACTATGTAGGAACAAGTTTGTATAGGTATGTCAAAGATGCCCAAAACTGAGTTAAACGTTGTGTGTCTGCTCTCCTAGAAATAACTTCATGCCCCATCTCTCTTACTTCCAGCTAATAAGGATCACATAATTCCTAACAAAGTTTTGACACAGATTCCCAATTCGGGCATTCAGATCATATAGCACATTGCTGTAAGCAAGCACATTCTCATTCAAAGTTGCAAGTTACTATGTAGGAACAAGTTTGTATAGGTATTTCAAAGATGTCCAGAACTGAGCTAAACTTGGTATGTCTCCAACTCCTAGAAATGACTTCATGCCCCATCTCCCTTACTTCCAGCTAGTAAGGATCACATAATTCCTAACAAAGTTTTGACACAGATTCCCAATTCGGGCATTCAGAACATATAGCACGTTGCTGTAAGCAAGCACATTCTCATTCAAAGTTGCAAGTTACTATGTAGGAACAAGTTTGTATAGGTATTTCAAAGATGCCCAGAACTGAGCTAAGCATTGTATGTCTCCAACTCCTAGAAATAACTTCATGCCCAATCTCCCTTACTTCCACCTAGTAAGAATCACATAATTCCTAACAAAGTTTTGACCCAGATTCCCAATTCGGGCATTTAGAACATATAGCACGTTGCTGTAAGCAAGCACATTCTCATTCAAAGTTGCAAGTTACTATGTAGGAACAAGTTTGTATAGGTATTTCAAAGATGCCCAGAACTGAGCTAAACGTTGTATGTCTCCAACTCCTAGAAATAACTTCATGCCCCATCTCCCTTACTTCCAGCTAGTAAGGATCACATAATTCCTAACAAAGTTTTGACACAGATTCCCAATTCGGGCATTCAGAACATGTAGCACGTTGCTGTAAGCAAGCACATTCTCATTCAAAGTTGCAAGTTACTATGTAGGAACAAGTTTGTATAGGTATTTCAAAGATTCCCATAACTGAGCTAAACTTGGTATGTGTCCAACCTCTAGAAACAACTTCATGCCCCAACTCCCCTACTTCCAGCTAGTAAGGATCACATAATTCCTAACAAAGATTTGACACAGATTCCCAATTCGGGCATTCAGAACATATAGCAAGTTGCTGTAAGCAAGAACATTCTCATTCAAAGTTGCAAGTTACTATGTAGGAACAAGTGTGTGTAGGTATTTCAAAGATGCCCAGAACTGACCTAAACGTTTTATGTCTTCAACTCCTAGAAATAACTTCATGCCCCATCTCACTTACTTCCAGCTAGTAAGGATCACATAATTTCGAACAAAGTTTTGACACAGATTCCCAATTCGGGCATTCAGAACATATAGCACGTTGCTGTAAGCAAGCACATTCTCATTCAAAGTTGCAAGTTACTATGTAGGAACAAGTTTGTATAGGAATTTCAATGATGCCCAGAACTGAGCTAAACGTTGTATTTCTCCAACTCCAAGAAATAACTTCATGCCCCATCTCCCTTACTTCCAGCTAGTAAGGATCACATAATTCCTAACAACATTTTGACACAGATTCCCAATTCGGGCATTCAGTACATATAGCACGTTGCTGTAAGCAAGCACATTCTCATTCAAAGTTGCAAGTTACTATGTAGGAACAAGTTTGTCTAGGTATTTCAAAGATGACCAGAACTGAGCTGAACTTGGTATGTGTCCAAGCTCTAGAAATAACTTCATGCCCCAACTACCTTACTTCCAGCTAGTAAGGATCACATAATTCCTAACAAAGTTTTGACACAGATTCCCAATTCGGGCATTCAGAACATATAGCACGTTGCTGTAAGCAAGCACATTCTCATTCAAAGTTGAAAGTTACTATGGAGGAACAAGTTTGTATAGGTATGTCAAAGATGCCGAAAACTGAGTTAAACGTTGTGTGTCTGCTCTCCTAGAAATAACTTCATGCCCCATCTCTCTTACTTCCAGCTAATAAGGATCACATAATTCCTAACAAAGTTTTGACACAGATTCCCAATTCGGGCATTCAGATCATATAGCACATTGCTGTAAGCAAGCACATTCTCATTCAAAGTTGCAAGTTACTATGTAGGAACAAGTTTGTATAGGTATTTCAACGATGTCCAGAACTGAGCTAAACTTGGTATGTCTCCAACTCCTAGAAATAACTTCATGCCCCATCTCCCTTACTTCCAGCTAGTAAGGATCACATAATTCCTAACAAAGTTTTGACACAGATTCCCAATTCGGGCATTCAGAACATATAGCACGTTGCTGTAAGCAAGCACATTCTCATTCAAAGTTGCAAGTTACTATGTAGGAACAAGTTTGTATAGGTATTTCAAAGATGCCCAGAACTGAGCTAAACTTGGTATGTGTCCAACCTCTAGAAATAACTTCATGCCCCAACTCCCTTACTTCCAGCTAGTAAGGATCACATAATTCCTAACAAAGTTTTGACACAGATTCCCAATTCGGGCATTCAGAACATATAGCACGTTGCTGTAAGCAAGCACATTCTCATTCAAAGTTGCAAGTTACTATGTAGGAACAAGTTTGTATACGTATTTCAAAGATGCCCAGAACTGAGCTAAACGTTGTATGTCTGCAACTCCTAGAAATAACTTCATGCCCCATCTCCCTTACTTCCAGCTAATAAGGATCACATAATTCCTAACAAAGTTTTGACACAGATTCCCAATTCGGGCATTCAGAACATATAGCACGTTGCTGTAAGCAAGCACATTCTCATTCAAAGTTGCAAGTTACTATGTACTAACAAGTTTGTATAGGTATTTCAAAGATGCCCAGAACTGAGCTAAACGTTGTATGTCTCCAACTCCTAGAAATAACTTCATGCCCCATCTCCCTTACTTCCATCTAGTAAGGATCACATAATTCCTAACAAAGTTTTGACACAGATTACCAATTCGGGCATTCAGAACATATAGAACGTTGCTGTAAGCAAGCACATTCTGATTCAAAGTTGCAAGTTACTATGCAGGAACAAGTTTGTATAGGTATTTCAAAGATGCCCAGAACTGAGCTAAACGTTGTATGTCTCCAACTCCTAGAAATAACTTCATGCCCCAACTCCCTTACTTCCAGCTAGTAAGGATCACACAATTCCTAACAAAGTTTTGACACAGATTCCCAATTCGGGCATTCAGAACATATAGCACGTTGCTGTAAGCAAGCACATTCTCATTCAAAGTTGCAAGTTACTATGAAGGAACAAGTTTGTATAGGTATTTCAAAGATGCCCAGAACTGAGCTAAACTTGGTATGTCTCCAACTCCTAGAAATAACTTCATGCCCGATCACCCTTACTTCCAGCTAGTAAGGATCACATAATTCCTAACAAAGATTTGACACAGATTCCCAATTCGGGCATTCAGAACATATAGCACGTTGCTGTAAGCAAGCACATTCTCATTCAAAGTTGCAAGTTACTATGTAGGAACAAGTTTGTATAGGTATTTCAAAGATGCCCAGAACTGAGCTAAACGTTGTATGTCTCCAACTCCTAGAAATAACTTCATGCCCCAACTCCCTTACTTCCAGCTAATAAGGATCACATAATTCCTAACAAAGTTTTGACACAGATTCCCAATTCGGGCATTCAGAACCTGTAGCACGTTGCTGTAAGCAAGCACATTCAATACAAAGTTGCAAGTTACTACGTAGGAACAAGTTTGTATAGGTATTTCAAAGATGCCCAGAATTGAGCTAAACTTGGTATGTCTCCAAATCCTAGAAATAACTTCATGCCCCATCTCCCTTACTTCCATCTAGTAAGGATCACATAATTCCTAACAAAGTTTTGACACAGATTCCCAATTCGGGCATTCAGAACATATAGCACGTTGCTGTAAGCAAGCACATTCTCATTCAAAGTTGCAAGTTACTAAGAGGGAACAAGTTTGTAAAGGTATTTCAAAGATGCCCAGAACTGAGCTAAACTTGGTATGTCTCCAACTCCTAGTAATAACTTCATGCCCCATCACCCTTATCACCAGCTAGTAAGGATCACATAATTCCTAACAAAGTTTTGACACAGATTCCCAATTCGGGCATTCAGAACATGTAGCACGTTGCTGTAAGCAAGCACATTCTCATTCAAAGTTGCAAGTTACTATGTAGGAACAAGTTTGTATAGGTATTTCAAAGATTCCCAGAACTGAGCTAAACTTGGTATGTGTCCAACCTCTAGAAACAACTTCATGCCCCAACTCCCTTACTTCCAGCTAGTAAGGATCACACAATTCCTAACAAAGTTTTGACACAGATTCCCAATTCGGGCATTCAGATCATATAGCACGTTGCTGTAAGCAAGCACATTCTCATTCAAAGTTGCAAGTTACTATGTAGGAACAAGTTTGTATAGGTGTTTCAAAGATGCCCAGAACTGAGCTAAACTTGGTATGTCTCCAACTCCTAGAAATAACTTCATGCCCCATCTCCCTTACTTCCATCTAGTAAGGATCACATAATTCCTAACAAAGTTTTGACACAGATTCCCAATTCGGGCATTCAGAACATATAGAACGTTGCTGTAAGCAAGCACATTCTGATTGAAAGTTGCAAGTTACTATGTAGGAACAAGTTTGTATAGGTATTTCAAAGATGCCCAGAACTGAGCTAAACGTTGTATGTCTCCAACTCCTAGAAATAACTTCATGCCCCAACTCCCTTACTTCCAGCTAGTAAGGATCACACAATTCCTAACAAAGTTTTGACACAGATTCCCAATTCGGGCATTCAGAACATATAGCACGTTGCTGTAAGCAAGCACATTCTCATTCAAAGTTGCAAGTTACTATGTAGGAACAAGTTTGTATAGGTATTTCAAAGATGCCCAGAACTGAGCTAAACTTGGTATGTCTCCAACTCCTAGAAATAACTTCATGCCCCATCTCCCTTACTTCCAGCTAGTAAGGATCACATAATTCCTAACAAAGATTTGACACAGATTCCCAATTCGGGCATTCAGAACATATAGCACGTTGCTGTAAGCAAGCACATTCTCATTCAAAGTTGCAAGTTACTATGTAGGAACAAGTTTGTATAGGTATTTCAAAGATGCCCAGAACTGAGCTAAACGTTGTATGTCTCCAACTCCTAGAAATATCTTCATGCCCCAACTCCCTTACTTCCAGCTAATAAGGATCACATAATTCCTAACAAAGTTTTGACACAGATTCCCAATTCGGGCATTCAGAACATATAGCACGTTGCTGTAAGCAAGCACATTCTCATTCAAAGTTGCAAGTTACTATGTAGGAACAAGTTTGTATAGGACTTTGAAAGATGCCCAGAACTGAGCTGAAGTTTGTATGTCTCCAACTCCTAGAAATAACTTCATGCCCCATCTCACTTACTTCCAGCTAGTGAGGATCACATAATTCCTAACAAGTTTTGACACAGATTCCCAATTCGGGCATTCAGAACCTGTAGCACGTTGCTGTAAGCAAGCACATTCTCATTCTAAGAAGCAAGTTACTATGTAGGAACAAGTTTGTATAGGTATTTCAAAGATGCCCAGAATTGAGCTAAACTTGGTATGTCTCCAACTCCTAGAAATAACTTCATGCCCCATCTCCCTTACTTCCATCTAGTAAGGATCACATAATTCCTAACAAAGTTTTGACACAGATTCCCAATTCGGGCATTCAGAACATATAGCACGTTGCTGTAAGCAAGCACATTCTCATTCAAAGTTGCAAGTTACTAAGAGGGAACAAGTTTGTAAAGGTATTTCAAAGATGCCCAGAACTGAGCTAAACTTGGTATGTCTCCAACTCCTAGAAATAACTTCATGCCCCATCACCCTTATCACCAGCTAGTAAGGATCACATAATTCCTAACAAAGTTTTGACACAGATTCCCAATTCGGGCATTCAGAACATGTAGCACGTTGCTGTAAGCAAGCACATTCTCATTCAAAGTTGCAAGTTACTATGTAGGAACAAGTTTGTATAGGTATTTCAAAGATGCCCAGAACTGAGCTAAACTTGGTATGTGTCCAACCTCTAGAAACAACTTCATGCCCCAACTTTCAAAGATGTCCAGAACTGAGCTAAACTTGGTATGTCTCCAACTCCTAGAAATAACTTCATGCCCCATCTCCCTTACTTCCAGCTAGTAAGGATCACATAATTCCTAACAAAGTTTTGACACAGATTCCCAATTCGGGCATTCAGAACATATAGCACGTTGCTGTAAGCAAGCACATTCTCATTCAAAGTTGCAATTTACTAAGTAGGAACAAGTTTGTAAAGGTATTTCAAAGATGCCAAGAACTGAGCTAAACTTGGTATGTCTCCAACTCCTGGAAATAACTTCATGCCCCATCACCCTTACTTCCAGCTAGTAAGGATCACATAATTCCTAACAAAGTTTTGACCCAGATTCCCAATTCGGGCATTCAGAACATATAGCACGTTGCTGTAAGCAAGCACATTCTCATTCAAAGTTGCAAGTTACTATGTAGGAACAAGTTTGTATAGGTATTTCAAAGATGCCCAGAACTGAGCTAAACTTGGTATGTCTCCAACTCCTAGAAATAACTTCATGCCCCATCTCCCTTACTTCCAGCTAGTAAGGATCACATAATTCCTAACAAAGTTTTGACACAGATTCCCAATTCGGGCATTCAGAACATGTAGCACGTTGCTGTAAGCAAGCACATTCTGATTCAAAGTTGCAAGTAACTATGTAGGAACAAGTTTGTATAGGTATTTCAAAGATGCCCAGAACTGAGCTAAACGTGGTATGTGTCCAACCTCTAGAAACAACTTCATGCCCCAACTCCCTTACTTCCAGCTAGTAAGGATCACATAATTCCTAACAAAGATTTGACACAGATTCCCAATTCGGGCATTCAGAACATATAGCAAGTTGCTGTAAGCAAGCACATTCTCATTCAAAGTTGCAAGTTACTATGTAGGAACAAGTTTGTATAGGTATTTCAAAGATGCCCAGAACTGAGCTAAACGTTGTATGTCTCCAACTCCTAGAAATAACTTCATGCCCCATCACCCTTACTTCCATCTAGTAAGGATCACATAATTCCTAACAAAGTTTTGACACAGATTCCCAATTCGGGCATTCAGAACATATAGCACGTTGCTGTAAGCAAGCACATTCTCATTCAAAGTTGCAAGTTACTATGTAGGAACAAGTTTGTATAGGTATTTCAAAGATGCCCAGAACTGAGCTAAACTTGGTATGTGTCCAACCTCTAGAAATAACTTCATGACCGAACTCCCTTACTTCCAGCTAGTAAGGATCACATAATTCCTAAAAAAGTTTTGACACAGATTCCCAATTCGGGCATTCAGAACATATAGCACGTTGCTGTAAGCAAGCAAATTCTCATTCAAAGTTGCAAGTACTATGTAGGAACAAGTTTGTATAGGTATTTCAAAGATGCCCAGAACTGAGCTAAACTTGGTATGTCTCCAACTCCTAGAAATAACTTCATGCCCCATCTCACTTACTTCCAGCTAGTAAGGATCACATAATTTCTAACAAACTTTTGACACAGATTCCCAAATCGGGCATTCAGAACATATAGCACGTTGCTGTAAGCAAGCACATTCTCATTCAATGTTGCAAGTTCCTATGTAGGAACAAGTTTGTATAGGTATTTCAAAGATGCCCAGAACTGAGCTAAACTTCGTATGTGTCCCACTCCTAGAAATAACTTCATGCCCCATCTCCCTTACTTCCACCTAGTAAGGATCACATAATTCCTAACAAAGATTTGACACAGATACCCAATTCGGGCATTCAGAACATGTAGCACGTTGCTGTAAGCAAGCACATTCTCATTCAAAGTTGCAAGTTACCATGTAGGAACAAGTTTGTATAGGTATTTCAAAGATGCCCAGAATTGAGCTAAACTTGGTATGTGTCCAACTCCTAGAAATAACTTCATGCCCCATTCACTTACTTCCAGCTAGTAAGGATCACATAATTTCGAACAAAGTTTTGACACAGATTCCCAATTCGGGCATTCAGAACATATAGCACGTTGCTGTAAGCAAGCACATTCTCATTCAAAGTTGCAAGTTACTATGTAGGAACAAGTTTGTATAGGAATTTCAATGATGCCCAGAACTGAGCTAAACGTTGTATGTCTCCAACTCCAAGAAATAACTTCATGCCCCATCTCCCTTACTTCCAGCTAGTAAGGATCACATAATTCCTAACAAAGTTTTGACACAGATTCCCAATTCGGGCATTCAGTACATATAGCACGTTGCTGTAAGCAAGCACATTCTCATTCAAAGTTGCAAGTTACTATGTAGGAACAAGTTTGTATAGGTATTTCAAAGATGACCATAACTGAGCTGAACTTGGTATGTGTCCAAGCTCTAGAAATAACTTCATGCCCCAACTACCTTACTTCCAGCTAGTAAGGATCACATAATTCCTAACAAAGTTTTGACACAGATTCCCAATTCGGGCATTCAGAACATATAGCACGTTGCTGTAAGCAAGCACATTCTCATTCAAAGTTGCAAGTTACTATGGAGGAACAAGTTTGTATAGGTATGTCAAAGATGCCCAAAACTGAGTTAAACGTTGTGTGTCTGCTCTCCTAGAAATAACTTCATGCCCCATCTCTCTTACTTCCAGCTAATAAGGATCACATAATTCCTAACAAAGTTTTGACACAGATTCCCAATTCGGGCATTCAGATCATATAGCACATTGCTGTAAGCAAGCACATTCTCATTCAAAGTTGCAAGTTACTATGTAGGAACAAGTTTGTATAGGTATTTCAAAGATGTCCAGAACTGAGCTAAACTTGGTATGTCTCCAACTCCTAGAAATGACTTCATGCCCCATCTCCCTTACTTCCAGCTAGTAAGGATCACATAATTCCTAACAAAGTTTTGACACAGATTCCCAATTCAGGCATTCAGAACATATAGCACGTTGCTGTAAGCAAGCACATTCTCATTCAAAGTTGCAAGTTACTATGTAGGAACAAGTTTGTATAGGTATTTCAAAGATGCCCAGAACTGAGCTAAGCATTGTATGTCTCCAACTCCTAGAAATAACTTCATGCCGCAACTCCCTTACTTCCAGCTATTAAGAATCACATAATTCCTAACAAAGTTTTGACACAGATTCCCAATTCGGGCATTCAGAACATATAGCACGTTGCTGTAAGCAAGCACATTCTCATTCAAAGTTGCAAGTTACTATGTAGGAACAAGTTTGTATAGGTATGTCAAAGATGCCCAGAACTGAGCTAAACTTGGTATGTGTCCAACCTCTAGAAATAACTTCATGCCCCAACTCCCTTACTTCCAGCTAGTAAGGATCACATAATTCCTAACAAAGTTTTGACACAGATTCCCAATTCGGGCATTCAGAACATATAGCACGTTGCAGTAAGCAAGCACATTCTCATTCAAAGTTGCAAGTTACTATGTAGGAACAAGTTTGTATAGGTATTTCAAAGATGCCCAGAACTGAGCTAAACGTTGTATGTCTGCAACTCCTAGAAATAACTTCATGCCCCATCTCCCTTACTTCCAGCTAATAAGGATCACATAATTCCTAACAAAGTTTTGACACAGATTCCAGATTCGGGCGTTCAGAACATATAGCACGTTGCTGTAAGCAAGCACATTCTCATTCAAAGTTGCAAGTTACTATGTAGGAACAAGTTTGTATAGGTATTTCAAAGATGCCCAGAACTGAGCTAAACGTTGTATGTCTCCAACTCCTAGAAATAACTTCATGCCCCATCTCCCTTACTTCCATCTAGTAAGGATCACATAATTCCTAACAAAGTTTTGACACAGATTACCAATTCGGGCATTCAGAACATATAGAACGTTGCTGTAAGCAAGCACATTCTGATTCAAAGTTGCAAGTTACTATGTAGGAACAAGTTTGTATAGGTATTTCAAAGATGCCCAGAACTGAGCTAAACGTTGTATGTCTCCAACTCCTAGAAATAACTTCATGCCCCAACTCCCTTACTTCCAGCTAGTAAGGATCACACAATTCCTAACAAAGTTTTGACACAGATTCCCAATTCGGGCATTCAGATCATATAGCACGTTGCTGTAAGCAAGCACATTCTCATTCAAAGTTGCAAGTTACTATGTAGGAACAAGTTTGTATAGGTGTTTCAAAGATGCCCAGAACTGAGCTAAACTTGGTATGTCTCCAACTCCTAGAAATAACTTCATGCCCCATCTCCCTTACTTCCATCTAGTAAGGATCACATAATTCCTAACAAAGTTTTGACACAGATTCCCAATTCGGGCATTCAGAACATATAGAACGTTGCTGTAAGCAAGCACATTCTGATTGAAAGTTGCAAGTTACTATGTAGGAACAAGTTTGTATAGGTATTTCAAAGATGCCCAGAACTGAGCTAAACGTTGTATGTCTCCAACTCCTAGAAATAACTTCATGCCCCAACTCCCTTACTTCCAGCTAGTAAGGATCACACAATTCCTAACAAAGTTTTGACACAGATTCCCAATTCGGGCATTCAGAACATATAGCACGTTGCTGTAAGCAAGCACATTCTCATTCAAAGTTGCAAGTTACTATGTAGGAACAAGTTTGTATAGGTATTTCAAAGATGCCCAGAACTGAGCTAAACTTGGTATGTCTCCAACTCCTAGAAATAACTTCATGCCCCATCTCCCTTACTTCCAGCTAGTAAGGATCACATAATTCCTAAAAAAGATTTGACACAGATTCCCAATTCGGGCATTCAGAACATATAGCACGTTGCTGTAAGCAAGCACATTCTCATTCAAAGTTGCAAGTTACTATGTAGGAACAAGTTTGTATAGGTATTTCAAAGATGCCCAGAACTGAGCTAAACGTTGTATGTCTCCAACTCCTAGAAATATCTTCATGCCCCAACTCCCTTACTTCCAGCTAATAAGGATCACATAATTCCTAACAAAGTTTTGACACAGATTCCCAACTCGGGCATTCAGAACATACAGCACGTTGCTGTAAGCAAGCACATTCTCATTCAAAGTTGCAAGTTACTATGTAGGAACAAGTTTGTATAGGACTTTGAAAGATGCCCAGAACTGAGCTGAAGTTTGTATGTCTCCAACTCCTAGAAATAACTTCATGCCCCATCTCACTTACTTCCAGCTAGTGAGGATCACATAATTCCTAACAAGTTTTGACACAGATTCCCAATTCGGGCATTCAGAACCTGTAGCACGTTGCTGTAAGCAAGCACATTCTCATTCTAAGAAGCAAGTTACTATGTAGGAACAAGTTTGTATAGGTATTTCAAAGATGCCCAGAATTGAGCTAAACTTGGTATGTCTCCAACTCCTAGAAATAACTTCATGCCCCATCTCCCTTACTTCCATCTAGTAAGGATCACATAATTCCTAACAAAGTTTTGACACAGATTCCCAATTCGGGCATTCAGAACATATAGCACGTTGCTGTAAGCAAGCACATTCTCATTCAAAGTTGCAAGTTACTAAGAGGGAACAAGTTTGTAAAGGTATTTCAAAGATGCCCAGAACTGAGCTAAACTTGGTATGTCTCCAACTCCTAGAAATAACTTCATGCCCCATCACCCTTATCACCAGCTAGTAAGGATCACATAATTCCTAACAAAGTTTTGACACAGATTCCCAATTCGGGCATTCAGAACATGTAGCACGTTGCTGTAAGCAAGCACATTCTCATTCAAAGTTGCAAGTTACTATGTAGGAACAAGTTTGTATAGGTATTTCAAAGATGCCCAGAACTGAGCTAAACTTGGTATGTGTCCAACCTCTAGAAACAACTTCATGCCCCAACTTTCAAAGATGTCCAGAACTGAGCTAAACTTGGTATGTCTCCAACTCCTAGAAATAACTTCATGCCCCATCTCCCTTACTTCCAGCTAGTAAGGATCACATAATTCCTAACAAAGTTTTGACACAGATTCCCAATTCGGGCATTCAGAACATATAGCACGTTGCTGTAAGCAAGCACATTCTCATTCAAAGTTGCAATTTACTAAGTAGGAACAAGTTTGTAAAGGTATTTCAAAGATGCCAAGAACTGAGCTAAACTTGGTATGTCTCCAACTCCTGGAAATAACTTCATGCCCCATCACCCTTACTTCCAGCTAGTAAGGATCACATAATTCCTAACAAAGTTTTGACCCAGATTCCCAATTCGGGCATTCAGAACATATAGCACGTTGCTGTAAGCAAGCACATTCTCATTCAAAGTTGCAAGTTACTATGTAGGAACAAGTTTGTATAGGTATTTCAAAGATGCCCAGAACTGAGCTAAACTTGGTATGTCTCCAACTCCTAGAAATAACTTCATGCCCCATCTCCCTTACTTCCAGCTAGTAAGGATCACATAATTCCTAACAAAGTTTTGACACAGATTCCCAATTCGGGCATTCAGAACATGTAGCACGTTGCTGTAAGCAAGCACATTCTGATTCAAAGTTGCAAGTAACTATGTAGGAACAAGTTTGTATAGGTATTTCAAAGATGCCCAGAACTGAGCTAAACTTGGTATGTGTCCAACCTCTAGAAACAACTTCATGCCCCAACTCCCTTACTTCCAGCTAGTAAGGATCACATAATTCCTAACAAAGATTTGACACAGATTCCCAATTCGGGCATTCAGAACATATAGCAAGTTGCTGTAAGCAAGCACATTCTCATTCAAAGTTGCAAGTTACTATGTAGGAACAAGTTTGTATAGGTATTTCAAAGATGCCCAGAACTGAGCTAAACGTTGTATGTCTCCAACTCCTAGAAATAACTTCATGCCCCATCACCCTTACTTCCATCTAGTAAGGATCACATAATTCCTAACAAAGTTTTGACACAGATTCCCAATTCGGGCCTTCAGAACATATAGCACGTTGCTGTAAGCAAGCACATTCTCATTCAAAGTTGCAAGTTACTATGTAGGAACAAGTTTGTATAGGTATTTCAAAGATGCCCAGAACTGAGCTAAACTTGGTATGTGTCCAACCTCTAGAAATAACTTCATGACCGAACTCCCTTACTTCCAGCTAGTAAGGATCACATAATTCCTAAAAAAGTTTTGACACAGATTCCCAATTCGGGCATTCAGAACATATAGCACGTTGCTGTAAGCAAGCAAATTCTCATTCAAAGTTGCAAGTACTATGTAGGAACAAGTTTGTATAGGTATTTCAAAGATGCCCAGAACTGAGCTAAACTTGGTATGTCTCCAACTCCTAGAAATAACTTCATGCCCCATCTCACTTACTTCCAGCTAGTAAGGATCACATAATTTCTAACAAACTTTTGACACAGATTCCCAAATCGGGCATTCAGAACATATAGCACGTTGCTGTAAGCAAGCACATTCTCATTCAAAGTTGCAAGTTCCTATGTAGGAACAAGTTTGTATAGGTATTTCAAAGATGCCCAGAACTGAGCTAAACTTCGTATGTGTCCCACTCCTAGAAATAACTTCATGCCCCATCTCCCTTACTTCCACCTAGTAAGGATCACATAATTCCTAACAAAGATTTGACACAGATTCCCAATTCGGGCATTCAGAACATGTAGCACGTTGCTGTAAGCAAGCACATTCTCATTCAAAGTTGCAAGTTACCATGTAGGAACAAGTTTGTATAGGTATTTCAAAGATGCCCAGAATTGAGCTAAACTTGGTATGTGTCCAACACCTCGAAATAACTTCAGGCCCCATCTCCCTTACTTCCAGCTAGTAAGGATCACATAATTCCTAACAAAGTTTTGACACAGATTCCCAATTCGGGCATTCAGAACATATGGCACGTTGCTGTAAGCAAGCACATTCTCATTCAAAGTTGCAAGTTACTAAGTAGGAACAAGTTTGTAAAGCTATTTCAAAGAGGCCCAGAACTGAGCTAAACTTGGTATGTCTCGAACTCCTAGAAATAACTTCATGCCCCATCACCCTTACTTCCAGCTAGTAAGGATCACATAATTCCTAACAAAGTTTTGACACAGATTCCCAATTCAGGCATTCATAACATATAGCACGTTGCTGTAAGCAAGCACATTCTCATTCAAAGTTGCAAGTTACTATGTAGAAACAAGTTTGTATAGGTATTTCAAAGATGCCCAGAACTGAGCTAAACGTTGTATGTCTCCAACTCCTACAAATAACTTCATGCCCCAACTCCGTTACTTCCAGCTAGTAAGGATCACGTAATTCCTAACAAAGTTTTGACACAGATTCCCAATTCGGGCATTCAGATCATATAGCAAGTTGCTGTAAGCAAGCACATTCTCATTCAAAGTTGCAAGTTACTATGTAGGAACAAGTTTGTATAGGTATTTCAAAGATGCCCAGAACTGACCTAAACGTTGTATGTCTCCAACTCCCAGAAAAAACTTCATGCCCCATCTCCCTTACTTCCAGCTAGTAAGGATCACATAATTCCTAAGAAAGTATTGACACAGATTCCCAATTCGGGCATTCAGAACATATAGCACGTTGATGTAAGCAAGAACATTCTCATTCAAAGTTGCAAGTTACTATGTAGGAACAAGTTTGTATAGGTATTTCAAAGATGCCCAGAACTGAGCTAAACTTGGTATGTGTCCAAGCTCTAGAAATAACTTCATGCCCCATCTCCCTTACTTCCAGCTAGTAAGGATCACATAATTCCTAACAAAGTTTTGACACAGAATCCCAATTCGGTCATTCAGAACATATAGCACGTTGCTGTAAGCAAGCACATTCTCATTCAAAGTTGCAAGTTACTATGTAGGAAAAAGTTTGTATAGGTATTTCAAAGATGCCCAGAACTGAGCTAAACTTGGTATGTGTCCAACTCCTCGAAATAACTTCATGCCCCATCTCCCTAACTTCCAGCTAGTAAGGATCACATAATTCCTAACAAAGTTTTGACACAGATTCCCAATTCGGGCATTCAGAACATATAGCACGTTGCTGTAAGCTAGCACATTCTCATTCAAAGTTGCAAGTTACTATGTAGGAACAAGTTTGTATAGGTATTTCAAAGATGCCCAGAACTGAGCTAAACTTGGTATGTGTCCAACTCCTAGAAATACCTTCATACCCCATCTCCCTTACTTCCAGCTATTAAGGATCACATAATTCCTAACAAAATATGACACAGATTCCCAATTCGGGCATTAAGAACATATAGCACGTTTCTGTTAGCAATCAAATTCTCATTCAAAGTTGCAAGTTACTATGTAGGAACAAGTTTGTATAGGTATTTCAAAGATGCCCAGAACTGAGCTAAACTTGGTATGTGTCCCACTCCTAGAAATAACTTCATGCCCCATTTCCCTTACTTCCAGCTAGTATTGATCACATAATTCCTAACAAAGTTTTGACACAGATTCCCAATTCGGGCATTCAGAACATGTAGCACGTTGCTGTAAGCAAGCACATTGTCATTCAAAGTTGCAAGTTACTATGTAGGAACAAGTTTGTATAGGTATTTCAAAGATGCCCAGAACTGAGCTAAACGTTGTATGTCTCCAACTCCTAGAAATATCTTCAGGCCCCATCTCACTTACTTACAGCTAGTAAGGATCACATAATTTCTAACAAAGTTTTGACACAGATTCCCAATTCGGGCATTCAGAACATATAGCACGTTGCTGTAAGCAAGCACATTCTCATTCAAAGTTGCAAGTTACTATGTAGGAACAAGTTTGTATAGGTATTTCAAAGATGCCCAGAACTGAGCTAAACTTGGTATGTCTCCAACTCCTAGAAATAACTTCATGCCCCATCTCCCTTACTTCCAGCTAGTAAGGATCACATAATTCCTAACAAAGTTTTGACACAGATTCCCAATTCGGGCATTCAGAACATATAGCACGTTGCTGTAAGCAAGCACATTCTCATTCAAAGTTGCAAGTTACTATGTAGGAACAAGTTTGTATAGGTATTTCAAAGATGCCCAGAATTGAGCTAAACTTGGTATGTGTCCAACACCTCGAAATAACTTCAGGCCCCATCTCCCTTACTTCCAGCTAGTAAGGATCACATAATTCCTAACAAAGTTTTGACACAGATTCCCAATTCGGGCATTCAGAACATATGGCACGTTGCTGTAAGCAAGCACATTCTCATTCAAAGTTGCAAGTTACTAAGTAGGAACAAGTTTGTAAAGCTATTTCAAAGAGGCCCAGAACTGAGCTAAACTTGGTATGTCTCCAACTCCTAGAAATAACTTCATGCCCCATCACCCTTACTTCCAGCTAGTAAGGATCACATAATTCCTAACAAAGTTTTGACACAGATTCCCAATTCAGGCATTCAGAACATATAGCACGTTGCCCTAAGCAAGCACATTCTCATTCAAAGTTGCAAGTTACTATGTAGAAACAAGTTCGTATAGGTATTTCAAAGATGCCCAGAACTGAGCTAAACGTTGTATGTCTCCAACTCCTAGAAATAACTTCATGCCCCAACTCCCTTACTTCCAGCTAGTAAGGATCACATAATTCCTAACAAAGTTTTGACACAGATTCCCAATTCGGGCATTCAGATCATATAGCAAGTTGCTGTAAGCAAGCACATTCTCATTCAAAGTTGCAAGTTACTATGTAGGAACAAGTGTGTATAGGTATTTCAAAGATGCCCAGAACTGACCTAAACGTTGTATGTCTCCAACTCCTAGAAAAAACTTCATGCCCCATCTCCCTTACTTCCAGCTAGTAAGGATCACATAATTCCTAACAAAGTATTGACACAGATTCCCAATTCGGGCATTCAGAACATATAGCACGTTGCTGTAAGCAAGCACATTCTCATTCAAAGTTGCAAGTAACTATGTAGGAACAAGTTTGTATAGGTATTTCAAAGATGCCCAGAACTGAGCTAAACGTTGTATGTCTCCAACTCCTAGAAATAACTTCATGCCCCATCTCCCTTACTTCCAGCTAGTAAGGATCACATAATTCCTAACAAAGATTTGACACAGATTCCCAATTCGGTCATTCAGAACATATAGCACGTTGCTGTAAGCAAGCGCATTCTCATTCAAAGTTGCAAGTTACTATGTAGGAACAAGTTTGTATAGGTATTTCAAAGATGCCCAGAACTGAGCTAATCTTGGTATGTGTCCATCACCTCGAAATAACTTCATGCCCCATCACCCTTACTTCCAGCTAGTAAGGATCACATCATTCCTAACAAAGTTTTGACACAGATTCCCAATTCGGGCATTCAGAACATATAGCACGTTGCTGTAAGCAAGCACATTCTCATTCAAAGTTGCAAGTTACTATGTAGGAACAAGTTTGTATAGGTATTTCAAAGATGCCCAGAACTGAGCTAAACTTCGCATGTGTCCAACTCCTAGAAATACCTTCATACCACATCTCCCTTACTTCCAGCTAGTAAGGATCACATAAATCCTAACAAAATTTGACACAGATTCCCAATTCGGGCATTCAGAACATATAGCACGTTGCTGTAAGCAAGCACATTCTCATTCAAAGTTGCAAGTTACTATGTAGGAACAAGTTTGTATAGGTATTTCAAAGATGCCCAGAACTGAGCTAAACGTTGTATGTCTCCAACTCCTAGAAATAACTTCATGCCCCATCTCCCTTACTTCCATCTAGTAAGGATCACATAATTCCTAAAAGTGTTTTGACACAGATTCCCAATTCGGGCATTCAGAACATATAGCACGTTGCTGTAAGCAAGCACATTCTCATTCAAAGTTGCAAGTTACTATGTAGGAACAAGTTTGTATAGGTATTTTAAAGACGCCCAGAACTGAGCTAAACGTGGTATGTGTCCAAATCCTAGAAATAACTTCATGACCCATCTCCCTTACTTCCTGCTAGTAAGGATCACATAATTCCTAACAAAGTTTTGACACAGATTCCAAATTCGGGCATTCAGAACATGTAGCACGTTGCTGTAAGCAAGCACATTCTCATTCAAAGTTGCAAGTTACTTTGTAGGAACAAGTTTGTATAGGTATTTCAAAGATGCCCAGAATTGAGCTAAACTTGGTATGTGTCCAACCTCTAGAAATAACATCATGCCCCAACTCCCTTACTTCCAGCTAGTAAGGATCACATAATTCCTAACAAAGTTTTGACACAGATTCCCAATTCGGGCATTCAGAACATATAGAACGTTGCTGTAAGCAAGCACATTCTCATTCATAGTTGCAAGTTACTATGTAGGAACAAGTTTGTATAGGTATTTCAAAGATGCCCAGAACTGAGCTAAACTTCGTGTGTGTCCAACTCCTAGAAATACCTTCATACCACATCTCCCTTACTTCCAGCTAGTAAGGATCACATAATTCCTAACAAAATTTGACACAGATTCCCAATTCCGGCATTCAGAACATATAGCACGTTGCTGTAAGCAATCACATTCTCATTCAAAGTTGCAAGTTACTATGTAGGAACAAGTTTGTATAGGTATTTCAAAGATGCCCAGAACTGACCTAAACTTGGTATGTGTCCAACTCCTAGAAATAACTTCATGCCCCAACTCCCTTACTACCAGCTAATAAGGATCACATAATTCCTAACAAAGTTTTTACACAGATTCCCAATTCGGGCATTCAGAACATGTAGCACGTTGCTGTAAGCAAGCACATTCTCATTCAAAGTTGCAAGTTACTACGTAGGAACAAGTTTGTATAGGTATTTCAAAGATGCCCAGAACTGAGCTAAACGTTGTATGTCTCCAACTCCTAGAAATAACTTCCTGCCCCATCTCACTTACTTCCAGCTAGTAAGGATCACATAATTTCTAACAAAGTTTTGACACAGATTCCCAATTCGGGCATTCAGAACATATAGCACGTTGCTGTAAGCAAGCACATTCTCATTCAAAGTTGCAAGTTACTATGTAGGAACAAGTTTGTATAGGTATTTCAAAGATGCCGAGAACTGAGCTAAACTTGGTATGTGTGCAACCTCTACAAATAACTTCATGCCCCAACTCACTTACTTCCAGCTAGTAAGGATCACATAATTCCTAACAAAGTTTTGACACAGATTCCCAATTCGGGCATTCAGAACATATAGCACGTTGCTGTAAGCAAGCACATTCTCATTCAAAGTTGCAAGTTACTATGTAGGAACAAGTTTCTATAGGTATTTCAAAGATGCCCAGAACTGAGCTAAACTTCGTATGTGTCCAACTCCTAGAAATACCTTCATACCCCATCTCCCTTACTTCCAGCTAGTAAGGATCACATAATTCCTAACAAAATTTGACACAGATTCCCAATTCGGGCATTCAGAACATATAGCACGTTGCTGTAAGCAATCACATTCTCATTCAAAGTTGCAAGTTAATATGTAGGAATAAGTTTGTATAGGTATTTCAAAGATACCCAGAACTGAGCTAAACTTGGTATGTGTCCAACTCCTAGAAATTATTTCATGCCCCATCACCCTTACTTCCAGCTAGTAAGGATCACATAATTCCTAACAAAGTTTTGACACACATTCCCAATTCGGGCATTCAGAAGATGTAGCACGTTGCTGTAAGCAAGCACATTCTCATTCAAAGTTGCAAGTTACTATGTAGGAACAAGTTTGTATAGGTATTTCAAAGATGCCCAGAATTGAGCTAAACTTGGTATGTCTCCAACTCCTAGAAATAACTTCATGCCCCATCTCCCTTACTTCCATCTAGTAAGGATCACATAATTCCTAACAAAGTTTTGACACAGATTCCCAATTCGGGCATTCAGAACATATAGCACGTTGCTGTAAGCAAGCACATTCTCATTCAAAGTTGCAAGTTACTAAGTAGGAATAAGTTTGCAAAGGTATTTCAAAGATGCCCAGAACTGAGCTAAACTTGCTATGTCTCCAACTCCTAGAAATAACTTCATGCCCCATCTCCCTTACTTCCAGCTAGTAAGGATCACATAATTCCTAACAAAGTTTTGACACAGATTCACAATTCGGGCATTCAGAGCATATAGCACGTTGCTGTAAGCAAGCACATTCTCATTCAAAGTTGCAAGTTACTATGTAGGAACAAGTTTGTATAGGTATTTCAAAGATGCCCAGAACTGAGCTAAACTTGGTATGTGTCCAACCTCTAGAAATAACTTCATGTCCCAACTCCCTTACTTCCAGCTAGTAAGGATCACATAATTCCTAACAAAGTTTTAACACAGATTCCCAATTCGGGCATTCAGAACATGTAGCACGTTGCTGTAAGCAAGCACATTCTCATTCAAAGTTGCAAGTTACTATGTAGGAACAAGTTTGTATAGGTATTTCAAAGATGCCCAGAACTGAGCTAATTGTTGTATGTCTCCAACTCCTAGAAATAACTTCATGCCCCATCTCTCTTACTTCCAGCTAGTAAGGATCACATAATTTCTAACAAAGTTTTGACACAGATTCCCAATTCGGGCATTCAGAACATGTAGCACGTTGCTGTAAGCAAGCACATTCTCATTCAAAGTTGCAAGTTACTATGTAGGAACAAGTTTGTATAGGTATTTCAAAGATGCCCAGAACTGACCTAAACGTTGTATGTCTCCAACTCCTAGAAATAACTTCATGCCCAATCTCCCTTACTTTCAGCTAGTAAGAATCACACAATTTCTAACAAAGATTTGACACAGATTCCCAATTCGGGCATTCAGAACATATAGCACGTTGATGTAAGCAAGAACATTCTCATTCAAAGTTGCAAGTTACTATGTAGGAACAAGTTTGTATAGGTATTTCAAAGATGACCAGAACTGAGCTAAACTTGGTATGTGTCCAAGCTCTAGAAATAACTTCATGCCCCATCTCCCTTACTTCCAGCTAGTAAGGATCACATAATTCCTAACAAAGTTTTGACACAGAATCCCAATTCGGTCATTCAGAACATATAGCACGTTGCTGTAAGCAAGCACATTCTCATTCAAAGTTGCAAGTTACTATGTAGGAAAAAGTTTGTATAGGTATTTCAAAGATGCCCAGAACTGAGCTAAACTTGGTATGTGTCCAACTCCTCGAAATAACTTCATGCCCCAACTCCCTAACTTCCAGTTGGTAAGGATCACATAATTCCCAACAAAGTTTTGACACAGATTCCCAATTCGGGCATTCAGAACATATAGCACGTTGCTGTAAGCAAGCACATTCTCATTCAAAGTTGCAAGTTACTATGTAGGAACAAGTTTCTATAGGTATTTCAAAGATGCCCAGAACTGAGCTAAACTTCGTATGTGTCCAACTCCTAGAAATACCTTCATACCCCATCTCCCTTACTTCCAGCTAGTAAGGATCACATAATTCCTAACAAAATTTGACACAGATTCCCAATTCGGGCATTCAGAACATATAGCACGTTGCTGTAAGCAATCACATTCTCATTCAAAGTTGCAAGTTACTATGTAGGAACAAGTTTGTATAGGTATTTCAAAGATACCCAGAACTGAGCTAAACTTGGTATGTGTCCAACTCCTAGAAATTATTTCATGCCCCATCACCCTTACTTCCAGCTAGTAAGGATCACATAATTCCTAACAAAGTTTTGACACACATTCCCAATTCTGGCATTCAGAAGATGTAGCACGTTGCTGTAAGCAAGCACATTCTCATTCAAAGTTGCAAGTTACTATGTAGGAACAAGTTTGTATAGGTATTTCAAAGATGCCCAGAACTGAGCTAAACTTGGTATGTCTCCAACTCCTAGAAATAACTTCATGCCCCATCTCCCTTACTTCCATCTAGTAAGGATCACATAATTCCTAACAAAGATTTGACACAGATTCCCAATTCGGGCATTCAGAACATATAGCACGTTGCTGTAAGCAAGCACATTCTCATTCAAAGTTGCAAGTTACTAAGTAGGAATAAGTTTGTAAAGGTATTTCAAAGATGCCCAGAACTGAGCTAAACTTGCTATGTCTCCAACTCCTAGAAATAACTTCATGCCTCATCTCCCTTACTTCCAGCTAGTAAGGATCACATAATTCCTAACAAAGTTTTGACACAGATTCCCAATTCGGGCATTCAGAACATATAGCACGTTGCTGTAAGCAAGCACATTCTCATTCAAAGTTGCAAGTTACTATGTAGGAACAAGTTTGTATAGGTATTTCAAAGATGCCCAGAACTGAGCTAAACTTGGTATTTGTCCAACCTCTAGAAATAACTTCATGCCCCAACTCCCTTACATTCAGCTAGTAAGGATCACATAATTCCTAACAAAGTTTTGACACAGATTCCCAATTCGGGCATTCAGAACATATAGCACGTTGCTGTAAGCAAGCACATTCTCATTCAAAGTTGCAAGTTACTATGTAGGAACAAGTTTGTAAAGGTATTTCAAAGATGCCCAGAACTGAGCTAAACTTGGTATGTCTCCAACTCCTAGAAATAACTTCATGCCCCATCACCCTTACTTCCAGCTAGTAAGGATCACATAATTCCTAACAAAGTTTTGACACAGATTCCCAATTCAGGCATTCAGAACATATAGCACGTTGCTGTAAGCAAGCATATTCTCATTCAAAGTTGCAAGTTACTATGTAGAAACAAGTTTGTATAGGTATTTCAAAGATGCCCAGAACTGAGCTAAACGTTGTATGTCTCCAACTCCTAGAAATAACTTCATGCCCCAACTCCCTTACTTCCAGCTAGTAAGAATCACATAATTCCTAACAAAGTTTTGACACAGATTCCCAATTCGGGCATTTAGATCATATAGAAAGTTGCTGTAAGCAAGCACATTCTCATTCAAAGTTGCAAGTTACTATGTAGGAACAAGTTTGTATAGGTATTTCAAAGATGCCCAGAACTGACCTAAACGTTGTATGTCTCCAACTCCTAGAAAAAACTTCATGCCCCATCTCCCTTACTTCCAGCTAGTAAGGATCACATAATTCCTAACAAAGTATTGACACAGATTCCCAATTCGGGCATTCAGAACATATAGCACGTTGCTGTAAGCAAGCACATTCTCATTCAAAGTTGCAAGTTACTATGTAGGAACAAGTTTGTATAGGTATTTCAAAGATGCCCAGAACTGAGCTAAACGTTGTATGTCTCCAACTCCTAGAAATAACTTCATGCCCCATCTCCCTTACTTCCAGCTAGTAAGGATCACATAATTCCTAACAAAGTTTTGACACAGATTCCCAATTCGGTCATTCAGAACATATAGCACGTTGCTGTAAGCAAGCGCATTCTCATTCAAAGTTGCAAGTTACTATGTAGGAACAAGTTTGTATAGGTATTTCAAAGATGCCCAGAACTGAGCTAATCTTGGTATGTGTCCATCACCTCGAAATAACTTCATGCCCCATCACCCTTACTTCCAGCTAGTAAGGATCACATCATTCCTAACAAAGTTTTGACACAGATTCCCAATTCGGGCATTCAGAACATATAGCACGTTGCTGTAAGCAAGCACATTCTCATTCAAAGTTGCAAGTTACTATGTAGGAACAAGTTTGTAGAGGTATTTCAAAGATGCCCAGAACTGAGCTAAACTTCGTATGTGTCCAACTCCTAGAAATACCTTCATACCACATCTCCCTTACTTCCAGCTAGTAAGGATCACATAAATCCTAACAAAATTTGACACAGATTCCCAATTCGGGCATTCAGAACATATAGCACGTTGCTGTAAGCAATCACATTCTCATTCAAAGTTGCAAGTTACTATGTAGGAACAAGTTTGTATAGGTATTTCAAAGATGCCCAGAACTGACCTAAACGTTGTATGTCTCCAACTCCTAGAAATAACTTCATGCCCCATCTCCCTTACTTCCATCTAGTAAGGATCACATAATTCCTAAAAGTGTTTTGACACAGATTCCCAATTCGGGCATTCAGAACATATAGCACGTTGCTGTAAGCAAGCACATTCTCATTCAAAGTTGCAAGTTACTATGTAGGAACAAGTTTGTAAAGGTATTTCAAAGATGCCCAGAACTGAGCTAAACTTGGTATGTCTCCAATCTCTAGAAATAACTTCATGCCCCATCACCCTTACTTCCAGCTAGTAAGGATCACATAATTCCTAACAAAGTTTTGACACAGATTCCCAATTCGGGCATTCAGAACATATAGCACGTTGCTGTAAGCAAGCACATTCTCATTCAAAGTTGCAAGTTACTATGTAGGAACAAGTTTGTATAGGTATTTTAAAGACGCCCAGAACTGAGCTAAACGTGGTATGTGTCCAACTCCTAGAAATAACTTCATGCCCCATCTCCCTTACTTCCTGCTAGTAAGGATCACATAATTCCTAACAAAGTTTTGACACAGATTCCCAATTCGGGCATTCAGAACATATAGCACGTTGCTGTAAGCAAGCACATTCTCATTCAAAGTTGCAAGTTACTATGTAGGAACAAGTTTGTATAGGTATTTCAAAGATGCCCAGAACTGAGCTAAACTTGGTATGTGTCCAACTCCTAGAAATAATTTCATGCCCCAACTCCCTTACTTCCAGCTAGTAAGGATCACATAATTCCTAACAAAATTTGACACAGATTCCCAATTCGGGCATTCAGAACACATAGCACGTTGATATAAGCAAGCACATTCTCATTCAAAGTTGCAGGTTACTATGTAGGAACAAGTTTCTATAGGTATTTCAAAGAGGCCCAGAATTGAGCTAAACTTGGTATGTGTCCAACCTCTAGAAATAACTTCATGCCCCAAATCCCTTACTTCCAGCTAGTAAGGATCACATAATTCCTAACAAAGTTTTGACACAGATTCCCAATTCGGGCATTCAGAACATATAGAACGTTGCTGTAAGCAAGCACATTCTCATTCATAGTTGCAAGTTACTATGTAGGAACAAGTTTGTATAGGTATTTCAAAGATGCCCAGAACTGAGCTAAACTTCGTGTGTGTCCAACTCCTAGAAATACCTTCATACCCCATCTCCCTTACTTCCAGCTAGTAAGGATCACATAATTCCTAACAAAATTTGACACAGATTCCCAATTCGGGCATTCAGAACATATAGCACGTTGCTGTAAGCAATCACATTCTCATTCAAAGTTGCAAGTTACTATGTAGGAACAAGTTTGTATAGGTATTTCAAAGATGCCCAGAACTGACCTAAACTTGGTATGTGTCCAACTCCTAGAAATAACTTCATGCCACAACTCCCTTACTTCCAGCTAGTAAGGATCACATAATTCCTAACAAAGTTTTTACACAGATTCCCAATTCGGGCATTCAGAACATGTAGCACGTTGCTGTAAGCAAGCACATTCTCATTCAAAGTTGCAAGTTACTATGTAGGAACAAGTTTGTATAGGTATTTCAAAGATGACCAGAACTGAGCTAAACGTTGTATGTCTCCAACTCCTAGAAATAACTTCATGCCCCATCTCACTTACTTCCAGCTAGTAAGGATCACATAATTTCTAACAAATTTTGACACAGATTCCCAATTCGGGCATTCAGAACATATAGCACGTTGCTGTAAGCAAGCACATTCTCATTCAAAGTTGCAAGTTACTATGTAGGAACAAGTTTGTATAGGTATTTCAAAGATGCCCAGAACTGACCTAAACGTTGTATGTCTCCAACTCCTAGAAATAACTTCATGCCCCATCTCCCTTACTTCCAGCTAGTAAGGATCACATAATTCCTAACAAAGTTTTGACACAGATTCCCAATTCGGGCATTCAGAACATATAGCACGTTGCTGTAAGCAAGCACATTCTCATTCAAAGTTGCAAGTTACTATGTAGGAACAAGTTTGTATAGGTATTTCAAAGATGCACAGAACTGAGCTAAACTTGGTATGTGTGCAACCTCTACAAATAACTTCATGCCCCAAATCACTTACTTCCAGCTAGTAAGGATCACATAATTCCTAACAAAGTTTTGACACAGATTCCCAATTCGGGCATTCAGAACATATAGCACGTTGCTGTAAGCAAGCACATTCTCATTCAAAGTTGCAAGTTACTATGTAGGAACAAGTTTCTATAGGTATTTCAAAGATGCCCAGAACTGAGCTAAACTTCGTATGTGTCCAACTCCTAGAAATACCTTCATACCCCATCTCCCTTACTTCCAGCTAGTAAGGATCACATAATTCCTAACAAAATTTGACACAGATTCCCAATTCGGGCATTCAGAACATATAGCACGTTGCTGTAAGCAATCACATTCTCATTCAAAGTTGCAAGTTACTATGTAGGAACAAGTTTGTATAGGTATTTCAAAGATACCCAGAACTGAGCTAAACTTGGTATGTGTCCAACTCCTAGAAATTATTTCATGCCCCATCACCCTTACTTCCAGCTAGTAAGGATCACATAATTCCTAACAAAGTTTTGACACACATTCCCAATTCTGGCATTCAGAAGATGTAGCACGTTGCTGTAAGCAAGCACATTCTCATTCAAAGTTGCAAGTTACTATGTAGGAACAAGTTTGTATAGGTATTTCAAAGATGCCCAGAATTGAGCTAAACTTGGTATGTCTCCAACTCCTAGAAATAACTTCATGCCCCATCTCCCTTACTTCCATCTAGTAAGGATCACATAATTCCTAACAAAGATTTGACACAGATTCCCAGTTCGGGCATTCAGAACATATAGCACGTTGCTGTAAGCAAGCACATTCTCATTCAAAGTTGCAAGTTACTAAGTAGGAATAAGTTTGTAAAGGTATTTCAAAGATGCCCAGAACTGAGCTAAACGTTGTATGTCTGCAACTCCTAGAAGTAACTTCATGCCCCATCTCCCTTACTTCCAGCTAGTAAGGATCTCATAATTCCTAACAAAGTTTTGACACAGATTCCAAATTCGGGCATTCAGAACATGTAGCACGTTGCTGTAAGCAAGCACATTCTCATTCAAAGTTGCAGGTTACTATGTAGGAACAAGTTTGTATAGGTATTTCAAAGAGGCCCAGAATTGAGCTAAACTTGGTATGTGTCCAACCTCTAGAAATAACTTCATGCCCCAACTCCCTTACTTCCAGCTAGTAAGGATCACATAATTCCTAACAAAGTTTTGACACAGATTCCCAATTCGGGCATTCAGAACATATAGAACGTTGCTGTAAGCAAGCACATTCTCATTCATAGTTGCAAGTTACTATGTAGGAACAAGTTTGTATAGGTATTTCAAAGATGCCCAGAACTGAGCTAAACTTCGTGTGTGTCCAACTCCTAGAAATACCTTCATACCCCATCTCCCTTACTTCCAGCTAGTAAGGATCACATAATTCCTAACAAAATTTGACACAGATTCCCAATTCGGGCATTCAGAACATATAGCACGTTGCTGTAAGCAATCACATTCTCATTCAAAGTTGCAAGTTACTATGTAGGAACAAGTTTGTATAGGTATTTCAAAGATGCCCAGAACTGACCTAAACTTGGTATGTGTCCAACTCCTAGAAATAACTTCATGCCCCAACTCCCTTACTTCCAGCTAGTAAGGATCACATAATTCCTAACAAAGTTTTTACACAGATTCCCAATTCGGGCATTCAGAACATGTAGCACGTTGCTGTAAGCAAGCACATTCTCATTCAAAGTTGCAAGTTACTATGTAGGAACAAGTTTGTATAGGTATTTCAAAGATGACCAGAACTGAGCTAAACGTTGTATGTCTCCAACTCCTAGAAATAACTTCATGCCCCATCTCACTTACTTCCAGCTAGTAAGGATCACATAATTTCTAACAAATTTTGACACAGATTCCCAATTCGGGCATTCAGAACATATAGCACGTTGCTGTAAGCAAGCACATTCTCATTCAAAGTTGCAAGTTACTATGTAGGAACAAGTTTGTATAGGTATTTCAAAGATGCCCAGAACTGACCTAAACGTTGTATGTCTCCAACTCCTAGAAATAACTTCATGCCCCATCTCCCTTACTTCCAGCTAGTAAGGATCACATAATTCCTAACAAAGTTTTGACACAGATTCCCAATTCGGGCATTCAGAACATATAGCACGTTGCTGTAAGCAAGCACATTCTCATTCAAAGTTGCAAGTTACTATGTAGGAACAAGTTTGTATAGGTATTTCAAAGATGCACAGAACTGAGCTAAACTTGGTATGTGTGCAACCTCTACAAATAACTTCATGCCCCAACTCACTTACTTCTAGCTAGTAAGGATCACATAATTCCTAACAAAGTTTTGACACAGATTCCCAATTCGGGCATTCAGAACATATAGCACGTTGCTGTAAGCAAGCACATTCTCATTCAAAGTTGCAAGTTACTATGTAGGAACAAGTTTCTATAGGTATTTCAATGATGCCCAGAACTGAGCTAAACTTCGTATGTGTCCAACTCCTAGAAATACCTTCATACCCCATCTCCCTTACTTCCAGCTAGTAAGGATCACATAATTCCTAACAAAATTTGACACAGATTCCCAATTCGGGCATTCAGACATATAGCACGTTGCTGTAAGCAATCACATTCTCATTCAAAGTTGCAAGTTACTATGTAGGAACAAGTTTGTATAGGTATTTCAAAGATACCCAGAACTGAGCTAAACTTGGTATGTGTCCAACTCCTAGAAATTATTTCATGCCCCATCACCCTTACTTCCAGCTAGTAAGGATCACATAATTCCTAACAAAGTTTTGACACACATTCCCAATTCTGGCATTCAGAAGATGTAGCACGTTGCTGTAAGCAAGCACATTCTCATTCAAAGTTGCAAGTTACTATGTAGGAACAAGTTTGTATAGGTATTTCAAAGATGCCCAGAATTGAGCTAAACTTGGTATGTCTCCAACTCCTAGAAATAACTTCATGCCCCATCTCCCTTACTTCCATCTAGTAAGGATCACATAATTCCTAACAAAGATTTGACACAGATTCCCAGTTCGGGCATTCAGAACATATAGCACGTTGCTGTAAGCAAGCACATTCTCATTCAAAGTTGCAAGTTACTAAGTAGGAATAAGTTTGTAAAGGTATTTCAAAGATGCCCAGAACTGAGCTAAACTTGCTATGTCTCCAACTCCTAGAAATAACTTCATGCCCCATCTCTCTTACTTCCAGCTAGTAAGGATCACATAATTCCTAACAAAGTTTTGACACAGATTCCCAATTCGGGCATTCAGAACATATAGCACGTTGCTGTAAGCAAGCACATTCTCATTCAAAGTTGCAAGTTACTATGTAGGAACAAGTTTGTATAGGTATTTCAAAGATGCCCAGAACTGAGCTAAACTTGGTATTTGTCCAACCTCTAGAAATAACTTCATGCCCCAACTCCCTTACATTCAGCTAGTAAGGATCACATAATTCCTAACAAAGTTTTGACACAGATTCCCAATTCGGGCATTCAGAACATATAGCACGTTGCTGTAAGCAAGCACATTCTCATTCGAAGTTGCAAGTTACTATGTAGGAACAAGTTTGTAAAGGTATTTCAAAGATGCCCAGAACTGAGCTAAACTAGGTATGTCTCCAACTCCTAGAAATAACTTCATGCCCCATCACCCTTACTTCCAGCTAGTAAGGATCACATAATTCCTAACAAAGTTTTGACACAGATTCACAATTCGGGCATTCAGAGCATATAGCACATTGCTGTAAGCAAGCACATTCTCATTCAAAGTTGCAAGTTACTATGTAGGAACAAGTTTGTATAGGTATTTCAAAGATGCCCAGAACTGAGCTAAACTTGGTATGTGTCCAACCTCTAGAAATAACTTCATGCCCCAACTCCCTTACTTCCAGCTAGTAAGGATCACATAATTCCTAACAAAGATTTGACACAGATTCCCAATTCGGGCATTCAGAACATATAGCACGTTGCTGTAAGCAAGCACATTCTCATTCAAAGTTGCAAGTTACTATGTAGGAACAAGTTTGTATAGGTATTTCAAAGATGCCCAGAACTGAGCTAAACGTTGTATGTCTCCAACTCCTAGAAATAACTTCATGCCCCATCTCACTTACTTCCAGCTAGTAAGGATCACATAATTTCTAACAAAGTTTTGACACAGATTCCCAATTCGGGCATTCAGAACATATAGCACGTTGCTGTAAGCAAGCACATTCTCATTCAAAGTTGCAAGTTACTATGTAGGAACAAGTTTGTATAGGTATTTCAAAGATGCCCAGAACTGAGCTAAACGTTGTATGTCTCCAACTCCTAGAAATAACTTCATGCCCCATCTACCTTACTTCCAGCTAATAAGGATCACATAATTCCTAACAAAGTTTTGACACAGATTCCCAATTCGGGCATTCAGAACATGTAGCAAGTTGCTGTAAGCAAGCACATTCAATTCAATGTTGAAAGTTACTATGTAGGAACAAGTTTTTATGGGTATTTCAAAGATGCCCAGAATTGAGCTAAACTGGGTATGTCTCCAACTCCTAGAAATAACTTCATGCCCCATCTCCCTTACTTCCATCTAGTAAGGATCACATAATTCCTAACAAAGTTTTGACACAGATTCCCAATTTGGGCATTCAGAACATATAGCACGTTGCTGCAAGCAAGCACATTCTCATTCAAAGTTGCAAGTTACTATATAGGAACGATTTTGTATAGGTATTTCAAAGATGCCCAGAACTGAGCTAAACTTGGTATGTGTCCCACTCCTAGAAATAACTTCATGCCCCATCTCCCTTACTTCCAGCTAGTAAGGATCACATAATTCCTAACAAAGTTTTGACACAGATTCCCAATTCGGGCATTCAGAACATGTAGCAGGTTGCTGTAAGCAAGCACATTCTCATTCAAAGTTGCAAGTTACTATGTAGGAACAAGTTTGTATAGGTATTTCAAAGATGCCCAGAACTAAGCTAAACGTTGTATGTCTCCAACTCCTAGAAATAACTTCATGCCCCATCTCCCTTACTTCCATCTAGTAAGGATCACATAATTCCTAAGGGTTTTGACACAGATTCCCAATTCGGGCATTCAGAACATATAGCACGTTGCTGTAAGCAAGCACATTCTCATTCAAAGTTGCAAGTTACTATGTAGGAACAAGTTTGTAAAGGTATTTCAAAGATGCCCAGAACTGAGCTAAATTTGGTATGTCTCCAACCTCTAGAAATAACTTCATGCCCCATCACCCTTACTTCCAGCTAGTAAGGATCACATAATTCCTAACAAAGTTTTTACACAGATTCCCAATTCGGGCATTCAGAACATGTAGCACGTTGCTGTAAGCAAGCACATTCTCATTCAAAGTTGCAAGTTACTATGTAGGAACAAGTTTGTATAGGTATTTCAAAGATGACCAGAACTGAGCTAAACGTTGTATGTCTCCAACTCCTAGAAATAACTTCATGCCCCATCTCACTTACTTCCAGCTAGTAAGGATCACATAATTTCTAACAAATTTTGACACAGATTCCCAATTCGGGCATTCAGAACATATAGCACGTTGCTGTAAGCAAGCACATTCTCATTCAAAGTTGCAAGTTACTATGTAGGAACAAGTTTGTATAGGTATTTCAAAGATGCCCAGAACTGACCTAAACGTTGTATGTCTCCAACTCCTAGAAATAACTTCATGCCCCATCTCCCTTACTTCCAGCTAGTAAGGATCACATAATTCCTAACAAAGTTTTGACACAGATTCCCAATTCGGGCATTCAGAACATATAGCACGTTGCTGTAAGCAAGCACATTCTCATTCAAAGTTGCAAGTTACTATGTAGGAACAAGTTTGTATAGGTATTTCAAAGATGCCCAGAACTGAGCTAAACTTGGTATGTGTGCAACCTCTACAAATAACTTCATGCCCCAACTCACTTACTTCCAGCTAGTAAGGATCACATAATTCCTAACAAAGTTTTGACACAGATTCCCAATTCGGGCATTCAGAACATATAGCACGTTGCTGTAAGCAAGCACATTCTCATTCAAAGTTGAAAGTTACTATGTAGGAACAAGTTTCTATAGGTATTTCAAAGATGCCCAGAACTGAGCTAAACTTCGTATGTGTCCAACTCCTAGAAATACCTTCATACCCCATCTCCCTTACTTCCAGCTAGTAAGGATCACATAATTCCTAAAAAAATTTGACACAGATTCCCAATTCGGGCATTCAGAACATATAGCACGTTGCTGTAAGCAATCACATTCTCATTCAAAGTTGCAAGTTACTATGTAGGAACAAGTTTGTATAGGTATTTCAAAGATACCCAGAACTGAGCTAAACTTGGTATGTGTCCAACTCCTAGAATTTATTTCATGCCCCATCACCCTTACTTCCAGCTAGTAAGGATCACATAATTCCTAACAAAGTTTTGACACACATTCCCAATTCTGGCATTCAGAAGATGTAGCACGTTGCTGTAAGCAAGCACATTCTCATTCAAAGTTGCAAGTTACTATGTAGGAACAAGTTTGTATAGGTATTTCAAAGATGCCCAGAATTGAGCTAAACTTGGTATGTCTCCAACTCCTAGAAATAACTTCATGCCCCATCTCCCTTACTTCCATCTAGTAAGGATCACATAATTCCTAACAAAGATTTGACACAGATTCCCAGTTCGGGCATTCAGAACATATAGCACGTTGCTGTAAGCAAGCACATTCTCATTCAAAGTTGCAAGTTACTAAGTAGGAATAAGTTTGTAAAGGTATTTCAAAGATCCCCAGAACTGAGCTAAACTTGCTATGTCTCCAACTCCTAGAAATAACTTCATGCCCCATCTCCCTTACTTCCAGCTAGTAAGGATCACATAATTCCTAACAAAGTTTTGACACAGATTCCCAATTCGGGCATTCAGAACATATAGCACGTTGCTGTAAGCAAGCACATTCTCATTCAAAGTTGCAAGTTACTATGTAGGAACAAGTTTGTATAGGTATTTCAAAGATGCCCAGAACTGAGCTAAACTTGGTATTTGTCCAACCTCTAGAAATAACTTCATGCCCCAACTCCCTTACATTCAGCTAGTAAGGATCACATAATTCCTAACAAAGTTTTGACACAGATTCCCAATTCGGGCATTCAGAACATATAGCACGTTGCTGTAAGCAAGCACATTCGCATTCAAAGTTGCAAGTTACTATGTAGGAACAAGTTTGTAAAGGTATTTCAAAGATGCCCAGAACTGAGCTAAACTTGGTATGTCTCCAACTCCTAGAAATAACTTCATGCCCCATCACCCTTACTTCCAGCTAGTAAGGATCACATAATTCCTAACAAAGTTTTGACACAGATTCACAATTCGGGCATTCAGAGCATATAGCACATTGCTGTAAGCAAGCACATTCTCATTCAAAGTTGCAAGTTACTATGTAGGAACAAGTTTGTATAGGTATTTCAAAGATGCCCAGAACTGAGCTAAACTTGGTATGTGTCCAACCTCTAGAAATAACTTCATGCCCCAACTCCCTTACTTCCAGCTAGTAAGGATCACATAATTCCTAACAAAGATTTGACACAGATTCCCAATTCGGGCATTCAGAACATATAGCACGTTGCTGTAAGCAAGCACATTCTCATTCAAAGTTGCAAGTTACTATGTAGGAACAAGTTTGTATAGGTATTTCAAAGATGCCCAGAACTGAGCTAAACGTTGTATGTCTCCAACTCCTAGAAATAACTTCATGCCCAATCTCACTTACTTCCAGCTAGTAAGGATCACATAATTTCTAACAAAGTTTTGAAACAGATTCCCAATTCGGGCATTCAGAACATATAGCACGTTGCTGTAAGCAAGCACATTCTCATTCAAAGTTGCAAGTTACTATGTAGGAACAAGTTTGTATAGGTATTTCAAAGATGCCCAGAACTGAGCTAAACGTTGTATGTCTCCAACTCCTAGAAATAACTTCATGCCCCATCTCCCTTACTTCCAGCTAGTAAGGATCACTTAATTCCTAACAAAGTTTTGACACAGATTCCCAATTCGGGCATTCAGAACATGTAGCAAGTTGCTGTAAGCAAGTACATTCAATTCAATGTTGCAAGTTACTATGTAGGAACAAGTTTTTATGGGTATTTCAAAGATGCCCAGAATTGAGCTAAACTGGGTATGTCTCCAACTCCTAGAAATAACTTCATGCCCCATCTCCCTTACTTCCATCTAGTAAGGATCACATAATTCCTAACAAAGTTTTGACACAGATTCCCAATTCGGGCATTCAGAACATATAGCACGTTGCTGCAAGCAAGCACATTCTCATTCAAAGTTGCAAGTTACTATATAGGAACAATTTTGTATAGGTATTTCAAAGATGCCCAGAACTGAGCTAAACTTGGTATGTGTCCCACTCCTAGAAATAACTTCATGCCCCATCTCCCTTACTTCCAGCTAGTAAGGATCACATAATTCCTAACAAAGTTTTGACACAGATTCCCAATTCGGGCATTCAGAACATGTAGCAGGTTGCTGTAAGCAAGCACATTCTCATTCAAAGTTGCAAGTTACTATGTAGGAACAAGTTTGTATAGGTATTTCAAAGATGCCCAGAACTAAGCTAAACGTTGTATGTCTCCAACTCCTAGAAATAACTTCATGCCCCATCTCCCTTAATTCCATCTAGTAAGGATCACATAATTCCTAAGTGTTTTGACACAGATTCCCAATTCGGGCATTCAGAACATATAGCACGTTGCTGTAAGCAAGCACATTCTCATTCAAAGTTGCAAGTTACTATGTAGGAACAAGTTTGTAAAGGTATTTCAAAGATGCCCAGAACTGAGCTAAATTTGGTATGTCTCCAACCTCTAGAAATAACTTCATGCCCCATCACCCTTACTTCCAGCTAGTAAGGATCACATAATTCCTAACAAAGTTTTTACACAGATTCCCAATTCGGGCATTCAGAACATGTAGCACGTTGCTGTAAGCAAGCACATTCTCATTCAAAGTTGCAAGTTACTATGTAGGAACAAGTTTGTATAGGTATTTCAAAGATGACCAGAACTGAGCTAAACGTTGTATGTCTCCAACTCCTAGTAATAACTTCATGCCCCATCTCACTTACTTCCAGCTAGTAAGGATCACATAATTTCTAACAAATTTTGACACAGATTCCCAATTCGGGCATTCAGAACATATAGCACGTTGCTGTAAGCAAGCACATTCTCATTCAAAGTTGCAAGTTACTATGTAGGAACAAGTTTGTATAGGTATTTCAAAGATGCCCAGAACTGACCTAAACGTTGTATGTCTCCAACTCCTAGAAATAACTTCATGCCCCATCTCCCTTACTTCCAGCTAGTAAGGATCACATAATTCCTAACAAAGTTTTGACACAGATTCCCAATTCGGGCATTCAGAACATATAGCACGTTGCTGTAAGCAAGCACATTCTCATTCAAAGTTGCAAGTTACTATGTAGGAACAAGTTTGTATAGGTATTTCAAAGATGCCCAGAACTGAGCTAAACTTGGTATGTGTGCAACCTCTACAAATAACTTCATGCCCCAACTCACTTACTTCCAGCTAGTAAGGATCACATAATTCCTAACAAAGTTTTGACACAGATTCCCAATTCGGGCATTCAGAACATATAGCACGTTGCTGTAAGCAAGCACATTCTCATTCAAAGTTGCAAGTTACTATGTAGGAACAAGTTTCTATAGGTATTTCAAAGATGCCCAGAACTGAGCTAAACTTCGTATGTGTCCAACTCCTAGAAATACCTTCATACCCCATCTCCCTTACTTCCAGCTAGTAAGGATCACATAATTCCTAACAAAATTTGACACAGATTCCCAATTCGGGCATTCAGAACATATAGCACGTTGCTGTAAGCAATCACATTCTCATTCAAAGTTGCAAGTTACTATGTAGGAACAAGTTTGTATAGGTATTTCAAAGATACCCAGAACTGAGCTAAACTTGGTATGTGTCCAACTCCTAGAAATTATTTCATGCCCCATCACCCTTACTTCCAGCTAGTAAGGATCACATAATTCCTAACAAAGTCTTGACACACATTCCCAATTCTGGCATTCAGAAGATGTAGCACGTTGCTGTAAGCAAGCACATTCTCATTCAAAGTTGCAAGTTACTATGTAGGAACAAGTTTGTATAGGTATTTCAAAGATGCCCAGAATTGAGCTAAACTTGGTATGTCTCCAACTCCTAGAAATAACTTCATGCCCCATCTTCCTTACTTCCATCTAGTAAGGATCACATAATTCCTAACAAAGATTTGACACAGATTCCCAGTTCGGGCATTCAGAACATATAGCACGTTGCAGTAAGCAAGCACATTCTCATTCAAAGTTGCAAGTTAATAAGTAGGAATAAGTTTGTAAAGGTATTTCAAAGATGCCCAGAACTGAGCTAAACTTGGTATGTCTCCAACTCCTAGAAATAACTTCATGCCCCATCTCCCTTACTTCCATCTAGTAAGGATCACATAATTCCTAACAAAGTTTTGACACAGATTCCCAATTCGGGCATTCAGAACATATAGCACGTTGCTGTAAGCAAGCACATTCTCATTCAAAGTTGCAAGTTACTAAGTAGGAACAAGTTTGTAAAGGTATTTCAAAGATGCCCAGAACTGAGTTAACTTGGTATATCTCCAACTCCTAGAAATAACTTCATGCCCCATCTCCCTTACTTCCAGCTAGTAAGGATCACATAATTCCTAACAAAGTTTTGACACAGATTCCCAATTCGGGCATTCAGAACATATAGCACGTTGCTGTAAGCAAGCACATTCTCATCCAACTTGCAAGTTACTATGTAGGAACAAGTTTGAATAGGTATTTCAAAGATGCCCAGAACTGAGCTAAACTTGGTATGTCTCCAACTCCTAGAAATAACTTCATGCCCCATCTCCCTTACTTCCAGCTAGTAAGGATCACAAAATTCCTAACAAAGTTTTGACACAGATTCCCAATTCGGGCATTCAGAACATATAGCTCGTTGCTGTAAGCAAGCACATTCTCATTCAAAGTTTCAAGTTACTAAGTAGGAACAAGTTTGTAAAGGTATTTCAAAGATGCCCAGAACTGAGCTAAACTTGGTATGTCTCCAACTCCTAGAAATAACTTCATGCCCCATCTCCCTTACTTCCAGCTAGTAAGGATCACATAATTCCTAACAAAGTTTTGACACAGATTCCCAATTCGGGCATTCAGAACATGTAGCACGTTGCTGTAAGCAAGCACATTCTCATTCTAAGTTGCAAGTTACTATGTAGGAACAAGTTTTTATAGGTATTTCAAAGATGCCCAGAACTGAGCTAAACGTTGTATGTCTCCAACTCCTAGAAATAACTTCATGCCCCATCTCACTTACTTCCAGCTAGTAAGGATCACATAATTTCTAACAAAGTTTTGACACAGATTCCCAATTCGGGCATTCAGAACATATAGCACGTTGCTGTAAGCAAGCACATTCTCATTCAAAGTTGCAAGTTACTATGTAGGAACAAGTTTGTATAGGTATTTCAAAGATGCCCAGAACTGAGCTAAACTTGGTATGTCTCCAACTCCTAGAAATAACTTCATGCCCCATCTCCCTTACTTCCATCTAGTAAGGATCACATAATTCCTAAAAGTGTTTTGACACAGATTCCCAATTCGGGCATTCAGAACATGTAGCACGTTGCTGTAAGCAAGCACATTCTCATTCAAAGTTGCAAGTTACTATGTAGGAACAAGTTTGTATAGGTATTTCAAAGATGCCCAGAACTGAGCTAAACGTTGTATGTCTCCAATTCCTAGAAATAACTTCATGCCCCATCTCACTTACTTCCAGCTAGTAAGGATCACATAATTTCTAACAAAGTTTTGACACAGATTCCCAATTCGCGCATTCAGAACATATAGCACGTTGCTGTAAGCAAGCACATTCTCATTCAAAGTTGCAAGTTACTATGTAGGAACAAGTTTGTATAGGAATTTCAAAGATGCCCAGAACTGAGCTAAACGTTGTATGTCTCCAACTCCTAGAAATAACTTCATGCCCAATCTCCCTTACTTCCAGCTAGTAAGGATCACATAATTCCTAACAAAGTTTTGACACAGATTCCCAATTCGGGCATTCAGAACATATAGCACGTTGATGTAAGCAAGCACATTCTCATTCAAAGTTGCAAGTTACTATGTAGGAACAAGTTTGTATAGGTATTTCAAAGATGCCCAGAACTGAGCTAAACTTGGTATGTCTCCAACTCCTAGAAATAACCTCATGCCCCATCTCCCTTACTTCCAGCTAGTAAGGATCACATAATTCCTAACAAAGTTTTGACACAGATTCCCAATTCGGGCATTCAGAACATGTAGCACGTTGCTGTAAGCAAGCACATTCAATTCAAAGTTGCAAGTTACAACGTAGTAACAAGTTTGTATAGGTATTTCAAAGATGCCCAGAATTGAGCTAAACTTGGTATGTCTCCAACTCCTAGAAATAACTTCATGCCCCATCTCCCTTACTTCCAGCTAGTAAGGATCACATAATTTCTAACAAAGTTTTGACACAGATTCCCAATTCGGGCATACAGAACATATAGCACGTTGCTGTAAGCAAGTACATTCTCATTCAAAGTTGCAAGTTACTAAGTAGGAACAAGTTTGTAAAGGTATTTCAAAGATGCCCAGAACTGAGCTAAACGTTGTATGTCTCCAACTCCTAGAAATAACTTCATGACCCATCACCCTTACTTCCAGCTAGTAAGGATCACATAATTCCTAACAAAGTTTTGACACAGATTCCCAATTCGGGCATTCAGAACATACAGCACGTTGCTGTAAGCAAGCACATTCTCATTCAAAGTTGCAAGTTACTATGTAGGAACAAGTTTGTATAGGTATTTCAAAGATGCCCAGAACTGAGCTAAACGTTGTATGTCTCCAACTCCTCGAAATAACTTCATGCCCCATCTTCCTTACTTCCAGCTAGTAAGGATCACATAATTCCTAACAAAGTTTTGACACAGATTCCCAATTCGGGCATTCAGAACATATAGCACGTTGCTGTAAGCAAGCACATTCTCATTCAAAGTTGCAAGTTACTATGTAGGAACAAGTTTGTATAGGTATTTCAAAGATGCCCAGAACTGAGCTAAACGTTGTATGTCTCCAACTCCTAGAAATAACTTCATGCCCCATCTCCCTTACTTCCAGCTAGTAAGGATCACATAATTCCTAACCAAGTTTTGACACAGATTCCCAATTCGGGCATTCAGAATATATAGCACGTTGCTGTAAGCAAGCACATTCTGATTCAAAGTTGCAAGTTACTATGTAGGAACAAGTTTGTATAGGTATTTCAAAGATGCCCAGAACTGAGCTAAACTTGGTATGTCTCCAACTCCTAGAAATAACTTCATGCCCCAACTCCCTTACTTCCAGCTAGTAAGGATCACATAATTCCTAACAAAGTTTTGACACAGATTCCCAATTCGGGCATTCAGAACATATAGCACGTTGCTGTAAGCAAGCACATTCTCATTGAAAGTTGCAAGTTACTATGTAGGAACAAGTTTGTATAGGACTTTCAAAAATGCCCAGAACTGAGCTAAACTTGGTATGTGTCCAACCTCTAGAAATAACTTCATGCCCCAACTCCATTACTTCCAGCTAGCAAGGATCACATAATTCCTAACAATGATTTGACACAGATTCCCAATTCGGGCATTCAGAACATATAGCAAGTTGCTGTAAGCAAGCACATTCTCATTCAAAGTTGAAAGTTACTATGTAGGAACAAGTTTGTATAGGTATTTCAAAGATGCCCGGAACTGAGCTAAACGTTGTATGTCTCCAACTCCCAGAAATATCTTCATGCCCCATTTCACTTACTTCCAGCTAGTAAGGATCACATAATTCCTAACAAAGTTTTGACACAGATTCCCAATTCGGGCATTCAGAACATATAGCACGTTGCTGTAAGCAAGCACATTCTCATTCAAAGTTGCAAGATACTATGTAGGAAGAAGTGTGAATAGGACTTTCAAAGATGCCCAGAACTGAGCTATACGTTGTATGTCTCCAACTCCTAGAAATAACTTCATGCCCCATCTCCCTTACTTCCAGCTAGTAAGGATCACATAATTCCTAACAAAGTTTTGACACAGATTCCCAATTCGGGCATTCAGAACCTATAGCACGTTGCTGTAAGCAAGCACATTCAATTCAAAGTTGCAAGTTACTATGTAGGAACAAGTTTGTATAGGTATTTCAAAGATGCCCATAATTGAGCTAAACTTGGTATGTCTCCAACTCCTAGAATTAACTTCATGCCCCATCTCCCTTACTTCCAGCTAGTAAGGATCACATAATTCCTAACAAAGTTTTGACACAGATTCCCAATTCGGGCATTCAGAATATATAGCACGTTGCTGTAAGCAAGCACATTCTGATTCAAAGTTGCAAGTTACTATGTAGGAACAAGTTTGTATAGGTATTTCAAAGATGCCCAGAACTGAGCTAAACTTGGTATGTCTCCAACTCCTAGAAATAACTTCATGCCCCAACTCACTTACTTCCAGCTAGTAAGGACCACATAATTCCTAACAAAGTTTTGACACAGATTCCCAATTCGGGCATTCAGAACATATAGCACGTTGCTGTAAGCAAGCACATTCTCATTCAAAGTTGCAAGTTACTATGTAGGAACAAGTTTGTATAGGTATTTCAAAGATGCCCAGAACTGAGCTAAACTTGGTATGTCTCCAACCTCTAGAAATAACTTCATGCCCCAACTCCCTTACTTCCAGCTAGTAAGGATCACATAATTCCTAACAAAGTTTTGACACAGATTCCCAATTCGGGCATTCAGAACATATAGCACGTTGCTGTAAGCAAGCACATTCTCTTTCAAAGTTGCAAGTACTATGTAGGAACAAGTTTGTATAGGTATTTCAAAGATGCCCAGAACTGAGCTAAACATGGTATGTCTCCAACTCCTAGAAATAACTTCATGCCCCATCTCACTTACTTCCAGCTAGTAAGGATCACATAATTCCTAACAAAGTTTTGACACAGATTCCCAATTCGGGCATTCAGAACATATAGCACGTTGCTGTAAGCAAGCACATTCTCATTCAAAGTTGCATGTTACTATGTAGGAACAAGTTTGTATAGGTATTTCAAGGATGTCCAGAACTGAGCTAAACTTGGTATGTGTCCAACTCCTAGAAATACCTTCATACCCATTCTCACTTACTTCCAGCTAGTAAGGATCACATAATTCCTAACAAAATTTGACATAGATTCCCGATTCGGGCATTCAGAACATATAGCACGTTGCTGTAAGCAATCACATTCTCATTCAAAGTTGCAAGTTACTATGTAGGAACAAGTTTGTATAGGTATTTCAAAGATGCCCAGAACTGAGCTAAACTTGGTATGTGTCCAACTCCTAGAAATAACTTCATGCCCCATCTCCCTTACTTCCAGCTAGTAAGGATCACATAATTCCTAACAAAGTTTTGACACAGATTCCCAATTCGGGCATTCAGAACATGTAGCACGTTGCTGTAAGCAAGCAAATTCAATTCAAAGTTGCAAGTTACTATGTAGGAACAAGTTTGTATAGGTATTTCAAAGATGCCCAGAACTGAGCTAAATGTTGTATGTCTCCAACTCCTGGAAATAACTTCATGCCCAATCTCCCTTACTTCCAGCTAGTAAGGATCACATAATTCCTAACAAAGTTTTGACACAGATTCCCAATTCGGGCATTCAGAACATGTAGCACGTTGCCGTAAGCAAGCACATTCTCATACAAAGTTGCAAGTTACTATGTAGGAACAAGTTTGTAAAGGTATTTCAAAGATGCCCAGAACTGAGCTGAAGTGTGTATGTCTCCAACTCCTAGAAATAACTTCATGTCTCATCACATTTACTTCCAGCTAGTAAGGATCACATAATTCCTAACAAAGTTTTGACACAGATTCCCAATTCGGGCATTCAGAACATATAGCACGTTGCTGTAAGCAAGCACATTCTCATTCAAATTTGCAAGTTACTATGTAGGAACAAGTTTGTATAGGTATTTCAAAGATGCCCAGAACTGAGCTAAACTTGGTATGTCTCCAACTCCTAGAAATAACTTCATGCCCCATCTCCCTTACTTCCAGCTAGTAAGGATCACATAATTCCTAACAAAGTTTTGACACAGATTCCCAATTCGGGCATTCAGAACATATAGCACGTTGCTGTAAGCCAGCACATTCTCATTCAAAGTTGCAAGTTACTATGTAGGAACAAGTTTGTAAAGGTATTTCAAAGATGCCCAGAACTGAGCTAAACGTAGTATGTGTCCAATTCCTAGAAATAACTTCATGCCCCATCTCCCTTACTTCCAGCTAGTAAGGATCACATAATTCCTAACAAAGTTTTGACACAGATTCCCAATTCGGGCATTCAGAACATATAGCACGTTGCTGTAAGCAAGCACATTCTCATTGAAAGTTGCAAGTTACTATGTAGGAACAAGTTTGTATAGGTATTTCAAAGATGCCCAGAACAGTGCTAAACTTGGTATGTGTCCAACTCCTAGAAATACCTTCATACCCCAACTCCCTTACTTCCAGCTAGTAAGGATCACATAATTCCTAACAAATTTTGACACAGATTCCCAATTCGGGCATTCAGAACATATAGCACGTTGATGTAAGCAAGCACATTGTCATTCAAAGTTGCAAGTTACTATGCAGGAACAAGCTGTATAGGTATTTCAAAGATGCCCAGAACTGAGCTAAAATTGGTATGTCTCCAACTCCTAGAAATAACTTCATGCCCCATCTCCCTTACTTCCAGCTAGTAAGGATCACATAATTCCTAAAAGTGTTTTGACACAGATTCCCAATTCGGGCATTCAGAACATATAGCACGTTGCTGTAAGCAAGCACATTCTCATTCAAAGTTGCAAGTTACTATGTAGGAACAAGTTTGTATAGGACTTTCAAAAATGCCCAGAACTGAGCTAAACTTGGTATGTGTCCAACCTCTAGAAATAACTTCATGCCCCAACTCCATTACTTCCAGCTAGTAAGGATCACATAATTCCTAACAAAGTTTTGACACAGATTCCCAATTCGGGCATTCAGAACATATAGCACGGTGCTGTAAGCAAGCACATTCTCATTCAAAGTTGCAAGTTTCTATGTAGGAACAAGTTTGTATAGGTCTTTCAAAGATGCCCAGAACTTAGCTAAACTTGGTATGTCTCCAACTCCTAGAAATAACTTCATGCCCCAACTCCCTTACTTCCAGCTAGTAAGGATCACATAATTCCTAACAAAGTTTTGACACAGATTCCCAATTCGGGCATTCAGAACATGTAGCACGTTGCTGTAAGCAAGCACATTCTCATTCAAAGTTGCAACTTACTATGTAGGAACAAGTTTGTAAAGGTATTTCAAAGATGCCCAGAACTGAGCTAAACGTTGTATGTCTCCAACTCCTAGAAATAACTTCATGCCTCATCACCCTTACTTCCAGCAAGTAAGGATCACATAATTCCTAACAATGTTTTGACACAGATTCCCAATTCGGGCATTCAGAACATATAGCACATTGCTGTAAGCAAGCACATTCTGATTCAAAGTTGCAAGTTACTATGTAGGAAGAAGTTTGTATAGGTATTTCAAAGATGCCCAGAACTGAGCTAATCGTTGTATGTCTCCAACTGCTTGAAATAACTTCATGCCCAATCTCCCTTACTTCCAGCTAGTAAGGATCACATAATTCCTAACAAAGTTTTGACACAGATTCCCAATACGGGCTTTCAGAACATGTACCACGTTGCTGTAAGCAAGAACATTCTCATTCAAAGTTGCAAGTTACTATGTAGGAACAAGTTTGTAAAGGTATTTCAAAGATGACCAGAACTGAGCTAAACGTTGTATGTCTCCAACTCCTAGAAATAACTTCATGCCTCATGACACTTACTTCCAGCTAGTAAGGATCACATCATTCCTAACAATGTTTTGACACAGATTCCGAATTCGGGCATTCAGAACATATAGCACGTTGCTGTAAGCAAGCACATTCTCATTCAAAGTTGCAAGATAGTATGTAGGAACAAGTTTGTATAGGTATTTCAAAGATGCCCTGAACTGAGCTAAACTTGGTATGTCTCCAACTCCTCGAAATAACATCATGCCCCATCTCCCTTACTTCCAGCTAGTAAGGATCACATAATTCCTAACAAAGTTTTGACACAGATTCCCAATTCGGGCATTCAGAACTTATAGCACGTTGCTGTAAGCAAGCACATTGAATTCAAAGTTGCAAGTTACTATGTAGGAACAAGTTTGTATAGGTATTTCAAAGATGCCCAGAACTGAGCTAAACGTTGTATGTCTCCAACTCCTAGAAATAACTTCATGCCCCATCTCCCTTACTTCCAGCTAGTAAGGATCACATAATTCCTAACAAAGTTTTGACACAGATTCCCAATTCGGGCTTTCAGAACATATAGGACGTTGCTGTAAGCAAGCACATTCCTATTCAAAGTTGCAAGTTACTATGTAGGAACAAGTTTGTATAGGTATTTCAAAGATGCCCAGAACTGAGCTAAACGTTGTATGTCTCCAACTCCTGGAAATAACTTCATGTCCCATCTCCCTTTCTTCCATCTTGTAAGGATCACATAATTCCTAACAAAGTTTTGACACAGATTCCCAATTCGGGCATTCAGAACATGTAGCACGTTGCTGTAAGCAAGCACATTCTCATTCAAAGTTGCAAGTTACTATGTAGGAACAAGATTGTATAGGTATTTCAAAGATGCCCAGAACTGAGCTAAACGTTGTATGTCTCCAACTGCTAGAAATAACTTCATGCCCAATCTCCCTTACTTCCAGCTAGTAAATATCACATAATTCCTAACAAAGTTTTGACACAGATTCCCAATTCGGGCATTCAGAACATATAGCACGTTGATGTAAGCAAGCACATTCTCATTCACAGTTGCAAGTTACTATGTAGGAACAAGTTTGTATAGGTATTTCAAAGATGCCCAGAACGGAGCTAAACTTGGTATGTGTCCAACCTCTAGAAATAACTTCATGCCCCAACTCCCTTACTTCCAGCTACTAAGGATCACATAATTTCTAACAAAGTTTTGACACAGATTCCCAATTCGGGCATTCAGAACATATAGCAAGTTGCTGTAAGCAAGCACATTCTCATTCAAAGATGCAAGTTACTATGTAGGAACAAGTTTGTATAGGTATTTCAAAGATGCACAGAACTAAGCTAAAAGTTGTATGTCTCCAACTCCTAGAAATAACTTCATGCCCCATCTCACTTACTTCCAGCTAGTAAGGATCACATAATTTTTAACAAAGTTTTGACACAGATTCCCAATTCGGTCATTCAGAACATATAGCACGTTGCTGTAAGCAAGCACATTCTCATTCAAAGTTGCAAGTTACTATGTAGGAACAAGATTGTATAGGTATTTCAAAGATGCCCAGAACTGAGCTAAACGTTGTATGTCTCCAACTGCTAGAAATAACTTCATGCCCAATCTCCCTTACTTCCAGCTAGTAAGGATCACATAATTCCTAACAAAGTTTTGACACAGATTCCCAATTCGGGCATTCAGAACATATAGCACGTTGATGTAAGCAAGCACATTCTCATTCAAAGTTGCAAGTTACTATGTAGGACCAAGTTTGTATAGGTATTTCAAAGATGCCCAGAACTGAGCTAAACTTGGTATGTCTCCAACTCCTAGAAATAACTTCATGCCCCAACTCCCTTACTTCCAGCTATTAAGGATCACATAATTCCTAACAAAGTTTTGACACAGATTCCCAATTCGGGCATTCAGAACATGTAGCACGTTGCTGTAAGCAAGCACATTCAATTCAAAGTTGCAAGTTACTATGTAGGAACAAGTTTGTGTAGGTATTTCAAAGATGCCCAGAACTGAGCTAAACGTTGTAGGTCTCCAACTCCTTGAAATAACTTCATGCCCAATCTCCCTTACTTCCAGCTAGTAAGGATCACATCATTCCTAACAATGTTTTGACACAGATTCCCAATTCGGGCATTAAGAACATATAGCACATTGCTGTAAGCAAGCACATTCTCATTCAAAGTTGCAAGTTACTATGTAGGAACAAGTTTGTATAGGTATTTCAAAGATGCCCAGAACTGAGCTAAACTTGGTATTTCCTCAACTGCTAGAAATAACTTCATGCCCTAACTCCCTTACTTCCAGCTAGTAAGGATCACATAATTCCTAACAAAGTTTTGACACAGATTCCCAATTCGGGCATTCAGAACATATAGCACGTTGCTGTAAGCAAGCACATTCTCATGCAAACATGCAAGTTACTATGTAGGAACAAGTTTGAATAGGACTTTCAAAGATGCCCAGAACTGAGCTAAACTTGGTATGTCTCCAACTCCTAGAAATAACTTCATGCCCCATCTCCCTTACTTCCAGCTAGTAAGGATCACATAATTCCTAACAAAGTTTTGACACAGATTCCCAATTCGGGCATTCAGAACATATAGCACGTTGCTGTAAGCAAGCACATTCTCATTCAAAGTTGCAAGTTACTATGTAGGAACAAGTTTGTATAGGTATTTCAAAGATGCCCAGAACTGAGCTAAACGTTGTATGTCTCCAACTCCTAGAAATAACTTCATGCCCAATCTCCCTTACTTCCAGCTAGTAAGGATCACATAATTCTTAACAAAGTTTTGACACAGATTCCCAATTCGGGCTTTCAGAACATATAGGACGTTGCTGTAAGCAAGCACATTCTCATTCAAAGTTGCAAGTTACTATGTAGGAACAAGTTTGTATAGGTATTTCAAAGATGCCCAGAACTGAGCTAAACGTTGTATGTCTCCAACTCCTAGAAATAACTTCATGTCCCATCTCCCTTTCTTCCATCTTGTAAGGATCACATAATTCCTAACAATGTTTTGACACAGATTCCCAATTCGGGCATTCAGAACATGTAGCACGTTGCTGTAAGCAAGCACATTCTCATTCAAAGTTGCAAGTTACTATATAGGAACAAGTTTGTATAGGTATTTCAAAGATGCCCAGAACTGAGCTAAACGTTGTATGTCTCCAACTCCTAGAAATAACTTCATGCCCCATCAGCCTTACTTCCAGCTAGTAAGGATCACATAATTCCTAACAATGTTTTGACACAGAATCCCAATTCGGGCATTCAGAACATATAGCACGTTGCTGTAAGCAAACACATTCTCATTCAAAGTTGCAAGTTACTATGTAGGAACAAGTTTGTATAGGTATTTCAAAGATGCCCAGAACTGAGCTAAACGTTGTATATCTCCAACTCCTTGAAATAACTTCATGCCCAATCTCCCTTATTTCCAGCTAGTAAGGATCACATAATTCCTAACAAAGATTTGACACAGATTCCCAATTTGGCTTTCAGAACATATAGCACGTTGCTGTAAGCAAGCACATTCTCATTCAAAGTTGCAAGTTACTATGTAGGAACAAGTTTCTATAGGTATTTCAAAGATGCCCAGAACTGTGCTAAACTTGGTATGTGTCCAACTCCTAGAAATACCTTCATACCCCAACACCCTTACTTCCAGCTAGTAAGGATCACATAATTCCTAACAAATTTTGACACAGATTCCCAATTCGGGCATTCAGAACATATAGCACGTTGCTGTAAGCAATCACATTCTCATTCAAAGTTGCAAGTTAATAGGTAGGAACAAGTTTGTATAGGTATTTCAAAGATGCCCAGAACTGAGCTAAACTTAATATGTGTCCAAATCCTAGAAATAATTTCATGCCCCATCTCCCATACTTCCAGCTAGTAAGGATCACATAATTCCTAACAAAGTTTTGACACAGATTCCCAATTCGGGCATTCAGAACATGTAGCCCGTTGCTGTAAGCAAGTACATTCTCATTCAAAGTTGCAACTTACTATGTAGGAACAAGTTTGTAAAGGTATTTCAAAGATGCCCAGAACTGAGCTAAACGTTGTATGTCTCCAACTCCTAGAAATAACTTCATGCCTCATCACCCTTACTTCCAGCAAGTAAGGATCACATAATTCCTAACAATGTTTTGACACAGATTCCCAATTCGGGCATTCAGAACATATAGCACATTGCTGTAAGCAAGCACATTCTGATTCAAAGTTGCAAGTTACTATGTAGGAAGAAGTTTGTATAGGTATTTCAAAGATGCCCAGAACTGAGCTAATCGTTGTATGTCTCCAACTGCTTGAAATAACTTCATGCCCAATCTCCCTTACTTCCAGCTAGTAAGGATCACATAATTCCTAACAAAGTTTTGACACAGATTCCCAATATGGGCTTTCAGAACATGTACCACGTTGCTGTAAGCAAGAACATTCTCATTCAAAGTTGCAAGTTACTATGTAGGAACAAGTTTGTAAAGGTATTTCAAAGATGCCCAGAACTGAGCTAAACGTTGTATGTCTCCAACTCCTAGAAATAACTTCATGCCTCATGACACTTACTTCCAGCTAGTAAGGATCACATCATTCCTAACAATGTTTTGACACAGATTCCCAATTCGGGCATTCAGAACATATAGCACGTTGATGTAAGCAAGCACATTCTCATTCACAGTTGCAAGTTACTATGTAGGAACAAGTTTGTATAGGTATTTCAAAGATGCCCAGAACGGACCTAAACTTGGTATGTGTCCAACCTCTAGAAATAACTTCATGCCCCAACTCCCTTACTTCCAGCTACTAAGGATCACATAATTCCTAACAAAGTTTTGACACAGATTCCCAATTCGGGCATTCAGAACATATAGCAAGTTGCTGTAAGCAAGCACATTCTCATTCAAAGTTGCAAGTTACTATGTAGGAACAAGTTTGTATAGGTATTTCAAAGATGCACAGAACTAAGCTAAAAGTTGTATGTCTCCAACTCCTAGAAATAACTTCATGCCCCATCTCACTTACTTCCAGCTAGTAAGGATCACATAATTTTTAACAAAGTTTTGACACAGATTCCCAATTCGGTCATTCAGAACATATAGCACGTTGCTGTAAGCAAGCACATTCTCATTCAAAGTTGCAAGTTACTATGTAGGAACAAGATTGTATAGGTATTTCAAAGATGCCCAGAACTGAGCTAAACGTTGTATGTCTCCAACTGCTAGAAATAACTTCATGCCCAATCTCCCTTACTTCCAGCTAGTAAGGATCACATAATTCCTAACAAAGTTTTGACACAGATTCCCAATTCGGGCATTCAGAACATGTAACACCTTGCTGTAAGCAAGCACATTCTCATTCAAAGTTGCAAGTTACTATGTAGGAACAAGTTTGTAAAGGTATTTCAAAGATGCCCAGAACTGAGCTAAACTTGGTATGTCTCCAACTCCTAGAAATAACTTCATGCCCCATCTCCCTTACTTCCAGCTATTAAGGATCACATAATTCCTAACAAAGTTTTGACACAGATTCCCAATTCGGGCATTCAGAACATGTAGCACGTTGCTGTAAGCAAGCACATTCAATTCAAAGTTGCAAGTTACTATGTAGGAACAAGTTTGTGTAGGTGTTTCAAAGATGCCCAGAACTGAGCTAAACGTTGTAGGTCTCCAACTCCTTGAAATAACTTCATGCCCAATCTCACTTACTTCCAGCTAGTAAGGATCACATCATTCCTAACAATGTTTTGACACAGATTCCCAATTCGGGCATTCAGAACATATAGCACATTGCTGTAAGCAAGCACATTCTCATTCAAAGTTGCAAGTTACTATGTAGGAACAAGTTTGTATAGGTATTTCAAAGATGCCCAGAACTGAGCTAAACTTGGTATTTCCTCAACTGCTAGAAATAACTTAATGCATCAACTCCCTTACTTCCAGCTAGTAAGGATCACATAATTCCTAACAAAGTTTTGACACAGATTCCCAATTCGGGCATTCAGAACATATAGCACGTTGCTGTAAGCAAGCACATTCTCATGCAGACATGCAAGTTACTATGTAGGAACAAGTTTGAATAGGACTTTCAAAGATGCCCAGAACTGAGCTAAACTTGGTATGTCTCCAACTCCTAGAAATAACTTCATGCCCAATCTCCCTTACTTCCAGCTAGTAAGGATCACATAATTCCTAACACAGTTTTGACACAGATTCCCAATACGAGCATTCAGAACATGTACCACGTTGCTGTAAGCAAGAACATTCTCATTCAAAGTTGCAAGTTACTACGTAGGAACAAGTTTGTAAAGGTATTTCAAAGATGCCCAGAACTGAGCTAAACGTTGTATGTCTCCAACTCCTAGAAATAACTTCATGCCTCATGACACTTACTTCCAGCTAGTAAGGATCACATCATTCCTAACAATGATTTGACACAGATTCCCAATTCGGGCATTCAGAACATATAGCACGTTGCTGTAAGCAAGCACATTCTCATTCAAAGTTGCAAGTTACTATGTAGGAACAAGTTTGTATAGGTATTTCAAAGATGCCCAGAACTGAGCTAAACGTTGTATGTCTCCAACTCCTAGAAATAACTTCATGCCCAATCTCCCTTACTTCCAGCTAGTAAGGATCACATAATTCTTAACAAAGTTTTGACACAGATTCCCAATTCGGGCTTTCAGAACATATAGGACGTTGCTGTAAGCAAGCACATTCTCATTCAAAGTTGCAAGTTACTATGTAGGAACAAGTTTGTATAGGTATTTCAAAGATGCCCAGAACTGAGCTAAACGTTGTATGTCTCCAACTCCTAGAAATAACTTCATGTCCCATCTCCCTTTCTTCCATCTTGTAAGGATCACATAATTCCTAACAAAGTTTTGACACAGATTCCCAATTCGGGCATTCAGAACATGTAGCACGTTGCTGTAAGCAAGCACATTCTCATTCAAAGTTGCAAGTTACTATATAGGAACAAGTTTGTATAGGTATTTCAAAGATGCCCAGAACTGAGCTAAACGTTGTATGTCTCCAACTCCTAGAAATAACTTCATGCCCCATCAGCTTTACTTCCAGCTAGTAAGGATCACATAATTCCTAACAATGTTTTGACACAGAATCCCAATTCGGGCATTCAGAACATATAGCACGTTGCTGTAAGCAAACACATTCTCATTCAAAGTTGCAAGTTACTATGTAGGAACAAGTTTGTATAGGTATTTCAAAGATGCCCAGAACTGAGCTAAACGTTGTATATCTCCAACTCCTTGAAATAACTTCATGCCCAATCTCCCTTATTTCCAGCTAGTAAGGATCACATAATTCCTAACAAAGATTTGACACAGATTCCCAATTTGGCTTTCAGAACATATAGCACGTTGCTGTAAGCAAGCACATTCTCATTCAAAGTTGCAAGTTACTATGTAGGAACAAGTTTCTATAGGTATTTCAAAGATGCCCAGAACTGTGCTAAACTTGGTATGTGTCCAACTCCTAGAAATACCTTCATACCCCAACTCCCTTACTTCCAGCTAGTAAGGATCACATAATTCCTAACAAATTTTGACACAGATTCCCAATTCGGGCATTCAGAACATATAGCACGTTGCTGTAAGCAATCACATTCTCATTCAAAGTTGCAAGTTAATAGGTAGGAACAAGTTTGTATAGGTATTTCAAAGATGCCCAGAACTGAGCTAAACTTAATATGTGTCCAAATCCTAGAAATAATTTCATGCCCCATCTCCCATACTTCCAGCTAGTAAGGATCACATAATTCCTAACAAAGTTTTGACACAGATTCCCAATTCGGGCATTCAGAACATGTAGCACGTTGCTGTAAGCAAGCACATTCTCATTCAAAGTTGCAACTTACTATGTAGGAACAAGTTTGTAAAGGTATTTCAAAGATGCCCAGAACTGAGCTAAACGTTGTATGTCTCCAACTCCTAGAAATAACTTCATGCCTCATCACCCTTACTTCCAGCAAGTAAGGATCACATAATTCCTAACAATGTTTTGACACAGATTCCCAATTCGGGCATTCAGAACATATAGCACATTGCTGTAAGCAAGCACATTCTGATTCAAAGTTGCAAGTTACTATGTAGGAAGAAGTTTGTATAGGTATTTCAAAGATGCCCAGAACTGAGCTAATCGTTGTATGTCTCCAAATGCTTGAAATAACTTCATGCCCAATCTCCCTTACTTCCAGCTAGTAAGGATCACATAATTCCTAACAAAGTTTTGACACAGATTCCCAATACGGGCTTTCAGAACATGTACCACGTTGCTGTAAGCAAGAACATTCTCATTCAAAGTTGCAAGTTACTATGTAGGAACAAGTTTGTAAAGGTATTTCAAAGATGCCCAGAACTGAGCTAAACGTTGTATGTCTCCAACTCCTAGAAATAACTTCATGCCTCATGACACTTACTTCCAGCTAGTAAGGATCACATCATTCCTAACAATGTTTTGACACAGATTCCCAATTCGGGCATTCAGAACATATAGCACGTTGCTGTAAGCAAGCACATTCTCATTCAAAGTTGCAAGATAGTATGTAGGAACAAGTTTGTATAGGTATTTCAAAGATGCCCTGAACTGAGCTAAACTTGGTATGTCTCCAACTCCTCGAAATAACATCATGCCCCATCTCCCTTACTTCCAGCTAGTAAGGATCACATAATTCCTAACAAAGTTTTGACACAGATTCCCAATTCGGGCATTCAGAACTTATAGCACGTTGCTGTAAGCAACCACATTGAATTCAAAGTTGCAAGTTACTATGTAGGAACAAGTTTGTATAGGTATTTCAAAGATGCACAGAACTGAGCTAAACGTTGTATGTCTCCAACTCCTAGAAATAACTTCATGCCCCATCTCCCTTACTTCCAGCTAGTAAGGATCACATAATTCCTAACAAAGTTTTGACACAGATTCCCAATTCGGGCTTTCAGAACATATAGGACGTTGCTGTAAGCAAGCACATTCTCATTCAAAGTTGCAAGTTACTATGTAGGAACAAGTTTGTATAGGTATTTCAAAGATGCCCAGAACTGAGCTAAACGTTGTATGTCTCCAACTCCTAGAAATAACTTCATGTCCCATCTCCCTTTCTTCCATCTTGTAAGGATCACATAATTCCTAACAAAGTTTTGACACAGATTCCCAATTCGGGCATTCAGAACATGTAGCACGTTGCTGTAAGCAAGCACATTCTCATTCAAAGTTGCAAGTTACTATGTAGGAACAAGATTGTATAGGTATTTCAAAGATGCCCAGAACTGAGCTAAACGTTGTATGTCTCCAACTGCTAGAAATAACTTCATGCCCAATCTCCCTTACTTCCAGCTAGTAAGGATCACATAATTCCTAACAAAGTTTTGACACAGATTCCCAATTCGGGCATTCAGAACATATAGCACGTTGATGTAAGCAAGCACATTCTCATTCACAGTTGCAAGTTACTATGTAGGAACAAGTTTGTATAGGTATTTCAAAGATGCCCAGAACGGACCTAAACTTGGTATGTGTCCAACCTCTAGAAATAACTTCATGCCCCAACTCCCTTACTTCCAGCTACTAAGGATCACATAATTCCTAACAAAGTTTTGACACAGATTCCCAATTCGGGCATTCAGAACATATAGCAAGTTGCTGTAAGCAAGCACATTCTCATTCAAAGTTGCAAGTTACTATGTAGGAACAAGTTTGTATATGTATTTCAAAGATGCACAGAACTAAGCTAAAAGTTGTATGTCTCCAACTCCTAGAAATAACTTCATGACCCATCTCACTTACTTCCAGCTAGTAAGGATCACATAATTTTTAACAAAGTTTTGACACAGATTCCCAATTCGGTCATTCAGAACATATAGCACGTTGCTGTAAGCAAGCACATTCTCATTCAAAGTTGCAAGTTACTATGTAGGACCAAGTTTGTATAGGTATTTCAAAGATGCCCAGAACTGAGCTAAACTTGGTATGTCTCCAACTCCTAGAAATAACTTCATGCCCCATCTCCCTTACTTCCAGCTATTAAGGATCACATAATTCCTAACAAAGTTTTGACACAGATTCCCAATTCGGGCATTCAGAACATGTAGCACGTTGCTGTAAGCAAGCACATTCTCATGCAAACATGCAAGTTACTATGTAGGAACAAGTTTGAATAGGACTTTCAAAGATGCCCAGAACTGAGCTAAACTTGGTATGTCTCCAACTCCTAGAAATAACTTCATGCCCCATCTCCCTTACTTCCAGCTAGTAAGGATCACATAATTCCTAACAAAGTTTTGACACAGATTCCCAATTCGGGCATTCAGAACATATAGCACGTTGCTGTAAGCAAGCACATTCTAATACAAACTTGCAAGTTACTATGTAGGAACAAGTTTGTATAGGTATTTCAAAGATGCCCAGAACTGTGCTAAACTTGGTATGTGTCCAACTCCTAGAAATACCTTCATGCCACAACTCCCTTACTTCCAGTTAGTAAGGATCACATAATTCCTAACAAATTTTGACACAGATTCCCAATTCGGGCATTCAGAACATATAGCAAGTTGCTGTAAGCAAGCACATTCTCATTCAAAGTTGCAAGTTAATATGTAAGAACAAGTTTGTATAGGTATTTCAAAGATGCCCAGAACTGAGCTAAACGTTGTATGTGTCCAACTCCTAGAAATAATTTCATGCCCCATCTCCCTTACTTCCAGCTAGTAAGGATCACATAATTCCTAACAAAGTTTTGACACAGATTCCCAATTCGGGCATTCAGAACATGTAACACCTTGCTGTAAGCAAGCACATTCTCATTCAAAGTTGCAAGTTACTATGTAGGAACAAGTTTGTAAAGGTATTTCAAAGATGCCCAGAACTCAGCTAAACGTTGTATGTCTCCAACTCCTAGAAATAACTTCATGCCCCATCACCCTTACTTCCAGCTAGTAAGGATCACATAATTCCTAACAAAGTTTTGACACAGATTCCCAATTCGGGCATTCAGAACATATAGCACGTTGCTGTAAGCAAGCACATTCTCATGCAAACATGCAAGTTACTATGTAGGAACAAGTTTGAATAGGACTTTCAAAGATGCCCAGAACTGAGCTAAACTTGGTATGTCTCCAACTCCTAGAAATAACTTCATGCCCCATCTCCCTTACTTCCAGCTAGTAAGGATCACATAATTCCTAACAAAGTTTTGACACAGATTCCCAATTCGGGCATTCAGAACATATAGCACGTTGCTGTAAGCAAGCACATTCTCATACAAACTTGCAAGTTACTATGTAGGAACAAGTTTGTATAGGTATTTCAAAGATGCCCAGAACTCTGCTAAACTTGGTATGTGTCCAACTCCTAGAAATACCTTCATGCCACAACTCCCTTACTTCCAGTTAGTAAGGATCACATAATTCCTAACAAATTTTGACACGGATTCCCAATTCGGGCATTCAGAACATATAGCAAGTTGCTGTAAGCAAGCACATTCTCATTCAAAGTTGCAAGTTAATATGTAAGAACAAGTTTGTATAGGTATTTCAAAGATGCCCAGAACTGAGCTAAACGTTGTATGTGTCCAACTCCTAGAAATAATTTCATGCCCCATCTCCCTTACTTCCAGCTAGTAAGGATCACATAATTCCTAACAAAGTTTTGACACAGATTCCCAATTCGGGCATTCAGAACATGTAACACCTTGCTGTAAGCAAGCACATTCTCATTCAAAGTTGCAAGTTACTATGTAGGAACAAGTTTGTAAAGGTATTTCAAAGATGCCCAGAACTGAGCTAAACGTTGTATGTCTCCAACTCCTAGAAATAACTTCATGCCCCATCACCCTTACTTCCAGCTAGTAAGGATCACATAATTCCTAACAATGTTTTGACACAGAATCCCAATTCGGGCATTCAGAACATATAGCACGTTGCTGTAAGCAAGCACATTCTCATTCAAAGTTGCAAGTTACTATGTAGGAACAAGTTTGTATAGGTATTTCAAAGATGCCCAGAACTGAGCTAAACTTGGTATGTCTCCAACTCCTAGAAATAACTTCATACCCCATCTCCCTTACTTCTAGCTAGTAAGGATGACATAATTCCTAACAAAGTTTTGACACAGATTCCCAATTCGGGCATTCAGAACATATAGCACGTTGTTGAAAGCAAGCACATTCTCATTCAAAGTTGGAAGTTACAGTGTAGGAACAAGTTTGTATAGGTATTTCAAAGATGCCCAGAACTGTGCTAAAATTGGTATGTGTCCAACTCCTAGAAATACCTTCATGCCACAACTCCCTTACTTCCAGCTAGTAAGGATCACATAATTCCTAACAAATTTTGACACAGATTCCCAATTCGGGCATTCAGAACATATAGCACGTTGCTGTAAGCAAACACATTCTCATTCAAAGTTGCAAGTTACTATGTAGGAACAAGTTTGTATAGGTATTTCAAAGATGCCCAGAACAGAGCTAAACTTGTATGTGTCCAACTCCTAGAAATAACTTCATGCCCCATCTCCCTTACTTCCAGCTAGTAAGGATCACATAATTCCTAACAAAGTTTTGACACAGATTCCCAATTCGGGCAATCAGAACATGTAGCACGTTGCTGTAAGCAAGCACATTCTTATTCAAAGTTGCAAGTTACTATGTAGGGACAAGTTTGTAAAGGTATTTCAAAGATGCCCAGAACTGAGCTAAACGTTGTATGTCTCCAACTCCTTGAAATAACTTCATGCCCAATCTCCCTTACTTCCAGCTAATAAGGATCACATCATTCCTAACAATGTTTTGACACAGATTCCCAATTCGGGCATTCAGAACATATAGCACATTGCTGTAAGCAAGCACATTCTCTTTTATAGTTGCAAGTTACTATGTAGGAACAAGTTTGTATAGGTATTTCAAAGATGCCCAGAACTGAGCTAAACTTGGTATTTCCTCAACTCCTAGAAATAACTTCATGCCCCAACTCCCTTACTTCCAGCTAGTAAGGTTCACATAATTCCTAACAAAGTTTTGACACAGATTCCCTATTCGGGCATTCAGAACATATAGCACGTTGCTGTAAGCAAGCACATTCTCATGCAAAGATGCAAGTTTCTATGTAGGAACAAGTTTGAATAGGACTTTCAAAGATGCCCAGAACTGAGCTAAACTTGGTATGTTTCCAACTCCTAGAAATAACTTCATGCCCCATCTCCCTAACTTCCAGCTATTAAGGATCACATAATTCCTAACAAAGTTTAGACACAGATTCCCAATTCGGGCATTCAGAACATATAGCACGTTGCTGTAAGCAAGCACATTCTCATTCAATGTTGCAAGTTACTATGTAGGAACAAGTTTGTATAGGTATTTCAAAGATGCCCAGAACTGTGCTAAACTTGGTATGTGTCCAACTCCTAGAAATACCTTCATGCCACAACTCCCTTACTTCCAGTTAGTAAGGATCACATAATTCCTAACAAATTTTGACACAGATTCCCAATTCGTGCATTCAGAACATATAGCACGTTGCTGTAAGCAAGCACATTCTCATTCAAAGTTGCAAGGTACTATGTAGGAACAAGATTGTATAGGTATTTCAAAGATGCCCAGAACTGAGCTAAACGTTGTATGTCTCCAACTGCTAGAAATAACTTCATGCCCAATCTCCCTTACTTCCAGCTAGTAAGGATCACATAATTCCTAACAAAGTTTTGACACAGATTCCCAATTCGGGCATTCAGAACATATAGCACGTTGATGTAAGCAAGCACATTCTCATTCAAAGTTGCAAGTTACTATGTAGGAACAAGTTTGTATAGGTATTTCAAAGATGCCCAGAACTGAGCTAAACTTGGTATGTCTCCAACTCCTAGAAATAACTTCATGCCCCATCTCCCTTAATTCCAGCTATTAAGGATCACATCATTCCTAACAAAGTTTTGACACAGATTCCCAATTCGGGCATTCAGAACATGTAGCACGTTGCTGTAAGCAAGCACATTCAATTCAAATTTGCAAGTTACTATGTAGGAACAAGTTTGTATAGGTATTTCAAAGATGCCCAGAACTGAGCTAAACTTGGTATTTCCTCAACTGCTAGAAATAACTTCATGCCCCAACTCCCTTACTTCCAGCTAGTAAGGATCACATAATTCCTAACAAAGTTTTGACACAGATTCCCAATTCGGGCATTCAGAACATATAGCACGTTGCTGTAAGCAAGCACATTCTCATGCAAACATGCAAGTTACTATGTAGGAACAAGTTTGAATAGGACTTTCAAAGATGCCCAGAACTGAGCTAAACTTGGTATGTCTCCAACTCCTAGAAATAACTTCATGCCCCATCTCCCTTACTTCCAGCTAGTAAGGATCACATAATTCCTAACAAAGTTTTGACACAGATTCCCAATTCTGGCATTCAGAACATATAGCACGTTGCTGTAAGCAAGCACATTCTCATACAAACTTGCAAGTTACTATGTAGGAACAAGTTTGTATAGGTATTTCAAAGATGCCCACAACTGTGCTAAACTTGGTATGTGTCCAGCTCCTAGAAATACCTTCATGCCACAACTCCCTTACTTCCAGTTAGTAAGGATCACATAATTCCTAACAAATTTTGACACAGATTCCCAATTCGGGCATTCAGAACATATAGCAAGTTGCTGTAAGCAAGCACATTCTCATTCAAAGTTGCAAGTTAATATGTAAGAACAAGTTTGTATAGGTATTTCAAAGATGCCCAGAACTGAGCTAAACGTTGTATGTGTCCAACTCCTAGAAATAATTTCATGCCCCATCTCCCTTACTTCCAGCTAGTAAGGATCACATAATTCCTAACAAAGTTTTGACACAGATTCCCGATTCGGGCATTCAGAACATGTAACACCTTGCTGTAAGCAAGCACATTCTCATTCAAAGTTGCAAGTTACTATGTAGGAACAAGTTTGTAAAGGTATTTCAAAGATGCCCAGAACTGAGCTAAACGTTGTATGTCTCCAACTCCTAGAAATAACTTCATGCCCCATCACCCTTACTTCCAGCTAGTAAGGATCACATAATTCCTAACAATGTTTTGACACAGAATCCCAATTCGGGCATTCAGAACATATAGCACGTTGCTGTAAGCAAGCACATTCTCATTCAAAGTTGCAAGTTACTATGTAGGAACAAGTTTGTATAGGTATTTCAAAGATGCCCAGAACTGAGCTAAACTTGGTATGTCTCCAACTCCTAGAAATAACTTCATACCCCATCTCCCTTACTTCTAGCTAGTAAGGATCACATAATTCCTAACAAAGTTTTGACACAGATTCCCAATTCGGGCATTCAGAACATATAGCACGTTGTTGAAAGCAAGCACATTCTCATTCAAAGTTGCAAGTTACTGTGTAGGAACAAGTTTGTATAGGTATTTCAAAGATGCCCAGAACTGTGCTAAAATTGGTATGTGTCCAACTCCTAGAAATACCTCCATGCCACAACTCCCTTACTTCCAGCTAGTAAGGATCACATAATTCCTAACAAAGTTTTGACACAGATTCCCAATTCGGTCATTCAGAACATATAGCACGTTGCTGTAAGCAAACACATTCTCATTCAAAGTTGCAAGATACTATGTTGGAACAAGTTTGTATAGGTATATCAAAGATGCCCAGAACAGAGCTAAACTTGTATGTGTCCAACTCCTAGAAATAACTTCATGCCCCATCTCCCTTACTTCCAGCTAGTAAGGATCACATAATTCCTAACAAAGTTTTGACACAGATTCCCAATTCGGGCAATCAGAACATGTAGCACGTTGCTGTAAGCAAGCACATTCTTATTCAAAGTTGCAAGTTACTATGTAGGGACAAGTTTGTAAAGGTATTTCAAAGATGCCCAGAACTGAGCTAAACGTTGTATGTCTCCAACTCCTTGAAATAACTTCATGCCCAATCTCCCTTACTTCCAGCTAGTAAGGATCACATCATTCCTAACAATGTTTTGACACAGATTCCCAATTCGGGCATTCAGAACATATAGCACATTGCTGTAAGCAAGCACATTCTCTTTCAAAGTTGCAAGTTACTATGTAGGAACAAGTTTGTATAGGTATTTCAAAGATGCCCAGAACTGAGCTAAACTTGGTATTTCCTCAACTCCTAGAAATAACTTCATGCCCCAACTCCCTTACTTCCAGCTAGTAAGGTTCACATTATTCCTAACAAAGTTTTGACACAGATTCCCAATTCGGGCATTCAGAACATATAGCACGTTGCTGTAAGCAAGCACATTCTCATGCAAAGATGCAAGTTACTATGTAGGAACAAGTTTGAATAGGACTTTCAAAGATGCCCAGAACTGAGCTAAACTTGGTATGTCTCCAACTCCTAGAAATAACTTCATACCCCATCTCCCTTACTTCTAGCTAGTAAGGATCACATAATTCCTAACAAAGTTTTGACACAGATTCCCAATTCGGGCATTCAGAACATATAGCACGTTGTTGAAAGCAAGCACATTCTCATTCAAAGTTGCAAGTTACTGTGTAGGAACAAGTTTGTATAGGTATTTCAAAGATGCCCAGAACTGTGCTAAAATTGGTATGTGTCCAACTCCTAGAAATACCTTCATGCCACAACTCCCTTACTTCCAGCTAGTAAGGATCACATAATTCCTAACAAATTTTGACACAGATTCCCAATTCGGGCATTCAGAACATATAGCACGTTGCTGTAAGCAAACACATTCTCATTCAAAGTTGCAAGTTACTATGTAGGAACAAGTTTGTATAGGTATTTCAAAGATGCCCAGAACAGAGCTAAACTTGTATGTGTCCAACTCCTAGAAATAACTTCATGCCCCATCTCCCTTACTTCCAGCTAGTAAGGATCACATCATTCCTAACAAAGTTTTGACACAGATTCCCAATTCGGGCAATCAGAACATGTAGCACGTTGCTGTAAGCAAGCACATTCTTATTCAAAGTTGCAAGTTACTATGTAGGGACAAGTTTGTAAAGGTATTTCAAAGATGCCCAGAACTGAGCTAAACGTTGTATGTCTCCAACTCCTTGAAATAACTTCATGCCCAATCTCCCTTACTTCCAGCTAGTAAGGATCACATCATTCCTAACAATGTTTTGACACAGATTCCCAATTCGGGCATTCAGAACATATAGCACATTGCTGTAAGCAAGCACATTCTCTTTCAAAGTTGCAAGTTACTATGTAGGAACAAGTTTGTATAGGTATTTCAAAGATGCCCAGAACTGAGCTAAACTTGGTATTTCCTCAACTCCTAGAAATAACTTCATGCCCCAACTCCCTTACTTCCAGCTAGTAAGGTTCACATAATTCCTAACCAAGTTTTGACACAGATTCCCAATTCGGGCATTCAGAACATATAGCACGTTGCTGTAAGCAAGCACATTCTCATGCAAAGATGCAAGTTACTATGTAGGAACAAGTTTGAATAGGACTTTCAAAGATGCCCAGAACTGAGCTAAACTTGGTATGTCTCCAACTCCTAGAAATAACTTCATGCCCCATCTCCCTTACTTCCAGCTAGTAAGGATCACAGAATTCCTAACAAAGTTTTGACACAGATTCCCAATTCGGGCATTCAGAACATATAGCACGTTGCTGTAAGCAAGCACATTCTCATTCAAAGTTGCAAGTTACTGTGTAGGAACAAGTTTGTATAGGTATTTCAAAGATGCCCAGAACTGTGCTAAAATTGGTATGTGTCCAACTCCTAGAAATACCTTCATGCCACAACTCCCTTACTTCCAGCTAGTAAGGATCACATAATTCCTAACAAATTTTGACACAGATTCCCAATTCGGGCATTCAGAACATATAGCACGTTGCTGTAAGCAAACACATTCTCATTCAAAGTTGCAAGTTACTATGTAGGAACAAGTTTGTATAGGTATTTCAAAGATGCCCAGAACAGAGCTAAACTTGTATGTGTCCAACTCCTAGAAATAACTTCATGCCCCATCTCCCTTACTTCCAGCTAGTAAGGATCACATCATTCCTAACAAAGTTTTGACACAGATTCCCAATTCGGGCAATCAGAACATGTAGCACGTTGCTGTAAGCAAGCACATTCTTATTCAAAGTTGCAAGTTACTATGTAGGGACAAGTTTGTAAAGGTATTTCAAAGATGCCCAGAACTGAGCTAAACGTTGTATGTCTCCAACTCCTTGAAATAACTTCATGCCCAATCTCCCTTACTTCCAGCTAGTAAGGATCACATCATTCCTAACAATGTTTTGACACAGATTCCCAATTCGGGCATTCAGAACATATAGCACATTGCTGTAAGCAAGCACATTCTCTTTCAAAGTTGCAAGTTACTATGTAGGAACAAGTTTGTATAGGTATTTCAAAGATGCCCAGAACTGAGCTAAACTTGGTATTTCCTCAACTCCTAGAAATAACTTCATGCCCCAACTCCCTTACTTCCAGCTAGTAAGGTTCACATAATTCCTAACCAAGTTTTGACACAGATTCCCAATTCGGGCATTCAGAACATATAGCACGTTGCTGTAAGCAAGCACATTCTCATGCAAAGATGCAAGTTACTATGTAGGAACAAGTTTGAATAGGACTTTCAAAGATGCCCAGAACTGAGCTAAACTTGGTATGTCTCCAACTCCTAGAAATAACTTCATGCCCCATCTCCCTTACTTCCAGCTAGTAAGGATCACAGAATTCCTAACAAAGTTTTGACACAGATTCCCAATTCGGGCATTCAGAACATATAGCACGTTGCTGTAAGCAAACACATTCTCATTCAAAGTTGCAAGTTACTATGTAGGAACAAGTTTGTATAGGTATTTCAAAGATGCCCAGAACAGAGCTAAACTTGTATGTGTCCAACTCCTAGAAATAACTTCATGCCCCATCTCCCTTACTTCCAGCTAGTAAGGATCACATGATTCCTAACAAAGTTTTGACACAGATTCCCAATTCGGGCAATCAGAACATGTAGCACGTTGCTGTAAGCAAGCACATTCTTATTCAAAGTTGCAAGTTACTATGTAGGGACAAGTTTGTAAAGGTATTTCAAAGATGCCCAGAACTGAGCTAAACGTTGTATGTCTCCAACTCCTTGAAATAACTTCATGCCCAATCTCCCTTACTTCCAGCTAGTAAGGATCACATCATTCCTAACAATGTTTTGACACAGATTCCCAATTCGGGCATTCAGAACATATAGCACATTGCTGTAAGCAAGCACATTCTCTTTCAAAGTTGCAAGTTACTATGTAGGAACAAGTTTGTATAGGTATTTCAAAGATGCCCAGAACTGAGCTAAACTTGGTATTTCCTCAACTCCTAGAAATAACTTCATGCCCCAACTCCCTTACTTCCAGCTAGTAAGGTTCACATAATTCCTAACCAAGTTTTGACACAGATTCCCAATTCGGGCATTCAGAACATATAGCACGTTGCTGTAAGCAAGCACATTCTCATGCAAAGATGCAAGTTACTATGTAGGAACAAGTTTGAATAGGACTTTCAAAGATGCCCAGAACTGAGCTAAACTTGGTATGTCTCCAACTCCTAGAAATAACTTCATGCCCCATCTCCCTTACTTCCAGCTAGTAAGGATCACAGAATTCCTAACAAAGTTTTGACACAGATTCCCAATTCGGGCATTCAGAACATATAGCACGTTGCTGTAAGCAAGCACATTCTCATTCAAAGTTGCAAGTTACTGTGTAGGAACAAGTTTGTATAGGTATTTCAAAGATGCCCAGAACTGTGCTAAAATTGGTATGTGTCCAACTCCTAGAAATACCTTCATGCCACAACTCCCTTACTTCCAGCTAGTAAGGATCACATAATTCCTAACAAATTTTGACACAGATTCCCAATTCGGGCATTCAGAACATATAGCACGTTGCTGTAAGCAAACACATTCTCATTCAAAGTTGCAAGTTACTATGTAGGAACAAGTTTGTATAGGTATTTCAAAGATGCCCAGAACAGAGCTAAACTTGTATGTGTCCAACTCCTAGAAATAACTTCATGCCCCATCTCCCTTACTTCCAGCTAGTAAGGATCACATCATTCCTAACAAAGTTTTGACACAGATTCCCAATTCGGGCAATCAGAACATGTAGCACGTTGCTGTAAGCAAGCACATTCTTATTCAAAGTTGCAAGTTACTATGTAGGGACAAGTTTGTAAAGGTATTTCAAAGATGCCCAGAACTGAGCTAAACGTTGTATGTCTCCAACTCCTTGAAATAACTTCATGCCCAATCTCCCTTACTTCCAGCTAGTAAGGATCACATCATTCCTAACAATGTTTTGACACAGATTCCCAATTCGGGCATTCAGAACATATAGCACATTGCTGTAAGCAAGCACATTCTCTTTCAAAGTTGCAAGTTACTATGTAGGAACAAGTTTGTATAGGTATTTCAAAGATGCCCAGAACTGAGCTAAACTTGGTATTTCCTCAACTCCTAGAAATAACTTCATGCCCCAACTCCCTTACTTCCAGCTAGTAAGGTTCACATAATTCCTAACCAAGTTTTGACACAGATTCCCAATTCGGGCATTCAGAACATATAGCACGTTGCTGTAAGCAAGCACATTCTCATGCAAAGATGCAAGTTACTATGTAGGAACAAGTTTGAATAGGACTTTCAAAGATGCCCAGAACTGAGCTAAACTTGGTATGTCTCCAACTCCTAGAAATAACTTCATGCCCCATCTCCCTTACTTCCAGCTAGTAAGGATCACAGAATTCCTAACAAAGTTTTGACACAGATTCCCAATTCGGGCATTCAGAACATATAGCACGTTGCTGTAAGCAAACACATTCTCATTCAAAGTTGCAAGTTACTATGTAGGAACAAGTTTGTATAGGTATTTCAAAGATGCCCAGAACAGAGCTAAACTTGTATGTGTCCAACTCCTAGAAATAACTTCATGCCCCATCTCCCTTACTTCCAGCTAGTAAGGATCACATGATTCCTAACAAAGTTTTGACACAGATTCCCAATTCGGGCAATCAGAACATGTAGCACGTTGCTGTAAGCAAGCACATTCTTATTCAAAGTTGCAAGTTACTATGTAGGGACAAGTTTGTAAAGGTATTTCAAAGATGCCCAGAACTGAGCTAAACGTTGTATGTCTCCAACTCCTTGAAATAAATTCATGCCCAATCTCCCTTACTTCCAGCTAGTAAGGATCACATCATTCCTAACAATGTTTTGACACAGATTCCCAATTCGGGCATTCAGAACATATAGCACATTGCTGTAAGCAAGCACATTCTCTTTCAAAGTTGCAAGTTACTATGTAGGAACAAGTTTGTATAGGTATTTCAAAGATGCCCAGAACTGAGCTAAACTTGGTATTTCCTCAACTCCTAGAAATAACTTCATGCCCCAACTCCCTTACTTCCAGCTAGTAAGGTTCACATAATTCCTAACCAAGTTTTGACACAGATTCCCAATTCGGGCATTCAGAACATATAGCACGTTGCTGTAAGCAAGCACATTCTCATGCAAAGATGCAAGTTACTATGTAGGAACAAGTTTGAATAGGACTTTCAAAGATGCCCAGAACTGAGCTAAACTTGGTATGTCTCCAACTCCTAGAAATAACTTCATGCCCCATCTCCCTTACTTCCAGCTAGTAAGGATCACAGAATTCCTAACAAAGTTTTGACACAGATTCCCAATTCGGGCATTCAGAACATATAGCACGTTGCTGTAAGCAAGCACATTCTCATTCAAAGTTGCAAGTTACTGTGTAGGAACAAGTTTGTATAGGTATTTCAAAGATGCCCAGAACTGTGCTAAAATTGGTATGTGTCCAACTCCTAGAAATACCTTCATGCCACAACTCCCTTACTTCCAGCTAGTAAGGATCACATAATTCCTAACAAATTTTGACACAGATTCCCAATTCGGGCATTCAGAACATATAGCACGTTGCTGTAAGCAAACACATTCTCATTCAAAGTTGCAAGTTACTATGTAGGAACAAGTTTGTATAGGTATTTCAAAGATGCCCAGAACAGAGCTAAACTTGTATGTGTCCAACTCCTAGAAATAACTTCATGCCCCATCTCCCTTACTTCCAGCTAGTAAGGATCACATCATTCCTAACAAAGTTTTGACACAGATTCCCAATTCGGGCAATCAGAACATGTAGCACGTTGCTGTAAGCAAGCACATTCTTATTCAAAGTTGCAAGTTACTATGTAGGGACAAGTTTGTAAAGGTATTTCAAAGATGCCCAGAACTGAGCTAAAGGTTGTATGTCTCCAACTCCTTGAAATAACTTCATGCCCAATCTCCCTTACTTCCAGCTAGTAAGGATCACATCATTCCTAACAATGTTTTGACACAGATTCCCAATTCGGGCATTCAGAACATATAGCACATTGCTGTAAGCAAGCACATTCTCTTTCAAAGTTGCAAGTTACTATGTAGGAACAAGTTTGTATAGGTATTTCAAAGATGCCCAGAACTGAGCTAAACTTGGTATTTCCTCAACTCCTAGAAATAACTTCATGCCCCAACTCCCTTACTTCCAGCTAGTAAGGTTCACATAATTCCTAACCAAGTTTTGACACAGATTCCCAATTCGGGCATTCAGAACATATAGCACGTTGCTGTAAGCAAGCACATTCTCATGCAAAGATGCAAGTTACTATGTAGGAACAAGTTTGAATAGGACTTTCAAAGATGCCCAGAACTGAGCTAAACTTGGTATGTCTCCAACTCCTAGAAATAACTTCATGCCCCATCTCCCTTACTTCCAGCTAGTAAGGATCACAGAATTCCTAACAAAGTTTTGACACAGATTCCCAATTCGGGCATTCAGAACATATAGCACGTTGCTGTAAGCAAGCACATTCTCATTCAAAGTTGCAAGTTACTATGTAGGAACAAGTTTGTATAGGTATTTCAAAGATGCCCAGAACTGTGCTAAACTTGGTATGTGTCCAACTCCTAGAAATACCTTCATGCCACAACTCCCTTACTTCCAGTTAGTAAGGATCACATAATTCCTAACAAATTTTGACACAGATTCCCAATTCGGGCATTCAGAACATGTAACAACTTGCTGTAAGCAAGCACATTCTCATTCAAAGTTGCAAGTTACTATGTAGGAACAAGTTTGTATAGGTATTTCAAAGATGCCCAGAACTGAGCTAAACGTTGTATGTGTCCAACTCCTAGAAATAATTTCATGCCCCATCTCCCTTACTTCCAGCTAGTAAGGATCACATAATTCCTAACAAAGTTTTGACACAGATTCCCAATTCGTGCATTCAGAACATGTAACAACTTGCTGTAAGCAAGCACATTCTCATTCAAAGTTGCAAGTTACTATGTAGGAACAAGTTTGTAAAGGTATTTCAAAGATGCCCAGAACTGAGCTAAACGTTGTATGTCTCCAACTCCTAGAAATAACTTCATGCCCCATCACCCTTACTTCCAGCTAGTAAGGATCACATAATTCCTAACAATGTTTTGACACAGAATCCCAATTCGGGCATTCAGAACATATAGCACGTTGCTGTAAGCAAGCACATTCTCATTCAAAGTTGCAAGTTACTATGTAGGAACAAGTTTGTATAGGTATTTCAAAGATGCCCAGAACTGAGCTAAACTTGGTATGTCTCCAACTCCTAGAAATAACTTCATGCCCCATCTCCCTTATTTCCAGCTATTAAGGATCACATAATTCCTAACAAAGTTTTGACACAGATTCCCAATTCGGGCATTCAGAACATGTAGCACGTTGCTGTAAGCAAGCACATTCAATTCAAAGTTGCAAGTTACTATGTAGGAACAAGTTTGTGTAGGTATTTCAAAGATGCCCAGAACTGAGCTAAACGTTGTATGTCTCCAACTGCTAGAAATAACTTCATGCCCCAACTCCCTTACTTCCAGCTAGTAAGGATCACATCATTCCTAACAATGTTTTGACACAGATTCCCAATTCGGTCATTCAGAACATATAGCACATTGCTGTAAGCAAGCACATTCTCATTCAAAGTTGCAAGTTACTATGTAGGAACAAGTTTGTATAGGTATTTCAAAGATGCCCAGAACTGAGCTAAACTTGGTATTTCCTCAACTGCTAGAAATAACTTCATGCCCCAACTCCCTTACTTCCAGCTAGTAAGGATCACATAATTCCTAACAAAGTTTTGACACAGATTCCCAATTCGGGCATTCAGAACATATAGCACGTTGCTGTAAGCAAGCACATTCTCATGCAAACATGCAAGTTACTATGTAGGAACAAGTTTGAATAGGACTTTAAAAGATGCCCAGAACTGAGCTAAACTTGGTATGTCTCCAACTCCTAGAAATAACTTCATGTCCCATCTCCCTTACTTCCAGCTAGTAAGGATCACATAATTCCTAACAAAGTTTTGACACAGATTCCCAATTCGGGCATTCAGAACATATAGCACGTTGCTGTAAGCAAGCACATTCTCATACAAACTTGCAAGTTACTATGTAGGAACAAGTTTGTATAGGTATTTCAAAGATGCCCAGAACTGTGCTAAACTTGGTATGTGTCCAACTCCTAGAAATACCTTCATGCCACAACTCCCTTACTTCCAGTTAGTAAGGATCACATAATTCCTAACAAATTTTGACACAGATTCCCAATTCGGGCATTCAGAACATGTAACACCTTGCTGTAAGCAAGCACATTCTCATTCAAAGTTGCAAGTTAATATGTAAGAACAAGTTTGTATAGGTATTTCAAAGATGCCCAGAACTGAGCTAAACGTTGTATGTGTCCAACTCCTAGAAATAATTTCATGCCCCATCTCCCTTACTTCCAGCTAGTAAGGATCACATAATTCCTCACAAAGTTTTGACACAGATTCCCAATTCGGGCATTCAGAACATGTAACAACTTGCTGTAAGCAAGCACATTCTCATTCAAAGTTGCAAGTTACTATGTAGGAACAAGTTTGTAAAGGTATTTCAAAGATGCCCAGAACTGAGCTAAACGTTGTATGTCTCCAACTCCTAGAAATAACTTCATGCCCCATCACCCTTACTTCCAGCTAGTAAGGATCACATAATTCCTAACAATGTTTTGACACAGAATCCCAATTCGGGCATTCAGAACATATAGCACGTTGCTGTAAGCAAGCACATTCTCATTCAAAGTTGCAAGTTACTATGTAGGAACAAGTTTGTATAGGTATTTCAAAGATGCCCAGAACTGAGCTAAACTTGGTATGTCTCCAACTCCTAGAAATAACTTCATGCCCCATCTCCCTTATTTCCAGCTATTAAGGATCACATAATTCCTAACAAAGTTTTGACACAGATTCCCAATTCGGGCATTCAGAACACGTAGCACGTTGCTGTAAGCAAGCACATTCAATTCAAAGTTGCAAGTTACTATGTAGGAACAAGTTTGTGTAGGTATTTCAAAGATGCCCAGAACTGAGCTAAACGTTGTATGTCTCCAACTGCTAGAAATAACTTCATGCCCCAACTCCCTTACTTCCAGCTAGTAAGGATCACATCATTCCTAACAATGTTTTGACACAGATTCCCAATTCGGTCATTCAGAACATATAGCACATTGCTGTAAGCAAGCACATTCTCATTCAAAGTTGCAAGTTACTATGTAGGAACAAGTTTGTATAGGTATTTCAAAGATGCCCAGAACTGAGCTAAACTTGGTATTTCCTCAACTGCTAGAAATAACTTCATGCCCCAACTCCCTTACTTCCAGCTAGTAAGGATCACATAATTCCTAACAAAGTTTTGACACAGATTCCCAATTCGGGCATTCAGAACATATAGCACGTTGCTGTAAGCAAGCACATTCTCATGCAAACATGCAAGTTACTATGTAGGAACAAGTTTGAATAGGACTTTAAAAGATGCCCAGAACTGAGCTAAACTTGGTATGTCTCCAACTCCTAGAAATAACTTCATGTCCCATCTCCCTTACTTCCAGCTAGTAAGGATCACATAATTCCTAACAAAGTTTTGACACAGATTCCCAATTCGGGCATTCAGAACATATAGCACGTTGCTGTAAGCAAGCACATTCTCATACAAACTTGCAAGTTACTATGTAGGAACAAGTTTGTATAGGTATTTCAAAGATGCCCAGAAGTGTGCTAAACTTGGTATGTGTCCAACTCCTAGCAATACCTTCATGCCACAACTCCCTTACTTCCAGTTATTAAGGATCACATAATTCCTAACAAATTTTGACACAGATTCCCAATTCGGGCATTCAGAACATATAGCAAGTTGCTGTAAGCAAGCACATTCTCATTCAAAGTTGCAAGTTAATATGTAAGAACAAGTTTGTATAGGTATTTCAAAGATGCCCAGAACTGAGCTAAACGTTGTATGTGTCCAACTCCTAGAAATAATTTCATGCCCCATCTCCCTTACTTCCAGCTAGTAAGGATCACATAATTCCTAACAAAGTTTTGACACAGATTCCCAATTCGGGCATTCAGAACATGTAACACCTTGCTGTAAGCAAGCACATTCTCATTCAAAGTTGCAAGTTACTATGTAGGAACAAGTTTGTAAAGGTATTTCAAAGATGCCCAGAACTGAGCTAAACGTTGTATGTCTCCAACTCCTTGAAATAACTTCATGCCCAATCTCCCTTACTTCCAGCTAGTAAGGATCACATCATTCCTAACAATGTTTTGACACAGATTCCCAATTCGGGCATTCAGAACATATAGCACATTGCTGTAAGCAAGCACATTCTCTTTCAAAGTTGCAAGTTACTATGTAGGAAAGAGTTTGTATAGGTATTTCAAAGATGCCCAGAACTGAGCTAAACTTGGTATTTCCTCAACTCCTAGAAATAACTTCATGCCCCAACTCCCTTACTACCAGCTAGTAAGGTTCACATAATTCCTAACCAAGTTTTGACACAGATTCCCAATTCGGGCATTCAGAACATATAGCACGTTGCTGTAAGCAAGCACATTCTCCTGCAAAGATGCAAGTTACTATGTAGGAACAAGTTTGAATAGGACTTTCAAAGATGCCCAGAACTGAGCTAAACTTGGTATGTCTCCAACTCCTAGAAATAACTTCATGCCCCATCTCCCTTACTTCCAGCTAGTAAGGATCACATAATTCCTAACAAAGTTTTGACACAGATTCCCAATTCGGGCATTCAGAACATATTGCACGTTGCTGTAAGCAAGCACATTCTCATTCAAAGTTGCAAGTTACTATGTAGGAACAAGTTTGTATAGGTATTTCAAAGATGCCCAGAACTGTGCTAAACTTGGTATGTGTCCAACTCCTAGAAATACCTTCATGCCACAACTCCCTTACTTCCAGTTAGTAAGGATCACATAATTCCTAACAAATTTTGACACAGATTCCCAATTCGGGCATTCAGAACATATAGCACGTTGCTGTAAGCAAGCACATTCTCATTCAAATTTGCAAGTTACTATGTAGGAACAAGATTGTATAGGTATTTCAAAGATGCCCAGAACTGAGATAAACGTTGTATGTCTCCAACTGCTAGAAATAACTTCATGCCCAATCTCCCTTACTTCCAGCTAGTAAGGATCACATAATTCCTAACAAGGTTTTGACACAGATTCCCAATTCGGGCATTCAGAACATATAGCACGTTGATGTAAGCAAGCACATTCTCATTCAAAGTTGCAAGTTACTATGTAGGAACAAGTTTGTATAGGTATTTCAAAGATGCCCAGAACTGAGCTAAACTTGGTATGTCTCCAACTCCTAGAAATAACTTCATGCCCCATCTCCCTTACTTACAGCTATTAAGGATCACATAATTCCTAACAAAGTTTTGACACAGATTCCCAATTCGGGCATTCAGAACATGTAGCACGTTGCTGTAAGCAAGCACATTCAATTCAAAGTTGCAAGTTACTATGTAGGAACAAGTTTGTGTAGGTATTTCAAAGATGCCCAGAACTGAGCTAAACGTTGTATGTCTCCAACTGCTAGAAATAACTTCATGCCCAATCTCCCTTACTTCCAGCTAGTAAGGATCACATCATTCCTAACAATGTTTTGACACAGATTCCCAATTCGGTCATTCAGAACATATAGCACATTGCTGTAAGCAAGCACATTCTCATTCAAAGTTGCAAGTTACTATGTAGGAACAAGTTTGTATAGGTATTTCAAAGATGCCCAGAACTGAGCTAAACTTGGTATTTCCTCAACTGCTAGAAATAACTTCATGCCCCAACTCCCTTACTTCCAGCTAGTAAGGATCACATAATTCCTAACAAAGTTTTGACACAGATTCCCAATTCGGGCATTCAGAACATATAGCACGTTGCTGTAAGCAAGCACATTCTCATGCAAACATGCAAGTTACTATGTAGGAACAAGTTTGAATAGGACTTTCAAAGATGCCCAGAACTGAGCTAAACTTGGTATGTCTCCAACTCCTAGAAATAACTTCATGCCCCATCTCCCTTACTTCCAGCTAGTAAGGATCACATAATTCCTAACAAAGTTTTGACACAGATTCCCAATTCGGGCATTCAGAACATATAGCACGTTGCTGTAAGCAAGCACATTCTCATACAAACTTGCAAGTTACTATGTAGGAACAAGTTTGTATAGGTATTTCAAAGATGCCCAGAACTGTGCTAAACTTGGTATGTTTCCAACTCCTAGAAATACCTTCATGCCACAACTCCCTTACTTCCAGTTAGTAAGGATCACATAATTCCTAACAAATTTTGACACAGATTCCCAATTCGGGCATTCAGAACATATAGCAAGTTGCTGTAAGCAAGCACATTCTCATTCAAAGTTGAAAGTTAATATGTAAGAACAAGTTTGTATAGGTATTTCAAAGATGCCCAGAACTGAGCTAAACGTTGTATGTGTCCAACTCCTAGAAATAATTTCATGCCCCATCTCCCTTACTTCCAGCTAGTAAGGATCACATAATTCCTAACAAAGTTTTGACACAGATTCCCAATTCGGGCATTCAGAACATGTAACACCTTGCTGTAAGCAAGCACATTCTCATTCAAAGTTGCAAGTTACTATGTAGGAACAAGTTTGTAAAGGTATTTCAAAGATGCCCAGAACTGAGCTAAACGTTGTATGTCTCCAACTCCTAGAAATAACTTCATGCCCCATCACCCTTACTTCCAGCTAGTAAGGATCACATAATTCCTAACAATGTTTTGACACAGAATCCCAATTCGGGCATTCAGAACATATAGCACATTGCTGTAAGCAAGCACATTCTCATTCAAAGTTGCAAGTTACTATGTAGGAACAAGTTTGTATAGGTATTTCAAAGATGCCCAGAACTGAGCTAAACTTGGTATGTCTCCAACTCCTAGAAATAACTTCATGCCCCATCTCCCTTACTTCCAGCTATTAAGGATCACATAATTCCTAACAAAGTTTTGACACAGATTCCCAATTCGGGCATTCAGAACATGTAGCACGTTGCTGTAAGCAAGCACATTCAATTCAAAGTTGCAAGTTACTATGTAGGAACAAGTTTGTGTAGGTATTTCAAAGATGCCCAGAACTGAGCTAAACGTTGTATGTCTCCAACTGCTAGAAATAACTTCATGCCCCAACTCCCTTACTTCCAGCTAGTAAGGATCACATCATTCCTAACAATGTTTTGACACAGATTCCCAATTCGGTCATTCAGAACATATAGCACATTGCTGTAAGCAAGCACATTCTCATTGAAAGTTGCAAGTTACTATGTAGGAACAAGTTTGTATAGGTATTTCAAAGATGCCCAGAACTGAGCTAAACTTGGTATTTCCTCAACTGCTAGAAATAACTTCATGCCCCAACTCCCTTACTTCCAGCTAGTAAGGATCACATAATTCCTAACAAAGTTTTGACACAGATTCCCAATTCGGGCATTCAGAACATATAGCACGTTGCTGTAAGCAAGCACATTCTCATGCAAACATGCAAGTTACTATGTAGGAACAAGTTTGAATAGGACTTTAAAAGATGCCCAGAACTGAGCTAAACTTGGTATGTCTCCAACTCCTAGAAATAACTTCATGTCCCATCTCCCTTACTTCCAGCTAGTAAGGATCACATAATTCCTAACAAAGTTTTGACACAGATTCCCAATTCGGGCATTCAGAACATATAGCACGTTGCTGTAAGCAAGCACATTCTCATACAAACTTGCAAGTTACTATGTAGGAACAAGTTTGTATAGGTATTTCAAAGATGCCCAGAACTGTGCTAAACTTGGTATGTGTCCAACTCCTAGCAATACCTTCATGCCACAACTCCCTTACTTCCAGTTAGTAAGGATCACATAATTCCTAACAAATTTTGACACAGATTCCCAATTCGGGCATTCAGAACATATAGCAAGTTGCTGTAAGCAAGCACATTCTCATTCAAAGTTGCAAGTTAATATGTAAGAACAAGTTTGTATAGGTATTTCAAAGATGCCCAGAACTGAGCTAAACGTTGTATGTGTCCAACTCCTAGAAATAATTTCATGCCCCATCTCCCTTACTTCCAGCTAGTAAGGATCACATAATTCCTAACAAAGTTTTGACACAGATTCCCAATTCGGGCATTCAGAACATGTAACACCTTGCTGTAAGCAAGCACATTCTCATTCAAAGTTGCAAGTTACTATGCAGGAACAAGTTTGTAAAGGTATTTCAAAGATGCCCAGAACTCAGCTAAACGTTGTATGTCTCCAACTCCTAGAAATAACTTCATGCCCCATCACCCTTACTTCCAGCTAATAAGGATCACATAATTCCTAACAATGTTTTGACACAGAATCCCAATTCGGGCATTCAGAACATATAGCACGTTGCTGTAAGCAAGCACATTCTCATTCAAAGTTGCAAGTTACTATGTAGGAACAAGTTTGTATAGGTATTTCAAAGATGCCCAGAACTGAGCTAAACTTGGGATGTCTCCAACTCCTAGAAATAACTTCATACCCCATCTCCCTTACTTCTAGCTAGTAAGGATCACATAATTCCTAACAAAGTTTTGACACAGATTCCCAATTCGGGCATTCAGAACATATAGCACGTTGTTGAAAGCAAGCACATTCTCTTTCAAAGTTGCAAGTTACTGTGTAGGAACAAGTTTGTATAGGTATTTCAAAGATGCCCAGAACTGTGCTAAAATTGGTATGTGTCCAACTCCTAGGAATACCTTCATGCCACAACTCCCTTACTTCCAGCTAGTAAGGATCACATATTCCTAACAAATTTTGACACAGATTCCCAATTCGGGCATTCAGAACATATAGCACGTTGCTGTAAGCAAACACATTCTCATTCAAAGTTGCAAGTTACTATGTAGGAACAAGTTTGTATAGGTATTTCAAAGATGCCCAGAACAGAGCTAAACTTGTATGTGTCCAACTCCTAGAAATAACTTCATGCCCCATCTCCCTTACTTCCAGCTAGTAAGGATCACATAATTCCTAACAAAGTTTTGACACAGATTCCCAATTCGGGCAATCAGAACATGTAGCACGTTGCTGTAAGCAAGCACATTCTTATTCAAAGTTGCAAGTTACTATTAGGGACAACTTTGTAAAGGTATTTCAAAGATGCCCAGAACTGAGCTAAACGTTGTATGTCTCCAACTCCTTGAAATAACTTCATGCCCAATCTCCCTTACTTCCAGCTAGTAAGGATCACATCATTCCTACCAATGTTTTGACACAGATTCCCAATTTGGGCATTCAGAAGATATAGCACATTGCTGTAAGCAAGCACATTCTCTTTCAAAGTTGCAAGTTACTATGTAGGAAAGAGTTTGTATAGGTATTTCAAAGATGCCCAGAACTGAGCTAAACTTGGTATTTCCTCAACTCCTAGAAATAACTTCATGCCCCAACTCCCTTACTTCCAGCTAGTAAGGTTCACATAATTCCTAACCAAGTTTTGACACAGATTCCCAATTCGGGCATTCAGAACATATAGCACGTTGCTGTAAGCAAGCACATTCTCCTGCAAAGATGCAAGTTACTATGTAGGAACAAGTTTGAATAGGACTTTCAAAGATGCCCAGAAGTGAGCTAAACTTGGTATGTCTCCAACTCCTAGAAATAACTTCATGCCCCATCTCCCTTACTTCCAGCTAGTAAGGATCACATAATTCCTAACAAAGTTTTGACACAGATTCCCAATTCGGGCATTCAGAACATATAGCACGTTGCTGTAAGCAAGCACATTCTCATTCAAAGTTGCAAGTTACTATGTAGGAACAAGTTTGTATAGGTATTTCAAAGATGCCCAGAACTGTGCTAAACTTGGTATGTGTCCAACTCCTAGAAATACCTTCATGCCACAACTCCCTTACTTCCAGTTAGTAAGGATCACATAATTCCTAACAAATTTTGACACAGATTCCCAATTCGGGCATTCAGAACATATAGCACGTTGCTGTAAGCAAGCACATTCTCATTCAAAGTTGCAAGTTACTATGTAGGAACAAGATTGTATAGGTATTTCAAAGATGCCCAGAACTGAGCTAAACGTTGTATGTCTCCAACTGCTAGAAATAACTTCATGCCCAATCTCCCTTACTTCCAGCTAGTAAGGATCACATAATTCCTAACAAAGTTTTGACACAGATTCCCAATTCGGGCATTCAGAACATATAGCACGTTGATGTAAGCAAGCACATTCTCATTCAAAGTTGCAAGTTACTATGTAGGAACAAGTTTGTATAGGTATTTCAAAGATGCCCAGAACTGAGCTAAACTTGGTATGTCTCCAACTCCTAGAAATAACTTCATGCCCCATCTCCCTTACTTCCAGCTATTAAGGATCACATACTTCCTAACAAAGTTTTGACACAGATTCCCAATTCGGGCATTCAGAACATGTAGCACGTTGCTGTAAGCAAGCACATTCAATTCAAAGTTGCAAGTTACTATGTAGGAACAAGTTTGTGTAGGTATTTCAAAGATGCCCAGAACTGAGCTAAACGTTGTATGTCTCCAACTGCTAGAAATAACTTCATGCCCAATCTCCCTTACTTCCAGCTAGTAAGGATCACATCATTCCTAACAATGATTTGACACAGATTCCCAATTCGGTCATTCAGAACATATAGCACATTGCTGTAAGCAAGCACATTCTCATTCAAAGTTGCAAGTTACTATGTAGGAACAAGTTTGTATAGGTATTTCAAAGATGCCCAGAACTGAGCTAAACTTGGTATTTCCTCAACTGCTAGAAATAACTTCATGCCCCAACTCCCTTACTTCCAGCTAGTAAGGATCACATAATTCCTAACAAAGTTTTGACACAGATTCCCAATTCGGGCATTCAGAACATATAGCACGTTGCTGTAAGCAAGCACATTCTCATGCAAACATGCAAGTTACTATGTAGGAACAAGTTTGAATAGGACTTTCAAAGATGCCCAGAACTGAGCTAAACTTGGTATGTCTCCAACTCCTAGAAATAACTTCATGCCCCATCTCCCTTACTTCCAGCTAGTAAGGATCACATAATTCCTAACAAAGTTTTGACACAGATTCCCAATTCGGGCATTCAGAACATATAGCACGTTGCTGTAAGCAAGCACATTCTCATACAAACTTGCAAGTTACTATGTAGGAACAAGTTTGTATAGGTATTTCAAAGATGCCCAGAACTGTGCTAAACTTGGTATGTTTCCAACTCCTAGAAATACCTTCATGCCACAACTCCCTTACTTCCAGTTAGTAAGGATCACATAATTCCTAACAAATTTTGACACAGATTCCCAATTCGGGCATTCAGAACATGTAACACCTTGCTGTAAGCAAGCACATTCTCATTCAAAGTTGCAAGTTAATACGTAAGAACAAGTTTGTATAGGTATTTCAAAGATGCCCAGAACTGAGCTAAACGTTGTATGTGTCCAACTCCTAGAAATAATTTCATGCCCCATCTCCCTTACTTCCAGCTAGTAAGGATCACATAATTCCTAACAAAGTTTTGACACAGATTCCCAATTCGGGCATTCAGAACATGTAACACCTTGCTGTAAGCAAGCACATTCTCATTCAAAGTTGCAAGTTACTATGTAGGAACAAGTTTGTAAAGGTATTTCAAAGATGCCCAGAACTGAGCTAAACGTTGTATGTCTCCAACTCCTAGAAATAACTTCATGCCCCATAACCCTTACTTCCAGCTAGTAAGGATCACATAATTCCTAACAATGTTTTGACACAGAATCCCAATTAGGGCATTCAGAACATATAGCACGTTGCTGTAAGCAAGCACATTCTCATTCAAAGTTGCAAGTTACTATGTAGGAACAAGTTTGTATAGGTATTTCAAAGATGCCCAGAACTGAGCTAAACTTGGTATGTCTCCAACTCCTAGAAATAACTTCATACCCCATCTCCCTTACTTCTAGCTAGTAAGGATCACATAATTCCTAACAAAGTTTTGACACAGATTCCCAATTCGGGCATTCAGAACATATAGCACGTTGTTGAAAGCAAGCACATTCTCATTCAAAGTTGCAAGTTACTGTGTAGGAACAAGTTTGTATAGGTATTTCAAAGATGCCCAGAACTGTGCTAAAATTGGTATGTGTCCAACTCCTAGAAATACCTTCATGCCACAACTCCCTTACTTCCAGCTAGTAAGGATCACATAATTCCTAACAAATTTTGACACAGATTCCCAATTCGGGCATTCAGAACATATAGCACGTTGCTGTAAGCAAGCACATTCTCATTCTAAGTTGCAAGTTACTATGTAGGAACAAGTTTGTATAGGTCTTTCAAAGATGCCCAGAACAGAGCTAAACTTGTATGTGTCCAAATCCTAGAAATAACTTCATGCCCCATCTCCCTTACTTCCAGCTAGTAAGGATCACATAATTCCTAACAAAGTTTTGACACAGATTCCCAATTCGGGCAATCAGAACATGTAGCACGTTGCTGTAAGCAAGCACATTCTTATTCAAAGTTGCAAGTTACTATGTAGGGACAAGTTTGTAAAGGTATTTCAAAGATGCCCAGAACTGAGCTAAACGTTGTATGTCTCCAACTCTTAGAAATAACTTCATGCCCTAACTCCCTTACTTCCAGCTAGTAAGGTTCACATAATTCCTAACAAAGTTTTGACACAGATTCCCAATTCGGGCATTCAGAACATATAGCACGTTGCTGTAAGCAAGCACATTCTCATGCAAAGATGCAAGTTACTATGTAGGAACAAGTTTGAATAGGACTTTCAAAGATGCCCAGAACTGAGCTAAACTTGGTATGTCTCCAACTCCTAGAAATAACTTCATGCCCCATCTCCCTTACTTCCAGCTAGTAAGGATCACATAATTCCTAACAAAGTTTTGACACAGATTCCCAATTCGGGCATTCAGAACATATAGCACTTTGCTGTAAGCAAGCACATTCTCATTCAAAGTTGCAAGTTACTATGTAGGAACAAGTTTGTATAGGTATTTCAAAGATGCCCAGAACTGTGCTAAACTTGGTATGTGTCCAACTCCTAGAAATACCTTCATGCCACAACTCCCTTACTTCCTGTTAGTAAGGATCACATAATTCCTAACAAATTTTGACACAGATTCCCAATTCGGGCATTCAGAACATATAGCACGTTGCTGTAAGCAAGCACATTCTCATTCAAAGTTGCAAGTTAATATGTAGGAACAAGTTTGTATAGGTATTTCAAAGATGGCCAGAACTGAGTTAAACTTGGTATGTGTCCAACTCCTAGAAATAACTTCATGCCCCATCACCCTTACTTCCAGCTAGTAAGGATCACATAATTCCTAACAATGTTTTGACACAGAATCCCAATTCGGGCATAAAGAACATATAGCACGTTGCTGTAAGCAAGCACATTCTCATTCAAAGTTGCAAGTTACTATGTAGGAACAAGTTTCTATAGGTATTTCAAAGATGCCCAGAACTGTGCTAAACTTGGTATGTGTCCAACTCCTAGAAATACCTTCATACCCCAACTCCCTTACTTCCAGCTAGTAAGGATCACATAATTCCAAACAAATTTTGACACAGATTCCCAAATCGGGCATTCAGAACATATAGCAAGTTTCTGTAAGCAATCACATTCTCATTCAAAGTTGCAAAATAATATGTAGGAACAAGTTTGTATAGGTATTTCAAAGATACCCAGAACTGAGCTAAACTTGGTATGTATCGAAATCCTAGAAATAATTTCATGCCCCATCTCCCTTACTTCCAGCTAGTAAGGATCACATAATTCCTAACAAAGTTTTGACACAGATTCCCAATACGGGCATTCAGAACATGTACCACGTTGCTGTAAGCAATCACATTCTCATTCAAAGTTGCAAGTTACTATGTAGGAACAAGTTTGTAAAGGTATTTCAAAGATGCCCAGAACTGAGCTAAACGTTGTATGTCTCCAACTCCTAGAAATAACTTCATGCCTCATGACCCTTACTTCCAGCTAGTAAGGATCACATCATTCCTAACAATGTTTTGACACAGATTCCCAATTCGGGCATTCAGAACATATAGCACGTTGCTGTAAGCAAGCACATTCTCATTCAAAGTTGCAAGTTACTATGTAGGAACAAGTTTGTATAGGTATTTCAAAGATGCCCAGAACTGAGCTAAACTTGGTATGTCTCCAACTCCTCGAAATAACTTCATGCCCCATCTCACTTACTTCCAGCTAGTAAGGATCACATAATTCCTAACAAAGTTTTGACACAGATTCCCAATTCGGGCATTCAGAACTTATAGCACGTTGCTGTAAGCAAGCACATTCAATTCAAAGTTGCAAGTTACTATGTAGGAACAAGTTTGCATAGGTATTTCAAAGATGCCCAGAACTGAGCTAAACGTTGTATGTCTCCAACTCCTAGAAATAACTTCGTACCCCAACTCCCTTACTTCCAACTATTAAGGATCACATATTTCCTAACAAATTTTGACACAGATTCCCAATTCGGGCATTCAGAACATATAGCACGTTGCTGTAAGCAATCACATTCTCATTCAAAGTTGCAAGTTACTCTGTAGGAACAAGTTTGTATAGGTATTTCAAAGATGCCCAGAACTGAGCTAAACTTGGTATGTGTCCAAATCCAAGAAATAATTTCATGCCCCATCTCCCTTACTTCCAGCTAGTAAGGATCACATAATTCCTAACAAAGTTTTGACACAGATTCCCAATTCGGGCATTCAGAACATGTAGCACGTTGCTGTAAGCAAGCACATTCTCATTCAAATTTGCAAGTTACTATGTAGGAACAAGTTTGTATAGGTATTTCAAAGATGCACAGAACTGAGCTAAAAGTTGTATGTCTCCAACTCCTAGAAATAACTTCATGCCCCATCTCACTTACTTCCAGCTAGTAAGGATCACATAATTCCTAACAAAGTTTTGACACAGATTCCCAATTCGGGCATTCAGAACATATAGCACGTTGCTGTAAGCAAGCACATTCTCATTCAAAGTTGCAAGTTACTATGTAGGGACAAGTTTGTAAAGGTATTTCAAAGATGCCCAGAACTGAGCTAAACGTTGTATGTCTCCAACTCCTTGAAATAACTTCATGCCCCATCTCCCTTACTTCCAGCTAGTAAGGATCACATCATTCCTAACAATGGTTTGACACAGATTCCCAATTCGGGCATTCAGAACATGTAGCACATTGCTGTAAGCAAGCACATTCAATTCAAAGTTGCAAGTTACTATGTAGGAACAAGTTTGTATAGGTATTTCAAAGATGCCCAGAACTGAGCTAAACTTGGTATGTGTCCATCTCCTAGAAATAACTTCATGCCCCATCTCCCTTACTTCCAGCTAGTAAGGATCACATAATTCCTAACAAAGTTTTGACACAGATTCCCAATTCGGGCATTCAGAACATGTAGCACGTTGCTGTAAGCAAGCACATTCTCATTCAAAGTTGCAAGTTACTATGTAGGAACAAGTTTGTATAGGTATTTCAAAGATGCCCAGAACTGAGCTAAACTTGGTATGTCTCCAACTCCTAGAAATAACTTCATACCCCATCTCCCTTACTTCCAGCTAGTAAGGATTACATAATTCCTAACAAAGTTTTGACACAGATTCCCAATTCGTGCATTCAGAACATTTAGCACGTTGTTTTAAGCAAGCACATTCTCATGCAAACATGCAAGTTACTATGTAGGAACAAGTTTGTATAGGACTTTCAAAGATGCCCAGATCTGAGCTAAACTTGGTATGTCTCCAACTCCTAGAAATAACTTCATGCCCCATCTCCCTTACTTCCAGCTAGTAAGGATCACGTAATTCCTAACAAATTTTGACACAGATTCCCAATTCGGGCATTCAGAACATATAGCACGTTGCTGTAAGCAAGCACATTCTCATACAAACTTGCAAGTTACTATGTAGGAACAAGTTTGTATAGGTATTTCAAAGATGCCCAGAACTGTGCTAAACTTGGTATGTGTCCAACTCCTAGAAATACCTTCATGCCACAACTCCCTTACTTCCAGTTAGTAAGGATCACATAATTCCTAACAAATTTTGACACAGATTCCCAATTCGGGCATTCAGAACATATAGCAAGTTGCTGTAAGCAAGCACATTCTCATTCAAAGTTGCAAGTTAATATGTAAGGACAAGTTTGTATAGGTATTTCAAAGATGCCCAGAACTGAGCTAACCGTTGTATGTGTCCAACTCCTAGAAATAATTTCATGCCCCATCTCCCTTACTTCCAGCTAGTAAGGATCACATAATTCCTAACAAAGTTTTGACACAGATTCCCAATTCGGGCATTCAGAACATATAGCACATTGCTGTAAGCAAGCACATTCTCATTCAAAGTTGCAAGTTACTATGTAGGAACAAGTTTGTAAAGGTATTTCAAAGATGCCCAGAACTGAGCTAAACTTTGTATGTCTCCAACTCCTAGAAATAACTTCATGCCCCATCACCCTTACTTCCAGCTAGTAAGGATCACATAATTCCTAACAATGTTTTGACACAGAATCCCAATTCGGGCATTCAGAACATATAGCACGTTGCTGTAAGCAAGCACATTCTCATTCAAAGTTGCAAGTTACTATGTAGGAACAAGTTTGTATAGGTATTTCAAAGATGCCCAGAACTGAGCTAAACTTGTATGTGTCCAACTCCTAGAAATAACTTCATGCCCCAACTCCCTTACTTCCAGCTAGTAAGGATCACATAATTCCTAACAAAGTTTTGACACAGATTCCCAATTCGGGCATTCAGAACATATAGCACGTTGCTGTAAGCAAGCACATTCTCATTCAAAGTTGCAAGTTACTGTGTAGGGACAAGTTTGTATACGTATTTCAAAGATGCCCAGAACTGAGCTAAACGTTGTATGTGTCCAACTCCTAGAAATACCTTCATGCCCCAACTCCCTTACTTCTAGCTAGTAAGGATCACATAATTCCTAACAAAGTTTTGACACAGATTCACAATTCGGGCATTCAGAACATATAGCACGTTGTTGAAAGCAAGCACATTCTCATTCAAAGTTTCAAGTTACTATGTAGGAACAAGTTTGTATAGGTATTTCAAAGATGCCCAGAACTGTGCTAAAATTGGTATGTGTCCAACTCCTAGAAATAACTTCATGCCACAACTCCCTTACTTCCAGCTAGTAAGGATCACATAATTCCTAACAAATTTTGACACAGATTCCCAATTCGGGCATTCAGAACATATAGCACGTTGCTGTAAGCAAGCACATTCTCATTCAAAGTTGCAAGTTACTATGTAGGAACAAGTTTGTATAGGTATTTCAAAGATGCCCAGAACTGAGCTAAACTTGTATGTGTCCAACTCCTAGAAATAACTTCATGCCCCAACTCCCTTACTTCCAGCTAGTAAGGATCACATAATTCCTAACAAAGTTTTGACACAGATTCCCAATTCGGGCATTCAGAACATATAGCACGTTGCTGTAAGCAAGCACATTCTCATTCAAAGTTGCAAGTTACTATGTAGGGACAAGTTTGTATACGTATTTCAAAGATGCCCAGAACTGAGCTAAACGTTGTATGTGTCCAACTCCTAGAAATACCTTCATGCCCCAACTCCCTTACTTCCAGCTAGTAAGGATCACATAATTCCTAACAAAGTTTTGACACAGATTCCCAATTCGAGCATTCAGAACATATAGCACGTTGCTGTAAGCAAGCACATTCTCATTCAAAGTTGCAAGTTACTATGTAGGAACAAGTTTGTATAGGTATTTCAAAGATGCCCAGAACTGTGCTAAACTTGGTATGTGTCCAACTCCTAGAAATAGCTTCATGCCACAACTCCCTTAATTCCAGTTAGTAAGGATCACATAATTCCTAACAAATTTTGACACAGATTCCCAATTCGGGCATTCAGAACTTATAGCACGTTGTTTTAAGCAAGCACATTCTCATTCAAAGTTGCAAGTTACTATGTAGGAACAAGTTTGTATAGGTATTTCAAAGATGCCCAGAACTGAGCTAAACTTGGTATGTGTGCAACTCCGAGAAATAATTTCATGCCCCATCTCCCTTAGTTCAAGCTAGTAAGGATCACATAATTCCTAACAAAATTTTGACACAGATTCCAAATTCGGGCATTCAGAACATGTAGCACGTTGCTGTAAGCAAGCACATTCTCATTCAAAGTTGCAAGTTACTATGTAGGAACAAGTTTGTAAAGGTATTTCACAGATGCCCAGAACTGAGCTAAACGTTGTATGTCTCCAACTCCTAGAAATAACTTCATCACATCACCCTTACTTCCAGCTAGTAAGGATCACATAATTCCTAACAATGTTTTGACACAGAATCCCAATTCGGGCATTCAGAACATATAGCACGTTGCTGTAAGCAAGCACATTCTCATTCACAGTTGCAAGTTACTATGTAGGAACAAGTTTGTATAGGTATTTCAAAGATGCCCAGAACGGAGCTAAACTTGGTATGTGTCCAACCTCTAGAAATAACTTCATGCCCCAACTCCCTTACTTCCAGCTAGTAAGGATCACATAATTCCTAACAAAGTTTTGACACAGATTCCCAATTCGGGCATTCAGAACATATAGCACGTTGCTGTAAGCAAGCACATTCTCATTCAAAGTTGCAAGTTACTATGTAGGAACAAGTTTGTATAGGTATTTCAAAGATGCCCAGAACTGTGCTAAACTTGGTATGTCTCCAACTCCTAGAAATAACTTCATGCCCCATCTCCCTTACTTCCAGCTAGTAAGGATCACATAATTCCTAACAAAGTTTTGACACAGATTCCCAATTCGGGCATTCAGAACATATAGCACGTTGCTGTAAGCAAGCACATTCTCATTCAAAGTTGCAAGTTACTATGTAGGAACAAGTTTGTATAGGTATTTCAAAGATGCCCAGAACTGTGCTAAAATTGGTATGTGTCCAACTCCTAGAAATACCTTCATGCCACAACTCCCTTACTTCCAGTTAGTAAGAATCACATAATTCCTAACAAATTTTGACACAGATTCCCAATTCGGGCATTCAGAACATATAGCACGTTGCTGTAAGCAAGCACATTCTCATTCAAAGTTGTAAGTTAATATGTAGGAACAAGTTTGTATAGGTATTTCAAAGATGCCCAGAACTGAGCTAAACTTGGTATGTGTCCCACTCGTAGAAATAACTTCATGCCCCATCTCCCTTACTTCCAGCTAGTAAGGATCACATAAATCCTAACAAACTTTTGACACAGATTACCAATTCGGGCATTCAGAACATGTAGCACGTTGCTGTAAGCAAGCACATTCTCATTCAAAGTTGCAAGTTACTATGTAGGAACAAGTTTGTAAAGGTAGTTCAAAGATGCCCAGAACTGAGCTAAACGTTGTATGTCCCCAACTCCTTGAAATAACTTCATGCCCAATCTCCATTCCTTCCAGCTAGTAAGGATCACATCATTCCTAACAATGTTTTGACACAGATTCCCAATTCGGGCATTCAGAACATATAGCACATTGCTGTAAGCAAGCATATTCTCATTCAAAGTTGCAAGTTACTATGTAGGAACAAGTTTGTATAGGTATTTCAAAGATGCCCAGAACTGAGCTAAACGTTGTATGTCTCCAACTCCCTGAAATAACTTCATGCCCAATCTCCCTTACTTCCAGCTAGTAAGGATCACAATATTCCTAACAAAGTTTTGACACAGATTCCCAATTCGGGCATTCAGAACATATAGCACGTTGCTGTAAGCAAGCACATTCTCATTCAAAGTTGCAAGTTACTCTGTAGGAACAAGTTTGTATACCTTTTTCAAAGATGCCCAGAACTGAGCTAAACGTTGTATGTCTCCAACTCCTAGAAATAACTTCATGCCCCATCTCCCTTACTTCCAGCTAGTAAGGATCACATAATTCCTAACAAAGTTTTGACACAGATTCCCAATTCGGGCATTCAGAACATGTAGCACGTTGCTGTAAGCAAGCACATTCTCATTCAAAGTTGCAAGTTACTATGTAGGAACAAGTGTGTATAGGTATTTCAAAGCTGCCCAGAGCTGAGCTAAACGTTGTATGTCTCCAACTCCTAGAAATAACTTCATGCACCATCTCCCTTACTTCCAGCTAGTAAGGATCACATAATTCCTAACAAAGTTTGGACACAGATTCCCAATTCGGGCATTCAGAACATATAGCACGTTGCTGTAAGCAAGCACATTCTCATTCAAAGTTGCAAGTTACAATGTAGGAACAAGTTTGTATAGGTATTTCAAAGATGCCCAGAACTGAGCTAAACTTGGAATGTCTCCAACTCCTAAAAATAACTTCATGCCCCAACTCCCTTACTTCCAGCTAGTAAGGATCACATAATTCCTAACAAATTTTGACACAGATTCCCAATTCGGGCATTCAGAACATATAGCACGTTGCTGTAAGCAAGCACATTCTCATTCAAAGTTGCAAGTTACTATGTAGGAACAAGTTTGTATACGTATTTCAAAGATGCGCAGAACTGTGCTAAACTTGATATGTGTCCAACTCCTAGAAATAACTTCATGCACCATCTCCCTTACTTCCAGCTAGTAAGAATCACATAATTCCTAACAAAGTTTTGACACAGATTCCCAATTCGGGCATTCAGAACATATAGCACGTTGCTGTAAGCAAGCACATTCTCATTCAAAGTTGCAAGTTAATATGTAGGAACAAATTTGTATAGGTATTTCAAAGATGCACAGAACTGAGCTAATCTTGGTATGTCCTCAACTCCTAGAAATAACTTCATGCCCCATCTCCCTTACTTCCAGCTAGTAAGGATCACATAATTCCTAACAAAGTTTTGACACAGATTCCCAATTCTTGCATTCAGAACATATAGCACGTTGCTGTAAGCAAGCACATTCTCATTCAAAGATGCAAGTTACTATGTAGGAACAAGTTTGAATAGGACTTTCAAAGATGCCCAGAACTGAGCTAAACTTGGTATGTCTCCAACTCCTAGAAATAACTTCATGCCCCATCTCCCTTACTTCCAGCTAGTAAGGATCACATAATTCCTAACAAAGTTTTGACACAGATTCCCAAATCGGGCATTCAGAACTTATAGCACGTTGCTGTAAGCAAGCACATTCTCTTTCAAAGTTGCAAGTTACTATGTAGGAACAAGTTTGTATAGGTATTTCAAAGATGCCCAGAACTGAGCTAAACTTGGTATGTCTCCAACTCCTAGAAATAACTTCATACCCCTTCTCCCTTACTTCCAGCTAGTAAGGATCACATAATTCCTAACAAAGTTTTGACACAGATTCCCAATTCGGGCATTCAGAACATTTAGCACGTTGTTTTAAGCAAGCACATTCTCATTCAAAGTTGCAAGTTACTATGTAGGAACAAGTTTGTATAGGTATTTCAAAGATGCCCAGAACTGTGCTAAACTTGGTATGTGTCCAACTCCTAGAAATACCTTCATGCCACAACTCCCTTACTTCCAGCTAGTAAGGATCACATAATTCCTAACAAATTTTGACACAGATTCCCAATTCGGGCATTCAGAACATATAGCACGTTGCTGTAAGCAAGCACATTCTCATTCAAAGTTGCAAGTTACTATGTAGGAACAAGTTTGTATAGGTATTTCAAAGATGCCCAGAACTGAGCTAAACTTGGTATGTGTCCAACTCCTAGAAATAACTTCATGCCTCATGACCCTTACTTCCAGCTAGTAAGGATCACATCATTCCTAACAATGTTTTGACACAGATTCCCAATTCGGGCATTCAGAACATATAGCACGTTGCTGTAAGCAAGCACATTCTCATTCAAAGTTGCAAGTTACTATGTAGGAACAAGTTTGTATAAGTATTTCAAAGATGCCCAGAACTGAGCTAAACGTTGTATGTCTCCAACTCCTAGAAATAACTTCATGCCCCAACTCCCTTACTTCCAGCTAATAAGGATCACATAATTCCTAACAAAGTTTTGACACACATTCCCAATTCGGGCATTCAGAACATATAGCAAGTTGCTGTAAGCAAGCACATTCTCATTCAAAGTTGCAAGTTACTATGTAGGAACAAGTTTGTATAGGTATTTCAAAGATGCCCAGAACTGAGCTAAACTTGGTATGTCTCCAACTCCTCGAAATAACTTCATGCAACATCTCACTTACTTCCAGCTAGTAAGGATCACATAATTCCTAACAAAGTTTTGACACAGATTCCCAATTCGGGCATTCAGAACTTATAGCACGTTGCTGTAAGCAAGCACATTCAATTCAAAGTTGCAAGTTACTATGTAGGAACAAGTTTGTATAGGTATTTCAAAGATGCCCAGAACTGAGCTAAACGTTGTATGTCTCCAACTCCTAGAAATAACTTCATACCCCAACTCCCTTACTTCCAACTATTAAGGATCACATATTTCCTAACAAATTTTGACACAGATTCCCAATTCGGGCATTCAGAACATATAGCACGTTGCTGTAAGCAATCACATTCTCATTCAAAGTTGCAAGTTACTCTGTAGGAACAAGTTTGTATAGGTATTTCAAAGATGCCCAGAACTGAGCTAAACTTAATATGTGTCCAAATCCTAGAAATAATTTCATGCCCCATCTCCCATACTTCCAGCTAGTAAGGATCACATAATTCCTAACAAAGTTTTGACACAGATTCCCAATTCGGGCATTCAGAACATGTAGCACGTTGCTGTATGCAAGCACATTCTCATTCAAAGTTGCAACTTACTATGTAGGAACAAGTTTGTAAAGGTATTTCAAAGATGCCCAGAACTGAGCTAAACGTTGTATGTCTCCAACTCCTAGAAATAACTTCATGCCTCATCACACTTACTTCCAGCTAGTAAGGATCACATAATTCCTAACAATGTTTTGACACAGATTCCCAATTCGGGCATTCAGAACTTATAGCACGTTGCTGTAAGCAAGCACATTGAATTCAAAGTTGCAAGTTACTATGTAGGAACAAGTTTGTATAGGTATTTCAAAGATGCCCAGAACTGAGCTAAACGTTGTATGTCTCCAACTCCTAGAAATAACTTCATGCCCCATCTCCCTTACTTCCAGCTAGTAAGGATCACATAATTCCTAACAAAGTTTTGACACAGATTCCCAATTCGGGCTTTCAGAACATATAGTACGTTGCTGTAAGCAAGCACATTCTCATTCAAAGTTGCAAGTTACTATGTAGGAACAAGTTTGTATAGGTATTTCAAAGATGCCCAGAACTGAGCTAAACGTTGTATGTCTCCAACTCCTAGAAATAACTTCATGTCCCATCTCCCTTTCTTCCATCTTGTAAGGATCACATAATTCCTAACAAAGTTTTAACACAGATTCCCAATTCGGGCATTCAGAACATGTAGCACGTTGCTGTAAGCAAGCACATTCTCATTCAAAGTTGCAAGTTACTATGTAGGAACAAGTTTGTATAAGTATTTCAAAGATGCCCAGAACTGAGCTAAACGTTGTATGTATCCAACTCCTAGAAATAACTTCATGCCCCATCAGCCTTACTTCCAGCTAGTAAGGATCACATAATTCCTAACAATGTTTTGACACAGAATCCCAATTCGGGCATTCAGAACATATAGCACGTTGCTGTAAGCCAGCACATTCTCATTCACAGTTGCAAGTTACTATGTAGGAACAAGTTTGTATAGGTATTTCAAAGATGCCCAGAACGGAGCTAAACTTGGTATGTGTCCAACCTCTAGAAATAACTTCATGCCCCAACTCCCTTACTTCCAGCTACTAAGGATCACATAATTCCTAACAAAGTTTTGACACAGATTCCCAATTCGGGCATTCAGAACATATAGCAAGTTGCTGTAAGCAAGCACATTCTCATTCAAATTTGCAAGTTACTATGTAGGAACAAGTTTGTATAGGTATTTCAAAGATGCACAGAACTGAGCTAAAAGTTGTATGTCTCCAACTCCTAGAAATAACTTCATGCCCCATCTCACTTACTTCCAGCTAGTAAGGATCACATAATTTTTAACAAAGTTTTGACACAGATTCCCAATTCGGTCATTCAGAACATATAGCACGTTGCTGTAAGCAAGCACATTCTCATTCAAAGTTGCAAGTTACTATGTAGGAACAAGATTGTATAGGTATTTCAAAGATGCCCAGAACTGAGCTAAACGTTGTATGTGTCCAACTGCTAGAAATAACTTCATGCCCCATCTCCCTTACTTCCAGCTAGTAAGGATCACGTAATTCCTAACAAAGTTTTGACACAGATTCCCAATTCGGGCATTCAGAACATATAGCACATTGCTGTAAGCAAGCACATTCTCATTCAAAGTTGCAAGTTACTATGTAGGAACAAGTTTGTAAAGGTATTTCAAAGATGCCCAGAACTGAGCTAAACTTTGTATGTCTCCAACTCCTAGAAATAACTTCATGCCCCATCACCCTTACTTCCAGCTAGTAAGGATCACATAATTCCTAACAATGTTTTGACACAGAATCCCAATTCGGGCATTCAGAACATATAGCACGTTGCTGTAAGCAAGCACATTCTCATTCAAAGTTGCAAGTTACTATGTAGGAACAAGTTTGTATAGGTATTTCAATGATGCCCAGAACTGAGCTAAACTTGGTATGTCTCCAACTCCTAGAAATAACTTCATACCCCATCTCCCTTACTTCTGGTTAGTAAGGATCACATAATTCCTAACAAAGTTTTGACACAGATTCACAATTCGGGCATTCAGAACATATAGCACGTTGTTGAAAGCAAGCACATTCTCATTCAAAGTTTCAAGTTACTATGTAGGAACAAGTTTGTATAGGTATTTCAAAGATGCCCAGAACTGTGCTAAAATTGGTATGTGTCCAACTCCTAGAAATAACTTCATGCCACAACTCCCTTACTTCCAGCTAGTAAGGATCACATAATTCCTAACAAATTTTGACACAGATTCCCAATTCGGGCATTCAGAACATATAGCACGTTGCTGTAAGCAAGCACATTCTCATTCAAAGTTGCAAGTTACTATGTAGGAACAAGTTTTTATAGGTATTTCAAAGATGCCCAGGACTGAGCTAAACTTGTATGTGTCCAACTCCTAGAAATAACTTCATGCCCCAACTCCCTTACTTCCAGCTAGTAAGGATCACATAATTCCTAACAAAGTTTTGACACAGATTCCCAATTCGGGCATTCAGAACATATAGCACGTTGCTGTAAGCAAGCACATTCTCATTCAAAGTTGCAAGTTACTATGTAGGGACAAGTTTGTATACGTATTTCAAAGATGCCCAGAACTGAGCTAAACGTTGTATGTGTCCAACTCCTAGAAATACCTTCATGCCCCAACTCCCTTACTTCTAGCTAGTAAGGATCACATAATTCCTAACAAAGTTTTGACACAGATTCACAATTCGGGCATTCAGAACATATAGCACGTTGTTGAAAGCAAGCACATTCTCATTCAAAGTTTCAAGTTACTATGTAGGAACAAGTTTGTATAGGTATTTCAAAGATGCCCAGAACTGTGCTAAAATTGGTATGTGTCCAACTCCTAGAAATAACTTCATGCCACAACTCCCTTACTTCCAGCTAGTAAGGATCACATAATTCCTAACAAATTTTGACACAGATTCCCAATTCGGGCATTCAGAACATATAGCACGTTGCTGTAAGCAAGCACATTCTCATTCAAAGTTGCAAGTTACTATGTAGGAACAAGTTTGTATAGGTATTTCAAAGATGCCCAGAACTGAGCTAAACTTGTATGTGTCCAACTCCTAGAAATAACTTCATGCCCCAACTCCCTTACTTCCATCTAGTAAGGATCACATAATTCCTAACAAAGTTTTGACACAGATTCCCAATTCGGGCATTCAGAACATATAGCACGTTGCTGTAAGCAAGCACATTCTCATTCAAAGTTGCAAGTTACTATGTAGGGACAAGTTTGTATACGTATTTCAAAGATGCCCAGAACTGAGCTAAACGTTGTATGTGTCCAACTCCTAGAAATACCTTCATGCCCCAACTCCCTTACTTCCAGCTAGTAAGGATCACATAATTCCTAACAAAGTTTTGACACAGATTCCCAATTCGGGCATTCAGAACATATAGCACGTTGCTGTAAGCAAGCACATTCTCATTCAAAGTTGCAAGTTACTATGTAGGAACAAGTTTGTATAGGTATTTCAAAGATGCCCAGAACTGTGCTAAACTTGGTATGTGTCCAACTCCTAGAAATAGCTTCATGCCACAACTCCCTTAATTCCAGTTAGTAAGGATCACATAATTCCTAACAAATTTTGACACAGATTCCCAATTCGGGCATTCAGAACTTATAGCACGTTGTTTTAAGCAAGCACATTCTCATTCAAAGTTGCAAGTTACTATGTAGGAACAAGTTTGTATAGGTATTTCAAAGATGCCCAGAACTGAGCTAAACTTGGTATGTGTGCAACTCCGAGAAATAATTTCATGCCCCATCTCCCTTAGTTCAAGCTAGTAAGGATCACATAATTCCTAACAAAATTTTGACACAGATTCCAAATTCGGGCATTCAGAACATGTAGCACGTTGCTGTAAGCAAGCACATTCTCATTCAAAGTTGCAAGTTACTATGTAGGAACAAGTTTGTAAAGGTATTTCACAGATGCCCAGAACTGAGCTAAACGTTGTATGTCTCCAACTCCTAGAAATAACTTCATGCCACATCACCCTTACTTCCAGCTAGTAAGGATCACATAATTCCTAACAATGTTTTGACACAGAATCCCAATTCGGGCATTCAGAACATATAGCACGTTGCTGTAAGCAAGCACATTCTCATTCATAGTTGCAAGTTACTATGTAGGAACAAGTTTGTATAGGTATTTCAAAGATGCCCAGAACGGAGCTAAACTTGGTATGTGTCCAACCTCTAGAAATAACTTCATGCCCCAACTCCCTTACTTCCAGCTAGTAAGGATCACATAATTCCTAACAAAGTTTTGACACAGATTCCCAATTCGGGCATTCAGAACATATAGCACGTTGCTGTAAGCAAGCACATTCTCATTCAAAGTTGCAAGTTACTATGTAGGAACAAGTTTGTATAGGTATTTCAAAGATGCCCAGAACTGTGCTAAACTTGGTATGTCTCCAACTCCTAGAAATAACTTCATGCCCCATCTCCCTTACTTCCAGCTAGTAAGGATCACATAATTCCTAACAAAGTTTTGACACAGATTCCCAATTCGGGCATTCAGAACATATAGCACGTTGCTGTAAGCAAGCACATTCTCATTCAAAGTTGCAAGTTACTATGTAGGAACATGTTTGTATAGGTATTTCAAAGATGCCCAGAACTGTGCTAAAATTGGTATGTGTCCAACTCCTAGAAATACCTTCATGCCACAACTCCCTTACTTCCAGTTAGTAAGAATCACATAATTCCTAACAAATTTTGACACAGATTCCCAATTCGGGCATTCAGAACATATAGCACGTTGCTGTAAGCAAGCACATTCTCATTCAAAGTTGTAAGTTAATATGTAGGAACAAGTTTGTATAGGTATTTCAAAGATGCCCAGAACTGAGCTAAACTTGGTATGTGTCCCACTCGTAGAAATAACTTCATGCCCCATCTCCATTACTTCCAGCTAGTAAGGATCACATAAATCCTAACAAACTTTTGACACAGATTACCAATTCGGGCATTCAGAACATGTAGCACGTTGCTGTAAGCAAGCACATTCTCATTCAAAGTTGCAAGTTACTATGTAGGAACAAGTTTGTAAAGGTAGTTCAAAGATGCCCAGAACTGAGCTAAACGTTGTATGTCTCCAACTCCTTGAAATAACTTCATGCCCAATCTCCCTTCCTTCCAGCTAGTAAGGATCACATCATTCCTAACAATGTTTTGACACAGATTCCCAATTCGGGCATTCAGAACATATAGCACATTGCTGTAAGCAAGCATATTCTCATTCAAAGTTGCAAGTTACTATGTAGGAACAAGATTGTATAGGTATTTCAAAGATGCCCAGAACTGAGCTAAAAGTTGTATGTCTCCAACTCCCTGAAATAACTTCATGCCCAATCTCCCTTACTTCCAGCTAGTAAGGATCACAATATTCCTAACAAAGTTTTGACACAGATTCCCAATTCGGGCATTCAGAACATATAGCACGTTGCTGTAAGCAAGCACATTCTCATTCAATGTTGCAAGTTACTCTGTAGGAACATGTTTGTATACGTATTTCAAAGATGCCCAGAACTGAGCTAAACGTTGTATGTCTCCAACTCCTAGAAATAACTTCATGCCCCATCTCCCTTACTTCCAGCTAGTAAGGATCACATAATTCCTAACAAAGTTTTGACACAGATTCCCAATTCGGGCATTCAGAACATGTAGCACGTTGCTGTAAGCAAGCACATTCTCATTCAAAGTTGCAAGTTACTATGTAGGAACAAGTGTGTATAGGTATTTCAAAGCTGCCCAGAACTTAGCTAAACGTTGTATGTCTCCAACTCCTAGAAATAACTTCATGCACCATCTCCCTTACTTCCAGCTAGTAAGGATCACATAATTCCTAACAAAGTTTGGACACAGATTCCCAATTCGGGCATTCAGAACATATAGCACGTTGCTGTAAGCAAGCACATTCTCATTCAAAGTTGCAAGTTATTATGTAGGAACAAGTTTGTATAGGTATTTCAAAGATGCCCAGAACTGAGCTAAACTTGGAATGTCTCCAACTCCTAAAAATAACTTCATGCCCCAACTCCCTTACTTCCAGCTAGTAAGGATCACATAATTCCTAACAAATTTTGACACAGATTCCCAATTCGGGCATTCAGAACATATAGCACGTTGCTGTAAGCAAGCACATTCTCATTCAAAGTTGCAAGTTACTATGTAGGAACAAGTTTGTATACGTATTTCAAAGATGCGCAGAACTGTGCTAAACTTGATATGTGTCCAACTCCTAGAAATAACTTCATGCACCAACTCCCTTACTTCCAGCTAGTAAGAATCACATAATTCCTAACAAAGTTTTGACACAGATTCCCAATTCGGGCATTCAGAACATATAGCACGTTGCTGTAAGCAAGCACATTCTCATTCAAAGTTGCAAGTTAATATGTAGGAACAAATTTGTATAGGTATTTCAAAGATGCACAGAACTGAGCTAATCTTGGTATGTCCTCAACTCCTAGAAATAACTTCATGCCCCATCTCCCTTACTTCCAGCTAGTAAGGATCACATAATTCCTAACAAAGTTTTGACACAGATTCCCAATTCTTGCATTCAGAACATATAGCACGTTGCTGTAAGCAAGCACATTCTCATTCAAAGATGCAAGTTACTATGTAGGAACAAGTTTGAATAGGACTTTCAAAGATGCCCAGAACTGAGCTAAACTTGGTATGTCTCCAACTCCTAGAAATAACTTCATGCCCCATCTCCCTTACTTCCAGCTAGTAAGGATCACATAATTCCTAACAAAGTTTTGACACAGATTCCCAATTCGGGCATTCAGAACTTATAGCACGTTGCTGTAAGCAAGCACATTCTCTTTCAAAGTTGCAAGTTACTATGTAGGAACAAGTTTGTATAGGTATTTCAAAGATGCCCAGAACTGAGCTAAACTTGGTATGTCTCCAACTCCTAGAAATAACTTCATACCCCATCTCCCTTACTTCCAGCTAGTAAGGATCACATAATTCCTAACAAAGTTTTGACACAGATTCCCAATTCGGGCATTCAGAACATTTAGCACGTTGTTTTAAGCAAGCACATTCTCATTCAAAGTTGCAAGTTACTATGTAGGAACAAGTTTGTATAGGTATTTCAAAGATGCCCAGAACTGTGCTAAACTTGGTATGTGTCCAACTCCTAGAAATACCTTCATGCCACAACTCCCTTACTTCCAGCTAGTAAGGATCAGGTAATTCCTAACAAATTTTGACACAGATTCCCAATTCGGGCATTCAGAACATATAGCACGTTGCTGTAAGCAAGCACATTCTCATTCAAAGTTGCAAGTTACTATGTAGGAACAAGTTTGTATAGGTATTTCAAAGATGCCCAGAACTGAGCTAAACTTGGTATGTGTCCAACTCCTAGAAATAACTTCATGCCTCATGACCCTTACTTCCAGCTAGTAAGGATCACATCATTCCTAACAATGTTTTGACACAGATTCCCAATTCGGGCATTCAGAACATATAGCACGTTGCTGTAAGCAAGCACATTCTCATTCAAAGTTGCAAGTTACTATGTAGGAACAAGTTTGTATAGGTATTTCAAAGATGCCCAGAACTGAGCTAAACTTGGTATGTCTCCAACTCCTCGAAATAACTTCATGCCCCATCTCACTTACTTCCAGCTAGTAAGGATCACATAATTCCTAACAAAGTTTTGACACACATTCCCAATTCGGGCATTCAGAACTTATAGCACGTTGCTGTAAGCAAGCACATTCAATTCAAAGTTGCAAGTTACTATGTAGGAACAAGTTTGTATAGGTATTTCAAAGATGCCCAGAACTGAGCTAAACGTTGTATGTCTCCAACTCCTAGAAATAACTTCATACCCCAACTCCCTTACTTCCAACTATTAAGGATCACATATTTCCTAACAAATTTTGACACAGATTCCCAATTCGGGCATTCAGAACATATAGCACGTTGCTGTAAGCAATCACATTCTCATTCAAAGTTGCAAGTTACTCTGTAGGAACAAGTTTGTATAGGTATTTCAAAGATGCCCAGAACTGAGCTAAACTTGGTATGTGTCCAAATCCAAGAAATAATTTCATGCCCCATCTCCGTTACTTCCAGCTAGTAAGGATCACATAATTCCTAACAAAGTTTTGACACAGATTCCCAATTCGGGCATTCAGAACATGTAGCACGTTGCTGTAAGCAAGCACATTCTCATTCAAAGTTGCAACTTACTATGTAGGAACAAGTTTGTAAAGGTATTTCAAAGATGCCCGGAACTGAGCTAAACGTTTTATGCCTCCAACTCCTTGAAATAATTTCATGCCCCATCTCCCTTACTTCCAGCTAGTAAGGATCACATAATTCCTAACAAAGTTTTGACACAGATTCCCAATTCGGGCATTCAGAACATATAGCACATTGCTGTAAGCAAGCACATTCTCATTCAAAGTTGCAAGTTACTATGTAGGAACAAGTTTGTAAAGGTATTTCAAAGATGCCCAGAACTGAGCTAAACTTTGTATGTCTCCAACTCCTAGAAATAACTTCATGCCCCATCACCCTTACTTCCAGCTAGTAAGGATCACATAATTCCTAACAATGTTTTGACACAGAATCCCAATTCGGGCATTCAGAACATATAGCACGTTGCTGTAAGCAAGCACATTCTCATTCAAAGTTGCAAGTTACTATGTAGGAACAAGTTTGTATAGGTATTTCAAAGATGCCCAGAACTGAGCTAAACTTGGTATGTCTCCAACTCCTAGAAATAACTTCATACCCCATCTCCCTTACTTCTAGCTAGTAAGGATCACATAATTCCTAACAAAGTTTTGACACAGATTCCCAATTCGGGCATTCAGAACATATAGCACGTTGCTGTAAGCAAGCACATTCTCATTCAAAGTTGCAAGTTACTCTGTAGGAACAAGTTTGTATACGTATTTCAAAGATGCCCAGAACTGAGCTAAACGTTGTATGTCTCCAACTCCTAGAAATAACTTCATGCCCCATCTCCCTTACTTCCAGCTAGTAAGGATCACATAATTCCTAACAAAGTTTTGACACAGATTCCCAATTCGGGCATTCAGAACATGTAGCACGTTGCTGTAAGCAAGCACATTCTCATTCAAAGTTGCAAGTTACTATGTAGGAACAAGTGTGTATAGGTATTTCAAAGCTACCCAGAACTGAGCTAAACGTTGTATGTCTCCAACTCCTAGAAATAACTTCATGCACCATCTCCCTTACTTCCAGCTAGTAAGGATCACATAATTCCTAACAAAGTTTGGACACAGATTCCCAATTCGGGCATTCAGAACATATAGCACGTTGCTGTAAGCAAGCACATTCTCATTCAAAGTTGCAAGTTATTATGTAGGAACAAGTTTGTATAGGTATTTCAAAGATGCCCAGAACTGAGCTAAACTTGGAATGTCTCCAACTCCTAAAAATAACTTCATGCCCCAACTCCCTTACTTCCAGCTAGTAAGGATCACATAATTCCTAACAAATTTTGACACAGATTCCCAATTCGGGCATTCAGAACATATAGCAGGTTGCTGTAAGCAAGCACATTCTCATTCAAAGTTGCAAGTTACTATGTAGGAACAAGTTTGTATACGTATTTCAAAGATGCGCAGAACTGTGCTAAACTTGATATGTGTCCAACTCCTAGAAATAACTTCATGCACCAACTCCCTTACTTCCAGCTAGTAAGAATCACATAATTCCTAACAAAGTTTTGACACAGATTCCCAATTCGGGCATTCAGAACATATAGCACGTTGCTGTAAGCAAGCACATTCTCATTCAAAGTTGCAAGTTAATATGTAGGAACAAATTTGTATAGGTATTTCAAAGATGCCCAGAGCTGAGCTAAACTTGGTATGTCTCCAACTCCTAGAAATAACTTCATACCCCATTTCCCTTACTTCCAGCTAGTAAGGATCACATAATTCCTAACAAAGTTTTGACACAGATTCCCAATTCGGGCATTCAGAACATTTAGCACGTTGTTTTAAGCAAGCACATTCTCATTCAAAGTTGCAAGTTACTATGTAGGAACAAGTTTGTATAGGTATTTCAAAGATGCCCAGAACTGTGCTAAACTTGGTATGTGTCCAACTCCTAGAAATACCTTCATGCCACAACTCCCTTACTTCCAGCTAGTAAGGATCAGGTAATTCCTAACAAATTTTGACACAGATTCCCAATTCGGGCATTCAGAACATATAGCACGTTGCTGTAAGCAAGCACATTCTCATTCAAAGTTGCAAGTTACTATGTAGGAACAAGTTTGTATAGGTATTTCAAAGATGCCCAGAACTGAGCTAAACTTGGTATGTGTCCAACGCCTAGAAATAACTTCATGCCTCATGACCCTTACTTCCAGGTAGTAAGGATCACATCATTCCTAACAATGTTTTGACACAGATTCCCAATTCGGGCATTCAGAACATATAGCACGTTGCTGTAAGCAAGCACATTCTCATTCAAAGTTGCAACTTACTATGTAGGAACAAGTTTGTAAAGGTATTTCAAAGATGCCCGGAACTGAGCTAAACGTTTTATGCCTCCAACTCCTTGAAATAATTTCATGCCCCATCTCCCTTACTTCCAGCTAGTAAGGATCACATAATTCCTAACAAAGTTTTGACACAGATTCCAATTCGGGCATTCAGAACATGTAGCACGTTGCTGTAAGCAAGCACATTCAATTCAAAGTTGCAAGTTACTCTGTAGGATCAAGTTTGTATAGGTATTTCAAAGATGCCCAGAACTGAGCTAAACTTAATATGTGTCCAAATCCTAGAAATAATTTCATGCCCCATCTCCCATACTTCCAGCTAGTAAGGATCACATAATTCCTAACAAAGTTTTGACACAGATTCCCAATTCGGGCATTCAGATCATGTAGCACGTTGCTGTATGCAAGCACATTCTCATTCAAAGTTGCAACTTACTATGTAGGAACAAGTTTGTAAAGGTATTTCAAAGATGCCCAGAACTGAGCTAAACGTTGTATGTCTCCAACTCCTAGAAATAACTTCATGCCTCATCACACTTACTTCCAGCTAGTAAGGATCACATAATTCCTAACAATGTTTTGACACAGATTCCCAATTCGGGCATTCAGAACTTATAGCACGTTGCTGTAAGCAAGCACATTGAATTCAAAGTTGCAAGTTACTATGTAGGAACAAGTTTGTATAGGTATTTCAAAGATGCCCAGAACTGAGCTAAACGTTGTATGTCTCCAACTCCTAGAAATAACTTCATGCCCCATCTCCCTTACTTCCAGCTAGTAAGGATCACATAATTCCTAACAAAGTTTTGACACAGATTCCCAATTCGGGCATTCAGAACATATAGCACGTTGCTGTAAGCAAGCACATTCTCATTCAAAGTTGCAAGTTACTATGTAGGAACAAGTTTGTATAGGTATTTCAAAGATGCCCAGAACTGAGCTAAACGTTGTATGTCTCCAACTCCTAGAAATAACTTCATGTCCCATCTCCCTTTCTTCCATCTTGTAAGGATCACATAATTCCTAACAAAGTTTTGACACAGATTCCCAATTCGGGCATTCAGAACATGTAGCACGTTGCTGTAAGCAAGCACATTCTCATTCAAAGTTGCAAGTTACTATGTAGGAACAAGTTTGTATAGGTATTTCAAAGATGCCCAGAACTGAGCTAAACGTTGTATGTATCCAACTCCTAGAAATAACTTCATGCCCCATCAGCCTTACTTCCAGCTAGTAAGGATCACATAATTCCTAACAATGTTTTGACACAGAATCCCAATTCGGGCATTCAGAACATATAGCACGTTGCTGTAAGCAAGCACATTCTCATTCACAGTTGCAAGTTACTATGTAGGAACAAGTTTGTATAGGTATTTCAAAGATGCCCAGAACTGAGCTAAACTTGGTATGTGTCCAACCTCTAGAAATAACTTCATGCCCCAACTCCCTTACTTCCAGCTACTAAGGATCACATAATTCCTAACAAAGTTTTGACACAGATTCCCAATTCGGGCATTCAGAACATATAGCAAGTTGCTGTAAGCAAGCACATTCTCATTCAAATTTGCAAGTTACTATGTAGGAACAAGTTTGTATAGGTATTTCAAAGATGCACAGAACTGAGCTAAAAGTTGTATGTCTCCAACTCCTAGAAATAACTTCATGCCCCATCTCACTTACTTCCAGCTAGTAAGGATCACATAATTTTTAACAAAGTTTTGACACAGATTCCCAATTCGGTCATTCAGAACATATAGCACGTTGCTGTAAGCAAGCACATTCTCATTCAAAGTTGCAAGTTACTATGTAGGAACAAGATTGTATAGGTATTTCAAAGATGCCCAGAACTGAGCTAAACGTTGTATGTGTCCAACTGCTAGAAATAACTTCATGCCCCATCTCCCTTACTTCCAGCTAGTAAGGATCACATAATTCCTAACAAAGTTTTGACACAGATTCCCAATTCGGGCAATCAGAACATATAGCACGTTGCTGTAAGCAAGCACATTCTCATTCAAAGTTGCAAGTTACTATGTAGGGACAAGTTTGTAAAGGTATTTCAAAGATGCCCAGAACTGAGCTAAACGTTGTATGTCTCCAACTCCTTGAAATAACTTCATGCCCCATCTCCCTTACTTCCAGCTGGTAAGGATCACATCATTCCTAACAATGTTTTGACACAGATTCCCAATTCGGGCATTCAGAACATGTAGCACATTGCTGTAAGCAAGCACATTCAATTCAAAGTTGCAAGTTACTATGTAGGAACAAGTTTGTATAGGTATTTCAAAGATGCCCAGAACTGAGCTAAACTTGGTATGTGTCCATCGCCTAGAAATAACTTCATGCCCCATCTCCCTTACTTCCAGCTAGTAAGGATCACATAATTCCTAACAAAGTTTTGACACAGATTCCCAATTCGGGCATTCAGAACATGTAGCACGTTGCTGTAAGCAAGCACATTCTCATTCAAAGTTGCAAGTTACTATGTAGGAACAAGTTTGTATAGGTATTTCAAAGATGCCCAGAACTGAGCTAAACTTGGTATGTCTCCAACTCCTAGAAATAACTTCATACCCCATCTCCCTTACTTCCAGCTAGTAAGGATTACATAATTCCTAACAAAGTTTTGACACAGATTCCCAATTCGTGCATTCAGAACATTTAGCACGTTGTTTTAAGCAAGCACATTCTCATGCAAACATGCAAGTTACTATGTAGGAACAAGTTTGTATAGGACTTTCAAAGATGAACAGATCTGAGCTAAACTTGGTATGTCTCCAACTCCTAGAAATAACTTCATGCCCCATCTCCCTTACTTCCAGCTAGTAAGGATCACGTAATTCCTAACAAATTTTGACACAGATTCCCAATTCGGGCATTCAGAACATATAGCACGTTGCTGTAAGCAAGCACATTCTCATACAAACTTGCAAGTTACTATGTAGGAACAAGTTTGTATAGGTATTTCAAAGATGCCCAGAACTGTGCTAAACTTGGTATGTGTCCAACTCCTAGAAATACCTTCATGCCACAACTCCCTTACTTCCAGTTAGTAAGGATCACATAATTCCTAACAAATTTTGACACAGATTCCCAATTCGGGCATTCAGAACATATAGCAAGTTGCTGTAAGCAAGCACATTCTCATTCAAAGTTGCAAGTTAATATGTAAGGACAAGTTTGTATAGGTATTTCAAAGATGCCCAGAACTGAGCTAACCGTTGTATGTGTCCAACTCCTAGAAATAATTTCATGCCCCATCTCCCTTACTTCCAGCTAGTAAGGATCACATAATTCCTAACAAAGTTTTGACACAGATTCCCAATTCGGGCATTCAGAACATATAGCACATTGCTGTAAGCAAGCACATTCTCATTCAAAGTTGCAAGTTACTATGTAGGAACAAGTTTGTAAAGGTATTTCAAAGATGCCCAGAACTGAGCTAAACTTTGTATGTCTCCAACTCCTAGAAATAACTTCATGCCCCATCTCCCTTACTTCCAGCTAGTAAGGATCACATAATTCCTAACAATGTTTTGACACAGAATCCCAATTCGGGCATTCAGAACATATAGCACGTTGCTGTAAGCAAGCACATTCTCATTCAAAGTTGCAAGTTACTATGTAGGAACTAGTTTGTATAGGTATTTCAAAGATGCCCAGAACTGAGCTAAACTTGGTATGTCTCCAACTCCTAGAAATAACTTCATACCCCATCTCCCTTACTTCTAGCTAGTAAGGATCACATAATTCCTAACAAAGTTTTGACACAGATTCACAATTCGGGCATTCAGAACATATAGCACGTTGTTGAAAGCAAGCACATTCTCATTCAAAGTTTCAAGTTACTATGTAGGAACAAGTTTGTATAGGTATTTCAAAGATGCCCAGAACTGTGCCTAAATTGGTATGTGTCCAACTCCTAGAAATAACTTCATGCCACAACTCCCTTACTTCCAGCTAGTAAGGATCACATAATTCCTAACAAATTTTGACACAGATTCCCAATTCGGGCATTCAGAACATATAGCACGTTGCTGTAAGCAAGCACATTCTCATTCAAAGTTGCAAGTTACTATGTAGGAACAAGTTTGTATAGGTATTTCAAAGATGCCCAGAACTGAGCTAAACTTGTATGTGTCCAACTCCTAGAAATAACTTCATGCCCCAACTCCCTTACTTCCAGCTAGTAAGGATCACATAATTCCTAACAAAGTTTTGACACAGATTCCCAATTCGGGCATTCAGAACATATAGCACGTTGCTGTAAGCAAGCACATTCTCATTCAAAGTTGCAAGTTACTATGTAGGGACAAGTTTGTATACGTATTTCAAAGATGCCCAGAACTGAGCTAAACGTTGTATGTGTCCAACTCCTAGAAATACCTTCATGCCCCAACTCCCTTACTTCCAGCTAGTAAGGATCACATAATTCCTAACAAAGTTTTGACACAGATTCCCAATTCGGGCATTCAGAACATATAGCACGTTGCTGTAAGCAAGCACATTCTCATTCAAAGTTGCAAGTTACTATGTAGGAACAAGTTTGTATAGGTATTTCAAAGATGCCCAGAACTGTGCTAAACTTGGTATGTGTCCAACTCCTAGAAATAGCTTCATGCCACAACTCCCTTAATTCCAGTTAGTAAGGATCACATAATTCCTAACAAATTTTGACACAGATTCCCAATTCGGGCATTCAGAACTTATAGCACGTTGTTTTAAGCAAGCACATTCTCATTCAAAGTTGCAAGTTACTATGTAGGAACAAGTTTGTATAGGTATTTCAAAGATGCCCAGAACTGAGCTAAACGTTGTATGTGTCCAACTGCTAGAAATAACTTCATGCCCCATCTCCCTTACTTCCAGCTAGTAAGGATCACATAATTCCTAACAAAGTTTTGACACAGATTCCCAATTCGGGCAATCAGAACATATAGCACGTTGCTGTAAGCAAGCACATTCTCATTCAAAGTTGCAAGTTACTATGTAGGGACAAGTTTGTAAAGGTATTTCAAAGATGCCCAGAACTGAGCTAAACGTTGTATGTCTCCAACTCCTTGAAATAACTTTGTGCCCCATCTCCCTTACTTCCAGCTGGTAAGGATCACATCATTCCTAACAATGTTTTGACACAGATTCCCAATTCGGGCATTCAGAACATGTAGCACATTGCTGTAAGCAAGCACATTCAATTCAAAGTTGCAAGTTACTATGTAGGAACAAGTTTGTATAGGTATTTCAAAGATGCCCAGAACTGAGCTAAACTTGGTATGTGTCCATCTCCTAGAAATAAATTCATGCCCCATCTCCCTTACTTCCAGCTAGTAAGGATCACATAATTCCTAACAAAGTTTTGACACAGATTCCCAATTCGGGCATTCAGAACATGTAGCACGTTGCTGTAAGCAAGCACATTCTCATTCAAAGTTGCAAGTTACTATGTAGGAACAAGTTTGTATAGGTATTTCAAAGATGCCCAGAACTGAGCTAAACTTGGTATGTCTCCAACTCCTAGAAATAACTTCATACCCCATCTCCCTTACTTCCAGCTAGTAAGGATTACATAATTCCTAACAAAGTTTTGACACAGATTCCCAATTCGTGCATTCAGAACATTTAGCACGTTGTTTTAAGCAAGCACATTCTCATGCAAACATGCAAGTTACTATGTAGGAACAAGTTTGTATAGGACTTTCAAAGATGCCCAGATCTGAGCTAAACTTGGTATGTCTCCAACTCCTAGAAATAACTTCATGCCCCATCTCCCTTACTTCCAGCTAGTAAGGATCACGTAATTCCTAACAAATTTTGACACAGATTCCCAATTCGGGCATTCAGAACATATAGCACGTTGCTGTAAGCAAGCACATTCTCATACAAACTTGCAAGTTACTATGTAGGAACAAGTTTGTATAGGTATTTCAAAGATGCCCAGAACTGTGCTAAACTTGGTATGTGTCCAACTCCTAGAAATACCTTCATGCAACAACTCCCTTACTTCCAGTTAGTAAGGATCACATAATTCCTAACAAATTTTGACACAGATTCCCAATTCGGGCATTCAGAACATATAGCAAGTTGCTGTAAGCAAGCACATTCTCATTCAAAGTTGCAAGTTAATATGTAAGGACAAGTTTGTATAGGTATTTCAAAGATGCCCAGAACTGAGCTAACCGTTGTATGTGTCCAACTCCTAGAAATAATTTCATGCCCCATCTCCCTTACTTCCAGCTAGTAAGGATCACATAATTCCTAACAAAGTTTTGACACAGATTCCCAATTCGGGCATTCAGAACATATAGCACATTGCTGTAAGCAAGCACATTCTCATTCAAAGTTGCAAGTTACTATGTAGGAACAAGTTTGTAAAGGTATTTCAAAGATGCCCAGAACTGAGCTAAACTTTGTATGTCTCCAACTCCTAGAAATAACTTCATGCCCCATCACCCTTACTTCCAGCTAGTAAGGATCACATAATTCCTAACAATGTTTTGACACAGAATCCCAATTCGGGCATTCAGAACATATAGCACGTTGCTGTAAGCAAGCACATTCTCATTCAAAGTTGCAAGTTACTATGTAGGAACTAGTTTGTATAGGTATTTCAAAGATGCCCAGAACTGAGCTAAACTTGGTATGTCTCCAACTCCTAGAAATAACTTCATACCCCATCTCCCTTACTTCTAGCTAGTAAGGATCACATAATTCCTAACAAAGTTTTGACACAGATTCACAATTCGGGCATTCAGAACATATAGCACGTTGTTGAAAGCAAGCACATTCTCATTCAAAGTTTCAAGTTACTATGTAGGAACAAGTTTGTATAGGTATTTCAAAGATGCCCAGAACTGTGCCTAAATTGGTATGTGTCCAACTCCTAGAAATAACTTCATGCCACAACTCCCTTACTTCCAGCTAGTAAGGATCACATAATTCCTAACAAATTTTGACACAGATTCCCAATTCGGGCATTCAGAACATATAGCACGTTGCTGTAAGCAAGCACATTCTCATTCAAAGTTGCAAGTTACTATGTAGGAACAAGTTTGTATAGGTATTTCAAAGATGCCCAGAACTGAGCTAAACTTGTATGTGTCCAACTCCTAGAAATAACTTCATGCCCCAACTCCCTTACTTCCAGCTAGTAAGGATCACATAATTCCTAACAAAGTTTTGACACAGATTCCCAATTCGGGCATTCAGAACATATAGCACGTTGCTGTAAGCAAGCACATTCTCATTCAAAGTTGCAAGTTACTATGTAGGGACAAGTTTGTATACGTATTTCAAAGATGCCCAGAACTGAGCTAAACGTTGTATGTGTCCAACTCCTAGAAATACCTTCATGCCCCAACTCCCTTACTTCCAGCTAGTAAGGATCACATAATTCCTAACAAAGTTTTGACACAGATTCCCAATTCGGGCATTCAGAACATATAGCACGTTGCTGTAAGCAAGCACATTCTCATTCAAAGTTGCAAGTTACTATGTAGGAACAAGTTTGTATAGGTATTTCAAAGATGCCCAGAACTGTGCTAAACTTGGTATGTGTCCAACTCCTAGAAATAGCTTCATGCCACAACTCCCTTAATTCCAGTTAGTAAGGATCACATAATTCCTAACAAATTTTGACACAGATTCCCAATTCGGGCATTCAGAACTTATAGCACGTTGTTTTAAGCAAGCACATTCTCATTCAAAGTTGCAAGTTACTATGTAGGAACAAGTTTGTATAGGTATTTCAAAGATGCCCAGAACTGAGCTAAACTTGGTATGTGTGCAACTCCGAGAAATAATTTCATGCCCCATCTCCCTTAGTTCAAGCTAGTAAGGATCACATAATTCCTAACAAAATTTTGACACAGATTCCAAATTCGGGCATTCAGAACATGTAGCACGTTGCTGTAAGCAAGCACATTCTCATTCAAAGTTGCAAGTTACTATGTAGGAACAAGTTTGTAAAGGTATTTCACAGAAGCCCAGAACTGAGCTAAACGTTGTATGTCTCCAACTCCTAGAAATAACTTCATGCCACATCACCCTTACTTCCAGCTAGTAAGGATCACATAATTCCTAACAATGTTTTGACACAGAATCCCAATTCGGGCATTCAGAACATATAGCACGTTGCTGTAAGCAAGCACATTCTCATTCACAGTTGCAAGTTACTATGTAGGAACAAGTTTGTATAGGTATATCAAAGATGCCCAGAACGGAGCTAAACTTGGTATGTGTCCAACCTCTAGAAATAACTTCATGCCCCAACTCCCTTACTTCCAGCTAGTAAGGATCACATAATTCCTAAGAAAGTTTTGACACAGATTCCCAATTCGGGCATTCAGAACATATAGCACGTTGCTGTAAGCAAGCACATTCTCATTCAAAGTTGCAAGTTACTATGTAGGAACAAGTTTGTATAGGTATTTCAAAGATGCCCAGAACTGTGCTAAACTTGGTATGTCTCCAACTCCTAGAAATAACTTCATGCCCCATCTCCCTTACTTCCAGCTAGTAAGGATCACATAATTCCTAACAAAGTTTTGACACAGATTCCCAATTCGGGCATTCAGAACATATAGCACGTTGCTGTAAGCAAGCACATTCTCATTCAAAGTTGCAAGTTACTATGTAGGAACAAGTTTGTATAGGTATTTCAAAGATGCCCAGAACTGTGCTAAAATTGGTATGTGTCCAACTCCTAGAAATACCTTCATGCCACAACTCCCTTACTTCCAGTTAGTAAGAATCACATAATTCCTAACAAATTTTGACACAGATTCCCAATTCGGGCATTCAGAACATATAGCACGTTGCTGTAAGCAAGCACATTCTCATTCAAAGTTGTAAGTTAATATGTAGGAACAAGTTTGTATAGGTATTTCAAAGATGCCCAGAACTGAGCTAAACTTCTTATGTGTCCCACTCGTAGAAATAACTTCATGCCCCATCTCCCTTACTTCCAGCTAGTAAGGATCACATAAATCCTAACAAACTTTTGACACAGATTACCAATTCGGGCATTCAGAACATGTAGCACGTTGCTGTAAGCAAGCACATTCTCATTCAAAGTTGCAAGTTACTATGTAGGAACAAGTTTGTAAAGGTAGTTCAAAGATGCCCAGAACTGAGCTAAACGTTGTATGTCTCCAACTCCTTGAAATAACTTCATGCCCAATCTCCCTTCCTTCCAGCTAGTAAGGATCACATCATTCCTAACAATGTTTTGACACAGATTCCCAATTCGGGCATTCAGAACATATAGCACATTGCTGTAAGCAAGCATATTCTCATTCAAAGTTGCAAGTTACTATGTAGGAACAAGTTTGTATACGTATTTCAAAGATGCCCAGAACTGAGCTAAACGTTGTATGTCTCCAACTCCTAGAAATAACTTCATGCCCCATCTCCCTTACTTCCAGCTAGTAAGGATCACATAATTCCTAACAAAGTTTTGACACAGATTCCCAATTCGGGCATTCAGAACATGTAGCACGTTGCTGTAAGCAAGCACATTCTCATTCAAAGTTGCAAGTTACTATGTAGGAACAAGTGTGTATAGGTATTTCAAAGCTGCCCAGAACTGAGCTAAACGTTGTATGTCTCCAACTCCTAGAAATAACTTCATGCACCATCTCCCTTACTTCCAGCTAGTAAGGATCACATAATTCCTAACAAAGTTTGGACACAGATTCCCAATTCGGGCATTCAGAACATATAGCACGTTGCTGTAAGCAAGCACATTCTCATTCAAAGTTGCAAGTTATTATGTAGGAACAAGTTTGTATAGGTATTTCAAAGATGCCCAGAACTGAGCTAAACTTGGAATGTCTCCAACTCCTAAAAATAACTTCATGCCCCATCTCCCTTACTTCCAGCTAGTAAGGATCACATAATTCCTAACAAATTTTGACACAGATTCCCAATTCGGGCATTCAGAACATATAGCACGTTGCTGTAAGCAAGCACATTCTCATTCAAAGTTGCAAGTTACTATGTAGGAACAAGTTTGTATACGTATTTCAAAGATGCGCAGAACTGTGCTAAACTTGATATGTGTCCAACTCCTAGAAATAACTTCATGCACCAACTCCCTTACTTCCAGCTAGTAAGAATCACATAATTCCTAACAAAGTTTTGACACAGATTCCCAATTCGGGCATTCAGAACATATAGCACGTTGCTGTAAGCAAGCACATTCTCATTCAAAGTTGCAAGTTAATATGTAGGAACAAATTTGTATAGGTATTTCAAAGATGCACAGAACTGAGCTAATCTTGGTATGTCCTCAACTCCTAGAAATAACTTCATGCCCCATCTCCCTTACTTCCAGCTAGTAAGGATCACATATTTCCTAACAAAGTTTTGACACAGATTCCCAATTCGGGCATTCAGAACATATAGCACATTGCTGTAAGCAAGCATATTCTCATTCAAAGTTGCAAGTTACTATGTAGGAACAAGTTTGTATAGGTATTTCAAAGATGCCCAGAACTGAGCTAAACGTTGTATGTCTCCAACTCCTTGAAATAACTTCATGCCCAATCTCCCTTACTTCCAGCTAGTAAGGATCACAATATTCCTAACAAAGTTTTGACACAGATTCCCAATTCGGGCATTCAGAACATATAGCACGTTGCTGTAAGCAAGCACATTCTCATTCAAACTTGCAAGTTACTCTGTAGGAACAAGTTTGTATACGTATTTCAAAGATGCCCAGAACTGAGCTAAACGTTGTATGTCTCCAACTCCTAGAAATAACTTCATGCCCCATCTCCCTTACTTCCAGCTAGTAAGGATCACATAATTCCTAACAAAGTTTTGACACAGATTCCCAATTCGGGCATTCAGAACATGTAGCACGTTGCTGTAAGCAAGCACATTCTCATTCAAAGTTGCAAGTTACTATGTAGGAACAAGTGTGTATAGGTATTTCAAAGCTGCCCAGAACTGAGCTAAACGTTGTATGTCTCCAACTCCTAGAAATAACTTCCTGCCCCATCTCCCTTACTTCCAGCTAGTAAGGATCACATAATTCCTAACAAAGTTTGGACACAGATTCCCAATTCGGGCATTCAGATCATATAGCACGTTGCTGTAAGCAAGCACATTCTCATTCAAAGTTGCAAGTTACTATGTAGGAACAAGTTTGTATAGGTATTTCAAAGATGCCCAGAACTGTGCTAAACTTGGTATGTGTCCAACTCCTGGAAATACCTTCATGCCACAACTCCCTTACTTCCAGCTAGTAAGGATCACGTAATTCCTAACAAATTTTGACACAGATTCCCAATTCGGGCATTCAGAACATATAGCACGTTGCTGTAAGCAACCACATTCTCATTCAAAGTTGCAAGTTACTATGTAGGAACAAGTTTGTATAGGTATTTCAAAGATGCCCAGAACTGAGCTAAACTTATGTGTCCAACTCCTAGAAATAACTTTATGCCCCATCTCCCTTACTTCCAGCTAGTAAGGATCACATAATTCCTAACAAAGTTTTGACACAGATTCCCAATTCGGGCATTCAGAACATGTAGCACGTTGCTGTAAGCAAGCACATTCTCATTCAAAGTTGCAAGTTACTATGTAGGGACAAGTTTGTAAAGGTATTTCAAAGATGCCCAGAACTGAGCTAAACTTGGTATGTGTCCCACTCCTAGAAATAACTTCATGCCCCATCTCCCTTACTTCCAGCTAGTAAGGATCACATAAATCCTAACAAACTTTTGACACAGATTACCAATTCGGGCATTCAGAACATGTAGCACGTTGCTGTAAGCAAGCACATTCTCATTCAAAGTTGCAAGTTACTATGTAGGAACAAGTTTGTAAAGGTAGTTCAAAGATGCCCAGAACTGAGCTAAACGTTGTATGTCTCCAACTCCTTGAAATAACTTCATGCCCAATCTCCCTTCCTTCCAGCTAGTAAGGATCACATCATTCCTAACAATGTTTTGACACAGATTCCCAATTCGGGCATTCAGAACATATAGCACATTGCTGTAAGCAAGCATATTCTCATTCAAAGTTGCAAGTTACTATGTAGGAACAAGTTTGTATAGGTATTTCAAAGATACCCAGAACTGAGCTAAACGTTGTATGTCTCCAACTCCTTGAAATAACTTCATGCCCAATCTCCCTTACTACCAGCTAGTAAGGATCACATCATTCCTAACAAAGTTTTGACACAGATTCCCAATTCGGGCATTCAGAACATATAGCACGTTGCTGTAAGCAAGCACATTCTCATTCAAAGTTGCAAGTTACTCTGTAGGAACAAGTTTGTATACGTATTTCAAAGATGCCCAGAACTGAGCTAAACGTTGTATGTCTCCAACTCCTAGAAATAACTTCATGCCCCATCTCCCTTACTTCCAGCTAGTAAGGATCACATAATTCCTAACAAAGTTTTGACACAGATTCCCAATTCGGGCATTCAGAACATATATCACGTTGCTGTAAGCAAGCACATTCTCATTCAAAGTAGCAAGTTACTATGTAGGAACAAGTGTGTATAGGTATTTCAAAGATGCCCAGAACTGAGCTAAACGTTGTATGTCTCCAACTCCTAGAAATAACTTCATGCCCCATCTCCCTTACTTCCAGCTAGTAAGGATCACATAATTCCTAACAAAGTTTGGACACAGATTCCCAATTCGGGCATTCAGAACATATAGCACGTTGCTGTAAGCAAGCACATTCTCATTCAAAGTTGCAAGTTATTATGTAGGAACAAGTTTGTATAGGTATTTCAAAGATGCCCAGAACTGAGCTAAACTTGGAATGTCTCCAACTCCTAAAAATAACTTCATGCCCCAACTCCCTTACTTCCAGCTAGTAAGGATCACATAATTCCTAACAAATTTTGACACAGATTCCCAATTCGGGCATTCAGAACATATAGCACGTTGCTGTAAGCAAGCACATTCTCATTCAAAGTTGCAAGTTACTATGTAGGAACAAGTTTGTATACGTATTTCAAAGATGCGCAGAACTGTGCTAAACTTGATATGTGTCCAACTCCTAGAAATAACTTCATGCACCAACTCCCTTACTTCCAGCTAGTAAGGATCACATAATTCCTAACAAAGTTTTGACACAGATTCCCAATTCGGGCATTCAGAACATATAGCACGTTGCTGTAAGCAAGCACATTCTCATTCAAAGTTGCAAGTTAATATGTAGGAACAAATTTGTATAGGTATTTCAAAGATGCACAGAACTGAGCTAATCTTGGTATGTCCTCAACTCCTAGAAATAACTTCATGCCCCATCTCCCTTACTTCCAGCTAGTAAGGATCACATAATTCCTAACAAAGTTTTGACACAGATTCCCAATTCGGGCATTCAGAACATATAGCACGTTGCTGTAAGCAAGCACATTCTCATTCAAAGATGCAAGTTACTATGTAGGAACAAGTTTGAATAGGACTTTAAAAGATGCCCAATACTGTGCTAAACTTGGTATGTGTCCAACTCCTAGAAATACCTTCATGCCACAACTCCCTTACTTCCAGCTAGTAATGATCACGTAATTCCTAACAAATTTTGACACAGATTCCCAATTCGGGCATTCAGAACATATAGCACGTTGCTGTAAGCAACCACATTCTCATTCAAAGTTGCAAGTTACTATGTAGGAACAAGTTTGTATAGGTATTTCAAAGATGCCCAGAACTGAGCTAAACTTGTATGTGTCCAATTCCTAGAAATAACTTTATGCCCCATTTCCCTTACTTCCAGCTAGTAAGGATCACATAATTCCTAACAAAGTTTTGACACAGATTCCCAATTCGGGCATTCAGAACATGTAGCACGTTGCTGTAAGCAAGCACATTCTCATTCAAAGTTGCAAGTTACTATGTAGGGACAAGTTTGTAAAGGTATTTCAAAGATGCCCAGAACTGAGCTAAACGTTGTATGTCTCCAACTCCTTGAAATAACTTCATGCCCAATCTCCCTTACTTCCAGCTAGTAAGGATCACATCATTCCTAACAATGTTTTGACACAGATTCCAAATTCGTGCATTCAGAACATATAGCACATTGCTGTAAGCAAGCACATTCTCATTTAAAGTTGCAAGTTACTATGTAGGAACAAGTTTGTATAGGTATTTCAAAGATGCCCAGAACTGAGCTAAACTTGGTATGTGTCCAACTCCTAGAAATAATTTCATGCCCCATCTCCCTTACTTCCAGCTAGTAAGGATCACATAATTCCTAACAAAGTTTTGACACAGATTCCCAATTCGGGCATTCAGAACATGTAGCACGTTGCTGTAAGCAAGCACATTCTCATTCAAAGTTGCAAGTTACTATGTAGGAACAAGTTTGTATAGGTATTTCAAAGATGCCCAGAACTGAGCTAAACTTGGTATGTCTCCAACTCCTAGAAATAACTTCATGCCCCATCTCCCTTACTTCCAGCTAGTAAGGATCACATAATTCCTATCAAAGTTTTGACACAGATTCCCAATTCGTGCATTCAGAACATTTAGCACGTTGTTTTAAGCAAGCACATTCTCATTCAAAGTTGCAAGTTACTATGTAGGAACAAGTTTGTATAGGGATTTCAAAGATGCCCAGAACTGTGCTAAACTTGGTATGTGTCCAACTCCTAGAAATACCTTCATGCCACAACTCCCTTACTTCCAGCTAGTAAGGATCACGTAATTCCTAACAAATTTTGACACAGATTCCCAATTCGGGCATTCAGAACATATAGCACGTTGCTGTAAGCAAGCACATTCTCATTCAAAGTTGCAAGTTACTATGTAGGAACAAGTTTGTATAGGTATTTCAAAGATGCCCAGAACTGAGCTAAACTTGTATGTGTCCAACTCCTAGAAATAACTTTATGCCCCATCTCCCTTACTTCCAGCTAGTAAGGATCACATAATTCCTAACAAAGTTTTGACACAGATTCCCAATTCGGGCATTCAGAACATGTAGCACGTTGCTGTAAGCAAGCACATTCTCATTCAAAGTTGCAAGTTACTATGTAGGGACAAGTTTGTAAAGGTATTTCAAAGATGCCCAGAACTTAGCTAAACGTTGTATGTCTCCAACTCCTTGAAATAACTTCATGCTCAATCTCCCTTACTTCCAGCTAGTAAGGATCACATCATTCCTAACAAAGTTTTGACACAGATTCCCAATTCGTGCATTCAGAACATATAGCACATTGCTGTAAGCAAGCACATTCTCATTCAAAGTTGCAAGTTACTATGTAGGAACAAGTTTGTATAGGTATTTCAAAGATGCCCAGAACTGAGCTAAACTTGGTATGTGTCCAACTCCTAGAAATAATTTCATGCCCCATCTCCCTTACTTCCAGCTAGTAAGGATCACATAATTCCTAACAAAGTTTTGACACAGATTCCCAATTCGGGCATTCAGAACATGTAGCACGTTGCTGTAAGCAAGCACATTCTCATTCAAAGTTGCAAGTTACTATGTAGGAACAAGTTTGTATAGGTATTTCAAAGATGCCCAGAACTGAGCTAAACTTGGTATGTCTCCAACTCCTAGAAATAACTTCATACCCCATCTCCCTTACTTCCAGCTAGTAAGGATCACATAATTCCTAACAAAGTTTTGACACAGATTCCCAATTCGTGCATTCAGAACATTTAGCACGTTGTTTTAAGCAAGCACATTCTCATTCAAAGTTGCAAGTTACTATGTAGGAACAAGTTTGTATAGGTATTTCAAAGATGCCCAGAACTGTGCTAAACTTGGTATGTGTCCAACTCCTAGAAATACCTTCATGCCACAACTCCCTTACTTCCAGCTAGTAAGGATCACATAATTCCTAACAAATTTTGACACAGATTCCCAATTCGGGCATTCAGAACATATAGCACGTTGCTGTAAGCAAGCACATTCTCATTCAAAGTTGCAAGTTACTATGTAGGAACAAGTTTGTATAGGTATTTCAAAGATGCCCAGAACTGAGCTAAACTTGTATGTGTCCAACTCCTAGAAATAACTTTATGCCCCATCTCCCTTACTTCCAGCTAGTAAGGATCACATAATTCCTAACAAAGTTTTGACACACATTCCCAATTCGGGCATTCAGAACATGTAGCACGTTGCTGTAAGCAAGCACATTCTCATTCAAAGTTGCAAGTTACTATGTAGGGACAAGTTTGTAAAGGTATTTCAAAGATGCCCAGAACTGAGCTAAACGTTGTATGTCTCCAACTCCTTGAAATAACTTCATGCCCAATCTCCCTTACTTCCAGCTAGTAAGGATCACATCATTCCTAACAATGTTTTGACACAGATTCCCAATTCGTGCATTCAGAACATATAGCACATTGCTGAAAGCAAGCACATTCTCATTCAAAGTTGCAAGTTACTATGTAGGAACAAGTTTGTATAGGTATTTCAAAGATGCCCAGAACTGAGCTAAACTTGGTATGTGTCCAACACCTAGAAATAATTTCATGCCCCATCTCCCTTACTTCCAGCTAGTAAGGATCACATAATTCCTAACAAAGTTTTGACACAGATTCCCAATTCGTGCATTCAGAACATGTAGCACGTTGTTTTAAGCAAGCACATTCTCATTCAAAGTTGCAAGTTACTATGTAGGAACAAGTTTGTATAGGTATTTCAAAGATGCCCAGAACTGTGCTAAACTTGGTATGTGTCCAACTCCTAGAAATACCTTCATGCCACAACTCCCTTACTTCCAGCTAGTAAGGATCACATAATTCCTAACAAATTTTGACACAGATTCCCAATTCGGGCATTCAGAACATATAGCACGTTGCTGTAAGCAAGCACATTCTCATTCAAAGTTGCAAGTTACTATGTATGAACAAGTTTGTATAGGTATTTCAAAGATGCCCAGAACTGAGCTAAACTTGTATGTGTCCAACTCCTAGAAATAACTTTATGCCCCATCTCCCTTACTTCCAGCTAGTAAGGATCACATAATTCCTAACAAAGTTTTGACACAGATTCCCAATTCGGGCATTCAAAACATGTAGCACGTTGCTGTAAGCAAGCACATTCAATTCAAAGTTGCAAGTTACTATGTAAGGACAAGTTTGTAAAGGTATTTCAAAGATGCCCAGAACTGAGCTAAACGTTGTATGTCTCCAACTCCTTGAAATAACTTCATGCCCAATCTCCCTTACTTCCAGCTAGTAAGGATCACATCATTCCTAAAAATGTTTTGACACAGATTCCCAATTCGGGCATTCAGAACATATAGCACATTGCTGTAAGCAAGCACATTCTCATTCAAAGTAGCAAGTTACTATGTAGGAACAAGTTTGTATAGGTATTTCAAAGATGCCCAGAACTGAGCTAAACTTGGTATTTCCTCAACTCCTAGAAATAACTTCATGCCCCAACTCCCTTACTTCCAGCTAGTAAGTATCACATAATTCCTAACAAAGTTTTGACACAGATTCCCAATTCGGGCATTCAGAACATATAGCACGTTGCTGTAAGCAAGCACATTCTCATGCAAAGATGCAAGTTACTATGTAGGAACAAGTTTTAATAGGACTTTCAAAGATGCCCAGAACTGAGCTAAACTTGGTATGTCTCCAACTCATAGAAATAACTTCATGCCCCATCTCCCTTACTTCCAGCTAGTAAGGATCACATAATTCCTAACAAAGATTTGACACAGATTCCCAATTCGGGCATTCAGAACATATAGCACGTTGCTGTAAGCAAACACATTCTCATTCAAAGTTGCAAGTTACTATGTAGGAACAAGATTGTATAGGTATTTCAAAGATGCCCAGAACTGAGCTAAACTTGGTATGTCCTCAACTCCTAGAAATAACTTCATGCCCCATCTCCCTTACTTCCAGCTAGTAAGGATCACATAATTCCTAACAAAGTTTTGACACAGATTCCCAATTCGGGCATTCAGAACATGTAGCACGTTGCTGTAAGCAAGCACATTCTCATTCAAAGTTGCAAGTTACTATGTAGGGACAAGTTTGTAAAGGTATTTCAAAGATGCCCAGAACTGAGCTAAACGTTGTATGTCTCCAACTCCTTGAAATAACTTCATGCCCAATCTCCCTTACTTCCAGCTAGTAAGGATCACATCATTCCTAACAATGTTTTGACACCGATTCCCAATTCGGGCATTCAGAACTTATAGCACATTGCTGTAAGCAAGCACATTCTCATTCAAAGTAGCAAGTTACTATGTAGGAACAAGTTTGTATAGGTATTTCAAAGATGCCCATAACTGAGCTAAACTTGGTATTTCCTCAACTCCTAGAAATAACTTCATGCCCCAACTCCCTTACTTCCAGCTAGTAAGGATCACATAATTCCTAACAAAGTTTTGACACAGATTCCCAATTCGGGCATTCAGAACATATAGCACGTTGCTGTAAGCAAGCACATTCTCATGCAAAGATGCAAGTTACTATGTAGGAACAAGTTTGAATAGGACTTTCAAAGATGCCCAGAACTGAGCTAAACTTGGTATGTCTCCAACTCCTAGAAATAACTTCATGCCCCATCTCCCTTACTTCCAGCTAGTAAGGATCACATAATTCCTAACAAAGATTTGACACAGATTCCCAATTCGGGCATTCAGAACATATAGCACGTTGCTGTAAGCAAGCACATTCTCATTCAAAGTTGCAAGTTACTATGTAGGAACAAGTTTGTATAGGTATTTCAAAGATGCCCAGAACTGTGCTAAACTTGGTATGTGTCCAACTCCTAGAAATACCTTCATGCCACAACTCCCTTACTTCCAGTTAGTAAGGATCACATAATTCCTAACAAATTTTGACACAGATTCCCAATTCGGGCATTCAGAACATATAGCACGTTGCTGTAAGCAAGCACATTCTAATTCAAAGTTGCAAGTTATTATGTAGGAACATGTTTGTATAGGTTTTTCAAAGATGCCCAGAACTGAGCTAAACGTTGTATGTCTCCAACTCCTAGAAATAACTTCATGCCCCATCAGCCTTACTTCCAGCTAGTAAGGATCACATAATTCCTAACAATGTTTTGACACAGAATCCCAATTCGGGCATTCAGAACATATAGCACGTTGCTGTAAGCAAGCACATTCTCATTCAATGTTGCAAGTTACTATGTAGGAACAAGTTTGTATAGGTATTTCAAAGATGCCCAGAACTGAGCTAAACTTGGTATGTCTCCAACTCCTAGAAATAACTTAATACCCCATCTCCCTTACTTCTAGCTAGTAAGGATCACATAATTCCTAACAAAGTTTTGACACAGATTCCCAATTCGGGCATTCAGAACATATAGCACGTTGTTGAAAGCAAGCACATTCTCATTCAAAGTTTCAAGTTACTATGTAGGAACAAGTTTGTATAGGTATTTCAAAGATACCCAGAACTGTGCTAAAATTCGTATGTGTCCAACTCCTAGAAATACCTTCATGCCACAACTCCCTTACTTCCAGCTAGTAAGGATCACATAATTCCTAACAAATTTTGACACAGATTCCCAATTCGGGCATTCAGAACATATAGCACGTTGCTGTAAGCAAGCACATTCTCATTCAAAGTTGCAAGTTACTATGTAGGAACAATTTTGTATAGGTATTTCAAAGATGCCCATAACTGAGCTAAACTTGTATGTGTCCAACTCCTAGAAATAACTTCATGCCCCATCTCCCTTACTTCCAGCTAGTAAGGATCACATAATTCCTAACAAAGTTTTGACACAGATTCCCAATTCGGGCAATCAGAACATGTAGCACGTTGCTGTAAGCAAGCACATTCTTATTCAAAGTTGCAAGTTACTATGTAGGGACAAGTTTGTAAAGGTATTTCAAAGATGCCCAGAACTGAGCTAAACGTTGTATGTCTCCAACTCCTTGAAATAACTTCATGCCCAATCTCCCTTACTTCCAGCTAGTAAGGATCATATCATTCCTAACAATGTTTTGACACAGATTCCCAATTCGGGCATTCAGAACATATAGCACATTGCTGTAAGCAAGCACATTCTCATTCAAAGTAGCAAGTTACTATGTAGGAACAAGTTTGTATAGGTATTTCAAAGATGCCCAGAACTGAGATAACTTGGTATTTCCTCAACTCCTAGAAATAACTTAATGCCCCAACTCCCTTACTTCCAGCTAGTAAGGATCACATAATTCCTAACAAAGATTTGACACAGATTCCCAATTCGGGCATTCAGAACATATAGCACGTTGCTGTAAGCAAACACATTCTCATTCAAAGTTGCAAGTTACTATGTAGGAACAAGATTGTATAGGTATTTCAAAGATGCCCAGAACTGAGCTAAACTTGGTATGTCCTCAACTCCTAGAAATAACTTCATGCCCCATCTCCCTTACTTCCAGCTAGTAAGGATCACATAATTCCTAACAAAGTTTTGACACAGATTCCCAATTCGGGCATTCAGAACATATAGCACGTTGCTGTAAGGAAGCACATTCTCATTCAAAGATGCAAGTTACTATGTAGGAACAAGTTTGAATAGGACTTTCAAAGATGCCCAGAACTGAGCTAAACTTGGTATGTCTCTAACTCCTAGAAATAAGTTCATGCCCCATCTCCCTTACTTCCAGCTAGTAAGGATCACATCATTCCTAACAAAGTTTTGACACAGATTCCCAATTCGGGCATTCAGAACATTTAGCACGTTGTTTTAAGCAAGCACATTCTCATTCAAAGTTGCAAGTTACTATGTAGGAACAAGTTTGTATAGGTATTTCAAAGATGCCCAGAACTGTGCTAAACTTGGTATGTGTCCAACTCCTAGAAATACCTTCATGCCACAACTCCCTTACTTCCAGCTAGTAAGGATCACGTAATTCCTAACAAATTTTGACACAGATTCCCAATTCGGGCATTCAGAACATATAGCACGTTGCTGTAAGCAAGCACATTCTCATTCAAAGTTGCAAGTTACTATGTAGGAACAAGTTTGTATAGGTATTTCAAAGATGCCCAGAACTGAGCTAAACTTGTATGTGTTCAACTCCTAGAAATAACTTTATGCCCCATCTCCCTTACTTCCAGCTAGTAAGGATCACATAATTCCTAACAAAGTTTTGACACAGATTCCCAATTCGGGCATTCAGAACATGTAGCACGTTGCTGTAAGCAAGCACATTCTCATTCAAAGTTGCAAGTTACTATGTAGGGACAAGTTTGTAAAGGTATTTCAAAGATGCCCAGAACTGAGCTAAACGTTGTATGTCTCCAACTCCTTGAAATAACTTCATGCCCAATCTCCCTTACTTCCAGCTAGTAAGGATCACATCATTCCTAACAATGTTTTGACACAGATTCCCAATTCGTGCATTCAGAACATATAGCACATTGCTGTAAGCAAGCACATTCTCATTCAAAGTTGCAAGTTACTATGTAGGAACAAGTTTGTATAGGTATTTCAAAGATGCCCAGAACTGAGCTAAACTTGGTATGTGTCCAACTCCTAGAAATAATTTCATGCCCCATCTCCCTTACTTCCAGCTAGTAAGGATCACATAATTCCTAACAAAATTTTGACACAGATTCCCAATTCGGGCATTCAGAACATGTAGCACGTTGCTGTAAGCAAGCACATTCTCATTCAAAGTTGCAAGTTACTATGTAGGAACAAGTTTGTATAGGTATTTCAAAGATGCCCAGAACTGAGCTAAACTTGGTATGTCTCCAACTCCTAGAAATAACTTCATGCCCCATCTCCCTTACTTCCAGCTAGTAAGGATCACATAATTCCTAACAAAGTTTTGACACAGATTCCCAATTCGGGCATTCAGAACATATAGCACGTTGCTGTAAGCAAGCACATTCTCATTCAAAGTTGCAAGTTACTATGTAGGAACAAGTTTGTATAGGACTTTAAAAGATGCCCAGAACTGAGCTAAACTTGGTATGTCTCCAACTCCTAGAAATAACTTCATGCCCCATCTCCCTTACTTCCAGCTAGTAAGGATCACATAATTCCTAACAAAGTTTTGACACAGATTCCCAATTCGGGCATTCAGAACATATAGCACGTTGCTGTAAGCAAGCACATTCTCATTCAAAGTTGCAAGTTACTATGTAGGAACAAGTTTGTATAGGTATTTCAAAGATGCCCAGAACTGTGCTAAACTTGGTATGTGTCCAACTCCTAGAAATACCTTCATGCCACAACTCCCTTACTTCCAGTTAGTAAGGATCACATAATTCCTAACAAATTTTGACACAGATTCCCAATTCGGGCATTCAGAACATATAGCACGTTGCTGTAAGCAAGCACATTCTCATTCAAAGTTGCAAGTTAATATGTAGGAACAAGTTTGTATAGGTATTTCAAAGATGCCCAGAACTGAGCTAAACTTGGTATGTGTCCAACTCCTAGAAATAATTTCATGCCCCATCTCCCTTACTTCCAGCTAGTAAGGATCACATAATTCCTAACAAAGTTCTGACACAGATTCCCAATTCGGGCATTCAGAACATGTAGCACGTTGCTGTAAGCAAGCACATTCTCATTCAAAGTTGCAAGTTACTATGTAGGAACAAGTTTGTATAGGTATTTCAAAGATGCCCAGAACTGAGCTAAACGTTGTATGTCTCCAACTACTAGAAATAACTTCATGCCCCATCACCCTTACTTCCAGCTAGTAAGGATCACATAATTCCTAACAATGTTTTGACACAGAATCCCAATTCGGGCATTCAGAACATATAGCACGTTGCTGTAAGCAAGCACATTCTCATTCACAGTTGCAAGTTACTATGTAGGAACAAGTTTGTATAGGTATTTCAAAGATGCCCAGAACTCAGCTAAACTTGGTATGTCTCCAACTCCTAGAAATAACTTCATGCCCCATCTCCCTTACTTCCAGCTAGTAAGGATCATATAATTCCTAACTAAGTTTGGACACAGATTCCCAATTCGGGCATTCAGAACATATAGCACGTTGCTGTAAGCAAGCACATTCTCATTCAAAGTTGCAAGTTATTATGTAGGAACAAGTTTGTATAGGTATTTCAAAGATGCGCAGAACTGTGCTAGACTTGATATGTGTCCATCTCCTAGAAATAACTTCATGCCCCAACTCCCTTACTTCCAGCTAGTAAGGATCACATAATTCCTAACAAAGTTTTGACACAGATTCCCAATTCGGGCATTCAGAACATATAGCACGTTGCTGTAAGCAAGCACATTCTCATTCAAAGTTGCAAGTTAATATGTAGGAACAAATTTGTATAGGTATTTCAAAGATGCACAGAACTGAGCTAATCTTGGTATGTCCTCAACTCCTAGAAATAACTTCATGCCCCATCTCCCTTACTTCCAGCTAGTAAGGATCACATAATTCCTAACAAAGTTTTGACACAGATTCCCAATTCGGACATTCAGAACATATAGCACGTTGCTGTAAGCAAGCACATTCTCATTCAAAGATGCAAGTTACTATGTAGGAACAAGTTTGAATAGGACTTTCAAAGATGCCCAGAACTGAGCTAAACTTGGTATGTCTCCAACTCCTAGAAATAACTTCATGCCCCATCTCCCTTACTTCCAGCTAGTAAGGATCACATAATTCCTAACAAAGTTTTGACACAGATTCCCAATTCGGGCATTCAGAACTTATAGCACGTTGCTGTAAGCAAGCACATTCTCATTCAATGTTGCAAGTTACTATGTAGGAACAAGTTTGTATAGGTATTTCAAAGATGCCCAGAACTGAGCTAAACTTGGTATGTGTCCAACTTCTAGAAATAATTTCATGCCCCATCTCCCTTACTTCCAGCTAGTAAGGATCACATAATTTTTAACAAAGTTTTGACACAGATTCCCAATTCGGTCATTCGGAACATGTAGCACGTTGCTGTAAGCAAGCACATTCAATTCAAAGTTGCAAGTTACTATGTAGGAACAAGTTTGTGTAGGTATTTCAAAGATGCCCAGAACTGAGCTAAACGTTGTAGGTCTCCAACTCCTAGAAATAATTTCATGCCCCATCTCCCTTACTTCCAGCTAGTAAGGATCACATAATTCCTAACAAAATTTTGACACAGATTCCCAATTCGGGCATTCAGAACATGTAGCACGTTGCTGTAAGCAAGCACATTCTCATTCAAAGTTGCAAGTTACTATGTAGGAACAAGTTTGTATAGGTATTTCAAAGATGCCCAGAACTGAGCTAAACTTGGTATGTCTACAACTCCTAGAAATAACTTCATACCCCATCTCCCTTACTTCCAGCTAGTAAGGATCACATAATTCCTAACAAAGTTTTGACACAGATTCCCAATTCGTGCATTCAGAACATTTAGCACGTTGTTTTAAGCAAGCACATTCTCATTCAAAGTTGCAAGTTACTATGTAGCAACAAGTTTGTATAGGGATTTCAAAGATGCCCAGAACTGTGCTAAACTTGGTATGTGTCCAACTCCTAGAAATACCTTCATGCCACAACTCCCTTACTTCCAGCTAGTAAGGATCACGTAATTCCTAACAAATTTTGACACAGATTCCCAATTCGGGCATTCAGAACATATAGCACGTTGCTGTAAGCAAGCACATTCTCATTCAAAGTTGCAAGTTACTATGTAGGAACAAGTTTGTATAGGTATTTCAAAGATGCCCAGAACTGAGCTAAACTTGTATGTGTCCAACTCCTAGAAATAACTTTATGCCCCATCACCCTTACTTCCAGCTAGTAAGGATCACATAATTCCTAACAAAGTTTTGACACAGATTCCCAATTCGGGCATTCAGAACATGTAGCACGTTGCTGTAAGCAAGCACATTCTCATTCAAAGTTGCAAGTTACTATGTAGGGACAAGTTTGTAAAGGTATTTCAAAGATGCCCAGAACTGAGCTAAACGTTGTATGTCTCCAACTCCTTGAAATAACTTCATGCCCAATCTCCCTTACTTCCAGCTAGTAAGGATCACATCATTCCTAACAATGTTTTGACACAGATTCCCAATTCGGGCATTCAGAACATATAGCACATTGCTGTAAGCAAGCACATTTTCATTCAAAGTAGCAAGTTACTATGTAGGAACAAGTTTGTATAGGTATTTCAAAGATGCCCAGAACTGAGCTAAACTTGGTATGTGTCCAACGCCTAGAAATACCTTCATGCCACAACTCCCTTACTTCCAGTTAGTAAGGATCACATAATTCCTAACAAATTTTGACACAGATTCCCAATTCGGGCATTCAGAACATATAGCACGTTGCTGTAAGCAAGCACATTCTCATTCAAAGTTGCAAGTTAATATGTAGGAACAAGTTTGTATAGGTATTTCAAAGATGCCCAGAACTGAGCTAAACTTGGTATGTGTCCAACTCCTAGAAATAATTTCATGCCCCATCTCCCTTACTTCCAGCTAGTAAGGATCACATAATTCCTAACAAAGTTTTGACACAGATTCCCAATTCGGGCATTCAGAACATGTAGCACGTTGCTGTAAGCAAGCACATTCTCATTCAAAGTTGCAAGTTACTATGAAGGAACAAGTTTGTATAGGTATTTCAAAGATGCCCAGAACTGAGCTAAACGTTGTATGTCTCCAACTCCTAGAAATAACTTCATGCACCATCACACTTACTTCCAGCTAGTAAGGATCACATAATTCCTAACAATATTTTGACACAGAATCCCAATTCGGGCATTCAGAACATGTAGCACGTTGCTGTAAGCAAGCACATTCTCATTCACAGTTGCAAGTTACTATGTAGGAACAAGCTTGTATAGGTATTTCAAAGATGCCCAGAACTGAGCTAAAGTTGGTATGTCTCCAACTCCTAGAAATAACTTCATGCCCCATCTCCCTTACTTCCAGCTAGTAAGGATCACATAATTCCTAACAAAGTTTTGACACAGATTTCCAATTCGGGCATTCAGAACATATAGCACGTTGCTGTAAGCAAGCACATTCTCATTCAAAGTTGCAAGTTACTATGTAGGAACAAGTTTGTATAGGACTTTAAAAGATGCCCAGAACTGAGCTAAACTTGGTATGTCTCCAACTCCTAGAAATAACTTCATGCCCCATCTCCCTTACTTCCAGCTAGTAAGGATCACATAATTCCTAACAAAGTTTTGACACAGATTCCCAATTCGGGCATTCAGAACATATAGCACGTTGCTGTAAGCAAGCACATTCTCATTCAAAGTTGCAAGTTACTATGTAGGAACAAGTTTGTATAGGTATTTCAAAGATGCCCAGAACTGTGCTAAACTTGGTATGTGTCCAACTCCTAGAAATACCTTCATGCCACAACTCCCTTACTTCCAGTTAGTAAGGATCACATAATTCCTAACAAATTTTGACACAGATTCCCTATTCGGGCATTCAGAACATATAGCACGTTGCTGTAAGCAAGCACATTCTCATTCAAAGTTGCAAGTTAATATGTAGGAACAAGTTTGTATAGGTATTTCAAAGATGCCCAGAACTGAGCTAAACTTGGTATGTGTCCAACTCCTAGAAATAATTTCATGCCCCATCTCCCTTACTTCCAGCTAGTAAGGATCACATAATTCCTAACAAAGTTCTGACACAGATTCCCAATTCGGGCATTCAGAACATGTAGCACGTTGCTGTAAGCAAGCACATTCTCATTCAAAGTTGCAAGTTACTATGTAGGAACAAGTTTGTATAGGTATTTCAAAGATGCCCAGAACTGAGCTAAACGTTGTATGTCTCCAACTCCTAGAAATAACTTCATGCCCCATCACACTTACTTCCAGCTAGTAAGGATCACATAATTCCTAACAATGTTTTGACACAGAATCCCAATTCGGGCATTCAGAACATATAGCACGTTGCTGTAAGCAAGCACATTCTCATTCACAGTTGCAAGTTACTATGTAGGAACAAGTTTGTATAGGTATTTCAAAGATGTACAGAACTGAGCTAAACTTGGTATGTCTCCAACTCCTAGAAATAACTTCATGCCCCATCTCCCTTACTTCCAGGTAGTAAGGATCATATAATTCCTAACAAAGTTTGGACACAGATTCCCAATTCGGGCATTCAGAACATATAGCACGTTGCTGTAAGCAAGCACATTCTCATTCAAAGTTGCAAGTTATTATGTAGGAACAAGTTTGTATAGGTATTTCAAAGATGCCCAGAACTGAGCTAAACTTGGAATATCTCCAACTCTTATAAATAACTTCATGCCCCATCTCCCTTACTTCGAGCTAGTAAGGATCACATAATTCCTAACAAATTTTGACACAGATTCCCAATTCGGGCATTCAGAACATATAGCACGTTGCTGTAAGCAAGCACATTCTCATTCAAAGTTGCAAGTTACTATGTAGGAAAAAGTTGTATACGTATTTCAAAGATGCGCAGAACTGTGCTAAACTTGATATGTGTCCAACTCCTAGAAATAACTTCATGCCCCAACTCCCTTACTTCCAGCTAGTAAGGATCACATAATTCCTAACAAAGTTTTGACACAGATTCCCAATTCGGGCATTCAGAACATATAGCACGTTGCTGTAAGCAAGCACATTCTCATTCAAAGTTGCAAGTTAATATGTAGGAACAAATTTGTATAGGTATTTCAAAGATGCACAGAACTGAGCTAATCTTGGTATGTCCTCAACGTCTAGAAATAACTTCATGCCCCATCTCCCTTACTTCCAGCTAGTAAGGATCACATAATTCCTAACAAAGTTTTGACACAGATTCCCAATTCGGGCATTCAGAACATATAGCAAGTTGCTGTAAGCAAGCACATTCTCATTCAAAGATGCAAGTTACTATGTAGGAACAAGTTTGAATAGGACTTTCAAAGATGCCCAGAACTGAGCTAAACTTGGTATGTCTCCAACTCCTAGAAATAACTTCATGCCCCATCTCCCTTACTTCCAGCTAGTAAGGATCACATAATTCCTAACAAAGTTTTGACACAGATTCCCAATTCGGGCATTCAGAACTTATAGCACGTTGCTGTAAGCAAGCACATTCTCATTCAATGTTGCAAGTTACTATGTAGGAACAAGTTTGTATAGGTATTTCAAAGATGCCCAGAACTGAGCTAAACGTTGTATGTCTCCAACTCCTAGAAATAACTTCATGCCCCATCACCCTTTCTTCCAGCTAGTAAGGATCACATAATTCCTAACAATGTTTTGACACAGAATCCCAATTCGGGCATTCAGAACATATAGCACGTTGCTGTAAGCAAGCACATTCTCATTCACAGTTGCAAGTTACTATGTAGGAACAAGTTTGTATAGGTATTTCAAAGATGCCCAGAACTCAGCTAAACTTGGTATGTCTCCAACTCCTAGAAATAACTTCATGCCCCATCTCCCTTACTTCCAGCTAGTAAGGATCATATAATTCCTAACTAAGTTTGGACACAGATTCCCAATTCGGGCATTCAGAACATATAGCACGTTGCTGTAAGCAAGCACATTCTCATTCAAAGTTGCAAGTTATTATGTAGGAACAAATTTGTATAGGTATTTCAAAGATGCACAGAACTGAGCTAATCTTGTATGTCCTCAACTCCTAGAAATAACTTCATGCCCCATCTCCCTTACTTCCAGCTAGTAAGGATCACATAATTCCTAACAAAGTTTTGACACAGATTCCCAATTCGGGCATTCAGAACATATAGCACGTTGCTGTAAGCAAGCACATTCTCATTCAAAGATGCAAGTTACTATGTAGGAACAAGTTTGAATAGGACTTTCAAAGATGCCCAGAACTGAGCTAAACTTGGTATGTCTCCAACTCCTAGAAATAACTTCATGCCCCATCTCCCTTACTTCCAGCTAGTAAGGATCACATAATTCCTAACAAAGTTTTGACACAGATTCCCAATTCGGGCATTCAGAACTTATAGCACGTTGCTGTAAGCAAGCACATTCTCATTCAATGTTGCAAGTTACTATGTAGGGACAAGTTTGTATAGGTATTTCAAAGATGCCCAGAACTGAGCTAAACTTGGTATGTGTCCAACTTCTAGAAATAATTTCATGCCCCATCTCCCTTACTTCCAGCTAGTAAGGATCACATAATTTTTAACAAAGTTTTGACACAGATTCCCAATTCGGTCATTCGGAACATGTAGCACGTTGCTGTAAGCAAGCACATTCAATTCAAAGTTGCAAGTTACTATGTAGGAACAAGTTTGTGTAGGTATTTCAAAGATGCCCAGAACTGAGCTAAACGTTGTAGGTCTCCAACTCCTAGAAATAATTTCATGCCCCATCTCCCTTACTTCCAGCTAGTAAGGATCACATAATTCCTAACAAAATTTTGACACAGATTCCCAATTCGGGCATTCAGAACATGTAGCACGTTGCTGTAAGCAAGCACATTCTCATTCAAAGTTGCAAGTTACTATGTAGGAACAAGTTTGTATAGGTATTTCAAAGATGCCCAGAACTGAGCTAAACTTGGTATGTCTACAACTCCTAGAAATAACTTCATACCCCATCTCCCTTACTTCCAGCTAGTAAGGATCACATAATTCCTAACAAAGTTTTGACACAGATTCCCAATTCGTGCATTCAGAACATTTAGCACGTTGTTTTAAGCAAGCACATTCTCATTCAAAGTTGCAAGTTACTATGTAGCAACAAGTTTGTATAGGGATTTCAAAGATGCCCAGAACTGTGCTAAACTTGGTATGTGTCCAACTCCTAGAAATACCTTCATGCCACAACTCCCTTACTTCCAGCTAGTAAGGATCACGTAATTCCTAACAAATTTTGACACAGATTCCCAATTCGGGCATTCAGAACATATAGCACGTTGCTGTAAGCAAGCACATTCTCATTCAAAGTTGCAAGTTACTATGTAGGAACAAGTTTGTATAGGTATTTCAAAGATGCCCAGAACTGAGCTAAACGTTGTATGTCTCCAACTCCTTGAAATAACTTCATGCCCAATCTCCCTTACTTCCAGCTAGTAAGGATCACATCATTCCTAACAAAGTTTTGACACAGATTCCCAATTCGGGCATTCAGAACATATAGCACATTGCTGTAAGCAAGCACATTTTCATTCAAAGTAGCAAGTTACTATGTAGGAACAAGTTTGTATAGGTATTTCAAAGATGCCCAGAACTGAGCTAAACTTGGTATGTGTCCAACGCCTAGAAATACCTTCATGCCACAACTCCCTTACTTCCAGTTAGTAAGGATCACATAATTCCTAACAAATTTTGACACAGATTCCCAATTCGGGCATTCAGAACATATAGCACGTTGCTGTAAGCAAGCACATTCTCATTCAAAGTTGCAAGTTAATATGTAGGAACAAGTTTGTATAGGTATTTCAAAGATGCCCAGAACTGAGCTAAACTTGGTATGTGTCCAACTCCTAGAAATAATTTCATGCCCCATCTCCCTTACTTCCAGCTAGTAAGGATCACATAATTCCTAACAAAGTTTTGACACAGATTCCCAATTCGGGCATTCAGAACATGTAGCACGTTGCTGTAAGCAAGCACATTCTCATTCAAAGTTGCAAGTTACTATGAAGGAACAAGTTTGTATAGGTATTTCAAAGATGCCCAGAACTGAGCTAAACGTTGTATGTCTCCAACTCCTAGAAATAACTTCATGCCCCATCACACTTACTTCCAGCTAGTAAGGATCACATAATTCCTAACAATGTTTTGACACAGAATCCCAATTCGGGCATTCAGAACATATAGCACGTTGCTGTAAGCAAGCACATTCTCATTCACAGTTGCAAGTTACTATGTAGGAACAAGCTTGTATAGGTATTTCAAAGATGCCCAGAACTGAGCTAAAGTTGGTATGTCTCCAACTCCTAGAAATAACTTCATGCCCCATCTCCCTTACTTCCAGCTAGTAAGGATCACATAATTCCTAACAAAGTTTTGACACAGATTTCCAATTCGGGCATTCAGAACATATAGCACGTTGCTGTAAGCAAGCACATTCTCATTCAAAGTTGCAAGTTACTATGTAGGAACAAGTTTGTATAGGACTTTAAAAGATGCCCAGAACTGAGCTAAACTTGGTATGTCTCCAACTCCTAGAAATAACTTCATGCCCCATCTCCCTTACTTCCAGCTAGTAAGGATCACATAATTCCTAACAAAGTTTTGACACAGATTCCCAATTCGGGCATTCAGAACATATAGCACGTTGCTGTAAGCAAGCACATTCTCATTCAAAGTTGCAAGTTACTATGTAGGAACAAGTTTGTATAGGTATTTCAAAGATGCCCAGAACTGTGCTAAACTTGGTATGTGTCCAACTCCTAGAAATACCTTCATGCCACAACTCCCTTACTTCCAGTTAGTAAGGATCACATAATTCCTAACAAATTTTGACACAGATTCCCAATTCGGGCATTCAGAACATATAGCACGTTGCTGTAAGCAAGCACATTCTCATTCAAAGTTGCAAGTTAATATGTAGGAACAAGTTTGTATAGGTATTTCAAAGATGCCCAGAACTGAGCTAAACTTGGTATGTGTCCAACTCCTAGAAATAATTTCATGCCCCATCTCCCTTACTTCCAGCTAGTAAGGATCACATAATTCCTAACAAAGTTCTGACACAGATTCCCAATTCGGGCATTCAGAACATGTAGCACGTTGCTGTAAGCAAGCACATTCTCATTCAAAGTTGCAAGTTACTATGTAGGAACAAGTTTGTGTAGGTATTTCAAAGATGCCCAGAACTGAGCTAAACGTTGTATGTCTCCAACTCCTAGAAATAACTTCATGCCCCATCACCCTTACTTCCAGCTAGTAAGGATCACATAATTCCTAACAATGTTTTGACACAGAATCCCAATTCGGGCATTCAGAACATATAGCACGTTGCTGTAAGCAAGCACATTCTCATTCACAGTTGCAAGTTACTATGTAGGAACAAGTTTGTATAGGTATTTCAAAGATGTACAGAACTGAGCTAAACTTGGTATGTCTCCAACTCCTAGAAATAACTTCATGCCCCATCTCCCTTACTTCCAGGTAGTAAGGATCATATAATTCCTAACAAAGTTTGGACACAGATTCCCAATTCGGGCATTCAGAACATATAGCACGTTGCTGTAAGCAAGCACATTCTCATTCAAAGTTGCAAGTTATTATGTAGGAACAAGTTTGTATAGGTATTTCAAAGATGCCCAGAACTGAGCTAAACTTGGAATATCTCCAACTCTTAGAAATAACTTCATGCCCCATCTCCCTTACTTCCAGCTAGTAAGGATCACATAATTCCTAACAAATTTTGACACAGATTCCCAATTCGGGCATTCAGAACATATAGCACGTTGCTGTAAGCAAGCACATTCTCATTCAAAGTTGCAAGTTACTATGTAGGAACAAGTTTGTATACGTATTTCAAAGATGCGCAGAACTGTGCTAAACTTGATATGTGTCCAACTCCTAGAAATAACTTCATGCCCCAACTCCCTTACTTCCAGCTAGTAAGGATCACATAATTCCTAACAAAGTTTTGACACAGATTCCCAATTCGGGCATTCAGAACATATAGCACGTTGCTGTTGCAAGCACATTCTCATTCAAAGCTGCAAGTTAATATGTAGGAACAAATTTGTATAGGTATTTCAAAGATGCACAGAACTGAGCTAATCTTGGTATGTCCTCAACTCCTAGAAATAACTTCATGCCACATCTCCCTTACTTCCAGCTAGTAAGGATCACATAATTCCTAACAAAGTTTTGACACAGATTCCCAATTCGGGCATTCAGAACATATAGCCCGTTGCTGTAAGCAAGCACATTCTCATTCAAAGATGCAAGTTACTATGTAGGAACAAGTTTGAATAGGACTTTCAAAGATGCCCAGAACTGAGCTAAACTTGGTATGTCTCCAACTCCTAGAAATAACTTCATGCCCCATCTCCCTTACTTCCAGCTAGTAAGGATCACATAATTCCTAACAAAGTTTTGACACAGATTCCCAATTCGGGCATTCAGAACTTATAGCACGTTGCTGTAAGCAAGCACATTCTCATTCAATGTTGCAAGTTACTATGTAGGAACAAGTTTGTATAGGTATTTCAAAGATGCCCAGAACTGAGCTAAACTTGGTATGTGTCCAACTTCTAGAAATAATTTCATGCCCCATCTCCCTTACTTCCAGCTAGTAAGGATCACATAATTTTTAACAAAGTTTTGACACAGATTCCCAATTCGGTCATTCGGAACATGTAGCACGTTGCTGTAAGCAAGCACATTCAATTCAAAGTTGCAAGTTACTATGTAGGAACAAGTTTGTGTAGGTATTTCAAAGATGCCCAGAACTGAGCTAAACGTTGTAGGTCTCCAACTCCTTGAAATAACTTCATGCCTCATCTCCCTTACTTCCATCTAGTAAGGATCACATAATTAGTAACAAAGTTTTGACACAGATTCCCAATTCGGGCATTCAGAACATATAGCACGTTGCTGTAAGCAAGCACATTCTCATTCAAAGTTGCAAGTTACTATGTAGGAACAAGTTTGTATAGGTATTTCAAAGATGCCCAGAACTGTGCTAAACTTGGTATGTGTCCAACTCCTAGAAATACCTTCATGCCACAACTCCCTTACTTCCAGTTAGTAAGGATCACATAATTCCTAACAAATTTTGACACAGATTCCCAATTCGGGCATTCAGAACATGTAGCACGTTGCTGTAAGCAAACACATTCTCATTAAAAGTTGCAAGTTACTATGTAGGAACAAGTTTGTATAGGTATTTCAAAGATGCCCAGAACTGAGCTAAACTTGGTATGTGTCCAACTCCTAGAAATATCTTCATGCCCCATCTCCCTTACTTCCAGCTAGTAAGGATCACATAATTCCTAACAAAGTTTTGACACAGATTCCCAATTCGGGCATTCAGAACATATAGCACGTTGCTGTAAGCAAGCACATTCTCATTCAAAGTTGCAAGTTACTATGTAGGAACAAGTTTGTATAGGACTTTAAAAGATGCCCAGAACTGAGCTAAACTTGGTATGTCTCCAACTCCTAGAAATAACTTCATGCCCCATCTCCCTTACTTCCAGCTAGTAAGGATCACATAATTCCTAACAAAGTTTTGACACAGATTCCCAATTCGGGCATTCCGAACATATAGCACGTTGCTGTAAGCAAGCACATTCTCATTCAAAGTTGCAAGTTACTATGTAGGAACAAGTTTGTATAGGTATTTCAAAGATGCCCAGAACTGTGCTAAACTTGGTATGTGTCCAACTCCTAGAAATACCTTCATGCCACAACTCCCTTACTTCCAGTTAGTAAGGATCACATAATTCCTAACAAATTTTGACACAGATTCCCAATTCGGGCATTCAGAACATATAGCACGTTGCTGTAAGCAAGCACATTCTCATTCAAAGTTGCAAGTTAATATGTAGGAACAAGTTTGTATAGGTATTTCAAAGATGCCCAGAACTGAGCTAAACTTGGTATGTCTCCAACTCCTAGAAATAATTTCATGCCCCATCTCCCTTACTTCCAGCTAGTAAGGATCACATAATTCCTAAAAAAGTTTTGACAGAGATTCCCAATTCGGGCATTCAGAACATGTAGCACGTTGCTGTAAGCAAGCACATTCTCATTCAAAGTTGCAAGTTACTATGTAGGAACAAGTTTGTATAGGTATTTCAAAGATGCCCAGAACTGAGCTAAACGTTGTATGTCTCCAAGTCCTAGAAATAACTTCATGCCCCAACTCCCTTACTTCCAGCTAGTATGGATCACATAATTCCTAACAATGTTTTGACACAGAATCCCAATTCGGGCATTCAGAACATATAGCACGTTGCTGTAAGCAAGCACATTCTCATTCACAGTTGCAAGTTACTATGTAGGAACATGTTTGTATAGGTATTTCAAAGATGCCCAGAACTGAGCTAAACTTGGTATGTCTCCAACTCCTAGAAATAATTTCATGCCCCATCTCCCTTACTTCCAGCTAGTAAGGATCACATAATTCCTAACAAAGTTTTGACACAGATTCCCAATTCGGGCATTCAGAACATGTAGCACGTTGCTGTAAGCAAGCACATTCTCATTCAAAGTTGCAAGTTACTATGTAGGAACAAGTTTGTAAAGTTATTTCAAAGATGCCCAGAACTGAGCTAAACGTTGTATGTCTCCAACTCCTAGAAATAACTTCATGCCCAATCTCCCTTACTTCCAGCTAGTAAGGATCACATAATTCCTAACAAAGTTTTGACACAGATTCCTAATTCGGGCATTCAGAACATATAGCACGTTGCTGTAAGCAAGCACATTCTCATTCAAAGTTGCAAGTTACTCTGTAGGAACAAGTTTGTATAGGCATTCAAAGATGCCCAGAACTGAGCTAAACTTGGTATGTCTCCAACTCCTAGAAATAACTTCATGCCCCATCTCCGTTACTTCCAGCTAGTAAGGATCACATAATTCCTAACAAAGTTTTGACACAGATTCCCAATTCGGGCATTCAGAACATGTAGCACGTTGCTGTAAGCAAGCACATTCAATTCAAAGTTGCAAGTTACGCTGTAGGAACAAGTGTGTATAGGTATTTCAAAGATGCCCAGAACTGAGCTAAATGTTGTAGGTCTCCAACTCCTAGAAATAACTTCATGACCCATCTCCCTTACTTCCAGCTAGTAAGGATCACATAATTCCTAACAAAGTTTTGACACAGATTCCCAATTCGGGCATTCAGAACATATAGCACGTTGCTGTAAGCAAGCACATTCACATTCAAAGTTGCAAGTTATTATGTAGGAACAAGTTTGTATAGGTATTTCAAAGATGCCCAGAACTGAGCTAAACTTGGAATGTCTCCAACTCCTAGAAATAACTTCATGCCCCAACTCCCTTACTTTCAGCAAGTAAGGACCACATAATTCCTAACAAAGTTTTGACACAGATTCCCAATTCGGGCATTCAGAACATATAGCACGTTGCTGTAAGCAAGCACATTCTCATTCAAAGTTGCAAGTTACTATTTAGGAACAAGTTTGTATAGGTATTTCAAAGATGCCCAGAACTGTGCTAAACTTGGTATGTGTCCAACTCCTAGAAATACCTTCATGCCACAACTACCTTACTTCCAGTTAATAAGGATCACATAATTCCTAACAAATTTTGACACAGATTCCCAATTCGGGCATTCAGAACATATAGCACGTTGCTGTAAGCAAGCACATTCTCATTCAAAGTTGCAAGTTACTATGTAGGAACAAGTTTGTATAGGTATTTCAAAGATGCCCAGAACTGAGCTAAACATGTATGTGTCCAACTCCTAGAAATAATTTCATGCCCCATCTCCCTTACTTCCAGCTAGTAAGGATCACATAATTCCTAACAAAGTTTTGACACAGATTCCCAATTCGGGCATTCAGAACATGTAGCACGTTGCTGTAAGCAAGCACATTCTCATTCAAAGTTGCAAGTTACTATGTAGGAACAAGTTTGTAAAGTTATTTCAAAGATGCCCAGAACTGAGCTAAACGTTGTATGTCTCCAACTCCTAGAAATAACTTCATGCCCAAACTCCCTTACTTCCAGCTAGTAAGGATCACATAATTCCTAACAAAGTTTTGACACAGATTCCCAATTCGGGCATTCAGAACATATAGCACGTTGCTGTAAGCAAGCACATTCTCATTCAAAGTTGCAAGTTACTTTGTAGGAACAAGTTTGTATAGGTATTTCAAAGATGCCCAGAACTGAGCTAAACTTGGTATGTCTCCAACTCCTAGAAATAACTTCATGCCCCATCTCCGTTACTTCCAGCTAGTAAGGATCACATAATTCCTAACAAAGTTTTGACACAGATTCCCAATTCGGGCATTCAGAACATGTAGCACGTTGCTGTAAGCAAGCACATTCAATTCAACGTTGCAAGTTACGCTGTAGGAACAAGTGTGTATAGGTATTTCAAAGATGCCCAGAACTGAGCTAAATGTTGTATGTCTCCAACTCCTAGAAATAACTTCATGACCCATCTCCCTTACTTCCAGCTAGTAAGGATCACATAATTCCTAACAAAGTTTTGACACAGATTCCCAATTCGGGCATTCAGAACATATAGCACGTTGCTGTAAGCAAGCACATTCACATTCAAAGTTGCAAGTTATTATGTAGGAACAAGTTTGTATAGGTATTTCAAAGATGCCCAGAACTGAGCTAAACTTGGAATGTCTCCAACTCCTAGAAATAACTTCATGCCCCAACTCCCTTACTTTCAGCAAGTAAGGACCACATAATTCCTAACAAAGTTTTGACACAGATTCCCAATTCGGGCATTCAGAACATATAGCACGTTGCTGTAAGCAAGCACATTCTCATTCAAAGTTGCAAGTTAATATGTAGGAACTAGATTGTATAGGTATTTCAAAGATGCCCAGAACTGAGCTAAACTTGGTATGTCCTCAACTCCTAGAAATAACTTCATGCTCCCACTCCCTTACTTCCAGCTAGTAACGATCACATAATTCCTAACAAAGTTTTGACACAGATTCCCAATTCAGGCATTCAGAACATATAGCACGTTGCTGTAAGCAAGCACATTCTCATTCATAGATGCAAGATACTATGTAGGAACAAGTTTTAATAGGACTTACAAAGATGCCCAGAACTGAGCTAAACTTGGTATGTCTCCAACTCCTAGAAATAACTTCATGGCCCATCTCCCTTACTTCCAGCTAGTAAGGATCACATAATTCCTAACAAAGTTTTGACACAGATTCCCAATTCGGGCATTCAGAACATATAGCACGTTGCTGTAAGCAAGCACATTCTCATTCAAAGATGCAAGTTACTATGTAGGAACAAGTTTGAATAGGACTTCCAAAGATGCCCAGAACTGAGCTAAACTTGGTATGTCTCCAACTCCTAGAAATATCTTCATGCCCCATCTCCCTTACTTCCAGCTAGTAAGGATCACATAATTCCTAACAAAGTTTTGACACAGATTCCCAATTCGGGCATTCAGAACATATAGCACGTTGCTGTAAGCAAGCACATTCTCATTCAAAGTTGCAAGTTACTATGTAGGAACAAGTTTGTATAGGTATTTCAAAGATGCCCAGAAATGAGCTAAACTTGGTATGTCTCCAACTCCTAGAAATAACTTCATGCCCCATCTCACTTACTTCCAGCTAGTAAGGATCACATAATTCCTAACAAAGTTTTGACACAGACTCCCAATTCGGGCATTCAGAACATATAGCAAGATGCTGTAAGCAAGCACATTCTCATTCAAAGTTGGAAGTTACTATGTAGGAACAAATTTGTATAGGTATTTCAAAGATGCCCAGAACTGAGCTAAACGTTGTATGTCTCCAACTCCTAGAAATAACATCATGCCCCATCTCCCTTACTTCCAGCTAGTAAGGATCACATAATTCCTAACAAAGTTTTGACACAGATTCCCAATTCGGGCATTCAGAACATATAGCACGTTGATGTAAGCAAGCACATTCTCATTCAAAGTTGCAATTTACTATGTAGGAACAAGTTTGTATAGGTATTTCAAAGATGCCCAGAACTGAGCTAAACATGGTATGTCTCCAACTCCTAGAAATAACTTCAGGCCCCACCTCCCTTAATTCCAGCTAGTAAGGATCACATAATTCCTAACAAAGTTTTGACACAGATTCCCAATTCGGGCATTCAGAACATATAGCACGTTGCTGTAAGCAAGCACATTCTCATTCAAAGATGCAAGTTACTATGTAGGAACAAGTTTGAATAGGACTTTCAAAGATGCCCAGAACTGAGCTAATCTTGGTATGTCTCCAACTCCTAGAAATAACTTCATGCCCCATCTCCCTTACTTCCAGCTAGTAAGGATCACATAATTCCTAACAAAGTTTTGACACAGATTCCCAATTCGGGCATTCAGAACATATAGCACGTTGCTGTAAGCAAGCACATTCTCATTCAAAGTTGCAAGTTACTATGTAGGAACAAGTTTGTATAGGTATTTCAAAGATGCCCAGAACTGAGCTAAACTTGGTATGTCTCCAACTCCTAGAAATGACTTCATGCCCCATCTCCCTTACTTCCAGCTAGTAAGGATCTCATAATTCCTAACAAAGTTTTGACACAGAATCCCAATTTGGGCATTCAGAACATATAGCACGTTGCTGTAAGCAAGCACATTCTCATTCACAGTTGCAAGTTACTATGTAGGAACAAGTTTGTATGTATTTCAAAGATGCCCAGAACTGAGCTAAACTTGGTATGTCACCAACTCCTAGAAATAACTTCATGCCCCATCTCCCTTACTTCCAGCTACTAAGGATCACATAATTCCTAACAAAGTTTTGACACCGATTCCCAATTCGGGCATTCAGAACATATAGCACGTTGCTGTAAGCAAGCACATTCTCATTCAAAGTTGCAAGTTACTATGTAGGAACAAGTTTGTATAGGTATTTCAAAGATGCCCAGAACTGTGCTAAACTTGGTATGTGTCCAACTCCTAGAAATACCTTCATGCCACAACTCCCTTACTTCCAGTTAGTAAGGATCACATAATTCCTAACAAATTTTGACACAGATTCCCAATTCGGGCATTCAGAACATATAGCACGTTGCTGTACGCAAGCAGATTCTCATTCAAAGTTGCAAGTTACTATGTAGGAACAAGTTTGTATAGGACTTTAAAAGATGCCCAGAACTGAGCTAAAGTTGGTATGTCTCCAACTCCTAGAAATAACTTCATGCCCCATCTCCTTACTTCCAGCTAGTAAGGATCACATAATTCCTAACAAAGTTTTGACACAGATTCCCAATTCGGGCATTCAGAACATATAGCACGTTGCTGTAACCAAGCACATTCTCATTCAAAGTTGCAAGTTACTATGTAGGAACAAGTTTGTATAGGTATTTCAAAGATGCCCAGAACTGTGCTAAACTTGGTATGTGTCCAACTCCTAGAAATACCTTCATGCCACAACTCCCTTACTTCCAGTTAGTAAGGATCACATAATTCCTAACAAATTTTGACACAGATTCCCAATTCGGGCATTCAGAACATATAGCACGTTGCTGTAAGCAAGCACATTCTCATTCAAAGTTGCAAGTTACTATGTAGGAACAAGTTTGTATAGGTATTTCAAAGATGCCCAGAACTGAGCTAAACTTGGTATGTGTCCAACTCCTAGAAATAATTTCATGCCCCATCTCCCTTACTTCCAGCTAGTAAGGATCACATAATTCCTAACAAAGTTTTGACACAGATTCCCAATTCGGGCTTGCAGAACATGTAGCACGTTGCTGTAAGCAAGCATATTCAATTCAAAGTTGCAAGTTACTATGTAGGAACAAGTTTGTGTAGGTATTTCAAAGATGCCCAGAACTGAGCTAAACGCTGTAGGTCTCCAACTCCTAGAAATAACTTCATTCCCCATCTCCCTTACTTCCATCTAGTAAGGATCACATAATTAGTAACAAAGTTTTGAAACAGATTCCCAATTCGGGCATTCAGAACATATAGCACGTTGCTGTAAGCAAGCACATTCTCATTCACAGTTGCAAGTTACTATGTAGGAACAAGTTTGTATGTATTTCAAACATACCCAGAACTGAGCTAAACTTGGTATGTCTCCAAATCCTAGAAATAACTTCATGCCCCATCTCCCTTACTTCCAGCTACTAAGGATCACATAATTCCTAACAAAGTTTTGACACATATTCCCAATTCGGGCATTCAGAACATATAGCACGTTGCTGTAAGCAAGCACATTCTCATTCAAAGTTGCAAGTTACTATGTAGGAACAAGTTTGTATAGGTATTTCAAAGATGCCCAGAACTGTGCTAAACTTGGTATGTGTCCAACTCCTAGAAATACCTTCATGCCACAACTCCCTTACTTCCAGTTAGTAAGGATCACATAATTCCTAACAAATTTTGACACAGATTCCCAATTCGGGCATTCAGAACATATAGCACGATGCTGTAATCAAGCACATTCTCATTCAAAGTTGCAAGTTACTATGTAGGAACAAGTTTGTATAGGTTTTTCAAAGATGCCCAGAACTGAGCTAAACTTGTATGTGTCCACCTCCTAGAAATAATTTCATGCCCCATCTCCCTAACTTCCAGTTAGTAAGGATCACATAATTCCTAACAATGTTTTGACACAGATTCCCAATTCGGGCATTCAGAACATGTAGCACGTTGCTGTAAGCAAGCACATTCTCATTCAAAGTTGCTAGTTACTATGTAGGAACAAGTTTGTAAAGTTATTTCAAAGATGCCCAGAACTGAGCTAAACGTTGTATGTCTCCAACTCCTTGAAATAACTTCATGCCCAATCACCCTTACTTCCAGCTTGTAAGGATCACATCATTCCTAACAATGTTTTGACACAGATTCCCAATTCGGGCATTCAGAACATATTGCACATTGCTGTAAGCAAGCACATTTTCATTCAAAATTGCAAGTTACTATGTAGGAACAAGTTTGTGTAGGTATTTCAAAGATGCCCAGAACTGAGCTAAACGCTGTAGGTCTCCAACTCCTAGAAATAACTTCATTCCCCATCTCCCTTACTTCCATCTAGTAAGGATCACATAATTAGTAACAAAGTTTTGACACAGCTTCCCAATTCGGGCATTCAGAACATATAGTACGTTGCTGTAAGCAAGCACATTCTCATTCAAAGTTGCAAGTTACTATGTAGGAACAAGTTTGTATAGGTATTTCAAAGATGCCCAGAACTGAGCTAAACTTGGTATGTCCTCAACTCATAGAAATAACTTCATGCCCAAACTCCCTTACTTCCAGCTAGTAGGGATCACATAATTCCTAACAAAGTTTTGGCACAGATTCCCAATTCGGGCATTCAGATCATATAGCACGTTGCTGTAAGCAAGCACATTCTCAGTCAAAGTTGCAAGTTACTATGTAGGAACAGGTTTGTATAGGTATTTCAAAGATGCCCAGAACTGAGCTACACTTGGTATGTCTCCAACTCCTAGAAATAACTTCATGCCCCATCTCCCTTACTTCCAGCTAGTAAGGATCACATAATATCTAACAAAGTTTTGACACAGATTCCCAATTCGGGCATTCAGAACATATAGCACGTTGCTGTAGGCAAGCACATTCTCATTCAAATTTGCAAGTTACTATGTAGGAACAAGTTTGTATAGGTATTTCAAAGATGCCCAGAACTGTGCTAAACTTGGTATGTGTCCAACTCCTAGAAATACCTTCATGCCGCAACTCCCTTACTTCAAGTTAGTAAGGATCACATAATTCCTAACAAATTTTGACACAGATTCCCAATTCGGGCATTCAGAACATATAGCACGTTGCTGTAAGCAAGCACATTCTCATTCAAAGTTGCAAGTTACTATGTAGGAACAAGTTTGTATAGGTATTTCAAAGATGCCCAGAACTGAGCTGAACTTGGTATGTGTCCAACTCCTAGAAATAACTTCATGCCCCATCACCCTTACTTCCAGCTAGTAAGGATCACATAATTCCTAACAATGATTTGACACAGAATCCCAATTCTGGCATTCAGAACATATAGCACGTTGCTGTAAGCAAGCACATTCTCATTCACAGTTGCAAGTTACTATGTAGGAACAAGTTTGTATAGGTATTTCAAAGATGCCCAGAACTGAGCTAAACTTGGTATGTGTCCAACCTCAAGAAATAACTTCATGCCCCAACTCCCTTACTTCCAGCTAGTAAGGATCACATAATTCCTAACAAAGTTTTGACACAGATTCCCAATTCGGGCATTCAGAACATATAGCACGTTGCTGTAAGCAAGCACATTCAATTCAAAGTTGCAAGTTACTATGTAGGAACAAGTTTGTGTAGGTATTTCAAAGATGCCCAGAACTGAGCTAAACGTTGTAGGTCTCCAACTCCTAGAAATAACTTCATGCCCCATCTCCCTTACTTCCATCTAGTAAGGATCACATAATTAGTAACAAAGTTTTGACACAGATGCCCAATTCGGGCATTCAGAACATATAGCACGTTGCTGTAAGCAAGCATATTCTAATTCAAGGATCAAGTTACTATGTAGGAACAAGTTTGAATAGGACTTTCAAAGATGCCCAGAACTGAGCTAAACTTGGTATGTCTCCAACTCCTAGAAATAACTTCATGCCCCATCTCCCTTACTTCCAGCTAGTAAGGATCACATAATTCCTAACAAAGTTTTGACACAGATTCCCAATTCGGGCATTCAGAACATATAGCACGTTGCTGTAAGCAAGCACATTCTCATTCAAAGTTGCAAGTTACTATGTAGGAACAAGTTTGTATAGGTATTTCAGAGATGCCCAGAAATGAGCTAAACTTGGTATGTCTCCAACTCCTAGAAATAACTTCATGCCCCATCTCCCTTACTTCCAGCTAGTAAGGATCACATAATTTCTAACAAAGTTTTGACACAGATTCCCAATTCGGGCATTCAGAACATATAGCACGTTGCTGTAAGCAAGCACATTCTCATTCAAAGTTGCAAGTTACTATGTAGGAACAAGTTTGTATAGGTATTTCAAAGATGCCCAGAACTGTGCTAAACATGGTATGTGTCCAACTCCTAGAAATAACTTCATGCCCCATCTCCCTTACTTCCAGCTAGTAAGGATCACATAATTCCTAACAAAGTTTAGACACAGATTCCCAATTCGGGCATTCAGAACATATAGCACGTTGCTGTAAGCAAGCACATTCTCATTCAAAGTTGCAAGTTACTATGTAGGAACAAGTTTGTATAGGTATTACAAAGATGCCCAGAACTGAGCTAAATTTGGTATGTCTCCAACTCCTAGAAATAACTTCATGCCCCATCTCCCTTACTTCCAGCTACTAAGGATCACATAATTCCTAACAAAGTTTTGACACAGATTCCCAATTCGGGCATTCAGAACATATAGCAAGATGCTGTAAGCAAGCACATTCTCATTCAAAGTTGGAAGTTACTATGTAGGAACAAGTTTGTATAGGTATTTCAAAGATGCCCAGAACTGAGCTAAACTTGGTATGTCTCCAACTCCTAGAAATAATTTCATGCCCCATCTCACTTACTTCCAGCTACTAAGGATCACATAATTTTTAACAAAGTTTTGACACAGATTCCCAATTCGGTCATTCAGAACATATAGCACGTTGCTGTAAGCAAGCACATTCTCATTCAAAGTTGCAAGTTACTATGTAGGAACAGGATTGTATAGGTATTTCAAAGATGCCCAGTACTGAGCTAAACTTGGTATGTCTCCAACTCCTAGAAATAACTTCATGCCCCACCTCCCTTACTTCCAGCTAGTAAGGATCACATAATTCCTAACAAAGTTTTGACACAGATTCCCACTTCGGGCATTCAGAACATGTAGCACGTTGCTGTAAGCAAGCACATTCAATTCAAAGTTGCAAGTTACTATGTAGGAACAAGTTTGTGTAGGTATTTCAAAGATGCCCAGAACTGAGCTAAACGCTGTAGGTCTCCAACTCCTAGAAATAACTTCATGCCCCATCTCCCTTACTTCCATCTAGTAAGGATCACATAATTAGTAACAAAGTTTTGACACAGATTCCAAATTCGGGCATTCAGAACATATAGTACGTTGCTGTAAGCAAGCACATTCTCATTCAAAGTTGCAAGTTACTATGTAGGAACAGGTTTGTATAGGTATTTCAAAGATGTCCAGAACTGAGCTAAACTTGGTATGTCCTCAACTCATTGAAATAACTTCATGCCCAAACTTCCTTACTTCCAGCTAGTAAGGATCACATTATTCCTAACAAAGTTTTGAGACAGATTCCCAATTCGGGCATTCAGAACATATAGCACGTTGCTGTAAGCAAGCACATTCTCATTCAAAGATGCAAGTTACTATGTAGGAACAAGTTTGAATAGGACTTTCAAAGATGCCCAGAACTGAGCTAAACTTGGTATGTCTCCAACTCCTAGAAATAACTTCATGCCCCATCTCCCTTACTTCCAGCTAGTAAGGATCACATAATTCCTAACAAAGTTTTGACACAGATTCCCAATTCGGGCATTCAGAACATATAGCACGTTGCTGTAAGCAAGCACATTCTCATTCAAAGTTGCAAGTTACTATGTAGGAACAAGTTTGTATAGGTATTTCAGAGATGCCCAGAAATGAGCTAAACTTGGTATGTCTCCAACTCCTAGAAATAACTTCATGCCCCATCTCCCTTACTTCCAGCTTGTAAGGATCACATAATTCCTAACAAAGTTTTGACACAGATTCCCAATTCGGGCATTCAGAACATGTAGCACGTTGCTGTAAGCAAGCACATTCAATTCAAAGTTGCAAGTTACTATGTAGGAACAAGTTTGTGTAGGTATTTCAAAGATGCCCAGAACTGAGCTAAACGCTGTAGGTCTCCAACTCCTAGAAATAACTTCATGCCCCATCTCCCTTACTTCCATCTAGTAAGGATCACATAATTAGTAACAAAGTTTTGACACAGATTCCAAATTCGGGCATTCAGAACATATAGTACGTTGCTGTAAGCAAGCACATTCTCATTCAAAGTTGCAAGTTACTATGTAGGAACAAGTTTGTAAAGGTATTTCAAAGATGCCCAGAACTGAGCTAAATGTTGTATGTCTCCAACTCCTAGAAATAACTTCATGCCCCATCACCCTTACTTCCAGCTAGTAAGGATCACATAATTCCTAACAATGTTTTGACACAGAATCCCAATTCCGGCATTCAGAACATATAGCACGTTGCTGTAAGCAAGCACATTCTCATTCACAGTTGCAAGTTACTATGTAGGAACAAGTTTGTATAGGTATTTCAAAGAGGCCCAGAACTGAGCTAAATTTGGTATGTCTCCAACTCCTAGAAATAACTTCATGCCCCATCTCCCTTACTTCCAGCTAGTAAGGATCACATAATTCCTAACAAAGTTTTGACACAGATTCCCAATTCGGGCATTCAGAACATATAGCAAGATGCTGTAAGCAAGCACATTCTCATTCAAAGTTGGAAGTTACTATGTAGGAACAAGTTTGTATAGGTATTTCAAAGATGCCCAGAACTGAGCTAAACTTGGTATGTCTCCAACTCCTAGAAATAATTTCATGCCCCATCTCACTTACTTCCAGCTACTAAGGATCACATAATTTTTAACAAAGTTTTGACACAGATTCCCAATTCGGTCATTCAGAACATATAGCACGTTGCTGTAAGCAAGCACATTCTCATTCAAAGTTGCAAGTTACTATGTAGGAACAAGTTTGTATAGGTATTTCAAAGATGCCCAGAACTGTGCTAAACATGGTATGTGTCCAACTCCTAGAAATAACTTCATGCCCCATCTCCCTTACTTCCAGCTAGTAAGGATCACATAATTCCTAACAATGTTTTGACACAGATTCCCAATTCGGGCATTCAGAACATATAGCACGTTGCTGTAAGCAAGCACATTCTCATTCAAAGTTGCAAGTTACTATGTAGGAACAAGTTTGTATAGGTATTACAAAGATGCCCAGAACTGAGCTAAATTTGGTATGTCTCCAACTCCTAGAAATAACTTCATGCCCCATCTCCCTTACTTCCAGCTAGTAAGGATCACATAATTCCTAACAAAGTTTTGACACAGATTCCCAATTCGGGCATTCAGAACATATAGCAAGATGCTGTAAGCAAGCACATTCTCATTCAAAGTTGGAAGTTACTATGTAGGAACAAGTTTGTATAGGTATTTCAAAGATGCCCAGAACTGAGCTAAACTTGGTATGTCTCCAACTCCTAGAAATAATTTCATGCCCCATCTCACTTACTTCCAGCTACTAAGGATCACATAATTTTTAACAAAGTTTTGACACAGATTCCCAATTCGGTCATTCAGAACATATACCACGTTGCTGTAAGCAAGCACATTCTCATTCAAAGTTGCAAGTTACTATGTAGGAACAAGATTGTATAGGTATTTCAAAGATGCCCAGTACTGAGCTAAACTTGGTATGTCTCCAACTCCTAGAAATAACTTCATGCCCCACCTCCCTTACTTCCAGCTAGTAAGGATCACATAATTCCTAACAAAGTTTTGACACAGATTCCCACTTCGGGCATTCAGAACATGTAGCACGTTGCTGTAAGCAAGCACATTCAATTCAAAGTTGCAAGTTACTATGTAGGAACAAGTTTGTGTAGGTATTTCAAAGATGCCCAGAACTGAGCTAAACGCTGTAGGTCTCCAACTCCTAGAAATAACTTCATGCCCCATCTCCCTTACTTCCATCTAGTAAGGATCACATAATTAGTAACAAAGTTTTGACACAGATTCCAAATTCGGGCATTCAGAACATATAGTACGTTGCTGTAAGCAAGCACATTCTCATTCAAAGTTGCAAGTTACTATGTAGGAACAGGTTTGTATAGGTATTTCAAAGATGTCCAGAACTGAGCTAAACTTGGTATGTCCTCAACTCATTGAAATAACTTCATGCCCAAACTTCCTTACTTCCAGCTAGTAAGGATCACATTATTCCTAACAAAGTTTTGAGACAGATTCCCAATTCGGGCATTCAGAACATATAGCACGTTGCTGTAAGCAAGCACATTCTCATTCAAAGATGCAAGTTACTATGTAGGAACAAGTTTGAATAGGACTTTCAAAGATGCCCAGAACTGAGCTAAACTTGGTATGTCTCCAACTCCTAGAAATAACTTCATGCCCCATCTCCCTTACTTCCAGCTAGTAAGGATCACATAATTCCTAACAATGATTTGACACAGAATCCCAATTCTGGCATTCAGAACATATAGCACGTTGCTGTAAGCAAGCACATTCTCATTCACAGTTGCAAGTTACTATGTAGGAACAAGTTTGTATAGGTATTTCAAAGATGCCCAGAACTGAGCTAAACTTGGTATGTGTCCAACCTCAAGAAATAACTTCATGCCCCAACTCCCTTACTTCCAGCTAGTAAGGATCACATAATTCCTAACAAAGTTTTGACACAGATTCCCAATTCGGGCATTCAGAACATATAGCACGTTGCTGTAAGCAAGCACATTCAATTCAAAGTTGCAAGTTACTATGTAGGAACAAGTTTGTGTAGGTATTTCAAAGATGCCCAGAACTGAGCTAAACGTTGTAGGTCTCCAACTCCTAGAAATAACTTCATGCCCCATCTCCCTTACTTCCATCTAGTAAGGATCACATAATTAGTAACAAAGTTTTGACACAGATGCCCAATTCGGGCATTCAGAACATATAGCACGTTGCTGTAAGCAAGCATATTCTAATTCAAGGATCAAGTTACTATGTAGGAACAAGTTTGAATAGGACTTTCAAAGATGCCCAGAACTGAGCTAAACTTGGTATGTCTCCAACTCCTAGAAATAACTTCATGCCCCATCTCCCTTACTTCCAGCTAGTAAGGATCACATAATTCCTAACAATGTTTTGACACAGATTCCCAATTCGGGCATTCAGAACATGTAGCACGTTGCTGTAAGCAAGCACATTCTCATTCAAAGTTGCTAGTTACTATGTAGGAACAAGTTTGTAAAGTTATTTCAAAGATGCCCAGAACTGAGCTAAACGTTGTATGTCTCCAACTCCTTGAAATAACTTCATGCCCAATCACCCTTACTTCCAGCTTGTAAGGATCACATCATTCCTAACAATGTTTTGACACAGATTCCCAATTCGGGCATTCAGAACATATTGCACATTGCTGTAAGCAAGCACATTTTCATTCAAAATTGCAAGTTACTATGTAGGAACAAGTTTGTGTAGGTATTTCAAAGATGCCCAGAACTGAGCTAAACGCTGTAGGTCTCCAACTCCTAGAAATAACTTCATTCCCCATCTCCCTTACTTCCATCTAGTAAGGATCACATAATTAGTAACAAAGTTTTGACACAGCTTCCCAATTCGGGCATTCAGAACATATAGTACGTTGCTGTAAGCAAGCACATTCTCATTCAAAGTTGCAAGTTACTATGTAGGAACAAGTTTGTATAGGTATTTCAAAGATGCCCAGAACTGAGCTAAACTTGGTATGTCCTCAACTCATAGAAATAACTTCATGCCCAAACTCCCTTACTTCCAGCTAGTAGGGATCACATAATTCCTAACAAAGTTTTGGCACAGATTCCCAATTCGGGCATTCAGATCATATAGCACGTTGCTGTAAGCAAGCACATTCTCAGTCAAAGTTGCAAGTTACTATGTAGGAACAGGTTTGTATAGGTATTTCAAAGATGCCCAGAACTGAGCTACACTTGGTATGTCTCCAACTCCTAGAAATAACTTCATGCCCCATCTCCCTTACTTCCAGCTAGTAAGGATCACATAATATCTAACAAAGTTTTGACACAGATTCCCAATTCGGGCATTCAGAACATATAGCACGTTGCTGTAGGCAAGCACATTCTCATTCAAATTTGCAAGTTACTATGTAGGAACAAGTTTGTATAGGTATTTCAAAGATGCCCAGAACTGTGCTAAACTTGGTATGTGTCCAACTCCTAGAAATACCTTCATGCCGCAACTCCCTTACTTCAAGTTAGTAAGGATCACATAATTCCTAACAAATTTTGACACAGATTCCCAATTCGGGCATTCAGAACATATAGCACGTTGCTGTAAGCAAGCACATTCTCATTCAAAGTTGCAAGTTACTATGTAGGAACAAGTTTGTATAGGTATTTCAAAGATGCCCAGAACTGAGCTGAACTTGGTATGTGTCCAACTCCTAGAAATAACTTCATGCCCCATCACCCTTACTTCCAGCTAGTAAGGATCACATAATTCCTAACAATGATTTGACACAGAATCCCAATTCTGGCATTCAGAACATATAGCACGTTGCTGTAAGCAAGCACATTCTCATTCACAGTTGCAAGTTACTATGTAGGAACAAGTTTGTATAGGTATTTCAAAGATGCCCAGAACTGAGCTAAACTTGGTATGTGTCCAACCTCAAGAAATAACTTCATGCCCCAACTCCCTTACTTCCAGCTAGTAAGGATCACATAATTCCTAACAAAGTTTTGACACAGATTCCCAATTCGGGCATTCAGAACATATAGCACGTTGCTGTAAGCAAGCACATTCAATTCAAAGTTGCAAGTTACTATGTAGGAACAAGTTTGTGTAGGTATTTCAAAGATGCCCAGAACTGAGCTAAACGTTGTAGGTCTCCAACTCCTAGAAATAACTTCATGCCCCATCTCCCTTACTTCCATCTAGTAAGGATCACATAATTAGTAACAAAGTTTTGACACAGATGCCCAATTCGGGCATTCAGAACATATAGCACGTTGCTGTAAGCAAGCATATTCTAATTCAAGGATCAAGTTACTATGTAGGAACAAGTTTGAATAGGACTTTCAAAGATGCCCAGAACTGAGCTAAACTTGGTATGTCTCCAACTCCTAGAAATAACTTCATGCCCCATCTCCCTTACTTCCAGCTAGTAAGGATCACATAATTCCTAACAAAGTTTTGACACAGATTCCCAATTCGGGCATTCAGAACATATAGCACGTTGCTGTAAGCAAGCACATTCTCATTCAAAGTTGCAAGTTACTATGTAGGAACAAGTTTGTATAGGTATTTCAGAGATGCCCAGAAATGAGCTAAACTTGGTATGTCTCCAACTCCTAGAAATAACTTCATGCCCCATCTCCCTTACTTCCAGCTAGTAAGGATCACATAATTTCTAACAAAGTTTTGACACAGATTCCCAATTCGGGCATTCAGAACATATAGCACGTTGCTGTAAGCAAGCACATTCTCATTCAAAGTTGCAAGTTACTATGTAGGAACAAGTTTGTATAGGTATTTCAAAGATGCCCAGAACTGTGCTAAACATGGTATGTGTCCAACTCCTAGAAATAACTTCATGCCCCATCTCCCTTACTTCCAGCTAGTAAGGATCACATAATTCCTAACAAAGTTTAGACACAGATTCCCAATTCGGGCATTCAGAACATATAGCACGTTGCTGTAAGCAAGCACATTCTCATTCAAAGTTGCAAGTTACTATGTAGGAACAAGTTTGTATAGGTATTACAAAGATGCCCAGAACTGAGCTAAATTTGGTATGTCTCCAACTCCTAGAAATAACTTCATGCCCCATCTCCCTTACTTCCAGCTACTAAGGATCACATAATTCCTAACAAAGTTTTGACACAGATTCCCAATTCGGGCATTCAGAACATATAGCAAGATGCTGTAAGCAAGCACATTCTCATTCAAAGTTGGAAGTTACTATGTAGGAACAAGTTTGTATAGGTATTTCAAAGATGCCCAGAACTGAGCTAAACTTGGTATGTCTCCAACTCCTAGAAATAATTTCATGCCCCATCTCACTTACTTCCAGCTACTAAGGATCACATAATTTTTAACAAAGTTTTGACACAGATTCCCAATTCGGTCATTCAGAACATATAGCACGTTGCTGTAAGCAAGCACATTCTCATTCAAAGTTGCAAGTTACTATGTAGGAACAGGATTGTATAGGTATTTCAAAGATGCCCAGTACTGAGCTAAACTTGGTATGTCTCCAACTCCTAGAAATAACTTCATGCCCCACCTCCCTTACTTCCAGCTAGTAAGGATCACATAATTCCTAACAAAGTTTTGACACAGATTCCCACTTCGGGCATTCAGAACATGTAGCACGTTGCTGTAAGCAAGCACATTCAATTCAAAGTTGCAAGTTACTATGTAGGAACAAGTTTGTGTAGGTATTTCAAAGATGCCCAGAACTGAGCTAAACGCTGTAGGTCTCCAACTCCTAGAAATAACTTCATGCCCCATCTCCCTTACTTCCATCTAGTAAGGATCACATAATTAGTAACAAAGTTTTGACACAGATTCCAAATTCGGGCATTCAGAACATATAGTACGTTGCTGTAAGCAAGCACATTCTCATTCAAAGTTGCAAGTTACTATGTAGGAACAGGTTTGTATAGGTATTTCAAAGATGTCCAGAACTGAGCTAAACTTGGTATGTCCTCAACTCATTGAAATAACTTCATGCCCAAACTTCCTTACTTCCAGCTAGTAAGGATCACATTATTCCTAACAAAGTTTTGAGACAGATTCCCAATTCGGGCATTCAGAACATATAGCACGTTGCTGTAAGCAAGCACATTCTCATTCAAAGATGCAAGTTACTATGTAGGAACAAGTTTGAATAGGACTTTCAAAGATGCCCAGAACTGAGCTAAACTTGGTATGTCTCCAACTCCTAGAAATAACTTCATGCCCCATCTCCCTTACTTCCAGCTAGTAAGGATCACATAATTCCTAACAAAGTTTTGACACAGATTCCCAATTCGGGCATTCAGAACATATAGCACGTTGCTGTAAGCAAGCACATTCTCATTCAAAGTTGCAAGTTACTATGTAGGAACAAGTTTGTATAGGTATTTCAGAGATGCCCAGAAATGAGCTAAACTTGGTATGTCTCCAACTCCTAGAAATAACTTCATGCCCCATCTCCCTTACTTCCAGCTTGTAAGGATCACATAATTCCTAACAAAGTTTTGACACAGATTCCCAATTCGGGCATTCAGAACATGTAGCACGTTGCTGTAAGCAAGCACATTCAATTCAAAGTTGCAAGTTACTATGTAGGAACAAGTTTGTGTAGGTATTTCAAAGATGCCCAGAACTGAGCTAAACGCTGTAGGTCTCCAACTCCTAGAAATAACTTCATGCCCCATCTCCCTTACTTCCATCTAGTAAGGATCACATAATTAGTAACAAAGTTTTGACACAGATTCCAAATTCGGGCATTCAGAACATATAGTACGTTGCTGTAAGCAAGCACATTCTCATTCAAAGTTGCAAGTTACTATGTAGGAACAAGTTTGTAAAGGTATTTCAAAGATGCCCAGAACTGAGCTAAATGTTGTATGTCTCCAACTCCTAGAAATAACTTCATGCCCCATCACCCTTACTTCCAGCTAGTAAGGATCACATAATTCCTAACAATGTTTTGACACAGAATCCCAATTCCGGCATTCAGAACATATAGCACGTTGCTGTAAGCAAGCACATTCTCATTCACAGTTGCAAGTTACTATGTAGGAACAAGTTTGTATAGGTATTTCAAAGAGGCCCAGAACTGAGCTAAATTTGGTATGTCTCCAACTCCTAGAAATAACTTCATGCCCCATCTCCCTTACTTCCAGCTAGTAAGGATCACATAATTCCTAACAAAGTTTTGACACAGATTCCCAATTCGGGCATTCAGAACATATAGCAAGATGCTGTAAGCAAGCACATTCTCATTCAAAGTTGGAAGTTACTATGTAGGAACAAGTTTGTATAGGTATTTCAAAGATGCCCAGAACTGAGCTAAACTTGGTATGTCTCCAACTCCTAGAAATAATTTCATGCCCCATCTCACTTACTTCCAGCTACTAAGGATCACATAATTTTTAACAAAGTTTTGACACAGATTCCCAATTCGGTCATTCAGAACATATAGCACGTTGCTGTAAGCAAGCACATTCTCATTCAAAGTTGCAAGTTACTATGTAGGAACAAGTTTGTATAGGTATTTCAAAGATGCCCAGAACTGTGCTAAACATGGTATGTGTCCAACTCCTAGAAATAACTTCATGCCCCATCTCCCTTACTTCCAGCTAGTAAGGATCACATAATTCCTAACAATGTTTTGACACAGATTCCCAATTCGGGCATTCAGAACATATAGCACGTTGCTGTAAGCAAGCACATTCTCATTCAAAGTTGCAAGTTACTATGTAGGAACAAGTTTGTATAGGTATTACAAAGATGCCCAGAACTGAGCTAAATTTGGTATGTCTCCAACTCCTAGAAATAACTTCATGCCCCATCTCCCTTACTTCCAGCTAGTAAGGATCACATAATTCCTAACAAAGTTTTGACACAGATTCCCAATTCGGGCATTCAGAACATATAGCAAGATGCTGTAAGCAAGCACATTCTCATTCAAAGTTGGAAGTTACTATGTAGGAACAAGTTTGTATAGGTATTTCAAAGATGCCCAGAACTGAGCTAAACTTGGTATGTCTCCAACTCCTAGAAATAATTTCATGCCCCATCTCACTTACTTCCAGCTACTAAGGATCACATAATTTTTAACAAAGTTTTGACACAGATTCCCAATTCGGTCATTCAGAACATATACCACGTTGCTGTAAGCAAGCACATTCTCATTCAAAGTTGCAAGTTACTATGTAGGAACAAGATTGTATAGGTATTTCAAAGATGCCCAGTACTGAGCTAAACTTGGTATGTCTCCAACTCCTAGAAATAACTTCATGCCCCACCTCCCTTACTTCCAGCTAGTAAGGATCACATAATTCCTAACAAAGTTTTGACACAGATTCCCACTTCGGGCATTCAGAACATGTAGCACGTTGCTGTAAGCAAGCACATTCAATTCAAAGTTGCAAGTTACTATGTAGGAACAAGTTTGTGTAGGTATTTCAAAGATGCCCAGAACTGAGCTAAACGCTGTAGGTCTCCAACTCCTAGAAATAACTTCATGCCCCATCTCCCTTACTTCCATCTAGTAAGGATCACATAATTAGTAACAAAGTTTTGACACAGATTCCAAATTCGGGCATTCAGAACATATAGTACGTTGCTGTAAGCAAGCACATTCTCATTCAAAGTTGCAAGTTACTATGTAGGAACAGGTTTGTATAGGTATTTCAAAGATGTCCAGAACTGAGCTAAACTTGGTATGTCCTCAACTCATTGAAATAACTTCATGCCCAAACTTCCTTACTTCCAGCTAGTAAGGATCACATTATTCCTAACAAAGTTTTGAGACAGATTCCCAATTCGGGCATTCAGAACATATAGCACGTTGCTGTAAGCAAGCACATTCTCATTCAAAGATGCAAGTTACTATGTAGGAACAAGTTTGAATAGGACTTTCAAAGATGCCCAGAACTGAGCTAAACTTGGTATGTCTCCAACTCCTAGAAATAACTTCATGCCCCATCTCCCTTACTTCCAGCTAGTAAGGATCACATAATTCCTAACAATGATTTGACACAGAATCCCAATTCTGGCATTCAGAACATATAGCACGTTGCTGTAAGCAAGCACATTCTCATTCACAGTTGCAAGTTACTATGTAGGAACAAGTTTGTATAGGTATTTCAAAGATGCCCAGAACTGAGCTAAACTTGGTATGTGTCCAACCTCAAGAAATAACTTCATGCCCCAACTCCCTTACTTCCAGCTAGTAAGGATCACATAATTCCTAACAAAGTTTTGACACAGATTCCCAATTCGGGCATTCAGAACATATAGCACGTTGCTGTAAGCAAGCACATTCAATTCAAAGTTGCAAGTTACTATGTAGGAACAAGTTTGTGTAGGTATTTCAAAGATGCCCAGAACTGAGCTAAACGTTGTAGGTCTCCAACTCCTAGAAATAACTTCATGCCCCATCTCCCTTACTTCCATCTAGTAAGGATCACATAATTAGTAACAAAGTTTTGACACAGATGCCCAATTCGGGCATTCAGAACATATAGCACGTTGCTGTAAGCAAGCATATTCTAATTCAAGGATCAAGTTACTATGTAGGAACAAGTTTGAATAGGACTTTCAAAGATGCCCAGAACTGAGCTAAACTTGGTATGTCTCCAACTCCTAGAAATAACTTCATGCCCCATCTCCCTTACTTCCAGCTAGTAAGGATCACATAATTCCTAACAAAGTTTTGACACAGATTCCCAATTCGGGCATTCAGAACATATAGCACGTTGCTGTAAGCAAGCACATTCTCATTCAAAGTTGCAAGTTACTATGTAGGAACAAGTTTGTATAGGTATTTCAGAGATGCCCAGAAATGAGCTAAACTTGGTATGTCTCCAACTCCTAGAAATAACTTCATGCCCCATCTCCCTTACTTCCAGCTAGTAAGGATCACATAATTCCTAACAAAGTTTTGACACAGATTCCCAATTCGGGCATTCAGAACATATAGCACGTTTTTGTAAGCAAGCACATTCTCATTCAAAGTTGCAAGTTACTATGTAGGAACAAGTTTGTATAGGTATTTCAAAGATGCCCAGAACTGTGCTAAACATGGTATGTGTCCAACTCCTAGAAATAACTTCATGCCCCATCTCCCTTACTTCCAGCTAGTAAGGATCACATAATTCCTAACAATGTTTTGACACAGATTCCCAATTCGGGCATTCAGAACATATAGCAAGTTGCTGTAAGCAAGCACATTCTCATTCAAAGTTGCAAGTTACTATGTAGGAACAAGTTTGTATATGTATTACAAAGATGCCCAGAACTGAGCTAAATTTGGTATGTCTCCAACTCCTAGAAATAACTTCATGCCCCATCTCCCTTACTTCCAGCTAGTAAGGATCACATAATTCCTAACAAAGTTTTGACACAGATTCCCAATTCGGGCATTCAGAACATATAGCAAGATGCTGTAAGCAAGCACATTCTCATTCAAAGTTGGAAGTTACTATGTAGGAACAAGTTTGTATAGGTATTTCAAAGATGCCCAGAACTGAGCTAAACTTGGTATGTCTCCAACTCCTAGAAATAATTTCATGCCCCATCTCACTTACTTCCAGCTACTAAGGATCACATAATTTTTAACAAAGTTTTGACACAGATTCCCAATTCGGTCATTCAGAACATATACCACGTTGCTGTAAGCAAGCACATTCTCATTCAAAGTTGCAAGTTACTATGTAGGAACAAGATTGTATAGGTATTTCAAAGATGCCCAGTACTGAGCTAAACTTGGTATGTCTCCAACTCCTAGAAATAACTTCATGCCCCACCTCCCTTACTTCCAGCTAGTAAGGATCACATAATTCCTAACAAAGTTTTGACACAGATTCCCACTTCGGGCATTCAGAACATGTAGCACGTTGCTGTAAGCAAGCACATTCAATTCAAAGTTGCAAGTTACTATGTAGGAACAAGTTTGTGTAGGTATTTCAAAGATGCCCAGAACTGAGCTAAACGCTGTAGGTCTCCAACTCCTAGAAATAACTTCATGCCCCATCTCCCTTACTTCCATCTAGTAAGGATCACATAATTAGTAACAAAGTTTTGACACAGATTCCAAATTCGGGCATTCAGAACATATAGTACGTTGCTGTAAGCAAGCACATTCTCATTCAAAGTTGCAAGTTACTATGTAGGAACAGGTTTGTATAGGTATTTCAAAGATGTCCAGAACTGAGCTAAACTTGGTATGTCCTCAACTCACTGAAATAACTTCATGCCCAAACTTCCTTACTTCCAGCTAGTAAGGATCACATTATTCCTAACAAAGTTTTGAGACAGATTCCCAATTCGGGCATTCAGAACATATAGCACGTTGCTGTAAGCAAGCACATTCTCATTCAAAGATGCAAGTTACTATGTAGGAACAAGTTTGAATAGGACTTTCAAAGATGCCCAGAACTGAGCTAAACTTGGTATGTCTCCAACTCCTAGAAATAACTTCATGCCCCATCTCCCTTACTTCCAGCTAGTAAGGATCACATAATTCCTAACAAAGTTTTGACACAGATTCCCAATTCGGGCATTCAGAACATATAGCACGTTGCTGTAAGCAAGCACATTCTCATTCAAAGTTGCAAGTTACTATGTAGGAACAAGTTTGTATAGGTATTTCAAAGATGCCCAGAAATGAGCTAAACTTGGTATGTCTCCAACTCCTAGAAATGACTTCATGCCCCATCTCCCTTACTTCCAGCTAGTAAGGATCACATAATTCCTAACAAAGTTTTGACACAGATTCCCAATTCGGGCATTCAGAACATATAGCACTTTGCTGTAAGCAAGCACATTCTCATTCAAAGTTGCAAGTTAATATGTAGGAACAAGTTTGTATAGGTATTTCAAAGATGCCCAGAACTGAGCTAAACTTGGTATGTGTCCAACTCCTAGAAATAATTTCATGCCCCATCTCCCTTACTTCCAGCTAGTAAGGATCACATAATTCCTAACAAAGTTTTGACACAGATTCCCAATTCGGGCATTCAGAACATGTAGCACGTTGTTGTAAGCAAGCACATTCTCATTCAAAGTTGCAAGTTACTATGTAGGAACAAGTTTGTAAAGGTATTTCAAAGATGCCCAGAACTGAGCTAAATGTTGTATTTCTCCAACTCCTAGAAATAACTTCATGCCCCATCACCCTTACTTCCAGCTAGTAAGGATCACATAATTCCTAACAATGTTTTGACACAGAATCCCAATTCCGGCATTCAGAACATATAGCACGTTGCTGTAAGCAAGCACATTCTCATTCACAGTTGCAAGTTACTATGTAGGAACAAGTTTGTATAGGTATTTCAAAGATGCCCAGAACTGAGCTAAATTTGGTATGTCTCCAACTCCTAGAAATAACTTCATGCCCCATCTCACTTACTTCCAGCTACTAAGGATCACATAATTCCTAACAAAGTTTTGACACAGATTCCCAATTCGGGCATTCAGAACATATAGCACGTTGCTGTAAGCAAGCACATTCTCATTCAAAGTTGCAAGTTACTATGTAGGAACAACATTGTATAGGTATTTCAAAGATGCCCAGTACTGAGCTAAACTTGGTATGTCTCCAACTCCTAGAAATAACTTCATGCCCCAACTCCCTTACTTCCAGCTAGTAAGGATCACATAATTCCTAACAAAGTTTTGACACAGATTCCCACTTCGGGCATTCAGAACATGTAGCACGTTGCTGTAAGCAAGCACATTCAATTCAAAGTTGCAAGTTACTATGTAGGAACAAGTTTGTGTAGGTATTTCAAAGATGCCCAGAACTGAGCTAAACGCTGTAGGTCTCCAACTCCTAGAAATAACTTCATGCCCCATCTCCCTTACTTCCAGCTAGTAAGGATCACATAATTAGTAACAAAGTTTTGACACAGATTCCCAATTCGGGCATTCAGAACATATAGCACGTTGCTCTAAGCAAGCACATTCTCATTCAAAGTTGCAAGTTACTATGTAGGAACAAGTTTGTATAGGTATTTCAAAGATGCCCAGAACTGTGCTAAACATGGTATGTGTCCAACTCCTAGAAATAACTTCATGCCCCATCTCCCTTACTTCCAGCTAGTAAGGATCACATAATTCCTAACAATGTTTTGACACAGATTCCAAATTCGGGCATTCAGAACATATAGCACGTTGCTGTAAGCAAGCACATTCTCATTCAAAGTTGCAAGTTACTATGTAGGAACAAGTTTGTATAGGTATTACAAAGATGCCCAGAACTGAGCTAAATTTGGTATGTCTCCAACTCCTAGAAATAACTTCATGACCCATCTCCCTTACTTCCAGCTAGTAAGGATCACATAATTCCTAACAAAGTTTTGACACAGATTCCCAATTCGGGCATTCAGAACATATAGCAAGATGCTGTAAGCAAGCACATTCTCATTCAAAGTTGCAAGTTACTATGTAGGAACAAGTTTGTATAGGTATTTCAAAGATGCCCAGAACTCAGCTAAACTTGGTATGTCTCAAACTCCTAGAAATAATTTCATGCCCCATCTCACTTACTTCCAGCTACTAAGGATCACATAATTTTTAACAAAGTTTTGACACAGATTCCCAATTCGGTCATTCAGAACATATAGCACGTTGCTGTAAGCAAGCACATTCTCATTCAAAGTTGCAAGTTACTATGTAGGAACAAGATTGTATAGATATTTCAAAGATGCCCAGTACTGAGCTAAACTTGGTATGTCTCCAACTCCTAGAAATAACTTCATGCCCCACCTCCCTTACTTCCAGCTAGTAAGGATCACATAATTCCTAACAAAGTTTTGACACAGATTCCCACTTCGGGCATTCAGAACATGTAGCACGTTGCTGTAAGCAAGCACATTCAATTCAAAGTTGCAAGTTACTATGTAGGAACAAGTTTGTGTAGGTATTTCAAAGATGCCCAGAACTGAGCTAAACGCTGTAGGTCTCCAACTCCTAGAAATAACTTCATGCCCCATCTCCCTTACTTCCATCTAGTAAGGATCACATAATTAGTAACAAAGTTTTGACACAGATTCCAAATTCGGGCATTCAGAACATATAGTACGTTGCTGTAAGCAAGCACATTCTCATTCAAAGTTGCAAGTTACTATGTAGGAACAGGTTTGTATAGGTATTTCAAAGATGTCCAGAACTGAGCTAAACTTGGTATGTCCTCAACTCATTGAAATAACTTCATGCCCAAACTTCCTTACTTCCAGCTAGTAAGGATCACATTATTCCTAACAAAGTTTTGAGACAGATTCCCAATTCGGGCATTCAGAACATATAGCACGTTGCTGTAAGCAAGCACATTCTCATTCAAAGATGCAAGTTACTATGTAGGAACAAGTTTGAATAGGACTTTCAAAGATGCCCAGAACTGAGCTAAACTTGGTATGTCTCCAACTCCTAGAAATAACTTCATGCCCCATCTCCCTTACTTCCAGCTAGTAAGGATCACATAATTCCTAACAAAGTTTTGACACAGATTCCCAATTCGGGCATTCAGAACATATAGCACGTTGCTGTAAGCAAGCACATTCTCATTCAAAGTTGCAAGTTACTATGTAGGAACAAGTTTGTATAGGTATTTCAGAGATGCCCAGAAATGAGCTAAACTTGGTATGTCTCCAACTCCTAGAAATAACTTCATGCCCCATCTCCCTTACTTCCAGCTAGTAAGGATCACATAATTCCTAACAAAGTTTTGACACAGATTCCCAATTCGGGCATTCAGAACATATAGCACGTTGCTCTAAGCAAGCACATTCTCATTCAAAGTTGCAAGTTACTATGTAGGAACAAGTTTGTATAGGTATTTCAAAGATGCCCAGAACTGTGCTAAACATGGTATGTGTCCAACTCCTAGAAATAACTTCATGCCCCATCTCCCTTACATCCAGCTAGTAAGGATCACATAATTCCTAACAATGTTTTGACACAGATTCCCAATTCGGGCATTCAGAACATATAGCACGTTGCTGTAAGCAAGCACATTCTCATTCAAAGTTGCAAGTTACTATGTAGGAACAAGTTTGTATAGGTATTACAAAGATGCCCAGAACTGAGCTAAATTTGGTATGTCTCCAACTCCTAGAAATAACTTCATGACCCATCTCCCTTACTTCCAGCTAGTAAGGATCACATAATTCCTAACAAAGTTTTGACACAGATTCCCAATTCGGGCATTCAGAACATATAGCAAGATGCTGTAAGCAAGCACATTCTCATTCAAAGTTGCAAGTTACTATGTAGGAACAAGTTTGTATAGGTATTTCAAAGATGCCCAGAACTCAGCTAAACTTGGTATGTCTCCAACTCCTAGAAATAATTTCATGCCCCATCTCACTTACTTCCAGCTACTAAGGATCACATAATTTTTAACAAAGTTTTGACACAGATTCCCAATTCGGTCATTCAGAACATATAGCACGTTGCTGTAAGCAAGCACATTCTCATTCAAAGTTGCAAGTTACTATGTAGGAACAAGATTGTATAGGTATTTCAAAGATGCCCAGTACTGAGCTAAACTTGGTATGTCTCCAACTCCTAGAAATAACTTCATGCCCCACCTCCCTTACTTCCAGCTAGTAAGGATCACATAATTCCTAACAAAGTTTTGACACAGATTCCCACTTCGGGCATTCAGAACATGTAGCACGTTGCTGTAAGCAAGCACATTCAATTCAAAGTTGCAAGTTACTATGTAGGAACAAGTTTGTGTAGGTATTTCAAAGATGCCCAGAACTGAGCTAAACGCTGTAGGTCTCCAACTCCTAGAAATAACTTCATGCCCCATCTCCCTTACTTCCATCTAGTAAGGATCACATAATTAGTAACAAAGTTTTGACACAGATTCCAAATTCGGGCATTCAGAACATATAGTACGTTGCTGTAAGCAAGCACATTCTCATTCAAAGTTGCAAGTTACTATGTAGGAACAGGTTTGTATAGGTATTTCAAAGATGTCCAGAACTGAGCTAAACTTGGTATGTCCTCAACTCATTGAAATAACTTCATGCCCAAACTTCCTTACTTCCAGCTAGTAATGATCACATTATTCCTAACAAAGTTTTGAGACAGATTCCCAATTCGGGCATTCAGAACATATAGCACGTTGCTGTAAGCAAGCACATTCTCATTCAAAGATGCAAGTTACTATGTAGGAACAAGTTTGAATAGGACTTTCAAAGATGCCCAGAACTGAGCTAAACTTGGTATGTCTCCAACTCCTAGAAATAACTTCATGCCCCATCTCCCTTACTTCCAGCTAGTAAGGATCACATAATTCCTAACAAAGTTTTGACACAGATTCCCAATTCGGGCATTCAGAACATATAGCACGTTGCTGTAAGCAAGCACATTCTCATTCAAAGTTGCAAGTTACTATGTAGGAACAAGTTTGTATAGGTATTTCAAAGATGCCCAGAAATGAGCTAAACTTGGTATGTCTCCAACTCCTAGAAATGACTTCATGCCCCATCTCCCTTACTTCCAGCTAGTAAGGATCACATAATTCCTAACAAAGTTTTGACACAGATTCCCAATTCGGGCTTTCAGAACATATAGCACTTTGCTGTAAGCAAGCACATTCTCATTCAAAGTTGCAAGTTAATATGTAGGAACAAGTGTGTATAGGTATTTCAAAGATGCCCAGAACTGAGCTAAACTTGGTATGTGTCCAACTCCTAGAAATAATTTCATGCCCCATCTCCCTTACTTCCAGCTAGTAAGGATCACATAATTCCTAACAAAGTTTTGACACAGATTCCCAATTCGGGCATTCAGAACATGTAGCACGTTGTTGTAAGCAAGCACATTCTCATTCAAAGTTGCAAGTTACTATGTAGGAACAAGTTTGTAAAGGTATTTCAAAGATGCCCAGAACTGAGCTAAATGTTGTATGTCTCCAACTCCTAGAAATAACTTCATGCCCCATCACCCTTACTTCCAGCTAGTAAGGATCACATAATTCCTAACAATGTTTTGACACAGAATCCCAATTCCGGCATTCAGAACATATAGCACGTTGCTGTAAGCAAGCACATTCTCATTCACAGTTGCAAGTTACTATGTAGGAACAAGTTTGTATAGGTATTTCAAAGATGCCCAGAACTGAGCTAAACTTGGTATGTCTCCAACTCCTAGAAATAACTTCATGCCCCATCTCCCTTACTTCCAGCTAGTAAGGATCACATAATTCCTAACAAAGTTTTGACACAGATTCCCAATTCGGGCATTCAGAACATATAGCACGTTGCTGTAAGCAAGCACATTCTCATTCAAAGTTGCAAGTTACTATGTAGGAACAAGTTTGTATAGGTATTTCAAAGATACCCAGAACTGTGCTAAACTTGGTATGTGTCCAACTCCTAGAAATACCTTAATGCCACAACTCCCTTACTTCCAGTTAGTAAGGATCACATAATTCCTAACAAATTTTGACACAGATTACCAATTCGGGCATTCAGAACATATAGCACGTTGCTGTAAGCAAGCACATTCTCATTCAAAGTTGCAAGTTACTATGTAGGAACAAGTTTGTATAGGTATTTCAAAGATGCCCAGAACTGAGCTAAACTTGTATGGGTCCAACTCCTAGAAATAATTTCATGCCCCATCACCCTTACTTCCAGCTAGTAAGGATCACATAATTCCTAACAAAGTTTTGACACAGATTCCCAATTCGGGCATTCAGAACATGTAGCACGTTGCTGTAAGCAAGCACATTCTCATTCAAAGTTGCAAGTTACTATGTAGGAACAAGTTTCTAAAGTTATTTCAAAGATGCCCAGAACTGAGCGAAACGTTGTATGTCTCCAACTCCTTGAAATAACTTCATGCCCAATCACCCTTACTTACAGCTTGTAAGGATCACATCATTCCTAACAATGTTTTGACACAGATTCCCAATTCGGGCATTCAGAACATATAGCACGTTGCTGTAAGCAAGCACATTCTCATTCAAAGTTGCAAGTTACTATGTAGGAACAAGTTTGTATAGGTATTTCAAAGATGCCCAGAACTGAGCTAAACGTTGTATGTCTCCAACTCCTTGAAATAACTTCATGCCCAATCTCCCTTACTTCCAGTTAGTAAGGATCACATCATTCCTAACAAAGTTTTGACACAGATTCCCAATTCGGGCTTTCAGAACATATAGCACGTTGATGTAAGCAAGCACATTCTCATTCAAAGTTGCAAGATACTATGTAGGAACAAGTTTGTATAGGTATTTCAAAGATGCCCAGAACTGAGCTAAACTAGGTATGTGTCCAACTCCTAGAAATAATTTCATGCCTCATCTCCCTTACTTCCAGCTAGTAAGGATCACATAATTCCTAACAAAGTTTTGACACAGATTCCCAATTCGGGCATTCAGAACATGTAGCACGTTGCTGTAAGCAAGCACATTCAATTCAAAGTTGCAAGTTACTCTGTAGGAACAAGTATGTATAGGTATTTCAAAGATGCCCAGAACTGAGCTAAACGTTGTATGTCTCCAACTCCTAGAAATAACATCATGCCCCATCTCCCTTACTTCCAGCTAGTGAGGATCACATAATTCCTAACAAAGTTTTGACACAGATTCCCAATTCGGGCATTCAGAACATATAGCCCGTTGCTGTAAGCAAGCACATTCTCATTCAAATTTGCAAGTTACTATGTAGGAACAAGTTTGTATAGGTATTTCAAAGATGCCCAGAACTGAGCTAAACGTTGTATGTCTCCAACTCCTAGAAATAACTTCATGCCCCATCTCCCTTACTTCCAGCTAGTAAGGATCACATAATTCCTAACAAAGTTTTGACACAGATTCCCAATTCGGGCATTCAGAACATATAGCACGTTGCTGTAAGCAAGCACATTCTCATTCAAAGTTGCAAGTTAATATGTAGGAACTAGATTGTATAGGTATTTCAAAGATGCCCAGAACTGAGCTAAACTTGGTATGTCCTCAACTCCTAGAAATAACTTCATGCCCCAACTCCCTTACTTCCAGCTAGTAAGGATCACATAATTCCTAACAAAGTTTTGACACAGATTCCCAATTCGGGCATTCAGAACATATAGCACGTTGCTGTAAGCAAGCACATTCTCATTTAAAGTTGCAAGTTACTCTGTAGGAACAAGTTTGTTTAGGTATTTCAAAGATGCCCAGAACTGAGCTAAACTTGGTATGTCTCCAACTCCTAGAAATAACTTCATGCCCCATCTCCGTTACTTCCAGCTGGTAAGGATCACATAATTCCTAACAAAGTTTTGACACAGATTCCCAATTCGGGCATTCAGAACATGTAGCACGTTGCTGTAAGCAAACACATTCAATTCAAAGTTGCAAGTTACTCTGTAGGAACAAGTGTGTATAGGTATTTCAAAGATGCCCAGAACTGAGCTAAACGTTGTGCGTCTCCAACTCCTAGAAATAACTTCATGCCCCATCTCCCTTACTTCCAGCTAGTAAGGATCACATAATTCCTAACAAAGTTTTGACACAGATTCCCAATTCGGGCATTCAGAACATATAGCACGTTGCTGTAAGCAAGCACATTCTCATTCAAAGTTGCAAGTTATTATGTAGGAACAAGTTTGTATAGGTATTTCAAAGATGCCCAGAACTGAGCTAAACTTGGAATGTCTACAACTCCTAGAAATAACTTCATGCCCCAAATACCTTACTTTCAGCTAGTAAGGACCACATAATTCCTAACAAAGTTTTGACACAGATTCCCAATTCGGGCATTCAGAACATATAGCACGTTGCTGTAAGCAAGCACATTCTCATTCAAAGTTGCAAGTTACTATGTAGGAAGAAGTTTGTATAGGTATTTCAAAGATGCCCAGAACAGAGCTAAACGTTGTATGTCTCCAACTCCTTGAAATAACTTCATGCCCAAGTCCCTTACTTCCAGCTAGTAAGGATCACATCATTCTTAACAAAGTTTTGACACAGATTCCCAATTTGGGCATTCAGAACATATAGCACGTTGATGTAAGCTAGCACATTCTCATTCAAAGTTGCAAGTTACTCTGTAGGAACAAGTTTGTATAGGTATTTCAAAGATGCCCAGAACTGAGCTAAACTTGGTATGTCTCCAACACATATAAATAACTTCATGCCTCAACTCCCTTTCTTCCAGCTAGAAAGGATCACATAATTCTAACAAAGATTTGACCCAGATTCCCAATTCGGCCGTTCAGAACATATAGCACGTTGCTGTAAGCAAGCACATTCTCAGTCAAAGTTGCAAGTTACTATGTAGGAACAGGTTTGTATAGGTATTTCAAAGATGCCCAGAACTGAGCTAAACTTGGTATGTCTCCAACTCCTAGAAATAACTTCATGCCCCATCTCCCTTACTTCCAGCTAGTAAGGATCACATAATTCCTAACAAAGTTTTGACACAGATTCCCAATTCGGGCATTCAGAACATATAGCACGTTCCTGTAAGCAAGCATATTCTCATTCAAAGATGCAAGTTACTATGTAGGAACAAGTTTGAATAGGACAACCAAGGATGCCCAGAACTGAGCTAAACTTGGTATGTCTCCAACTCCTAGAAATAACTTCATGCCCCATCTCCCTTACTTCCAGCTAGTAAGGATCACATAATTCCTAACAAAGTTTTGACACAGATTCCCAATTCGGGCATTCAGAACATATAGCACGTTGCTGTAAGCAAGCACATTCTCATTCAAAGTTGCAAGTTACTATGTAGGAACAAGTTTGTATAGGTATTTCAAAGATGCCCAGAACTGAGCTAAACTTGGTATGTGTCCAACTCCTAGAAATAATTTCATGCCCCATCTCACTTACTTCCAGCTACTAAGGATCACATAATTCCTAACAAAGTTTTGACACAGATTCCCAATTCGGGCATTCAGAACATGTAGCACGTTGCTGTAAGCAAGCACATTCTCATTCAAAGTTGCAAGTTACTATGTAGGAACAAGTTTGTAAAGGTATTTCAAAGATGCCCAGAACTGAGCTAAACGTTGTATGTCTCCAACTCCTAGAAATAACTTCATGCCCCATCACCCTTACTTCCAGCTAGTAAGGATCACATAATTCCTAACAAAGTTTTGACACAGATTCCCAATTCGGGCATTCAGAACATGTAGCACGTTGCTGTAAGCAAGCACATTCTCATTCAAAGTTGCAAGTTACTATGTAGGAACAAGTTTGTAAAGTTATTTCAAAGATGCCCAGAACTGAGCTAAACGTTGTATGTCTCCAACTCCTTGAAATAACTTCATGCCCAATCACCCTTACTTCCAGCTTGTAAGGATCACATCATTCCTAACAATGTTTTGACACAGATTCCCAATTCGGGCATTCAGAACATATTGCACATTGCTGTAAGCAAGCACATTTTCATTCAAAATTGCAAGATACTATGTAGGAACAAGTTTGTATACGTATTTCAAAGATGCCCAGAACTGAGCTAAACGTTGTATGTCTCCAACTCCTTGAAATAACTTCATGCCCAATCTCCCTTACTTCAAGTTAGTAAGGATCACATCATTCCTAACAAAGTTTTGACACAGATTCCCAATTCGGGCATTCAGAACATATAGCACCTTGATGTAAGCAAGCACATTCTCATTCAAAGTTGCAAGATACTATGTAGGAACAAGTTTGTATAGGTATTTCAAAGATGCCCAGAACTGTGCTAAACTTGGTATGTGTCCAACTCCTAGAAATACCTTCATGCCACAACTCCCTTACTTCCAGCTAGTAAGGATCACATAATTCCTAACAAAGTTTTGACACAGATTCCCAATTCGGGCTTGCAGAACATGTAGCACGTTGCTGTAAGCAAGCATATTCAATTCAAAGTTGCAAGTTACTATGTAGGAACATGTTTGTGTAGGTATTTCAAAGATGCCCAGAACTGAGCTAAACGCTGTAGGTCTCCAACTCCTAGAAATAACTTCATTCCCCATCTCCCTTACTTCCATCTAGTAAGGATCACATAATTAGTAACAAAGTTTTGACACAGCTTCCCAATTCGGGCATTCAGAACATATAGTACGTTGCTGTAAGCAAGCACATTCTCATTCAAAGTTGCAAGATACTATGTAGGAACAAGTTTGTATAGGTATTTCAAAGATGCCCAGAACTGAGCTAAACTTGGTATGTCCTCAACTCATAGAAATATCTTCATGCCCAAACTCCCTTACTTACAGCTAGTAGGGATCACATAATTCCTAACAAAGTTTTGACACAGATTCCCAATTCGGGCATTCAGATCATATAGCACGTTGCTGTAAGCAAGCACATTCTCAGTCAAAGTTGCAAGTTACTATGTAGGAACAGGTTTGTATAGGTATTTCAAAGATGCCCAGAACTGAGCTAAACTTGGTATGTCTCCAACTCCTAGAAATAACTTCATGCCCCATCTCCCTTACTTCCAGCTAGTAAGGATCACATAATTCCTAACAAAGTTTTGACACAGATTCCCAATTCGGGCATTCAAAACATATAGCACGTTGCTGTAAGCAAGCACATTCTCATTCAAAGTTGCAAGTTATTATGTAGGAACAAGTTTGTATAGGTATTTCAATGATGCCCAGAACTGAGCTATACTTGGAATGTCTACAACTCCTAGAAATAACTTCATGCCCCAACTCCCTTACTTTCAGCTAGTAAGGACCACATAATTCCTAACAAAGTTTTGACACAGATTCCCAATTCGGGCATTCAGAACATATAGCACGTTGCTGTAAGCAAGCACATTCTCATTCAAAGTTGCAAGTTACTATGTAGGAACAATTTTGTATACGTATTTCAAAGATGCCCAGAAATGTGCTAAACTTGATATGTGTCCAAGTCCTAGAAATACCTTCATGCCCCAACTCCCATACTTCCAGCTAGTAAGGATCACATAATTCCTAACAAAGTTTTGACACAGATTCACAATTCGGGCATTCAGAACATGTAGCACGTTGCTGTAAGCAAGCACATTCAATTCAAAGTTGCAAGTTACTCTGTAGGAACAAGTTTGTATAGGTATTTCAAAGATGCCCAGAACTGAGCTAAACGTTGTATGTCTCCAACTCCTAGAAATAACATCATGCCCCATCTCCCTTACTTCCAGCTAGTGAGGATCACATAATTCCTAACAAAGTTTTGACACAGATTCCCAATTCGGGCATTCAGAACATATAGCCCGTTGCTGTAAGCAAGCACATTCTCATTCAAATTTGCAAGTTACTATGTAGGAACAAGTTTGTATAGGTATTTCAAAGATGCCCAGAACTGAGCTAAACGTTGTATGTCTCCAACTCCTAGAAATAACTTCATGCCCCATCTCCCTTACTTCCAGCTAGTAAGGATCACATAATTCCTAACAAAGTTTTGACACAGATTCCCAATTCGGGCATTCAGAACATATAGCACGTTGCTGTAAGCAAGCACATTCTCATTCAAAGTTGCAAGTTAATATGTAGGAACTAGATTGTATAGGTATTTCAAAGATGCCCAGAACTGAGCTAAACTTGGTATGTCCTCAACTCCTAGAAATAACTTCATGCCCCAACTCCCTTACTTCCAGCTAGTAAGGATCACATAATTCCTAACAAAGTTTTGACACAGATTCCCAATTCGGGCATTCAGAACATATAGCACGTTGCTGTAAGCAAGCACATTCTCATTTAAAGTTGCAAGTTACTCTGTAGGAACAAGTTTGTATAGGTATTTCAAAGATGCCTAGAACTGAGCTAAACTTGGTATGTCTCCAACTCTTAGAAATAACTTCATGCCCCATCTCCGTTACTTCCAGCTAGTAAGGATCACATAATTCCTAACAAAGTTTTGACACAGATTCCCAATTCGGGCATTCAGAACATGTAGCACGTTGCTGTAAGCAAGCACATTCAATTCAAAGTTGCAAGTTACTCTGTAGGAACAAGTGTGTATAGGTATTTCAAAGATGCCCAGAACTGAGCTAAACGTTGTGCGTCTCCAACTCCTAGAAATAACTTCATGCCCCATCTCCCTTACTTCCAGCTAGTAAGGATCACATAATTCCTAACAAAGTTTTGACACAGATTCCCAATTCAGGCATTCAGAACATATAGCACGTTGCTGTAAGCAAGCACATTCTCATTCAAAGTTGCAAGTTATTATGTAGGAACAAGTTTGTATAGGTATTTCAAAGATGCCCAGAACTGAGCTAAACTTGGAATGTCTACAACTCCTAGAAATAACTTCATGCCCCAACTCCCTTTCTTCCAGCTAGAAAGGATCACATAATTCTAACAATGATTTGACCCAGATTCCCAATTCGGCCATTCAGAACATATAGCACGTTGCTGTAAGCAAGCACATTCTCAGTCAAAGTTGCAAGTTACTATGTAGGAACAGGTTTGTATAGGTATTTCAAAGATGCCCAGAACTGAGCTAAACTTGGTATGTCTCCAACTCCTAGAAATAACTTCATGCCCCATCTACCTTACTTCCAGCTAGTAAGGAGCACATAATTCCTCACAACGTTTTGACACAGATTCCCAATTCGGGCATTCAGATCATGTAGCACGTTGCTGTAAGCAAGCACATTCTCATTCAAAGTTGCAAGTTACTATGTAGGAACAAGTTTGTAAAGGTATTTAAAAGATGCCCAGAACTGAGCTAAACTTGGTATGTCTCCAACTCCTAGAAATAACTTCACGCCCCATCACTCTTACTTCCAGCTAGTAAGGATCACATAATTCCTAACAATGTTTTGACACAGAATCCCAATTCGGGAATTCAGAAATTATAGCACGATGCTGTAAGCAAGCACATTCTCATTCACAGTTGCAAGTTACTATGTAGGAACAAGTTTGTATAGGTATTTCAAAGATGCCCAGAACTGAGCTAAACTTGGTATGTCTCCACCTTCTAGAAATAACTTCATGCCCCATCTCCCTTACTTCCAGCTAGTAAGGATCACATAATTCCTAACAAAGTTTTGACACAGATTCCCAATTCGGGCATTCAGAACATATAGCACGTTGCTGTAAGCAAGCACATTCTCATTCAAAGTTGCAAGTTACTATGTAGGAACAAGTTTGTATAGGTATTTCAAAGATGCCCAGAACTGTGCTAAACTTGGTATGTGTCCAACTCCTAGAAATACCTTCATGCCACAGCTCCCTTACTTCCAGTTAGTAAGGATCACATAATTCCTAACAAAGTTTTGACACAGATTCCCAATTCGGGCATTCAGAACATGTAGCACGTTGCTGTAAGCAAGCACATTCTCATTCAAAGTTGCAAGTTACTATGTAGGAACAAGTTTGTAAAGTTATTTCAAAGATGCCCAGAACTGAGCTAAACGTTGTATGTCTCCAACTCCTTGAAATAACTTCATGCCCAATCACCCTTACTTCCAGCTTGTAAGGATCACATCATTCCTAACAATGTTTTGACACAGATTCCCAATTCGGGCATTCAGAACATATTGCACATTGCTGTAAGCAAGCACATTTTCATTCAAAATTGCAAGTTACTATGTAGGAACAAGTTTGTATACGTATTTCAAAGATGCCCAGAACTGAGCTAAACGTTGTATGTCTCCAACTCCTTGAAATAACTTCATGCCCAATCTCCCTTACTTCCAGTTAGTAAGGATCACATCATTCCTAACAAAGTTTTGACACAGATTCCCAATTCGGGCATTCAGAACATATAGCACGTTGATGTAAGCAAGCACATTCTCATTCAAAGTTGCAAGATACTATGTAGGAACAAGTTTGTATAGGTATTTCAAAGATGCCCAGAACTGAGCTAAACTTGGTATGTGTCCAACTCCTAGAAATAATTTCATGCCCCATCTCCCTTACTTCCAGCTAGTAAGGATCACATAATTCCTAACAAAGTTTTGACACAGATTCCCAATTCGGGCTTGCAGAACATGTAGCACGTTGCTGTAAGCAAGCACATTCAATTCAAAGTTGCAAGTTACTCTGTAGGAACAAGTTTGTATAGGTATTTCAAAGATGCCCAGAACTCAGCTAAACGTTGTATGTCTCCAACTCCTACAAATAACTTCATGCCCCATCTCCCTTACTTCCAGCTAGTAAGGATCACATAATTCCTAACAAAGTTTTGACACAGATTCCCAATTCGGGCATTCAGAACATATAGCACGTTGCTGTAAGCAAGCACATTCTAATTCAAAGTTGCAAGTTACTATGTAGGAACAAGTTTGTATAGATATTTCAAAGATGCCCAGAACTGAGCTAAACTTGGTATGTCTCCAACTCCTAGAAATAACTTCATGCCCCAACTCCCTTTATTCCAGCTAGAAAGGATCACATAATTCTAACAAAGATTTGACCCAGATTCCCAATTCGGGCATTCAGAACATATAGCACGTTGCTGTAAGCAAGCACATTCTCAGTCAAAGTTGCAAGTTACTATGTAGGAACAGGTTTGTATAGGTATTTCAAAGATGCCCAGAACTGAGCTAAACTTGGTATGTCTCCAACTCCTAGAAATAACTTCTTGCCCCATCTCCCTTACTTCCAGCTAGTAAGGATCACATAATTCCTAACAAAGTTTTGACACAGATTCCCAATTCGGTTATTCAGAACATATAGCACGTTGCTGTAAGCAAGCACATTCTCATTCAAAGTTGCAAGTTAATATGTAGGAACAAGTTTGTATAGGTATTTCAAAGATGCCCAGAACTGTGCTAAACTTGGTATGTGTCCAACTCCTAGAAATACCTTCATGCCACAACTCTCTTACTTCCAGTTAGTAAGGATCACATAATTCCTAACAAATTTTGACACAGATTCCCAATTCGGGCATTCAGAACTTATAGCACGTTGCTGTAAGCAAGCACATTCTCATTCAAAGTTGCAATTTACTATGTAGGAACAAGTTTGTATAGGTATTTCAAAGATGCCCAGAACTGAGCTAAACTTGGTATGTGTCCAACTCCTAGAAATAATTTCATGCCCCATCTCCCTTACTTCCAGCTAGTATGGATCACATAATTCCTAACAAAGTTTTGACACAGATTCCCAATTCGGGCATTCAGAACATGTAGCTCGTTGCTGTAAGCAAGCACATTCTCATTCAAAGTTGCAAGTTACTATGTAGGAACAAGTTTGTAAAGGTATTTCAAAGATGCCCAGAACTGAGCTAAACGTTGTATGTCTCCAACTCCTAGAAATATCTTCATGCCCCATCACCCTTACTTCCAGCTAGTAAGGATCACATAATTCCTAACAATGTTTTGAAACAGAATCCCAATTCGGGCATTCAGAACATATAGCACGTTGCTGTAAGCAAGCACATTCTCATTCACAGTTGCAAGTTACTATGTAGGAACAAGTTTGTATAGGTATTTCAAAGATGCCCAGAACTGAGCTAAACTTGGTATGTCTCCAACTCCTAGAAATAACTTCATGCCCCATCTCCCTTACTTCCAGCTAGTAAGGATCACATAATTCCTAACAAAGTTTTGACACAGATTCCCAATTCGGGCATTCAGAACATATAGCACGTTGCTGTAAGCAAGCACATTCTAATTCAAAGTTGCAAGTTACTATGTAGGAACAAGTTTGTATAGGTATTTCAAAGATGCCCAGAACTGAGCTAAACTTGGTATGTCTCCAACTCCTAGAAATAACTTCATGCCCCAACTCCCTTTCTTCCAGCTAGAAAGGATCACATAATTCTAACAAAGATTTGACCCAGATTCCCAATTCGGGCATTCAGAACATATAGCACGTTGCTGTAAGCAAGCACATTCTCAGTCAAAGTTGCAAGTTACTATGTAGGAACAGGTTTGTATAGGTATTTCAAAGATGCCCAGAACTGAGCTAAACTTGGTATGTCTCCAACTCCTAGAAATAACTTCATGCCCCATCTCCCTTACTTCCAGCTAGTAAGGATCACATAATTCCTAACAAAGTTTTGACACAGATTCCCAATTCGGGCATTCAGAACATATAGCACGTTGCTGTAAGCAAGCACATTCTCATTCAAAGTTGCAAGTTACTATGTAGGAACAAGTTTGTATAGGTATTTCAAAGATGCCCAGAACTGTGCTAAACTTGGTATGTGTCCAACTCCTAGAAATACCTTCATGCCACAACTCTCTTACTTCCAGTTAGTAAGGATCACATAATTCCTAACAAATTTTGACACAGATTCCCAATTCGGGCATTCAGAATTTATAGCACGTTGCTGTAAGCAAGCACATTCTCATTCAAAGTTGCAATTTACTATGTAGGAACAAGTTTGTATAGGTATTTCAAAGATGCCCAGAACTGAGCTAAACTTGGTATGTGTCCAACTCCTAGAAATAATTTCATGCCCCATCTCCCTTACTTCCAGCTAGTATGGATCACATAATTCCTAACAAAGTTTTGACACAGATTCCCAATTCGGGCATTCAGAACATGTAGCTCGTTGCTGTAAGCAAGCACATTCTCATTCAAAGTTGCAAGTTACTATGTAGGAACAAGTTTGTAAAGGTATTTCAAAGATGCCCAGAACTGAGCTAAACGTTGTATGTCTCCAACTCCTAGAAATAACTTCATGCCCCATCACCCTTACTTCCAGCTAGTAAGGATCACATAATTCCTAACAATGTTTTGACACAGAATCCCAATTCGGGCATTCAGAACATATAGCACGTTGCTGTAAGCAAGCACATTCTCATTCACAGTTGCAAGTTACTATGTAGGAACAAGTTTGTATAGGTATTTCAAAGATGCCCAGAACTGAGCTAAACTTGGTATGTCTCCAACTCCTAGAAATAACTTCATGCCCCATCTCCCTTACTTCCAGCTAGTAAGGATCACATAATTCCTAACAAAGTTTTGACACAGATTCCCAATTCGGGCATTCAGAACATATAGCACGTTGCTGTAAGCAAGCACATTCTAATTCAAAGTTGCAAGTTACTATGTAGGAACAAGTTTGTATAGGTATTTCAAAGATGCCCAGAACTGAGCTAAACTTGGTATGTCTCCAACTCCTAGAAATAACTTCATGCCCCAACTCCCTTTCTTCCAGCTAGAAAGGATCACATAATTCTAACAAAGATTTGACCCAGATTCCCAATTCGGGCATTCAGAACATATAGCACGTTGCTGTAAGCAAGCACATTCTCAGTCAAAGTTGCAAGTTACTATGTAGGAACAGGTTTGTATAGGTATTTCAAAGATGCCCAGAACTGAGCTAAAGTTGGTATGTCTCCAACTCCTAGAAATAACTTCATGCCCCATCTCCCTTACTTCCAGCTAGTAAGGATCACATAATTCCTAACAAAGTTTTGACACAGATTCCCAATTCGGGCATTCAGAACATATAGCACGTTGCTGTAAGCAAGCACATTCTCATTCAAAGTTGCAAGTTAATATGTAGGAACAAGTTTGTATAGGTATTTCAAAGATGCAAAGAACTGTGCTAAACTTGGTATGTGTCCAACTCCTAGAAATACCTTCATGCCACAACTCTCTTACTTCCAGTTAGTAAGGATCACATAATTCCTAACAAATTTTGACACAGATTCAAAATTCGGGAATTCAGAACTTATAGCACGTTGCTGTAAGCAAGCACATTCTCATTCAAAGTTGCAAGTTACTATGTAGGAACAAGTTTGTATAGGTATTTCAAAGATGCCCAGAACTGAGCTAAACTTGGATGTGTCCTTCTCCTAGAAATAATTTCATGCCCCATCTCCCTTACTTCCAGCTAGTAAGGATCACATAATTCCTAATAAAGTTTTGACACAGATTCCCAATTCGGGCCTTCAGAACATGTAGCACGTTGCTGTAAGCAAGCACATTCTCATTCAAAGTTGCAAGTTACTATGTAGGAACAAGTTTGTAAAGGTATTTCAAAGATGCCCAGAACTGAGCTAAACGTTGTATGTCTCCAACTCCTAGAAATAACTTCATGCCCCATCACCCTTACTTCCAGCTAGTAAGGATCACATAATTCCTAACAATGTTTTGACACAGAATCCCAATTCGGGCATTCAGAACATATAGCACGTTGCTGTAAGCAAGCACATTCTCATTCACAGTTGCAAGTTACTATGTAGGAACAAGTTTGTATAGGTATTTCAAAGATGCCCAGAACTGAGCTGAACTTGGTATGTGTCCAACCTCTAGAAATACCGTCATGCCCCAACTCCCTTACTTCCAGCTAGTAAGGATCACATAATTACTAACAAAGTTTTGACACAGATTCCCAATTCGGGCATTCAAAACACATAGCAAGTTGCTGTAAGCAAGCACATTCTCATTCAAAGTTGCAAGTTACTATGTAGGAACAAGTTTGTATAGGTATTTCAAAGATGCCCAGAACTGAGCTTAACGTTGTATGTCTCCAACTGCTAGAAATAACTTCATGCCCAATCTCCCTTACTTCCAGCAAGTAAGGATCACATAATTCCTAACAAAGTTTTGACACAGATTCCCAATTCGGGCATTCAGAACATATAGCACGTTGATGTAAGCAAGCACATTCTCATTCAAAGTTGCAAGTTACTATGTAGGAACAAGTTTGTATAGGTTTTTCAAAGATGCCCAGAACTGAGTTAAACTTGGTATGTCTCCAACTCCTAGAAATAACTTCATGCCCCATCTCCCTTACTTCCAGCTAGTAAGGATCACATAATTCCTAACAAAGTTTTGACACAGATTCCCAATTCGAGCATTCAGAACATGTAGCACGTTGCTGTAAGCAAGCACATTCTCATTCAAAGTTGCAAGTTACAATGTAGGAACAAGTTTGTATAGGTATTTCAAAGATGCCCAGAACTGAGGTAAACGTTGTAGGTCTCCAACTCCTAGAAATAACTTCATGCCCCATCTCCCTTACTACCATCTAGTAAGGATCACATAATTAGTAACAAAGTTTTGACACAGATTCAGAATTTGGGCATTCAGAACATGTAGCACGTTGCTGTAAGCAAGCACATTCTCATTCAAAGTTGCAGGTTACTATGTAGGAACAAGTTTGTATAGGTATTTGAAAGATGCCCAGAACTGTGCTAAACTTGGTATGTGTCCAACTACTTGAAATAACTTCATGTCCCATCTCCCTTACTTCCAGCTAGTAAAGATCACATAATTTCTAACAAAGTTTTGACACAGATTCCCAATTCGGGCATTCAGAACATATAGCACGTTGCTGTAAGCAAGCACATTCTCATTCAAAGATGCAAGTTACTATGTAGGAACAAGTTTGTATAGGTATTTCAAAGATGCCCAGAACTGAGCTAAACTTGGTATGTCTCCAACTCCTAGAAATAACTTCATGCCCCATCTCCCTTACTTCCAGCTATTAAGGATCATATAATTCCTAACAAAGTTTTGACACAGATTCCCAATTCGGGCATTCAGAACATATAGTACGTTGCTTTAAGCAAGCACATTCTCATTCAAAGTTGCAAGTTACTATGTAGGAACAAGTTTGTATAGGTATTTCAAAGATGCCCAGAACTGAGCTAAAGTGGGTATGTCTCCAACTCCAACAAATAACTTCATGCCCCATCTCCCTTACTTCCAGCTAGTAAGGATCACATAATTCCTAACAAAGTTTTGACACAGATTCCCAATTCGGGCTTTCAGAACATATAGCACGTTGCTGTAAGCAAGCACATTCTCATTCAAAGCTGCAAGTTACTATGTAGGAACAAGTTTGTATAGGTATTTCAATGATGCCCAAACTGAGCTAAACTTGGTATGTCTCCAACTCCTAGAAATAACTTCATGCCCCATCTCCCTTACTTCCAGCTAGTAAGGATCACATAATTCCTTACAAAGTTTTGACACAGATTCCCCATTCGGGCATTCAGAACATATAGCACGTTGCTGTAAGCAAGCACATTCTCATTCCAAGTAGCAAGTTACTATGTAGGAACAAGTTTGTATAGGTATTTCCAAGATGCCCAGAACTGAGCTAAAGTGGGTATGTCTCCAACTCCTAGAAATAGCTTCATGCCACATCTCCCTTACTTCCAGCTAGTAAGGATAGCATAATTCCTAACAAAGATTTGACACAGATTCCCAATTCGGGCATTCAGAACATATAGCACGTTGCTGTAAGCAAGCACATTCTCATTCAAAGTTGCAAGTTACTATGTAGGAACAAGTTTGTAGAGGTATTTCAAAGATGCCCAGAACTGAGCTAAACTTGGTATGTCTCCAACTCATAGAAATAACATCATGCCCCAACTCCCTTACTTCCAGCTTGTAAGGATCACATAATTCCTAACAAAGTTTTGACACAGATTCCCAATTCGGGCATTCAGAACATATAGCACGTTGCTGTAAGCAAGCACATTCTCATTCAAAGTTGCAAGATACTATGTAGGAACAAGATTGTATAGGACTTTCAAAGATGCCCAGAAATGAGCTAAACGTTGTATGTCCCCAACTCCTAGAAATAACTTCATGCCCATCTCCCTTACTTCCAGCTAGTAAGGATCACATAATTCCTAACAAAGTTTTGACACAGATTCCCAATTCGGGCATTCAGAACATATAGAACGTTGCTGTAAGCAAGCACATTCTCATTCAAAGTTGCAAGTTACTATGTAGGAACAAGTTTGTATAGGTATTTCAAAGATGCCCAGAACTGAGCTAAACGTTGTATGTCTCCAGCTCCTAGAAATAACTTCATGCCCCATCACCCTTACTTCCATCTAGTAAGGATCACATAATTCCTAACAAAGTTTTGACACAGATTCCCAATTTGGGCATTCAGAACATATAGCACGTTGCTATAAGCAAGCACATTCTCATTCAAAGTTGCAAGTTACTATGTAGGAACAAGTTTGCATAGGTATTTCAAAGATGCCCAGAACGGAGCTAAACTTGGTATGTGTCCTACCTCTAGAAATAACTTCATGCCCCAACTCCCTTACTTGCAGCTAGGAAGGATCACATAATTCCTAACAAAGATTTGACACAGATTCCCAATTCGGGCATTCAGAACATATAGCACGTTGCTGTAAGCAAGCACATTCTCATTCAAAGTTGCAAGTTACTATGTAGGAACAAGTTTGTATATGTATTTCAAAGATGCCCAGAACTGAGCTAAACGTTGTATGTGTCCAACTCCTAGAAATAACTTCATGTCCCATCTCCCTTACTTCCAGCTTGTAAGGATCACATAATTCCTAACAAAGTTTTGACACAGATTCCCAATTCGGGCATTCAGAACATATAGCACGTTGCTGTAAGCAAGCACATTCTCATTCAAAGTTGCAAGTTACTATGTAGGAACAAGTTTGTATAGGTATTTCAAAGATGCCCAGAACTGAGCTAAACTTGGTATGTGTCAAACTCCTAGAAATAACTTCATGCCCCAACTCCCTTACTTCCAGCTAGTAAGGATCACATAATTCCTAACAAAGTTCTGACACAGATTCCCAATTCGGGCATTCAGAACATATAGCACGTTGCTGTAAGCAAGCACATTCTCCTTCACAGTTGCAAGTTACTATGTAGGAACAAGTTTGAATAGGACATTCAATGATACCCAGAACTGAGCTAAATTTGGTATGTCTCCACCTCCTAGAAATAACTTCATGCCCCATCTCCCTTACTTCCAGCTAGTAAGGATCACATAATTCCTTACAAAGTTTTGACACAGATTCCCAATTCGGGCATTCAGAACATACAGCACGTTGCTGTAAGCAAGCACATTCTCATTCAAAGTTGCAAGTTACTATGTAGGAACAAGTTTGTATAGGTATTCCAAAGATGCCCCGAACGGTGCTAAACTTGGTATGTGTCCAACTCCAAGAAAGAACTTAATGCCCCATCTCCCTTACTTCTAGCTCGTAAGGATCACATAATTCCTAACAAAGTTTTGACACAGATTCCCAATTCGGGCATTCAGAACATATAGCACGTTGCTGTAAGCAAGCACATTCTCATTCAAAGTTGCAAGTTACTATGTAGGAACAAGTTTGTATAGGTATTTCAAAGATGCCCAGAACTGAGCTAAACGTTGTATGTCTCCAAGTCCTAGATATAAATTCATGCCCCATCTCCCTTACTTCCATCTAGTAAGGATCACATAATTCCTAACAAAGATTTGAGACAGATTCCCAATGCGGGCATTCAGAACATTTAGCACGTTGCTGTAAGCAAGCACATTCTCATTCAAAGTTGCACGTTTCTATGTAGGAACAAGTTTGTATAGGTATTTCAAAGATGCCCAGAACTGAGCTAAACTTGGTATGTCTCCAACTCCGAGAAATAACTTCATGCACCAACTCCCTTACTTCCAGCTTTTAAGGATCACATAAATCCTAACAAAGTTTTGACACAGATTCCCAATTCGGGCATTCAGAACATATAGCACGTTGCTGTAAGCAAGCACATTCTAATTCAAAGTTGCAAGTTACTATGTAGGAACAAGTTTGTAGAGGACTTTCAAAGATGCCCAGAACTGAGCTAAACGTTGTATGTCTCCAACTCCTAGAAATAACTTCATGCCCATCTCCCTTAGTTGCAGGTAGTAAGGATCACATAATTCCTAACAAAGTTTTGACACAGATGCCCAATTCGTGCATTCAGAACATATAGCACGTTGCTGTAAGCAAGCACATTCTCATTCAAAGTTGCAAGTTACCATGTAGGAAGAAGTTTGTATAGGACTTTCAAAGATGCCCAGAACTGAGCTAAACTTGGTATGTCTCCAAATCCTAGAAATAACTTCATGCCCCAACTCCCTTACTTCCAGCTAGTAAGGATCACATAATTCCTAACAAAGTTTTGACACAGATTCCCAATTCTGGCATTCAGAACATATAGCACGTTGCTGTAAGCAAGCACATTCTCATTCAAAGATGCAAGTTACTATGTAGGAACAAGTTTGTATAGGTATTTCAAAGATGCCCAGAACTGAGCTAAACTTGGTATGTCTCCAACTCCTAGAAATAACTTCATGCCCCATCTCCCTTACTTCCAGCTAGTAAGGATCACATAATTCCTAACAAAGTTTTGACACAGATTCCCAATTCGGGCATTCAGAACATATAGCACGTTGCTGTAAGCAAGCACATTCTCATTCAAAGTTGCAAGTTACTATGTAGGAACAAGTTTGTATAGGTATTTCAAAGATGCCCCGAACGGTGCTAAACTTGGTATGTGTCCAACTCCTAGAAATAACTTCATGCCCCATCTCCCTTACTTCTAGCTCGTAAGGATCACATAATTCCTAACAAAGTTTTGACACAGATTCCCAATTCGGGCATCCAGAACATATAGCACGTTGCTGTAAGCAAGCACATTCTCATTCAAAGTTGCAAGTTACTATGTAGGAACAAGTTTGTATAGGTATTTCAAAGATGCCCAGAACTGAGCTACTCGTTTTATGTCTCCAAGTCCTAGATATAACTTCATGCCCCATCTCCCTTACTTCCATCTAGTAAGGATCACATAATTTCTAACAAAGTTTTGAGACAGATTCCCAATGCGGGCATTCAGAACATTTAGCACGTTGCTGTGAGCAAGCACATTCTCATTCACAGTTGCAAGTTACTATGTAGGAACAAGTTTGTATAGGTATTTCAAAGATGCCCAGAACTGAGCTAAACTTGGTATGTCTCCAACTCCGAGAAATAACTTCATGCACCAACTCCCTTACTTACAGCTTGTAAGGATCACATAATTCCTAACAATGTTTTGACACAGAATCCCAATTCGGGCATTCAGAACATATAGCACGTTGCTGTAAGCAAGCACATTCTCATTCAAAGTTGCAAGTTACTATGTAGGAACAAGTTTGTATAGGTATTTCAAAGAAGCCCAGAACTGAGCTAAACGTTGTATATCTCCAGCTCCTAGAAATAACATCATGCCACTTCTCCCTTACTTCCAGCTAGTAATGATCACATAATTCCTAACAAACTTTTAACACAGATTCCCAATTCGGGCATTCAGAACATATAGCACGTTGCTGTAAGCAAGCACATTCTCATTAAAAGTTGCAAGTTACTATGTAGGAACAAGTTTGTAGAGGTATTTCAAAGATGCCCAGAACTGAGCTAAAATTGGTATGTCTCCAACTCCTAGAAATAACTTCATGCCCCAACTCTCTTACTTCCAGCTTGTAAGGATCACATAATTCCTAACAAAGTTTTATAACAGATTCCCAATTCGGGCATTCAGAACATATAGCACGTTGCTGTAAGCAAGCACATTCTCATTCAAAGTTGCAAGTTACTATGTAGGAACAAGTTTGTATAGGACTTTCAAAGATGCCCAGAACTGAGCTAAACGTTGTATGTCTCCAACTCCTAGAAATAACTTCATGCCCCAACTCCCTTACCTCCAGCTAATAAGGATCACATAATTCCTAACAAAGTTTTGACACAGATTCCCAATTCGGGCATTCAGAACATATAGCACGTTGCTGTAAGCAAGCACATTCTCATTCAATGTTGCAAGTTACCATGCAGGAAGAAGTTTGTATAGGACTTTCAAAGATGCCCAGAACTGAGCTAAACTTGGTATGTTTCCAACTCCTAGAAATAACTTCATGCCCCATCTCCCTTACTTCCAGCTAGTAAGGATCAGATAATTCCTAACAAAGCTTTGACACAGATTCCCAATTCGGGCATTCAGAACATATAGCACGTTGCTGTAAGCAAGCACAATCTCATTCAAAGTTGCAAGTTACTATGTAGGAACAAGTTTGTATAGGACTTTGAAAGATGCCCAGAACTGAGCTAAACGTTGTATGTCTCCAACTCCTAGAAATAACTTCATGCCCATCTCCCTTACTTCCAGCTAGTAAGGATCACATAATTCCTAACAAAGATTTGACACAGATTCCCAATTCGGGCATTCAGGACATATAGCACGTTGCTGTAAGCAAGCACATTCTCATTCAAAGTTGCAAGTTACTATGTAAGAAGAAGTTTGTATAGGTATTTCAAAGATGCCCAGAACTGAGCTAAACTTGGTATGTCTCCAACTCCTAGAAATGACTTCATGCCCCAACTCCCTTACTTCCAGCTAGTAAGGATCACATAATTCCTAATAAACTTTTGACACAGATTCCCAATTCGGGCATTCAGAACATATAGCACGTTGCTGTAAGCAAGCACATTCTCATTCAAAGTTGCAACTTACCATGTAGGAAGAAGTTTGTATAGGACTTTCAAAGATGCCCAGAACTGAGCTAAACTTGGTATGTCTCCAACTCCTAGAAATAACTTCATGCCCCAACTCCCTTACTTCCAGCTAGTAAGGATCACATAATTCCTAACAAAGTTTTGACACAGATTCCCAATTCGGGCATTCAGAACATATAGCACGTTGCTGTAAGCAAGCACATTCTCATTCAAAGATGCAAGTTACTATGTAGGAACAAGTTTGTATAGGTATTTCAAAGATGCCCAGAACTGAGCTTAACTTGGTATGTCTCCAACTCCTAGAAATAACTTCATGCCCCATCTCCCTTACTTCCAGCTAGTAAGGATCACATAATTACTAAAAAAGTTTTGACACAGATTCCTATTCGGGCATTCAGAACATATAGCACGTTGCTGTAAGCAAGCACATTCTCATTCAAAGTTGCAAGTTACTATGTAGGAACAAGTTTGTATAGGTATTTCAAAGATGCCCAGAACTGAACTAAACGTTGTATGTCTCCAACTCCTAGAAATGACTTCATGCCCCATCTCCCTTACTTCCATCTAGTAAGGATCACATAATTCCTTACAAAGTCTTGAGACAGATTCCCAATGCGGGCATTCAGATCATTTAGCACGTTGCTGTAAGCAAGCACATTCTCATTCAAAGTTGCAAGTTACTATGTAGGAACAAGTTTGTATAGGTATTTCAAAGATGCCCAGAAGTGAGCTAAACTTGGTATGTCTCCAACTCCTAGAAATGACTTCATGCCCCAACTCCCTTACTTCCAGCTAGTAAGGATCACATAATTCCTAACAAAGTTTTGACACAGATTCCCAATTCGGGCATTCAGAACATATAGCACGTTGCTGTAAGCAAGCACATTCTCATTCAAAGTTGCAAGTTACCATGTAGGAAGAAGTTTGTATAGGACTTTCAAAGATGCCCAGAACTGAGCTAAACTTGGTATGTCTCCAACTCCTAGAAATAACTTCATGCCCCAACTCCCTTACTTCCAGCTAGTAAGGATCACATAATTCCTAACAAAGTTTTGACACAGATTCCCAATTCTGGCATTCAGAACATATAGCACGTTGCTGTAAGCAAGCACATTTTCATTCAAAGATGCAAGTTACTATGTAGGAACAAGTTTGTATAGGTATTTCAAAGATGCCCAGAACTGAGCTAAACTTGGTATGTCTCCAACTCCTAGAAATAACTTCATGCCCCATCTCCCTTACTTCCAGCTAGTAAGGATCACATAATTCCTAACAAACTTTTGACACAGATTCCCAATTCGGGCATTCAGAACATATAGCACGTTGCTGTAAGCAAGCACATTCTCATTCAAAGTTGCAAGTTACTATGTAGGAACAAGTTTGTATAGGTATTTCAAAGATGCCCCGAACGGTGCTAAACTTGGTATGTGTCCAACTCCTAGAAATAACTTCATGCCCCATCTCCCTTACTTCTAGCTCGTAAGGATCACATAATTCCTAACAAAGTTTTGAAACAGATTCCCAATTCGGGCATTCAGAACATATAGCACGTTGCTGTAAGCAAGCACATTCTCATTCAAAGTTGCAAGTTACTATGTAGGAACAAGTTTGTATAGGTATTTCAAAGATGCCCAGAACTGAGCTACTCGTTTTATGTCTCCAAGTCCTAGATATAACTTCAAGCCCCATCTCCCTTACTTCCATCTAGTAAGGATCACATAATTCCTAACAAAGTTTTGAGACAGATTCCCAATGCGGGCATTCAGAACATTTAGCACGTTGCTGTAAGCAAGCACATTCTCATTCAAAGTTGCAAGTTACTATGTAGGAACAAGTTTGTATAGGTATTTCAAAGATGCCCAGAACTGAGCTAAACTTGGTATGTCTCCAACTCCGAGAAATAACTTCATGCACCAACTCCCTTACTTACAGCTTGTAAGTATCACATAAATCCTAACAAAGTTTTGACACAGATTCCCAATTCGGGCATTCAGAACATATAGCACGTTGCTGTAAGCAAGCACATTCTCATTCAAAGTTGCAAGTTACTATGTAGGAACAAGTTTGTATAGGTATTTCAAAGAAGCCCAGAACTTAGCTAAACGTTGTATATCTCCAACTCCTAGAAATAACATCATGCCACTTCTCCCTTACTTCCAGCTAGTAATGATCACATAATTCCTAACAAACTTTTGACACAGATTCCCAATTCGGGCATTCAGAACATATAGCACGTTGCTGTAAGCAAGCACATTCTCATTAAAAGTTGCAAGTTACTATGTAGGAACAAGTTTGTAGAGGTATTTCAAAGATGCTCAGAACTGAGCTAAACTTGGTATGTCTCCAACTCCTAGAAATAACTTAATGCCCCAACTCTCTTAAATCCAGCTTGTAAGGATCACATAATTCCTAACAAAGTTTTGAAACAGATTCCCAATTCGGGCATTCAGAACATATAGCACGTTGCTGTAAGCAAGCACATTCTCATTCAAAGTTGCAAGTTACTATGTAGGAACATATTTGTATAGGTATTTCAAAGATGCCCAGAAGTGAGCTAAACTTGGTATGTCTCCAACTCCTAGAAATGACTTCTTGCCCCAACTCCCTTACCTCCAGCTAGTAAGGATCACATAATTCCTAACAAAGATTTGACACAGATTCCCAATTCGGGCATCAGAACATATAGCACGTTGCTGTAAGCAAGCACATTCTCATTCAATGTTGCAAGTTACCATGCAGGAAGAAGTTTGTATAGGACTTTCAAAGATGCCCAGAACTGAGCTAAACTTGGTATGTTTCCAACTCCTAGAAATAACTTCATGCCCCATCTCCCTTACTTCCAGCTAGTAAGGATCAGATAATTCCTAACAAAGCTTTGACACAGATTCCCAATTCGGGCATTCAGAACATATAGCACGTTGCTGTAAGCAAGCACAATCTCATTCAAAGTTGCAAGTTACTATGTAGGAACAAGTTTGTATAGGACTTTCAAAGATGCCCAGAACTGAGCTAAACGTTGTATGTCTCCAACTCCTAGAAATAACTTCATGCCCATCTCCCTTACTTCCAGCTAGTAAGGATCACATAATTCCTAACAAAGATTTGACACAGATTCCCAATTCGGGCATTCAGGACATATAGCACGTTGCTGTAAGCAAGCACATTCTCATTCAAAGTTGCAAGTTACTATGTAAGAAGAAGTTTGTATAGGTATTTCAAAGATGCCCAGAAATGAGCTAAACTTGGTATGTCTCCAACTCCTAGAAATGACTTCATGCCCCAACTCCCTTACTTCCAGCTAGTAAGGATCACATAATTCCTAATAAACTTTTGACACAGATTCCCAATTCGGGCATTCAGAACATATAGCACGTTGCTGTACGCAAGCACATTCTCATTCAAAGTTGCAACTTACCATGTAGGAAGAAGTTTGTATAGGACTTTCAAAGATGCCCAGAACTGAGCTAAACTTGGTATGTCTCCAACTCCTAGAAATAACTTCATGCCCCAACTCCCTTACTTCCAGCTAGTAAGGATCACATAATTCCTAACAAAGTTTTGACACAGATTCCCAATTCGGGCATTCAGAACATATAGCACGTTGCTGTAAGCAAGCACATTCTCATTCAAAGATGCAAGTTACTATGTAGGAACAAGTTTGTATAGGTATTTCAAAGATGCCCAGAACTGAGCTTAACTTGGTATGTCTCCAACTCCTAGAAATAATTTCATGCCCCATCTCCCTTACTTCCAGCTAGTAAGGATCACATAATTCCTAAAAAAGTTTTGACACAGATTCCCAATTCGGGCATTCAGAACATATAGCACGTTGCTGTAAGCAAGCACATTCTCATTCAAAGTTGCAAGTTACTATGTAGGAACAAGTTTGTATAGGTATTTCAAAGATGTCCAGAACTGAACTAAACGTTGTATGTCTCCAACTCCTAGAAATGACTTCATGCCCCATCTCCCTTACTTCCATCTAGTAAGGATCACATAATTCCTTACAAAGTTTTGAGACAGATTCCCAATGCGGGCATTCAGATCATTTAGCACGTTGCTGTAAGCAAGCACATTCTCATTCAAAGTTGCAAGTTACTATGTAGGAACAAGTTTGTATAGGTATTTCAAAGATGCCCAGAAGTGAGCTAAACTTGGTATGTCTCCAACTCCTAGAAATGACTTCATGCCCCAACTCCCTTACTTCCAGCTAGTAAGGATCACATAATTCCTAACAAAGTTTTGACACAGATTCCCAATTCGGGCATTCAGAACATATAGCCCGTTGCTGTAAGCAAGCACATTCTCATTCAAAGTTGCAAGTTACTATGTAGGAAGAAGTTTGTATAGGACTTTCAAAGATGCCCAGAACTGAGCTAAACTTGGTATGTCTCCAACTCCTAGAAATAACTTCATGCCCCATCTCCCTTACTTCCAGCTAGTAAGGATCAGATAATTCCTAACAAAACTTTGACACAGATTCCCAATTCGGGCATTCAGAACATATAGCACGTTGCTGTAAGCAAGCACAATCTCATTCAAAGTTGCAAGTTACTATGTAGGAACAAGTTTGTATAGGACTTTCAAAGATGCCCAGAACTGAGCTAAACGTTGTATGTCTCCAACTCCTAGAAATAACTTCATGCCCATCTCCCTTACTTCCAGCTAGTAAGGATCACATAATTCCTGACAAAGATTTTACACAGATTCCCAATTCGGGCATTCAGGACATATAGCACGTTGCTGTAAGCAAGCACATTCTCATTCAAAGTTGCAAGTTACTATGTAAGAAGAAGTTTGTATAGGTATTTCAAAGATGCCCAGAACTGAGCTAAACTTGGTATGTCTCCAACTCCTAGAAATAACTTCATGCCCCAACTCCCTTACTTCCAGCTAGTAAGGATCACATAATTCCTAACAAAGTTTTGACACAGATTCCCAATTCGGGCATTCAGAACATATAGCACGTTGCTGTAAGCAAGCACATTCTCATTCAAAGATGCAAGTTACTATGTAGGAACAAGTTTGTATAGGTATTTCAAAGATGCCCAGAACTGAGCTTAACTTGGTATGTCTCCAACTCCTAGAAATAACTTCATGCCCCATCTCCCTTACTTCCAGCTAGTAAGGATAACATAATTCCTAAAAAAGTTTTGACACAGATTCCTATTCGGGCATTCAGAACATATAGCACGTTGCTGTAAGCAAGCACATTCTCATTCAAAGTTGCAAGTTACTATGTAGGAACAAGTTTGTATAGGTATTTTAAAGATGCCCAGAACTGAACTAAACGTTGTATGTCTCCAACTCCTAGAAATGACTTCATGCCCCATCTCCCTTACTTCCATCTAGTAAGGATCACATAATTCCTTACAAAGTCTTGAGACAGATTCCCAATGCGGGCATTCAGATCATTTAGCACGTTGCTGTAAGCAAGCACATTCTCATTCAAAGTTGCAAGTTACTATGTAGGAACAAGTTTGTATAGGTATTTCAAAGATGCCCAGAAGTGAGCTAAACTTGGTATGTCTCCAACTCCTAGAAATGACTTCATGCCCCAACTCCCTTACTTCCAGCTAGTAAGGATCACATAATTCCTAACAAAGTTTTGACACAGATTCCCAATTCGGGCATTCAGAACATATAGCACGTTGCTGTAAGCAAGCACATTCTCATTCAAAGTTGCAAGTTACCATGTAGGAAGAAGTTTGTATAGGACTTTCAAAGATGCCCAGAACTGAGCTAAACTTGGTATGTCTCCAACTCCTAGAAATAACTTCATGCCCCAACTCCCTTACTTCCAGCTAGTAAGGATCACATAATTCCTAACAAAGTTTTGACACAGATTCCCAATTCGGGCATTCAGAACATATAGCACGTTGCTGTAAGCAAGCACATTCTCATTCAAAGATGCAAGTTACTATGTAGGAACAAGTTTGTATAGGTATTTCAAAGATGCCCAGAACTGAGCTAAACTTGGTATGTCTCCAACTCCTAGAAATAACTTCATGCCCCATCTCCCTTACTTCCAGCTAGTAAGGATCACATAATTCCTAACAAACTTTTGACACAGATTCCCAATTCGGGTATTCAGAACATATAGCACGTTGCTGTAAGCAAGCACATTCTCATTCAAAGTTGCAAGTTACTATGTAGGAACAAGTTTGTATAGGTATTTCAAAGATGCCCAGAACGGTGCTAAACTTGGTATGTGTCCAACTCCTAGAAATAACTTCATGCCCCATCTCCCTTACTTCTAGCTCGTAAGGATCACATAATTCCTAACAAAGTTTTGACACAGATTCCCAATTCGGGCATTCAGAACATATAGCACGTTGCTGTAAGCAAGCACATTCTCATTCAAAGTTGCAAGTTACTATGTAGGAACAAGTTTGTATAGGTATTTCAAAGATGCCCAGAACTGAGCTACTCGTTTTATGTCTCCAAGTCCTAGATATAACTTCATGCCCCATCTCCCTTTCTTCCATCTAGTATGGATCACATAATTCCTAACAAAGTTTTGAGACAGATTCCCAATGCGGGCATTCAGAACATTTAGCACGTTGCTGTAAGCAAGCACATTCTCATTCAAAGTTTCAAGTTACTATGTAGGAACAAGTTTGTATAGGTATTTCAAAGATGCCCAGAACTGAGCTAAACTTGGTATGTCTCCAACTCCGAGAAATAACTTCATGCACCAACTCCCTTACTTACAGCTTGTAAGGATCACATAAATCCTAACAAAGTTTTGACACAGATTCCCAATTCGGGCATTCAGAACATATAGCACGTTGCTGTAAGCAAGCACATTCTCATTCAAAGTTGCAAGTTACTATGTAGGAACAAGTTTGTATAGGTATTTCAAAGAAGCCCAGAACTTAGCTAAACGATGTATATCTCCAACTCCTAGAAATAACATCATGCCACTTCTCCCTTACTTCCAGCTAGTAATGATCACGTAATTCCTAACAAACTTTTGACACAGATTCCCAATTCGGGCATTCAGAACATATAGCACGTTGCTGTAAGCAAGCACATTCTCATTAAAAGTTGCAAGTTACTATGTAGGAACAAGTTTGTAGAGGTATTTCAAAGATGCTCAGAACTGAGCTAAACTTGGTATGTCTCCAACTCCTAGAAATAACTTAATGCCCCAACTCTCTTAAATCCAGCTTGTAAGGATCACATAATTCCTAACAAAGTTTTGAAACAGATTCCCAATTCGGGCATTCAGAACATATAGCACGTTGCTGTAAGCAAGCACATTCTCATTCAAAGTTGCAAGTTACTATGTAGGAACATATTTGTATAGGTATTTCAAAGATGCCCAGAAGTGAGCTAAACTTGGTATGTCTCCAACTCCTAGAAATGACTTCTTGCCCCAACTCCCTTACCTCCAGCTAGTAAGGATCACATAATTCCTAACAAAGTTTTGACACAGATTCCCAATTCGGGCATTCAGAACATATAGCACGTTGCTGTAAGCAAGCACATTCTCATTCAATGTTGCAAGTTACCATGCAGGAAGAAGTTTGTATAGGACTTTCAAAGATGCCCAGAACTGAGCTAAACTTGGTATGTTTCCACCTCCTAGAAATAACTTCATGCCCCATCTCCCTTACTTCCAGCTAGTAAGGATCAGATAGTTCCTAACAAAGCTTTGACACAGATTCCCAATTCGGGCATTCAGAACATATAGCACGTTGCTGTAAGCAAGCACAATCTCATTCAAAGTTGCAAGTTACTATGTAGGAACAAGTTTGTATAGGACTTTCAAAGATGCCCAGAACTGAGCTAAACGTTGTATGTCTCCAACTCCTAGAAATAACTTCATGCCCATCTCCCTTACTTCCAGCTAGTAAGGATCACATAATTCCTAACAAAGATTTGACACAGATTCCCAATTCGGGCATTCAGGACATATAGCACGTTGCTGTAAGCAAGCACATTCTCATTCAAAGTTGCAAGTTACTATGTAAGAAGAAGTTTGTATAGGTATTTCAAAGATGCCCAGAACTGAGCTAAACTTGGTATGTCTCCAACTCCTAGAAATGACTTCATGCCCCAACTCCCTTACTTCCAGCTAGTAAGGATCACATAATTCCTAATAAACTTTTGACACAGATTCCCAATTCGGGCATTCAGAACATATAGCACGTTGCTGTACGCAAGCACATTCTCATTCAAAGTTGCAACTTACCATGTAGGAAGAAGTTTGTATAGGACTTTCAAAGATGCCCAGAACTGAGCTAAACTTGGTATGTCTCCAACTCCTAGAAATAACTTCATGCCCCAACTCCCTTACTTCCAGCTAGTAAGGATCACATAATTCCTAACAAAGTTTTGACACAGATTCCCAATTCGGGCATTCAGAACATATAGCACGTTGCTGTAAGCAAGCACATTCTCATTCAAAGATGCAAGTTACTATGTAGGAACAAGTTTGTATAGGTATTTCAAAGATGCCCAGAACTGAGCTTAACTTGGTATGTCTCCAACTCCTAGAAATAACTTCATGCCCCATCTCCCTTACTTCCAGCTAGTAAGGATCACATAATTCCTAAAAAAGTTTTGACACAGATTCCCAATTCGGGCATTCAGAACATATAGCACGTTGCTGTAAGCAAGCACATTCTCATTCAAAGTTGCAAGTTACTATGTAGGAACAAGTTTGTATAGGTATTTCAAAGATGCCCAGAACTGAACTAAACGTTGTATGTCTCCAACTCCTAGAAATGACTTCATGCCCCATCTCCCTTACTTCCATCTAGTAAGGATCACATAATTCCTTACAAAGTTTTGAGACAGATTCCCAATGCGGGCATTCAGATCATTTAGCACGTTGCTGTAAGCAAGCACATTCTCATTCAAAGTTGCAAGTTACTATGTAGGAACAAGTTTGTATAGGTATTTCAAAGATGCCCAGAAGTGAGCTAAACTTGGTATGTCTCCAACTCCTAGAAATGACTTCATGCCCCAACTCCCTTACTTCCAGCTAGTAAGGATCACATAATTCCTAACAAAGTTTTGACACAGATTCCCAATTCGGGCATTCAGAACATATAGCCCGTTGCTGTAAGCAAGCACATTCTCATTCAAAGTTGCAAGTTACTATGTAGGAAGAAGTTTGTATAGGACTTTCAAAGATGCCCAGAACTGAGCTAAACTTGGTATGTCTCCAACTCCTAGAAATAACTTCATGCCCCATCTCCCTTACTTCCAGCTAGTAAGGATCAGATAATTCCTAACAAAGCTTTGACACAGATTCCCAATTCGGGCATTCAGAACATATAGCACGTTGCTGTAAGCAAGCACAATCTCATTCAAAGTTGCAAGTTACTATGTAGGAACAAGTTTGTATAGGACTTTCAAAGATGCCCAGAACTGAGCTAAACGTTGTATGTCTCCAACTCCTAGAAATGACTTCATGCCCCATCTCCCTTACTTCCATCTAGTAAGGATCACATAATTCCTTACAAAGTCTTGAGACAGATTCCCAATGCGGGCATTCAGATCATTTAGCACGTTGCTGTAAGCAAGCACATTCTCATTCAAAGTTGCAAGTTACTATGTAGGAACAAGTTTGTATAGGTATTTCAAAGATGCCCAGAAGTGAGCTAAACTTGCTTTGTCTCCAACTCCTAGAAATGACTTCATGCCCCAACTCCCTTACTTCCAGCTAGTAAGGATCACATAATTCCTAACAAAGTTTTGACACAGATTCCCAATTCGGGCATTCAGAACATATAGCACGTTGCTGTAAGCAAGCACATTCTCATTCAAAGTTGCAAGTTACCATGTAGGAAGAAGTTTGTATAGGACATTCAAAGATGCCCAGAACTGAGCTAAACTTGGTATGTCTCCAACTCCTAGAAATAACTTCAAGCCCCAACTCCCTTACTTCCAGCTAGTAAGGATCACATAATTCCTAACAAAGTTTTGACACAGATTCCCAATTCTGGCATTCAGAACATATAGCACGTTGCTGTAAGCAAGCACATTCTCATTCAAAGATGCAAGTTACTATGTAGGAACAAGTTTGTATAGGTATTTCAAAGATGCCCAGAACTGAGCTAAACTTGGTATGTCTCCAACTCCTAGAAATAACTTCATGCCCCATCTCCCTTACTTCCAGCTAGTAAGGATCACATAATTCCTAACAAACTTTTGACACAGATTCCCAATTCGGGCATTCAGAACATATAGCACGTTGCTGTAAGCAAGCACATTCTCATTCAAAGTTGCAAGTTACTATGTAGGAACAAGTTTGTATAGGTATTTCAAAGATGCCCCGAACGGTGCTAAACTTGGTATGTGTCCAACTCCTAGAAATAACTTCATGCCCCATCTCCCTTACTTCTAGCTCGTAAGGATCACATAATTCCTAACAAAGTTTTGACACAGATTCCCAATTCGGGCATTCAGAACATATAGCACGTTGCTGTAAGCAAGCACATTCTCATTCAAAGTTGCAAGTTACTATGTAGGAACAAGTTTGTATAGGTATTTCAAAGATGCCCAGAACTGAGCTACTCGTTTTATGTCTCCAAGTCCTAGATATAACTTCAAGCCCCATCTCCCTTACTTCCATCTAGTAAGGATCACATAATTCCTAACAAAGTTTTGAGACAGATTCCCAATGCGGGCATTCAGAACATTTAGCACGTTGCTGTAAGCAAGCACATTCTCATTCAAAGTTGCAAGTTACTATGTAGGAACAAGTTTGTATAGGTATTTCAAAGATGCCCAGAACTGAGCTAAACTTGGTATGTCTCCAACTCCGAGAAATAACTTCATGCACCAACTCCCTTACTTACAGCTTGTAAGGATCACATAAATCCTAACAAAGTTTTGACACAGATTCCCAATTCGGGCATTCAGAACATATAGCACGTTGCTGTAAGCAAGCACATTCTCATTCAAAGTTGCAAGTTACTATGTAGGATCAAGTTTGTATAGGTATTTCAAAGAAGCCCAGAACTTAGCTAAACGTTGTATATCTCCAACTCCTAGAAATAACATCATGCCACTTCTCCCTTACTTCCAGCTAGTAATGATCACATAATTCCTAACAAACTTTTGACACAGATTCCCAATTCGGGCATTCAGAACATATAGCACGTTGCTGTAAGCAAGTACATTCTCATTAAAAGTTGCAAGTTACTATGTAGGAACAAGTTTGTAGAGGTATTTCAAAGATGCTCAGAACTGAGCTAAACTTGGTATGTCTCCAACTCCTAGAAATAACTTAATGCCCCAACTCTCTTAAATCCAGCTTGTAAGGATCACATAATTCCTAACAAAGTTTTGAAACAGATTCCCAATTCGGGCATTCAGAACATATAGCACGTTGCTGTAAGCAAGCACATTCTCATTCAAAGTTGCAAGTTACTATGTAGGAACATATTTGTATAGGTATTTCAAAGATGCCCAGAAGTGAGCTAAACTTGGTATGTCTCCAACTCCTAGAAATGACTTCTTGCCCCAACTCCCTTACCTCCAGCTAGTAAGGATCACATAATTCCTAACAAAGTTTTGACACAGATTCCCAATTCGGGCATTCAGAACATATAGCACGTTGCTGTAAGCAAGCACATTCTCATTCAATGTTGCAAGTTACCATGCAGGAAGAAGTTTGTATAGGACTTTCAAAGATGCCCAGAACTGAGCTAAACTTGGTATGTTTCCAACTCCTAGAAATAACTTCATGCCCCATCTCCCTTACTTCCAGCTAGTAAGGATCAGATAATTCCTAACAAAGCTTTGACACAGATTCCCAATTCGGGCATTCAGAACATATAGCACGTTGCTGTAAGCAAGCACAATCTCATTCAAAGTTGCAAGTTACTATGTAGGAACAAGTTTGTATAGGACTTTCAAAGATGCCCAGAACTGAGCTAAACGTTGTATGTCTCCAACTCCTAGAAATAACTTCATGCCCATCTCCCTTACTTCCAGCTAGTAAGGATCACATAATTCCTAACAAAGATTTGACACAGATTCCCAATTCGGGCATTCAGGACATATAGCACGTTGCTGTAAGCAAGCACATTCTCATTCAAAGTTGCAAGTTACTATGTAAGAAGAAGTTTGTATAGGTATTTCAAAGATGCCCAGAACTGAGCTAAACTTGGTATGTCTCCAACTCCTAGAAATGACTTCATGCCCCAACTCCCTTACTTCCAGCTAGTAAGGATCACATAATTCCTAATAAACTTTTGACACAGATTCCCAATTCGGGCATTCAGAACATATAGCACGTTGCTGTACGCAAGCACATTCTCATTCAAAGATGCAAGTTACTATGTAGGAACAAGTTTGTATAGGTATTTCAAAGATGCCCAGAACTGAACTAAACGTTGTATGTCTCCAACGCCTAGAAATGACTTCATGCCCCATCTCCCTTACTTCCATCTAGTAAGGATCACATAATTCCTTACAAAGTTTTGAGACAGATTCCCAATGCGGGCATTCAGATCATTTAGCACGTTGCTGTAAGCAAGCACATTCTCATTCAAAGTTGCAAGTTACTATGTAGGAACAAGTTTGTATAGGTATTTCAAAGATGCCCAGAAGTGAGCTAAACTTGGTATGTCTCCAACTCCTAGAAATGACTTCATGCCCCAACTCCCTTACTTCCAGCTAGTAAGGATCACATAATTCCTAACAAAGTTTTGACACAGATTCCCAATTCGGGCATTCAGAACATATAGCCCGTTGCTGTAAGCAAGCACATTCTCATTCAAAGTTGCAAGTTACTATGTAGGAAGAAGTTTGTATAGGACTTTCAAAGATGCCCAGAACTGAGCTAAACTTGGTATGTCTCCAACTCCTAGAAATAACTTCATGCCCCAACTCCCTTACTTCCAGCTAGTAAGGATCACATAATTCCTAACAAAGTTTTGACACAGATTCCCAATTCTGGCATTCAGAACATATAGCACGTTGCTGTAAGCAAGCACATTCTCATTCAAAGATGCAAGTTACTATGTAGGAACAAGTTTGTATAGGTATTTCAAAGATGCCCAGAACTGAGCTAAACTTGGTATGTCTCCAACTCCTAGAAATAACTTCATGCCCCATCTCCCTTACTTCCAGCTAGTAAGGATCACATAATTCCTAACAAAGTTTTGACACAGATTCCCAATTCGGGCATTCAGAACATATAGCACGTTGCTATAAGCAAGCACATTCTCATTCAAAGTTGCAAGTTACTATGTAGGAACAAGTTTGTATAGGTATTTCAAAGATGCCCCGAGCGGTGCTAAACTTGGTATGTGTCCAACTCCTAGAAATAACTTCATGCCCCATCTCCCTTACTTCTAGCTCGTAAGGATCACATAATTCCTAACAAATTTTGACACAGATTCCCAATTCGGGCATTCAGAACATATAGCACGTTGCTGTAAGCAAGCACATTCTCATTCAAAGTTGCAAGTTACTATGTAGGAAGAAGTTTGTATAGGACTTTCAAAGATGCCCAGAACTGAGCTAAACTTGGTATGTCTCCAACTCCTAGAAATAACTTCATGCCCCAACTCCCTTACTTCCAGCTAGTAAGGATCACATAATTCCTAACAAAGTTTTGACACAGATTCCCAATTCTGGCATTCAGAACATATAGCACGTTGCTGTAAGCAAGCACGTTCTCATTCAAAGATGCAAGTTACTATGTAGGAACAAGTTTGTATAGGTATTTCAAAGATGCCCAGAACTGAGCTAAACTTGGTATGTCTCAAACTCCTAGAAATAACTTCATGCCCAATCTCCCTTACTTCCAGCTAGTAAGGATCACATAATTCCTAACAAAGTTTTGACACAGATTCCCAATTCGGGCATTCAGAACATATAGCACGTTGCTATAAGCAAGCACATTCTCATTCAAAGTTGCAAGTTACTATGTAGGAACAAGTTTGTATAGGTATTTCAAAGATGCCCCGAGCGGTGCTAAACTTGGTATGTGTCCAACTCCTAGAAATAACTTCATGCCCCATCTCCCTTACTTCCAGCTAGTAAGGATCACATAATTCCTAACAAACTTTTGACACAGATTCCCAATTCGGGCATTCAGAACATATAGCACGTTGCTGTAAGCAAGCACATTCTCATTCAAAGTTGCAAGTTACTATGTAGGAACAAGTTTGTATAGGTATTTCAAAGATGCCCCGAACGGTGCTAAACTTGGTATGTGTCCAACTCCTAGAAATAACTTCATGCCCCATCTCCCTTACTTCTAGCTCGTAAGGATCACATAATTCCTAACAAAGTTTTGACACAGATTCCCAATTCGGGCATCCAGAACATATAGCACGTTGCTGTAAGCAAGCACATTCTCATTCAAAGTTGCAAGTTACTATGTAGGAACAAGTTTGTATAGGTATTTCAAAGATGCCTAGAACTGAGCTACTCGTTTTATGTCTCCAAGTCCTAGATATAACTTCATGCCCCATATCCCTTACTTCCATCTAGTAAGGATCACATAATTCCTAACAAAGTTTTGAGACAGATTCCCAATGCGGGCATTCAGAACATTTAGCACGTTGCTGTAAGCAAGCACATTCTCATTCAAAGTTGCAAGTTACTATGTAGGAACAAGTTTGTATAGGTATTTCAAAGATGCCCAGAACTGAGCTAAACTTGGTATGTCTCCAGCTCCGAGAAATAACTTCATGCACCAACTCCCTTACTTACAGCTTGTAAGGATCACATAAATCCTAACAAAGTTTTGACACAGATTCCCAATTCGGGCATTCAGAACATATAGCACGTTGCTGTAAGCAAGCACATTCTCATTCAAAGTTGCAAGTTACTATGTAGGAACAAGTTTGTATAGGTATTTCAAAGAAGCCCAGAACTTAGCTAAACGTTGTATATCTCCAACTCCTAGAAATAACATCATGCCACTTCTCCCTTACTTCCAGCTAGTAATGATCACATAATTCCTAACAAACTTTTGACACAGATTCCCAATTCGGGCATTCAGAACATATAGCACGTTGCTGTAAGCAAGCACATTCTCATTAAAAGTTGCAAGTTACTATGTAGGAACAAGTTTGTAGAGGTATTTCAAAGATGCTCAGAACTGAGCTAAACTTGGTATGTCTCCAACTCCTAGAAATAACTTAATGCCCCAACTCTCTTAAATCCAGCTTGTAAGGATCACATAATTCCTAACAAAGTTTTGAAACAGATTCCCAATTCGGGCATTCAGAACATATAGCACGTTGCTGTAAGCAAGCACATTCTCATTCAAAGTTGCAAGTTACTATGTAGGAACATATTTGTATAGGTATTTCAAAGATGCCCAGAAGTGAGCTAAACTTGGTATGTCTCCAACTCCTAGAAATGACTTCTTGCCCCAACTCCCTTACCTCCAGCTAGTAAGGATCACATAATTCCTAACAAAGTTTTGACACAGATTCCCAATTCGGGCATTCAGAACATATAGCACGTTGCTGTAAGCAAGCACATTCTCATTCAATGTTGCAAGTTACCATGCAGGAAGAAGTTTGTATAGGACTTTCAAAGATGCCCAGAACTGAGCTAAACTTGGTATGTTTCCAACTCCTAGAAATAACTTCATGCCCCATCTCCCTTACTTCCAGCTAGTAAGGATCAGATAATTCCTAACAAAGCTTTGACACAGATTCCCAATTCGGGCATTCAGAACATATAGCACGTTGCTGTAAGCAAGCACAATCTCATTCAAAGTTGCAAGTTACTATGTAGGAACAAGTTTTTATAGGTATTTCAAAGATGCCCAGAACTGAGCTAAACGTTGTATGTCTCCAACTCCTAGAAATAACTTCATGCCCATCTCCCTTACTTCCAGCTAGTAAGGATCACATAATTCCTAACAAAGATTTGACACAGATTCCCAATTCGGGCATTCAGGACATATAGCACGTTGCTGTAAGCAAGCACATTCTCATTCAAAGTTGCAAGTTACTATGTAAGAAGAAGTTTGTATAGGTATTTCAAAGATGCCCAGAACTGAGCTAAACTTGGTATGTCTCCAACTCCTAGAAATGACTTCATGCCCCAACTCCCTTACTTCCAGCTAGTAAGGATCACATAATTCCTAATAAACTTTTGACACAGATTCCCAATTCGGGCATTCAGAACATATAGCACGTTGCTGTAAGCAAGCACATTCTCATTCAAAGATGCAAGTTACTATGTAGGAACAAGTTTGTATAGGTATTTCAAAGATGCCCAGAACTGAGCTTAACTTGGTATGTCTCCAACTCCTAGAAATAACTTCATGCCCCATCTCCCTTACTTCCAGCTAGTAAGGATCACATAATTCCTAAAAACGTTTTGACACAGATTCCCAATTCGGGCATTCAGAACATATAGCACGTTGCTGTAAGCAAGCACATTCTCATTCAAAGTTGCAAGTTACTATGTAGGAACAAGTTTGTATAGGTATTTCAAAGATGCCCAGAACTGAACTAAACGTTGTATGTCTCCAACTCCTAGAAATGACTTCATGCCCCATCTCCCTTACTTCCATCTAGTAAGGATCACATAATTCCTTACAAAGTTTTGAGACAAATTCCCAATGCGGGTATTCAGATCATTTAGCACGTTGCTGTAAGCAAGCACATTCTCATTCAAAGTTGCAAGTTACTATGTAGGAACAAGTTTGTATAGGTATTTCAAAGATGCCCAGAACTGAGCTAAACTTGGTATGTCTCCAACTCCTAGAAATGACTTCATGCCCCAACTCCCTTACTTCCAGCTAGTAAGGATCACATAATTCCTAACAAAGTTTTGACACAGATTCCCAATTCGGGCATTCAGAACATATAGCACGTTGCTGTAAGCAAGCACATTCTCATTCAATGTTGCAAGTTACTATGTAGGAAGAAGTTTGTATAGGACTTTCAAAGATGCCCAGAACTGAGCTAAACTTGGTATGTCTCCAACTCCTAGAAATAACTTCATGCCCCAACTCCCTTACTTCCAGCTAGTAAGGATCACATAATTCCTAACAAAGTTTTGACACAGATTCCCAATTCGGGCATTCAGAACATATAGCCCGTTGCTGTAAGCAAGCACATTCTCATTCAAAGTTGCAAGTTACTATGTAGGAAGAAGTTTGTATAGGACTTTCAAAGATGCCCAGAACTGAGCTAAACTTGGTATGTCTCCAACTCCTAGAAATAACTTCATGCCCCAACTCCCTTACTTCCAGCTAGTAAGGATCACATAATTCCTAACAAAGTTTTGACACAGATTCCCAATTCTGGCATTCAGAACATATAGCACGTTGCTGTAAGCAAGCACATTCTCATTCAAAGATGCAAGTTACTATGTAGGAACAAGTTTGTATAGGTATTTCAAAGATGCCCAGAACTGAGCTAAACTTGGTATGTCTCCAACTCCTAGAAATAACTTCATGCCCCATCTCCCTTACTTCCAGCTAGTAAGGATCACATAATTCCTAACAAAGTTTTGACACAGATTCCCAATTCGGGCATTCAGAACATATAGCACGTTGCTATAAGCAAGCACATTCTCATTCAAAGTTGCAAGTTACTATGTAGGAACAAGTTTGTATAGGTATTTCAAAGATGCCCCGAGCGGTGCTAAACTTGGTATGTGTCCAACTCCTAGAAATAACTTCATGCCCCATCTCCCTTACTTCTAGCTCGTAAGGATCACATAATTCCTAACAAATTTTGACACAGATTCCCAATTCGGGCATTCAGAACATATAGCACGTTGCTGTAAGCAAGCACATTCTCATTCAAAGTTGCAAGTTACTATGTAGGAAGAAGTTTGTATAGGACTTTCAAAGATGCCCAGAACTGAGCTAAACTTGGTATGCCTCCAACTCCTAGAAATAACTTCATGCCCCAACTCCCTTACTTCCAGCTAGTAAGGATCACATAATTCCTAACAAAGTTTTGACACAGATTCCCAATTCTGGCATTCAGAACATATAGCACGTTGCTGTAAGCAAGCACGTTCTCATTCAAAGATGCAAGTTACTATGTAGGAACAAGTTTGTATAGGTATTTCAAAGATGCCCAGAACTGAGCTAAACTTGGTATGTCTCAAACTCCTAGAAATAACTTCATGCCCAATCTCCCTTACTTCCAGCTAGTAAGGATCACATAATTCCTAACAAAGTTTTGACACAGATTCCCAATTCGGGCATTCAGAACATATAGCACGTTGCTATAAGCAAGCACATTCTCATTCAAAGTTGCAAGTTACTATGTAGGAACAAGTTTGTATAGGTATTTCAAAGATGCCCCGAGCGGTGCTAAACTTGGTATGTGTCCAACTCCTAGAAATAACTTCATGCCCCATCTCCCTTACTTCCAGCTAGTAAGGATCACATAATTCCTAACAAACTTTTGACACAGATTCCCAATTAGGGCATTCAGAACATATAGCACGTTGCTGTAAGCAAGCACATTCTCATTCAAAGTTGCAAGTTACTATGTAGGAACAAGTTTGTATAGGTATTTCAAAGATGCCCCGAACGGTGCTAAACTTGGTATGTGTCCAACTCCTAGAAATAACTTCATGCCCCATCTCCCTTACTTCTAGCTCGTAAGGATCACATAATTCCTAACAAAGTTTTGACACAGATTCCCAATTCGGGCATCCAGAACATATAGCACGTTGCTGTAAGCAAGCACATTCTCATTCAAAGTTGCAAGTTACTATGTAGGAACAAGTTTGTATAGGTATTTCAAAGATGCCTAGAACTGAGCTACTCGTTTTATGTCTCCAAGTCCTAGATATAACTTCATGCCCCATATCCCTTACTTCCATCTAGTAAGGATCACATAATTCCTAACAAAGTTTTGAGACAGATTCCCAATGCGGGCATTCAGAACATTTAGCACGTTGCTGTAAGCAAGCACATTCTCATTCAAAGTTGCAAGTTACTATGTAGGAACAAGTTTGTATAGGTATTTCAAAGATGCCCAGAACTGAGCTAAACTTGGTATGTCTCCAGCTCCGAGAAATAACTTCATGCACCAACTCCCTTACTTACAGCTTGTAAGGATCACATAAATCCTAACAAAGTTTTGACACAGATTCCCAATTCGGGCATTCAGAACATATAGCACGTTGCTGTAAGCAAGCACATTCTCATTCAAAGTTGCAAGTTACTATGTAGGAACAAGTTTGTATAGGTATTTCAAAGAAGCCCAGAACTTAGCTAAACGTTGTATATCTCCAACTCCTAGAAATAACATCATGCCACTTCTCCCTTACTTCCAGCTAGTAATGATCACATAATTCCTAACAAACTTTTGACACAGATTCCCAATTCGGGCATTCAGAACATATAGCACGTTGCTGTAAGCAAGCACATTCTCATTAAAAGTTGCAAGTTACTATGTAGGAACAAGTTTGTAGAGGTATTTCAAAGATGCTCAGAACTGAGCTAAACTTGGTATGTCTCCAACTCCTAGAAATAACTTAATGCCCCAACTCTCTTAAATCCAGCTTGTAAGGATCACATAATTCCTAACAAAGTTTTGAAACAGATTCCCAATTCGGGCATTCAGAACATATAGCACGTTGCTGTAAGCAAGCACATTCTCATTCAAAGTTGCAAGTTACTATGTAGGAACATATTTGTATAGGTATTTCAAAGATGCCCAGAAGTGAGCTAAACTTGGTATGTCTCCAACTCCTAGAAATGACTTCTTGCCCCAACTCCCTTACCTCCAGCTAGTAAGGATCACATAATTCCTAACAAAGTTTTGACACAGATTCCCAATTCGGGCATTCAGAACATATAGCACGTTGCTGTAAGCAAGCACATTCTCATTCAATGTTGCAAGTTACCATGCAGGAAGAAGTTTGTATAGGACTTTCAAAGATGCCCAGAACTGAGCTAAACTTGGTATGTTTCCAACTCCTAGAAATAACTTCATGCCCCATCTCCCTTACTTCCAGCTAGTAATGATCAGATAATTCCTAACAAAGCTTTGACACAGATTCCCAATTCGGGCATTCAGAACATATAGCACGTTGCTGTAAGCAAGCACAATCTCATTCAAAGTTGCAAGTTACTATGTAGGAACAAGTTTTTATAGGTATTTCAAAGATGCCCAGAACTGAGCTAAACGTTGTATGTCTCCAACTCCTAGAAATAACTTCATGCCCATCTCCCTTACTTCCAGCTAGTAAGGATCACATAATTCCTAACAAAGATTTGACACAGATTCCCAATTCGGGCATTCAGGACATATAGCACGTTGCTGTAAGCAAGCACATTCTCATTCAAAGTTGCAAGTTACTATGTAAGAAGAAGTTTGTATAGGTATTTCAAAGATGCCCAGAACTGAGCTAAACTTGGTATGTCTCCAACTCCTAGAAATGACTTCATGCCCCAACTCCCTTACTTCCAGCTAGTAAGGATCACATAATTCCTAATAAACTTTTGACACAGATTCCCAATTCGGGCATTCAGAACATATAGCACGTTGCTGTAAGCAAGCACATTCTCATTCAAAGATGCAAGTTACTATGTAGGAACAAGTTTGTATAGGTATTTCAAAGATGCCCAGAACTGAGCTTAACTTGGTATGTCTCCAACTCCTAGAAATAACTTCATGCCCCATCTCCCTTACTTCCAGCTAGTAAGGATCACATAATTCCTAAAAACGTTTTGACACAGATTCCCAATTCGGGCATTCAGAACATATAGCACGTTGCTGTAAGCAAGCACATTCTCATTCAATGTTGCAAGTTACTATGTAGGAAGAAGTTTGTATAGGACTTTCAAAGATGCCCAGAACTGAGCTAAACTTGGTATGTCTCCAACTCCTAGAAATAACTTCATGCCCCAACTCCCTTACTTCCAGCTAGTAAGGATCACATAATTCCTAACAAAGTTTTGACACAGATTCCCAATTCGGGCATTCAGAACATATAGCACGTTGCTGTAAGCAAGCACATTCTCATTCAATGTTGCAAGTTACTATGTAGGAAGAAGTTTGTATAGGACTTTCAAAGATGCCCAGAACTGAGCTAAACTTGGTATGTCTCCAACTCCTAGAAATAACTTCATGCCCCAACTCCCTTACTTCCAGCTAGTAAGGATCACATAATTCCTAACAAAGTTTTGACACAGATTCCCAATTCTGGCATTCAGAACATATAGCACGTTGCTGTAAGCAAGCACATTCTCATTCAAAGATGCAAGTTACTATGTAGGAACAAGTTTGTATAGGTATTTCAAAGATGCCCAGAACTGAGCTAAACTTGGTATGTCTCCAACTCCTAGAAATAACTTCATGCCCCATCTCCCTTACTTCCAGCTAGTAAGGATCACATAATTCCTAACAAAGTTTTGACACAGATTCCCAATTCGGGCATTCAGAACATATAGCACGTTGCTATAAGCAAGCACATTCTCATTAAAAGTTGCAAGTTACTATGTAGGAACAAGTTTGTAGAGGTATTTCAAAGATGCTCAGAACTGAGCTAAACTTGGTATGTCTCCAACTCCTAGAAATAACTTAATGCCCCAACTCTCTTAAATCCAGCTTGTAAGGATCACATAATTCCTAACAAAGTTTTGAAACAGATTCCCAATTCGGGCATTCAGAACATATAGCACGTTGCTGTAAGCAAGCACATTCTCATTCAAAGTTGCAAGTTACTATGTAGGAACATATTTGTATAGGTATTTCAAAGATGCCCAGAAGTGAGCTAAACTTGGTATGTCTCCAACTCCTAGAAATGACTTCTTGCCCCAACTCCCTTACCTCCAGCTAGTAAGGATCACATAATTCCTAACAAAGTTTTGACACAGATTCCCAATTCGGGCATTCAGAACATATACCACGTTGCTGTAAGCAAGCACATTCTCATTCAATGTTGCAAGTTACCATGCAGGAAGAAGTTTGTATAGGACTTTCAAAGATGCCCAGAACTGAACTAAACTTGGTATGTTTCCAACTCCTAGAAATAACTTCATGCCCCATCTCCCTTACTTCCAGCTAGTAAGGATCAGATAATTCCTAACAAAGCTTTGACACAGATTCCCAATTCGGGCATTCAGAACATATAGCACGTTGCTGTAAGCAAGCACAATCTCATTCAAAGATGCAAGTTACTATGTAGGAACAAGTTTGTATAGGTATTTCAAAGATGCAGAGAACTGAGCTAAACTTGGTATGTGTCCAACTCCTAGAAATAACTTCATGCCCCAACTCCCTTACTTCCAGCTAGTAAGGATCACATAATTCCTAACAAAGTTTTGACACAGATTCCCAATTCGGGCATTCAGAACATATAGCACGTTGCTGTAAGCAAGCACATTCTCATTCAAAGTTGCAAGTACTATGTAGGAACAAGTTTGTATAGGTATTTCAAAGATGCCCAGAACTGAGCTAAACTTGGTATGTCTCCAACTCCTAGAAATAACTTCATGCCCCATCTCACTTACTTCCAGCTGGTAATGATCACATAATTCCTAATAAAGTTTTGACACAGATTCCCAATTCGGGCATTCAGAACATATAGCACGTTGCTGTAAGCAAGCACATTCTCATTCAAAGTTGCAAGTTACTATGTAGGAACAAGTTTGTATAGGTATTTCAAAGATGTCCAGAACTGAGCTAAACTTGGTATGTGTCCAACTCCTAGAAACACCTTCATACCCCATCTCACTTACTTCCAGCTAGTAAAGATCTCATAATTCCTAACAAAATTTGACATAGATTCCAAATTCGGGCATTCAGAACATATAGCACGTTGCTGTAAGCAATCACATTCTCATTCAAAGTTGCAAGTGACTATGTAGGAACAAGTTTGTATAGGTATTTCAAAGATGCCCAGAACTGAGCTAAACTTGGTATGTGTCCAACTCCTAGAAATAACTTCATGCCCCATCTCCCTTACTTCCAGCTAGTAAGGATCACATATTTCCTAACAAAGTTTTGACACAGATTCCCAATTCGGGCATTCAGAACATGTAGCACGTTGCTGTAAGCAAGCACATTCTCTTTCTAAGTTGTAAGTTACTATGTAGGAACAAGTTTTTATAGGTATTTCAAAGATGCCCAGAACTGAGCTAAACGTTGTATGTCTCCAACTCCTAGAAATAACTTCATGCCCCATCTCACTTACTTCCAGCTAGTAAGGATCACATAATTTCTAACAAAGTTTTGACACAGATTCCCAATTCGGGCATTCAGAACATATAGCACGTTGCTGTAAGCAAGCACATTCTCATTCAAAGTTGCAAGTTACTATGTAGGAACAAGTTTGTATAGGTATTTCAAAGATGCCCAGAACTGAGCTAAACTTGGTATGTCTCCAACTCCTAGAAATAACTTCATGCCCCATCTCCCTTACTTCCATCTAGAAAGGATCACATAATTCCTAAAAGTGTTTTGACACAGATTCCCAATTCGGGCATTCAGAACATGTAGCACGTTGCTGTAAGCAAGCACATTCTCATTCAAAGTTGCAAGTTACTATGTAGGAACAAGTTAGTATAGGTATTTCAAAGATGCCCAGAACTGAGCTAAACGTTGTATGTCTCCAATTCCTAGAAATAACTTCATGCCCCATCTCACTTACTTCCAGCTAGTAAGGATCACATAATTTCTAACAAAGTTTTGACACAGATTCCCAATTCGCGCATTCAGAACATATAGCACGTTGCTGTAAGCAAGCACATTCTCATTCAAAGTTGCAAGTTACTATGTAGGAACAAGTTTGTATAGGAATTTCAAAGATGCCCAGAACTGAGCTAAACGTTGTATGTCTCCAACTCCTAGAAATAACTTCATGCCAATCTCCCTTACTTCCAGCTAGTAAGGATCACATAATTCCTAACAAAGTTTTGACACAGATTCCCAATTCGGGCATTCAGAACATATAGCACGTTGATGTAAGCAAGCACATTCTCATTCAAAGTTGCAAGTTACTATGTAGGAACAAGTTTGTATAGGTATTTCAAAGATGCCCAGAACTGAGCTAAACTTGGTATGTCTCCAACTCCTAGAAATAACTTCATGCCCCATCTCCCTTACTTCCAGCTAGTAAGGATCACATAATTCCTAACAAAGTTTTGACACAGATTCCCAATTCGGGCATTCAGAACATGTAGCACGTTGCTGTAAGCAAGCACATTCAATTCAAAGTTGCAAGTTACAATGTAGGAACAAGTTTGTATAAGTATTTCAAAGATGCCCAGAATTGAGCTAAACTTGGTATGTCTCCAACTCCTAGAAATAACTTCATGCCCCATCTCCCTTACTTCCAGCTAGTAAGGATCACATAATTTCTAACAAAGTTTTGACACAGATTCCCAATTCGGGCATTCAGAACATATAGCACGTTGCTGTAAGCAAGTACCTTCTCATTCAAAGTTGCAAGTTACTAAGTAGGAACAAGTTGTAAAGGTATTTCAAAGATGCCCAGAACTGAGGTAAACGTTGTATGTCTCCAACTCCTAGAAATAACTTCATGCCCCATCACCCTTACTTCCAGCTAGTAAGGATCAGATAATTCCTAACAAAGCTTTGACACAGATTCCCAATTCGGGCATTCAGAACATATAGCACGTTGCTGTAAGCAAGCACAATCTCATTCAAAGATGCAAGTTACTATGTAGGAACAAGTTTGTATAGGTATTTCAAAGATGCAGAGAACTGAGCTAAACTTGGTATGTGTCCAACTCCTAGAAATAACTTCATGCCCCAACTCCCTTACTTCCAGCTAGTAAGGATCACATAATTCCTAACAAAGTTTTGACACAGATTCCCAATTCGGGCATTCAGAACATATAGCACGTTGCTGTAAGCAAGCACATTCTCATTCAAAGTTGCAAGTACTATGTAGGAACAAGTTTGTATAGGTATTTCAAAGATGCCCAGAACTGAGCTAAACTTGGTATGTCTCCAACTCCTAGAAATAACTTCATGCCCCATCTCACTTACTTCCAGCTGGTAATGATCACATAATTCCTAATAAAGTTTTGACACAGATTCCCAATTCGGGCATTCAGAACATATAGCACGTTGCTGTAAGCAAGCACATTCTCATTCAAAGTTGCAAGTTACTATGTAGGAACAAGTTTGTATAGGTATTTCAAAGATGTCCAGAACTGAGCTAAACTTGGTATGTGTCCAACTCCTAGAAACACCTTCATACCCCATCTCACTTACTTCCAGCTAGTAAAGATCTCATAATTCCTAACAAAATTTGACATAGATTCCAAATTCGGGCATTCAGAACATATAGCACGTTGCTGTAAGCAATCACATTCTCATTCAAAGTTGCAAGTGACTATGTAGGAACAAGTTTGTATAGGTATTTCAAAGATGCCCAGAACTGAGCTAAACTTGGTATGTGTCCAACTCCTAGAAATAACTTCATGCCCCATCTCCCTTACTTCCAGCTAGTAAGGATCACATAATTCCTAACAAAGTTTTGACACAGATTCCCAATTCGGGCATTCAGAACATGTAGCACGTTGCTGTAAGCAAGCACATTCTCTTTCTAAGTTGTAAGTTACTATGTAGGAACAAGTTTTTATAGGTATTTCAAAGATGCCCAGAACTGAGCTAAACGTTGTATGTCTCCAACTCCTAGAAATAACTTCATGCCCCATCTCACTTACTTCCAGCTAGTAAGGTTCACATAATTTCTAACAAAGTTTTGACACAGATTCCCAATTCGGGCATTCAGAACATATAGCACGTTGCTGTAAGCAAGCACATTCTCATTCAAAGTTGCAAGTTACTATGTAGGAACAAGTTTGTATAGGTATTTCAAAGATGCCCAGAACTGAGCTAAACTTGGTATGTCTCCAACTCCTAGAAATAACTTCATGCCCCATCTCCCTTACTTCCATCTAGAAAGGATCACATAATTCCTAAAAGTGTTTTGACACAGATTCCCAATTCGGGCATTCAGAACATGTAGCACGTTGCTGTAAGCAAGCACATTCTCATTCAAAGTTGCAAGTTACTATGTAGGAACAAGTTAGTATAGGTATTTCAAAGATGCCCAGAACTGAGCTAAACGTTGTATGTCTCCAATTCCTAGAAATAACTTCATGCCCCATCACCCTTACTTCCAGCTAGTGAGGATCACATAATTCCTAACAAAGTTTTGACACAGATTCCCAATTCGGGCATTCAGAACATATAGCACGTTGCTGTAAGCAAGCACATTCTCATTCAAAGTTGCAAGTTACTATGTAGGAACAAGATTGTATAGGAATTTCAAAGATGCCCAGAACTGAGCTAAACGTTGTATGTCTCCAACTCCTAGAAATAACTTCATGCCCAATCTCCCTTACTTCCAGCTAGTAAGGATCACATAATTCCTAACAAAGTTTTGACACAGATTCCCAATTCGGGCATTCAGAACATATAGCACGTTGATGTAAGCAAGCACATTCTCATTCAAAGTTGCAAGTTACTATGTAGGAACAAGTTTGTATAGGTATTTCAAAGATGCCCAGAACTGAGCTAAACTTGGTATGTCTCCAACTCCTAGAAATAACTTCATGCCCCATCTCCCTTACTTCCAGCTAGTAAGGATCACATAATTCCTAACAAAGTTTTGACACAGATTCCCAATTCGGGCATTCAGAACATGTAGCACGTTGCTGTAAGCAAGCACATTCAATTCAAAGTTGCAAGTTACAATGTAGGAACAAGTTTGTATAAGTATTTCAAAGATGCCCAGAATTGAGCTAAACTTGGTATGTCTCCAACTCCTAGAAATAACTTCATGCCCCATCTCCCTTACTTCCAGCTAGTAAGGATCACATAATTTCTAACAAAGTTTTGACACAGATTCCCAATTCGGGCATTCAGAACATATAGCACGTTGCTGTAAGCAAGTACCTTCTCATTCAAAGTTGCAAGTTACTAAGTAGGAACAAGTTGTAAAGGTATTTCAAAGATGCCCAGAACTGAGGTAAACGTTGTATGTCTCCAACTCCTAGAAATAACTTCATGCCCCATCACCCTTACTTCCAGCTAGTAAGGATCACATAATTCCTAACAAAGTTTTGACACAGATTCCCAATTCGGGCATTCAGAACATACAGCACGTTGCTGTAAGCAAGCACATTCTCATTCAAAGTTGCAAGTTACTATGTAGGAACAAGTTTGTATAGGTATTTCAAAGATGCCCAGAACTGAGCTAAACGTTGTATGTCTCCAACTCCTCGAAATAACTTCATGACCCATCTCCCTTACTTCCAGCTATTAAGGATCACATAATTCCTAACAAAGTTTTGACACAGATTCCCAATTCGGGCATTCAGAACATACAGCACGTTGCTGTAAGCAAGCACATTCTCATTCAAAGTTGCAAGTTACTATGTAGGAACAAGTTTGTATAGGTATTTCAAAGATGCCCAGAACTGAGCTAAACGTTGTATGTCTCCAACTCCTAGAAATAACTTCATGCCCCATCTCCCTTACTTCCAGCTAGTAAGGATCACATAATTCCTAACCAAGTTTTGACACAGATTCCCAATTCGGGCATTCAGAATATATAGCACGTTGCTGTAAGCAAGCACATTCTGATTCAAAGTTGCAAGTTACTATGTAGGAACAAGTTTGTATAGGTATTTCAAAGATGCCCAGAACTGAGCTAAACTTGGTATGTCTCCAACTCCTAGAAATAACTTCATGCCCCAACTCCCTTACTTCCAGCTAGTAAGGATCACATAATTCCTAACAAAGTTTTGACACAGATTCCCAATTCGGGCATTCAGAACATATAGCACGTTGCTGTAAGCAAGTACATTCTCATTCAAAGATGCAAGTTACTATGTAGGAACAAGTTTGTATAGGTATTTCAAAGATGCCCAGAACTGAGCTAAACTTGGTATGTGTCCAACCTCTAGAAATAACTTCATGCCCCAACTCCCTTACTTCCAGCTAGTAAGGATCACATAATTCCTAACAAAGTTTTGACACAGATTCCCAATTCGGACATTCAGAACATATAGCACGTTGCTGTAAGCAAGCACATTCTCATTCAAAGTTGCAAGTTACTATGTAGGAACAAGTTTGTATAGGTATTTAAAAGATGCCCAGAACTGAGCTAACCGATGTATGTCTCCAACTCCTAGAAATAACTTCATGCCCGATCTCCCTTACTTCCAGCTGGTAAGGATCACATAATTCCTAACAAAGTTTTGACACAGATTCCCAATTCGGGCATTCAGAACATATAGCACGTTGCTGTAAGCAAGCACATTCTCATTCAAAGTTGCAAGTTACTATGTAGGAACAAGTTTGTATAGGTATTTCAAAGATGCCCAGAACTGAGCTAACCGTTGTATGTCTCCAACTCCTAGAAATAACTTCATGCCCCATCTCCCTTACTTCCAGCTAGTAAGGATCACATAATTCCTAACAAAGTTTTGACACATTCCCAATTCGGGCATTCAGATCATATAGCACGTTGCTGTAAGCAAGCACATTCTCATTCAAAGTTGCAAGTTACTATGTAGGAACAAGTTTGTATAGGTATTTCAAAGATGCCCAGAACTTAGCTAAACTTGGTATGTGTCCAACCTCTAGAAATAACTTCATGCCCCAACTCCCTTACTTCCAGCTAGCAAGGATCACATAATTCCTAACAAAGTTTTGACACAGATTCCCAATTCGGGCATTCAGAACATGTAGCACGTTGCTGTAAGCAAGCACATTCTCATTCAAAGTTGCACGTTACTATGTAGGAACAAGTTTGTATAGGTATTTCAATGATGCCCAGAACTGAGCTAAACTTGGTATGTGTCCAACTCCTCGAAATAACTTCATGCCCCAACTCCCTTACTTCTAGCTAGTAAGGATCACATAATTCCTAACAAAGTTTTGAAACAGATTCCCAATTCGGGCATTCAGAACATATAGCACGTTGCTGTAAGCAAGCACATTCTCATTCAAAGTTGCAAGTTACTATGTAGGAACAAGTTTGTATAGGTATTTCAAAGATGCCCAGAACTGAGCTAAACGTTGTATGTCTCCAACTCCTAGAAATAACTTCATGCTCCATCTCCCTTACTTCCAGCTAGTAAGGATCACATAATTCCTAACAAAGTTTTGACACAGATTCCCAATTCGGGCATTCAGAACATACAGCACGTTGCTGTAAGCAAGCACATTCTCATTCAAAGTTGCAAGTTACTATGTAGGAACAAGTTTGTATAGGTATTTCAAAGATGCCCAGAACTGAGCTAAACGTTGTATGTCTCCAACTCCTCGAAATAACTTCATGACCCATCTCCCTTACTTCCAGCTAGTAAGGATCACATAATTCCTAACAAAGTTTTGACACAGATTCCCAATTCGGGCATTCAGAACATACAGCACGTTGCTGTAAGCAAGCACATTCTCATTCAAAGTTGCAAGTTACTATGTAGGAACAAGTTTGTATAGGTATTTCAAAGATGCCCAGAACTGAGCTAAACTTGGTATGTGTCCAACCTCTAGAAATAACTTCATGCCCCAACTCCCTTACTTCCAGCTAGCGAGGATCACATAATTCCTAACAAAGTTTTGACACAGATTCCAAATTCGGGCATTCAGAACATACAGCACGTTGCTGTAAGCAAGCACATTCTCATTCAAAGTTGCACGTTACTATGTAGGAACAAGTTTGTATAGGTATTTCAAAGATGCCCAGAACTGAGCTAAACTTGGTATGTGTCCAACTCCTCGAAATAACTTCATGCCCCAACTCCCTTACTTCTAGCTAGTAAGGATCACATAATTCCTAACAAAGTTTTGACACAGATTCCCAATTCGGGCATTCAGAACATATAGCACGTTGCTGTAAGCAAGCACATTCTCATTCAAAGTTGCAAGTTACTATGTAGGAACAAGTTTGTATAGGTATTTCAAAGATGCCCAGAACTGAGCTAAACGTTGTATGTCTCCAACTCCTAGAAATAACTTCATGCCCCATCTCCCTTACTTCCAGCTAGTAAGGATCACATAATTCCTAACAAAGTTTTGACACAGATTCCCAATTCGGGCATTCAGAACATATAGCACGTTGCTGTAAGCAAGCACATTCTCATTCAAAGTTGCAAGTTACTATGTAGGAACAAGTTTGTATAGGTATTTCAAAGATGCCCAGAACTGAGCTAAAAGTTGTATGTCTCCAACTCCTAGAAGTAACTTCATGCCCCATCTCCCTTACTTCCAGCTAGTAAGGATCACATAATTCCTAACAAAGTTTTGACACAGATTCCCAATTCGGGCATTCAGAACATATAGCACGTTGCTGTAAGCAAGCACATTCTCATTCAAAGTTGCAAGTTACTATGTAGGAACAAGTTTGTATAGGTATTTCAAAGATGCCCAGAACAGAGCTAAACTTGGTATGTGTCCAACCTCTAGAAATAACTTCATGCCCCAACTCCCTTACTTCCAGCTAGTAAGGATCACATAATTCCTAACAAAGTTTTGACACAGATTCCCAATTCGGACATTCAGAACATATAGCACGTTGCTGTAAGCAAGCACATTCTCATTCAAAGTTGCAAGTTACTATGTAGGAACAAGTTTGTATAGGTATTTCAAAGATGCCCAGAACTGAGCTAACCGATGTATGTCTCCATCTCCTAGAAATAACTTCATGCCCCATCTCCCTTACTTTCAGCTAGTAAGGATCACATAATACCTAACAAAGATTTGACACAGATTCCCAATTCGGGCATTCAGAACATATAGCACGTTGCTGTAAGCAAGCACATTCTCATTCAAAGTTGCAAGTTACTATGTAGGAACAAGTTTGTATATATATTTCAAAGATGCCCAGAACTGAGCTAAACTTGGTATGTGTCCAACCTCTAGAAATAACTTCATGCCCCAACTCCCTTACTTCCAGCTAGTAAGGATCACATAATTCCTAACAAAGTTTTGACACAGATTCCCAATTCGGGCATTCAGAACATATAGCACGTTGCTGTAAGCAAGCACATTCTCATTCAAAGTTGCAAGTTACTAGGTAGGAACAAGTTTGTATAGGTATTTCAAAGATGCCCAGAACTGAGCTAAACGTTGTATGTCTCCAACTCCTAGAAATAACTTCATGCCCCAACTCCCTTACTTCAAGCTAGTAAGGATCACATAATTCCTAACAATGTTTTGACACAGATTCCCAATTCGGGCATTCAGAACATATAGCACGTTGCTGTAAGCAAGCACATTCTCATTCAAAGTTGCAAGTTACTATGTAGGAACAAGTTTGTATAGGTATTTCAAAGATGCCCAGACCTGAGCTAAACGTTGTATGTCTGCAACTCCTAGAAATAACTTCATGCCCCATCTCCCTTACTTCCAGCTAGTAAGGATCACATAATTCCTAACAAAGTTTTGACACAGATTCCCAATTCGGGCATTCAGAACATATAGCACGTTGCTGTAAGCAAGCACATTCTGATTCAAAGTTGCAAGTTACTATGTAGGAACAAGTTTGTATAGGACTTTGAAAGATGCCCGGAACTGAGCTGAAGTTTGTATGTCTCCAACTCCTACAAATAACTTCATGCCCCATCACCCTTACTTCCAGCTAGTGAGGATCACATAATTCCTAACAAAGTTTTGACACAGATTCCCAATTCGGGCATTCAGAACATATAGCACGTTGCTGTAAGCAAGCACATTCTCATTCAAAGTTGCAAGTTACTATGTAGGAACAACTTTGTATAGGTATTTCAAAGATGCCCAGAACTGAGCTAAACTTGGTATGTCTCCAACTCCTAGATATAACTTCATGCCCCATCTCCCTTACTTCCAGCTAGTAAGGATCACATAATTCCTAACAAAGTTTTGACACAGATTCCCAATTCGGGCATTCAGAACATATAGCACGTTGCTGTAAGCAAGCACATTCTCATTCAAAGTTGCAAGTTACTATGTAGGAACAAGTTTGTATAGGTATTTCAAAGATGCCCAGAACTGAGCTAAACTTGGTATGTGTCCAACCTCTAGAAATAACTTCATGCCCCAACTCCCTTACTTCCAGCTAGTAAGGATCACATAATTCCTAACAAAGTTTTGACACAGATTCCCAATTCGGGCATTCAGAACATAAAGCACGTTGCTGTAAGCAAGCACATTCTCATTCAAAGTTGCAAGTACTATGTAGGAACAAGTTTGTATAGGTATTTCAAAGATGCCCAGAACTGAGCTAAACTTGGTATGTCTCCAACTCCTAGAAATAACTTCATGCCCCATCTCACTTAATTCCAGCTAGTAATGATCACATAATTCCTAATAAAGTTTTGACACAGATCCCAATTCGGGCATTCAGAACATATAGCACGTTGCTGTAAGCAAGCACATTCTCATTCAAAGTTGCAAGTTACTATGTAGGAACAAGTTTGTATAGGTATTTCAAAGATGTCCAGAACTGAGCTAAACTTGGTATGTGTCCAACTCCTAGAAACACCTTCATACCCCATCTCACTTACTTCCAGCTAGTAAAGATCACATAATTCCTAACAAAATTTGACATAGATTCCCAATTCGGGCATTCAGAACATATAGCACGTTGCTGTAAGCAATCACATTCTCATTCAAAGTTGCAAGTGACTATGTAGGAACAAGTTTGTATAGGTATTTCAAAGATGCCCAGAACTGAGCTAAACTTGTTATGTGTCCAACTCCTAGAAATAACATCATGCCCCATCTCCCTTACTTCCAGCTAGTAAGGATCACATAATTCCTAACAAAGTTTTGACACAGATTCCCAATTCGGGCATTCAGAACATGTAGCACGTTGCTGTAAGCAAGCACATTCTCATTCTAAGTTGCAAGTTACTATGTAGGAACAAGTTTGTATAGGTATTTCAAAGATGCCCAGAACTGAGCTAAACGTTGTATGTCTCCAACTCCTAGAAATAACTTCATGCCCCATCTCACTTACTTCCAGGTAGTAAGGATCACATAATTTCTAACAAAGTTTTGACACAGATTCCCAATTCGGGCATTCAGAACATATAGCACGTTGCTGTAAACAAGCACATTCTCATTCAAAGTTGCAAGTTACTATGTAGGAACAAGTTTGTATAGGTATTTCAAAGATGCCCAGAACTGAGCTAAACTTGGTATGTCTCCAAATCCTAGAAATAACTTCATGCCCCATCTCACTTACTTCCATCTAGTAAGGATCACATAATTCCTATAAGTGTTTTGACACAGATTCCCAATTCGGGCATTCAGAACATGTAGCACGTTGCTGTAAGCAACCACATTCTCATTCAAAGTTGCAAGTTACTATGTAGGAACAAGTTTGTATAGGTATTTCAAAGATGCCCAGAACTGAGCTAAACTTGGTATGTCTCCAACTCCTAGAAATAACTTCATGCCCCATCTCCCTTACTTCCAGCTAGTAAGGATCACATAATTCCTAACAAAGTTTTGACACAGATTCCCAATTCGGGCATTCAGAACATATAGCACGTTGCTGTAAGCAAGCACATTCTCATTCAAAGTTGCAAGTTACTATGTAGGAACAAGTTTGTATAGGTATTTCAAAGATGCCCAGAACTGAGCTAAACGTGGTATGCCTCCAACTCCTAGAAATAACTTCATGCCCCATCACCCTTACTTCCAGCTAGTAAGGATCACATAATTCCTAACAAAGTTTTGACACAGATTCCCAATTCGGGCATTCAGAACATATAGCACGTTGCTGTAAGCAAGCACATTCTCATTCAAAGATGCAAGTTACTATGTAGGAACAAGTTTGTATAGGTATTTCAAAGATGCAGAGAACTGAGCTAAACTTGGTATGTGTCCAACTCCTAGAAATAACTTCATGCCCCAACTCCCTTACTTCCAGCTAGTAAGGATCACATAATTCCTAACAAAGTTTTGACACAGATTCCCAATTCGGGCATTCAGAACATATAGCACGTTGCTGTAAGCAAGCACATTCTCATTCAAAGTTGCAAGTACTATGTAGGAACAAGTTTGTATAGGTATTTCAAAGATGCCCAGAACTGAGCTAAACTTGGTATGTCTCCAACTCCTAGAAATAACTTCATGCCCCATCTCACTTACTTCCAGCTGGTAATGATCACATAATTCCTAATAAAGTTTTGACACAGATTCCCAATTCGGGCATTCAGAACATATAGCACGTTGCTGTAAGCAAGCACATTCTCATTCAAAGTTGCAAGTTACTATGTAGGAACAAGTTTGTATAGGTATTTCAAAGATGTCCAGAACTGAGCTAAACTTGGTATGTGTCCAACTCCTAGAAACACCTTCATACCCCATCTCACTTACTTCCAGCTAGTAAAGATCTCATAATTCCTAACAAAATTTGACATAGATTCCAAATTCGGGCATTCAGAACATATAGCACGTTGCTGTAAGCAATCACATTCTCATTCAAAGTTGCAAGTGACTATGTAGGAACAAGTTTGTATAGGTATTTCAAAGATGCCCAGAACTGAGCTAAACTTGGTATGTGTCCAACTCCTAGAAATAACTTCATGCCACATCTCCCTTACTTCCAGCTAGTAAGGATCACATAATTCCTAACAAAGTTTTGACACAGATTCCCAATTCGGGCATTCAGAACATGTAGCACGTTGCTGTAAGCAAGCACATTCTCTTTCTAAGTTGTAAGTTTCTATGTAGGAACAAGTTTTTATAGGTATTTCAAAGATGCCCAGAACTGAGCTAAACGTTGTATGTCTCCAACTCCTAGAAATAACTTCATGCCCCATCTCACTTACTTCCAGCTAGTAAGGATCACATAATTTCTAACAAAGTTTTGACACAGATTCCCAATTCGGGCATTCAGAACATATAGCACGTTGCTGTAAGCAAGCACATTCTCATTCAAAGTTGCAAGTTACTATGTAGGAACAAGTTTGTATAGGTATTTCAAAGATGCCCAAAACTGAGCTAAACTTGGTATGTCTCCAACTCCTAGAAATAACTTCATGCCCCATCTCCCTTACTTCCATCTAGAAAGGATCACATAATTCCTAAAAGTGTTTTGACACAGATTCCCAATTCGGGCATTCAGAACATGTAGCACGTTGCTGTAAGCAAGCACATTCTCATTCAAAGTTGCAAGTTACTATGTAGGAACAAGTTAGTATAGGTATTTCAAAGATGCCCAGAACTGAGCTAAACGTTGTATGTCTCCAATTCCTAGAAATAACTTCATGCCCCATCTCACTTACTTCCAGCTAGTAAGGATCACATAATTTCTAACAAAGTTTTGACACAGATTCCCAATTCGCGCATTCAGAACATATAGCACGTTGCTGTAAGCAAGCACATTCTCATTCAAAGTTGCAAGTTACTATGTAGGAACAAGTTTGTATAGGAATTTCAAAGATGCCCAGAACTGAGCTAAACGTTGTATGTCTCCAACTCCTAGAAATAACTTCATGCCCAATCTCCCTTACTTCCAGCTAGTAAGGATCACATAATTCCTAACAAAGTTTTGACACAGATTCCCAATTCGGGCATTCAGAACATATAGCACGTTGATGTAAGCAAGCACATTCTCATTCAAAGTTGCAAGTTACTATGTAGGAACAAGTTTGTATAGGTATTTCAAAGATGCCCAGAACTGAGCTAAACTTGGTATGTCTCCAACTCCTAGAAATAACTTCATGCCCCATCTCCCTTACTTCCAGCTAGTAAGGATCACATAATTCCTAACAAAGTTTTGACACAGATTCCCAATTCGGGCATTCAGAACATGTAGCACGTTGCTGTAAGCAAGCACATTCAATTCAAAGTTGCAAGTTACAATGTAGGAACAAGTTTGTATAAGTATTTCAAAGATGCCCAGAATTGAGCTAAACTTGGTATGTCTCCAACTCCTAGAAATAACTTCATGCCCCATCTCCCTTACTTCCAGCTAGTAAGGATCACATAATTTCTAACAAAGTTTTGACACAGATTCCCAATTCGGGCATTCAGAACATATAGCACGTTGCTGTAAGCAAGTACCTTCTCATTCAAAGTTGCAAGTTACTAAGTAGGAACAAGTTTGTAAAGGTATTTCAAAGATGCCCAGAACTGAGCTAAACGTTGTATGTCTCCAACTCCTAGAAATAACTTCATGCCCCATCACCCTTACTTCCAGCTAGTAAGGATCACATAATTCCTAACAAAGTTTTGACACAGATTCCCAATTCGGGCATTCAGAACATACAGCACGTTGCTGTAAGCAAGCACATTCTCATTCAAAGTTGCAAGTTACTATGTAGGAACAAGTTTGTATAGGTATTTCAAAGATGCCCAGAACTGAGCTAAACGTTGTATGTCTCCAACTCCTCGAAATAACTTCATGACCCATCTCCCTTACTTCCAGCTATTAAGGATCACATAATTCCTAACAAAGTTTTGACACAGATTCCCAATTCGGGCATTCAGAACATACAGCACGTTGCTGTAAGCAAGCACATTCTCATTCAAAGTTGCAAGTTACTATGTAGGAACAAGTTTGTATAGGTATTTCAAAGATGCCCAGAACTGAGCTAAACGTTGTATGTCTCCAACTCCTAGAAATAACTTCATGCCCCATCTCCCTTACTTCCAGCTAGTAAGGATCACATAATTCCTAACCAAGTTTTGACACAGATTCCCAATTCGGGCATTCAGAATATATAGCACGTTGCTGTAAGCAAGCACATTCTGATTCAAAGTTGCAAGTTACTATGTAGGAACAAGTTTGTATAGGTATTTCAAAGATGCCCAGAACTGAGCTAAACTTGGTATGTCTCCAACTCCTAGAAATAACTTCATGCCCCAACTCCCTTACTTCCAGCTAGTAAGGATCACATAATTCCTAACAAAGTTTTGACACAGATTCCCAATTCGGGCATTCAGAACATATAGCACGTTGCTGTAAGCAAGCACATTCTCATTCAAAGATGCAAGTTACTATGTAGGAACAAGTTTGTATAGGTATTTCAAAGATGCCCAGAACTGAGCTAAACTTGGTATGTCTCCAACTCCTAGAAATAACTTCATGCCCCATCTCCCTTACTTCCATCTAGTAAGGATCACATAATTCCTAAAAGTGTTTTGACACAGATTCACAATTCGGGCATTCAGAACATGTAGCACGTTGCTGTAAGCAAGCACATTCTCATTCAAAGTTGCAAGTTACTATGTAGGAACAAGTTTGTATAGGTATTTCAAAGATGCCCAGAACTGAGCTAAACGTTGTATGTCTCCAATTCCTAGAAATAACTTCATGCCCCATCTCACTTACTTCCAGCTAGTAAGGATCACATAATTTCTAACAAAGTTTTGACACAGATTCCCAATTCGCGCATTCAGAACATATAGCACGTTGCTGTAAGCAAGCACATTCTCATTCAAAGTTGCAAGTTACTATGTAGGAACAAGTTTGTATAGGAATTTCAAAGATGCCCAGAACTGAGCTAAACGTTGTATGTCTCCAACTCCTAGAAATAACTTCATGCCCAATCTCCCTTACTTCCAGCTAGTAAGGATCACATAATTCCTAACAAAGTTTTGACACAGATTCCCAATTCGGGCATTCAGAACATATAGCACGTTGATGTAAGCAAGCACATTCTCATTCAAAGTTGCAAGTTACTATGTAGGAACAAGTTTGTATAGGTATTTCAAAGATGCCCAGAACTGAGCTAAACTTGGTATGTCTCCAACTCCTAGAAATAACTTCATGCCCCATCTCCCTTACTTCCAGCTAGTAAGGATCACATAATTCCTAACAAAGTTTTGACACAGATTCCCAATTCGGGCATTCAGAACATGTAGCACGTTGCTGTAAGCAAGCACATTCAATTCAAAGTTGCAAGTTACAATGTAGGAACAAGTTTGTATAAGTATTTCAAAGATGCCCAGAATTGAGCTAAACTTGGTATGTCTCCAACTCCTAGAAATAACTTCATGCCCCATCTCCCTTACTTCCAGCTAGTAAGGATCACATAATTTCTAACAAAGTTCTGACACAGATTCCCAATTCGGGCATTCAGAACATATAGCACGTTGCTGTAAGCAAGTACATTCTCATTCAAAGTTGCAAGTTACTAAGTAGGAACAAGTTTGTAAAGGTATTTCAAAGATGCCCAGAACTGAGCTAAACGTTGTATGTCTCCAACTCCTAGAAATAACTTCATGCCCCATCACCCTTACTTCCAGCTAGTAAGGATCACATAATTCCTAACAAAGTTTTGACACAGATTCCCAATTCGGGCATTCAGAACATACAGCACGTTGCTGTAAGCAAGCACATTCTCATTCAAAGTTGCAAGTTACTATGTAGGAACAAGTTTGTATAGGTATTTCAAAGATGCCCAGAACTGAGCTAAACGTTGTATGTCTCCAACTCCTCGAAATAACTTCATGACCCATCTCCCTTACTTCCAGCTAGTAAGGATCACATAATTCCTAACAAAGTTTTGACACAGATTCCCAATTCGGGCATTCAGAACATACAGCACGTTGCTGTAAGCAAGCACATTCTCATTCAAAGTTGCAAGTTACTATGTAGGAACAAGTTTGTATAGGTATTTCAAAGATGCCCAGAACTGAGCTAAACGTTGTATGTCTCCAACTCCTAGAAATAACTTCATGCCCCATCTCCCTTACTTCCAGCTAGTAAGGATCACATAATTCCTAACCAAGTTTTGACACAGATTCCCAATTCGGGCATTCAGAATATATAGCACGTTGCAGTAAGCAAGCACATTCTCATTCAAAGTTGCAAGTACTATGTAGGAACAAGTTTGTATAGGTATTTCAAAGATGCCCAGAACTGAGCTAAACTTGGTATGTCTCCAACTCCTAGAAATAACTTCATGCCCCATCTCTCTTACTTCCAGCTAGTAATGATCACATAATTCCTAATAAAGTTTTGACACAGATTCCCAATTCGGGCATTCAGAACATATAGCACGTTGCTGTAAGCAAGCACATTCTCATTCAAAGTTGCAAGTTACTATGTAGGAACAAGTTTGTATAGGTATTTCAAAGATGTCCAGAACTGAGCTAAACTTGGTATGTGTCCAACTCCTAGAAACACCTTCATACCCCATCTCACTTACTTCCAGCTAGTAAAGATCACATAATTCCTAACAAAATTTGACATAGATTCCAAATTCGGGCATTCAGAACATATAGCACGTTGCTGTAAGCAATCACATTCTCATTCAAAGTTGCAAGTGACTATGTGGGAACAAGTTTGTATAGGTATTTCAAAGATGCCCAGAACTGAGCTAAACTTGGTATGTGTCCAACTCCTAGAAATAACTTCATGCCCCATCTCCCTTACTTCCAGCTAGTAAGGATCACATAATTCCTAACAAAGTTTTGACACAGATTCCCAATTCGGGCATTCAGAACATGTAGCACGTTGCTGTAAGCAAGCACATTCTCATTCTAAGTTGCAAGTTACTATGTAGGAACAAGTTTTTATAGGTATTTCAAAGATGCCCAGAACTGAGCTAAACGTTGTATGTCTCCAACTCCTAGAAATAACTTCATGCCCCATCTCACTTACTTCCAGCTAGTAAGGATCACATAATTTCTAACAAAGTTTTGACACAGATTCCCAATTCGGGCATTCAGAACATATAGCACGTTGCTGTAAGCAAGCACATTCTCATTCAAAGTTGCAAGTTACTATGTAGGAACAAGTTTGTATAGGTATTTCAAAGATGCCCAGAACTGAGCTAAACTTGGTATGTCTCCAACTCCTAGAAATAACTTCATGCCCCATCTCCCTTACTTCCATCTAGTAAGGATCACATAATTCCTAAAAGTGTTTTGACACAGATTCCCAATTCGGGCATTCAGATCATGTAGCACGTTGCTGTAAGCAAGCACATTCTCATTCAAAGTTGCAAGTTACTATGTAGGAACAAGTTTGTATAGGTATTTCAAAGAGGCCCAGAACTGAGCTAAACGTTGTATGTCTCCAATTCCTAGAAATAACTTCATGCCCCATCTCACTTACTTCCAGCTAGTAAGGATCACATAATTTCTAACAAAGTTTTGACACAGATTCCCAATTCGCGCATTCAGAACATATAGCACGTTGCTGTAAGCAAGCACATTCTGATTCAAAGTTGCAAGTTACTATGTAGGAACAAGTTTGTATAGGACTTTGAAAGATGCCCGGAACTGAGCTGAAGTTTGTATGTCTCCAACTCCTAGAAATAACTTCATGCCCCATCACCCTTACTTCCAGCTAGTGAGGATCACATAATTCCTAACAAAGTTTTGACACAGATTCCCAATTCGGGCATTCAGAACATATAGCACGTTGCTGTAAGCAAGCACATTCTCATTCAAAGTTGCAAGTTACTATGTAGGAACAAGATTGTATAGGAATTTCAAAGATGCCCAGAACTGAGCTAAACGTTGTATGTCTCCAACTCCTAGAAATAACTTCATGCCCAATCTCCCTTACTTCCAGCTAGTAAGGATCACATAATTCCTAACAAAGTTTTGACACAGATTCCCAATTCGGGCATTCAGAACATATAGCACGTTGCTGTAAGCAAGCACATTCTCATTCAAAGTTGCAAGTTACTATGTAGGAACAAGTTTGTATAGGTATTTCAAAGATGCCCAGAACTGAGCTAAACTTGGTATGTGTCCAACCTCTAGAAATAACTTCATGCCCCAACTCCCTTACTTCCAGCTAGTAAGGATCACATAATTCCTAACAAAGTTTTGACACAGATTCCCAATTCGGACATTCAGAACATATAGCACGTTGCTGTAAGCAAGCACATTCTCATTCAAAGTTGCAAGTTACTATGTAGGAACAAGTTTGTATAGGTATTTAAAAGATGCCCAGAACTGAGCTAACCAATGTATGTCTCCAACTCCTAGAAATAACTTCATGCCCGATCTCCCTTACTTCCAGCTGGTAAGGATCACATAATACCTAACAAAGTTTTGACACAGATTCCCAATTCGGGCATTCAGAACATATAGCACGTTGCTGTAAGCAAGCACATTCTCATTCAAAGTTGCAAGTTACTATGTAGGAACAAGTTTGTATAGGTATTTCAAAGATGCCCAGAACTGAGCTAACCGTTGTATGTCTCCAACTCCTAGAAATAACTTCATGCCCCATCTCCCTTACTTCCAGCTAGTAAGGATCACATAATTCCTAACAAAGTTTTGACACAGATTCCCAATTCGGGCATTCAGATCATATAGCACGTTGCTGTAAGCAAGCACATTCTCATTCAAAGTTGCAAGTTACTATGTAGGAACAAGTTTGTATAGGTATTTCAAAGATGCCCAGAACTTAGCTAAACTTGGTATGTGTCCAACCTCTAGAAATAACTTCATGCCCCAACTCCCTTACTTCCAGCTAGCAAGGATCACATAATTCCTAACAAAGTTTTGACACAGATTCCCAATTCGGGCATTCAGAACATACAGCACGTTGCTGTAAGCAAGCACATTCTCATTCAAAGTTGCACGTTACTATGTAGGAACAAGTTTGTATAGGTATTTCAAAGATGCCCAGAACTGAGCTAAACTTGGTATGTGTCCAACTCCTCGAAATAACTTCATGCCCCAACTCCCTTACTTCCAGCTAGTAAGGATCACATAATTCCTAACAAAGTTTTGACACAGATTCCCAATTCGGGCATTCAGAACATATAGCACGTTGCTGTAAGCAAGCACATTCTCATTCAAAGTTGCAAGTTACTATGTAGGAACAAGTTTGTATAGGTATTTCAAAGATGTCCAGAACTGAGCTAAACTTGGTATGTGTCCAACTCCTAGAAACACCTTCATACCCCATCTCACTTACTTCCAGCTAGTAAAGGTCTCATAATTCCTAACAAAATTTGACATAGATTCCAAATTCGGGCATTCAGAACATATAGCACGTTGCTGTAAGCAATCACATTCTCATTCAAAGTTGCAAGTGACTATGTAGGAACAAGTTTTTATAGGTATTTCAAAGATGCCCAGAACTGAGCTAAACTTGGTATGTGTCCAACTCCTAGAAATAACTTCATGCCCCATCTCCCTTACTTCCAGCTAGTAAGGATCACATAATTCCTAACAAAGTTTTGACACAGATTCCCAATTCGGGCATTCAGAACATGTAGCACGTTGCTGTAAGCAAGCACATTCTCATTCTAAGTTGCAAGTTACTATGTAGGAACAAGTTTTTATAGGTATTTCAAAGATGCCCAGAACTGAGCTAAACGTTGTATGTCTCCAACTCCTAGAAATAACTTCATGCCCCATCTCCCTTACTTCCAGCTAGTAAGGATCACATAATTCCTAACAAAGTTTTGACACAGATTCCCAATTCGGGCATTCAGAACATGTAGCACGTTGCTGTAAGCAAGCACATTCAATTCAAAGTTGCAAGTTACAATGTAGGAACAAGTTTGTATAGGTATTTCAAAGATGCCCAGAATTGAGCTAAACTTGGTATGTCTCCAACTCCTAGAAATAACTTCATGCTCCATCTCCCTTACTTCCATCTAGTAAGGATCACATAATTCCTAAAAGTGTTTTGACACAGATTCCCAATTCGGGCATTCAGAACATGTAGCACGTTGCTGTAAGCAAGCACATTCTCATTCAAAGTTGCAAGTTACTATGTAGGAACAAGTTTGTATAGGTATTTCAAAGAGGCCCAGAACTGAGCTAAACGTTGTATGTCTCCAATTCCTAGAAATAACTGCATGCCCCATCTCACTTACTTCCAGCTAGTAAGGATCACATAATTTCTAACAAAGTTTTGACACAGATTCCCAATTCGCGCATTCAGAACATATAGCACGTTGCTGTAAGCAAGCACATTCTCATTCAAAGTTGCAAGTTACTATGTAGGAACAAGTTTGTATAGGAATTTCAAAGATGCCCAGAACTGAGCTAAACGTTGTATGTCTCCAACTCCTAGAAATAACTTCATGCCCAATCTCCCTTACTTCCAGCTAGTAAGGATCACATAATTCCTAACCAAGTTTTGACACAGATTCCCAATTCGGGCATTCAGAATATATAGCACGTTGCTGTAAGCAAGCACATTCTGATTCAAAGTTGCAAGTTACTATGTAGGAACAAGTTTGTATAGGTATTTCAAAGATGCCCAGAACTGAGCTAAACTTGGTATGTCTCCAACTCCTAGAAATAACTTCATGCCCCAACTCCCTTACTTCCAGCTAGTAAGGATCACATAATTCCTAACAAAGTTTTGACACAGATTCCCAATTCGGGCATTCAGAACATATAGCACGTTGCTGTAAGCAAGCACATTCTCATTCAAAGATGCAAGTTACTAAGTAGGAACAAGTTTGTATAGGTATTTCAAAGATGCCCAGAACTGAGCTAAACTTGGTATGTGTCCAACCTCTAGAAATAACTTCATGCCCCAACTCCCTTACTTCCAGCTAGTAAGGATCACATAATTCCTAACAAAGTTTTGACACAGATTCCCAATTCGGGCATTCAGAACATATAGCACGTTGCTGTAAGCAAGCACATTCTCATTCAAAGTTGCAAGTACTATGTAGGAACAAGTTTGTATAGGTATTTCAAAGATGCCCAGAACTGAGCTAAACTTGGTATGTCTCCAACTCCTAGAAATAACTTCATGCCCCATCTCACTTACTTCTAGCTAGTAATGATCACATAATTCCTAATAAAGTTTTGACACAGATTCCCAATTCGGGCATTCAGAACATATAGCACGTTGCTGTAAGCAAGCACATTCTCATTCAAAGTTGCAAGTTACTATGTAGGAACAAGTTTGTATAGGTATTTCAAAGATGTCCAGAACTGAGCTAAACTTGGTATGTGTCCAACTCCTAGAAACACCTTCATACCCCATCTCACTTACTTCCAGCTAGTAAAGATCACATAATTCCTAACAAAATTTGACATAGATTCCAAATTCGGGCATTCAGAACATATAGCACGTTGCTGTAAGCAATCACATTCTCATTCAAAGTTGCAAGTGACTATGTAGGAACAAGTTTGTATAGGTATTTCAAAGATGCCCAGAACTGAGCTAAACTTGGTATGTGTCCAACTCCTAGAAATAACTTCATGCCCCATCTCCCTTACTTCCAGCTAGTAAGGATCACATAATTCCTAACAAAGTTTTGACACAGATTCCCAATTCGGGCATTGCTTACATGTTGCTTACAGCAACATGTAGCACGTTGCTGTAAGCAAGCACATTCTCATTCTAAGTTGCAAGTTACTATGTAGGAACAAGTTTTTATAGGTATTTCAAAGATGCCCAGAACTGAGCTAAACGTTGTATGTCTCCAACTCCTAGAAATAACTTCATGCCCCATCTCACTTACTTCCAGCTAGTAAGGATCACATAATTTCTAACAAAGTTTTGACACAGATTCCCAATTCGGGCATTCAGAACATATAGCACGTTGCTGTAAGCAAGCACATTCTCATTCAAAGTTGCAAGTTACTATGTAGGAACAAGTTTGTATAGGTATTTCAAAGATGCCCAGAACTGAGCTAAACTTGGTATGTCTCCAACTCCTAGAAATAACTTCATGCCCCATCTCCCTTACTTCCATCTAGTAAGGATCACATAATTCCTAAAAGTGTTTTGACACAGATTCCCAATTCGGGCATTCAGAACATGTAGCACGTTGCTGTAAGCAAGCACATTCTCATTCAAAGTTGCAAGTTACTATGTAGGAACAAGTTTGTATAGGTATTTCAAAGATGCCCAGAACTGAGCTAAACGTTGTATGTCTCCAATTCCTAGAAAAAACTTCATGCCCCATCTCACTTACTTCCAGCTAGTAAGGATCACATAATTTCTAACAAAGTTTTGACACAGATTCCCAATTCGCGCATTCAGAACATATAGCACGTTGCTGTAAGCAAGCACATTCTCATTCAAAGTTGCAAGTTACTATGTAGGAACAAGTTTGTATAGGAATTTCAAAGATGCCCAGAACTGAGCTAAACGTTGTATGTCTCCAACTCCTAGAAATAACTTCATGCCCAATCTCCCTTACTTCCAGCTAGTAAGGATCACATAATTCCTAACAAAGTTTTGACACAGATTCCCAATTCGGGCATTCAGAACATATAGCACGTTGATGTAAGCAAGCACATTCTCATTCAAAGTTGCAAGTTACTATGTAGGAACAAGTTTGTATAGGTATTTCAAAGATGCCCAGAACTGAGCTAAACTTGGTATGTCTCCAACTCCTAGAAATAACCTCATGCCCCATCTCCCTTACTTCCAGCTAGTAAGGATCACATAATTCCTAACAAAGTTTTGACACAGATTCCCAATTCGGGCATTCAGAACATGTAGCACGTTGCTGTAAGCAAGCACATTCAATTCAAAGTTGCAAGTTACAACGTAGTAACAAGTTTGTATAGGTATTTCAAAGATGCCCAGAATTGAGCTAAACTTGGTATGTCTCCAACTCCTAGAAATAACTTCATGCCCCATCTCCCTTACTTCCAGCTAGTAAGGATCACATAATTTCTAACAAAGTTTTGACACAGATTCCCAATTCGGGCATTCAGAACATATAGCACGTTGCTGTAAGCAAGTACATTCTCATTCAAAGTTGCAAGTTACTAAGTAGGAACAAGTTTGTAAAGGTATGTCAAAGATGCCCAGAACTGAGCTAAACGTTGTATGTCTCCAACTCCTAGAAATAACTTCATGCCCCATCACCCTTACTTCCAGCTAGTAAGGATCACATAATTCCTAACAAAGTTTTGACACAGATTCCCAATTCGGGCATTCAGAACATACAGCACGTTGCTGTAAGCAAGCACATTCTCATTCAAAGTTGCAAGTTACTATGTAGGAACAAGTTTGTATAGGTATTTCAAAGATGCCCAGAACTGAGCTAAACGTTGTATGTCTCCAACTCCTCGAAATAACTTCATGCCCCATCTCCCTTACTTCCAGCTAGTAAGGATCACATAATTCCTAACAAAGTTTTGACACAGATTCCCAATTCGGGCATTCAGAACATATAGCACGTTGCTGTAAGCAAGCACATTCTCATTCAAAGTTGCAAGTTACTATGTAGGAACAAGTTTGTATAGGTATTTCAAAGATGCCCAGAACTGAGCTAAACGTTGTATGTCTCCAACTCCTAGAAATAACTTCATGCCCCATCTCCCTTACCTCCAGCTAGTAAGGATCACATAATTCCTAACCAAGTTTTGACACAGATTCCCAATTCGGGCATTCAGAATATATAGCACGTTGCTGTAAGCAAGCACATTCTGATTCAAAGTTGCAAGTTACTATGTAGGAACAAGTTTGTATAGGTATTTCAAAGATGCCCAGAACTGAGCTAAACTTGGTATGTCTCCAACTCCTAGAAATAACTTCATGCCCCAACTCCCTTACTTCCAGCTAGTAAGGATCACATAATTCCTAACAAAGTTTTGACACAGATTCCCAATTCGGGCATTCAGAACATATAGCACGTTGCTGTAAGCAAGCACATTCTCATTCAAAGTTGCAAGTTACTATGTAGGAACAAGTTTGTATAGGTATTTCAAAGATGCCCAGAACTGAGCTAAACTTGGTATGTGTCCAACCTCTAGAAATAACTTCATGCCCCAACTCCCTTACTTCCAGCTAGTAAGGATCACATAATTCCTAACAAAGTTTTGACACAGATTCCCAATTCGGGCATTCAGAACATATAGCACGTTGCTGTAAGCAAGCACATTCTCATTCAAAGTTGCAAGTACTATGTAGGAACAAGTTTGTATAGGTATTTCAAAGATGCCCAGAACTGAGCTAAACTTGGTATGTCTCCAACTCCTAGAAATAACTTCATGCCCCATCTCACTTACTTCCAGCTAGTAAGGATCACATAATTCCTAACAAAGTTTTGACACAGATTCCCAATTCAGGCATTCAGAACATATAGCACGTTGCTGTAAGCAAGCACATTCTCATTCAAAGTTGCAAGTTACTATGTAGGAACAAGTTTGTATAGGAATTTCAAAGATGTCCAGAACTGAGCTAAACTTGGTATGTGTCCAACTCCTAGAAATACCTTCATACCCCATCTCACTTACTTCCAGCTAGTAAGGATCACATAATTCCTAACAAAATTTGACATAGATTCCCGATTCGGCCATTCAGAACATATAGCACGTTGCTGTAAGCAATCACATTCTCATTCAAAGTTGCAAGTTACTATGTAGGAACAAGTTTGTATAGGTATTTCAAAGATACCCAGAACTGAGCTAAACTTGGTATGTGTCCACCTCCTAGAAATATCTTCATGCCCCATCTCCCTTACTTCCAGCTAGTAAGGATCACATAATTCCTAACAAAGTTTTGACACAGGTTCCCAATTCGGGCATTCAGAACATGTAGCACGTTGCTGTAAGCAAGCAAATTCAATTCAAAGTTGCAAGTTACTATGTAGGAACAAGTTTGTATAGGTATTTCAAAGATGCCCAGAACTGAGCTAAATGTTGTATGTCTCCAACTCCTGGAAATAACTTCATGCCCAATCTCCCTTACTTCCAGCTAGTAAGGATCACATAATTCCTAACAAAGTTTTGACACAGATTCCCAATTCGGGCATTCAGAACATGTAGCACGTTGCTGTAAGCAAGCACATTCTCATACAAAGTTGCAAGTTACTATGTAGGAACAAGTTTGTAAATGTATTTCAAAGATGCCCAGAACTGAGCTAAACGTAGTATGTGTCCAATTCCTAGAAATAACTTCATGCCCCATCTCCCTTACTTCCAGCTAGTAAGGATCACATAATTCCTAACAAAGTTTTGACACAGATTCCCAATTCGGGCATTCAGAACATATAGCACGTTGCTGTAAGCAAGCACATTCTCATTAAAGTTGCAAGTTACTATGTAGGAACAAGTTTGTATAGGTATTTCAAAGATGCCCAGAACTGTGCTAAACTTGGTATGTGTCCAACTCCTAGAAATACCTTCATACCCCAACTCCCTTACTTCCAGCTAGTAAGGATCACATAATTCCTAACAAATTTTGACACAGATTCCCAATTCGGGCATTCAGAACATATAGCACGTTGCTGTAAGCAAGCACATTCTCATTCAAAGTTGCAAGTTACTATGTAGGAACAAGTTTGTATAGGACTTTCAAAAATGCCCAGAACTGAGCTAAACTTGGTATGTGTCCAACCTCTAGACATAACTTCATGCCCCAACTCCATTACTTCCAGCTAGCAGGGTCACATAATTCCTAACAATGATTTGACACAGATTCCCAATTCGGGCATTCAGAACATATAGCAAGTTGCTGTAAGCAAGCACATTCTCATTCAAAGTTGAAAGTTACTATGTAGGAACAAGTTTGTATAGGTATTTCAAAGATGCCCAGAACTGAGCTAAACGTTGTATGTCTCCAACTCCCAGAAATATCTTCATGCCCCATTTCACTTACTTCCAGCTAGTAAGGATCACATAATTCCTAACAAAGTTTTGACACAGATTCCCAATTCGGGCATTCAGAACATATAGCACGTTGCTGTAAGCAAGCACATTCTCATTCAAAGTTGCAAGATACTATGTAGGAACAAGCGTGAATAGGACTTTCAAAGATGCCCAGAACTGAGCTATACGTTGTATGTCTCCAACTCCTAGAAATAACTTCATGCCCCATCTCCCTTACTTCCAGCTAGTAAGGATCACATAATTCCTAAAAGTGTTTTGACACAGATTCCCAATTCGGGCATTCAGAACCTATAGCACGTTGCTGTAAGCAAGCACATTCAATTCAAAGTTGCAAGTTACTATGTAGGAACAAGTTTGTATAGGTATTTCAAAGATGCCCAGAATTGAGCTAAACTTGGTATGTCTCCAACTCCTAGAAATAACTTCATGCCCCATCTCCCTTACTTCCAGCTAGTAAGGATCACATAATTCCTAACAAAGTTTTGACACAGATTCCCAATTCGGGCATTCAGAATATATAGCACGTTGCTGTAAGCAAGCACATTCTGATTCAAAGTTGCAAGTTACTATGTAGGAACAAGTTTGTATAGGTATTTCAAAGATGCCCAGAACTGAGCTAAACTTGGTATGTCTCCAACTCCTAGAAATAACTTCATGCCCCAACTCCCTTACTTCCAGCTAGTAAGGACCACATAATTCCTAACAAAGTTTTGACACAGATTCCCAATTCGGGCATTCAGAACATATAGCACGTTGCTGTAAGCAAGCACATTCTCTTTCAAAGTTGCAAGTACTATGTAGGAACAAGTTTGTATAGGTATTTCAAAGATGCCCAGAACTGAGCTAAACCTTGTATGTCTCCAACTCCTAGAAATAACTTCATGCCCCATCTCACTTACTTCCAGCTAGTAAGGATCACATAATTCCTAACAAAGTTTTGACACAGATTCCCAATTCGGGCATTCAGAACATATAGCACGTTGCTGTAAGCAAGCACATTCTCATTCAAAGTTGCAAGTTACTATGTAGGAACAAGTTTGTATAGGTATTTCAAGGATGTCCAGAACTGAGCTAAACTTGGTATGTGTCCAACTCCTAGAAATACCTTCATACCCATTCTCACTTACTTCCAGCTAGTAAGGATCACATAATTCCTAACAAAATTTGACATAGATTCCCGATTCGGGCATTCAGAACATATAGCACGTTGCTGTAAGCAATCACATTCTCATTCAAAGTTGCAAGTTACTATGTAGGAACAAGTTTGTATAGGTATTTCAAAGATGCCCAGAACTGAGCTAAACTTGGTATGTGTCCAACTCCTAGAAATAACTTCATGCCCCATCTCCCTTACTTCCAGCTAGTAAGGATCACATAATTCCTAACAAAGTTTTGACACAGATTCCCAAATCGGGCATTCAGAACATGTAGCACGTTGCTGTAAGCAAGCAAATTCAATTCAAAGTTGCAAGTTACTATGTAGGAACAAGTTTGTATAGGTATTTCAAAGATGCCCAGAACTGAGCTAAATGTTGTATGTCTCCAACTCCTGGAAATAACTTCATGCCCAATCTCCCTTACTTCCAGCTAGTAAGGATCACATAATTCCTAACAAAGTTTTGACACAGATTCCCAATTCGGGCATTCAGAACATGTAGCACGTTGCCGTAAGCAAGCACATTCTCATACAAAGTTGCAAGTTACTATGTAGGAACAAGTTTGTAAAGGTATTTCAAAGATGCCCACAACTGAGCTAAACGTTGTATGTCTCCAACTCCTAGAAATAACTTCATGTGTCATCACATTTACTTCCAGCTAGTAAGGATCACATAATTCCTAACAAAGTTTTGACACAGATTCCCAATTCGGGCATTCAGAACATATAGCACGTTGCTGTAAGCAAGCACATTCTCATTCAAATTTGCAAGTTACTATGTAGGAACAAGTTTGTATAGGTATTTCAAAGATGCCCAGAACTGAGCTAAACTTGGTATGTCTCCAACTCCTAGAAATAACTTCATGCCCCATCTCCCTTACTTCCAGCTAGTAAGGATCACATAATTCCTAACAAAGTTTTGACACAGATTCCCAATTCGGGCATTCAGAACATATAGCACGTTGCTGTAAGCCAGCACATTCTCATTCAAAGTTGCAAGTTACTATGTAGGAACAAGTTTGTAAAGGTATTTCAAAGATGCCCAGAACTGAGCTAAACGTAGTATGTGTCCAATTCCTAGAAATAACTTCATGCCCCATCTCCCTTACTTCCAGCTAGTAAGGATCACATAATTCCTAACAAAGTTTTGACACAGATTCCCAATTCGGGCATTCAGAACATATAGCACGTTGCTGTAAGCAAGCACATTCTCATTGAAAGTTGCAAGTTACTATGTAGGAACAAGTTTGTATAGGTATTTCAAAGATGCCCAGAACTGTGCTAAACTTGGTATGTGTCCAACTCCTAGAAATACCTTCATACCCCAACTCCCTTACTTCCAGCTAGTAAGGATCACATAATTCCTAACAAATTTTGACACAGATTCCCAATTCGGGCATTCAGAACATATAGCACGTTGATGTAAGCAAGCACATTGTCATTCAAAGTTGCAAGTTACTATGCAGGAACAAGTTTGTATAGGTATTTCAAAGATGCCCAGAACTGAGCTAAAATTGGTATGTCTCCAACTCCTAGAAATAACTTCATGCCCCATCTCCCTTACTTCCAGCTAGTAAGGATCACATAATTCCTAAAAGTGTTTTGACACAGATTCCCAATTCGGGCATTCAGAACATATAGCACGTTGCTGTAAGCAAGCACATTCTCATTCAAAGTTGCAAGTTACTATGTAGGAACAAGTTTGTATAGGACTTTCAAAAATGCCCAGAACTGAGCTAAACTTGGTATGTGTCCAACCTCTAGAAATAACTTCATGCCCCAACTCCATTACTTCCAGCTAGTAAGGATCACATAATTCCTAACAAAGTTTTGACACAGATTCCCAATTCGGGCATTCAGAACATATAGCACGGTGCTGTAAGCAAGCACATTCTCATTCAAAGTTGCAAGTTTCTATGTAGGAACAAGTTTGTATAGGTCTTTCAAAGATGCCCAGAACTTAGCTAAACTTGGTATGTCTCCAACTCCTAGAAATAACTTCATGCCCCAACTCCCTTACTTCCAGCTAGTAAGGATCACATAATTCCTAACAAAGTTTTGACACAGATTCCCAATTCGGGCATTCAGAACATATAGCACATTGCTGTAAGCAAGCACATTCTCATTCAAAGATGCAAGTTACTATGTAGGAACAAGTTTGAATAGGACTTTCAAAGATTCCCAGAACTGAGCTAAACTTGGTATGTCTCCAACTCCTAGAAATAACTTCATGCCCCATCTCCCATACTTCCAGCTAGTAAGGATCACATAATTCCTAACAAAGTTTTGACACAGATTCCCAATTCGGGCATTCAGAACATATAGCACGTTGCTGTAAGCAAGCACATTCTCATTCAAAGTTGCAAGTTACTATGTAGGAACAAGTTTGTTTAGGTATTTCAGAGATGCCCAGAACTGAGCTAAACTTGGTATGTGTCCAACTCCTAGAAATAACTTCATGCCCCCTCTCCCTTACTTCCAGCTAGTAAGGATCACATAATTCCTAACAAAGTTTTGACACAGATTCCCAATTCGGGCATTCAGAACATATAGCACGTTGCTGTAAGCAAGCACATTCTCATTCAAAGTTGCAAGTTACTATGCAGGAACAAGTTTGTATAGGTATTTCAAAGATGCCCAGAACTGAGCTAAACTTGGTATGTCTCCAACTCCTAGAAATAACTTCATGCCCCATCTCCCTTACTTCCAGATAGTAAGGATCACATAATTCCTAACAAAGTTTTGACACAGATTACCAATTCGGGCATTCAGAACATATAGCACGTTGCTGTAAGCAAGCACATTCTCATTCAAAGTTGCAAGTTACTATGTAGGAACAAGTTTGTATAGGTATTTCAAAGATGCCCAGAACTGTGCTAAACTTGGTATGTGTCCAACTCATAGAAATACCTTCATGCCCCAACTCCCTTACTTCCAGCTAGTAAGGATCACATAATTCCTTACAAATTTTGACACAGATTCCCAATTCGGGCATTCAGAACATATAGCAAGTTGCTGTAAGCAAGCACATTCTCATTCAAAGTTGCAAGTTACTATGTAGGAACAAGTTTATATAGGTATTTCAAAGATGCCCAGAAGTGAGCTAAACTTGGTATGTCTCCAACTCCTAGAAATAACTTCATGCCCCATCTCCCTTACTTCAGCTAGTAAGGATCACATCATTCCTAACAAAGTTTTGACACAGATTCCCAATTCGGGCATTCAGAACATATAGCACGTTGCTGTAAGTAAGCACATTCTCATTCAAAGTTGCAAGTTACTATGTAGGAACAAGTTTGTATAGGTATTTCAAAGATGCCCAGAACTGAGCTAAACGTTGTATGTCTCCAACTCCTAGAAATAACTTCATGCCCCATCTCCCTTAATTCCAGCTAGTAAGGATCACATAATTCCTAACAAAGTTTTGACACAGATTCCCAATTCGGGCATTCAGAACATATAGCACGTTGCTGTAAGCAAGCACATTCTCATTCAAAGTTGCAAGTTACTATGTAGGAACAAGTTTGTACAGGTATTTCAAAGATGCCCAGAACTGAGCTAAACTTGGTATGTGTCCAACTCCTCGAAATAACTTCATGCCCAACTCCCTTACTTCAAGCTAGTAAGGATCACATAATTCCTAACAAAGTTTTGACACAGATTCCCAATTCGGACATTCAGAACATATAGCACGTTGCTGTAAGCAAGCACATTCTCATTCAAAGATGCAAGTTACTATGTAGGAACAAGTTTGTATAGGTATTTCAAAGATGCCCAGAACTGAGCTTAACTTGGTATGTCTCCAACTCCTAGACATAACTTCATGCCCCATCTCCCTTACTTCCAGCTAGTAAGGATCACATAATTCCTAACAAAGATTTGACACAGATTCCCCATTCGGGCATTCAGAACATATAGCAAGTTGCTGTAAGCAAGCACATTCTCATTCAAAGTTGCAAGTTACTATGTAGGAACAAGTTTGTATAGGTCTTTCAAAGATGCCCAGAACTGAGCTAAACTTTGTATGTCTCCAACTCCTAGAAATAACTTCATGCCCCATCTCACTTACTTCCAGCTAGGAAGGATCACATAATTTCTAACAAAGTTTTGACACAGATTCCCAATTCGGGCATTCAGAACATATAGCACGTTGCTGTAAGCAAGCACATTCTCATTCAAAATTGCAAGTTACTATGTAGGAACAAGCTTGTATAGGAATTTCAAAGATGCCCAGAACTGAGCTAAACGTTGTATGTCTCCAACTCCTAGAAATAACATCATGCGCAATCTCCCTTACTTCCAGCTAGTAAGGATCACATAATTCCTAACAAAGTTTTGACACAGATTCCCAATTCGGGCATTCAGAACATATAGCACGTTGTTGTAAGCAAGCACATTCTCATTCAAAGATGCAAGTTACTATGTAGGAGCAAGTTTGAATAGGACTTTCAAAGATGCCCATAACTGAGCTAAACTTGGTATGTCTCCAACTCCTAGAAATAACTTCATGCCCCATCTCCCTTACTTCCAGCTAGTAAGGATCACATAATTCCTAACAAAGTTTAGACACAGATTCCCAATTCGGGCATTCAGAACATATAGCACGTTACTGTAAGCAAGCACATTCTCATTCAAAGATGCAAGTTACTATGTAGGAACAAGTTTGTATAGGTATTTCAAAGATGCCCAGAACTGAGCTAAACTTGGTGTGTCTCCAACTCCTAGAAATAACTTCATGCCCCATCTCCCTTACTGCCAGCTAGTAAGGATCACATAATTCCTAACAAAGCTTGGACACAGATTCCCAATTCGGGCATTCAGAACATATAGCACGTTGCTGTAAGCAAGCACATTCTGATTCAAAGTTGCAAGTTACTATGTAGGAACATGTTTGTATAGGTATTTCAAAGATTCCCAGAACTGTGCTAAACTTGGTATGTGTCCAATTCCTAGAAATACCTTCATACCCCAACTCACTTACTTCCAGCTAGTAAGGATCACATAATTCCTAACAAATTTTGACACAGATTCCCAATTCTGGCATTCAGAACATATAGCACGTTGATGTAAGCAAGCACATTATCATTCAAAGTTGCAAGTTACTATGTAGGAACAAGTTTGTATAGGTATTTCAAAGATGAGCAGAACTGAGCTAAACTTGGTATGTCTCCAACTCCTAGAAATAACTTCTTGCCCCATCTCCCTTACTTCCAGCTAGTAAGGATCACATAATTCCTAACAAAGTTGTGACACAGATTCCCATTTTGGGCATTCAGAACATGTAGCACGTTGCTGTAAGCTAGCACATTCTCATTTAAATTTGCAAGTTACTATGTAGGAACAAGTTTGTATAGGTCTTTCAAAGATGCCCAGAACTGAGCTAAACTTGGTATGTCTCCAACTCCTAGAAATAACTTCATGCCTCATCACCCTTACTTCCAGCTAGTAAGGATCACATAATTCCTAACAAATTTTGACACAGATTCCCAATTCGGGCATTCAGAACATATAGCACGTTGCTGTAAGCAAGCACATTCTCATTCAAAGTGGCAAGTTAATATGTTTGAACAAGTTTGTATAGGTATTTCAAAGATGCCCAGAACTGAGCTAAACTTGGTATGTGTCCAAATCCTAGAAATAATTTCATACCCCATCTCCCTTACTTCCAGCTAGTAATGATCACATAATTCCTAAAAAAGTTTTGACACAGATTCCCAATTCGGGCATTCAGAACATGTAGCACGTTGCTGTAAGCAAGCACATTCTCATTCAAAGTTGCAAGTTACTATGTAGGAACAAGTGTGTAAAGGTATTTCAAAGATTCCCAGAACTGAGCTAAACGTTGTATGTCTCCAAATCCTAGAAATAACTTCATGCCCCATCTCCCTTACTTCCAGATAGTAAGGATCACATAATTCCTAACAAATTTTTGACACAGATTCCCAATTCGGGCATTCAGAACATGTAGCACGTTGCTGTAAGCAAGCACATTCTCATTCAAAGTTGCAAGTTACTGTGTAGGAACAAGTTTTTATAGGTATTTCAAAGATGCCCAGAACTGAGCTAAACGTTGTATGTCTCCAACTCCTAGAAATAACTTCATGCCCCATCTCCCTTACTTCCGTCTAGTAAGGATCACGTAATTCCTAACAAAGTTTTGACACAGATTCCCAATTCGGGCATTGAGAACATATAGCACGTTGCTGTAAGCAAGAACATTCTCATTCAAAGTTGCAAGTTACTATGTAGGAACAAGTTTGTATGGGTATTTCAAAGATGCCCAGAACTGTGCTAAACTTGGTATGTCTCCAACTCCTAGAAATACCTTCATGCCCCAACTCCCTTACTTCCAGCTAGTAAGGATCACATAATTCCTAACAAAGTTTTGACACAGATTCCCAATTCGGGCATTCAGAACATATAGCACGTTGTTGTAAGCCAGCACATTCTCATTCAACGTTGCAAGTTAATATGTAGGAGCAAGTTTGTATAGGTATTTCAAAGATGCCCAGAACTGAGCTAAACTTGGTATGTCTCAAACTCCTAGAAATAACTTCATGCCCCAACTCCCTTACTTCCAGCTAGTAAGGATCACATAATTCCTAACAAAGTTTTGACACAGATTCCCAATTCGGGCATTCAGAACATGTAGCATGTTGCTGTAAGCAAGCACATTCTCATTCAAAGTTGCAAGTTACTATGTAGGAACAAGTTTGTAAAGGTATTTCAAAGATGCCCAGAACTGAGCTAAACTTGGTATGTCTCCAACTCCTAGAAATAACTTCATGCCCCATCTCCCTTACTTCCAGCTAGTAAGGATCTCATAATTCCTAAAAGTGTTTTGACACAGATTCCCAATTCGGGCATTCAGAACATATAGCACGTTGCTGTAAGCACACACATTCTCATTCAAAGTTGCAAGATACTATGTAGGAACAAGTTTGTATAGGACTTTCAAAGATACCCAGAACTGAGCTAAACTTGGTATGTGTCCAACTCCTAGAAATATCTTCATGCCCCAACTCCCTTACTTCCAGCTAGTAAGGATCACATAATTCCTAAAAGTGTTTTGACACAGATTCCCAATTCGGGCATTCAGAACATATAGCACGTTGCTGTAAGTAAGCACATTCTCATTCAAAGATGCAAGTTACTATGTAGGAACAAGTTTGAATAGGACTTTCAAAGATGCACAGAACTGAGCTAAACTTGGTATGTCTCCAACTCCTAGAAATAACTTCACGCCCCATCTCCCTTACTTCCAGCTAGTAAGGATCACAAATTTCCTAACAAAGTTTTGACACAGATTACTAATTCGGGCATTCAGAACATATAGCACGTTGCTGTAAGCTAGCACATTCTCATTTAAATTTGCAAGTTACTATGTAGGAACAAGTTTGTATAGGTCTTTCAAAGATGCCCAGAACTGAGCTAAACTTGGTATGTCTCCAACTCCTAGAAATAACTTCATGCCTCATCACCCTTACTTCCAGCTAGTAAGGATCACATAATTCCTAACAAATTTTGACACAGATTCCCAATTCGGGCATTCAGAACATATAGCACGTTGCTGTAAGCAAGCACATTCTCATTCAAAGTGGCAAGTTAATATGTAGGAACAAGTTTGTATAGGTATTTCAAAGATGCCCAGAACTGAGCTAAACTTGGTATGTGTCCAAATCCTAGAAATAATTTCATACCCCATCTCCCTTACTTCCAGCTAGTAAGGATCACATAATTCCTAAAAAAGTTTTGACACAGATTCCCAATTCGGGCATTCAGAACATGTAGCACGTTGCTGTAAGCAAGCACATTCTCATTCAAAGTTGCAAGTTACTATGTAGGAACAAGTGTGTAAAGGTATTTCAAAGATTCCCAGAACTGAGCTAAACGTTGTATGTCTCCAAATCCTAGAAATAACTTCATGCCCCATCTCCCTTACTTCCAGATAGTAAGGATCACATAATTCCTAACAAATTTTTGACACAGATTCCCAATTCGGGCATTCAGAACATGTAGCACGTTGCTGTAAGCAAGCACATTCTCATTCAAAGTTGCAAGTTACTGTGTAGGAACAAGTTTGTATAGGTATTTCAAAGATGCCCAGAACTGAGCTAAACGTTGTATGTCTCCAACTCCTAGAAATAACTTCATGCCCCATCTCCCTTACTTCCGTCTAGTAAGGATCACGTAATTCCTAACAAAGTTTTGACACAGATTCCCAATTCGGGCATTGAGAACATATAGCACGTTGCTGTAAGCAAGAACATTCTCATTCAAAGTTGCAAGTTACTATGTAGGAACAAGTTTGTATGGGTATTTCAAAGATGCCCAGAACTGTGCTAAACTTGGTATGTCTCCAACTCCTAGAAATACCTTCATGCCCCAACTCCCTTACTTCCAGCTAGTAAGGATCACATAATTCCTAACAAAGTTTTGACACAGATTCCCAATTCGGGCATTCAGAACATATAGCACGTTGTTGTAAGCCAGCACATTCTCATTCAACGTTGCAAGTTAATATGTAGGAGCAAGTTTGTATAGGTATTTCAAAGATGCCCAGAACTGAGCTAAACTTGGTATGTCTCAAACTCCTAGAAATAACTTCATGCCCCAACTCCCTTACTTCCAGCTAGTAAGGATCACATAATTCCTAACAAAGTTTTGACACAGATTCCCAATTCGGGCATTCAGAACATGTAGCACGTTGCTGTAAGCAAGCACATTCTCATTCAAAGTTGCAAGTTACTATGTAGGAACAAGTTTGTAAAGGTATTTGAAAGATGCCCAGAACTGAGCTAAACGTTGTATGTCTCCAACTCCTTGAAATAACTTCATGCCCAATCTCCCTTACTTCCAGCTAGTAAGGATCACATAATTCCTAACAAAGTTTTGACACAGATTCCCAATTCGGGCATTCAGAACATATAGCACGTTGATGTAAGCAAGCACATTGTCATTCAAAGTTCCAAGTTACTATGTAGGAACAAGTTTGTAAAGGTATTTCAAAGATGCCCGGAACTGAGCTAAACTTGGTATCTGTGCAACCTCTAGAAATAACTTCATGCCCCAACTCCTTTACTTCCAGCTAGTAAGGATCACACAATTTCTAACAAAATTTTGACAGAGATTCCCAATTCGGGCATTCAGAACATATAGCACGTTGCTGTAAGCAAGCACATTCTCATTCAAAGATGCAAGTTACTATGTAGGAACAAGTTTGAATAAGACTTTCAAAGATGCCCAGAACTGAGCTAAACTTGGTATGTCTCCAACTCCTAGAAATAACTTCATGCCCCATCTCCCTTACTTCCAGCTAGTAAGGATCACATCATTCCTAGCAAAGATTTGACACAGATTTCCAATTCGGGCATTCAGAACATATAGCACGTTGATGTAAGCAAGCACATTCTCATTCAAAGTTGCAAGTTACTATGTAGGAACAAGTTTGTATAGGTATTTAAAGATGCCCAGAACTGAGCTAAACGTTGTATGTCTCCAACTCCTAGAAATAACTTCATGCCCCATCTCCCTTACTTCCAGCTAGTAAGGATCACATAATTCCTACCAATGTTTTGACACAGATTCCCAATTCGGGCATTCAGAACATATAGCACGTTGCTGTAAGCAAGCACATTCTCATTCAAAGTTGCAAGTTACTATGTAGGAACAAGTTTGAATAGGACTTTCAAAGATGCCCAGAACTGAGCTAAACTTGGTATGTGTCCAACTCCTAGAAATAACTTCATGCCCCAACTCCCTTACTTCCAGCTAGTAAGGATCACATAATTCCTAACAAAATTTTGTCACAGATTCCCAATTCGGGCATTCAGAACATATAGCACGTTGCTGTAAGCAAGCACATTCTCATTCAAAGATTCAAGTTACTATGTAGGAACAAGTTTGAATAGGACTTTCAAAGATGCCCAGAACTGAGCTAAACTTGGTATGTCTCCAACTCCTAGAAATAACTTCATGCCCCATCTCCCTTACTTCCAGCTAGTAAGGATCACATAATTCCTAACAAAGTTTTGACACAGATTCCCAATTCGGGCATTCAGAACATGTAGCACGTTGCTGTAAGCAAGCACATTCTCATTCAAAGTTGCAAGTTACTATGTAGGAACAAGTTTGCATAGGTATTTCAAAGATGCCTAGAACTGAGCTAAACTTGGTATGTCTCCAACTCCTAGAAATAACTTCATGCCCCATCTCCCTTACTTCCGTCTAGTAAGGATCACATAATTCCTAACAAAGTTTTGACACAGATTCCCAATTCGGGCATTCAGAACATATAGCACGTTGCTGTAAGCAAGAACATTCTCATTCAAAGTTGCAAGTTACTATGTAGGAACAAGTTTGTATGGGTATTTCAAAGATGCCCAGAACTGTGCTAAACTTGGTATGTCTCCAACTCCTAGAAATACCTTCATGCCTCAACTCCCTTACTTCCAGCTAGTAAGGATCACATAATTCCTAACAAAGTTTTGACACAGATTCCCAATTCGGGCATTCAGAACATATAGCACGTTGTTGTAAGCAAGCACATTCTCATTCAAAGTTGCAAGTTAATATGTAGGAGCAAGTTTGTATAGGTATTTCAAAGATGCCCAGAACTGAGCTAAACTTGGTATGTCTCAAACTCCTAGAAATAACTTCATGCCCCAACTCCCTTACTTCCAGCTAGTAAGGATCACATAATTCCTAACAAAGTTTTGACACAGATTCCCAATTCGGGCATTCAGAACATATAGCACGTTGCTGTAAGCAAGCACATTCTCATTCAAAGTTGCAAGTTACTATGTAGGAACAAGTTTGTAAAGGTATTTCAAAGATGCCCAGAACTGAGCTAAAAGTTGTATGTCTCAAACTCCTTGAAATAACTTCATGCCCAATCTCCCTTACTTCCAGCTAGTAAGGATCACATAATTCCTAACAAAGTTTTGACACAGATTCCCAATTCGGGCATTCAGAACATATAGCACGTTGCTGTAAGCAAGCACATTCTCATTCAAAGTTGCAAGTTACTATGTAGGAACAAGTTTGTATAGGTATTTCAAAGATGCCCAGAACTGAGCTAAACTTGGTATGTGTCCAATTCCTAGAAATAATTTCATGACCCATCTCCCTTACTTCCAGCTAGTAAGGATCTCATAATTCCTAACAAAGTTTTGACACAGATTCCCAATTCGGGCATTCAGAACATATAGCACGTTGCTGTAAGCAAGCACATTCTCATTCAAAGTTGCAAGATACTATGTAGGAACAAGTTTGAATAGGACTTTAAATGATGCCCAGAACTGAGCTAAACGTTGTATGTCTCCAACTCCTAGAAATAACTTCATGCCCCATCTCCCTTACTTCCATCTAGTAAGGATCACATAATTTCTAACAAAGTTTTGACACAGATTCCCAATTCGGGCATTCAGAACATGTAGCACGTTGCTGTAAGCAAGCACATTCTCATTCAAAGTTGCAAGTTACTATGTAGGAACAAGTTTGTAAAGGTATTCCAGAGATGCCCAGAACTGAGCTAAACTTGGTTTGTGTGCAACCTCTAGAAATAACTTCATGCCCCAACTCCTTTACTTCCAGCTAGTAAGGATCACATAATTTCTAACAAAATTTTGACACAGATTCCCAATTCGGGCATTCAGAACATATAGCACGTTGCTGTAAGCAAGCACATTCTCATTCAAAGATGCAAGTTACTATGTAGGAACAAGTTTGAATAAGACTTTCAAAGATGCCCAGAACTGAGCTAAACTTGGTATGTCTCCAACTCCTAGAAATAACTTCATGCCCCATCTCCCTTACTTCCAGCTAGTAAGGATCACATCATTCCTAACAAAGATTTGACACAGATTCCCAATTCGGGCATTCAGAACATATAGCACGTTGATGTAAGCAAGCACATTCTCATTCAAAGTTGCAAGTTACTATGTAGGAACAAGTTTGTATAGGTATTTCAAAGATGCCCAGAACTGAGCTAAACTTGGTATGTCTCCAACTCCTAGTAATAACTTCATGCCCCATCTCCCTTACTTCCAGCTAGTAAGGATCACATAATTCCTAACAAAGTTTTGACACAGATTCCCAATTCGGGCATTCAGAACATGTAGCACGTTGCTGTAAGCAAGGACATTCAATTCAAAGTTGCAAGTTACTATGTAGGAACAGGTTTGTATAGGTATTTAAAGATGCCCAGAACTGAGCTAAACTTGGTATGTCTCCAACTCCTAGAAATAACTTCATGCCCCATCTCCCTTACTTCCAGCTAGTAAGGATCACATAATTCCTAACAAAGTTTTGACACAGATTCCCAATTCGGGCATTCAGAACATGTAGCACGTTGATGTAAGCAAGGACATTCAATTCAAAGTTGCAAGTTACTATGTAGGAACAAGTTTGTATAGGTATTTAAAGATGCCCAGAACTGAGCTAAACATTGTATGTCTCCAACTCCTAGAAATAACTTCATGCCCCATCTCCCTTACTTCCAGCTAGTAAGGATCACATAATTCCTAACAAAGTTTTGACACAGATTCCCAATTCGGGCATTCAGAACATATAGCACGTTGCTGTAAGCAAGCACATTCTCATTCAAACTTGGAAGTTACTATGTAGGAACAAGTTTGAATAGGACTTTCAAAGATGCCCAGAACTGAGCTAAACTTGGTATGTGTCCAACTCCAAGAAATAACTTCATGCCCCATCTCCCTTACTTCCAGCTAGTAAGGATCACATAATTCCTAACAAAGTTTTGACACAGATTCCCAATTCGGGCATTCAGAACATATAGCACGTTGCTGTAAGCAAGCACATTCTCATTCAAAGTTGCAAGTTACTATGTAGGAACAAGTTTGTATAGGTATTTCAAAGATGCCCAGAACTGAGCTAAACTTGGTATGTGTCCAACTCCTAGAAATAACTTCATGCCCCAATTCCCTTACTTCCAGCTAGTAAGGATCACATAATTCCTAACAAAGTTTTGACACAGATTCCCAATTCGGGCATTCAGAACATATAGCACGTTGCTGTAAGCAAGCGCATTCTCATTCAAACTTGCAAGTTACTATGTAGGAACAAGTTTGTATAGGTATTTCAAAGATGCCCAGAACTGAGCTAAACGTTGTATGTCTCCAACTCCTAGAAATAACTTCATGCCCCATCTCCCTTACTTCCATCTAGTAAGGATCACATAACTCCTAACAAAGTTTTGACACAGATTCCCAATTCGGGCATTCAGAACATATAGCACGTTGCTGTAAGCAAGCACATTCTCATTCGAAGTTGCAAGTTACGATGTAGGAACAAGTTTGTATAGGTATTTCAAAGATGCCCAGAACTGAGCTAAACTTGGTATGTCTCCAACTCATAGAAATAACTTCATGCCCCATCTCCCTTACTTCCAGCTAGTAAGGATCACATAATTCCTACCAAAGTTTTGACACAGATTCCCAATTCGGGCATTCAGAACATATAGCACGTTGCTGTAAGCAAGCACATTCTCATTCAAAGTTGCAAGTTACTATGTAGGCACAAGTTTGAATAGGACATTCAAAGATGCCCAGAACTGAGCTAAACTTGGTATGTGTCCAACTCCTAGAATTAACTTCATGCCCCAACTCCCTTACATCCAGCTTGTAAGGATCACATAATTCCTAACAAAATTTCGACACAGATTCCCAATTCGGGCATTCAGAACATATACCACGTTGCTGTAAGCAAGCACATTCTCATTCAAAGTTGCAAGTTACTCTGTAGGAACAAGTTTGTATAGGTATTTCAAAGATGCCCAGAACTGAGCTAAACTTGGTATGTGTCCAAATCCAAGAAATAATTTCATGCCCCATCTCCCTTACTTCCAGCTAGTAAGGATCACATATTTCCTAACAAATTTTTGACACAGATTCCCAATTCGGGCATTCAGAACATGTAGCACGTTGCTGTAAGCAAGCACATTCTCATTCAAAGTTGCAACTTACTATGTAGGAACAAGTTTGTAAAGGTATTTCAAAGATGCCCAGAACTGAGCTAAACGTTTTATGTCTCCAACTCCTTGAAATAACTTCATGCCCCATCTCCCTTACTTCCAGCTAGTAAGGATCACATAATTCCTAACAAAGTTTTGACACAGATTCCAATTCGGGCATTCAGAACATGTAGCACGTTGCTGTAAGCAAGCACATTCAATTCAAAGTTGCAAGTTACTCTGTAGGATCAAGTTTGTATAGGTATTTCAAAAATGCCCAGAACTGAGCTAAACGTTGTATGTCTCCAACTGCTAGAAATAACTTCATGCCCCATCTCCCTTACTTCCAGCTAGTAAGGATCACATAATTCCTAACAGAGTTTTGACACAGATTCCCAATTCGGGCATTCAGAACATATAGCACGTTGTTGTAAGCAAGCACATTCTCATTCAAAGTTGCAAGTTACTATGTAGGAACAAGTTTGTATAGGTATTTCAAAGATGCCCAGAACTGAGCTAAACTTGGAATGTCTCCAACTCCTAGAAATAACTTCATGCCCCAACTCCCTTACTTCCAGCAAGGAAGGATCACATAATTCCTAACAAAGTTTTGACACAGATTCCCAATTCGGGCATTCAGAACATATAGCACGTTGCTGTAAGCAAGCACATTCTCATTCAAAGTTGCATGTTACTATGTAGGAACAAGTTTGTATACGTATTTCAAAGATGCCCACAACTGAGCTAAACTTGGTATGTCCTAAACTCCTAGAAATATCTTCATGCCCCAACTCCCTTACTTCCAGCTAGTAAGGATCACATAATTCCTACCAAAGTTTTGACACAGATTCTCAATTCGGGCATTCAGAAAATATAGCACGTTGCTGTAAGCAAGCACATTCTGACTCAAAGTTGCAAGTTTCTATGTAGGAACAAGTTTGTATAGGTATTTCAAAGATGCCCAGAACTGAGCTAAAGATGTATGTCTCCAACTCCTAGAAATAACTTCATGCCCCATCTCACTTACTTCCAGCTAGTAAGGATCACATAATTTTTAACAAAGTTTTGACACAGATTCCCAATTCGGGCATTCAGAACATATAGCACGTTGCTGTAAGCAAACACATTCTCATTCAAAGTTGCAAGTTACTATGTAGGAACAAGTTTGTATAGGTATTTCAAAGATGCCCAGAACTGAGCTATACGTTGTATATCTCCAACTCCTTGAAATAACTTCATGCCCAATCTCCCTTATTTCCAGCTAGTAAGGATCACATAATTCCTAACAAAGATTTGACACAGATTCCCAATTTGGCATTCAGAACATATAGCACGTTGCTGTAAGCAAGCACATTCTCATTCAAAGTTGCATGTTACTATGTAGGAACAAGTTTCTATAGGTATTTCAAAGATGCCCAGATCTGTGCTAAACTTGGTATGTGTCCAACTCCTAGAAATACCTTCATACCCCAACTCCCTTACTTCCAGCTAGTAAGGATCACATAATTCCTAACAAATTTTGACACAGATTCCCAATTCGGGCATTCAGAACATATAGCACGTTGCTGTAAGCAATCACATTCTCATTCAAAGTTGCAAGTTAATAGGTAGGAACAAGTTTGTATAGGTATTTCAAAGATGCCCAGAACTGAGCTAAACTTAATATGTGTCCAAATCCTAGAAATAATTTCATGCCCCATCTCCCATACTTCCAGCTAGTAAGGATCACATAATTCCTAACAAAGTTTTGACACAGATTCCCAATTCGGGCATTCAGAACATGTAGCACGTTGCTGTAAGCAAGCACATTCTCATTCAAAGTTGCAACTTACTATGTAGGAACAAGTTTGTAAAGGTATTTCAAAGATGCCCAGAACTGAGCTAAATGTTTTATGTCTCCAACTCCTAGAAATAACTTCATGCCTCATCACCCTTACTTCCAGCAAGTAAGGATCACATAATTTCTAACAATGTTTTGACACAGATTCCCAATTCGGGCATTCAGAACATATAGCACATTGCTGTAAGCAAGCACATTCTGATTCAATGTTGCAAGTTACTATGTAGGAAGAAGTTTGTATAGGTATTTCAAAGATGCCCAGAACTGAGCTAATCGTTGTATGTCTCCAACTCCTTGAAATAACTTCATGCCCAATCTCCCTTACTTCCAGCTAGTAAGGATCACATAATTCCTAACACAGTTTTGACACAGATTCCCAATACGGGCATTCAGAACATGTACCACGTTGCTGTAAGCAAGAACATTCTCATTCAAAGTTGCAAGTTACTACGTAGGAACAAGTTTGTAAAGGTATTTCAAAGATGCCCAGAACTGAGCTAAACGTTGTATGTCTCCAACTCCTAGAAATAACTTCATGCCTCATGACACTTACTTCCAGCTAGTAAGGATCACATCATTCCTAACAATGTTTTGACACAGATTCCCAATTCGGGCATTCAGAACATATAGCACGTTGCTGTAAGCAAGCACATTCTCATTCAAAGTTGCAAGTTACTATGTAGGAACAAGTTTGTATAGGTATTTCAAAGATAACCCAGAACTGAGCTAAACGTTGTATGTCTCCAACTCCTAGAAATAACTTCATGCCCAATCTCCCTTACTTCCAGCTAGTAAGGATCACATAATTCTTAACAAAGTTTTGACACAGATTCCCAATTCGGGCTTTCAGAACATATAGGACGTTGCTGTAAGCAAGCACATTCTCATTCAAAGTTGCAAGTTACTATGTAGGAACAAGTTTGTATAGGTATTTCAAAGATGCCCAGAACTCAGCTAAACGTTGTATGTCTCCAACTCCTAGAAATAACTTCATGTCCCATCTCCCTTTCTTCCATCTTGTAAGGATCACATAATTCCTAACAAAGTTTTGACACAGATTCCCAATTCGGGCATTCAGAACATATAGCACGTTGCTGTAAGCAAGCACATTCTCATTCAAAGTTGCAAGTTACTATATAGGAACAAGTTTGTATAGGTATTTCAAAGATGCCCAGAACTGAGCTAAACGTTGTATGTCTCCAACTCCTAGAAATAACTTCATGCCCCATCAGCCTTACTTCCAGCTAGTAAGGATCACATAATTCCTAACAATGTTTTGACACAGAATCCCAATTCGGGCATTCAGAACATATAGCACGTTGCTGTAAGCAAACACATTCTCATTCAATGTTGCAAGTTACTATGTAGGAACAAGTTTGTATAGGTATTTCAAAGATGCCCAGAACTGAGCTAAACGTTGTATATCTCCAACTCCTTGAAATAACTTCATGCCCAATCTCCTTTATTTCCAGCTAGTAAGGATCACATAATTCCTAACAAAGATTTGACACAGATTCCCAATTTGGCATTCAGAACATATAGCACGTTGCTGTAAGCAAGCACATTCTCATTCAAAGTTGCAAGTTACTATGTAGGAACAAGTTTCTATAGGTATTTCAAAGATGCCCAGAACTGTGCTAAACTTGGATTGTGTCCAACTCCTAGAAATACCTTCATAGCCCAACTCCCTTACTTCCAGCTAGTAAGGATCACATAATTCCTAACAAATTTTGACACAGATTCCCAATTCGGGCATTCAGAACATATAGCACATTGCTGTAAGCAATCACATTCTCATTCAAAGTTGCAAGTTAATAGGTAGGAACAAGTTTGTATAGGTATTTCAAAGATGCCCAGAACTAAGCTAAACTTAATATGTGTCCAAATCCTAGAAATAATTTCATGCCCCATCTCCCATACTTCCAGCTAGTAAGGATCACATAATTCCTAACAAAGATTTGACACAGATTCCCAATTCGGGCATTCAGAACATGTAGCACGTTGCTGTAAGCAAGCACATTCTCATTCAAAGTTGCAACTTACTATGTAGGAACAAGTTTGTAAAGGTATTTCAAAGATGCCCAGAAGTGAGCTAAACGTTGTATGTCTCCAACTCCTAGAAATAACTTCATGCCTCATCACCCTTACTTCCAGCAAGTAAGGATCACATAATTCCTAACAATATTTTGACATAGATTCCCAATTCGGGCATTCAGAACATATAGCACATTGCTGTAAGCAAGAACATTCTGATTCAAAGTTGCAAGTTACTATGTAGGAAGAAGTTTGTATAGGTATTTCAAAGATGCCCAGAACTGAGCTAATCGTTGTATGTCTCCAACTCCTTGAAATAACTTCATGCCCAATCTCCCTTACTTCCAGCTAGTAAGGATCACATAATTCCTAACAAAGTTTTGACACAGATTCCGAATACGGGCTTTCAGAACATGTACCACGTTGCTGTAAGCAAGAACATTCTCATTCAAAGTTGCAAGTTACTATGTAGGAACAAGTTTGTAAAGGTATTTCAAAGATGCCCAGAACTGAGCTAAACGTTGTATGTCTCCAACTCCTAGAAATAACTTCATGCCTCATGACACTTACTTCCAGCTAGTAAGGATCACATCATTCCTAACAATGTTTTGAAACAGATTCCCAATTCGGGCATTCAGAACATATAGCACGTTGCTGTAAGCAAGCACATTCTCATTCAAAGTTGCAAGATAGTATGTAGGAACAAGTTTGTATAGGTATTTCAAAGATGCCCTGAACTGAGCTAAACTTGGTATGTCTCCAACTCCCCGAAATAACATCATGCCCCATCTCCCTTACTTCCAGCTAGTAAGGATCACATAATTCCTAACAAAGTTTTGACACAGATTCCCAATTCGGGCATTCAGAACTTATAGCACGTTGCTGTAAGCAAGCACATTGAATTCAAAGTTGCAAGTTACTATGTAGGAACAAGTTTGTATAGGTATTTCAAAGATGCCCAGAAATGAGCTAAACGTTGTATGTCTCCAACTCCTAGAAATAACTTCATGCCCCATCTCCCTTACTTCCAGCTAGTAAGGATCACATAATTCCTAACAAAGTTTTGACACAGATTCCCAATTCAGGCTTTCAGAACATATAGGACGTTGCTGTAAGCAAGCACATTCTCATTCAAAGTTGCAAGTTACTATGTAGGAACAAGTTTGTATAGGTATTTCAAAGATGCCCAGAACTGAGCTAAACGTTGTATGTCTCCAACTCCTAGAAATAACTTCATGTCCCATCTCCCTTTCTTCCATCTTGTAAGGATCACATAATTCCTAACAAAGTTTTGACACAGATTCCCAATTCGGGCATTCAGAACATGTAGCACGTTGCTGTAAGCAAGCACATTCTCATTCAAAGTTGCAAGTTACTATATAGTAACAAGTTTGTATAGGTATTTCAAAGATGCCCAGAACTGAGCTAAACGTTGTATGTCACCAACTCCTAGAAATAACTTCATGCCCCATCAGCCTTACGTCCAGCTAGTAAGGATCACATAATTCCTAACAATGTTTTGACACAGAATCCCAATTCGGGCATTCAGAACATATAGCACGTTGCTGTAAGCAAGCACATTCTCATTCACAGTTGCAAGTTACTATGTAGGAACAAGTTTGTATAGGTATTTCAAAGATGCCCAGAACGGAGCTAAACTTGGTATGTGTCCAACCTCTAGAAATAACTTCATGCCCCATCTCCCTTACATCCAGCTAGTAAGGATCACATAATTCCTAACAATGTTTTGACACAGATTCCCAATTCGGGCATTCAGAACATATAGCACGTTGTTGTAAGCAAGCACATTCTCATTCAAAGTTGCAAGTTACTATGTAGGAACAAGTTTGTATAGGTATTTCAAAGATGCCCAGAACTGAGCTAAACTTGGAATGTCTCCAACTCCTAGAAATAACTTCATGCCCCAACTCCCTTACTTCCAGCAAGGAAGGATCACATAATTCCTAACAAAGTTTTGACACAGATTCCCAATTCGGGCATTCAGAACATATAGCACGTTGCTGTAAGCAAGCACATTCTCATTCAAAGTTGCATGTTACTATGTAGGAACAAGTTTGTATACGTATTTCAAAGATGCCCACAACTGAGCTAAACTTGGTATGTCCTAAACTCCTAGAAATATCTTCATGCCCCAACTCCCTTACTTCCAGCTAGTAAGGATCACATAATTCCTACCAAAGTTTTGACACAGATTCTCAATTCGGGCATTCAGAAAATATAGCACGTTGCTGTAAGCAAGCACATTCTCACTCAAAGTTGCAAGTTACTATGTAGGAACAAGTTTGTATAGGTATTTCAAAGATGCCCAGAACTGAGCTAAAAGATGTATGTCTCCAACTCCTAGAAATAACTTCATGCCCCATCTCACTTACTTCCAGCTAGTAAGGATCACATAATTTTTAACAAAGTTTTGACACAGATTCCCAATTCGGGCATTCAGAACATATAGCACGTTGCTGTAAGCAAACACATTCTCATTCAAAGTTGCAAGTTACTATGTAGGAACAAGTTTGTATAGGTATTTCAAAGATGCCCAGAACTGAGCTAAACGTTGTATATCTCCAACTCCTTGAAATAACTTCATGCCCAATCTCCCTTATTTCCAGCTAGTAAGGATCACATAATTCCTAACAAAGATTTGACACAGATTCCCAATTTGGCATTCAGAACATATAGCACGTTGCTGTAAGCAAGCACATTCTCATTCAAAGTTGCATGTTACTATGTAGGAACAAGTTTCTATAGGTATTTCAAAGATGCCCAGATCTGTGCTAAACTTGGTATGTGTCCAACTCCTAGAAATACCTTCATACCCCAACTCCCTTACTTCCAGCTAGTAAGGATCACATAATTCCTAACAAATTTTGACACAGATTCCCAATTCGGGCATTCAGAACATATAGCACGTTGCTGTAAGCAATCACATTCTCATTCAAAGTTGCAAGTTAATAGGTAGGAACAAGTTTGTATAGGTATTTCAAAGATGCCCAGAACTGAGCTAAACTTAATATGTGTCCAAATCCTAGAAATAATTTCATGCCCCATCTCCCATACTTCCAGCTAGTAAGGATCACATAATTCCTAACAATGTTTTGACACAGATTCCCAATTCGGGCATTCAGAACATGTAGCACGTTGCTGTAAGCAAGCACATTCTCATTCAATGTTGCAACTTACTATGTAGGAACAAGTTTGTAAAGGTATTTCAAAGATGCCCAGAACTGAGCTAAATGTTTTATGTCACCAACTCCTAGAAATACCTTCATGCCTCATCACCCTTACTTCCAGCAAGTAAGGATCACATAATTTCTAACAATGTTTTGACACAGATTCCCAATTCGGGCATTCAGAACATATAGCACATTGCTGTAAGCAAGCACATTCTGATTCAATGTTGCAAGTTACTATGTAGGAAGAAGTTTGTATAGGTATTTCAAAGATGCCCAGAACTGAGCTAATCGTTGTATGTCTCCAACTCCTTGAAATAACTTCATGCCCAATCTCCCTTACTTGCAGCTAGTAAGGATCACATAATTCCTAACACAGTTTTGACACAGATTCCCAATACGGGCATTCAGAACATGTACCACGTTGCTGTAAGCAAGAACATTCTCATTCAATGTTGCAAGTTACTACGTAGGAACAAGTTTGTAAAGGTATTTCAAAGATGCCCAGAACTGAGCTAAACGTTGTATGTCTCCAACTCCTAGAAATAACTTCATGCCTCATGACACTTACTTCCAGCTAGTAAGGATCACATCATTCCTAACAATGTTTTGACACAGATTCCCAATTCGGGCATTCAGAACATATAGCACGTTGCTGTAAGCAAGCACATTCTCATTCAAAGTTGCAAGTTACTATGTAGGAACAAGTTTGTATAGGTATTTCAAAGATGCCCAGAACTGAGCTAAACGTTTTATGTCTCCAACTCCTAGAAATAACTTCATGTCCCATCTCCCTTTCTTCCATCTTGTAAGGATCACATAATTCCTAACAAAGTTTTGACACAGATTCCCAATTCGGGCATTCAGAACATGTAGCACGTTGCTGTAAGCAAGCACATTCTCATTCAAAGTTGCAAGTTACTATATAGGAACAAGTTTGTATAGGTATTTCAAAGATGCCCAGAACTGAGCTAAACGTTGTATGTCTCCAACTCCTAGAAATAACTTCATGCCCCATCAGACTTACTTCCAGCTAGTAAGGATCACATAATTCCTAACAATGTTTTGACACAGAATCCCAATTCGGGCATTCAGAACATATAGCACGTTGCTGTAAGCAAACACATTCTCATTCAAAGTTGCAAGTTACTATGTAGGAACAAGTTTGTATAGGTATTTCAAAGATGCCCAGAACTGAGCTAAACGTTGTATATCTCCAACTCCTTGAAATAACTTCATGCCCAATCTCCCTTATTTCCAGCTAGTAAGGATCACATAATTCCTAACAAAGATTTGACACAGATTCCCAATTTGGCATTCAGAACATATAGCACGTTGCTGTAAGCAAGCACATTCTCATTCAAAGTTGCAAGTTACTATGTAGGAACAAGTTTCTATAGGTATTTCAAAGATGCCCAGAACTGTGCTAAACTTGGTATGTGTCCAACTCCTAGAAATACCTTCATACCCCAACTCCCTTACTTCCAGCTAGTAAGGATCACATAATTCCTAACAAATTTTGACACAGATTCCCAATTCGGGCATTCAGAACATATAGCACGTTGCTGTAAGCAATCACATTCTCATTCAAAGTTGCAAGTTAATAGGTAGGAACAAGTTTGTATAGGTATTTCAAAGATGCCCAGAACTGAGCTAAACTTAATATGTGTCCAAATCCTAGAAATAATTTCATGCCCCATTTCCCATACTTCCATTTAGTAAGGATCACATAATTCCTAACAAAGTTTTGACACAGATTCCCAATTCGGGCATTCAGAACATGTAGCACGTTGCTGTAAGCAAGCACATTCTCATTCAAAGTTGCAACTTACTATGTAGGAACAAGTTTGTAAAGGTATTTCAAAGATGCCCAGAACTGAGCTAATCGTCGTATGTCTCCAACTCCTAGAAATAACTTCATGCCTCATCACCCTTACTTCCAGCAAGTAAGGATCACATAATTCCTAACAATGTTTTGACACAGATTCCCAATTCGGGCATTCAGAACATATAGCACATTGCTGTAAGCAAGCACATTCTGATTCAAAGTTGCAAGTTACTATGTAGGAAGAAGTTTGTATAGGTATTTCAAAGATGCCCAGAACTGAGCTAATCGTTGTATGTCTCCAACTCCTTGAAATAACTTCATGCCCAATCTCCCTTACTTCCAGCTAGTAAGGATCACATAATTCCTAACAAAGTTTTGACACAGATTCCGAATACGGGCTTTCAGAACATGTACCACGTTGCTGTAAGCAAGAACATTCTCATTCAAAGTTGCAAGTTACTATGTAGGAACAAGTTTGTAAAGGTATTTCAAAGATGCCGAGAACTGAGCTAAACGTTGTATGTCTCCAACTCCTAGAAATAACTTCATGCCTCATGACACTTACTTCCAGCTAGTAAGGATCACATCATTCCTAACAATGTTTTGAAACAGATTCCCAATTCGGGCATTCAGAACATATAGCACGTTGCTGTAAGCAAGCACATTCTCATTCAAAGTTGCAAGATAGTATGTAGGAACAAGTTTGTATAGGTATTTCAAAGATGCCCTGAACTGAGCTAAACTTGGTATGTCTCCAACTCCTCGAAATAACATCATGCCCCATCTCCCTTACTTCCAGCTAGTAAGGATCACATAATTCCTAACAAAGTTTTGACACAGATTCCCAATTCGGGCATTCAGAACTTATAGCACGTTGCTGTAAGCAAGCACATTGAATTCAAAGTTGCAAGTTACTATGTAGGAACAAGTTTGTATAGGTATTTCAAAGATGCCCAGAACTGAGCTAAACGTTGTATGTCTCCAACTCCTAGAAGTAACTTCATGCCCCATCTCCCTTACTTCCAGCTAGTAAGGATCACATAATTCCTAATAAAGTTTTGACACAGATTCCCAATTCAGGCTTTCAGAACATATAGGACGTTGCTGTAAGCAAGCACATTCTCATTCAAAGTTGCAAGTTACTATGTAGGAACAAGTTTGTATAGGTATTTCAAAGATGCCCGGAACTGAGCTAAACGTTGTATGTCTCCAACTCCTAGAAATAACTTCATGTCCCATCTCCCTTTCTTCCATCTTGTAAGGATCACATAATTCCTAACAAAGTTTTGACACAGATTCCAAATTCGGGCATTCAGATCATGTAGCACGTTGCTGTAAGCAAGCACATTCTCATTCAAAGTTGCAAGTTACTATATAGGAACAAGTTTGTATAGGTATTTCAAAGATGCCCAGAACTGAGCTAAACGTTGTATGTCTCCAACTCCTAGAAATAACATCATGCCCCATCAGCCTTACTTCCAGCTAGTAAGGATCACATAATTCCTAACAATGTTTTGACACAGAATCCCAATTCGGGCATTCAGAACATATAGCACGTTGCTGTAAGCAAGCACATTCTCATTCACAGTTGCAAGTTACTATGTAGGAACAAGTTTGTATAGGTATTTCAAAGATGCCCAGAACGGAGCTAAACTTGGTATGTGTCCAACCTCTAGAAATAACTTCATGCCCCATCTCACTTACTTCCAGCTAGTAAGGATCACATAATTTTTAACAAAGTTTTGACACAGATTCCCAATTCGGTCATTCAGAACATATAGCACGTTGCTGTAAGCAAGCACATTCTCATTCAAAGTTGCAAGTTACTATGTAGGAACAAGATTGTATAGGTATTTCAAAGATGCCCAGAACTGAGCTAAACGTTGTATGTCTCCAACTGCTAGAAATAACTTCATGCCCAATCTCCCTTACTTCCAGCTAGTAAGGATCACATAATTCCTAACAAAGTTTTGACACAGATTCCCAATTCGGGCATTCAGAACATATAGCACGTTGATGTAAGCAAGCACATTCTCATTCAAAGTTGCAAGTTACTATGTAGGACCAAGTTTGTATAGGTATTTCAAAGATGCCCAGAACTGAGCTAAACTTGGTATGTCTCCAACTCCTAGAAATAACTTCATGCCCCATCTCCCTTACTTCCAGCTATTAAGGATCACATAATTCCTAACAAAGTTTTGACACAGATTCCCAATTCGGGCATTCAGAACATGTAGCACGTTGCTGTAAGCAAGCACATTCAATTCAAAGTTGCAAGTTACTATGTAGGAACAAGTTTGTGTAGGTATTTCAAAGATGCCCAGAACTGAGGTAAACGTTGTAGGTCTCCAACTCCTTGAAATAACTTCATGCCCAATCTCCCTTACTTCCAGCTAGTAAGGATCACATCATTCCTAACAATGTTTTGACACAGATTCCCAATTCGGGCATTCAGAACATATAGCACATTGCTGTAAGCAAGCACATTCTCATTCAAAGTTGCAAGTTACTATGTAGGAACAAGTTTGTATAGGTATTTCAAAGATGCCCCGAACTGAGCTAAACTTGGTATTTCCTCAACTGCTAGAAATAACTTCATGCCCCAACTCCCTTACTTCCAGCTAGTAAGGATCACATAATTCCTAACAAAGTTTTGACACAGATTCCCAATTCGGGCATTCAGAACATATAGCACGTTGCTGTAAGCAAGCACATTCTCATGCAAACATGCAAGTTACTATGTAGGAACAAGTTTGAATAGGACTTTCAAAGATGCCCAGAACTGAGCTAAACTTGGTATGTCTCCAACTCCTAGAAATAACTTCATGCCCAATCTCCCTTACTTCCAGCTAGTAAGGATCACATAATTCCTAACACAGTTTTGACACAGATTCCCAATACGGGCATTCAGAACATGTACCACGTTGCTGTAAGCAAGAACATTCTTATTCAAAGTTGCAAGTTACTACGTAGGAACAAGTTTGTAAAGGTATTTCAAAGATGCCCAGAACTGAGCTAAACGTTGTATGTCTCCAACTCCTAGAAATAACTTCATGCCTCATGACACTTACTTCCAGCTAGTAAGGATCACATCATTCCTAACAATGTTTTGACACAGATTCCCAATTCGGGCATTCAGAACATATAGCACGTTGCTGTAAGCAAGCACATTCTCATTCAAAGTTGCAAGTTACTATGTAGGAACAAGTTTGTATAGGTATTTCAAAGATGCCCAGAACTGAGCTAAACGTTGTATGTCTCCAACTCCTAGAAATAACTTCATGCCCAATCTCCCTTACTTCCAGCTAGTAAGGATCACATAATTCTTAACAAAGTTTTGACACAGATTCCCAATTCAGGCTTTCAGAACATATAGGACGTTGCTGTAAGCAAGCACATTCTCATTCAAAGTTGCAAGTTACTATGTAGGAACAAGTTTGTATAGGTATTTCAAAGATGCCCAGAACTGAGCTAAACGTTGTATGTCTCCAACTCCTAGAAATAACTTCATGTCCCACCTCCCTTTCTTCCATCTTGTAAGGATCACATAATTCCTAACAAAGTTTTGACACAGATTCCCAATTCGGGCATTCAGAACATGTAGCACGTTGCTGTAAGCAAGCACATTCTCATTCAAAGTTGCAAGTTACTATATAGGAACAAGTTTGTATAGGTATTTCAAAGATGCCCAGAACTGAGCTAAACGTTGTATGTCTCCAACTCCTAGAAATAACTTCATGCCCCATCAGCCTTACTTCCAGCTAGTAAGGATCACATAATTCCTAACAATGTTTTGACACAGAATCCCAATTCGGGCATTCAGAACATATAGCACGTTGCTGTAAGCAAACACATTCTCATTCAAAGTTGCAAGTTACTATGTAGGAACAAGTTTGTATAGGTATTTCAAAGATGCCCAGAACTGAGCTAAACGTTGTATATCTCCAACTCCTTGAAATAACTTCATGCCCAATCTCCCTTATTTCCAGCTAGTAAGGATCACATAATTCCTAACAAAGATTTGACACAGATTCCCAATTTGGCTTTCAGAACATATAGCACGTTGCTGTAAGCAAGCACATTCTCATTCAAAGTTGCAAGTTACTATGTAGGAACAAGTTTCTATATGTATTTCAAAGATGCCCAGAACTGTGCTAAACTTGGTATGTGTCCAACTCCTAGAAATACCTTCATACCCCAACTCCCTTACTTCCAGCTAGTAAGGATCACATAATTCCTAACAAATTTTGACACAGATTCCCAATTCGGGCATTCAGAACATATAGCACGTTGCTGTAAGCAAGCACATTCTAATACAAACTTGCAAGTTACTATGTAGGAACAAGTTTGTATAGGTATTTCAAAGATGCCCAGAACTGTGCTAAACTTGGTATGTGTCCAACTCCTAGAAATAACTTCATGCCCCATCTCCCTTACTTCCAGCTAGTAAGGATCACATAATTCCTAACAAAGTTTTGACACAGATTCCCAATTCGGGCTTTCAGAACATATAGGACGTTGCTGTAAGCAAGCACATTCTCATTCAAAGTTGCAAGTTACTATGTAGGAACAAGTTTGTATAGGTATTTCAAAGATGCCCAGAACTGAGCTAAACGTTGTATGTCTCCAACTCCTAGAAATAACTTCATGTCCCATCTCCCTTTCTTCCATCTTGTAAGGATCACATAATTCCTAACAAAGTTTTGACACAGATTCCCAATTCGGGCATTCAGAACATGTAGCACGTTGCTGTAAGCAAGCACATTCTCATTCAAAGTTGCAAGTTACTATGTAGGAACAAGATTGTATAGGTATTTCAAAGATGCCCAGAACTGAGCTAAACGTTGTATGTCTCCAACTGCTAGAAATAACTTCATGCCCAATCTCCCTTACTTCCAGCTAGTAAGGATCACATAATTCCTAACAAAGTTTTGACACAGATTCCCAATTCGGGCATTCAGAACATATAGCACGTTGATGTAAGCAAGCACATTCTCATTCACAGTTGCAAGTTACTATGTAGGAACAAGTTTGTATAGGTATTTCAAAGATGCCCAGAACGGAGCTAAACTTGGTATGTGTCCAACCTCTAGAAATAACTTCATGCCCCAACTCCCTTACTTCCAGCTACTAAGGATCACATAATTCCTAACAAAGTTTTGACACAGATTCCCAATTCGGGCATTCAGAACATATAGCAAGTTGCTGTAAGCAAGCACATTCTCATTCAAAGTTGCAAGTTACTATGTAGGAACAAGTTTGTATAGGTATTTCAAAGATGCACAGAACTAAGCTAAAAGTTGTATGTCTCCAACTCCTAGAAATAACTTCATGCCCCATCTCACTTACTTCCAGCTAGTAAGGATCACATAATTTTTAACAAAGTTTTGACACAGATTCCCAATTCGGTCATTCAGAACATATAGCACGTTGCTGTAAGCAAGCACATTCTCATTCAAAGTTGCAAGTTACTATGTAGGAACAAGATTGTATAGGTATTTCAAAGATGCCCAGAACTGAGCTAAACGTTGTATGTCTCCAACTGCTAGAAATAACTTCATGCCCAATCTCCCTTACTTCCAGCTAGTAAGGATCACATAATTCCTAACAAAGTTTTGACACAGATTCCCAATTCGGGCATTCAGAACATATAGCACGTTGATGTAAGCAAGCACATTCTCATTCAAAGTTGCAAGTTACTATGTAGGACCAAGTTTGTATAGGTATATCAAAGATGCCCAGAACTGAGCTAAACTTGGTATGTCTCCAACTCCTAGAAATAACTTCATGCCCCAACTCCCTTACTTCCAGCTATTAAGGATCACATAATTCCTAACAAAGTTTTGACACAGATTCCCAATTCGGGCATTCAGAACATGTAGCACGTTGCTGTAAGCAAGCACATTCAATTCAAAGTTGCAAGTTACTATGTAGGAACAAGTTTGTGTAGGTATTTCAAAGATGCCCAGAACTGAGCTAAACGTTGTAGGTCTCCAACTCCTTGAAATAACTTCATGCCCAATCTCCCTTACTTCCAGCTAGTAAGGATCACATCATTCCTAACAATGTTTTGACACAGATTCCCAATTCGGGCATTCAGAACATATAGCACATTGCTGTAAGCAAGCACATTCTCATTCAAAGTTGCAAGTTACTATGTAGGAACAAGTTTGTATAGGTATTTCAAAGATGCCCAGAACTGAGCTAAACTTGGTATTTCCTCAACTGCTAGAAATAACTTCATGCCCTAACTCCCTTACTTCCAGCTAGTAAGGATCACATAATTCCTAACAAAGTTTTGACACAGATTCCCAATTCGGGCATTCAGAACATATAGCACGTTGCTGTAAGCAAGCACATTCTCATGCAAACATGCAAGTTACTATGTAGGAACAAGTTTGAATAGGACTTTCAAAGATGCCCAGAACTGAGCTAAACTTGGTATGTCTCCAACTCCTAGAAATAACTTCATGCCTCATGACACTTACTTCCAGCTAGTAAGGATCACATCATTCCTAACAAAGTTTTGACACAGATTCCCAATTCGGGCATTCAGAACATATAGCACGTTGCTGTAAGCAAGCACATTCAAATACAAACTTGCAAGTTACTATGTAGGAACAAGTTTGTATAGGTATTTCAAAGATGCCCAGAACTGTGCTAAACTTGGTATGTGTCCAACTCCTAGAAATACCTTCATGCCACAACTCCCTTACTTCCAGTTAGTAAGGATCACATAATTCCTAACAAATTTTGACACAGATTCCCAATTCGGGCATTCAGAACATATAGCAAGTTGCTGTAAGCAAGCACATTCTCATTCAAAGTTGCAAGTTAATATGTAAGAACAAGTTTGTATAGGTATTTCAAAGATGCCCAGAACTGAGCTAAACGTTGTATGTGTCCAACTCCTAGAAATAATTTCATGCCCCATCTCCCTTACTTCCAGCTAGTAAGGATCACATAATTCCTAACAAAGTTTTGACACAGATTCCCAATTCGGGCATTCAGAACATGTAACACCTTGCTGTAAGCAAGCACATTCTCATTCAAAGTTGCAAGTTACTATGTAGGAACAAGTTTGTAAAGGTATTTCAAAGATGCCCAGAACTGAGCTAAACTTGGTATGTCTCCAACTCCTAGAAATAACTTCATGCCCCATCTCCCTTACTTCCAGCTATTAAGGATCACATAATTCCTAACAAAGTTTTGACACAGATTCCCAATTCGGGCATTCAGAACATGTAGCACGTTGCTGTAAGCAAGCACATTCAATTCAAAGTTGCAAGTTACTATGTAGGAACAAGTTTGTGTAGGTATTTCAAAGATGCCCAGAACTGAGCTAAACGTTGTAGGTCTCCAACTCCTTGAAATAACTTCATGCCCAATCTCCCTTACTTCCAGCTAGTAAGGATCACATCATTCCTAACAATGTTTTGACACAGATTCCCAATTCGGGCATTCAGAACATATAGCACATTGCTGTAAGCAAGCACATTCTCATTCAAAGTTGCAAGTTACTATGTAGGAACAAGTTTGTATAGGTATTTCAAAGATGCCCCGAACTGAGCTAAACTTGGTATTTCCTCAACTGCTAGAAATAACTTCATGCCCCAACTCCCTTACTTCCAGCTAGTAAGGATCACATAATTCCTAACAAAGTTTTGACACAGATTCCCAATTCGGGCATTCAGAACATAGCACGTTGCTGTAAGCAAGCACATTCTCATGCAAACATGCAAGTTACTATGTAGGAACAAGTTTGAATAGGACTTTCAAAGATGCCCAGAACTGAGCTAAACTTGGTATGTCTCCAACTCCTAGAAATAACTTCATGCCCAATCTCCCTTACTTCCAGCTAGTAAGGATCACATAATTCCTAACACAGTTTTGACACAGATTCCCAATACGGGCATTCAGAACATGTACCACGTTGCTGTAAGCAAGAACATTCTCATTCAAAGTTGCAAGTTACTACGTAGGAACAAGTTTGTAAAGGTATTTCAAAGATGCCCAGAACTGAGCTAAACGTTGTATGTCTCCAACTCCTAGAAATAACTTCATGCCTCATGACACTTACTTCCAGCTAGTAAGGATCACATCATTCCTAACAATGTTTTGACACAGATTCCCAATTCGGGCATTCAGAACATATAGCACGTTGCTGTAAGCAAGCACATTCTCATTCAAAGTTGCAAGTTACTATGTAGGAACAAGTTTGTATAGGTATTTCAAAGATGCCCAGAACTGAGCTAAACGTTGTATGTCTCCAACTCCTAGAAATAACTTCATGCCCAATCTCCCTTACTTCCAGCTAGTAAGGATCACATAATTCTTAACAAAGTTTTGACACAGATTCCCAATTCGGGCTTTCAGAACATATAGGACGTTGCTGTAAGCAAGCACATTCTCATTCAAAGTTGCAAGTTACTATGTAGGAACAAGTTTGTATAGGTATTTCAAAGATGCCCAGAACTGAGCTAAACGTTGTATGTCTCCAACTCCTAGAAATAACTTCATGTCCCATCTCCCTTTCTTCCATCTTGTAAGGATCACATAATTCCTAACAAAGTTTTGACACAGATTCCCAATTCGGGCATTCAGAACATGTAGCACGTTGCTGTAAGCAAGCACATTCTCATTCAAAGTTGCAAGTTACTATATAGGAACAAGTTTGTATAGGTATTTCAAAGATGCCCAGAACTGAGCTAAACGTTGTATGTCTCCAACTCCTAGAAATAACTTCATGCCCCATCAGCCTTACTTCCAGCTAGTAAGGATCACATAATTCCTAACAATGTTTTGACACAGAATCCCAATTCGGGCATTCAGAACATATAGCACGTTGCTGTAAGCAAACACATTCTCATTCAAAGTTGCAAGTTACTATGTAGGAACAAGTTTGTATAGGTATTTCAAAGATGCCCAGAACTGAGCTAAACGTTGTATATCTCCAACTCCTTGAAATAACTTCATGCCCAATCTCCCTTATTTCCAGCTAGTAAGGATCACATAATTCCTAACAAAGATTTGACACAGATTCCCAATTTGGCTTTCAGAACATATAGCACGTTGCTGTAAGCAAGCACATTCTCATTCAAAGTTGCAAGTTACTATGTAGGAACAAGTTTCTATAGGTATTTCAAAGATGCCCAGAACTGTGCTAAACTTGGTATGTGTCCAACTACTAGAAATACCTTCATACCCCAACTCCCTTACTTCCAGCTAGTAAGGATCACATAATTCCTAACAAATTTTGACACAGATTCCCAATTCGGGCATTCAGAACATATAGCACGTTGCTGTAAGCAATCACATTCTCATTCAAAGTTGCAAGTTAATAGGTAGGAACAAGTTTGTATAGGTATTTCAAAGATGCCCAGAACTGAGCTAAACTTAATATGTGTCCAAATCCTAGAAATAATTTCATGCCCCATCTCCCATACTTCCAGCTAGTAAGGATCACATAATTCCTAACAAAGTTTTGACACAGATTCCCAATTCGGGCATTCAGAACATGTAGCACGTTGCTGTAAGCAAGCACATTCTCATTCAAAGTTGCAACTTACTATGTAGGAACAAGTTTGTAAAGGTATTTCAAAGATGCCCAGAACTGAGCTAAACGTTGTATGTCTCCAACTCCTAGAAATAACTTCATGCCTCATCACCCTTACTTCCAGCAAGTAAGGATCACATAATTCCTAACAATGTTTTGACACAGATTCCCAATTCGGGCATTCAGAACATATAGCACATTGCTGTAAGCAAGCACATTCTGATTCAAAGTTGCAAGTTACTATGTAGGAAGAAGTTTGTATAGGTATTTCAAAGATGCCCAGAACTGAGCTAATCGTTGTATGTCTCCAACTGCTTGAAATAACTTCATGCCCAATCTCCCTTACTTCCAGCTAGTAAGGATCACATAATTCCTAACAAAGTTTTGACACAGATTCCCAATATGGGCTTTCAGAACATGTACCACGTTGCTGTAAGCAAGAACATTCTCATTCAAAGTTGCAAGTTACTATGTAGGAACAAGTTTGTAAAGGTATTTCAAAGATGCCCAGAACTGAGCTAAACGTTGTATGTCTCCAACTCCTAGAAATAACTTCATGCCTCATGACACTTACTTCCAGCTAGTAAGGATCACATCATTCCTAACAATGTTTTGACACAGATTCCCAATTCGGGCATTCAGAACATATAGCACGTTGCTGTAAGCAAGCACATTCTCATTCAAAGTTGCAAGATAGTATGTAGGAACAAGTTTGTATAGGTATTTCAAAGATGCCCTGAACTGAGCTAAACTTGGTATGTCTCCAACTCCTCGAAATAACATCATGCCCCATCTCCCTTACTTCCAGCTAGTAAGGATCACATAATTCCTAACAAAGTTTTGACACAGATTCCCAATTCGGGCATTCAGAACTTATAGCACGTTGCTGTAAGCAAGCACATTGAATTCAAAGTTGCAAGTTACTATGTAGGAACAAGTTTGTATAGGTATTTCAAAGATGCCCAGAACTGAGCTAAACGTTGTATGTCTCCAACTCCTAGAAATAACTTCATGCCCCATCTCCCTTACTTCCAGCTAGTAAGGATCACATAATTCCTAACAAAGTTTTGACACAGATTCCCAATTCGGGCTTTCAGAACATATAGGACGTTGCTGTAAGCAAGCACATTCTCATTCAAAGTTGCAAGTTACTATGTAGGAACAAGTTTGTATAGGTATTTCAAAGATGCCCAGAACTGAGCTAAACGTTGTATGTCTCCAACTCCTAGAAATAACTTCATGTCCCATCTCCCTTTCTTCCATCTTGTAAGGATCACATAATTCCTAACAAAGTTTTGACACAGATTCCCAATTCGGGCATTCAGAACATGTAGCACGTTGCTGTAAGCAAGCACATTCTCATTCAAAGTTGCAAGTTACTATGTAGGAACAAGATTGTATAGGTATTTCAAAGATGCCCAGAACTGAGCTAAACGTTGTATGTCTCCAACTGCTAGAAATAACTTCATGCCCAATCTCCCTTACTTCCAGCTAGTAAGGATCACATAATTCCTAACAAAGTTTTGACACAGATTCCCAATTCGGGCATTCAGAACATATAGCACGTTGATGTAAGCAAGCACATTCTCATTCACAGTTGCAAGTTACTATGTAGGAACAAGTTTGTATAGGTATTTCAAAGATGCCCAGAACGGACCTAAACTTGGTATGTGTCCAACCTCTAGAAATAACTTCATGCCCCAACTCCCTTACTTCCAGCTACTAAGGATCACATAATTCCTAACAAAGTTTTGACACAGATTCCCAATTCGGGCATTCAGAACATATAGCAAGTTGCTGTAAGCAAGCACATTCTCATTCAAAGTTGCAAGTTACTATGTAGGAACAAGTTTGTATAGGTATTTCAAAGATGCACAGAACTAAGCTAAAAGTTGTATGTCTCCAACTCCTAGAAATAACTTCATGCCCCATCTCACTTACTTCCAGCTAGTAAGGATCACATAATTTTTAACAAAGTTTTGACACAGATTCCCAATTCGGTCATTCAGAACATATAGCACGTTGCTGTAAGCAAGCACATTCTCATTCAAAGTTGCAAGTTACTATGTAGGAACAAGATTGTATAGGTATTTCAAAGATGCCCAGAACTGAGCTAAACGTTGTATGTCTCCAACTGCTAGAAATAACTTCATGCCCAATCTCCCTTACTTCCAGCTAGTAAGGATCACATAATTCCTAACAAAGTTTTGACACAGATTCCCAATTCGGGCATTCAGAACATATAGCACGTTGATGTAAGCAAGCACATTCTCATTCAAAGTTGCAAGTTACTATGTAGGACCAAGTTTGTATAGGTATTTCAAAGATGCCCAGAACTGAGCTAAACTTGGTATGTCTCCAACTCCTAGAAATAACTTCATGCCCCATCTCCCTTACTTCCAGCTATTAAGGATCACATAATTCCTAACAAAGTTTTGACACAGATTCCCAATTCGGGCATTCAGAACATGTAGCACGTTGCTGTAAGCAAGCACATTCAATTCAAAGTTGCAAGTTACTATGTAGGAACAAGTTTGTGTAGGTATTTCAAAGATGCCCAGAACTGAGCTAAACGTTGTAGGTCTCCAACTCCTTGAAATAACTTCATGCCCAATCTCCCTTACTTCCAGCTAGTAAGGATCACATCATTCCTAACAATGTTTTGACACAGATTCCCAATTCGGGCATTCAGAACATATAGCACATTGCTGTAAGCAAGCACATTCTCATTCAAAGTTGCAAGTTACTATGTAGGAACAAGTTTGTATAGGTATTTCAAAGATGCCCAGAACTGAGCTAAACTTGGTATTTCCTCAACTGCTAGAAATAACTTCATGCCCTAACTCCCTTACTTCCAGCTAGTAAGGATCACATAATTCCTAACAAAGTTTTGACACAGATTCCCAATTCGGGAATTCAGAACATATAGCACGTTGCTGTAAGCAAGCACATTCTCATGCAAACATGCAAGTTACTATGTAGGAACAAGTTTGAATAGGACTTTCAAAGATGCCCAGAACTGAGCTTAACTTGGTATGTCTCCAACTCCTAGAAATAACTTCATGCCCCATCTCCCTTACTTCCAGCTAGTAAGGATCACATAATTCCTAACAAAGTTTTGACACAGATTCCCAATTCGGGCATTCAGAACATATAGCACGTTGCTGTAAGCAAGCACATTCTAATACAAACTTGCAAGTTACTATGTAGGAACAAGTTTGTATAGGTATTTCAAAGATGCCCAGAACTGTGCTAAACTTGGTATGTGTCCAACTCCTAGAAATACCTTCATGCCCCAACTCCCTTACTTCCAGTTAGTAAGGATCACATAATTCCTAACAAATTTTGACACAGATTCCCAATTCGGGCATTCAGAACATATAGCAAGTTGCTGTAAGCAAGCACATTCTCATTCAAAGTTGCAAGTTAATATGTAAGAACAATTTTGTATAGGTATTTCAAAGATGCCCAGAACTGAGCTAAACGTTGTATGTGTCCAACTCCTAGAAATAATTTCATGCCCCATCTCCCTTACTTCCAGCTAGTAAGGATCACATAATTCCTAACAAAGTTTTGACACAGATTCCCAATTCGGGCATTCAGAACATGTAACACCTTGCTGTAAGCAAGCACATTCTCATTCAAAGTTGCAAGTTACTATGTAGGAACAAGTTTGTAAAGGTATTTCAAAGATGCCCAGAACTGAGCTAAACTTGGTATGTCTCCAACTCCTAGAAATAACTTCATGCCCCATCTCCCTTACTTCCAGCTATTAAGGATCACATAATTCCTAACAAAGTTTTGACACAGATTCCCAATTCGGGCATTCAGAACATGTAGCACGTTGCTGTAAGCAAGCACATTCAATTCAAAGTTGCAAGTTACTATGTAGGAACAAGTTTGTGTAGGTATTTCAAAGATGCCCAGAACTGAGCTAAACGTTGTAGGTCTCCAACTCCTTGAAATAACTTCATGCCCAATCTCCCTTACTTCCAGCTAGTAAGGATCACATCATTCCTAACAATGTTTTGACACAGATTCCCAATTCGGGCATTCAGAACATATAGCACATTGCTGTAAGCAAGCACATTCTCATTCAAAGTTGCAAGTTACTATGTAGGAACAAGTTTGTATAGGTATTTCAAAGATGCCCAGAACTGAGCTAAACTTGGTATTTCCTCAACTGCTAGAAATAACTTCATGCCCCAACTCCCTTACTTCCAGCTAGTAAGGATCACATAATTCCTAACAAAGTTTTGACACAGATTCCCAATTCGGGCATTCAGAACATATAGCACGTTGCTGTAAGCAAGCACATTCTCATGCAGACATGCAAGTTACTATGTAGGAACAAGTTTGAATAGGACTTTCAAAGATGCCCAGAACTGAGCTAAACTTGGTATGTCTCCAACTCCTAGAAATAACTTCATGCCAAATCTCCCTTACTTCCAGCTAGTAAGGATCACATAATTCCTAACACAGTTTTGACACAGATTCCCAATACGGGCATTCAGAAAATGTACCACGTTGCTGTAAGCAAGAACATTCTCATTCAAAGTTGCAAGTTACTACGTAGGAACAAGTTTGTAAAGGTATTTCAAAGATGCCCAGAACTGAGCTAAACGTTTTATGTCTCCAACTCCTAGAAATAACTTCATGCCTCATGACACTTACTTCCAGCTAGTAAGGATCACATCATTCCTAACAATGTTTTGACACAGATTCCCAATTCGGGCATTCAGAACATATAGCACGTTGCTGTAAGCAAGCACATTCTCATTCAAAGTTGCAAGTTACTATGTAGGAACAAGTTTGTATAGGTATTTCAAAGATGCCCAGAACTGAGCTAAACGTTGTATGTCTCCAACTCCTAGAAATAACTTCATGCCCAATCTCCCTTACTTCCAGCTAGTAAGGATCACATAATTCTTAACAAAGTTTTGACACAGATTCCCAATTCGGGCTTTCAGAACATATAGGACGTTGCTGTAAGCAAGCACATTCTCATTCAAAGTTGGAAGTTACTATGTAGGAACAAGTTTGTATAGGTATTTCAAAGATGCCCAGAACTGAGCTAAACGTTGTATGTCTCCAACTCCTAGAAATAACTTCATGTCCCATCTCCCTTTCTTCCATCTTGTAAGGATCACATAATTCCTAACAAAGTTTTGACACAGATTCCCAATTCGGGCATTCAGAACATGTAGCACGTTGCTGTAAGCAAGCACATTCTCATTCAAAGTTGCAAGTTACTATATAGGAACAAGTTTGTATAGGTATTTCAAAGATGCCCAGAACTGAGCTAAACGTTGTATGTCTCCAACTCCTAGAAATAACTTCATGCCCCATCAGCCTTACTTCCAGCTAGTAAGGATCACATAATTCCTAACAAAGTTTTGACACAGAATCCCAATTCGGGCATTCAGAACATATAGCACGTTGCTGTAAGCAAACACATTCTCATTCAAAGTTGCAAGTTACTATGTAGGAACAAGTTTGTATAGGTATTTCAAAGATGCCCAGAACTGAGCTAAACGTTGTATATCTCCAACTCCTTGAAATAACTTCATGCCCAATCTCCCTTATTTCCAGCTAGTAAGGATCACATAATTCCTAACAAAGATTTGACACAGATTCCCAATTTGGCTTTCAGAACATATAGCACGTTGCTGTAAGCAAGCACATTCTCATTCAAAGTTGCAAGTTACTATGTAGGAACAAGTTTCTATAGGTATTTCAAAGATGCCCAGAACTGTGCTAAACTTGGTATGTGTCCAACTCCTAGAAATACCTTCATACCCCAACTCCCTTACTTCCAGCTAGTAAGGATCACATAATTCCTAACAAATTTTGACACAGATTCCCAATTCGGGCATTCAGAACATATAGCACGTTGCTGTAAGCAATCACATTCTCATTCAAAGTTGCAAGTTAATAGGTAGGAACAAGTTTGTATAGGTATTTCAAAGATGCCCAGAACTGAGCTAAACTTAATATGTGTCCAAATCCTAGAAATAATTTCATGCCCCATCTCCCATACTTCCAGCTAGTAAGGATCACATAATTCCTAACAAAGTTTTGACACAGATTCCCAATTCGGGCATTCAGAACATGTAGCACGTTGCTGTAAGCAAGCACATTCTCATTCAAAGTTGCAACTTACTATGTAGGAACAAGTTTGTAAAGGTATTTCAAAGATGCCCAGAACTGAGCTAAACGTTGTATGTCTCCAACTCCTAGAAATAACTTCATGCCTCATCACCCTTACTTCCAGCAAGTAAGGATCACATAATTCCTAACAATGTTTTGACACAGATTCCCAATTCGGGCATTCAGAACATATAGCACATTGCTGTAAGCAAGCACATTCTGATTCAAAGTTGCAAGTTACTATGTAGGAAGAAGTTTGTATAGGTATTTCAAAGATGTCCAGAACTGAGCTAATCGTTGTATGTCTCCAACTGCTTGAAATAACTTCATGCCCAATCTTCCTTACTTCCAGCTAGTAAGGATCACATAATTCCTAACAAAGTTTTGACACAGATTCCCAATACGGGCTTTCAGAACATGTACCACGTTGCTGTAAGCAAGAACATTCTCATTCAAAGTTGCAAGTTACTATGTAGGAACAAGTTTGTAAAGGTATTTCAAAGATGCCCAGAACTGAGCTAAACGTTGTATGTCTCCAACTCCTAGAAATAACTTCATGCCTCATGACACTTACTTCCAGCTAGTAAGGATCACATCATTCCTAACAATGTTTTGACACAGATTCCCAATTCGGGCATTCAGAACATATAGCACGTTGCTGTAAGCAAGCACATTCTCATTCAAAGTTGCAAGATAGTATGTAGGAACAAGTTTGTATAGGTATTTCAAAGATGCCCTGAACTGAGCTAAACTTGGTATGTCTCCAACTCCTCGAAATAACATCATGCCCCATCTCCCTTACTTCCAGCTAGTAAGGATCACATAATTCCTAACAAAGTTTTGACACAGATTCCCAATTCGGGCATTCAGAACTTATAGCACGTTGCTGTAAGCAAGCACATTGAATTCAAAGTTGCAAGTTACTATGTAGGAACAAGTTTGTATAGGTATTTCAAAGATGCCCAGAACTGAGCTAAACGTTGTATGTCTCCAACTCCTAGAAATAACTTCATGCCCCATCTCCCTTACTTCCAGCTAGTAAGGATCACATAATTCCTAACAAAGTTTTGACACAGATTCCCAATTCGGGCTTTCAGAACATATAGGACGTTGCTGTAAGAAAGCACATTCTCATTCAAAGTTGCAAGTTACTATGTAGGAACAAGTTTGTATAGGTATTTCAAAGATGCCCAGAACTGAGCTAAACGTTGTATGTCTCCAACTCCTAGAAATAACTTCATGTCCCATCTCACTTACTTCCAGCTAGTAAGGATCACATAATTTTTAACAAAGTTTTGACACAGATTCCCAATTCGGGCATTCAGAACATGTAGCACGTTGCTGTAAGCAAGCACATTCTCATTCAAAGTTGCAAGTTACTATGTAGGTACAAGATTGTATAGGTATTTCAAAGATGCCCAGAACTGAGCTAAACGTTGTATGTCTCCAACTGCTAGAAATAACTTCATGCCCAATCTCCCTTACTTCCAGCTAGTAAGGATCACATAATTCCTAACAAAGTTTTGACACAGATTCCCAATTCGGGCATTCAGAACATATAGCACGTTGATGTAAGCAAGCACATTCTCATTCACAGTTGCAAGTTACTATGTAGGAACAAGTTTGTATAGGTATTTCAAAGATGCCCAGAACGGACCTAAACTTGGTATGTGTCCAACCTCTAGAAATAACTTCATGCCCCAACTCCCTTACTTCCAGCTACTAAGGATCACATAATTCCTAACAAAGTTTTGACACAGATTCCCAATTCGGGCATTCAGAACATATAGCAAGTTGCTGTAAGCAAGCACATTCTCATTCAAAGTTGCAAGTTACTATGTAGGAACAAGTTTGTATATGTATTTCAAAGATGCCCAGAATTGAGCTAAACTTGGTATGTCTCCAACTCCTAGAAATAACTTCATGCCCCATCTCCCTTACTTCCAGCTATTAAGGATCACATAATTCCTAACAAAGTTTTGACACAGATTCCCAATTCGGGCATTCAGAACATGTAGCACGTTGCTGTAAGCAAGCACATTCAATTCAAAGTTGCAAGTTACTATGTAGGAACAAGTTTGTGTAGGTATTTCAAAGATGCCCAGAACTGAGCTAAACGTTGTAGGTCTCCAACTCCTTGAAATAACTTCATGCCCAATCTCCCTTACTTCCAGCTAGTAAGGATCACATCATTCCTAACAATGTTTTGACACAGATTCCCAATTCGGGCATTCAGAACATATAGCACATTGCTGTAAGCAAGCACATTCTCATTCAAAGTTGCAAGTTACTATGTAGGAACAAGTTTGTATAGGTATTTCAAAGATGCCCAGAACTGAGCTAAACTTGGTATTTCCTCAACTGCTAGAAATAACTTCATGCCCTAACTCCCTTACTTCCAGCTAGTAAGGATCACATAATTCCTAACAAAGTTTTGACACAGATTCCCAATTCGGGCATTCAGAACATATAGCACGTTGCTGTAAGCAAGCACATTCTCATGCAAACATGCAAGTTACTATGTAGGAACAAGTTTGAATAGGACTTTCAAAGATGCCCAGAACTGAGCTAAACTTGGTATGTCTCCAACTCCTAGAAATAACTTCATGCCCCATCTCCCTTAGTTCCAGCTAGTAAGGATCACATAATTCCTAACAAAGTTTTGACACAGATTCCCAATTCGGGCATTCAGAACATATAGCACGTTGCTGTAAGCAAGCACATTCTAATACAAACTTGCAAGTTACTATGTAGGAACAAGTTTGTATAGGTATTTCAAAGATGCCCAGAACTGTGCTAAACTTGGTATGTGTCCAACTCCTAGAAATACCTTCATGCCACAACTCCCTTACTTCCAGTTAGTAAGGATCACATAATTCCTAACAAATTTTGACACAGATTCCCAATTCGGGCATTCAGAACATATAGCAAGTTGCTGTAAGCAAGCACATTCTCATTCAAAGTTGCAAGTTAATATGTAAGAACAAGTTTGTATAGGTATTTCAAAGATGCCCAGAACTGAGCTAAACGTTGTATGTGTCCAACTCCTAGAAATAATTTCATGCCCCATCTCCCTTACTTCCAGCTAGTAAGGATCACATAATTCCTAACAAAGTTTTGACACAGATTCCCAATTCGGGCATTCAGAACATGTAACACCTTGCTGTAAGCAAGCACATTCTCATTCAAAGTTGCAAGTTACTATGTAGGAACAAGTTTGTAAAGGTATTTCAAAGATGCCCAGAACTCAGCTAAACGTTGTATGTCTCCAACTCCTAGAAATAACTTCATGCCCCATCACCCTTACTTCCAGCTAGTAAGGATCACATAATTCCTAACAATGTTTTGACACAGAATCCCAATTCGGGCATTCAGAACATATAGCACGTTGCTGTAAGCAAGCACATTCTCATTCAAAGTTGCATGTTACTATGTAGGAACAAGTTTGTATAGGTATTTCAAAGATGCCCAGAACTGAGCTAAACTTGGTATGACTCCAACTCCTAGAAATAACTTCATACCCCATCTCCCTTACTTCTAGCTAGTAAGGATCACATAATTCCTAACAAAGTTTTGACACAGATTCCCAATTCGGGCATTCAGAACATATAGCACGTTGTTGAAAGCAAGCACATTCTCATTCAAAGTTGCAAGTTACTGTGTAGGAACAAGTTTGTATAGGTATTTCAAAGATGCCCAGAACTGTGCTAAAATTGGTATGTGTCCAACTCCTAGAAATACCTTCATGCCACAACTCCCTTACTTCCAGCTAGTAAGGATCACATAATTCCTAACAAATTTTGACACAGATTCCCAATTCGGGCATTCAGAACATATAGCACGTTGCTGTAAGCAAACACATTCTCATTCAAAGTTGCAAGTTACTATGTAGGAACAAGTTTGTATAGGTATTTCAAAGATGCCCAGAACAGAGCTAAACTTGTATGTGTCCAACTCCTAGAAATAACTTCATGCCCCATCTCCCTTACTTCCAGCTAGTAAGGATCACATAATTCCTAACAAAGTTTTGACACAGATTCCCAATTCGGGCAATCAGAACATGTAGCACGTTGCTGTAAGCAAGCACTTTCTTATTCAAAGTTGCAAGTTACTATGTAGGGACAAGTTTGTAAAGGTATTTCAAAGATGCCCAGAACTGAGCTAAACGTTGTATGTCTCCAACTCCTTGAAATAACTTCATGCCCAATCTCTCTTACTTCCAGCTAGTAAGGATCACATCATTCCTAACAATGTTTTGACACAGATTCCCAATTCGGGCATTCAGAACATATAGCACATTGCCGTAAGCAAGCACATTCTCTTTCAAAGTTGCAAGTTACTATGTAGGAACAAGTTTGTATAGGTATTTCAAAGATGCCCAGAACTGAGCTAAACTTGGTATTTCCTCAACTCCTAGAAATAACTTCATGCCCCAACTCCCTTACTTCCAGCTAGTAAGGTTCACATAATTCCTAACAAAGTTTTGACACAGATTCCCAATTCGGGCATTCAGAACATATAGCACGTTGCTGTAAGCAAGCACATTCTCATGCAAAGATGCAAGTTACTATGTAGGAACAAGTTTGAATAGGACTTTCAAAGATGCCCAGAACTGAGCTAAACTTGGTATGTCTCCAACTCCTAGAAATAACTTCATGCCCCATCTCCCTTACTTCCAGCTATTAAGGATCACATAATTCCTAACAAAGTTTTGACACAGATTCCCAATTCGGGCATTCAGAACATATAGCACGTTGCTGTAAGCAAGCACATTCTCATTCAAAGTTGCAAGTTACTATGTAGGAACAAGTTTGTATAGGTATTTCAAAGATGCCCAGAACTGTGCTAAACTTGGTATGTGTCCAACTCCTAGAAATACCTTCATGCCACAACTCCCTTACTTCCAGTTAGTAAGGATCACATAATTCCTAACAAATTTTGACACAGATTCCCAATTCGGGCATTCAGAACATATAGCACGTTGCTGTAAGCAAGCACATTCTCATTCAAAGTTGCAAGTTACTATGTAGGAACAAGATTGTATAGGTATTTCAAAGATGCTCAGAACTGAGCTAAACGTTGTATGTCTCCAACTGCTAGAAATAACTTCATGCCCAATCTCCCTTACTTCCAGCTAGTAAGGATCACATAATTCCTAACAAAGTTTTGACACAGATTCCCAATTCGGGCATTCAGAACATATAGCACGTTGATGTAAGCAAGCACATTCTCATTCAAAGTTGCAAGTTACTATGTAGGAACAAGTTTGTATAGGTATTTCAAAGATGCCCAGAACTGAGCTAAACTTGGTATGTCTCCAACTCCTAGAAATAACTTCATGCCCCATCTCCCTTACTTCCAGCTATTAAGGATCACATCATTCCTAACAAAGTTTTGACACAGATTCCCAATTCGGGCATTCAGAACATGTAGCACGTTGCTGTAAGCAAGCACATTCAATTCAAAGTTGCAAGTTACTATGTAGGAACAAGTTTGTGTAGATATTACAAAGATGCCCAGAACTGAGCTAAACGTTGTAGGTCTCCAACTCCTTGAAATAACTTCATGCCCAATCTCCCTTACTTCCAGCTAGTAAGGATCACATCATTCCTAACAATGTTTTGACACAGATTCCCAATTCGGGCATTCAGAACATATAGCACATTGCTGTAAGCAAGCACATTCTCATTCAAAGTTGCAAGTTACTATGTAGGAACAAGTTTGTATAGGTATTTCAAAGATGCCCAGAACTGAGCTAAACTTGGTATTTCCTCAACTGCTAGAAATAACTTCATGCCCCAACTCCCTTACTTCCAGCTAGTAAGGATCACAGAATTCCTAACAAAGTTTTGACACAGATTCCCAATTCGGGCATTCAGAACATGTAACACCTTGCTGTAAGCAAGCACATTCTCATTCAAAGTTGCAAGTTACTATGTAGGAACAAGTTTGTAAAGGTATTTCAAAGATGCCCAGAACTGAGCTAAACGTTGTATGTCTCCAACTCCTAGAAATAACTTCATGCCCCATCACCCTTACTTCCAGCTAGTAAGGATCACATAATTCCTAACAATGTTTTGACACAGAATCCCAATTCGGGCATTCAGAACATATAGCACGTTGCTGTAAGCAAGCACATTCTCATTCAAAGTTGCAAGTTACTATGTAGGAACAAGTTTGTATAGGTATTTCAAAGATACCCAGAACTGAGCTAAACTTGGTATGTCTCCAACTCCTAGAAATAACTTCATACCCCATCTCCCTTACTTCTAGCTAGTAAGGATCACATAATTCCTAACAAAGTTTTGACACAGATTCCCAATTCGGGCATTCAGAACATATAGCACGTTGTTGAAAGCAAGCACATTCTCATTCAAAGTTGCAAGTTACAGTGTAGGAACAAGTTTGTATAGGTATTTCAAAGATGCCCAGAACTGTGCTAAAATTGGTATGTGTCCAACTCCTAGAAATACCTTCATGCCACAACTCCCTTACTTCCAGCTAGTAAGGATCACATAATTCCTAACAAATTTTGACACAGATTCCCAATTCGGGCATTCAGAACATATAGCACGTTGCTGTAAGCAAACACATTCTCATTCAAAGTTGCAAGTTACTATGTAGGAACAAGTTTGTATAGGTATTTCAAAGATGCCCAGAACAGAGCTAAACTTGTATGTGTCCAACTCCTAGAAATAACTTCATGCCCCATCTCCCTTACTTCCAGCTAGTAAGGATCACATCATTCCTAACAAAGTTTTGACACAGATTCCCAATTCGGGCAATCAGAACATGTAGCACGTTGCTGTAAGCAAGCACATTCTTATTCAAAGTTGCAAGTTACTATGTAGGGACAAGTTTGTAAAGGTATTTCAAAGATGCCCAGAACTGAGCTAAACGTTGTATGTCTCCAACTCCTTGAAATAACTTCATGCCCAATCTCCCTTACTTCCAGCTAGTAAGGATCACATCATTCCTAACAATGTTTTGACACAGATTCCCAATTCGGGCATTCAGAACATATAGCACATTGCTGTAAGCAAGCACATTCTCTTTTAAAGTTGCAAGTTACTATGTAGGAACAAGTTTGTATAGGTATTTCAAAGATGCCCAGAACTGAGCTAAACTTGGTATTTCCTCAACTCCTAGAAATAACTTCATGCCCCAACTCCCTTACTTCCAGCTAGTAAGGTTCACATAATTCCTAACAAAGTTTTGACACAGATTCCCAATTCGGGCATTCAGAACATATAGCACGTTGCTGTAAGCAAGCACATTCTCATGCAAAGATGCAAGTTACTATGTAGGAACAAGTTTGAATAGGACTTTCAAAGATGCCCAGAACTGAGCTAAACTTGGTATGTTTCCAACTCCTAGAAATAACTTCATGCCCCATCTCCCCAACTTCCAGCTATTAAGGATCACATAATTCCTAACAAAGTTTAGACACAGATTCCCAATTCGGGCATTCAGAACATATAGCACGTTGCTGTAAGCAAGCACATTCTCATTCAATGTTGCAAGTTACTATGTAGGAACAAGTTTGTATAGGTATTTCAAAGATGCCCAGAACTGTGCTAAACTTAGTATGTGTCCAACTCCTAGAAATACCTTCATGCCACAACTCCCTTACTTCCAGTTAGTAAGGATCACATAATTCCTAACAAATTTTGACACAGATTCCCAATTCGGGCATTCAGAACATATAGCACGTTGCTGTAAGCAAGCACATTCTCATTCAAAGTTGCAAGTTACTATGTAGGAACAAGATTGTATAGGTATTTCAAAGATGCCCAGAACTGAGCTAAACGTTGTATGTCTCCAACTGCTAGAAATAACTTCATGCCCAATCTCCCTTACTTCCAGCTAGTAAGGATCACATAATTCCTAACAAAGTTTTGACACAGATTCCCAATTCGGGCATTCAGAACATATAGCACGTTGATGTAAGCAAGCACATTCTCATTCAAAGTTGCAAGTTACTATGTAGGAACAAGTTTGTATAGGTATTTCAAAGATGCCCAGAACTGAGCTAAACTTGGTATGTCTCCAACTCCTAGAAATAACTTCATGCCCCATCTCCCTTACTTCCAGCTATTAAGGATCACATCATTCCTAACAAAGTTTTGACACAGATTCCCAATTCGGGCATTCAGAACATGTAGCACGTTGCTGTAAGCAAGCACATTCAATTCAAAGTTGCAAGTTACTATGTAGGAACAAGTTTGTGTAGGTATTTCAAAGATGCCCAGAAATGAGCTAAACGTTGTAGGTCTCCAACTCCTTGAAATAACTTCATGCCCAATCTCCCTTACTTCCAGCTAGTAAGGATCACATCATTCCTAACAATGTTTTGACACAGATTCCCAATTCGGGCATTCAGAACATATAGCACATTGCTGTAAGCAAGCACATTCTCATTCAAAGTTGCAAGTTACTATGTAGGAACAAGTTTGTATAGGTATTTCAAAGATGCCCAGAACTGAGCTAAACTTGGTATTTCCTCAACTGCTAGAAATAACTTCATGCCCCAACTCCCTTACTTCCAGCTAGTAAGGATCACATAATTCCTAACAAAGTTTTGACACAGATTCCCAATTCGGGCATTCAGAACATATAGCACGTTGCTGTAAGCAAGCACATTCTCATGCAAACATGCAAGTTACTATGTAGGAACAAGTTTGAATAGGACTTTCAAAGATGCCCAGAACTGAGCTAAACTTGGTATGTCTCCAACTCCTAGAAATAACTTCATGCCCCATCTCCCTTACTTCCAGCTAGTAAGGATCACATAATTCCTAACAAAGTTTTGACACAGATTCCCAATTCTGGCATTCAGAACATATAGCACGTTGCTGTAAGCAAGCACATTCTCATACAAACTTGCAAGTTACTATGTAGGAACAAGTTTGTATAGGTATTTCAAAGATGCCCAGAACTGTGCTAAACTTGGTATGTGTCCAGCTCCTAGAAATACCTTCATGCCACAACTCCCTTACTTCCAGTTAGTAAGGATCACATAATTCCTAACAAATTTTGACACAGATTCCCAATTCGGGCATTCAGAACATATAGCAAGTTGCTGTAAGCAAGCACATTCTCATTCAAAGTTGCAAGTTAATATGTAAGAACAAGTTTGTATAGGTATTTCAAAATGCCCAGAACTGAGCTAAACGTTGTATGTGTCCAACTCCTAGAAATAATTTCATGCCCCATCTCCCTTACTTCCAGCTAGTAAGGATCACATAATTCCTAACAAAGTTTTGACACAGATTCCCAATTCGGGCATTCAGAACATGTAACACCTTGCTGTAAGCAAGCACATTCTCATTCAAAGTTGCAAGTTACTATGTAGGAACAAGTTTGTAAAGGTATTTCAAAGATGCCCAGAACTGAGCTAAACGTTGTATGTCTCCAACTCCTAGAAATAACTTCATGCCCCATCACCCTTACTTCCAGCTAGTAAGGATCACATAATTCCTAACAATGTTTTGACACAGAATCCCAATTCGGGCATTCAGAACATATAGCACGTTGCTGTAAGCAAGCACATTCTCATTCAAAGTTGCAAGTTACTATGTAGGAACAAGTTTGTATAGGTATTTCAAAGATGCCCAGAACTGAGCTAAACTTGGTATGTCTCCAACTCCTAGAAATAACTTCATACCCCATCTCCCTTACTTCTAGCTAGTAAGGATCACATAATTCCTAACAAAGTTTTGACACAGATTCCCAATTCGGGCATTCAGAACATATAGCACGTTGTTGAAAGCAAGCACATTCTCATTCAAAGTTGCAAGTTACTGTGTAGGAACAAGTTTGTATAGGTATTTCAAAGATGCCCAGAACTGTGCTAAAATTGGTATGTGTCCAACTCCTAGAAATACCTCCATGCCACAACTCCCTTACTTCCAGCTAGTAAGGATCACATAATTCCTAACAAAGTTTTGACACAGATTCCCAATTCGGGCATTCAGAACATATAGCACGTTGCTGTAAGCAAACACATTCTCATTCAAAGTTGCAAGTTACTATGTAGGAACAAGTTTGTATAGGTATATCAAAGATGCCCAGAACAGAGCTAAACTTGTATGTGTCCAACTCCTAGAAATAACTTCATGCCCCATCTCACTTACTTCCAGCTAGTAAGGATCACATATTTCCTAACAAAGTTTTGACACAGATTCCCAATTCGGGCAATCAGAACATGTAGCACGTTGCTGTAAGCAAGCACATTCTTATTCAAAGTTGCAAGTTACTATGTAGGGACAAGTTTGTAAAGGTATTTCAAAGATGCCCAGAACTGAGCTAAACGTTGTATGTCTCCAACTCCTTGAAATAACTTCATGCCCAATCTCCCTTACTTCCAGCTAGTAAGGATCACATCATTCCTAACAATGTTTTGACACAGATTCCCAATTCGGGCATTCAGAACATATAGCACATTGCTGTAAGCAAGCACATTCTCTTTCAAAGTTGCAAGTTACTATGTAGGAACAAGTTTGTATAGGTATTTCAAAGATGCCCAGAACTGAGCTAAACTTGGTATTTCCTCAACTCCTAGAAATAACTTCATGCCCCAACTCCCTTACTTCCAGCTAGTAAGGTTCACATTATTCCTAACAAAGTTTTGACACAGATTCCCAATTCGGGCATTCAGAACATATAGCACGTTGCTGTAAGCAAGCACATTCTCATGCAAAGATGCAAGTTACTATGTAGGAACAAGTTTGAATAGGACTTTCAAAGATGCCCAGAACTGTGCTAAACTTGGTATGTCTCCAACTCCTAGAAATAACTTCATACCCCATCTCCCTTACTTCTAGCTAGTAAGGATCACATAATTCCTAACAAAGTTTGACACAGATTCCCAATTCGGGCATTCAGAACATATAGCACGTTGTTGAAAGCAAGCACATTCTCATTCAAAGTTGCAAGTTACTGTGTAGGAACAAGTTTGTATAGGTATTTCAAAGATGCCCAGAACTGTGCTAAAATTGGTATGTGTCCAACTCCTAGAAATACCTTCATGCCACAACTCCCTTACTTCCAGCTAGTAAGGATCACATAATTCCTAACAAATTTTGACACAGATTCCCAATTCGGGCATTCAGAACATATAGCACGTTGCTGTAAGCAAACACATTCTCATTCAAAGTTGCAAGTTACTATGTAGGAACAAGTTTGTATAGGTATTTCAAAGATGCCCAGAACAGAGCTAAACTTGTATGTGTCCAACTCCTAGAAATAACTTCATGCTCCATCTCCCTTACTTCCAGCTAGTAAGGATCACATCATTCCTAACAAAGTTTTGACACAGATTCCCAATTCGGGCAATCAGAACATGTAGCACGTTGCTGTAAGCAAGCACATTCTTATTCAAAGTTGCAAGTTACTATGTAGGGACAAGTTTGTAAAGGTATTTCAAAGATGCCCAGAACTGAGCTAAACGTTGTATGTCTCCAACTCCTTGAAATAACTTCATGCCCAATCTCCCTTACTTCCAGCTAGTAAGGATCACATCATTCCTAACAATGTTTTGACACAGATTCCCAATTAGGCCATTCAGAACATATAACACATTGCTCTAAGCAAGCACATTCTCTTTCAAAGTCGCAAGTTACTATGTAGGAACAAGTTTGTATAGGTATTTCAAAGATGCCCAGAACTGAGCTAAACTTGGTATTTCCTCAACTCCTAGAAATAACTTCATGCCCCAACTCCCTTACTTCCAGCTAGTAAGGTTCACATAATTCCTAACCAAGTTTTGATACAGATTCCCAATTCGGGCATTCAGAACATATAGCACGTTGCTGTAAGCAAGCACATTCTCATGCAAAGATGCAAGTTACTATGTAGGAACAAGTTTGAATAGGACTTTCAAAGATGCCCAGAACTGAGCTAAACTTGGTATGTCTCCAACTCCTAGAAATAACTTCATGCCCCATCTCCCTTACTTCCAGCTAGTAAGGATCACAGAATTCCTAACAAAGTTTTGACACAGATTCCCAATTCGGGAATTCAGAACATATAGCACGTTGCTGTAAGCAAGCACATTCTCATTCAAAGTTGCAAGTTACTGTGTAGGAACAAGTTTGTATAGGTATTTCAAAGATGCCCAGAACTGTGCTAAAATTGGTATGTGTCCAACTCCTAGAAATACCTTCATGCCACAACTCCCTTACTTCCAGCTAGTAAGGATCACATAATTCCTAACAAATTTTGACACAGATTCCCAATTCGGGCATTCAGAACATATAGCACGTTGCTGTAAGCAAACACATTCTCATTCAAAGTTGCAAGTTACTATGTAGGAACAAGTTTGTATAGGTATTTCAAAGATGCCCAGAACAGAGCTAAACTTGTATGTGTCCAACTCCTAGAAATAACTTCATGCCCCATCTCCCTTACTTCCAGCTAGTAAGGATCACATCATTCCTAACAAAGTTTTGACACAGATTCCCAATTCGGGCAATCAGAACATGTAGCACGTTGCTGTAAGCAAGCACATTCTTATTCAAAGTTGCAAGTTACTATGTAGGGACAAGTTTGTAAAGGTATTTCAAAGATGCCCAGAACTGAGCTAAACGTTGTATGTCTCCAACTCCTTGAAATAACTTCATGCCCAATCTCCCTTACTTCCAGCTAGTAAGGATCACATCATTCCTAACAATGTTTTGACACAGATTCCCAATTCGGGCATTCAGAACATATAGCACATTGCTGTAAGCAAGCACATTCTCTTTCAAAGTTGCAAGTTACTATGTAGGAACAAGTTTGTATAGGTATTTCAAAGATGCCCAGAACTGAGCTAAACTTGGTATTTCCTCAACTCCTAGAAATAACTTCATGCCCCAACTCCCTTATTTCCAGCTAGTAAGGTTCACATAATTCCTAACCAAGTTTTGACACAGATTCCCAATTCGGGCATTCAGAACATATAGCACGTTGCTGTAAGCAAGCACATTCTCATGCAAAGATGCAAGTTACTATGTAGGAACAAGTTTGAATAGGACTTTCAAAGATGCCCAGAACTGAGCTAAACTTGGTATGTCTCCAACTCCTAGAAATAACTTCATGCCCCATCTCCCTTACTTCCAGCTAGTAAGGATCACAGAATTCCTAACAAAGTTTTGACACAGATTCCCAATTCGGGCATTCAGAACATATAGCACGTTGCTGTAAGCAAGCACATTCTCATTCAAAGTTGCAAGTTACTATGTAGGAACAAGTTTGTATAGGTATTTCAAAGATGCCCAGAACTGTGCTAAACTTGGTATGTGTCCAACTCCTAGAAATACCTTCATGCCACAACTCCCTTACTTCCAGTTAGTAAGGATCACATAATTCCTAACAAATTTTGACACAGATTCCCAATTCGGGCATTCAGAACATACAGCACGTTGCTGTAAGCAAGCACATTCTCATTCAAAGTTGCAAGTTACTATGTAGGAACAAGATTGTATAGGTATTTCAAAGATGCCCAGAACTGAGCTAAACGTTGTATGTCTCCAACTGCTAGAAATAACTTCATGCCCAATCTCCCTTACTTCCAGCTAGTAAGGATCACATATTTCCTAACAAAGTTTTGACACAGATTCCCAATTCGGGCATTCAGAACATGTAGCACGTTGCTGTAAGCAAGCACATTCAATTCAAAGTTGCAAGTTACTATGTAGGAACAAGTTTGTGTAGGTATTTCAAAGATGCCCAGAACTGAGCTAAACGTTGTATGTCTCCAACTGCTAGAAATAACTTCATGCCCCAACTCCCTTACTTCCAGCTAGTAAGTATCACATCATTCCTAACAATGTTTTGACACAGATTCCCAATTCGGGCATTCAGAACATATAGCACATTGCTGTAAGCAAGCACATTCTCATTCAAAGTTGCAAGTTACTATGTAGGAACAAGTTTGTATAGGTATTTCAAAGATGCCCAGAACTGAGCTAAACTTGGTATTTCCTCAACTGCTAGAAATAACTTCATGCCCCAACTCCCTTACTTCCAGCTAGTAAGGATCACATAATTCCTAACAAAGTTTTGACACAGATTCCCAATTCGGGCATTCAGAACATATAGCACGTTGCTGTAAGCAAGCACATTCTCATGCAAACATGCAAGTTACTATGTAGGAACAAGTTTGAATAGGACTTTCAATGATGCCCAGAACTGAGCTAAACTTGGTATGTCTCCAACTCCTAGAAATATCTTCATGCCCCATCTCCCTTACTTCCAGCTAGTAAGGATCACATAATTCCTAACAAAGTTTTGACACAGATTCCCAATTCGGGCATTCAGATCATATAGCACGTTGCTGTAAGCAAGCACATTCTCATACAAACTTGCAAGTTACTATGTAGGAACAAGTTTGTATAGGTATTTCAAAGATGCCCAGAACTGTGCTAAACTTGGTATGTTTCCAACTCCTAGAAATACCTTCATGCCACAACTCCCTTACTTCCAGTTAGTAAGGATCACATAATTCCTAACAAATTTTGACACAGATTCCCAATTCGGGCATTCAGAACATGTAACACCTTGCTGTAAGCAAGCACATTCTCATTCAAAGTTGCAAGTTAATATGTAAGAACAAGTTTGTATAGGTATTTCAAAGATGCCCAGAACTGAGCTAAACGTTGTATGTGTCCAACTCCTAGAAATAATTTCATGCCCCATCTCCCTTACTTCCAGCTAGTAAGGATCACATAATTCCTAAAAAAGTTTTGACACAGATTCCCAATTCGGGCATTCAGAACATGTAACAACTTGCTGTAAGCAAGCACATTCTCATTCAAAGTTGCAAGTTACTATGTAGGAACAAGTTTGTAAAGGTATTTCAAAGATGCCCAGAACTGAGCTAAACGTTGTATGTCTCCAACTCCTAGAAATAACTTCATGCCCCATCACCCTTACTTCCAGCTAGTAAGGATCACATAATTCCTAACAATGTTTTGACACAGAATCCCAATTCGGGCATTCAGAACATATAGCACGTTGCTGTAAGCAAGCACATTCTCATTCAAAGTTGCAAGTTACTATGTAGGAACAAGTTTGTATAGGTATTTCAAAGATGCCCAGAACTGAGCTAAACTTGGTATGTCTCCAACTCCTAGAAATAACTTCATGCCCCATCTCCCTTATTTCCAGCTATTAAGGATCACATAATTCCTAACAAAGTTTTGACACAGATTCCCAATTCGGGCATTCAGAACATGTAGCACGTTGCTGTAAGCAAGCACATTCAATTCAAAGTTGCAAGTTACTATGTAGGAACAAGTTTGTGTAGGTATTTCAAAGATGCCCAGAACTGAGCTAAACGTTGTATGTCTCCAACTGCTAGAAATAACTTCATGCCCCAACTCCCTTACTTCCAGCTAGTAAGGATCACATCATTCCTAACAATGTTTTGACACAGATTCCCAATTCGGTCATTCAGAACATATAGCACATTGCTGTAAGCAAGCACATTCTCATTCAAAGTTGCAAGTTACTATGTAGGAACAAGTTTGTATAGGTATTTCAAAGATGCCCAGAACTGAGCTAAACTTGGTATTTCCTCAACTGCTAGAAATAACTTCATGCCCCAACTCCCTTACTTCCAGCTAGTAAGGATCACATAATTCCTAACAAAGTTTTGACACAGATTCCCAATTCGGGCATTCAGAACATATAGCACGTTGCTGTAAGCAAGCACATTCTCATGTAAACATGCAAGTTACTATGTAGGAACAAGTTTGAATAGGACTTTAAAAGATGCCCAGAACTGAGCTAAACTTGGTATGTCTCCAACTCCTAGAAATAACTTCATGTCCCATCTCCCTTACTTCCAGCTAGTAAGGATCACATAATTCCTAACAAAGTTTTGACACAGATTCCCAATTCGGGCATTCAGAACATATAGCACGTTGCTGTAAGCAAGCACATTCTCATACAAACTTGCAAGTTACTATGTAGGAACAAGTTTGTATAGGTATTTCAAAGATGCCCAGAACTGTGCTAAACTTGGTATGTGTCCAACTCCTAGAAATACCTTCATGCCACAACTCCCTTACTTCCAGTTAGTAAGGATCACATAATTCCTAACAAATTTTGACACAGATTCCCAATTCGGGCATTCAGAACATATAGCAAGTTGCTGTAAGCAAGCACATTCTCATTCAAAGTTGCAAGTTAATATGTAAGAACAAGTTTGTATAGGTATTTCAAAGATGCCCAGAACTGAGCTAAACGTTGTATGTGTCCAACTCCTAGAAATAATTTCATGCCCCATCTCCCTTACTTCCAGCTAGTAAGGATCACATAATTCCTAACAAAGTTTTGACACAGATTCCCAATTCGGGCATTCAGAACATGTAACACCTTGCTGTAAGCAAGCACATTCTCATTCAAAGTTGCAAGTTACTATGTAGGAACAAGTTTGTAAAGGTATTTCAAAGATGCCCAGAACTCAGCTAAACGTTGTATGTCTCCAACTCCTAGAAATAACTTCATGCCCCATCACCCTTACTTCCAGCTAGTAAGGATCACATAATTCCTAACAATGTTTTGACACAGAATCCCAATTCGGGCATTCAGAACATATAGCACGTTGCTGTAAGCAAGCACATTCTCATTCAAAGTTGCAAGTTACTATGTAGGAACAAGTTTGTATAGGTATTTCAAAGATGCCCAGAACTGAGCTAAACTTGGGATGTCTCCAACTCCTAGAAATAACTTCATACCCCATCTCCCTTACTTCTAGCTAGTAAGGATCACATAATTCCTAACAAAGTTTTGACACAGATTCCCAATTCGGGCATTCAGAACATATAGCACGTTGTTGAAAGCAAGCACATTCTCATTCAAAGTTGCAAGTTACTGTGTAGGAACAAGTTTGTATAGGTATTTCAAAGATGCCCAGAACTGTGCTAAAATTGGTATGTGTCCAACTCCTAGAAATACCTTCATGCCACAACTCCCTTACTTCCAGCTAGTAAGGATCACATAATTCCTAACAAATTTTGACACAGATTCCCAATTCGGGCATTCAGAACATATAGCACGTTGCTGTAAGCAAACACATTCTCATTCAAAGTTGCAAGTTACTATGTAGGAACAAGTTTGTATAGGTATTTCAAAGATGCCCAGAACAGAGCTAAACTTGTATGTGTCCAACTCCTAGAAATAACTTCATGCCCCATCTCCCTTACTTCCAGCTAGTAAGGATCACATAATTCCTAACAAAGTTTTGACACAGATTCCCAATTCGGGCAATCAGAACATGTAGCACGTTGCTGTAAGCAAGCACATTCTTATTCAAAGTTGCAAGTTACTATGTAGGGACAAGTTTGTAAAGGTATTTCAAAGATGCCCAGAACTGAGCTAAACGTTGTATGTCTCCAACTCCTTGAAATAACTTCATGCCCAATCTCCCTTACTTCCAGCTAGTAAGGATCACATCATTCCTAACAATGATTTGACACAGATTCCCAATTCGGGCATTCAGAACATATAGCACATTGCTGTAAGCAAGCACATTCTCTTTCAAAGTTGCAAGTTACTATGTAGGAAAGAGTTTGTATAGGTATTTCAAAGATGCCCAGAACTGAGCTAAACTTGGTATTTCCTCAACTCCTAGAAATAACTTCATGCCCCAACTCCCTTACTTCCAGCTAGTAAGGTTCACATAATTCCTAACCAAGTTTTGACACAGATTCCCAATTCGGGCATTCAGAACATATAGCACGTTGCTGTAAGCAAGCACATTCTCCTGCAAAGATGCAAGTTACTATGTAGGAACAAGTTTGAATAGGACTTTCAAAGATGCCCAGAACTGAGCTAAACTTGGTATGTCTCCAACTCCTAGAAATAACTTCATGCCCCATCTCCCTTACTTCCAGCTAGTAAGGATCACATAATTCCTAACAAAGTTTTGACACAGATTCCCAATTCGGGCATTCAGAACATATAGCACGTTGCTGTAAGCAAGCACATTCTCATTCAAAGTTGCAAGTTACTATGTAGGAACAAGTTTGTATAGGTATTTCAAAGATGCCCAGAACTGTGCTAAACTTGGTATGTGTCCAACTCCTAGAAATACCTTCATGCCACAACTCCCTTACTTCCAGTTAGTAAGGATCACATAATTCCTAACAAATTTTGACACAGATTCCCAATTCGGGCATTCAGAACATATAGCACGTTGCTGTAAGCAAGCACATTCTCATTCAAAGTTGCAAGTTACTATGTAGGAACAAGATTGTATAGGTATTTCAAAGATGCCCAGAACTGAGCTAAACGTTGTATGTCTCCAACTGCTAGAAATAACTTCATGCCCAATCTCCCTTACTTCCAGCTAGTAAGGATCACATAATTCCTAACAAAGTTTTGACACAGATTCCCAATTCGGGCATTCAGAACATATAGCACGTTGATGTAAGCAAGCACATTCTCATTCAAAGTTGCAAGTTACTATGTAGGAACAAGTTTGTATAGGTATTTCAAAGATGCCCAGAACTGAGCTAAACTTGGTATGTCTCCAACTCCTAGAAATAACTTCATGCCCCATCTCCCTTACTTCCAGCTATTAAGGATCACATAATTCCTAACAAAGTTTTGACACAGATTCCCAATTCGGGCATTCAGAACATGTAGCACGTTGCTGTAAGCAAGCACATTCAATTCAAAGTTGCAAGTTACTATGTAGGAACAAGTTTGTGTAGGTATTTCAAAGATGCCCAGAACTGAGCTAAACGTTGTATGTCTCCAACTGCTAGAAATAACTTCATGCCCAATCTCCCTTACTTCCAGCTAGTAAGGATCACATCATTCCTAACAATGATTTGACACAGATTCCCAATTCGGGCATTCAGAACATATAGCACATTGCTGTAAGCAAGCACATTCTCTTTCAAAGTTGCAAGTTACTATGTAGGAAAGAGTTTGTATAGGTATTTCAAAGATGCCCAGAACTGAGCTAAACTTGGTATTTCCTCAACTCCTAGAAATAACTTCATGCCCCAACTCCCTTACTTCCAGCTAGTAAGGTTCACATAATTCCTAACCAAGTTTTGACACAGATTCCCAATTCGGGCATTCAGAACATATAGCACGTTGCTGTAAGCAAGCACATTCTCCTGCAAAGATGCAAGTTACTATGTAGGAACAAGTTTGAATAGGACTTTCAAAGATGCCCAGAACTGAGCTAAACTTGGTATGTCTCCAACTCCTAGAAATAACTTCATGCCCCATCTCCCTTACTTCCAGCTAGTAAGGATCACATAATTCCTAACAAAGTTTTGACACAGATTCCCAATTCGGGCATTCAGAACATATAGCACGTTGCTGTAAGCAAGCACATTCTCATTCAAAGTTGCAAGTTACTATGTAGGAACAAGTTTGTATAGGTATTTCAAAGATGCCCAGAACTGTGCTAAACTTGGTATGTGTCCAACTCCTAGAAATACCTTCATGCCACAACTCCCTTACTTCCAGTTAGTAAGGATCACATAATTCCTAACAAATTTTGACACAGATTCCCAATTCGGGCATTCAGAACATATAGCACGTTGCTGTAAGCAAGCACATTCTCATTCAAAGTTGCAAGTTACTATGTAGGAACAAGATTGTATAGGTATTTCAAAGATGCCCAGAACTGAGCTAAACGTTGTATGTCTCCAACTGCTAGAAATAACTTCATGCCCAATCTCCCTTACTTCCAGCTAGTAAGGATCACATAATTCCTAACAAAGTTTTGACACAGATTCCCAATTCGGGCATTCAGAACATATAGCACGTTGATGTAAGCAAGCACATTCTCATTCAAAGTTGCAAGTTACTATGTAGGAACAAGTTTGTATAGGTATTTCAAAGATGCCCAGAACTGAGCTAAACTTGGTATGTCTCCAACTCCTAGAAATAACTTCATGCCCCATCTCCCTTACTTCCAGCTATTAAGGATCACATAATTCCTAACAAAGTTTTGACACAGATTCCCAATTCGGGCATTCAGAACATGTAGCACGTTGCTGTAAGCAAGCACATTCAATTCAAAGTTGCAAGTTACTATGTAGGAACAAGTTTGTGTAGGTATTTCAAAGATGCCCAGAACTGAGCTAAACGTTGTATGTCTCCAACTGCTAGAAATAACTTCATGCCCAATCTCCCTTACTTCCAGCTAGTAAGGATCACATCATTCCTAACAATGTTTTGACACAGATTCCCAATTCGGTCATTCAGAACATATAGCACATTGCTGTAAGCAAGCACATTCTCATTCAAAGTTGCAAGTTACTATGTAGGAACAAGTTTGTATAGGTATTTCAAAGATGCCCAGAACTGAGCTAAACTTGGTATTTCCTCAACTGCTAGAAATAACTTCATGCCCCAACTCCCTTACTTCCAGCTAGTAAGGATCACATAATTCCTAACAAAGTTTTGACACAGATTCCCAATTCGGGCATTCAGAACATATAGCACGTTGCTGTAAGCAAGCACATTCTCATGCAAACATGCAAGTTACTATGTAGGAACAAGTTTGAATAGGACTTTCAAAGATGCCCAGAACTGAGCTAAACTTGGTATGTCTCCAACTCCTAGAAATAACTTCATGCCCCATCTCCCTTACTTCCAGCTAGTAAGGATCACATAATTCCTAACAAAGTTTTGACACAGATTCCCAATTCGGGCATTCAGAACATATAGCACGTTGCTGTAAGCAAGCACATTCTCATACAAACTTGCAAGTTACTATGTAGGAACAAGTTTGTATAGGTATTTCAAAGATGCCCAGAACTGTGCTAAACTTGGTATGTGTCCAACTCCTAGAAATACCTTCATGCCACAACTCCCTTACTTCCAGTTAGTAAGGATCACATAATTCCTAACAAATTTTGACACAGATTCCCAATTCGGGCATTCAGAACATATAGCAAGTTGCTGTAAGCAAGCACATTCTCATTCAAAGTTGAAAGTTAATATGTAAGAACAAGTTTGTATAGGTATTTCAAAGATGCCCAGAACTGAGCTAAACGTTGTATGTGTCCAACTCCTAGAAATAATTTCATGCCCCATCTCCCTTACTTCCAGCTAGTAAGGATCACATAATTCCTAACAAAGTTTTGACACAGATTCCCAATTCGGGCATTCAGAACATGTAACACCTTGCTGTAAGCAAGCACATTCTCATTCAAAGTTGCAAGTTACTATGTAGGAACAAGTTTGTAAAGGTATTTCAAAGATGCCCAGAACTGAGCTAAACGTTGTATGTCTCCAACTCCTAGAAATAACTTCATGCCCCATCACCCTTACTTCCAGCTAGTAAGGATCACATAATTCCTAACAATGTTTTGACACAGAATCCCAATTCGGGCATTCAGAACATATAGCACGTTGCTGTAAGCAAGCACATTCTCATTCAAAGTTGCAAGTTACTATGTAGGAACAAGTTTGTATAGGTATTTCAAAGATGCCCAGAACTGAGCTAAACATGGTATGTCTCCAACTCCTAGAAATAACTTCATGCCCCATCTCCCTTACTTCCAGCTATTAAGGATCACATAATTCCTAACAAAGTTTTGACACAGATTCCCAATTCGGGCATTCAGAACATGTAGCACGTTGCTGTAAGCAAGCACATTCAATTCAAAGTTGCAAGTTACTATGTAGGAACAAGTTTGTGTAGGTATTTCAAAGATGCCCAGAACTGAGCTAAACGTTGTATGTCTCCAACTGCTAGAAATAACTTCATGCCCCAACTCCCTTACTTCCAGCTAGTAAGGATCACATCATTCCTAACAATGTTTTGACACAGATTCCCAATTCGGTCATTCAGAACATATAGCACATTGCTGTAAGCAAGCACATTCTCATTGAAAGTTGCAAGTTACTATGTAGGAACAAGTTTGTATAGGTATTTCAAAGATGCCCAGAACTGAGCTAAACTTGGTATTTCCTCAACTGCTAGAAATAACTTCATGCCCCAACTCCCTTACTTCCAGCTAGTAAGGATCACATAATTCCTAACAAAGTTTTGACACAGATTCCCAATTCGGGCATTCAGAACATATAGCACGTTGCTGTAAGCAAGCACATTCTCATGCAAACATGCAAGTTACTATGTAGGAACAAGTTTGAATAGGACTTTAAAAGGTGCCCAGAACTGAGCTAAACTTGGTATGTCTCCAACTCCTAGAAATAACTTCATGTCCCATCTCCCTTACTTCCAGCTAGTAAGGATCACATAATTCCTAACAAAGTTTTGACACAGATTCCCAATTCGGGCATTCAGAACATATAGCACGTTGCTGTAAGCAAGCACATTCTCATACAAACTTGCAAGTTACTATGTAGGTACAAGTTTGTATAGGTATTTCAAAGATGCCCAGAACTGTGCTAAACTTGGTATGTGTCCAACTCCTAGAAATACCTTCATGCCACAACTCCCTTACTTCCAGTTAGTAAGGATCACATAATTCCTAACAAATTTTGACACAGATTCCCAATTCGGGCATTCAGAACATATAGCAAGTTGCTGTAAGCAAGCACATTCTCATTCAAAGTTGCAAGTTAATATGTAAGAACAAGTTTGTATAGGTATTTCAAAGATGCCCAGAACTGAGCTAAACGTTGTATGTGTCCAACTCCTAGAAATAATTTCATGCCCCATCTCCCTTACTTCCAGCTAGTAAGGATCACATAATTCCTAACAAAGTTTTGACACAGATTCCCAATTCGGGCATTCAGAACATGTAACACCTTGCTGTAAGCAAGCACATTCTCATTCAAAGTTGCAAGTTACTATGTAGGAACAAGTTTGTAAAGGTATTTCAAAGATGCCCAGAACTCAGCTAAACGTTGTATGTCTCCAACTCCTAGAAATAACTTCATGCCCCATCACCCTTACTTCCAGCTAATAAGGATCACATAATTCCTAACAATGTTTTGACACAGAATCCCAATTCGGGCATTCAGAACATATAGCACGTTGCTGTAAGCAAGCACATTCTCATTCAAAGTTGCAAGTTACTATGTAGGAACAAGTTTGTATAGGTATTTCAAAGATGCCCAGAACTGAGCTAAACTTGGGATGTCTCCAACTCCTAGAAATAACTTCATACCCCATCTCCCTTACTTCTAGCTAGTAAGGATCACATAATTCCTAACAAAGTTTTGACACAGATTCCCAATTCGGGCATTCAGAACATATAGCACGTTGTTGAAAGCAAGCACATTCTCATTCAAAGTTGCAAGTTACTGTGTAGGAACAAGTTTGTATAGGTATTTCAAAGATGCCCAGAACTGTGCTAAAATTGGTATGTGTCCAACTCCTAGAAATACCTTCATGCCACAACTCCCTTACTTCCAGCTAGTAAGGATCACATATTCCTAACAAATTTTGACACAGATTCCCAATTCGGGCATTCAGAACATATAGCACGTTGCTGTAAGCAAACACATTCTCATTCAAAGTTGCAAGTTACTATGTAGGAACAAGTTTGTATAGGTATTTCAAAGATGCCCAGAACAGAGCTAAACTTGTATGTGTCCAACTCCTAGAAATAACTTCATGCCCCATCTCCCTTACTTCCAGCTAGTAAGGATCACATAATTCCTAACAAAGTTTTGACACAGATTCCCAATTCGGGCAATCAGAACATGTAGCACGTTGCTGTAAGCAAGCACATTCTTATTCAAAGTTGCAAGTTACTATGTAGGGACAAGTTTGTAAAGGTATTTCAAAGATGCCCAGAACTGAGCTAAAGGTTGTATGTCTCCAACTCCTTGAAATAACTTCATGCCCAATCTCCCTTACTTCCAGCTAGTAAGGATCACATCATTCCTACCAATGTTTTGACACAGATTCCAAATTTGGGCATTCAGAAGATATAGCACATTGCTGTAAGCAAGCACATTCTCTTTCAAAGTTGCAAGTTACTATGTAGGAAAGAGTTTGTATAGGTATTTCAAAGATGCCCAGAACTGAGCTAAACTTGGTATTTCCTCAACTCCTAGAAATAACTTCATGCCCCAACTCCCTTACTTCCAGCTAGTAAGGTTCACATAATTCCTAACCAAGTTTTGACACAGATTCCCAATTCGGGCATTCAGAACATATAGCACGTTGCTGTAAGCAAGCACATTCTCCTGCAAAGATGCAAGTTACTATGTAGGAACAAGTTTGAATAGGACTTTCAAAGATGCCCAGAACTGAGCTAAACTTGGTATGTCTCCAACTCCTAGAAATAACTTCATGCCCCATCTCCCTTACTTCCAGCTAGTAAGGATCACATAATTCCTAACAAAGTTTTGACACAGATTCCCAATTCGGGCATTCAGAACATATAGCACGTTGCTGTAAGCAAGCACATTCTCATTCAAAGTTGCAAGTTACTATGTAGGAACAAGTTTGTATAGGTATTTCAAAGATGCCCAGAACTGTGCTAAACTTGGTATGTGTCCAACTCCTAGAAATACCTTCATGCCACAACTCCCTTACTTCCAGTTAGTAAGGATCACATAATTCCTAACAAATTTTGACACAGATTCCCAATTCGGGCATTCAGAACATATAGCACGTTGATGTAAGCAAGCACATTCTCATTCAAAGTTGCAAGTTACTATGTAGGAACAAGTTTGTATAGGTATTTCAAAGATGCCCAGAACTGAGCTAAACTTGGTATGTCTCCAACTCCTAGAAATAACTTCATGCCCAATCTCCCTTACTTCCAGCTATTAAGGATCACATAATTCCTAACAAAGTTTTGACACAGATTCCCAATTCGGGCATTCAGAACATGTAGCACGTTGCTGTAAGCAAGCACATTCAATTCAAAGTTGCAAGTTACTATGTAGGAACAAGTTTGTGTAGGTATTTCAAAGATGCCCAGAACTGAGCTAAACGTTGTATGTCTCCAACTGCTAGAAATAACTTCATGCCCAATCTCCCTTACTTCCAGCTAGTAAGGATCACATCATTCCTAACAATGTTTTGACACAGATTCCCAATTCGGTCATTCAGAACATATAGCACATTGCTGTAAGCAAGCACATTCTCATTCAAAGTTGCAAGTTACTATGTAGGAACAAGTTTGTATAGGTATTTCAAAGATGCCCAGAACTGAGCTAAACTTGGTATTTCCTCAACTGCTAGAAATAACTTCATGCCCCAACTCCCTTACTTCCAGCTAGTAAGGATCACATAATTCCTAACAAAGTTTTGACACAGATTCCCAATTCGGGCATTCAGAACATATAGCACGTTGCTGTAAGCAAGCACATTCTCATGCAAACATGCAAGTTACTATGTAGGAACAAGTTTGAATAGGACTTTCAAAGATGCCCAGAACTGAGCTAAACTTGGTATGTCTCCAACTCCTAGAAATAACTTCATGCCCCATCTCCCTTACTTCCAGCTAGTAAGGATCACATAATTCCTAACAAAGTTTTGACACAGATTCCCAATTCGGGCATTCAGAACATATAGCACGTTGCTGTAAGCAAGCACATTCTCATACAAACTTGCAAGTTACTATGTAGGAACAAGTTTGTATAGGTATTTCAAAGATGCCCAGAACTGTGCTAAACTTGGTATGTTTCCAACTCCTAGAAATACCTTCATGCCACAACTCCCTTACTTCCAGTTAGTAAGGATCACATAATTCCTAACAAATTTTGACCCAGATTCCCAATTCGGGCATTCAGAACATGTAACACCTTGCTGTAAGCAAGCACATTCTCATTCAAAGTTGCAAGTTAATACGTAAGAACAAGTTTGTATAGGTATTTCAAAGATGCCCAGAACTGAGCTAAACGTTGTATGTGTCCAACTCCTAGAAATAATTTCATGCCCCATCTCCCTTACTTCCAGCTAGTAAGGATCACATAATTCCTAACAATGTTTTGACACAGAATCCCAATTCGGGCATAAAGAACATATAGCACGTTGCTGTAAGCAAGCACATTCTCATTCAAAGTTGCAAGTTACTATGTAGGAACAAGTTTCTATAGGTATTTCAAAGATGCCCAGAACTGTGCTAAACTTGGTATGTGTCCAACTCCTAGAAATACCTTCATACCCCAACTCCCTTACTTCCAGCTAGTAAGGATCACATAATTCCAAACAAATTTTGACACAGATTCCCAAATCGGGCATTCAGAACATATAGCAAGTTTCTGTAAGCAATCACATTCTCATTCAAAGTTGCAAAATAATATGTAGGAACAAGTTTGTATAGGTATTTCAAAGATACCCAGAACTGAGCTAAACTTGGTATGTATCGAAATCCTAGAAATAATTTCATGCCCCATCTCCCTTACTTCCAGCTAGTAAGGATCACATAATTCCTAACAAAGTTTTGACACAGATTCCCAATACGGGCATTCAGAACATGTACCACGTTGCTGTAAGCAATCACATTCTCATTCAAAGTTGCAAGTTACTATGTAGGAACAAGTTTGTAAAGGTATTTCAAAGATGCCCAGAACTGAGCTAAACCTTGTATGTCTCCAACTCCTAGAAATAACTTCATGCCTCATGACCCTTACTTCCAGCTAGTAAGGATCACATCATTCCTAACAATGTTTTGACACAGATTCCCAATTCGGGCATTCAGAACATATAGCACGTTGCTGTAAGCAAGCACATTCTCATTCAAAGTTGCAAGTTACTATGTAGGAACAAGTTTGTATAGGTATTTCAAAGATGCCCAGAACTGAGCTAAACTTGGTATGTCTCCAACTCCTCGAAATGACTTCATGCCCCATCTCACTTACTTCCAGCTAGTAAGGATCACATAATTCCTAACAAAGTTTTGACACAGATTCCCAATTCGGGCATTCAGAACTTATAGCACGTTGCTGTAAGCAAGCACATTCAATTCAAAGTTGCAAGTTACTATGTAGGAACAAGTTTGTATAGGTATTTCAAAGATGCCCAGAACTGAGCTAAACGTTGTATGTCTCCAACTCCTAGAAATAACTTCATACCCCAACTCCCTTACTTCCAACTATTAAGGATCACATATTTCCTAACAAATTTTGACACAGATTCCCAATTCGGGCATTCAGAACATATAGCACGTTGCTGTAAGCAATCACATTCTCATTCAAAGTTGCAAGTTACTCTGTAGGAACAAGTTTGTATAGGTATTTCAAAGATGCCCAGAACTGAGCTAAACTTGGTATGTGTCCAAATCCAAGAAATAATTTCATGCCCCATCTCCCTTACTTCCAGCTAGTAAGGATCACATAATTCCTAACAAAGTTTTGACACAGATTCCCAATTCGGGCATTCAGAACATGTAGCACGTTGCTGTAAGCAAGCACATTCTCATTCAAAGTTGCAACTTACTATGTAGGAACAAGTTTGTAAAGGTATTTCAAAGATGTCCGGAACTGAGCTAAACGTTTTATGCCTCCAACTCCTTGAAATAATTTCATGCCCCATCTCCCTTACTTCCAGCTAGTAAGGATCACATAATTCCTAACAAAGTTTTGACACAGATTCCAATTCGGGCATTCAGAACATGTAGCACGTTGCTGTAAGCAAGCACATTCAATTCAAAGTTGCAAGTTACTCTGTAGGATCAAGTTTGTATAGGTATTTCAAAGATGCCCAGAACTGAGCTAAACTTAATATGTGTCCAAATCCTAGAAATAATTTCATGCCCCATCTCCCATACTTCCAGCTAGTAAGGATCACATAATTCCTAACAAAGTTTTGACACAGATTCCCAATTCGGGCATTCAGAACATGTAGCACGTTGCTGTATGCAAGCACATTCTCATTCAAAGTTGCAACTTACTATGTAGGAACAAGTTTGTAAAGGTATTTCAAAGATGCCCAGAACTGAGCTAAACGTTGTATGTCTCCAACTCCTAGAAATAACTTCATGCCTCATCACCCTTACTTCCAGCTAGTAAGGATCACATAATTCCTAACAATGTTTTGACACAGATTCCCAATTCGGGCATTCAGAACTTATAGCACGTTGCTGTAAGCAAGCACATTGAATTCAAAGTTGCAAGTTACTATGTAGGAACAAGTTTGTATAGGTATTTCAAAGATGCCCAGAACTGAGCTAAACGTTGTATGTCTCCAACTCCTAGAAATAACTTCATGCCCCATCTCCCTTACTTCCAGCTAGTAAGGATCACATAATTCCTAACAAAGTTTTGACACAGATTCCCAATTCGGGCTTTCAGAACATATAGGACGTTGCTGTAAGCAAGCACATTCTCATTCAAAGTTGCAAGTTACTATGTAGGAACATGTTTGTATAGGTATTTCAAAGATGCCCAGAACTGAGCTAAACGTTGTATGTCTCCAACTCCTAGAAATAACTTCATGTCCCATCTCCCTTTCTTCCATCTTGTAAGGATCACATAATTCCTAACAAAGTTTTGACACAGATTCCCAATTCGGGCATTCAGAACATGTAGCACGTTGCTGTAAGCAAGCACATTCTCATTCAAAGTTGCAAGTTACTATGTAGGGACAAGTTTGTAAAGGTATTTCAAAGATGCCCAGAACTGAGCTAAACGTTGTATGTCTCCAACTCCTTGAAATAACTTCATGCCCCATCTCCCTTACTTCCAGCTAGTAAGGATCACATCATTCCTAACAATGTTTTGACACAGATTCCCAATTCGGGCATTCAGAACATGTAGCACATTGCTGTAAGCAAGCACATTCAATTCAAAGTTGCAAGTTACTATGTAGGAACAAGTTTGTATAGGTATTTCAAAGATGCCCAGAACTGAGCTAAACTTGGTATGTGTCCATCTCCTAGAAATAACTTCATGCCCCATCTCCCTTACTTCCAGCTAGTAAGGATCACATAATTCCTAACAAAGTTTTGACACAGATTCCCAATTCGGGCATTCAGAACATGTAGCACGTTGCTGTAAGCAAGCACATTCTCATTCAAAGTTGCAAGTTACTATGTAGGAACAAGTTTGTATAGGTATTTCAAAGATGCCCAGAACTGAGCTAAACTTGGTATGTCTCCAACTCCTAGAAATAACTTCATACCCCATCTCCCTTACTTCCAGCTAGTAAGGATTACATAATTCCTAACAAAGTTTTGACACAGATTCCCAATTCGTGCATTCAGAACATTTAGCACGTTGTTTTAAGCAAGCACATTCTCATGCAAACATGCAAGTTACTATGTAGGAACAAGTTTGTATAGGACTTTCAAAGATGCCCAGATCTGAGCTAAACTTGGTATGTCTCCAACTCCTAGAAATAACTTCATGCCCCATCTCCCTTACTTCCAGCTAGTAAGGATCACGTAATTCCTAACAAATTTTGACACAGATTCCCAATTCGGGCATTCAGAACATATAGCACGTTGCTGTAAGCAAGCACATTCTCATACAAACTTGCAAGTTACTATGTAGGAACAAGTTTGTATAGGTATTTCAAAGATGCCCAGAACTGTGCTAAACTTGGTATGTGTCCAACTCCTAGAAATACCTTCATGCCACAACTCCCTTACTTCCAGTTAGTAAGGATCACATAATTCCTAACAAATTTTGACACAGATTCCCAATTCGGGCATTCAGAACATATAGCAAGTTGCTGTAAGCAAGCACATTCTCATTCAAAGTTGCAAGTTAATATGTAAGGACAAGTTTGTATAGGTATTTCAAAGATGCCCAGAACTGAGCTAACCGTTGTATGTGTCCAACTCCTAGAAATAATTTCATGCCCCATCTCCCTTACTTCCAGCTAGTAAGGATCACATAATTCCTAACAAAGTTTTGACACAGATTCCCAATTCGGGCATTCAGAACATATAGCACATTGCTGTAAGCAAGCACATTCTCATTCAAAGTTGCAAGTTACTATGTAGGAACAAGTTTGTAAAGGTATTTCAAAGATGCCCAGAACTGAGCTAAACTTTGTATGTCTCCAACTCCTAGAAATAACTTCATGCCCCATCACCCTTACTTCCAGCTAGTAAGGATCACATAATTCCTAACAATGTTTTGACACAGAATCCCAATTCGGGCATTCAGAACATATAGCACGTTGCTGTAAGCAAGCACATTCTCATTCAAAGTTGCAAGTTACTATGTAGGAACAAGTTTGTATAGGTATTTCAAAGATGCCCAGAACTGAGCTAAACTTGGTATGTCTCCAACTCCTAGAAATAACTTCATACCCCATCTCCCTTACTTCTAGCTAGTAAGGATCACATAATTCCTAACAAAGTTTGGACACAGATTCACAATTCGGGCATTCAGAACATATAGCACGTTGTTGAAAGCAAGCACATTCTCATTCAAAGTTTCAAGTTACTATGTAGGAACAAGTTTGTATAGGTATTTCAAAGATGCCCAGAACTGTGCTAAAATTGGTATGTGTCCAACTCCTAGAAATAACTTCATGCCACAACTCCCTTACTTCCAGCTAGTAAGGATCACATAATTCCTAACAAATTTTGACACAGATTCCCAATTCGGGCATTCAGAACATATAGCACGTTGCTGTAAGCCAGCACATTCTCATTCAAAGTTGCAAGTTACTATGTAGGAACAAGTTTGTATAGGTATTTCAAAGATGCCCAGAACTGAGCTAAACTTGTATGTGTCCAACTCCTAGAAATAACTTCATGCCCCAACTCCCTTACTTCCAGCTAGTAAGGATCACATAATTCCTAACAAAGTTTTGACACAGATTCCCAATTCGGGCATTCAGAACATATAGCACGTTGCGGTAAGCAAGCACATTCTCATTCAAAGTTGCAAGTTACTATGTAGGGACAAGTTTGTATACGTATTTCAAAGATGCCCAGAACTGAGCTAAACGTTGTATGTGTCCAACTCCTAGAAATACCTTCATGCCCCAACTCCCTTACTTCTAGCTAGTAAGGATCACATAATTCCTAACAAAGTTTTGACACAGATTCACAATTCGGGCATTCAGAACATATAGCACGTTGTTGAAAGCAAGCACATTCTCATTCAAAGTTTCAAGTTACTATGTAGGAACAAGTTTGTATAGGTATTTCAAAGATGCCCAGAACTGTGCTAAAATTGGTATGTGTCCAACTCCTAGAAATAACTTCATGCCACAACTCCCTTACTTCCAGCTAGTAAGGATCACATAATTCCTAACATATTTTGACACAGATTCCCAATTCGGGCATTCAGAACATATAGCACGTTGCTGTAAGCAAGCACATTCTCATTCAAAGTTGCAAGTTACTATGTAGGAACAAGTTTGTATAGGTATTTCAAAGATGCCCAGAACTGAGCTAAACTTGTATGTGTCCAACTCCTAGAAATAACTTCATGCCCCAACTCCCTTACTTCCAGCTAGTAAGGATCACATAATTCCTAACAAAGTTTTGACACAGATTCCCAATCGGGCATTCAGAACATATAGCACGTTGCTGTAAGCAAGCACATTCTCATTCAAAGTTGCAAGTTACTATGTAGGGACAAGTTTGTATACGTATTTCAAAGATGCCCAGAACTGAGCTAAACGTTGTATGTGTCCAAATCCTAGAAATACCTTCATGCCCCAACTCCCTTACTTCCAGCTAGTAAGGATCACATAATTCCTAACAAAGTTTTGACACAGATTCCCAATTCGGGCATTCAGAACATATAGCACGTTGCTGTAAGCAAGCACATTCTCATTCAAAGTTGCAAGTTACTATGTAGGAACAAGTTTGTATAGGTATTTCAAAGATGCCCAGAACTGTGCTAAACTTGGTATGTGTCCAACTCCTAGAAATAGCTTCATGCCACAACTCCCTTAATTCCAGTTAGTAAGGATCACATAATTCCTAACAAATTTTGACACAGATTCCCAATTCGGGCATTCAGAACTTATAGCACGTTGTATTAAGCAAGCACATACTCATTCAAAGTTGCAAGTTACTATGTAGGAACAAGTTTGTATAGGTATTTCAAAGATGCCCAGAACTGAGCTAAACTTGGTATGTGTGCAACTCCGAGAAATAATTTCATGCCCCATCTCCCTTAGTTCAAGCTAGTAAGGATCACATAATTCCTAACAAAATTTTGACACAGATTCCAAATTCGGGCATTCAGAACATGTAGCACGTTGCTGTAAGCAAGCACATTCTCATTCAAAGTTGCAAGTTACTATGTAGGAACAAGTTTGTAAAGGTATTTCACAGATGCCCAGAACTGAGCTAAACGTTGTATGTCTCCAACTCCTAGAAATAACTTCATCACATCACCCTTACTTCCAGCTAGTAAGGATCACATAATTCCTAACAATGTTTTGACACAGAATCCCAATTCGGGCATTCAGAACATATAGCACGTTGCTGTAAGCAAGCACATTCTCATTCACAGTTGCAAGTTACTATGTAGGAACAAGTTTGTATAGGTATTTCAAAGATGCCCAGAACGGAGCTAAACTTGGTATGTGTCCAACCTCTAGAAATAACTTCATGCCCCAACTCCCTTACTTCCAGCTAGTAAGGATCACATAATTCCTAACAAAGTTTTGACACAGATTCCCAATTCGGGCATTCAGAACATATAGCACGTTGCTGTAAGCAAGCACATTCTCATTCAAAGTTGCAAGTTACTATGTAGGAACAAGTTTGTATAGGTATTTCAAAGATGCCCAGAACTGTGCTAAACTTGGTATGTCTCCAACTCCTAGAAATCACTTCATGCCCCATCTCCCTTACTTCCAGCTAGTAAGGATCACATAATTCCTAACAAAGTTTTGACACAGATTCCCAATTCGGGCATTCAGAACATATAGCACGTTGCTGTAAGCAAGCACATTCTCATTCAAAGTTGCAAGTTACTATGTAGGAACAAGTTTGTATAGGTATTTCAAAGATGCCCAGAACTGTGCTAAAATTGGTATGTGTCCAACTCCTAGAAATACCTTCATGCCACAACTCCCTTACTTCCAGTTAGTAAGAATCACATAATTCCTAACAAATTTTGACACAGATTCCCAATTCGGGCATTCAGAACATATAGCACGTTGCTGTAAGCAAGCACATTCTCATTCAAAGTTGTAAGTTAATATGTAGGAACAAGTTTGTATAGGTATTTCAAAGATGCCCAGAACTGAGCTAAACTTGGTATGTGTCCCACTCGTAGAAGTAACTTCATGCCCCATCTCCCTTACTTCCAGCTAGTAAGGATCACATAAATCCTAACAAACTTTTGACACAGATTACCAATTCGGGCATTCAGAACATGTAGCACGTTGCTGTAAGCAAGCACATTCTCATTCAAAGTTGCAAGTTACTATGTAGGAACAAGTTTGTAAAGGTAGTTCAAAGATGCCCAGAACTGAGCTAAACGTTGTATGTCTCCAACTCCTTGAAATAACTTCATGCCCAATCTCCCTTCCTTCCAGCTAGTAAGGATCACATCATTCCTAACAATGTTTTGACACAGATTCCCAATTCGGGCATTCAGAACATATAGCACATTGCTGTAAGCAAGCATATTCTCATTCAAAGTTGCAAGTTACTATGTAGGAACAAGTTTGTATAGGTATTTCAAAGATGCCCAGAACTGAGCTAAACGTTGTATGTCTCCAACTCCCTGAAATAACTTCATGCCCAATCTCCCTTACTTCCAGCTAGTAAGGATCACAATATTCCTAACAAAGTTTTGACACAGATTCCCAATTCGGGCATTCAGAACATATAGCACGTTGCTGTAAGCAAGCACATTCTCATTCAAAGTTGCAAGTTACTCTGTAGGAACAAGTTTGTATACGTATTTCAAAGATGCCCAGAACTGAGCTAAACGTTGTATGTCTCCAACTCCTAGAAATAACTTCATGCCCCATCTCCCTTACTTCCAGCTAGTAAGGATCACATAATTCCTAACAAAGTTTTGACACAGATTCCCAATTCGGGCATTCAGAACATGTAGCACGTTGCTGTAAGCAAGCACATTCTCATTCAAAGTTGCAAGTTACTATGTAGGAACAAGTGTGTATAGGTATTTCAAAGCTGCCCAGAACTGAGCTAAACGTTGTATGTCTCCAACTCCTAGAAATAACTTCATGCACCATCTCCCTTACTTCCAGCTAGTAAGGATCACATAATTCCTAACAAAGTTTGGACGCAGATTCCCAATTCGGGCATTCAGAACATATAGCACGTTGCTGTAAGCAAGCACATTCTCATTCAAAGTTGCAAGTTACAATGTAGGAACAAGTTTGTATAGGTATTTCAAAGATGCCCAGAACTGAGCTAAACTTGGAATGTCTCCAACTCCTAAAAATAACTTCATGCCCCAACTCCCTTACTTCCAGCTAGTAAGGATCACATAATTCCTAACAAATTTTGACACAGATTCCCAATTCGGGCATTCAGAACATATAGCACGTTGCTGTAAGCAAGCACATTCTCATTCAAAGTTGCAAGTTACTATGTAGGAACAAGTTTGTATACGTATTTCAAAGATGCGCAGAACTGTGCTAAACTTGATATGTGTCCAACTCCTAGAAATAACTTCATGCACCAACTCCCTTACTTCCAGCTAGTAAGAATCACATAATTCCTAACAAAGTTTTGACACAGATTCCCAATTCGGGCATTCAGAACATATAGCACGTTGCTGTAAGCAAGCACATTCTCATTCAAAGTTGCAAGTTAATATGTAGGAACAAATTTGTATAGGTATTTCAAAGATGCACAGAACTGAGCTAATCTTGGTATGTCCTCAACTCCTAGAAATAACTTCATGCCCCATCTCCCTTACTTCCAGCTAGTAAGGATCACATAATTCCTAACAAAGTTTTGACACAGATTCCCAATTCTTGCATTCAGAACATATAGCACGTTGCTGTAAGCAAGCACATTCTCATTCAAAGATGCAAGTTACTATGTAGGAACAAGTTTGAATAGGACTTTCAAAGATGCCCAGAACTGAGCTAAACTTGGTATGTCTCCAACTCCTAGAAATAACTTCATGCCCCATCTCCCTTACTTCCAGCTAGTAAGGATCACATAATTCCTAACAAAGTTTTGACACAGATTCCCAAATCGGGCATTCAGAACTTATAGCACGTTGCTGTAAGCAAGCACATTCTCTTTCAAAGTTGCAAGTTACTATGTAGGAACAAGTTTGTATAGGTATTTCAAAGATGCCCAGAACTGAGCTAAACTTGGTATGTCTCCAACTCCTAGAAATAACTTCATACCCCATCTCCCTTACTTCCAGCTAGTAAGGATCACATAATTCCTAACAAAGTTTTGACACAGATTCCCAATTCGGGCATTCAGATCATTTAGCACGTTGTTTTAAGCAAGCACATTCTCATTCAAAGTTGCAAGTTACTATGTAGGAACAAGTTTGTATAGGTATTTCAAAGATGCCCAGAACTGTGCTAAACTTGGTATGTGTCCAACTCCTAGAAATACCTTCATGCCACAACTCCCTTACTTCCAGCTAGTAAGGATCAGGTAATTCCTAACAAATTTTGACACAGATTCCCAATTCGGGCATTCAGAACATATAGCACGTTGCTGTAAGCAAGCACATTCTCATTCAAAGTTGCAAGTTACTATGTAGGAACAAGTTTGTATAGGTATTTCAAAGATGCCCAGAACTGAGCTAAACTTGGTATGTGTCCAACTCCTAGAAATAACTTCATGCCTCATGACCCTTACTTCCAGCTAGTAAGGATCACATCATTCCTAACAATGTTTTGACACAGATTCCCAATTCGGGCATTCAGAACATATAGCACGTTGCTGTAAGCAAGCACATTCTCATTCAAAGTTGCAAGTTACTATGTAGGAACAAGTTTGTATAGGTATTTCAAAGATGCCCAGAACTGAGCTAAACGTTGTATGTCTCCAACTCCTAGAAATAACTTCATACCCCAACTCCCTTACTTCCAACTATTAAGGATCACATATTTCCTAACAAATTTTGACACAGATTCCCAATTCGGGCATTCAGAACATATAGCACGTTGCTGTAAGCAATCACATTCTCATTCAAAGTTGCAAGTTACTCTGTAGGAACAAGTTTGTATAGGTATTTCAAAGATGCCCAGAACTGAGCTAAACTTGGTATGTGTCCAAATCCAAGAAATAATTTCATGCCCCATCTCCCTTACTTCCAGCTAGTAAGGATCACATAATTCCTAACAAAGTTTTGACACAGATTCCCAATTCGGGCATTCAGAACATGTAGCACGTTGGTGTAAGCAAGCACATTCTCATTCAAAGTTGCAACTTACTATGTAGGAACAAGTTTGTAAAGGTATTTCAAAGATGCCCGGAACTGAGCTAAACGTTTTATGCCTCCAACTCCTTGAAATAATTTCATGCCCCATCTCCCTTACTTCCAGCTAGTAAGGATCACATAATTCCTAACAAAGTTTTGACACAGATTCCAATTCGGGCATTCAGAACATGTAGCACGTTGCTGTAAGCAAGCACATTCAATTCAAAGTTGCAAGTTACTCTGTAGGATCAAGTTTGTATAGGTATTTCAAAGATGCCCAGAACTGAGCTAAACTTAATATGTGTCCAAATCCTAGAAATAATTTCATGCCCCATCTCCCATACTTCCAGCTAGTAAGGATCACATAATTCCTAACAAAGTTTTGACACAGATTCCCAATTCGGGCATTCAGAACTTATAGCACGTTGCTGTAAGCAAGCACATTGAATTCAAAGTTGCAAGTTACTATGTAGGAACAAGTTTGTAAAGGTATTTCAAAGATGCCCAGAACTGAGCTAAACGTTGTATGTCTCCAACTCCTAGAAATAACTTCATGCCTCATCACACTTACTTCCAGCTAGTAAGGATCACATAATTCCTAACAATGTTTTGACACAGATTCCCAATTCGGGCATTCAGAACTTATAGCACGTTGCTGTAAGCAAGCACATTGAATTCAAAGTTGCAAGTTACTATGTAGGAACAAGTTTGTATAGGTATTTCAAAGATGCCCAGAACTGAGCTAAACGTTGTATGTCTCCAACTCCTAGAAATAACTTCATGCCCCATCTCCCTTACTTCCAGCTAGTAAGGATCACATAATTCCTAACAAAGTTTTGACACAGATTCCCAATTCGGGCTTTCAGAACATATAGGACGTTGCTGTAAGCAAGCACATTCTCATTCAAAGTTGCAAGTTACTATGTAGGAACAAGTTTGTATAGGTATTTCAAAGATGCCCAGAACTGAGCTAAACGTTGTATGTATCCAACTCCTAGAAATAACTTCATGCCCCATCAGCCTTACTTCCAGCTAGTAAGGATCACATAATTCCTAACAATGTTTTGACACAGAATCCCAATTCGGGCATTCAGAACATATAGCACGTTGCTGTAAGCAAGCACATTCTCATTCACAGTTGCAAGTTACTATGTAGGAACAAGTTTGTATAGGTATTTCAAAGATGCCCAGAACGGAGCTAAACTTGGTATGTGTCCAACCTCTAGAAATAACTTCATGCCCCAACTCCCTTACTTCCAGCTACTAAGGATCACATAATTCCTAACAAAGTTTTGACACAGATTCCCAATTCGGGCATTCAGAACATATAGCAAGTTGCTGTAAGCAAGCACATTCTCATTCAAATTTGCAAGTTACTATGTAGGAACAAGTTTGTATAGGTATTTCAAAGATGCACAGAACTGAGCTAAAAGTTGTATGTCTCCAACTCCTAGAAATAACTTCATGCCCCATCTCACTTACTTCCAGCTAGTAAGGATCACATAATTTTTAACAAAGTTTTGACACAGATTCCCAATTCGGTCATTCAAACATATAGCACGTTGCTGTAAGCAAGCACATTCTCATTCAAAGTTGCAAGTTACTATGTAGGAACAAGATTGTATAGGTATTTCAAAGATGCCCAGAACTGAGCTAAACGTTGTATGTGTCCAACTGCTAGAAATAACTTCATGCCCCATCTCCCTTACTTCCAGCTAGTAAGGATCACGTAATTCCTAACAAAGTTTTGACACAGATTCCCAATTCGGGCATTCAGAACATATAGCACATTGCTGTAAGCAAGCACATTCTCATTCAAAGTTGCAAGTTACTATGTAGGAACAAGTTTGTAAAGGTATTTCAAAGATGCCCAGAACTGAGCTAAACTTTGTATGTCTCCAACTCCTAGAAATAACTTCATGCCCCATCACCCTTACTTCCAGCTAGTAAGGATCACATAATTCCTAACAATGTTTTGACACAGAATCCCAATTCGGGCATTCAGAACATATAGCACGTTGCTGTAAGCAAGCACATTCTCATTCAAAGTTGCAAGTTACTATGTAGGAACAAGTTTGTATAGGTATTTCAAAGATGCCCAGAACTGAGCTAAACTTTGTATGTCTCCAACTCCTAGAAATAACTTCATACCCCATCTCCCTTACTTCTGGCTAGTAAGGATCACATAATTCCTAACAAAGTTTTGACACAGATTCACAATTCGGGCATTCAGAACATATAGCACGTTGTTGAAAGCAAGCACATTCTCATTCAAAGTTTCAAGTTACTATGTAGGAACAAGTTTGTATAGGTATTTCAAAGATGCCCAGAACTGTGCTAAAATTGGTATGTGTCCAACTCCTAGAAATAACTTCATGCCACAACTCCCTTACTTCCAGCTAGTAAGGATCACATAATTCCTAACAAATTTTGACACAGATTCCCAATTCGGGCATTCAGAACATATAGCACGTTGCTGTAAGCAAGCACATTCTCATTCAAAGTTGCAAGTTACTATGTAGGAACAAGTTTGTATAGGTATTTCAAAGATGCCCAGAACTGAGCTAAACTTGTATGTGTCCAACTCCTAGAAATAACTTCATGCCCCAACTCCCTTACTTCCAGCTAGTAAGGATCACATAATTCCTAACAAAGTTTTGACACAGATTCCCAATTCGGGCATTCAGAACATATAGCACGTTGCTGTAAGCAAGCACATTCTCATTCAAAGTTGCAAGTTACTATGTAGGGACAAGTTTGTATACGTATTTCAAAGATGCCCAGAACTGAGCTAAACGTTGTATGTGTCCAACTCCTAGAAATACCTTCATGCCCCAACTCCCTTACTTCTAGCTAGTAAGGATCACATAATTCCTAACAAAGTTTTGACACAGATTCACAATTCGGGCATTCAGAACATATAGCACGTTGTTGAAAGCAAGCACATTCTCATTCAAAGTTTCAAGTTACTATGTAGGAACAAGTTTGTATAGGTATTTCAAAGATGCCCAGAACTGTGCTAAAATTGGTATGTGTCCAACTCCTAGAAATAGCTTCATGCCACAACTCCCTTAATTCCAGTTAGTAAGGATCACATAATTCCTAACAAATTTTGACACAGATTCCCAATTCGGGCATTCAGAACTTATAGCACGTTGTTTTAAGCAAGCACATTCTCATTCAAAGTTGCAAGTTACTATGTAGGAACAAGTTTGTATAGGTATTTCAAAGATGCCCAGAACTGAGCTAAACTTGGTATGTGTGCAACTCCGAGAAATAATTTCATGCCCCATCTCCCTTAGTTCAAGCTAGTAAGGATCACATAATTCCTAACAAAATTTTGACACAGATTCCAAATTCGGGCATTCAGAACATGTAGCACGTTGCTGTAAGCAAGCACATTCTCATTCAAAGTTGCAAGTTACTATGTAGGAACAAGTTTGTAAAGGTATTTCACAGATGCCCAGAACTGAGCTAAACGTTGTATGTCTCCAACTCCTAGAAATAACTTCATGCCACATCACCCTTACTTCCAGCTAGTAAGGATCACATAATTCCTAACAATGTTTTGACACAGAATCCCAATTCGGGCATTCAGAACATATAGCACGTTGCTGTAAGCAAGCACATTCTCATTCACAGTTGCAAGTTACTATGTAGGAACAAGTTTGTATAGGTATTTCAAAGATGCCCAGAACGGAGCTAAACTTGGTATGTGTCCAACCTCTAGAAATAACTTCATGCCCCAACTCCCTTACTTCCAGCTAGTAAGGATCACATAATTCCTAACAAAGTTTTGACACAGATTCCCAATTCGGGCATTCAGAACATATAGCACGTTGCTGTAAGCAAGCACATTCTCATTCAAAGTTGCAAGTTACTATGTAGGAACAAGTTTGTATAGGTATTTCAAAGATGCCCAGAACTGTGCTAAACTTGGTATGTCTCCAACTCCTAGAAATAACTTCATGCCCCATCTCCCTTACTTCCAGCTAGTAAGGATCACATAATTCCTAACATAGTTTTGACGCAGATTCCCAATTCGGGCATTCAGAACATATAGCACGTTGCTGTAAGCAAGCACATTCTCATTCAAAGTTGCAAGTTACTATGTAGGAACAAGTTTGTATAGGTATTTCAAAGATGCCCAGAACTGTGCTAAAATTGGTATGTGTCCAACTCCTAGAAATACCTTCATGCCACAACTCCCTTACTTCCAGTTAGTAAGAATCACATAATTCCTAACAAATTTTGACACAGATTCCCAATTCGGGCATTCAGAACATATAGCACGTTGCTGTAAGCAAGCACATTCTCCTTCAAAGTTGTAAGTTAATATGTAGGAACAAGTTTGTATAGGTATTTCAAAGATGCCCAGAACTGAGCTAAACTTGGTATGTGTCCCACTCGTAGAAATAACTTCATGCCCCATCTCACTTACTTCCAGCTAGTAAGGATCACATAAATCCTAACAAACTTTTGACACAGATTACCAATTCGGGCATTCAGAACATGTAGCACGTTGCTGTAAGCAAGCACATTCTCATTCAAAGTTGCAAGTTACTATGTAGGAACAAGTTTGTATAGGTATTTCAAAGATGCCCAGAACTGTGCTAAACTTGGTATGTGTCCAACTCCTAGAAATAGCTTCATGCCACAACTCCCTTAATTCCAGTTAGTAAGGATCACATAATTCCTAACAAATTTTGACACAGATTCCCAATTCGGGCATTCAGAACTTATAGCACGTTGTTTTAAGCAAGCACATTCTCATTCAAAGTTGCAAGTTACTATGTAGGAACAAGTTTGTATAGGTATTTCAAAGATGCCCAGAACTGAGCTAAACTTGGTATGTGTGCAACTCCGAGAAATAATTTCATGCCCCATCTCCCTTAGTTCAAGCTAGTAAGGATCACATAATTCCTAACAAAATTTTGACACAGATTCCAAATTCGGGCATTCAGAACATGTAGCACGTTGCTGTAAGCAAGCACATTCTCATTCAAAGTTGCAAGTTACTATGTAGGAACAAGTTTGTAAAGGTATTTCACAGATGCCCAGAACTGAGCTAAACGTTGTATGTCTCCAACTCCTAGAAATAACTTCATGCCACATCACCCTTACTTCCAGCTAGTAAGGATCACATAATTCCTAACAATGTTTTGACACAGAATCCCAATTCGGGCATTCAGAACATATAGCACGTTGCTGTAAGCAAGCACATTCTCATTCACAGTTGCAAGTTACTATGTAGGAACAAGTTTGTATAGGTATTTCAAAGATGCCCAGAACGGAGCTAAACTTGGTATGTGTCCAACCTCTAGAAATAACTTCATGCCCCAACTCCCTTACTTCCAGCTAGTAAGGATCACATAATTCCTAACAATGTTTTGACACAGATTCCCAATTCGGGCATTCAGAACATATAGCACGTTGCTGTAAGCAAGCACATTCTCATTCAAAGTTGCAAGTTACTATGTAGGAACAAGTTTGTATAGGTATTTCAAAGATGCCCAGAACTGTGCTAAACTTGGTATGTCTCCAACTCCTAGAAATAACTTCATGCCCCATCTCCCTTACTTCCAGCTAGTAAGGATCACATAATTCCTAACAAAGTTTTGACACAGATTCCCAATTCGGGCATTCAGAACATATAGCACGTTGCTGTAAGCAAGCACATTCTCATTCAAAGTTGCAAGTTACTATGTAGGAACAAGTTTGTATAGGTATTTCAAAGATGCCCAGAACTGTGCTAAAATTGGTATGTGTCCAACTCCTAGAAATACCTTCATGCCACAACTCCCTTACTTCCAGTTAGTAAGAATCACATAATTCCTAACAAATTTTGACACAGATTCCCAATTCGGGCATTCAGAACATATAGCACGTTGCTGTAAGCAAGCACATTCTCATTCAAAGTTGTAAGTTAATATGTAGGAACAAGTTTGTATAGGTATTTCAAAGATGCCCAGAACTGAGCTAAACTTGGTATGTGTCCCACTCGTAGAAATAACTTCATGCCCCATCTCCCTTACTTCCAGCTAGTAAGAATCACATAAATCCTAACAAACTTTTGACACAGATTACCAATTCGGGCATTCAGAACATGTAGCACGTTGCTGTAAGCAAGCACATTCTCATTCAAAGTGGCAAGTTACTATGTAGGAACAAGTTTGTAAAGGTAGTTCAAAGATGCCCAGAACTGAGCTAAACGTTGTATGTCTCCAACTCCTTGAAATAACTTCATACCCAATCTCCCTTCCTTCCAGCTAGTAAGGATCACATCATTCCTAACAATGTTTTGACACAGATTCCCAATTCGGGCATTCAGAACATATAGCACATTGCTGTAAGCAAGCATATTCTCATTCAAAGTTGCAAGTTACTATGTAGGAACAAGTTTGTATAGGTATTTCAAAGATGCCCAGAACTGAGCTAAACGTTGTATGTCTCCAACTCCCTGAAATAACTTCATGCCCAATCTCCCTTACTTCCAGCTAGTAAGGATCACAATATTCCTAACAAAGTTTTGACACAGATTCCCAATTCGGGCATTCAGAACATATAGCACGTTGCTGTAAGCAAGCACATTCTCATTCAAAGTTGCAAGTTACTCTGTAGGAACAAGTTTGTATACGTATTTCAAAGATGCCCAGAACTGAGCTAAACGTTGTATGTCTCCAACTCCTAGAAATAACTTCATGCCCCATCTCCCTTACTCCCAGCTAGTAAGGATCACATAATTCCTAACAAAGTTTTGACACAGATTCCCAATTCGGGCATTCAGAACATGTAGCACGTTGCTGTAAGCAAGCACATTCTCATTCAAAGTTGCAAGTTACCATGTAGGAACAAGTGTGTATAGGTATTTCAAAGCTGCCCAGAACTGAGCTAAACGTTGTATGTCTCCAACTCCTAGAAATAACTTCATGCACCATCTCCCTTACTTCCAGCTAGTAAGGATCACATAATTCCTAACAAAGTTTGGACACAGATTCCCAATTCGGGCATTCAGAACATATAGCACGTTGCTGTAAGCAAGCACATTCTCATTCAAAGTTGCAAGTTATTATGTAGGAACAAGTTTGTATAGGTATTTCAAAGATGCCCAGAACTGAGCTAAACTTGGAATGTCTCCAACTCCTAAAAATAACTTCATGCCCCAACTCCCTTACTTCCAGCTAGTAAGGATCACATAATTCCTAACAAATTTTGACACAGATTCCCAATTCGGGCATTCAGAACATATAGCACGTTGCTGTAAGCAAGCACATTCTCATTCAAAGTTGCAAGTTACTATGTAGGAACAAGTTTGTATACGTATTTCAAAGATGCGCAGAACTGTGCTAAACTTGATATGTGTCCAACTCCTAGAAATAACTTCATGCACCAACTCCCTTACTTCCAGCTAGTAAGAATCACATAATTCCTAACAAAGTTTTGACACAGATTCCCAATTCGGGCATTCAGAACATATAGCACGTTGCTGTAAGCAAGCACATTCTCATTCAAAGTTGCAAGTTAATATGTAGGAACAAATTTGTATAGGTATTTCAAAGATGCACAGAACTGAGCTAATCTTGGTATGTCCTCAACTCCTAGAAATAACTTCATGCCCCATCTCCCTTACTTCCAGCTAGTAAGGATCACATAATTCCTAACAAAGATTTGACACAGATTCCCAATTCTTGCATTCAGAACATATAGCACGTTGCTGTAAGCAAGCACATTCTCATTCAAAGATGCAAGTTACTATGTAGGAACAAGTTTGAATAGGACTTTCAAAGATGCCCAGAACTGAGCTAAACTTGGTATGTCTCCATCTCCTAGAAATAACTTCATGCCCCATCTCCCTTACTTCCAGCTAGTAAGGATCACATAATTCCTAACAAAGTTTTGACACAGATTCCCAATTCGGGCATTCAGAACTTATAGCACGTTGCTGTAAGCAAGCACATTCTCTTTCAAAGTTGCAAGTTACTATGTAGGAACAAGTTTGTATAGGTATTTCAAAGATGCCCAGAACTGAGCTAAACTTGGTATGTCTCCAACTCCTAGAAATAACTTCATACCCCATCTCCCTTACTTCCAGCTAGTAAGGATCACATAATTCCTAACAAAGTTTTGACACAGATTCCCAATTCGGGCATTCAGAACATTTAGCACGTTGTTTTAAGCAAGCACATTCTCATTCAAAGTTGCAAGTTACTATGTAGGAACAAGTTTGTATAGGTATTTCAAAGATGCCCAGAACTGTGCTAAACTTGGTATGTGTCCAACTCCTAGAAATACCTTCATGCCACAACTCCCTTACTTCCAGCTAGTAAGGATCAGGTAATTCCTAACAAATTTTGACACAGATTCCCAATTCGGGCATTCAGAACATATAGCACGTTGCTGTAAGCAAGCACATTCTCATTCAAAGTTGCAAGTTACTATGTAGGAACAAGTTTGTATAGGTATTTCAAAGATGCCCAGAACTGAGCTAAACTTGGTATGTGTCCAACTCCTAGAAATAACTTCATGCCTCATGACCCTTACTTCCAGCTAGTAAGGATCACATCATTCCTAACAATGTTTTGACACAGATTCCCAATTCGGGCATTCAGAACCTATAGCACGTTGCTGTAAGCAAGCACATTCTCATTCAAAGTTGCAAGTTACTATGTAGGAACAAATTTGTATAGGTATTTCAAAGATGCCCAGAACTGAGCTAAACTTGGTATGTCTCCAACTCCTCGAAATAACTTCATGCCCCATCTCACTTACTTCCAGCTAGTAAGGATCACATAATTCCTAACAAAGTTTTGACACAGATTCCCAATTCGGGCATTCAGAACTTATAGCACGTTGCTGTAAGCAAGCACATTCAATTCAAAGTTGCAAGTTACTATGTAGGAACAAGTTTGTATAGGTATTTCAAAGATGCCCAGAACTGAGCTAAACGTTGTATGTCTCCAACTCCTAGAAATAACTTCATACCCCAACTCCCTTACTTCCAACTATTAAGGATCACATATTTCCTAACAAATTTTGACACAGATTCCCAATTCGGGCATTCAGAACATATAGCACGTTGCTGTAAGCAATCACATTCTCATTCAAAGTTGCAAGTTACTCTGTAGGAACAAGTTTGTATAGGTATTTCAAAGATGCCCAGAACTGAGCTAAACTTGGTATGTGTCCAAATCCAAGAAATAATTTCATGCCCCATCTCCCTTACTTCCAGCTAGTAAGGATCACATAATTCCTAACAAAGTTTTGACACAGATTCCCAATTCGGGCATTCAGAACATGTAGCACGTTGCTGTAAGCAAGCACATTCTCATTCAAAGTTGCAACTTACTATGTAGGAACAAGTTTGTAAAGGTATTTCAAAGATGCCCGGAACTGAGCTAAACGTTTTATGCCTCCAACTCCTTGAAATAATTTCATGCCCCATCTCCCTTACTTCCAGCTAGTAAGGATCACATAATTCCTAACAAAGTTTTGACACAGATTCCAATTCGGGCATTCAGAACATGTAGCACGTTGCTGTAAGCAAGCACATTCAATTCAAAGTTGCAAGTTACTCTGTAGGAACAAGTTTGTATAGGTATTTCAAAGATGCCCAGAACTGAGCTAAACTTAATATGTGTCCAAATCCTAGAAATAATTTCATGCCCCATCTCCCATACTTCCAGCTAGTAAGGATCACATAATTCCTAACAAAGTTTTGACACAGATTCCCAATTCGGGCATTCAGAACATGTAGCACGTTGCTGTATGCAAGCACATTCTCATTCAAAGTTGCAACTTACTATGTAGGAACAAGTTTGTAAAGGTATTTCAAAGATGCCCAGAACTGAGCTAAACGTTGTATGTCTCCAACTCCTAGAAATAACTTCATGCCTCATCACACTTACTTCCAGCTAGTAAGGATCACATAATTCCTAACAATGTTTTGACACAGATTCCCAATTCGGGCATTCAGAACTTATAGCACGTTGCTGTAAGCAAGCACATTGAATTCAAAGTTGCAAGTTACTATGTAGGAACAAGTTTGTATAGGTATTTCAAAGATGCCCAGAACTGAGCTAAACGTTGTATGTCTCCAACTCCTAGAAATAACTTCATGCCCCATCTCCCTTACTTCCAGCTAGTAAGGATCACATAATTCCTAACAAAGTTTTGACACAGATTCCCAATTCGGGCTTTCAGAACATATAGGACGTTGCTGTAAGCAAGCACATTCTCATTCAAAGTTGCAAGTTACTATGTAGGAACAAGTTTGTATAGGTATTTCAAAGATGCCCAGAACTGAGCTAAACGTTGTATGTCTCCAACTCCTAGAAATAACTTCATGTCCCATCTCCCTTTCTTCCATCTTGTAAGGATCACATAATTCCTAACAAAGTTTTGACACAGATTCCCAATTCGGGCATTCAGAACATGTAGCACGTTGCTGTAAGCAAGCACATTCTCATTCAAAGTTGCAAGTTACTATGTAGGAACAAGTTTGTATAGGTATTTCAAAGATGCCCAGAACTGAGCTAAACGTTGTATGTATCCAACTCCTAGAAATAACTTCATGCCCCATCAGCCTTACTTCCAGCTAGTAAGGATCACATAATTCCTAACAATGTTTTGACACAGAATCCCAATTCGGGCATTCAGAACATATAGCACGTTGCTGTAAGCAAGCACATTCTCATTCACAGTTGCAAGTTACTATGTAGGAACAAGTTTGTATAGGTATTTCAAAGATGCCCAGAACGGAGCTAAACTTGGTATGTGTCCAACCTCTAGAAATAACTTCATGCCCCAACTCCCTTACTTCCAGCTACTAAGGATCACATAATTCCTAACAAAGTTTTGACACAGATTCCCAATTCGGGCATTCAGAACATATAGCAAGTTGCTGTAAGCAAGCACATTCTCATTCAAATTTGCAAGTTACTATGTAGGAACAAGTTTGTATAGGTATTTCAAAGATGCACAGAACTGAGCTAAAAGTTGTATGTCTCCAACTCCTAGAAATAACTTCATGCCCCATCTCACTTACTTCCAGCTAGTAAGGATCACATAATTTTTAACAAAGTTTTGACACAGATTCCCAATTCGGTCATTCAGAACATATAGCACGTTGCTGTAAGCAAGCACATTCTCATTCAAAGTTGCAAGTTACTATGTAGGAACAAGATTGTATAGGTATTTCAAAGATGCCCAGAACTGAGCTAAACGTTGTATGTGTCCAACTGCTAGAAATAACTTCATGCCCCATCTCCCTTACTTCCAGCTAGTAAGGATCACATAATTCCTAACAAAGTTTTGACACAGATTCCCAATTCGTGCATTCAGAACATATAGCACGTTGCTGTAAGCAAGCACATTCTCATTCAAAGTTGCAAGTTACTATGTAGGGACAAGTTTGTAAAGGTATTTCAAAGATGCCCAGAACTGAGCTAAACGTTGTATGTCTCCAACTCCTTGAAATAACTTCATGCCCCATCTCCCTTACTTCCAGCTAGTAAGGATCACATCATTCCTAACAATGTTTTGACACAGATTCCCAATTCGGGCATTCAGAACATGTAGCACATTGCTGTAAGCAAGCACATTCAATTCAAAGTTGCAAGTTACTATGTAGGAACAAGTTTGTATAGGTATTTCAAAGATGCCCAGAACTGAGCTAAACTTGGTATGTGTCCATCTCCTAGAAATAACTTCATGCCCCATCTCCCTTACTTCCAGCTAGTAAGGATCACATAATTCCTAACAAAGTTTTGACACAGATTCCCAATTCGGGCATTCAGAACATGTAGCACGTTGCTGTAAGCAAGCACATTCTCATTCAAAGTTGCAAGTTACTATGTAGGAACAAGTTTGTATAGGTATTTCAAAGATGCCCAGAACTGAGCTAAACTTGGTATGTCTCCAACTCCTAGAAATAACTTCATACCCCATCTCCCTTACTTCCAGCTAGTAAGGATTACATAATTCCTAACAAAGTTTTGACACAGATTCCCAATTCGTGCATTCAGAACATTTAGCACGTTGTTTTAAGCAAGCACATTCTCATGCAAACATGCAAGTTACTATGTAGGAACAAGTTTGTATAGGACTTTCAAAGATGCCCAGATCTGAGCTAAACTTGGTATGTCTCCAACTCCTAGAAATAACTTCATGCCCCATCTCACTTACTTCCAGCTAGTAAGGATCACGTAATTCCTAACAAATTTTGACACAGATTCCCAATTCGGGCATTCAGAACATATAGCACGTTGCTGTAAGCAAGCACATTCTCATACAAACTTGCAAGTTACTATGTAGGAACAAGTTTGTATAGGTATTTCAAAGATGCCCAGAACTGTGCTAAACTTGGTATGTGTCCAACTCCTAGAAATACCTTCATGCCACAACTCCCTTACTTCCAGTTAGTAAGGATCACATAATTCCTAACAAATTTTGACACAGATTCCCAATTCGGGCATTCAGAACATATAGCAAGTTGCTGTAAGCAAGCACATTCTCATTCAAAGTTGCAAGTTAATATGTAAGGACAAGTTTGTATAGGTATTTCAAAGATGCCCAGAACTGAGCTAACCGTTGTATGTGTCCAACTCCTAGAAATAATTTCATGCCCCATCTCCCTTACTTCCAGCTAGTAAGGATCACATAATTCCTAACAAAGTTTTGACACAGATTCCCAATTCGGGCATTCAGAACATATAGCACATTGCTGTAAGCAAGCACATTCTCATTCAAAGTTGCAAGTTACTATGTAGGAACAAGTTTGTAAAGGTATTTCAAAGATGCCCAGAACTGAGCTAAACTTTGTATGTCTCCAACTCCTAGAAATAACTTCATACCCCATCTCCCTTACTTCTAGCTAGTAAGGATCACATAATTCCTAACAAAGTTTTGACACAGATTCCCAATTCGGGCATTCAGAACATATAGCACGTTGCTGTAAGCAAGCACATTCTCATTCAAAGTTGCAAGTTACTCTGTAGGAACAAGTTTGTATACGTATTTCAAAGATGCCCAGAACTGAGCTAAACGTTGTATGTCTCCAACTCCTAGAAATAACTTCATGCCCCATCTCCCTTACTTCCAGCTAGTAAGGATCACATAATTCCTAACAAAGTTTTGACACAGATTCCCAATTCGGGCATTCAGAACATGTAGCACGTTGCTGTAAGCAAGCACATTCTCATTCAAAGTTGCAAGTTACTATGTAGGAACAAGTGTGTATAGGTATTTCAAAGCTGCCCAGAACTGAGCTAAACGTTGTATGTCTCCAACTCCTAGAAATAACTTCATGCACCATCTCCCTTACTTCCAGCTAGTAAGGATCACATAATTCCTAACAAAGTTTGGACACAGATTCCCAATTCGGGCATTCAGAACATATAGCACGTTGCTGTAAGCAAGCGCATTCTCATTCAAAGTTGCAAGTTATTATGTAGGAACAAGTTTGTATAGGTATTTCAAAGATGCCCAGAACTGAGCTAAACTTGGAATGTCTCCAACTCCTAAAAATAACTTCATGCCCCAACTCCCTTACTTCCAGCTAGTAAGGATCACATAATTCCTAACAAATTTTGACACAGATTCCCAATTCGGGCATTCAGAACATATAGCACGTTGCTGTAAGCAAGCACATTCTCATTCAAAGTTGCAAGTTACTATGTAGGAACAAGTTTGTATACGTATTTCAAAGATGCGCAGAACTGTGCTAAACTTGATATGTGTCCAACTCCTAGAAATAACTTCATGCACCAACTCCCTTACTTCCAGCTAGTAAGAATCACATAATTCCTAACAAAGTTTTGACACAGATTCCCAATTCGGGCATTCAGAACATATAGCACGTTGCTGTAAGCAAGCACATTCTCATTCAAAGTTGCAAGTTAATATGTAGGAACAAATTTGTATAGGTATTTCAAAGATGCACAGAACTGAGCTAATCTTGGTATGTCCTCAACTCCTAGAAATAACTTCATGCCCCATCTCCCTTACTTCCAGCTAGTAAGGATCACATAATTCCTAACAAAGTTTTGACACAGATTCCCAATAGGGGCATTCACAACATATAGCACGTTGCTGTAAGCAAGCACATTCTCATTCAAAGATGCAAGTTACTATGTAGGAACAAGTTTGAATAGGACTTTCAAAGATGCCCAGAACTGAGCTAAACTTGGTATGTCTCCAACTCCTAGAAATAACTTCATGCCCCATCTCCCTTACTTCCAGCTAGTAAGGATCACATAATTCCTAACAAAGTTTTGACACAGATTCCCAATTCGGGCATTCAGAACTTATAGCACGTTGCTGTAAGCAAGCACATTCTCTTTCAAAGTTGGAAGTTACTATGTAGGAACAAGTTTGTATAGGTATTTCAAAGATGCCCAGAGCTGAGCTAAACTTGGTATGTCTCCAACTCCTAGAAATAACTTCATACCCCATCTCCCTTACTTCCAGCTAGTAAGGATCACATAATTCCTAACAAAGTTTTGACACAGATTCCCAATTCGGGCATTCAGAACATTTAGCACGTTGTTTTAAGCAAGCACATTCTCATTCAAAGTTGCAAGTTACTATGTAGGAACAAGTTTGTATAGGTATTTCAAAGATGCCCAGAACTGTGCTAAACTTGGTATGTGTCCAACTCCTAGAAATACCTTCATGCCACAACTCCCTTACTTCCAGCTAGTAAGGATCAGGTAATTCCTAACAAATTTTGACACAGATTCCCAATTCGGGCATTCAGAACATATAGCACGTTGCTGTAAGCAAGCACATTCTCATTCAAAGTTGCAAGTTACTATGTAGGAACAAGTTTGTATAGGTATTTCAAAGATGCCCAGAACTGAGCTAAACTTGGTATGTGTCCAACTCCTAGAAATAACTTCATGCCTCATGACCCTTACTTCCAGCTAGTAAGGATCACATCATTCCTAACAATGTTTTGACACAGATTCCCAATTCGGGCATTCAGAACATATAGCACGTTGCTGTAAGCAAGCACATTCTCATTCAAAGTTGCCAGTTACTATGTAGGAACAAGTTTGTATAGGTATTTCAAAGATGCCCAGAACTGAGCTAAACTTGGTATGTCTCCAACTCCTCGAAATAACTTCATGCCCCATCTCCCTTACTTCCAGCTAGTAAGGATCACATAATTCCTAACAAAGTTTTGACACAGATTCCCAATTCGGGCATTCAGAACTTATAGCACGTTGCTGTAAGCAAGCACATTCTCATTCAAAGTTGCAAGTTACTATGTAGGAACAAGTTTGTATAGGTATTTCAAAGATGCCCAGAACTGAGCTAAACGTTGTATGTCTCCAACTCCTAGAAATAACTTCATGTCCCATCTCCCTTTCTTCCATCTTGTAAGGATCACATAATTCCTAACAAAGTTTTGACACAGATTCCCAATTCGGGCATTCAGAACATGTAGCACGTTGCTGTAAGCAAGCACATTCTCATTCAAAGTTGCAAGTTACTATGTAGGAACAAGTTTGTATAGGTATTTCAAAGATGCCCAGAACTGAGCTAAACGTTGTATGTATCCAACTCCTAGAAATAACTTCATGCCCCATCAGCCTTACTTCCAGCTAGTAAGGATCACATAATTCCTAACAATGTTTTGACACAGAATCCCAATTCGGGCATTCAGAACATATAGCACGTTGCTGTAAGCAAGCACATTCTCATTCACAGTTGCAAGTTACTATGTAGGAACAAGTTTGTATAGGTATTTCAAAGATGCCCAGAACGGAGCTAAACTTGGTATGTGTCCAACCTCTAGAAATAACTTCATGCCCCAACTCCCTTACTTCCAGCTACTAAGGATCACATAATTCCTAACAAAGTTTTGACACAGATTCCCAATTCGGGCATTCAGAACATATAGCAAGTTGCTGTAAGCAAGCACATTCTCATTCAAATTTGCAAGTTACTATGTAGGAACAAGTTTGTATAGGTATTTCAAAGATGCACAGAACTGAGCTAAAAGTTGTATGTCTCCAACTCCTAGAAATAACTTCATGCCCCATCTCACTTACTTCCAGCTAGTAAGGATCACATAATTTTTAACAAAGTTTTGACACAGATTCCCAATTCGGTCATTCAGAACATATAGCACGTTGCTGTAAGCAAGCACATTCTCATTCAAAGTTGCAAGTTACTATGTAGGAACAAGATTGTATAGGTATTTCAAAGATGCCCAGAACTGAGCTAAACGTTGTATGTGTCCAACTGCTAGAAATAACTTCATGCCCCATCTCCCTTACTTCCAGCTAGTAAGGATCACATAATTCCTAACAAAGTTTTGACACAGATTCCCAATTCGGGCATTCAGAACATATAGCACGTTGCTGTAAGCAAGCACATTCTCATTCAAAGTTGCAAGTTACTATGTAGGGACAAGTTTGTAAAGGTATTTCAAAGATGCCCAGAACTGAGCTAAACGTTGTATGTCTCCAACTCCTTGAAATAACTTCATGCCCCATCTCCCTTACTTCCAGCTAGTAAGGATCACATCATTCCTAACAATGTTTTGACACAGATTCCCAATTCGGGCATTCAGAACATGTAGCACATTGCTGTAAGCAAGCACATTCAATTCAAAGTTGCAAGTTACTATGTAGGAACAAGTTTGTATAGGTATTTCAAAGATGCCCAGAACTGAGCTAAACTTGGTATGTGTCCATCTCCTAGAAATAACTTCATGCCCCATCTCCCTTACTTCCAGCTAGTAAGGATCACATAATTCCTAACAAAGTTTTGACACAGATTCCCAATTCGGGCATTCAGAACATGTAGCACGTTGCTGTAAGCAAGCACATTCTCATTCAAAGTTGCAAGTTACTATGTAGGAACAAGTTTGTATAGGTATTTCAAAGATGCCCAGAACTGAGCTAAACTTGGTATGTCTCCAACTCCTAGAAATAACTTCATACCCCATCTCCCTTACTTCCAGCTAGTAAGGATTACATAATTCCTAACAAAGTTTTGACACAGATTCCCAATTCGTGCATTCAGAACATTTAGCACGTTGTTTTAAGCAAGCACATTCTCATGCAAACATGCAAGTTACTATGTAGGAACAAGTTTGTATAGGACTTTCAAAGATGCCCAGATCTGAGCTAAACTTGGTATGTCTCCAAATCCTAGAAATAACTTCATGCCCCATCTCCCTTACTTCCAGCTAGTAAGGATCACGTAATTCCTAACAAATTTTGACACAGATTCCCAATTCGGGCATTCAGAACATATAGCACGTTGCTGTAAGCAAGCACATTCTCATACAAACTTGCAAGTTACTATGTAGAAACAAGTTTGTATAGGTATTTCAAAGATGCCCAGAACTGTGCTAAACTTGGTATGTGTCCAACTCCTAGAAATACCTTCATGCCACAACTCCCTTACTTCCAGTTAGTAAGGATCACATAATTCCTAACAAATTTTGACACAGATTCCCAATTCGGGCATTCAGAACATATAGCAAGTTGCTGTAAGCAAGCACATTCTCATTCAAAGTTGCAAGTTAATATGTAAGGACAAGTTTGTATAGGTATTTCAAAGATGCCCAGAACTGAGCTAACCGTTGTATGTGTCCAACTCCTAGAAATAATTTCATGCCCCATCTCCCTTACTTCCAGCTAGTAAGGATCACATAATTCCTAACAAAGTTTTGACACAGATTCCCAATTCGGGCATTCAGAACATATAGCACATTGCTGTAAGCAAGCACATTCTCATTCAAAGTTGCAAGTTACTATGTAGGAACAAGTTTGTAAAGGTATTTCAAAGATGCCCAGAACTGAGCTAAACTTTGTATGTCTCCAACTCCTAGAAATAACTTCATGCCCCATCACCCTTACTTCCAGCTAGTAAGGATCACATAATTCCTAACAATGTTTTGACACAGAATCCCAATTCGGGCATTCAGAACATATAGCACGTTGCTGTAAGCAAGCACATTCTCATTCAAAGTTGCAAGTTACTATGTAGGAACAAGTTTGTATAGGTATTTCAAAGATGCCCAGAACTGAGCTAAACTTGGTATGTCTCCAACTCCTAGAAATAACTTCATACCCCATCTCCCTTACTTCTAGCTAGTAAGGATCACATAATTCCTAACAAAGTTTTGACACAGATTCACAATTCGGGCATTCAGAACATATAGCACGTTGTTGAAAGCAAGCACATTCTCATTCAAAGTTTCAAGTTACTATGTAGGAACAAGTTTGTAAAGGTATTTCAAAGATGCCCAGAACTGTGCTAAAATTGGTATGTGTCCAACTCCTAGAAATAACTTCATGCCACAACTCCCTTACTTCCAGCTAGTAAGGATCACATAATTCCTAACAAATTTTGACACAGATTCCCAATTCGGGCATTCAGAACATATAGCACGTTGCTGTAAGCAAGCACATTCTCATTCAAAGTTGCAAGTTACTATGTAGGAACAAGTTTGTATAGGTATTTCAAAGATGCCCAGAACTGAGCTAAACTTGTATGTGTCCAACTCCTAGAAATAACTTCATGCCCCAACTCCCTTACTTCCAGCTAGTAAGGATCACATAATTCCTAACAAAGTTTTGACACAGATTCCCAATTCGGGCATTCAGAACATATAGCACGTTGCTGTAAGCAAGCACATTCTCATTCAAAGTTGCAAGTTACTATGTAGGGACAAGTTTGTATACGTATTTCAAAGATGCCCAGAACTGAGCTAAACGTTGTATCTGTCCAACTCCTAGAAATACCTTCATGCCCCAACTCCCTTACTTCCAGCTAGTAAGGATCACATAATTCCTAACAAAGTTTTGACACAGATTCCCAATTCGGGCATTCAGAACATATAGCACGTTGCTGTAAGCAAGCACATTCTCATTCAAAGTTGCAAGTTACTATGTAGGAACAAGTTTGTATAGGTATTTCAAAGATGCCCAGAACTGTGCTAAACTTGGTATGTGTCCAACTCCTAGAAATAGCTTCATGCCACAACTCCCTTAATTCCAGTTAGTAAGGATCACATAATTCCTAACAAATTTTGACACAGATTCCCAATTCGGGCATTCAGAACATGTAGCACGTTGCTGTAAGCAAGCACATTCTCATTCAAAGTTGCAAGTTACTATGTAGGAACAAGTTTGTAAAGGTATTTCACAGAAGCCCAGAACTGAGCTAAACGTTGTATGTCTCCAACTCCTAGAAATAACTTCATGCCACATCACCCTTACTTCCAGCTAGTAAGGATCACATAATTCCTAACAATGTTTTGACACAGAATCCCAATTCGGGCATTCAGAACATATAGCACGTTGCTGTAAGCAAGCACATTCTCATTCACAGTTGCAAGTTACTATGTAGGAACAAGTTTGTATAGGTATTTCAAAGATGCCCAGAACGGAGCTAAACTTGGTATGTGTCCAACCTCTAGAAATAACTTCATGCCCCAACTCCCTTACTTCCAGCTAGTAAGGATCACATAATTCCTAACAAAGTTTTGACACAGATTCCCAATTCGGGCATTCAGAACATATAGCACGTTGCTGTAAGCAAGCACATTCTCATTCAAAGTTGCAAGTTACTATGTAGGAACAAGTTTGTATAGGTATTTCAAAGATGCCCAGAACTGTGCTAAACTTGGTATGTCTCCAACTCCTAGAAATAACTTCATGCCCCATCTCCCTTACTTCCAGCTAGTAAGGATCACATAATTCCTAACAAAGTTTTGACACAGATTCCCAATTCGGGCATTCAGAACATATAGCACGTTGCTGTAAGCAAGCACATTCTCATTCAAAGTTGCAAGTTACTATGTAGGAACAAGTTTGTATAGGTATTTCAAAGATGCCCAGAACTGTGCTAAAATTGGTATGTGTCCAACTCCTAGAAATACCTTCATGCCACAACTCCCTTACTTCCAGTTAGTAAGAATCACATAATTCCTAACAAATTTTGACACAGATTCCCAATTCGGGCATTCAGAACATATAGCACGTTGCTGTAAGCAAGCACATTCTCATTCAAAGTTGTAAGTTAATATGTAGGAACAAGTTTGTATAGATATTTCAAAGATGCCCAGAACTGAGCTAAACTTGGTATGTGTCCCACTCGTAGAAATAACTTCATGCCCCATCTCCCTTACTTCCAGCTAGTAAGGATCACATAAATCCTAACAAACTTTTGACACAGATTACCAATTCTGGCATTCAGAACATGTAGCAAGTTGCTGTAAGCAAGCACATTCTCATTCAAAGTTGCAAGTTACTATGTAGGAACAAGTTTGTAAAGGTAGTTCAAAGATGCCCAGAACTGAGCTAAACGTTGTATGTCTCCAACTCCTTGAAATAACTTCATGCCCAATCTCCCTTCCTTCCAGCTAGTAAGGATCACATCATTCCTAACAATGTTTTGACACAGATTCCCAATTCGGGCATTCAGAACATATAGCACATTGCTGTAAGCAAGCATATTCTCATTCAAAGTTGCAAGTTACTATGTAGGAACAAGTTTGTATAGGTATTTCAAAGATGCCCGGAACTGAGCTAAACGTTGTATGTCTCCAACTCCCTGAAATAACTTCATGCCCAATCTCCCTTACTTCCAGCTAGTAAGGATCACAATATTCCTAACAAAGTTTTGACACAGATTCCCAATTCGGGCATTCAGAACATATAGCACGTTGCTGTAAGCAAGCACATTCTCATTCAAAGTTGCAAGTTACTCTGTAGGAACAAGTTTGTATACGTATTTCAAAGATGCCCAGAACTGAGCTAAACGTTGTATGTCTCCAACTCCTAGAAATAACTTCATGCCCCATCTCCCTTACTTCCAGCTAGTAAGGATCACATAATTCCTAACAAAGTTTTGACACAGATTCCCAATTCGGGCATTCAGAACATGTAGCACGTTGCTGTAAGCAAGCACATTCTCATTCAAAGTTGCAAGTTACTATGTAGGAACAAGTGTGTATAGGTATTTCAAAGCTGCCCAGAACTGAGCTAAACGTTGTATGTCTCCAACTCCTAGAAATAACTTCATGCACCATCTCCCTTACTTCCAGCTAGTAAGGATCACATAATTCCTAACAAAGTTTGGACACAGATTCCCAATTCGGGCATTCAGAACATATAGCACGTTGCTGTAAGCAAGCACATTCTCATTCAAAGTTGCAAGTTATTATGTAGGAACAAGTTTGTATAGGTATTTCAAAGATGCCCAGAACTGAGCTAATCTTGGTATGTCCTCAACTCCTAGAAATAACTTCATGCCCCATCTCCCTTACTTCCAGCTTGTAAGGATCACATAATTCCTAACAAAGTTTTGACACAGATTCCCAATTCTTGCATTCAGAACATATAGCACGTTGCTGTAAGCAAGCACATTCTCATTCAAAGATGCAAGTTACTATGTAGGAACAAGTTTGAATAGGACTTTCAAAGATGCCCAGAACTGAGCTAAACTTGGTATGTCTCCAACTCCTAGAAATAACTTCATGCCCCATCTCCCTTACTTCCAGCTAGTAAGGATCACATAATTCCTAACAAAGTTTTGACACAGATTCCCAATTCGGGCATTCAGAACTTATAGCACGTTGCTGTAAGCAAGCACATTCTCTTTCAAAGTTGCAAGTTACTATGTAGGAACAAGTTTGTATAGGTATTTCAAAGATGCCCAGAACTGAGCTAAACTTGGTATGTCTCCAACTCCTAGAAATAACTTCATACCCCATCTCCCTTACTTCCAGCTAGTAAGGATCACATAATTCCTAACAAAGTTTTGACACAGATTCCCAATTCGGGCATTCAGAACATTTAGCACGTTGTTTTAAGCAAGCACATTCTCATTCAAAGTTGCAAGTTACTATGTAGGAACAAGTTTGTATAGGTATTTCAAAGATGCCCAGAACTGTGCTAAACTTGGTATGTGTCCAACTCCTAGAAATACCTTCATGCCACAACTCCCTTACTTCCAGCTAGTAAGGATCAGGTAATTCCTAACAAATTTTGACACAGATTCCCAATTCGGGCATTCAGAACATATAGCACGTTGCTGTAAGCAACCACATTCTCATTCAAAGTTGCAAGTTACTATGTAGGAACAAGTTTGTATAGGTATTTCAAAGATGCCCAGAACTGAGCTAAACTTGTATGTGTCCAACTCCTAGAAATAACTTTATGCCCCATCTCCCTTACTTCCAGCTAGTAAGGATCACATAATTCCTAACAAAGTTTTGACACAGATTCCCAATTCGGGCATTCAGAACATGTAGCACGTTGCTGTAAGCAAGCACATTCTCATTCAAAGTTGCAAGTTACTATGTAGGGACAAGTTTGTAAATGTATTTCAAAGATGCCCAGAACTGAGCTAAACTTGGTATGTGTCCAACTCCTAGAAATAACTTCATGCCCCATCTCCCTTACTTCCAGCTAGTAAGGATCACATAATTCCTAACAATGTTTTGACACAGAATCCCAATTCGGGCATTCAGAACATATAGCACGTTGCTGTAAGCAAGCACATTCTCATTCACAGTTGCAAGTTATTATGTAGGAACATGTTTGTATAGGTATTTCAAAGATGCCCAGAACTGAGCTAAACTTGGAATGTCTCCAACTCCTAGAAATAACTTCATGCCCCAACTCCCTTACTTCCAGCTAGTAAGTATCACATAATTCCTAACAAAGTTTTGACACAGATTCCCAATTCGGGCATTCAGAACATATAGCACGTTGCTGTAAGCAAGCACATTCTCATTCAAAGTTGCAAGTTACTATGTAGGAACAAGTTTGTATACGTATTTCAAAGAAGCGCAGAACTGTGCTAAACTTGATATGTGTCCAACTCCTAGAAATACCTTCATGCCCCAACTCCCTTACTTCCAGCTAGTAAGGATCACATAATTAATAACAAAGATTTGACACAGATTCCCAATTCGGGCATTCAGAACATATAGCACGTTGCTGTAAGCAAGCACATTCTCATTCAAAGTTTCAAGTTACTATGTAGGAACAAGATTGTATAGGTATTTCAAAGATGCCCAGAACTGAGCTAAACTTGGTATGTCCTCAACTCCTAGAAATAACTTCATGCCCCATCTCCCTTACTTCCAGCTAGTAAGGATCACATAATTCCTAACAAAGTTTTGACACAGATTCCCAATTCGGGCATTCAAAACATATAGCACGTTGCTGTAAGGAAGCACATTCTCATTCAAAGATGCAAGTTACTATGTAGGAACAAGTTTAAATAGGACTTTCAAAGATGCCCAGAACTGAGCTAAATTTGGTATGTCTCTAACTCCTAGAAATAAGTTCATGCCCCATCTCCCTTGCTTCCAGCTAGTAAGGATCACATAATTCCTAACAAAGTTTTGACACAGATTCCCAATTCGGGCATTCAGAACATATAGCACGTTGCTGTAAGCAAGAACATTCTCATTCAAAGTTGCAAGTTACTATGTAGGAACAAGTTTGTATAGGTATTTCAAAGATGCCCAGAACTGTGCTAAACTTGGTATGTGTCCAACTCCTAGAAATACCTTCATGCCACAACTCCCTTAATTCCAGTTAGTAAGGATCACATAATTCCTAACAAATTTTGACACAGATTCCCAATTCGGGCATTCAGAACTTATAGCACGTTGTTTTAAGCAAGCACATTCTCATTCAAAGTTGCAAGTTACTATGTAGGAACAAGTTTGTATAGGTATTTCAAAGATGCCCAGAATTGAGCTAAACTTGGTATGTGTGCAACTCCGAGAAATAATTTCATGCCCCATCTCCCTTAGTTCAAGCTAGTAAGGATCACATAATTCCTAACAAAATTTTGACACAGATTCCAAATTCGGGCATTCAGAACATGTAGCACGTTGCTGTAAGCAAGCACATTCTCATTCAAAGTTGCAAGTTACTATGTAGGAACAAGTTTGTAAAGGTATTTCACAGATGCCCAGAACTGAGCTAAACGTTGTATGTCTCCAACTCCTAGAAATAACTTCATGCCACATCACCCTTACTTCCAGCTAGTAAGGATCACATAATTCCTAACAATGTTTTGACACAGAATCCCAATTCGGGCATTCAGAACATATAGCACGTTGCTGTAAGCAAGCACATTCTCATTCACAGTTGCAAGTTACTATGTAGGAACAAGTTTGTATAGGTATTTCAAAGATGCCCAGAACGGAGCTAAACTTGGTATGTGTCCAACCTCTAGAAATAACTTCATGCCCCAACTCCCTTACTTCCAGCTAGTAAGGATCACATAATTCCTAACAAAGTTTTGACACAGATTCCCAATTCGGGCATTCAGAACATATAGCACGTTGCTGTAAGCAAGCACATTCTCATTCAAAGATGCAAGTTACTATGTAGGAACAAATTTGAATAGGACTTTCAAAGATGCCCAGAACTGAGCTAAAGTGGGTATGTCTCCAACTCCTAGAAATAACTTCATGCCCCATCTCCCTTACTTCCAGCTAGTAAGGATCACATAATTCCTAACAAAGTTTTGACACAGATTCCCAATTCGGGCATTCAGAACATATAGCACGTTGCTGTAAGCAAGCACATTCTCATTCAAAGTTGCAAGTTACTATGTAGGAACAAGTTTGTATAGGTATTTCAAAGATGCCCAGAACTGTGCTAAAATTGGTATGTGTCCAACTCCTAGAAATACCTTCATGCCACAACTCCCTTACTTCCTGTTAGTAAGAATCACATAATTCCTAACAAATTTTGACACAGATTCCCAATTCGGGCATTCAGAACATATAGCACGTTGCTGTAAGCAAGCACATTCTCATTCAAAGTTGTAAGTTAATATGAAGGAACAAGTTTGTATAGGTATTTCAAAGATGCCCAGAACTGAGCTAAACTTGGTATGTGTCCCACTCCTAGAAATAACTTCATGCCCCATCTCCCTTACTTCCAGCTAGTAAGGATCACATAAATCCTAACAAACTTTTGACACAGATTACCAATTCGGGCATTCAGAACATGTAGCACGTTGCTGTAAGCAAGCACATTCTCATTCAAAGTTGCAAGTTACTATGTAGGAACAAGTTTGTAAAGGTAGTTCAAAGATGCCCAGAACTGAGCTAAACGTTGTATGTCTCCAACTCCTTGAAATAACTTCATGCCCAATCTCCCTTCCTTCCAGCTAGTAAGGATCACATCATTCCTAACAATGTTTTGACACAGATTCCCAATTCTGGCATTCAGAACATATAGCACATTGCTGTAAGCAAGCATATTCTCATTCAAAGTTGCAAGTTACTATGTAGGAACAAGTTTGTATAGGTATTTCAAAGATGCCCAGAACTGAGCTAAACGTTGTATGTCTCCAACTCCTTGAAATAACTTCATGCCCAATCTCCCTTACTTCCAGCTAGTAAGGATCACAATATTCCTAACAAAGTTTTGACACAGATTCCCAATTCGGGCATTCAGAACATATAGCACGTTGCTGTAAGCAAGCACATTCTCATTCAAAGTTGCAAGTTACTCTGTAGGAACAAGTTTGTATACGTATTTCAAAGATGCCCAGAACTGAGCTAAACGTTGTATGTCTCCAACACCTAGAAATAACTTCATGCCCCATCTCCCTTACTTCCAGCTAGTAAGGATCACATAATTCCTAACAAAGTTTTGACACAGATTCCCAATTCGGGCATTCAGAACATGTAGCACGTTGCTGTAAGCAAGCACATTCTCATTCAAAGTTGCAAGTTACTATGTAGGAACAAGTGTGTATAGGTATTTCAAAGCTGCCCAGAACTGAGCTAAACGTTGTATGTCTCCAACTCCTAGAAATAACTTCCTGCCCCATCTCCCTTACTTCCAGCTAGTAAGGATCACATAATTCCTAACAAAGTTTGGACACAGATTCCCAATTCGGGCATTCAGAACATATAGCACGTTGCTGTAAGCAAGCACATTCTCATTCAAAGTTGCAAGTTACTATGTAGGAACAAGTTTGTATAGGTATTTCAAAGATGCCCAGAACTGTGCTAAACTTGGTATGTGTCCAACTCCTAGAAATACCTTCATGCCACAACTCCCTTACTTCCAGCTAGTAAGGATCACGTAATTCCTAACAAATTTTGACACAGATTCCCAATTCGGGCATTCAGAACATATAGCACGTTGCTGTAAGCAACCACATTCTCATTCAAAGTTGCAAGTTACTATGTAGGAACAAGTTTGTATAGGTATTTCAAAGATGCCCAGAACTGAGCTAAACTTATGTGTCCAACTCCTAGAAATAACTTTATGCCCCATCTCCCTTACTTCCAGCTAGTAAGGATCACATAATTCCTAACAAAGTTTTGACACAGATTCCCAATTCGGGCATTCAGAACATGTAGCACGTTGCTGTAAGCAAGCACATTCTCATTCAAAGTTGCAAGTTACTATGTAGGGACAAGTTTGTAAAGGTATTTCAAAGATGCCCAGAACTGAGCTAAACTTGGTCTGTGTCCCACTCCTAGAAATAACTTCATGCCCCATCTCCCTTACTTCCAGCTAGTAAGGATCACATAAATCCTAACAAACTTTTGACACAGATTACCAATTCGGGCATTCAGAACATGTAGCACGTTGCTGTAAGCAAGCACATTCTCATTCAAAGTTGCAAGTTACTATGTAGGAACAAGTTTGTAAAGGTAGTTCAAAGATGCCCAGAACTGAGCTAAACGTTGTATGTCTCCAACTCCTTGAAATAACTTCATGCCCAATCTCCCTTACTTCCAGCTAGTAAGGATCACATCATTCCTAACAAAGTTTTGACACAGATTCCCAATTCGGGCATTCAGAACATATAGCACGTTGCTGTAAGCAAGCACATTCTCATTCAAAGTTGCAAGTTACTCTGTAGGAACAAGTTTGTATACGTATTTCAAAGATGCCCAGAACTGAGCTAAACGTTGTATGTCTCCAACTCCTAGAAATAACTTCATGCCCCATCTCCCTTACTTCCAGCTAGTAAGGATCACATAATTCCTAACAAAGTTTTGACACAGATTCCCAATTCGGGCATTCAGAACATATAGCACGTTGCTGTAAGCAAGCACATTCTCATTCAAAGTTGCAAGTTACTATGTAGGAACAAGTGTGTATAGGTATTTCAAAGATGCCCAGAACTGAGCTAAACGTTGTATGTCTCCAACTCCTAGAAATAACTTCATGCCCCATCTCCCTTACTTCCAGCTAGTAAGGATCACATAATTCCTAACAAAGTTTGGACACAGATTCCCAATTCGGGCATTCAGAACATATAGCACGTTGCTGTAAGGAAGCACATTCTCATTCAAAGTTGCAAGTTATTATGTAGGAACAAGTTTGTATAGGTATTTCAAAGATGCCCAGAACTGAGCTAAACTTGGAATGTCTCCAACTCCTAAAAATAACTTCATGCCCCAACTCCCTTACTTCCAGCTAGTAAGGATCACATAATTCCTAACAAATTTTGACACAGATTCCCAATTCGGGCATTCAGAACATATAGCACGTTGCTGTAAGCAAGCACATTCTCATTCAAAGTTGCAAGTTACTATGTAGGAACAAGTTTGTATACGTATTTCAAAGATGCGCAGAACTGTGCTAAACTTGATATGTGTCCAACTCCTAGAAATAACTTCATGCACCAACTCCCTTACTTCCAGCTAGTAAGCATCACATAATTCCTAACAAAGTTTTGACACAGATTCCCAATTCGGGCATTCAGAACATATAGCACGTTGCTGTAAGCAAGCACATTCTCATTCAAAGTTGCAAGTTAATATGTAGGAACAAATTTGTATAGGTATTTCAAAGATGCACAGAACTGAGCTAATCTTGGTATGTCCTCAACTCCTAGAAATAACTTCATGCCCCATCTCCCTTACTTCCAGCTAGTAAGGATCACATAATTCCTAACAAAGTTTTGACACAGATTCCCAATTCGGGCATTCAGAACATATAGCACGTTGCTGTAAGCAAGCACATTCTCATTCAAAGATGCAAGTTACTATGTAGGAACAAGTTTGAATAGGACTTTCAAAGATGCCCAGAACTGAGCTAAACTTGGTATGTCTCCAACTCCTAGAAATAACTTCATGCCCCATCTCCCTTACTTCCAGCTAGTAAGGATCACAAAATTCCTAACAAAGTTTTGACACAGATTCCCAATTCGGGCATTCAGAACTTATAGCACGTTGCTGTAAGCAAGCACATTCTCTTTCAAAGTTGCAAGTTACTATGTAGGAACAAGTTTGTATAGGTATTTCAAAGATGCCCAGAACTGAGCTAAACTTGGTATGTCTCCAACTCCTAGAAATAACTTCATACCCCATCTCCCTTACTTCCAGCTAGTAAGGATCACATAATTCCTAACAAAGTTTTGACACAGATTCCCAATTCGGGCATTCAGAACATTTAGCACGTTGTTTTAAGCAAGCACATTCTCATTCAAAGTTGCAAGTTACTATGTAGGAACAAGTTTGTATAGGTATTTCAAAGATGCCCAGAACTGTGCTAAACTTGGTATGTGTCCAACTCCTAGAAATACCTTCATGCCACAACTCCCTTACTTCCAGCTAGTAATGATCACGTAATTCCTAACAAATTTTGACACAGATTCCCAATTCGGGCATTCAGAACATATAGCACGTTGCTGTAAGCAACCACATTCTCATTCAAAGTTGCAAGTTACTATGTAGGAACAAGTTTGTATAGGTATTTCAAAGATGCCCAGAACTGAGCTAAACTTGTATGTGTCCAACTCCTAGAAATAACTTTATGCCCCATTTCCCTTACTTCCAGCTAGTAAGGATCACATAATTCCTAACAAAGTTTTGACACAGATTCCCAATTCGGGCATTCAGAACATGTAGCACGTTGCTGTAAGCAAGCACATTCTCATTCAAAGTTGCAAGTTACTATGTAGGGACAAGTTTGTAAAGGTATTTCAAAGATGACCAGAACTGAGCTAAACGTTGTATGTCTCCAACTCCTTGAAATAACTTCATGCCCAATCTCCCTTACTTCCAGCTAGTAAGGATCACATCATTCCTAACAATGTTTTGACACAGATTCCCAATTCGTGCATTCAGAACATATAGCACATTGCTGTAAGCAAGCACATTCTCATTTAAAGTTGCAAGTTACTATGTAGGAACAAGTTTGTATAGGTATTTCAAAGATGCCCAGAACTGAGCTAAACTTGGTATGTGTCCAACTCCTAGAAATAATTTCATGCCCCATCTCCCTTACTTCCAGCTAGTAAGGATCACATAATTCCTAACAAAGTTTTGACACAGATTCCCAATTCGGGCATTCAGAACATGTAGCACGTTGCTGTAAGCAAGCACATTCTCATTCAAAGTTGCAAGTTACTATGTAGGAACAAGTTTGTATAGGTATTTCAAAGATGCCCAGAACTGAGCTAAACTTGGTATGTCTCCAACTCCTAGAAATAACTTCATGCCCCATCTCCCTTACTTCCAGCTAGTAAGGATCACATAATTCCTATCAAAGTTTTGACACAGATTCCCAATTCGTGCATTCAGAACATTTAGCACGTTGTTTTAAGCAAGCACATTCTCATTCAAAGTTGCAAGTTACTATGTAGGAACAAGTTTGTATAGGGATTTCAAAGATGCCCAGAACTGTGCTAAACTTGGTATGTGTCCAACTCCTAGAAATACCTTCATGTCACAACTCCCTTACTTCCAGCTAGTAAGGATCACGTAATTCCTAACAAATTTTGACACAGATTCCCAATTCGGGCATTCAGAACATATAGCACGTTGCTGTAAGCAAGCACATTCTCATTCAAAGTTGCAAGTTACTATGTAGGAACAAGTTTGTATAGGTATATCAAAGATGCCCAGAACTGAGCTAAACTTGTATGTGTCCAACTCCTAGAAATAACTTTATGCCCCATCTCCCTTACTTCCAGCTAGTAAGGATCACATAATTCCTAACAAAGTTTTGACACAGATTCCCAATTCGGGCATTCAGAACATGTAGCACGTTGCTGTAAGCAAGCACATTCTCATTCAAAGTTGCAAGTTACTATGTAGAGACAAGTTTGTAAAGGTATTTCAAAGATGCCCAGAACTGAGCTAAACGTTGTATGTCTCCAACTCCTTGAAATAACTTCATGCCCAATCTCCCTTACTTCCAGCTAGTAAGGATCACATCATTCCTAACAATGTTTTGACACCGATTCCCAATTCGGGCATTCAGAACATATAGCACATTGCTGTAAGCAAGCACATTCTCATTCAAAGTAGCAAGTTACTATGTAGGAACAAGTTTGTATAGGTATTTCAAAGATGCCCATAACTGAGCTAAACTTGGTATTTCCTCAACTCCTAGAAATAACTTCATGCCCCAACTCCCTTACTTCCAGCTAGTAAGGATCACATAATTCCTAACAAAGTTTTGACACAGATTCCCAATTCGGGCATTCAGAACATATAGCACGTTGCTGTAAGCAAGCACATTCTCATGCAAAGATGCAAGTTACTATGTAGGAACAAGTTTGAATAGGACTTTCAAAGATGCCCAGAACTGAGCTAAACTTGGTATGTCTCCAACTCCTAGAAATAACTTCATGCCCCATCTCCCTTACTTCCAGCTAGTAAGGATCACATAATTCCTAACAAAGTTTTGACACAGATTCCCAATTCGGGCATTCAGAACATATAGCACGTTGCTGTAAGCAAGCACATTCTCATTCAAAGTTGCAAGTTACTATGTAGGAACAAGTTTGTATAGGTATTTCAAAGATGCCCAGAACTGTGCTAAACTTGGTATGTGTCCAACTCCTAGAAATACCTTCATGCCACAACTCCCTTACTTCCAGTTAGTAAGGATCACATAATTCCTAACAAATTTTGACACAGATTCCCAATTCGGGCATTCAGAACATATAGCACGTTGCTGTAAGCAAGCACATTCTAATTCAAAGTTGCAAGTTATTATGTAGGAACATGTTTGTATAGGTTTTTCAAAGATGCCCAGAACTGAGCTAAACGTTGTATGTCTCCAACTCCTAGAAATAACTTCATGCCCCATCAGCCTTACTTCCAGCTAGTAAGGATCACATAATTCCTAACAATGTTTTGACACAGAATCCCAATTCGGGCATTCAGAACATATAGCACGTTGCTGTAAGCAAGCACATTCTCATTCAATGTTGCAAGTTACTATGTAGGAACAAGTTTGTATAGGTATTTCAAAGATGCCCAGAACTGAGCTAAACTTGGTATGTCTCCAACTCCTAGAAATAACTTCATACCCCATCTCCCTTACTTCTAGCTAGTAAGGATCACATAATTCCTAACAAAGTTTTGACACAGATTCCCAATTCGGGCATTCAGAACATATAGCACGTTGTTGAAAGCAAGCACATTCTCATTCAAAGTTTCAAGTTACTATGTAGGAACAAGTTTGTATAGGTATTTCAAAGATACCCAGAACTGTGCTAAAATTCGTATGTGTCCAACTCCTAGAAATACCTTCATGCCACAACTCCCTTACATCCAGCTAGTAAGGATCACATAATTCCTAACAAATTTTTACACAGATTCCCAATTCGGGCATTCAGAACATATAGCACGTTGCTGTAAGCAAGCACATTCTCATTCAAAGTTGCAAGTTACTATGTAGGAACAATTTTGTATAGGTATTTCAAAGATGCCCATAACTGAGCTAAACTTGTATGTGTCCAACTCCTAGAAATAACTTCATGCCCCATCTCCCTTACTTCCAGCTAGTAAGGATCACATAATTCCTAACAAAGTTTTGACACAGATTCCCAATTCGGGCAATCAGAACATGTAGCACGTTGCTGTAAGCAAGCACATTCTTATTCAAAGTTGCAAGTTACTATGTAGGGACAAGTTTGTAAAGGTATTTCAAAGATGCCCAGAACTGAGCTAAACGTTGTATGTCTCCAACTCCTTGAAATAACTTCATGCCCAATCTCCCTTACTTCCAGCTAGTAAGGATCATATCATTCCTAACAATGTTTTGACACAGATTCCCAATTCGGGCATTCAGAACTTATAGCACATTGCTGTAAGCAAGCACATTCTCATTCAAAGTAGCAAGTTACTATGTAGGAACAAGTTTGTATAGGTATTTCAAAGATGCCCAGAACTGAGATAACTTGGTATTTCCTCAACTCCTAGAAATAACTTCATGCCCCAACTCCCTTACTTCCAGCTAGTAAGATTCACATAATTCCTAACAATGTTTTGACACAGATTCCCAATTCGGGCATTCAGAACATATAGCACGTTGCTGTAAGCAAGCACATTCTCATGCAAAGATGCAAGTTACTATGTAGGAACAAGTTTGAATAGGACTTTCAAAGATGACCAGAACTGAGCTAAACTTGGTATGTCTCCAACTCCTAGAAATAACTTCATGCCCCATCTCCCTTACTTCCAGCTAGTAAGGATCACATAATTCCTAACAAAGTTTTGACACAGAATCCCAATTCGGGCATTCAGAACATATAGCACGTTGCTGTAAGCAAGCACATTCTCATTCAAAGTTGCAAGTTACTATGTAGGAACAAGTTTGTATAGGTATTTCAAAGATGCCCAGAACTGAGCTAAACTTGGTATGTCTCCAACTCCTAGAAATAACTTCATACCCCATCTCCCTTACTTCCAGCTAGTAAGGATCACATAATTCCTAACAAAGTTTTGACACAGATTCCCAATTCGGGCATTCAGAACATTTAGCACGTTGTTTTAAGCAAGCACATTCTCATTCAAAGTTGCAAGTTACTATGTAGGAACAAGTTTGTATAGGTATTTCAAAGATGCCCAGAACTGTGCTAAACTTGGTATGTGTCCAACTCGTAGAAATACCTTCATGCCACAACTCCCTTACTTCCAGCTAGTAAGGATCACGTAATTCCTAACAAATTTTGACACAGATTCCCAATTCGGGCATTCAGAACATATAGCACGTTGCTGTAAGCAAGCACATTCTCATTCAAAGTTGCAAGTTACTATGTAGGAACAAGTTTGTATAGGTATTTCAAAGATGCCCAGAACTGAGCTAAACTTGTATGTGTCCAACTCCTAGAAATAACTTTATGCCCCATCTCCCTTACTTCCAGCTAGTAAGGATCACATAATTCCTAACAAAGTTTTGACACAGATTCCCAATTCGGGCATTCAGAACATGTAGCACGTTGCTGTAAGCAAGCACATTCTCATTCAAAGTTGCAAGTTACTATGTAGGGACAAGTTTGTAAAGGTATTTCAAAGATGCCCAGAACTTAGCTAAACGTTGTATGTCTCCAACTCCTTGAAATAACTTCATGCCCAATCTCCCTTACTTCCAGCTAGTAAGGATCACATCATTCCTAACAAAGTTTTGACACAGATTCCCAATTCGTGCATTCAGAACATATAGCACATTGCTGTAAGCAAGCACATTCTCATTCAAAGTTGCAAGTTACTATGTAGGAACAAGTTTGTATAGGTATTTCAAAGATGCCCAGAACTGAGCTAAACTTGGTATGTGTCCAACTCCTAGAAATAATTTCATGCCCCATCTCCCTTACTTCCAGCTAGTAAGGATCACATAATTCCTAACAAAGTTTTGACACAGATTCCCACTTCGGGCATTCAGAACATGTAGCACGTTGCTGTAAGCAAGCACATTCTCATTCAAAGTTGCAAGTTACTATGTAGGAACAAGTTTGTATAGGTATTTCAAAGATGCCCAGAACTGAGCTAAACTTGGTATGTCTCCAACTCCTAGAAATAACTTCATACCCCATCTCCCTTACTTCCAGCTAGTAAGGATCACATAATTCCTAACAAAGTTTTGACACAGATTCCCAATTCGTGCATTCAGGACATTTAGCACGTTGTTTTAAGCAAGCACATTCTCATTCAAAGTTGCAAGTTACTATGTAGGAACAAGTTTGTATAGGTATTTCAAAGATGCCCAGAACTGTGCTAAACTTGGTATGTGTCCAACTCCTAGAAATACCTTCATGCCACAACTCCCTTACTTCCAGCTAGTAAGGATCACATAATTCCTAACAAATTTTGACACAGATTCCCAATTCGGGCATTCAGAACATATAGCACGTTGCTGTAAGCAAGCACATTCTCATTCAAAGTTGCAAGTTACTATGTAGGAACAAGTTTGTATAGGTATTTCAAAGATGCCCAGAACTGAGCTAAACTTGTATGTGTCCAACTCCTAGAAATAACTTTATGCCCCATCTCCCTTACTTCCAGCTAGTAAGGATCACATAATTCCTAACAAAGTTTTGACACAGATTCCCAATTCGGGCATTCAGAACATGTAGCACGTTGCTGTAAGCAAGCACATTCTCATTCAAAGTTGCAAGTTACTATGTAGGGACAAGTTTGTAAAGGTATTTCAAAGATGCCCAGAACTGAGCTAAACGTTGTATGTCTCCAACTCCTTGAAATAACTTCATGCCCAATCTCCCTTACTTCCAGCTAGTAAGGATCACATCATTCCTAACAATGTTTTGACACAGATTCCCAATTCGTGCATTCAGAACATATAGCACATTGCTGAAAGCAAGCACATTCTCATTCAAAGTTGCAAGTTACTATGTAGGAACAAGTTTGTATAGGTATTTCAAAGATGCCCAGAACTGAGCTAAACTTGGTATGTGTCCAACACCTAGAAATAATTTCATGCCCCATCTCCCTTACTTCCAGCTAGTAAGGATCACATAATTCCTAACAAAGTTTTGACACAGATTCCCAATTCGGGCATTCAGAACATGTAGCACGTTGCTGTAAGCAAGCACATTCTCATTCAAAGTTGCAAGTTACTATGTAGGAACAAGTTTGTATAGGTATTTCAAAGATGCCCAGAACTGAGCTAAACTTGGTATGTCTCCAACTCCTAGAAATAACTTCATACCCCATCTCCCTTACTTCCAGCTAGTAAGGATCACATAATTCCTAACAAAGTTTTGACACAGATTCCCAATTCGTGCATTCAGAACATTTAGCACGTTGTTTTAAGCAAGCACATTCTCATTCAAAGTTGCAAGTTACTATGTAGGAACAAGTTTGTATAGGTATTTCAAAGATGCCCAGAACTGTGCTAAACTTGGTATGTGTCCAACTCCTAGAAATACCTTCATGCCACAACTCCCTTACTTCCAGCTAGTAAGGATCACATAATTCCTAACAAATTTTGACACAGATTCCCAATTCGGGCATTCAGAACATATAGCACGTTGCTGTAAGCAAGCACATTCTCATTCAAAGTTGCAAGTTACTATGTAGGAACAAGTTTGTATAGGTATTTCAAAGATGCCCAGAACTGAGCTAAACTTGTATGTGTCCAACTCCTAGAAATAACTTTATGCCCCATCTCCCTTACTTCCAGCTAGTAAGGATCACATAATTCCTAACAAAGTTTTGACACAGATTCCCAATTCTTGCATTCAAAACATGTAGCACGTTGCTGTAAGCAAGCACATTCTCATTCAAAGTTGCAAGTTACTATGTAAGGACAAGTTTGTAAAGGTATTTCAAAGATGCCCAGAACTGAGCTAAACGTTGTATGTCTCCAACTCCTTGAAATAACTTCATGCCCAATCTCCCTTACTTCCAGCTAGTAAGGATCACATCATTCCTAAAAATGTTTTGACACAGATTCCCAATTCGGGCATTCAGAACATATAGCACATTGCTGTAAGCAAGCACATTCTCATTCAAAGTAGCAAGTTACTATGTAGGAACAAGTTTGTATAGGTATTTCAAAGATGCCCAGAACTGAGCTAAACTTGGTATTTCCTCAACTCCTAGAAATAACTTCATGCCCCAACTCCCTTACTTCCAGCTAGTAAGTATCACATAATTCCTAACAAAGTTTTGACACAGATTCCCAATTCGGGCATTCAGAACATATAGCACGTTGCTGTAAGCAAGCACATTCTCATGCAAAGATGCAAGTTACTATGTAGGAACAAGTTTGAATAGGACTTTCAAAGATGCCCAGAACTGAGCTAAACTTGGTATGTCTCCAACTCCTAGAAATAACTTCATGCCCCATCTCCCTTACTTCCAGCTAGTAAGGATCACATAATTCCTAACAAAGTTTTGACACAGATTCCCAATTGGGGCATTCAGAACATATAGCACGTTGCTGTAAGCAAGCACATTCTCATTCAAAGTTGCAAGTTATTATGTAGGAACATGTTTGTATAGGTATTTCAAAGATGCCCAGAACTGAGCTAAACTTGGAATGTCTCCAACTCCTAGAAATAACTTCATGCCCCAACTCCCTTACTTCCAGCTAGTAAGTATCACATAATTCCTAACAAAGTTTTGACACAGATTCCCAATTCGGGCATTCAGAACATATAGCACGTTGCTGTAAGCAAGCACATTCTCATTCAAAGTTGCAAGTTACTATGTAGGAACAAGTTTGTATACGTATTTCAAAGATGCGCAGAACTGTGCTAAACTTGATATGTGTCCAACTCCTAGAAATACCTTCATGCCACAACTCCCTTACTTCCAGCTAGTAAGGATCACATAATTCCTAACAAAGATTTGACACAGATTCCCAATTCGGGCATTCAGAACATATAGCACGTTGCTGTAAGCAAACACATTCTCATTCAAAGTTGCAAGTTACTATGTAGGAACAAGATTGTATAGGTATTTCAAAGATGCCCAGAACTGAGCTAAACTTGGTATGTCCTCAACTCCTAGAAATAACTTCATGCCCCATCTCCCTTACTTCCAGCTAGTAAGGATCACATAATTCCTAACAAAGTTTTGACACAGATTCCCAATTCGGGCATTCAGAACATATAGCACGTTGCTGTAAGGAAGCACATTCTCATTCAAAGATGCAAGTTACTATGTAGGAACAAGTTTGAATAGGACTTTCAAAGATGCCCAGAACTGAGCTAAACTTGGTATGTCTCTAACTCCTAGAAATAAGTTCATGCCCCATCTCCCTTACTTCCAGCTAGTAAGGATCACATAATTCCTAACAAAGTTTTGACACAGATTCCCAATTCGGGCATTCAGAACATTTAGCACGTTGTTTTAAGCAAGCACATTCTCATTCAAAGTTGCAAGTTACTATGTAGGAACAAGTTTGTATAGGTATTTCAAAGATGCCCAGAACTGTGCTAAACTTGGTATGTGTCCAACTCCTAGAAATACCTTCATGCCACAACTCCCTTACTTCCAGCTAGTAAGGATCACGTAATTCCTAACAAATTTTGACACAGATTCCCAATTCGGGCATTCAGAACATATAGCACGTTGCTGTAAGCAAGCACATTCTCTTTAAAAGTTGCAAGTTACTATGTAGGAACAAGTTTGTATAGGTATTTCAAAGATGCCCAGAACTGAGCTAAACTTGTATGTGTTCAACTCCTAGAAATAACTTTATGCCCCTTCTCCCTTACTTCCAGCTAGTAAGGATCACATAATTCCTAACAAAGTTTTGACACAGATTCCCAATTCAGGCATTCAGAACATGTAGCACGTTGCTGTAAGCAAGCACATTCTCATTCAAAGTTGCAAGTTACTATGTAGGGACAAGTTTGTAAAGGTATTTCAAAGATGCCCAGAACTGAGCTAAACGTTGTATGTCTCCAACTCCTTGAAATAACTTCATGCCCAATCTCCCTTACTTCCAGCTAGTAAGGATCACATCATTCCTAACAATGTTTTGACACAGATTCCCAATTCGGGCATTCAGAACATATAGCACGTTGCTGTAAGCAACCACATTCTCATTCAAAGTTGCAAGTTACTATGTAGGAACAAGTTTGTATAGGTATTTCAAAGATGCCCAGAGCTGAGCTAAACTTGTATGTGTCCAACTCCTAGAAATAACTTTATGCCCCATCTCCCTTACTTCCAGCTAGTAAGGATCACATAATTCCTAACAAAGTTTTGACACAGATTCCCAATTCGGGCATTCAGAACATGTAGCACGTTGCTGTAAGCAAGCACATTCTCATTCAAAGTTGCAAGTTACTATGTAGGGACAAGTTTGTAAAGGTATTTCAAAGATGCCCAGAACTGAGCTAAACGTTGTATGTCTCCAACTCCTTGAAATAACTTCATGCCCAATCTCCCTTACTTCCAGCTAGTAAGGATCACATCATTCCTAACAATGTTTTGACACAGATTCCCAATTCGTGCATTCAGAACATATAGCACATTGCTGTAAGCAAGCACATTCTCATTTAAAGTTGCAAGTTACTATGTAGGAACAAGTTTGTATAGGTATTTCAAAGATGCCCAGAACTGAGCTAAACTTGGTATGTGTCCAACTCCTAGAAATAATTTCATGCCCCATCTCCCTTACTTCCAGCTAGTAAGGATCACATAATTCCTAACAAAGTTTTGACACAGATTCCCAATTCGGGCATTCAGAACATGTAGCACGTTGCTGTAAGCAAGCACATTCTCATTCAAAGTTGCAAGTTACTATGTAGGAACAAGTTTGTATAGGTATTTCAAAGATGCCCAGAACTGAGCTAAACTTGGTATGTCTCCAACTCCTAGAAATAACTTCATGCCCCATCTCCCTTACTTCCAGCTAGTAAGGATCACATAATTCCTATCAAAGTTTTGACACAGATTCCCAATTCGTGCATTCAGAACGTTTAGCACGTTGTTTTAAGCAAGCACATTCTCATTCAAAGTTGCAAGTTACTATGTAGGAACAAGTTTGTATAGGGATTTCAAAGATGCCCAGAACTGTGCTAAACTTGGTATGTGTCCAACTCCTAGAAATACCTTCATGTCACAACTCCCTTACTTCCAGCTAGTAAGGATCACGTAATTCCTAACAAATTTTGACACAGATTCCCAATTCGGGCATTCAGAACATATAGCACGTTGCTGTAAGCAAGCACATTCTCATTCAAAGTTGCAAGTTACTATGTAGGAACAAGTTTGTATAGGTATTTCAAAGATGCCCAGAACTGAGCTAAACTTGTATGTGTCCAACTCCTAGAAATAACTTTATGCCCCATCTCCCTTACTTCCAGCTAGTAAGGATCACATAATTCCTAACAAAGTTTTGACACAGATTCCCAATTCGGGCATTCAGAACATGTAGCACGTTGCTGTAAGCAAGCACATTCTCATTCAAAGTTGCAAGTTACTATGTAGGGACAAGTTTGTAAAGGTATTTCAAAGATGCCCAGAACTGAGCTAAACGTTGTATGTCTCCAACTCCTTGAAATAACTTCATGCCCAATCTCCCTTACTTCCAGCTAGTAAGGATCACATCATTCCTAACAATGTTTTGACACCGATTCCCAATTCGGGCATTCAGAACATATAGCACATTGCTGTAAGCAAGCACATTCTCATTCAAAGTAGCAAGTTACTATGTAGGAACAAGTTTGTATAGGTATTTCAAAGATGCCCATAACTGAGCTAAACTTGGTATTTCCTCAACTCCTAGAAATAACTTCATGCCCCAACTCCCTTACTTCCAGCTAGTAAGGATCACATAATTCCTAACAAAGTTTTGACACAGATTCCCAATTCGGGCATTCAGAACATATAGCACGTTGCTGTAAGCAAGCACATTCTCATGCAAAGATGCAAGTTACTATGTAGGAACAAGTTTGAATAGGACTTTCAAAGATGCCCAGAACTGAGCTAAACTTGGTATGTCTCCAACTCCTAGAAATAACTTCATGCCCCATCTCCCTTACTTCCAGCTAGTAAGGATCACATAATTCCTAACAAAGTTTTGACACAGATTCCCAATTCGGGCATTCAGAACATATAGCACGTTGCTGTAAGCAAGCACATTCTCATTCAAAGTTGCAAGTTACTATGTAGGAACAAGTTTGTATAGGTATTTCAAAGATGCCCAGAACTGTGCTAAACTTGGTATGTGTCCAACTCCTAGAAATACCTTCATGCCACAACTCCCTTACTTCCAGTTAGTAAGGATCACATAATTCCTAACAAATTTTGACACAGATTCCCAATTCGGGCATTCAGAACATATAGCACGTTGCTGTAAGCAAGCACATTCTAATTCAAAGTTGCAAGTTATTATGTAGGAACATGTTTGTATAGGTTTTTCAAAGATGCCCAGAACTGAGCTAAACGTTGTATTTCTCCAACTCCTAGAAATAACTTCATGCCCCATCAGCCTTACTTCCAGCTAGTAAGGATCACATAATTCCTAACAATGTTTTGACACAGAATCCCAATTCGGGCATTCAGAACATATAGCACGTTGCTGTAAGCAAGCACATTCTCATTCAATGTTGCAAGTTACTATGTAGGAACAAGTTTGTATAGGTATTTCAAAGATGCCCAGAACTGAGCTAAACTTGGTATGTCTCCAACTCCTAGAAATAACTTCATACCCCATCTCCCTTACTTCTAGCTAGTAAGGATCACATAATTCCTAACAAAGTTTTGACACAGATTCCCAATTCGGGCATTCAGAACATATAGCACGTTGTTGAAAGCAAGCACATTCTCATTCAAAGTTTCAAGTTACTATGTAGGAACAAGTTTGTATAGGTATTTCAAAGATACCCAGAACTGTGCTAAAATTCGTATGTGTCCAACTCCTAGAAATACCTTCATGCCACAACTCCCTTACTTCCAGCTAGTAAGGATCACATAATTCCTAACAAATTTTGACACAGATTCCCAATTCGGGCATTCAGAACATATAGCACGTTGCTGTAAGCAAGCACATTCTCATTCAAAGTTGCAAGTTACTATGTAGGAACAAGTTTGTATAGGTATTTCAAAGATGCCCAGAACTGAGCTAAACTTGTATGTGTCCAACTCCTAGAAATAACTTCATGCCCCATCTCCCTTACTTCCAGCTAGTAAGGATCACATAATTCCTAACAAAGTTTTGACACAGATTCCCAATTCGGGCAATCAGAACATGTAGCACGTTGCTGTAAGCAAGCACATTCTTATTCAAAGTTGCAAGTTACTATGTAGGGACAAGTTTGTAAAGGTATTTCAAAGATGCCCAGAACTGAGCTAAACGTTGTATGTCTCCAACTCCTTGAAATAACTTCATGCCCAATCTCCCTTACTTCCAGCTAGTAAGGATCATATCATTCCTAACAATGTTTTGACACAGATTCCCAATTCGGGCATTCAGAACATATAGCACATTGCTGTAAGCAAGCACATTCTCATTCAAAGTAGCAAGTTACTATGTAGGAACAAGTTTGTATAGGTATTTCAAAGATGCCCAGAACTGAGATAACTTGGTATTTCCTCAACTCCTAGAAATAACTTAATGCCCCAACTCCCTTACTTCCAGCTAGTAAGGATCACATAATTCCTAACAATGTTTTGACACAGATTCCCAATTCGGGCATTCAGAACATATAGCACGTTGCTGTAAGCAAGCACATTCTCATGCAAAGATGCAAGTTACTATGTAGGAACAAGTTTGAATAGGACTTTCAAAGATGACCAGAACTGAGCTAAACTTGGTATGTCTCCAACTCCTAGAAATAACTTCATGCCCCATCTCCCTTACTTCCAGCTAGTAAGGATCACATAATTCCTAACAAAGTTTTGACACAGAATCCCAATTCGGGCATTCAGAACATATAGCACGTTGCTGTAAGCAAGCACATTCTCATTCAAAGTTGCAAGTTACTATGTAGGAACAAGTTTGTATAGGTATTTCAAAGATGCCCAGAACTGAGCTAAACTTGGTATGTCTCCAACTCCTAGAAATAACTTCATACCCCATCTCCCTTACTTCCAGCTAGTAAGGATCACATAATTCCTAACAAAGTTTTGACACAGATTCCCAATTCGGGCATTCAGAACATTTAGCACGTTGTTTTAAGCAAGCACATTCTCATTCAAAGTTGCAAGTTACTATGTAGGAACAAGTTTGTATAGGTATTTCAAAGATGCCCAGAACTGTGCTAAACTTGGTATGTGTCCAACTCCTAGAAATACCTTCATGCCACAACTCCCTTACTTCCAGCTAGTAAGGATCACGTAATTCCTAACAAATTTTGACACAGATTCCCAATTCGGGCATTCAGAACATATAGCACGTTGCTGTAAGCAAGCACATTCTCATTCAAAGTTGCAAGTTACTATGTAGGAACAAGTTTGTATAGGTATTTCAAAGATGCCCAGAACTGAGCTAAACTTGTATGTGTCCAACTCCTAGAAATAACTTTATGCCCCATCTCCCTTACTTCCAGCTAGTAAGGATCACATAATTCCTAACAAAGTTTTGACACAGATTCCCAATTTGGGCATTCAGAACATGTAGCACGTTGCTGTAAGCAAGCACATTCTCATTCAAAGTTGCAAGTTACTATGTAGGGACAAGTTTGTAAAGGTATTTCAAAGATGCCCAGAACTTAGCTAAACGTTGTATGTCTCCAACTCCTTGAAATAACTTCATGCCCAATCTCCCTTACTTCCAGCTAGTAAGGATCACATCATTCCTAACAAAGTTTTGACACAGATTCCCAATTCGTGCATTCAGAACATATAGCACATTGCTGTAAGCAAGCACATTCTCATTCAAAGTTGCAAGTTACTATGTAGGAACAAGTTTGTATAGGTATTTCAAAGATGCCCAGAACTGAGCTAAACTTGGTATGTGTCCAACTCCTAGAAATAATTTCATGCCCCATCTCCCTTACTTCCAGCTAGTAAGGATCACATAATTCCTAACAAAGTTTTGACACAGATTCCCAATTCGGGCATTCAGAACATGTAGCACGTTGCTGTAAGCAAGCACATTCTCATTCAAAGTTGCAAGTTACTATGTAGGAACAAGTTTGTATAGGTATTTCAAAGATGCCCAGAACTGAGCTAAACTTGGTATGTCTCCAACTCCTAGAAATAACTTCATACCCCATCTCCCTTACTTCCAGCTAGTAAGGATCACATAATTCCTAACAAAGTTTTGACACAGATTCCCAATTCGTGCATTCAGAACATTTAGCACGTTGTTTTAAGCAAGCACATTCTCATTCAAAGTTGCAAGTTACTATGTAGGAACAAGTTTGTATAGGTATTTCAAAGATGCCCAGAACTGTGCTAAACTTGGTATGTGTCCAACTCCTAGAAATACCTTCATGCCACAACTCACTTACTTCCAGCTAGTAAGGATCACATAATTCCTAACAAATTTTGACACAGATTCCCAATTCGGGCATTCAGAACATATAGCACGTTGCTGTAAGCAAGCACATTCTCATTCAAAGTTGCAAGTTACTATGTAGGAACAAGTTTGTATAGGTATTTCAAAGATGCCCAGAACTGAGCTAAACTTGTATGTGTCCAACTCCTAGAAATAACTTTATGCCCCATCTCCCTTACTTCCAGCTAGTAAGGATCACATAATTCCTAACAAAGTTTTGACACAGATTCCCAATTCGGGCATTCAGAACATGTAGCACGTTGCTGTAAGCAAGCACATTCTCATTCAAAGTTGCAAGTTACTATGTAGGGACAAGTTTGTAAAGGTATTTCAAAGATGCCCAGAACTGAGCTAAACGTTGTATGTCTCCAACTCCTTGAAATAACTTCATGCCCAATCTCCCTTACTTCCAGCTAGTAAGGATCACATCATTCCTAACAATGTTTTGACACAGATTCCCAATTCGTGCATTCAGAACATATAGCACATTGCTGTAAGCAAGCACATTCTCATTTAAAGTTGCAAGTTACTATGTAGGAACAAGTTTGTATAGGTATTTCAAAGATGCCCAGAACTGAGCTAAACTTGGTATGTGTCCAACTCCTAGAAATAATTTCATGCCCCATCTCCCTTACTTCCAGCTAGTAAGGATCACATAATTCCTAACAAAGTTTTGACACAGATTCCCAATTCGGGCATTCAGAACATGTAGCACGTTGCTGTAAGCAAGCACATTCTCATTCAAAGTTGCAAGTTACTATGTAGGAACAAGTTTGTATAGGTATTTCAAAGATGCCCAGAACTGAGCTAAACTTGGTATGTCTCCAACTCCTAGAAATAACTTCATGCCCCATCTCCCTTACTTCCAGCTAGTAAGGATCACATAATTCCTATCAAAGTTTTGACACAGATTCCCAATTCGTGCATTCAGAACGTTTAGCACGTTGTTTTAAGCAAGCACATTCTCATTCAAAGTTGCAAGTTACTATGTAGGAACAAGTTTGTATAGGGATTTCAAAGATGCCCAGAACTGTGCTAAACTTGGTATGTGTCCAACTCCTAGAAATACCTTCATGTCACAACTCCCTTACTTCCAGCTAGTAAGGATCACGTAATTCCTAACAAATTTTGACACAGATTCCCAATTCGGGCATTCAGAACATATAGCACGTTGCTGTAAGCAAGCACATTCTCATTCAAAGTTGCAAGTTACTATGTAGGAACAAGTTTGTATAGGTATTTCAAAGATGCCCAGAACTGAGCTAAACTTGTATGTGTCCAACTCCTAGAAATAACTTTATGCCCCATCTCCCTTACTTCCAGCTAGTAAGGATCACATAATTCCTAACAAAGTTTTGACACAGATTCCCAATTCGGGCATTCAGAACATGTAGCACGTTGCTGTAAGCAAGCACATTCTCATTCAAAGTTGCAAGTTACTATGTAGGGACAAGTTTGTAAAGGTATTTCAAAGATGCCCAGAACTGAGCTAAACGTTGTATGTCTCCAACTCCTTGAAATAACTTCATGCCCAATCTCCCTTACTTCCAGCTAGTAAGGATCACATCATTCCTAACAATGTTTTGACACCGATTCCCAATTCGGGCATTCAGAACATATAGCACATTGCTGTAAGCAAGCACATTCTCATTCAAAGTAGCAAGTTACTATTTAGGAACAAGTTTGTATAGGTATTTCAAAGATGCCCATAACTGAGCTAAACTTGGTATTTCCTCAACTCCTAGAAATAACTTCATGCCCCAACTCCCTTACTTCCAGCTAGTAAGGATCACATAATTCCTAACAAAGTTTTGACACAGATTCCCAATTCGGGCATTCAGAACATATAGCACGTTGCTGTAAGCAAGCACATTCTCATGCAAAGATGCAAGTTACTATGTAGGAACAAGTTTGAATAGGACTTTCAAAGATGCCCAGAACTGAGCTAAACTTGGTATGTCTCCAACTCCTAGAAATAACTTCATGCCCCATCTCCCTTACTTCCAGCTAGTAAGGATCACATAATTCCTAACAAAGTTTTGACACAGATTCCCAATTCGGGCATTCAGAACATATAGCACGTTGCTGTAAGCAAGCACATTCTCATTCAAAGTTGCAAGTTACTATGTAGGAACAAGTTTGTATAGGTATTTCAAAGATGCCCAGAACTGTGCTAAACTTGGTATGTGTCCAACTCCTAGAAATACCTTCATGCCACAACTCCCTTACATCCAGTTAGTAAGGATCACATAATTCCTAACAAATTTTGACACAGATTCCCAATTCGGGCATTCAGAACATATAGCACGTTGCTGTAAGCAAGCACATTCTAATTCAAAGTTGCAAGTTATTATGTAGGAACATGTTTGTATAGGTTTTTCAAAGATGCCCAGAACTGAGCTAAACGTTGTATGTCTCCAACTCCTAGAAATAACTTCATGCCCCATCAGCCTTACTTCCAGCTAGTAAGGATCACATAATTCCTAACAATGTTTTGACACAGAATCCCAATTCGGGCATTCAGAACATATAGCACGTTGCTGTAAGCAAGCACATTCTCATTCAATGTTGCTAGTTACTATGTAGGAACAAGTTTGTATAGGTATTTCAAAGATGCCCAGAACTGAGCTAAACTTGGTATGTCTCCAACTCCTAGAAATAACTTCATACCCCATCTCCCTTACTTCTAGCTAGTAAGGATCACATAATTCCTAACAAAGTTTTGACACAGATTCCCAATTCGGGCATTCAGAACATATAGCACGTTGTTGAAAGCAAGCACATTCTCATTCAAAGTTTCAAGTTACTATGTAGGAACAAGTTTGTATAGGTATTTCAAAGATACCCAGAACTGTGCTAAAATTCGTATGTGTCCAACTCCTAGAAATACCTTCATGCCACAACTCCCTTACTTCCAGCTAGTAAGGATCACATAATTCCTAACAAATTTTGACACAGATTCCCAATTCGGGCATTCAGAACATATAGCACGTTGCTGTAAGCAAGCACATTCTCATTCAAAGTTGCAAGTTACTATGTAGGAACAATTTTGTATAGGTATTTCAAAGATGCCCATAACTGAGCTAAACTTGTATGTGTCCAACTCCTAGAAATAACTTCATGCCCCATCTCCCTTACTTCCAGCTAGTAAGGATCACATAATTCCTAACAAAGTTTTGACACAGATTCCCAATTCGGGCAATCAGAACATGTAGCACATTGCTGTAAGCAAGCACATTCTTATTCAAAGTTGCAAGTTACTATGTAGGGACAAGTTTGTAAAGGTATTTCAAAGATGCCCAGAACTGAGCTAAACGTTGTATGTCTCCAACTCCTTGAAATAACTTCATGCCCAATCTCCCTTACTTCCAGCTAGTAAGGATCATATCATTCCTAACAATGTTTTGACACAGATTCCCAATTCGGGCATTCAGAACATATAGCACATTGCTGTAAGCAAGCACATTCTCATTCAAAGTAGCAAGTTACTATGTAGGAACAAGTTTGTATAGGTATTTCAAAGATGCCCAGAACTGAGATAACTTGGTATTTCCTCAACTCCTAGAAATAACTTAATGCCCCAACTCCCTTACTTCCAGCTAGTAAGGATCACATAATTCCTAACAATGTTTTGACACAGATTCCCAATTCGGGCATTCAGAACATATAGCACGTTGCTGTAAGCAAGCACATTCTCATGCAAAGATGCAAGTTACTATGTAGGAACAAGTTTGAATAGGACTTTCAAAGATGACCAGAACTGAGCTAAACTTGGTATGTCTCCAACTCCTAGAAATAACTTCATGCCCCATCTCCCTTACTTCCAGCTAGTAAGGATCACATAATTCCTAACAAAGTTTTGACACAGAATCCCAATTCGGGCATTCAGAACATATAGCACGTTGCTGTAAGCAAGCACATTCTCATTCAAAGTTGCAAGTTACTATGTAGGAACAAGTTTGTATAGGTATTTCAAAGATGCCCAGAACTGAGCTAAACTTGGTATGTCTCCAACTCCTAGAAATAACTTCATACCCCATCTCCCTTACTTCCAGCTAGTAAGGATCACATAATTCCTAACAAAGTTTTGACACAGATTCCCAATTCGGGCATTCAGAACATTTAGCACGTTGTTTTAAGCAAGCACATTCTCATTCAAAGTTGCAAGTTACTATGTAGGAACAAGTTTGTATAGGTATTTCAAAGATGCCCAGAACTGTGCTAAACTTGGTATGTGTCCAACTCCTAGAAATACCTTCATGCCACAACTCCCTTACTTCCAGCTAGTAAGGATCACGTAATTCCTAACAAATTTTGACACAGATTCCCAATTCGGGCATTCAGAACATATAGCACGTTGCTGTAAGCAAGCACATTCTCATTCAAAGTTGCAAGTTACTATGTAGGAACAAGTTTGTATAGGTATTTCAAAGATGCCCAGAACTGAGCTAAACTTGTATGTGTCCAACTCCTAGAAATAACTTTATGCCCCATCTCCCTTACTTCCAGCTAGTAAGGATCACATAATTCCTAACAAAGTTTTGACACAGATTCCCAATTTGGGCATTCAGAACATGTAGCACGTTGTTGTAAGCAAGCACATTCTCATTCAAAGTTGCAAGTTACTATGTAGGGACAAGTTTGTAAAGGTATTTCAAAGATGCCCAGAACTTAGCTAAACGTTGTATGTCTCCAACTCCTTGAAATAACTTCATGCCCAATCTCCCTTACTTCCAGCTAGTAAGGATCACATCATTCCTAACAAAGTTTTGACACAGATTCCCAATTCGTGCATTCAGAACATATAGCACATTGCTGTAAGCAAGCACATTCTCATTCAAAGTTGCAAGTTACTATGTAGGAACAAGTTTGTATAGGTATTTCAAAGATGCCCAGAACTGAGCTAAACTTGGTATGTGTCCAACTCCTAGAAATAATTTCATGCCCCATCTCCCTTACTTCCAGCTAGTAAGGATCACATAATTCCTAACAAAGTTTTGACACAGATTCCCAATTCGGGCATTCAGAACATGTAGCACGTTGCTGTAAGCAAGCACATTCTCATTCAAAGTTGCAAGTTACTATGTAGGAACAAGTTTGTATAGGTATTTCAAAGATGCCCAGAACTGAGCTAAACTTGGTATGTCTCCAACTCCTAGAAATAACTTCATACCCCATCTCCCTTACTTCCAGCTAGTAAGGATCACATAATTCCTAACAAAGTTTTGACACAGATTCCCAATTCGTGCATTCAGAACATTTAGCACGTTGTTTTAAGCAAGCACATTCTCATTCAAAGTTGCAAGTTACTATGTAGGAACAAGTTTGTATAGGTATTTCAAAGATGCCCAGAACTGTGCTAAACTTGGTATGTGTCCAACTCCTAGAAATACCTTCATGCCACAACTCACATACTTCCAGCTAGTAAGGATCACATAATTCCTAACAAATTTTGACACAGATTCCCAATTCGGGCATTCAGAACATATAGCACGTTGCTGTAAGCAAGCACATTCTCATTCAAAGTTGCAAGTTACTATGTAGGAACAAGTTTGTATAGGTATTTCAAAGATGCCCAGAACTGAGCTAAACTTGTATGTGTCCAACTCCTAGAAATAACTTTATGCCCCATCTCCCTTACTTCCAGCTAGTAAGGATCACATAATTCCTAACAAAGTTTTGACACAGATTCCCAATTCGGGCATTCAGAACATGTAGCACGTTGCTGTAAGCAAGCACATTCTCATTCAAAGTTGCAAGTTACTATGTAGGGACAAGTTTGTAAAGGTATTTCAAAGATGCCCAGAACTGAGCTAAACGTTGTATGTCTCCAACTCCTTGAAATAACTTCATGCCCAATCTCCCTTACTTCCAGCTAGTAAGGATCACATCATTCCTAACAATGTTTTGACACAGATTCCCAATTCGTGCATTCAGAACATATAGCACATTGCTGAAAGCAAGCACATTCTCATTCAAAGTTGCAAGTTACTATGTAGGAACAAGTTTGTATAGGTATTTCAAAGATGCCCAGAACTGAGCTAAACTTGGTATGTGTCCAACACCTAGAAATAATTTCATGCCCCATCTCCCTTACTTCCAGCTAGTAAGGATCACATAATTCCTAACAAAGTTTTGACACAGATTCCCAATTCGGGCATTCAGAACATGTAGCACGTTGCTGTAAGCAAGCACATTCTCATTCAAAGTTGCAAGTTACTATGTAGGAACAAGTTTGTATAGGTATTTCAAAGATGCCCAGAACTGAGCTAAACTTGGTATGTCTCCAACTCCTAGAAATAACTTCATACCCCATCTCCCTTACTTCCAGCTAGTAAGGATCACATAATTCCTAACAAAGTTTTGACACAGATTCCCAATTCGTGCATTCAGAACATTTAGCACGTTGTTTTAAGCAAGCACATTCTCATTCAAAGTTGCAAGTTACTATGTAGGAACAAGTTTGTATAGGTATTTCAAAGATGCCCAGAACTGTGCTAAACTTGGTATGTGTCCAACTCCTAGAAATACCTTCATGCCACAGCTCCCTTACTTCCAGCTAGTAAGGATCACATAATTCCTAACAAATTTTGACACAGATTCCCAATTCGGGCATTCAGAACATATAGCACGTTGCTGTAAGCAAGCACATTCTCATTCAAAGTTGCAAGTTACTATGTAGGAACAAGTTTGTATAGGTATTTCAAAGATGCCCAGAACTGAGCTAAACTTGTATGTGTCCAACTCCTAGAAATAACTTTATGCCCAATCTCCCTTACTTACAGCTAGTAAGGATCACATCATTCCTAAAAATGTTTTGACACAGATTCCCAATTCGGGCATACAGAACATATAGCACATTGCTGTAAGCAAGCACATTCTCATTCAAAGTAGCAAGTTACTATGTAGGAACAAGTTTGTATAGGTATTTCAAAGATGCCCAGAACTGAGCTAAACTTGGTATTTCCTCAACTCCTAGAAATAACTTCATGCCCCAACTCCCTTACTTCCAGCTAGTAAGTATCACATAATTCCTAACAAAGTTTTGACACAGATTCCCAATTCGGGCATTCAGAACATATAGCACGTTGCTGTAAGCAAGCACATTCTCATGCAAAGATGCAAGTTACTATGTAGGAACAAGTTTGAATAGGACTTTCAAAGATGCCCAGAACTGAGCTAAACTTGGTATGTCTCCAACTCCTAGAAATAACTTCATGCCACATCTCCCTTACTTCCAGCTAGTAAGGATCACATAATTCCTAACAAAGTTTTGACACAGATTCCCAATTCGGGCATTCAGAACATATAGCACGTTGCTGTAAGCAAGCACATTCTCATTCAAAGTTGCAAGTTACTATGTAGGAACAAGTTTGTATAGGTATTTCAAAGATGCCCAGAACTGTGCTAAACTTGGTATGTGTCCAACTCCTAGAAATACCTTCATGCAACAACTCCCTTACTTCCAGTTAGTAAGGATCACATAATTCCTAACAAATTTTGACACAGATTCCCAATTCGGGCATTCAGAACATATAGCACGTTGCTGTAAGCAAGCACATTCTCATTCAAAGTTGCAAGTTATTATGTAGGAACATGTTTGTATAGGTATTTCAAAGATGCCCAGAACTGAGCTAAACTTGGAATGTCTCCAACTCCTAGAAATAACTTCATGCCCCAACTCCCTTACTTCCAGCTAGTAAGTATCACATAATTCCTAACAAAGTTTTGACACAGATTCCCAATTCGGGCATTCAGAACATATAGCACGTTGCTGTAAGCAAGCACATTCTCATTCAAAGTTGCAAGTTACTATGTAGGAACAAGTTTGTATACGTATTTCAAAGATGCGCAGAACTGTGCTAAACTTGATATGTGTCCAACTCCTAGAAATACCTTCATGCCACAACTCCCTTACTTCCAGCTAGTAAGGATCACATAATTCCTAACAAAGTTTTGACACAGATTCCCAATTCGGGCATTCAGAACATTTAGCACGTTGTTTTAAGCAAGCACATTCTCATTCAAAGTTGCAAGTTACTATGTAGGAACAAGTTTGTATAGGTATTTCAAAGATGCCCAGAACTGTGCTAAACTTGGTATGTGTCCAACTCCTAGAAATACCTTCATGCCACAACTCCCTTACTTCCAGCTAGTAAGGATCACGTAATTCCTAACAAATTTTGACACAGATTCCCAATTCGGGCATTCAGAACATATAGCACGTTGCTGTAAGCAAGCACATTCTCATTCAAAGTTGCAAGTTACTATGTAGGAACAAGTTTGTATAGGTATTTCAAAGATGCCCAGAACTGAGCTAAACTTGTATGTGTCCAACTCCTAGAAATAACTTTATGCCCCATCTCCCTTACTTCCAGCTAGTAAGGATCACATAATTCCTAACAAAGTTTTGACACAGATTCCCAATTTGGGCATTCAGAACATGTAGCACGTTGCTGTAAGCAAGCACATTCTCATTCAAAGTTGCAAGTTACTATGTAGGGACAAGTTTGTAAAGGTATTTCAAAGATGCCCAGAACTTAGCTAAACGTTGTATGTCTCCAACTCCTTGAAATAACTTCATGCCCAATCTCCCTTACTTCCAGCTAGTAAGGATCACATCATTCCTAACAAAGTTTTGACACAGATTCCCAATTCGTGCATTCAGAACATATAGCACATTGCTGTAAGCAAGCACATTCTCATTCAAAGTTGCAAGTTACTATGTAGGAACAAGTTTGTATAGGTATTTCAAAGATGCCCAGAACTGAGCTAAACTTGGTATGTCTCCAACTCCTAGAAATAACTTCATACCCCATCTCCCTTACTTCCAGCTAGTAAGGATCACATAATTCCTAACAAAGTTTTGACACAGATTCCCAATTCGTGCATTCAGAACATTTAGCACGTTGTTTTAAGCAAGCACATTCTCATTCAAAGTTGCAAGTTACTATGTAGGAACAAGTTTGTATAGGTATTTCAAAGATGCCCAGAACTGTGCTAAACTTGGTATGTGTCCAACTCCTAGAAATACCTTCATGCCACAACTCACATACTTCCAGCTAGTAAGGATCACATAATTCCTAACAAATTTTGACACAGATTCCCAATTCGGGCATTCAGAACATATAGCACGTTGCTGTAAGCAAGCACATTCTCATTCAAAGTTGCAAGTTACTATGTAGGAACAAGTTTGTATAGGTATTTCAAAGATGCCCAGAACTGAGCTAAACTTGTATGTGTCCAACTCCTAGAAATAACTTTATGCCCCATCTCCCTTACTTCCAGCTAGTAAGGATCACATAATTCCTAACAAAGTTTTGACACAGATTCCCAATTCGGGCATTCAGAACATGTAGCACGTTGCTGTAAGCAAGCACATTCTCATTCAAAGTTGCAAGTTACTATGTAGGGACAAGTTTGTAAAGGTATTTCAAAGATGCCCAGAACTGAGCTAAACGTTGTATGTCTCCAACTCCTTGAAATAACTTCATGCCCAATCTCCCTTACTTCCAGCTAGTAAGGATCACATCATTCCTAACAATGTTTTGACACAGATTCCCAATTCGTGCATTCAGAACATATAGCACATTGCTGAAAGCAAGCACATTCTCATTCAAAGTTGCAAGTTACTATGTAGGAACAAGTTTGTATAGGTATTTCAAAGATGCCCAGAACTGAGCTAAACTTGGTATGTGTCCAACACCTAGAAATAATTTCATGCCCCATCTCCCTTACTTCCAGCTAGTAAGGATCACATAATTCCTAACAAAGTTTTGACACAGATTCCCAATTCGGGCATTCAGAACATGTAGCACGTTGCTGTAAGCAAGCACATTCTCATTCAAAGTTGCAAGTTACTATGTAGGAACAAGTTTGTATAGGTATTTCAAAGATGCCCAGAACTGAGCTAAACTTGGTATGTCTCCAACTCCTAGAAATAACTTCATACCCCATCTCCCTTACTTCCAGCTAGTAAGGATCACATAATTCCTAACAAAGTTTTGACACAGATTCCCAATTCGTGCATTCAGAACATTTAGCACGTTGTTTTAAGCAAGCACATTCTCATTCAAAGTTGCAAGTTACTATGTAGGAACAAGTTTGTATAGGTATTTCAAAGATGCCCAGAACTGTGCTAAACTTGGTATGTGTCCAACTCCTAGAAATACCTTCATGCCACAACTCCCTTACTTCCAGCTAGTAAGGATCACATAATTCCTAACAAATTTTGACACAGATTCCCAATTCGGGCATTCAGAACATATAGCACGTTGCTGTAAGCAAGCACATTCTCATTCAAAGTTGCAAGTTACTATGTAGGAACAAGTTTGTATAGGTATTTCAAAGATGCCCAGAACTGAGCTAAACTTGTATGTGTCCAACTCCTAGAAATAACTTTATGCCCCATCTCCCTTACTTCCAGCTAGTAAGGATCACATAATTCCTAACAAAGTTTTGACACAGATTCCCAATTCGGGCATTCAGAACATGTAGCACGTTGCTGTAAGCAAGCACATTCTCATTCAAAGTTGCAAGTTACTATGTAAGGACAAGTTTGTAAAGGTATTTCAAAGATGCCCAGAACTGAGCTAAACGTTGTATGTCTCCAACTCCTTGAAATAACTTCATGCCCAATCTCCCTTACTTCCAGCTAGTAAGGATCACATCATTCCTAAAAATGTTTTGACACAGATTCCCAATTCGGGCATACAGAACATATAGCACATTGCTGTAAGCAAGCACATTCTCATTCAAAGTAGCAAGTTACTATGTAGGAACAAGTTTGTATAGGTATTTCAAAGATGCCCAGAACTGAGCTAAACTTGGTATTTCCTCAACTCCTAGAAATAACTTCATGCCCCAACTCCCTTACTTCCAGCTAGTAAGTATCACATAATTCCTAACAAAGTTTTGACACAGATTCCCAATTCGGGCATTCAGAACATATAGCACGTTGCTGTAAGCAAGCACATTCTCATGCAAAGATGCAAGTTACTATGTAGGAACAAGTTTGAATAGGACTTTCAAAGATGCCCAGAACTGAGCTAAACTTGGTATGTCTCCAACTCCTAGAAATAACTTCATGCCCCATCTCCCTTACTTCCAGCTAGTAAGGATCACATAATTCCTAACAAAGTTTTGACACAGATTCCCAATTCGGGCATTCAGAACATATAGCACGTTGCTGTAAGCAAGCACATTCTCATTCAAAGTTGCAAGTTACTATGTAGGAACAAGTTTGTATAGGTATTTCAAAGATGCCCAGAACTGTGCTAAACTTGGTATGTGTCCAACTCCTAGAAATACCTTCATGCCACAACTCCCTTACTTCCAGTTAGTAAGGATCACATAATTCCTAACAAATTTTGACACAGATTCCCAATTCGGGCATTCAGAACATATAGCACGTTGCTGTAAGCAAGCACATTCTCATTCAAAGTTACAAGTTATTATGTAGGAACATGTTTGTATAGGTATTTCAAAGATGCCCAGAACTGAGCTAAACTTGGAATGTCTCCAACTCCTAGAAATAACTTCATGCCCCAACTCCCTTACTTCCAGCTAGTAAGTATCACATAATTCCTAACAAAGTTTTGACACAGATTCCCAATTCGGGCATTCAGAACATATAGCACGTTGCTGTAAGCAAGCACATTCTCATTCAAAGTTGCAAGTTACTATGTAGGAACAAGTTTGTATACGTATTTCAAAGATGCGCAGAACTGTGCTAAACTTGATATGTGTCCAACTCCTAGAAATACCTTCATGCCACAACTCCCTTACTTCCAGCTAGTAAGGATCACATAATTCCTAACAAAGATTTGACACAGATTCCCAATTCGGGCATTCAGAACATATAGCACGTTGCTGTAAGCAAACACATTCTCATTCAAAGTTGCAAGTTACTATGTAGGAACAAGATTGTATAGGTATTTCAAAGATGCCCAGAACTGAGCTAAACTTGGTATGTCCTCAACTCCTAGAAATAACTTCATGCCCCATCTCCCTTACTTCCAGCTAGTAAGGATCACATAATTCCTAACAAAGTTTTGACACAGATTCCCAATTCGGGCATTCAGAACATATAGCACGTTGCTGTAAGGAAGCACATTCTCATTCAAAGATGCAAGTTACTATGTAGGAACAAGTTTGAATAGGACTTTCAAAGATGCCCAGAACTGAGCTAAACTTGGTATGTCTCTAACTCCTAGAAATAAGTTCATGCCCCATCTCCCTTACTTCCAGCTAGTAAGGATCACATAATTCCTAACAAAGTTTTGACACAGATTCCCAATTCGGGCATTCAGAACATTTAGCACGTTGTTTTAAGCAAGCACATTCTCATTCAAAGTTGCAAGTTACTATGTAGGAACAAGTTTGTATAGGTATTTCAAAGATGCCCAGAACTGTGCTAAACTTGGTATGTGTCCAACTCCTAGAAATACCTTCATGCCACAACTCCCTTACTTCCAGCTAGTAAGGATCACGTAATTCCTAACAAATTTTGACACAGATTCCCAATTCGGGCATTCAGAACATATAGCACGTTGCTGTAAGCAAGCACATTCTCATTAAAAGTTGCAAGTTACTATGTAGGAACAAGTTTGTATAGGTATTTCAAAGATGCCCAGAACTGAGCTAAACTTGTATGTGTTCAACTCCTAGAAATAACTTTATGCCCCATCTCCCTTACTTCCAGCTAGTAAGGATCACATAATTCCTAACAAAGTTTTGACACAGATTCCCAATTCGGGCATTCAGAACATGTAGCACGTTGCCGTAAGCAAGCACATTCTCATTCAAAGTTGCAAGTTACTATGAAGGGACAAGTTTGTAAAGGTATTTCAAAGATGCCCAGAACTGAGCTAAACGTTGTATGTCTCCAACTCCTTGAAATAACTTCATGCCCAATCTCCCTTACTTCCAGCTAGTAAGGATCACATCATTCCTAACAATGTTTTGACACAGATTCCCAATTCGTGCATTCAGAACATATAGCACATTGCTGTAAGCAAGCACATTCTCATTCAAAGTTGCAAGTTACTATGTAGGAACAAGTTTGTATAGGTATTTCAAAGATGCCCAGAACTGAGCTAAACTTGGTATGTGTCCAACTCCTAGAAATAATTTCATGCCCCATCTCCCTTACTTCCAGCTAGTAAGGATCACATAATTCCTAACAAAATTTTGACACAGATTCCCAATTCGGGCATTCAGAACATGTAGCACGTTGCTGTAAGCAAGCACATTCTCATTCAAAGTTGCAAGTTACTATGTAGGAACAAGTTTGTATAGGTATTTCAAAGATGCCCAGAACTGAGCTAAACTTGGTATGTCTCCAACTCCTAGAAATAACTTCATGCCCCATCTCCCTTACGTCCAGCTAGTAAGGATCACATAATTCCTAACAAAGTTTTGACACAGATTCCCAATTCGGGCATTCAGAACATATAGCACGTTGCTGTAAGCAAGCACATTCTCATTCAAAGTTGCAAGTTACTATGTAGGAACAAGTTTGTATAGGACTTTAAAAGATGCCCAGAACTGAGCTAAACTTGGTATGTCTCCAACTCCTAGAAATAACTTCATGCCCCATCTCCCTTACTTCCAGCTAGTAAGGATCACATAATTCCTAACAAAGATTTGACACAGATTCCCAATTCGGGCATTCAGAACATATAGCACGTTGCTGTAAGCAAGCACATTCTCATTCAAAGTTGCAAGTTACTATGTAGGAACAAGTTTGTATAGGTATTTCAAAGATGCCCAGAACTGTGCTAAACTTGGTATGTGTCCAACTCCTAGAAATACCTTCATGCCACAACTCCCTTACTTCCAGTTAGTAAGGATCACATAATTCCTAACAAATTTTGACACAGATTCCCAATTCGGGCATTCAGAACATATAGCACGTTGCTGTAAGCAAGCACATTCTCATTCAAAGTTGCAAGTTAATATGTAGGAACAAGTTTGTATAGGTATTTCAAAGATGCCCAGAACTGAGCTAAACTTGGTATGTGTCCAACTCCTAGAAATAATTTCATGCCCCATCTCCCTTACTTCCAGCTAGTAAGGATCACATAATTCCTAACAAAGTTCTGACACAGATTCCCAATTCGGGCATTCAGAACATGTAGCACGTTGCTGTAAGCAAGCACATTCTCATTCAAAGTTGCAAGTTACTATGTAGGAACAAGTTTGTATAGGTATTTCAAAGATGCCCAGAACTGAGCTAAACGTTGTATGTCTCCAACTCCTAGAAATAACTTCATGCCCCATCACCCTTACTTCCAGCTAGTAAGGATCACATAATTCCTAACAATGTTTTGACACAGAATCCCAATTCGGGCATTCAGAACATATAGCACGTTGCTGTAAGCAAGCACATTCTCATTCACAGTTGCAAGTTACTATGTAGGAACAAGTTTGTATAGGTATTTCAAAGATGCCCAGAACTCAGCTAAACTTGGTATGTCTCCAACTCCTAGAAATAACTTCATGCCCCATCTCCCTTACTTCCAGCTAGTAAGGATCATATAATTCCTAACTAAGTTTGGACACAGATTCCCAATTCGGGCATTCAGAACATATAGCACGTTGCTGTAAGCAAGCACATTCTCATTCAAAGTTGCAAGTTATTATGTAGGAACAAGTTTGTATAGGTATTTCAAAGATGCGCAGAACTGTGCTAGACTTGATATGTGTCCATCTCCTAGAAATAACTTCATGCCCCAACTCCCTTACTTCCAGCTAGTAAGGATCACATAATTCCTAACAAAGTTTTGACACAGATTCCCAATTCGGGCATTCAGAACATATAGCACGTTGCTGTAAGCAAGCACCTTCTCATTCAAAGTTGCAAGTTAATATTTAGGAACAAATTTGTATAGGTATTTCAAAGATGCACAGAACTGAGCTAATCTTGGTATGTCCTCAACTCCTAGAAATAACTTCATGCCCCATCTCCCTTACTTCCAGCTAGTAAGGATCACATAATTCCTAACAAAGTTTTGACACAGATTCCCAATTCGGGCATTCAGAACATATAGCACGTTGCTGTAAGCAAGCACATTCTCATTCAAAGATGCAAGTTACTATGTAGGAACAAGTTTGAATAGGACTTTCAAAGATGCCCAGAACTGAGCTAAACTTGGTATGTCTCCAACTCCTAGAAATAACTTCATGCCCCATCTCCCTTACTTCCAGCTAGTAAGGATCACATAATTCCTAACAAAGTTTTGACACAGATTCCCAATTCGGGCATTCAGAACTTATAGCACGTTGCTGTAAGCAAGCACATTCTCATTCAATGTTGCAAGTTACTATGTAGGAACAAGTTTGTATAGGTATTTCAAAGATGCCCAGAACTGAGCTAAACTTGGTATGTGTCCAACTTCTAGAAATAATTTCATGCCCCATCTCCCTTACTTCCAGCTAGTAAGGATCACATAATTTTTAATAAAGTTTTGACACAGATTCCCAATTCGGTCATTCGGAACATGTAGCACGTTGCTGTAAGCAAGCACATTCAATTCAAAGTTGCAAGTTACTATGTAGGAACAAGTTTGTGTAGGTATTTCAAAGATGCCCAGAACTGAGCTAAACGTTGTAGGTCTCCAACTCCTAGAAATAATTTCATGCCCCATCTCCCTTACTTCCAGCTAGTAAGGATCACATAATTCCTAACAAAATTTTGACACAGATTCCCAATTCGGGCATTCAGAACATGTAGCACGTTGCTGTAAGCAAGCACATTCTCATTCAAAGTTGCAAGTTACTATGTAGGAACAAGTTTGTATAGGTATTTCAAAGATGCCCAGAACTGAGCTAAACTTGGTATGTCTACAACTCCTAGAAATAACTTCATACCCCATCTCCCTTACTTCCAGCTAGTAAGGATCACATAATTCCTAACAAAGTTTTGACACAGATTCCCAATTCGGGCATTCAGAACATATAGCACGTTGCTGTAAGCAAGCACATTCTCATTCAAAGTTGCAAGTTACTATGTAGCAACAAGTTTGTATAGGTATTTCAAAGATGCCCAGAACTGTGCTAAACTTGGTATGTGTCCAACTCCTAGAAATACCTTCATGCCACAACTCCCTTACTTCCAGTTAGTAAGGATCACATAATTCCTAACAAATTTTGACACAGATTCCCAATTCGGGCATTCAGAACATATAGCACGTTGCTGTAAGCAAGCACATTCTCATTCAAAGTTGCAAGTTAATATGTAGGAACAAGTTTGTATAGGTATTTCAAAGATGCCCAGAACTGAGCTAAACTTGGTATGTGTCCAACTCCTAGAAATAATTTCATGCCCCATCTCCCTTACTTCCAGCTAGTAAGGATCACATAATTCCTAACAAAGTTCTGACACAGATTCCCAATTCGGGCATTCAGAACATGTAGCACGTTGCTGTAAGCAAGCACATTCTCATTCAAAGTTGCAAGTTACTATGTAGGAACAAGTTTGTATAGGTATTTCAAAGATGCCCAGAACTGAGCTAAACGTTGTATGTCTCCAACTCCTAGAAATAACTTCATGCCCCATCACCCTTACTTCCAGCTAGTAAGGATCACATAATTCCTAACAATGTTTTGACACAGAATCCCAATTCGGGCATTCAGAACATATAGCACGTTGCTGTAAGCAAGCACATTCTCATTCACAGTTGCAAGTTACTATGTAGGAACAAGTTTGTATAGGTATTTCAAAGATGTACAGAACTGAGCTAAACTTGGTATGTCTCCAACTCCTAGAAATAACTTCATGCCCCATCTCCCTTACTTCCAGGTAGTAAGGATCATATAATTCCTAACAAAGTTTGGACACAGATTCCCAATTCGGGCATTCAGAACATATAGCACGTTGCTGTAAGCAAGCACATTCTCATTCAAAGTTGCAAGTTATTATGTAGGAACAAGTTTGTATAGGTATTTCAAAGATGCCCAGAACTGAGCTAAACTTGGAATATCTCCAACTCTTAGAAATAACTTCATGCCCCATCTCCCTTACTTCCAGCTAGTAAGGATCACATAATTCCTAACAAATTTTGACACAGATTCCCAATTCGGGCATTCAGAACATATAGCACGTTGCTGTAAGCAAGCACATTCTCATTCAAAGTTGCAAGTTACTATGTAGGAACAAGTTTGTATACGTATTTCAAAGATGCGCAGAACTGTGCTAAACTTGATATGTGTCCAACTCCTAGAAATAACTTCATGCCCCAACTCCCTTACTTCCAGCTAGTAAGGATCACATAATTCCTAACAAAGTTTTGACACAGATTCCCAATTCGGGCATTCAGAACATATAGCACGTTGCTGTAAGCAAGCACATTCTCATTCAAAGTTGCAAGTTAATATGTAGGAACAAATTTGTATAGGTATTTCAAAGATGCACAGAACTGAGCTAATCTTGGTATGTCCTCAACTCCTAGAAATAACTTCATGCCCCATCTCCCTTACTTCCAGCTAGTAAGGATCACATAATTCCTAACAAAGTTTTGACACAGATTCCCAATTCGGGCATTCAGAACATATAGTAAGTTGCTGTAAGCAAGCACATTCTCATTCAAAGATGCAAGTTACTATGTAGGAACAAGTTTGAATAGGACTTTCAAAGATGCCCAGAACTGAGCTAAACTTGGTATGTCTCCAACTCCTAGAAATAACTTCATGCCCCATCTCCCTTACTTCCAGCTAGTAAGGATCACATAATTCCTAACAAAGTTTTGACACAGATTCCCAATTCGGGCATTCAGAACTTATAGCACGTTGCTGTAAGCAAGCACATTCTCATTCAATGTTGCAAGTTACTATGTAGGAACAAGTTTGTATAGGTATTTCAAAGATGCCCAGAACTGGGCTAAACTTGGTATGTGTCCAACTTCTAGAAATAATTTCATGCCCCATCTCCCTTACTTCCAGCTAGTAAGGATCACATAATTTTTAACAAAGTTTTGACACAGATTCCCAATTCGGTCATTCGGAACATGTAGCACGTTGCTGTAAGCAAGCACATTCAATTCAAAGTTGCAAGTTACTATGTAGGAACAAGTTTGTGTAGGTATTTCAAAGATGCCCAGAACTGAGCTAAACGTTGTAGGTCTCCAACTCCTTGAAATAACTTCATGCCTCATCTCCCTTACTTCCATCTAGTAAGGATCACATAATTAGTAACAAAGTTTTGACACAGATTCCCAATTCGGGGATTCAGAACATATAGCACGTTGCTGTAAGCAAGCACATTCTCATTCAAAGTTGCAAGTTACTATGTAGGAACAAGTTTGTATAGGTATTTCAAAGATGCCCAGAACTGAGCTAAACTTGGTATGTGTCCAACTCCTAGAAATACCTTCATGCCACAACTCCCTTACTTCCAGTTAGTAAGGATCACATAATTCCTAACAAATTTTGACACAGATTCCCAATTCGGGCATTCAGAACATGTAGCACGTTGCTGTAAGCAAACACATTCTCATTAAAAGTTGCAAGTTACTATGTAGGAACAAGTTTGTATAGGTATTTCAAAGATGCCCAGAACTGAGCTAAACTTGGTATGTGTCCAACTCCTAGAAATATCTTCATGCCCCATCTCCCTTACTTCCAGCTAGTAAGGATCACATAATTCCTAACAAAGTTTTGACACAGATTCCCAATTCGGGCATTCAGAACATATAGCACGTTGCTGTAAGCAAGCACATTCTCATTCAAAGTTGCAAGTTACTATGTAGGAACAAGTTTGTATAGGACTTTAAAAGATGCCCAGAACTGAGCTAAACTTGGTATGTCTCCAACTCCTAGAAATAACTTCATGCCCCATCTCCCTTACTTCCAGCTAGTAAGGATCACATAATTCCTAACAAAGTTTTGACACAGATTCCCAATTCGGGCATTCAGAACATATAGCACGTTGCTGTAAGCAAGCACATTCTCATTCAAAGTTGCAAGTTACTATGTAGGAACAAGTTTGTATAGGTATTTCAAAGATGCCCAGAACTGAGCTAAACTTGGTATGTGTCCAACTCCTAGAAATATCTTCATGCCCCATCTCCCTTACTTCCAGCTAGTAAGGATCACATAATTCCTAACAAAGTTTTGACACAGATTCCCAATTCGGGCATTCAGAACATATAGCACGTTGCTGTAAGCAAGCACATTCTCATTCAAAGTTGCAAGTTAATATGTAGGAACAAGTTTGTATAGGTATTTCAAAGATGCCCAGAACTGAGCTAAACTTGGTATGTCTCCAACTCCTAGAAATAATTTCATGCCCCATCTCCCTTACTTCCAGCTAGTAAGGATCACATAATTCCTAAAAAAGTTTTGACACAGATTCCCAATTCGGGCATTCAGAACATGTAGCACGTTGCTGTAAGCAAGCACATTCTCATTCAAAGTTGCAAGTTACTATGTAGGAACAGGTTTGTATAGGTATTTCAAAGATGCCCAGAACTGAGCTAAACTTGGTATGTCTCCAACTCCTAGAAATAACTTCATGCCCCATCTCCCTTACTTCCAGCTAGTAAGGATCACATAATTCCTAACAAAGTTTTGACACAGATTCCCAATTCGGGCATTCAGAACATATAGCACGTTGCTGTAAGCAAGCACATTCTCATTCAAAGTTGCAAGTTACTATGTAGGAACAAGTTTGTATAGGTATTTCAAAGATGCCCAGAACTGTGCTAAACTTGGTATGTGTCCAACTCCTAGAAATACCTTCATGCCACAACTCCCTTACATCCAGTTAGTAAGGATCACATAATTCCTAACAAATTTTGACACAGATTCCCAATTCGAGCATTCAGAACTTATAGCACGTTGCTGTAAGCAAGCACATTCTTATTCAAAGTTGCAAGTTACTATGTAGGAACAAGTTTGTATAGGTATTTCAAAGATGCCCAGAACTGTGCTAAACTTGGTATGTGTCCAACTCCTAGAAATACCTTCATGCCACAACTCCCTTACTTCCAGTTAGTAAGGATCACATAATTCCTAACAAATTTTGACACAGATTCCCAATTCGGGCATTCAGAACATATAGCACGTTGCTGTAAGCAAGCACATTCTCATTCAAAGTTGCAAGGTAATATGTAGGAACAAGTTTGTATAGGTATTTCAGGATGCCCAGAAGTGAGCTAAACTTGGTATGTGTCCAACTCCTAGAAATAATTTCATGCCCCATCTCCCTTACTTCCAGCTAGTAAGGATCACATAATTCCTAACAATGTTTTGACACAGATTCCCAATTCGGGCATTCAGAACATGTAGCACGTTGCTGTAAGCAAGCACATTCTCATTCAAAATTGCAAGTTACTATGTAGGAACAAGTTTGTATAGGTATTTCAAAGATGCCCAGCACAGAGCTAAACGTTGTATGTCTCCAACTCCTTGAAATAACTTCATGCCCAATCTCCCTTACTTCAAGTTAGTAAGGATCACATCATTCCTAACAAAGTTTTGACACAGATTCCCAATTCGGGCATTCAGAACATATAGCACGTTGATGTAAGCAAGCACATTCTCATTCAAAGTTGCAAGATACTATGTAGGAACAAGTTTGTATAGGTATTTCAAAGATGCCCAGAACTGAGCTAAACTTGGTATGTGTCCAACTCCTAGAAATAATTTCATGCCCCATCTCCCTTACTTCCAGCTAGTAAGGATCACATAATTCCTAACAAAGTTTTGACACAGATTCCCAATTCGGGCTTGCAGAACATATAGTACGTTGCTGTAAGCAAGCACATTCTCATTCAAAGTTGCAAGTTACTATGTAGGAACAAGTTTGTATAGGTATTTCAAAGATGCCCAGAACTGAGCTAAACTTGGTATGTCCTCAACTCATAGAAATAACTTCATGCCCAAACTCCCTTACTTCCAGCTAGTAGGGATCACATAATTCCTAACAAAGTTTTGGCACAGATTCCCAATTCGGGCATTCAGATCATATAGCACGTTGCTGTAAGCAAGCACATTCTCAGTCAAAGTTGCAAGTTACTATGTAGGAACAGGTTTGTATAGGTATTTCAAAGATGCCCAGAACTGAGCTAAACTTGGTATGTCTCCAACTCCTAGAAATAACTTCATGCCCCATCTCCCTTACTTCCAGCTAGTAAGGATCACATAATTCCTAACAAAGTTTTGACACAGATTCCCAATTCGGGCATTCAGAACATATAGCACGTTGCTGTAAGCAAGCACATTCTCATTCAAAGTTGCAAGTTACTATGTAGGAACAAGTTTGTATAGGTATTTCAGAGATGCCCAGAAATGAGCTAAACTTGGTATGTCTCCAACTCCTAGAAATAACTTCATGCCCCATCTCCCTTACTTCCAGCTAGTAAGGATCACATAATTTCTAACAAAGTTTTGACACAGATTCCCAATTCGGGCATTCAGAACATATAGCACGTTGCTGTAAGCAAGCACATTCTCATTCAAAGTTGCAAGTTACTATGTAGGAACAAGTTTGTATAGGTATTTCAAAGATGCCCAGAACTGTGCTAAACATGGTATGTGTCCAACTCCTAGAAATAACTTCATGCCCCATCTCCCTTACTTCCAGCTAGTAAGGATCACATAATTCCTAACAAAGTTTTGACACAGATTCCCAATTCGGGCATTCAGAACATATAGCACGTTGCTGTAAGCAAGCACATTCTCATTCAAAGTTGCAAGTTACTATGTAGGAACAAGTTTGTATAGGTATTACAAAGATGCCCAGAACTGAGCTAAATTTGGTATGTCTCCAACTCCTAGAAATAACTTCATGCCCCATCTCCCTTACTTCCAGCTAGTAAGGATCACATAATTCCTAACAAAGTTTTGACACAGATTCCCAATTCGGGCATTCAGAACATATAGCAAGATGCTGTAAGCAAGCACATTCTCATTCAAAGTTGGAAGTTACTATGTAGGAACAAGTTTGTATAGGTATTTCAAAGATGCCCAGAACTGAGCTAAACTTGGTATGTCTCCAACTCCTAGAAATAATTTCATGCCCCATCTCACTTACTTCCAGCTACTAAGGATCACATAATTTTTAACAAAGTTTTGACACAGATTCCCAATTCGGTCATTCAGAACATATAGCACGTTGCTGTAAGCAAGCACATTCTCATTCAAAGTTGCAAGTTACTATGTAGGAACAGGATTGTATAGGTATTTCAAAGATGCCCAGTACTGAGCTAAACTTGGTATGTCTCCAACTCCTAGAAATAACTTCATGCCCCACCTCCCTTACTTCCAGCTAGTAAGGATCACATAATTCCTAACAAAGTTTTGACACAGATTCCCACTTCGGGCATTCAGAACATGTAGCACGTTGCTGTAAGCAAGCACATTCAATTCAAAGTTGCAAGTTACTATGTAGGAACAAGTTTGTGTAGGTATTTCAAAGATGCCCAGAACTGAGCTAAACGCTGTAGGTCTCCAAATCCTAGAAATAACTTCATGACCCATCTCCCTTACTTCCATCTAGTAAGGATCACATAATTAGTAACAAAGTTTTGACACAGATTCCAAATTCGGGCATTCAGAACATATAGTACGTTGCTGTAAGCAAGCACATTCTCATTCAAAGTTGCAAGTTACTATGTAGGAACAGGTTTGTATAGGTATTTCAAAGATGTCCAGAACTGAGCTAAACTTGGTATGTCCTCAACTCATTGAAATAACTTCATGCCCAAACTTCCTTACTTCCAGCTAGTAAGGATCACATTATTCCTAACAAAGTTTTGAGACAGATTCCCAATTCGGGCATTCAGAACATATAGCACGTTGCTGTAAGCAAGCACATTCTCATTCAAAGATGCAAGTTACTATGTAGGAACAAGTTTGAATAGAACTTTCAAAGATGCCCAGAACTGAGCTAAACTTGGTATGTCTCCAACTCCTAGAAATAACTTCATGCCCCATCTCCCTTACTTCCAGCTAGTAAGGATCACATAATTCCTAACAAAGTTTTGACACAGATTCCCAATTCGGGCATTCAGAACATATAGCACGTTGCTGTAAGCAAGCACATTCTCATTCAAAGTTGCAAGTTACTATGTAGGAACAAGTTTGTATAGGTATTTCAGAGATGCCCAGAAATGAGCTAAACTTGGTATGTCTCCAACTCCTAGAAATAACTTCATGCCCCATCTCCCTTACTTCCAGCTAGTAAGGATCACATAATTCCTAACAAAGTTTTGACACAGATTCCCAATTCGGGCATTCAGAACATATAGCACGTTGCTGTAAGCAAGCACATTCTCATTCAAAGTTGCAAGTTACTATGTAGGAACAAGTTTGTATAGGTATTTCAAAGATGCCCAGAACTGTGCTAAACATGGTATGTGTCCAACTCCTAGAAATAACTTCATGCCCCATCTCCCTTACTTCCAGCTAGTAAGGATCACATAATTCCTAACAATGTTTTGACACAGATTCCCAATTCGGGCATTCAGAACATATAGCACGTTGCTGTAAGCAAGCACATTCTCATTCAAAGTTGCAAGTTACTATGTAGGAACAAGTTTGTATAGGTATTACAAAGATGCCCAGAACTGAGCTAAATTTGGTATGTCTCCAACTCCTAGAAATAACTTCATGCCCCATCTCCCTTACTTCCAGCTAGTAAGGATCACATAATTCCTAACAAAGTTTTGACACAGATTCCCAATTCGGGCATTCAGAACATATAGCAAGATGCTGTAAGCAAGCACATTCTCATTCAAAGTTGGAAGTTACTATGTAGGAACAAGTTTGTATAGGTATTTCAAAGATGCCCAGAACTGAGCTAAACTTGGTATGTCTCCAACTCCTAGAAATAATTTCATGCCCCATCTCACTTACTTCCAGCTACTAAGGATCACATAATTTTTAACAAAGTTTTGACACAGATTCCCAATTCGGTCATTCAGAACATATAGCACGTTGCTGTAAGCAAGCACATTCTCATTCAAAGTTGCAAGTTACTATGTAGGAACAAGATTGTATAGGTATTTCAAAGATGCCCAGTACTGAGCTAAACTTGGTATGTCTCCAACTCCTAGAAATAACTTCATGCCCCACCTCCCTTACTTCCAGCTAGTAAGGATCACATAATTCCTAACAAAGTTTTGACACAGATTCCCACTTCGGGCATTCAGAACATGTAGCACGTTGCTGTAAGCAAGCACATTCAATTCAAAGTTGCAAGTTACTATGTAGGAACAAGTTTGTGTAGGTATTTCAAAGATGCCCAGAACTGAGCTAAACGCTGTAGGTCTCCAACTCCTAGAAATAACTTCATGCCCCATCTCCCTTACTTCCATCTAGTAAGGATCACATAATTAGTAACAAAGTTTTGACACAGATTCCAAATTCGGGCATTCAGAACATATAGTACGTTGCTGTAAGCAAGCACATTCTCATTCAAAGTTGCAAGTTACTATGTAGGAACAGGTTTGTATAGGTATTTCAAAGATGTCCAGAACTGAGCTAAACTTGGTATGTCCTCAACTCATTGAAATAACTTCATGCCCAAACTTCCTTACTTCCAGCTAGTAAGGATCACATTATTCCTAACAAAGTTTTGAGACAGATTCCCAATTCGGGCATTCAGAACATATAGCACGTTGCTGTAAGCAAGCACATTCTCATTCAAAGATGCAAGTTACTATGTAGGAACAAGTTTGAATAGAACTTTCAAAGATGCCCAGAACTGAGCTAAACTTGGTATGTCTCCAACTCCTAGAAATAACTTCATGCCCCATCTCCCTTACTTCCAGCTAGTAAGGATCACATAATTCCTAACAAAGTTTTGACACAGATTCCCAATTCGGGCATTCAGAACATATAGCACGTTGCTGTAAGCAAGCACATTCTCATTCAAAGTTGCAAGTTACTATGTAGGAACAAGTTTGTATAGGTATTTCAGAGATGCCCAGAAATGAGCTAAACTTGGTATGTCTCCAACTCCTAGAAATAACTTCATGCCCCATCTCCCTTACTTCCAGCTAGTAAGGATCACATAATTCCTAACAAAGTTTTGACACAGATTCCCAATTCGGGCATTCAGAACATATAGCACGTTGCTGTAAGCAAGCACATTCTCATTCAAAGTTGCAAGTTACTATGTAGGAACAAGTTTGTATAGGTATTTCAAAGATGCCCAGAACTGTGCTAAACATGGTATGTGTCCAACTCCTAGAAATAACTTCATGCCCCATCTCCCTTACTTCCAGCTAGTAAGGATCACATAATTCCTAACAATGTTTTGACACAGATTCCCAATTCGGGCATTCAGAACATATAGCACGTTGCTGTAAGCAAGCACATTCTCATTCAAAGTTGCAAGTTACTATGTAGGAACAAGTTTGTATAGGTATTACAAAGATGCCCAGAACTGAGCTAAATTTGGTATGTCTCCAACTCCTAGAAATAACTTCATGCCCCATCTCCCTTACTTCCAGCTAGTAAGGATCACATAATTCCTAACAAAGTTTTGACACAGATTCCCAATTCGGGCATTCAGAACATATAGCAAGATGCTGTAAGCAAGCACATTCTCATTCAAAGTTGGAAGTTACTATGTAGGAACAAGTTTGTATAGGTATTTCAAAGATGCCCAGAACTGAGCTAAACTTGGTATGTCTCCAACTCCTAGAAATAATTTCATGCCCCATCTCACTTACTTCCAGCTACTAAGGATCACATAATTTTTAACAAAGTTTTGACACAGATTCCCAATTCGGTCATTCAGAACATATAGCACGTTGCTGTAAGCAAGCACATTCTCATTCAAAGTTGCAAGTTACTATGTAGGAACAAGATTGTATAGGTATTTCAAAGATGCCCAGTACTGAGCTAAACTTGGTATGTCTCCAACTCCTAGAAATAACTTCATGCCCCACCTCCCTTACTTCCAGCTAGTAAGGATCACATAATTCCTAACAAAGTTTTGACACAGATTCCCACTTCGGGCATTCAGAACATGTAGCACGTTGCTGTAAGCAAGCACATTCAATTCAAAGTTGCAAGTTACTATGTAGGAACAAGTTTGTGTAGGTATTTCAAAGATGCCCAGAACTGAGCTAAACGCTGTAGGTCTCCAACTCCTAGAAATAACTTCATGCCCCATCTCCCTTACTTCCATCTAGTAAGGATCACATAATTAGTAACAAAGTTTTGACACAGATTCCAAATTCGGGCATTCAGAACATATAGTACGTTGCTGTAAGCAAGCACATTCTCATTCAAAGTTGCAAGTTACTATGTAGGAACAGGTTTGTATAGGTATTTCAAAGATGTCCAGAACTGAGCTAAACTTGGTATGTCTCCAACTCCTAGAAATAACTTCATGCCCAAACTTCCTTACTTCCAGCTAGTAAGGATCACATTATTCCTAACAAAGTTTTGAGACAGATTCCCAATTCGGGCATTCAGAACATATAGCACGTTGCTGTAAGCAAGCACATTCTCATTCAAAGATGCAAGTTACTATGTAGGAACAAGTTTGAATAGGACTTTCAAAGATGCCCAGAACTGAGCTAAACTTGGTATGTCTCCAACTCCTAGAAATAACTTCATGCCCCATCTCCCTTACTTCCAGCTAGTAAGGATCACATAATTCCTAACAAAGTTTTGACACAGATTCCCAATTCGGGCATTCAGAACATATAGCACGTTGCTGTAAGCAAGCACATTCTCATTCAAAGTTGCAAGTTACTATGTAGGAACAAGTTTGTATAGGTATTTCAAAAATGCCCAGAAATGAGCTAAACTTGGTATGTCTCCAACTCCTAGAAATGACTTCATGCCCCATCTCCCTTACTTCCAGCTAGTAAGGATCACATAATTCCTAACAAAGTTTTGACACAGATTCCCAATTCGGGCATTCAGAACATATAGCACTTTGCTGTAAGCAAGCACATTCTCATTCAAAGTTGCAAGTTAATATGTAGGAACAAGTTTGTATAGGTATTTCAAAGATGCCCAGAACTGAGCTAAACTTGGTATGTGTCCAACTCCTAGAAATAATTTCATGCCCCATCTCCCTTACTTCCAGCTAGTAAGGATCACATAATTCCTAACAAAGTTTTGACACAGATTCCCAATTCGGGCATTCAGAACATGTAGCACGTTGTTGTAAGCAAGCACATTCTCATTCAAAGTTGCAAGTTACTATGTAGGAACAAGTTTGTAAAGGTATTTCAAAGATGCCCAGAACTGAGCTAAATGTTGTATGTCTCCAACTCCTAGAAATAACTTCATGCCCCATCACCCTTACTTCCAGCTAGTAAGGATCACATAATTCCTAACAATGTTTTGACACAGAATCCCAATTCCGGCATTCAGAACATATAGCACGTTGCTGTAAGCAAGCACATTCTCATTCACAGTTGCAAGTTACTATGTAGGAACAAGTTTGTATAGGTATTTCAAAGATGCCCAGAACTGAGCTAAATTTGGTATGTCTCCAACTCCTAGAAATAACTTCATGCCCCATCTCCCTTACTTCCAGCTAGTAAGGATCACATAATTCCTAACAAAGTTTTGACACAGATTCCCAATTCGGGCATTCAGAACATATAGCAAGATGCTGTAAGCAAGCACATTCTCATTCAAAGTTGGAAGTTACTATGTAGGAACAAGTTTGTATAGGTATTTCAAAGATGCCCAGAACTGAGCTAAACTTGGTATGTCTCCAACTCCTAGAAATAATTTCATGCCCCATCTTACTTACTTCCAGCTACTAAGGATCACATAATTTTTAACAAAGTTTTGACACAGATTCCCAATTCGGTCATTCAGAACATATAGCACGTTGCTGTAAGCAAGCACATTCTCATTCAAAGTTGCAAGTTACTATGTAGGAACAAGATTGTATAGGTATTTCAAAGATGCCCAGTACTGAGCTAAACTTGGTATGTCTCCAACTCCTAGAAATAACTTCATGCCCCACCTCCCTTACTTCCAGCTAGTAAGGATCACATAATTCCTAACAAAGTTTTGACACAGATTCCCAATTCGGGCATTCAGAACATATAGCACGTTGCTGTAAGCAAGCACATTCTCATTCAAAGTTGCAAGTTACTATGTAGGAACAAGTTTGTATAGGTATTACAAAGATGCCCAGAACTGAGCTAAATTTGGTATGTCTCCAACTCCTAGAAATAACTTCATGCCCCATCTCCCTTACTTCCAGCTAGTAAGGATCACATAATTCCTAACAAAGTTTTGACACAGATTCCCAATTCGGGCATTCAGAACATATAGCAAGATGCTGTAAGCAAGCACATTCTCATTCAAAGTTGGAAGTTACTATGTAGGAACAAGTTTGTATAGGTATTTCAAAGATGCCCAGAACTGAGCTAAACTTGGTATGTCTCCAACTCCTAGAAATAATTTCATGCCCCATCTCACTTACTTCCAGCTACTAAGGATCACATAATTTTTAACAAAGTTTTGACACAGATTCCCAATTCGGTCATTCAGAACATATAGCACGTTGCTGTAAGCAAGCACATTCTCATTCAAAGTTGCAAGTTACTATGTAGGAACAAGATTGTATAGGTATTTCAAAGATGCCCAGTACTGAGCTAAACTTGGTATGTCTCCAACTCCTAGAAATAACTTCATGCCCCACCTCCCTTACTTCCAGCTAGTAAGGATCACATAATTCCTAACAAAGTTTTGACACAGATTCCCACTTCGGGCATTCAGAACATGTAGCACGTTGCTGTAAGCAAGCACATTCAATTCAAAGTTGCAAGTTACTATGTAGGAACAAGTTTGTGTAGGTATTTCAAAGATGCCCAGAACTGAGCTAAACGCTGTAGGTCTCCAACTCCTAGAAATAACTTCATGCCCCATCTCCCTTACTTCCATCTAGTAAGGATCACATAATTAGTAACAAAGTTTTGACACAGATTCCAAATTCGGGCATTCAGAACATATAGTACGTTGCTGTAAGCAAGCACATTCTCATTCAAAGTTGCAAGTTACTATGTAGGAACAGGTTTGTATAGGTATTTCAAAGATGTCCAGAACTGAGCTAAACTTGGTATGTCCTCAACTCATTGAAATAACTTCATGCCCAAACATCCTTACTTCCAGCTAGTATGGATCACATTATTCCTAACAAAGTTTTGAGACAGATTCCCAATTCGGGCATTCAGAACATATAGCACGTTGCTGTAAGCAAGCACATTCTCATTCAAAGATGCAAGTTACTATGTAGGAACAAGTTTGAATAGGACTTTCAAAGATGCCCAGAACTGAGCTAAACTTGGTATGTCTCCAACTCCTAGAAATAACTTCATGCCCCATCTCCCTTACTTCCAGCTAGTAAGGATCACATAATTCCTAACAAAGTTTTGACACAGATTCCCAATTCGGGCATTCAGAACATATAGCACGTTGCTGTAAGCAAGCACATTCTCATTCAAAGTTGCAAGTTACTATGTAGGAACAAGTTTGTATAGGTATTTCAGAGATACCCAGAAATGAGCTAAACTTGGTATGTCTCCAACTCCTAGAAATAACTTCATGCCCCATCTCCCTTACTTCCAGCTAGTAAGGATCACATAATTCCTAACAAAGTTTTGACACAGATTCCCAATTCGGGCATTCAGAACATATAGCACGTTGCTGTAAGCAAGCACATTCTCATTCAAAGTTGCAAGTTACTATGTAGGAACAAGTTTGTATAGGTATTTCAAAGATGCCCAGAACTGTGCTAAACATGGTATGTGTCCAACTCCTAGAAATAACTTCATGCCCCATCTCCCTTACTTCCAGCTAGTAAGGATCACATAATTCCTAACAATGTTTTGACACAGATTCCCAATTCGGGCATTCAGAACATATAGCAAGTTGCTGTAAGCAAGCACATTCTCATTCAAAGTTGCAAGTTACTATGTAGGAACAAGTTTGTATAGGTATTACAAAGATGCCCAGAACTGAGCTAAATTTGGTATGTCTCCAACTCCTAGAAATAACTTCATGCCCCATCTCCCTTACTTCCAGCTAGTAAGGATCACATAATTCCTAACAAAGTTTTGACACAGATTCCCAATTCGGGCATTCAGAACATGTAGCACGTTGTTGTAAGCAAGCACATTCTCATTCAAAGTTGCAAGTTACTATGTAGGAACAAGTTTGTAAAGGTATTTCAAAGATGCCCAGAACTGAGCTAAATGTTGTATGTCTCCAACTCCTAGAAATAACTTCATGCCCCATCACCCTTACTTCCAGCTAGTAAGGATCACATAATTCCTAACAATGTTTTGACACAGAATCCCAATTCCGGCATTCAGAACATATAGCACGTTGCTGTAAGCAAGCACATTCTCATTCACAGTTGCAAGTTACTATGTAGGAACAAGTTTGTATAGGACTTTAAAAGATGCCCAGAACTGAGCTAAACTTGGTATGTCTCCAACTCCTAGAAATAACTTCATGCCCCATCTCACTTACTTCCAGCTAGTAAGGATCACATAATTCCTAACAAAGTTTTGACACAGATTCCCAATTCGGGCATTCAGAACATATAGCACGTTGCTGTAAGCAAGCACATTCTCATTCAAAGTTGCAAGTTACTATGTAGGAACAAGTTTGTATAGGTATTTCAAAGATACCCAGAACTGTGCTAAACTTGGTATGTGTCCAACTCCTAGAAATACCTTAATGCCACAACTCCCTTACTTCCAGTTAGTAAGGATCACATAATTCCTAACAAATTTTGACACAGATTCCCAATTCGGGCATTCAGAACATATAGCACGTTGCTGTAAGCAAGCACATTCTCATTCAAAGTTGCAAGTTACTATGTAGGAACAAGTTTGTATAGGTATTTCAAAGATGCCCAGAACTGAGCTAAACTTGTATGGGTCCAACTCCTAGAAATAATTTCATGCCCCATCACCCTTACTTCCAGCTAGTAAGGATCACATAATTCCTAACAAAGTTTTGACACAGATTCCCAATTCGGGCATTCAGAACATGTAGCACGTTGCTGTAAGCAAGCACATTCTCATTCAAAGTTGCAAGTTACTATGTAGGAACAAGTTTCTAAAGTTATTTCAAAGATGCCCAGAACTGAGCGAAACGTTGTATGTCTCCAACTCCTTGAAATAACTTCATGCCCAATCACCCTTACTTACAGCTTGTAAGGATCACATCATTCCTAACAATGTTTTGACACAGATTCCCAATTCGGGCATTCAGAACATATTGCACATTGCTGTAAGCAAGCACATTTTCATTCAAAATTGCAAGTTACTATGTAGGAACAAGTTTGTATAGGTATTTCAAAGATGCCCAGAACTGAGCTAAACGTTGTATGTCTCCAACTCCTTGAAATAACTTCATGCCGAATCTCCCTTACTTCCAGTTAGTAAGGATCACATCATTCCTAACAAAGTTTTAACACAGATTCCCAATTCGGGCATTCAGAACATATAGCACGTTGATGTAAGCAAGCACATTCTCATTCAAAGTTGCAAGATACTATGTAGGAACAAGTTTGTATAGGTATTTCAAAGATGCCCAGAACTGAGCTAAACTTGGTATGTGTCCAACTCCTAGAAATAATTTCATGCCCCATCTCCCTTACTTCCAGCTAGTAAGGATCACATAATTCCTAACAAAGTTTTGACACAGATTCCCAATTCGGGCTTGCAGAACATGTAGCACGTTGCTGTAAGCAAGCACATTCAATTCAAAGTTGCAAGTTACTCTGTAGGAACAAGTTTGTATAGGTATTTCAAAGATGCCCAGAACTGAGCTAAACGTTGTATGTCTCCAACTCCTAGAAATAACTACATGCCCCATCTCCCTTACTTCCAGCTAGTAAGGATCACATAATTCCTAACAAAGTTTTGACACAGATTCCCAATTCGGGCATTCAGAACATATAGCACGTTGCTGTAAGCAAGCACATTCTCATTCACAGTTGCAAGTTACTATGTAGGAACAAGTTTGTATAGGTATTTCAAAGATGCACAGAACTGAGCTAAACTTGGTATGTCTCCAACTCCTAGAAATATCTTCATGCCCCATCTCTCTTACTTCCAGCTAGTAAGGATCACATAATTCCTAACAAAGATTTGACACAGATTCCCAATTCGGGCATTCAGAACATATAGCACGTTGCTGTAAGCAAGCACATTCTCATTCAAAGATGCAAGTTACTATGTAGGAACAAGTTTGTATAGGTATTTCAAAGATGCCCAGAACTGTGCTAAACTTGGTATGTGTCCAACTCCTAGAAATACCTTCATGCCACAACTCCCTTACTTCCAGTTAGTAAGGCTCACATAATTCCTAACAAATTTTGACACAGATTCCCAATTCGGGCATTCAGAACATATAGCACGTTGCTGTAAGCAAGCACATTCTCATTCAAAGTTGCAAGTTACTATGTAGGAACAAGTTTGTATAGGTATTTCAAAGATGCCCAGAACTGAGCTAAACGTTGTATGTCTCCAACTCCTTGAAATAACTTCATGCCCAATCTCCCTTACTTCCAGTTAGTAAGGATCACATCATTCCTAACAAAGTTTTGACACAGATTCCCAATTCGGGCTTTCAGAACATATAGCACGTTGATGTAAGCAAGCACATTCTCATTCAAAGTTGCAAGATACTATGTAGGAACAAGTTTGTATAGGTATTTCAAAGATGCCCAGAACTGAGCTAAACTAGGTATGTGTCCAACTCCTAGAAATAATTTCATGCCTCATCTCCCTTACTTCCAGCTAGTAAGGATCACATAATTCCTAACAAAGTTTTGACACAGATTCCCAATTCGGGCATTCAGAACATGTAGCACGTTGCTGTAAGCAAGCACATTCAATTCAAAGTTGCAAGTTACTCTGTAGGAACAAGTTTGTATAGGTATTTCAAAGATGCCCAGAACTGAGCTAAATGTTGTATGTCTCCAACTCCTAGAAATAACATCATGCCCCATCTCCCTTACTTCCAGCTAGTGAGGATCACATAATTCCTAACAAAGTTTTGACACAGATTCCCAATTCGGGCATTCAGAACATATAGCCCGTTGCTGTAAGCAAGCACATTCTCATTCAAATTTGCAAGTTACTATGTAGGAACAAGTTTGTATAGGTATTTCAAAGATGCCCAGAACTGAGCTAAACGTTGTATGTCTCCAACTCCTAGAAATAACTTCATGCCCCATCTCCCTTACTTCCAGCTAGTAAGGATCACATAATTCCTAACAAAGTTTTGACACAGATTCCCAATTCGGGCATTCAGAACATATAGCACGTTGCTGTAAGCAAGCACATTCTCATTCAAAGTTGCAAGTTAATATGTAGGAACTAGATTGTATAGGTATTTCAAAGATGCCCAGAACTGAGCTAAACTTGGTATGTCCTCAACTCCTAGAAATAACTTCATGCCCCAACTCCCTTACTTCCAGCTAGTAAGGATCACATAATTCCTAACAAAGTTTTGACACAGATTCCCAATTCGGGCATTCAGAACATATAGCACGTTGCTGTAAGCAAGCACATTCTCATTTAAAGTTGCAAGTTACTCTGTAGGAACAAGTTTGTATAGGTATTTCAAAGATGCCCAGAACTGAGCTAAACTTGGTATGTCTCCAACTCCTAGAAATAACTTCATGCCCCATCTCCGTTACTTCCAGCTAGTAAGGATCACATAATTCCTAACAAAGTTTTGACACAGATTCCCAATTCGGGCATTCAGAACATGTAGCACGTTGCTGTAAGCAAGCACATTCAATTCAAAGTTGCAAGTTACTCTGTAGGAACAAGTGTGTATAGGTATTTCAAAGATGCCCAGAACTGAGCTAAACGTTGTGCGTCTCCAACTCCTAGAAATAACTTCATGCCCCATCTCCCTTACTTCCAGCTAGTAAGGATCACATAATTCCTAACAAAGTTTTGACACAGATTCCCAATTCGGGCATTCAGAACATATAGCACGTTGCTGTAAGCAAGCACATTCTCATTCAAAGTTGCAAGTTATTATGTAGGAACAAGTTTGTATAGGTATTTCAAAGATGCCCAGAACTGAGCTAAACTTGGAATGTCTACAACTCCTAGAAATAACTTCATGCCCCAAATCCCTTACTTTCAGCTAGTAAGGACCACATAATTCCTAACAAAGTTTTGACACAGATTCCCAATTCGGGCATTCAGAACATATAGCACGTTGCTGTAAGCAAGCACATTCTCATTCAAAGTTGCAAGTTACTATGTAGGAAGAAGTTTGTATAGGTATTTCAAAGATGCCCAGAACAGAGCTAAACGTTGTATGTCTCCAACTCCTTGAAATAACTTCATGCCCAAGTCCCTTACTTCCAGCTAGTAAGGATCACATCATTCTTAACAAAGTTTTGACACAGATTCCCAATTTGGGCATTCAGAACATATAGCACGTTGATGTAAGCTAGCACATTCTCATTCAAAGTTGCAAGTTACTCTGTAGGAACAAGTTTGTATAGGTATTTCAAAGATGCCCAGAACTGAGCTAAACTTGGTATGTCTCCAACACATATAAATAACTTCATGCCCCAACTCCCTTTCTTCCAGCTAGAAAGGATCACATAATTCTAACAAAGATTTGACCCAGATTCCCAATTCGGCCATTCAGAACATATAGCACGTTGCTGTAAGCAAGCACATTCTCAGTCAAAGTTGCAAGTTACTATGTAGGAACAGGTTTGTATAGGTATTTCAAAGATGCCCAGAACTGAGCTAAACTTGGTATGTCTCCAACTCCTAGAAATAACTTCATGTCCCATCTCCCTTACTTCCAGCTAGTAAGGATCACATAATTCCTAACAAAGTTTTGACACAGATTCCCAATTCGGGCATTCAGAACATATAGCACGTTCCTGTAAGCAAGCATATTCTCATTCAAAGATGCAAGTTACTATGTAGGAACAAGTTTGAATAGGACAATCAAGGATGCCCAGAACTGAGCTAAACTTGGTATGTCTCCAACTCCTAGAAATAACTTCATGCCCCATCTCCCTTACTTCCAGCTAGTAAGGATCACATAATTCCTAACAAAGTTTTGACACAGATTCCCAATTCGGGCATTCAGAACATACAGCACGTTGCTGTAAGCAAGCACATTCTCATTCAAAGTTGCAAGTTACTATGTAGGAACAAGTTTGTATAGGTATTTCAAAGATGCCCAGAACTGAGCTAAACTTGGTATGTGTCCAACTCCTAGAAATAATTTCATGCCCCATCTCACTTACTTCCAGCTACTAAGGATCACATAATTCCTAACAAAGTTTTGACACAGATTCCCAATTCGGGCATTCAGAACATGTAGCACGTTGCTGTAAGCAAGCACATTCTCATTCAAAGTTGCAAGTTACTATGTAGGAACAAGTTTGTAAAGGTATTTCAAAGATGCCCAGAACTGAGCTAAACGTTGTATGTCTCCAACTCCTAGAAATAACTTCATGCCCCATCACCCTTACTTCCAGCTAGTAAGGATCACATAATTCCTAACAAAGTTTTGACACAGATTCCCAATTCGGGCATTCAGAACATGTAGCACGTTGCTGTAAGCAAGCACATTCTCATTCAAAGTTGCAAGTTACTATGTAGGAACAAGTTTGTAAAGTTATTTCAAAGATGCCCAGAACTGAGCTAAACGTTGTATGTCTCCAACTCCTTGAAATAACTTCATGCCCAATCACCCTTACTTCCAGCTTGTAAGGATCACATCATTCCTAACAATGTTTTGACACAGATTCCCAATTCGGTCATTCAGAACATATTGCACATTGCTGTAAGCAAGCACATTTTCATTCAAAATTGCAAGTTACTATGTAGGAACAAGTTTGTATACGTATTTCAAAGATGCCCAGAACTGAGCTAAACGTTGTATGTCTCCAACTCCTTGAAATAACTTCATGCCCAATCTCCCTTACTTCAAGTTAGTAAGGATCACATCATTCCTAACAAAGTTTTGACACAGATTCCCAATTCGGGCATTCAGAACATATAGCACGTTGATGTAAGCAAGCACATTCTCATTCAAAGTTGCAAGATACTATGTAGGAACAAGTTTGTATAGGTATTTCAAAGATGCCCAGAACTGTGCTAAACTTGGTATGTGTCCAACTCCTAGAAATACCTTCATGCCACAACTCCCTTACTTCCAGCTAGTAAGGATCACATAATTCCTAACAAAGTTTTGACACAGATTCCCAATTCGGGCTTGCAGAACATGTAGCACGTTGTTGTAAGCAAGCATATTCAATTCAAAGTTGCAAGTTACTATGTAGGAACATGTTTGTGTAGGTATTTCAAAGATGCCCAGAACTGAGCTAAACGCTGTAGGTCTCCAACTCCTAGAAATAACTTCATTCCCCATCTCCCTTACTTCCATCTAGTAAGGATCACATAATTAGTAACAAAGTTTTGACACAGCTTTCCAATTCGGGCATTCAGAACATATAGTACGTTGCTGTAAGCAAGCACATTCTCATTCAAAGTTGCAAGATACTATGTAGGAACAAGTTTGTAAAGGTATTTCAAAGATGCCCAGAACTGAGCTAAACTTGGTATGTCCTCAACTCATAGAAATATCTTCATGCCCAAACTCCCTTACTTACAGCTAGTAGGGATCACATAATTCCTAACAAAGTTTTGACACAGATTCCCAATTCGGGCATTCAGAACATATAGCACGTTCCTGTAAGCAAGCATATTCTCATTCAAAGATGCAAGTTACTATGTAGGAACAAGTTTGAATAGGACAATCAAGGATGCCCAGAACTGAGCTAAACTTGGTATGTCTCCAACTCCTAGAAATAACTTCATGCCCCATCTCCCTTACTTCCAGCTAGTAAGGATCACATAATTCCTAACAAAGTTTTGACACAGATTCCCAATTCGGGCATTCAGAACATACAGCACGTTGCTGTAAGCAAGCACATTCTCATTCAAAGTTGCAAGTTACTATGTAGGAACAAGTTTGTATAGGTATTTCAAAGATGCCCAGAACTGAGCTAAACTTGGTATGTGTCCAACTCCTAGAAATAATTTCATGCCCCATCTCACTTACTTCCAGCTACTAAGGATCACATAATTCCTAACAAAGTTTTGACACAGATTCCCAATTCGGGCATTCAGAACATGTAGCACGTTGCTGTAAGCAAGCACATTCTCATTCAAAGTTGCAAGTTACTATGTAGGAACAAGTTTGTAAAGGTATTTCAAAGATGCCCAGAACTGAGCTAAACGTTGTATGTCTCCAACTCCTAGAAATAACTTCATGCCCCATCACCCTTACTTCCAGCTAGTAAGGATCACATAATTCCTAACAAAGTTTTGACACAGATTCCCAATTCGGGCATTCAGAACATGTAGCACGTTGCTGTAAGCAAGCACATTCTCATTCAAAGTTGCAAGTTACTATGTAGGAACAAGTTTGTAAAGTTATTTCAAAGATGCCCAGAACTGAGCTAAACGTTGTATGTCTCCAACTCCTTGAAATAACTTCATGCCCAATCACCCTTACTTCCAGCTTGTAAGGATCACATCATTCCTAACAATGTTTTGACACAGATTCCCAATTCGGTCATTCAGAACATATTGCACATTGCTGTAAGCAAGCACATTTTCATTCAAAATTGCAAGTTACTATGTAGGAACAAGTTTGTATACGTATTTCAAAGATGCCCAGAACTGAGCTAAACGTTGTATGTCTCCAACTCCTTGAAATAACTTCATGCCCAATCTCCCTTACTTCAAGTTAGTAAGGATCACATCATTCCTAACAAAGTTTTGACACAGATTCCCAATTCGGGCATTCAGAACATATAGCACGTTGATGTAAGCAAGCACATTCTCATTCAAAGTTGCAAGATACTATGTAGGAACAAGTTTGTATAGGTATTTCAAAGATGCCCAGAACTGTGCTAAACTTGGTATGTGTCCAACTCCTAGAAATACCTTCATGCCACAACTCCCTTACTTCCAGCTAGTAAGGATCACATAATTCCTAACAAAGTTTTGACACAGATTCCCAATTCGGGCTTGCAGAACATGTAGCACGTTGTTGTAAGCAAGCATATTCAATTCAAAGTTGCAAGTTACTATGTAGGAACATGTTTGTGTAGGTATTTCAAAGATGCCCAGAACTGAGCTAAACGCTGTAGGTCTCCAACTCCTAGAAATAACTTCATTCCCCATCTCCCTTACTTCCATCTAGTAAGGATCACATAATTAGTAACAAAGTTTTGACACAGCTTTCCAATTCGGGCATTCAGAACATATAGTACGTTGCTGTAAGCAAGCACATTCTCATTCAAAGTTGCAAGATACTATGTAGGAACAAGTTTGTAAAGGTATTTCAAAGATGCCCAGAACTGAGCTAAACTTGGTATGTCCTCAACTCATAGAAATATCTTCATGCCCAAACTCCCTTACTTACAGCTAGTAGGGATCACATAATTCCTAACAAAGTTTTGACACAGATTCCCAATTCGGGCATTCAGATCATATAGCACGTTGCTGTAAGCAAGCACATTCTCAGTCAAAGTTGCAAGTTACTATGTAGGAACAGGTTTGTATAGGTATTTCAAAGATGCCCAGAACTGAGCTAAACTTGGTATGTCTCCAACTCCTAGAAATAACTTCATGCCCCATCTCCCTTACTTCCAGCTAGTAAGGATCACATAATTCCTAACAAAGTTTTGACACAGATTCCCAATTCGGGCATTCAGAACATATAGCACGTTGCTGTAAGCAAGCACATTCTCATTCAAAGTTGCAAGTTATTATGTAGGAACAAGTTTGTATATGTATTTCAATGATGCCCAGAACTGAGCTATACTTGGAATGTCTACAACTCCTAGAAATAACTTCATGCCCCAACTCCCTTACTTTCAGCTAGTAAGGACCACATAATTCCTAACAAAGTTTTGACACAGATTCCCAATTCGGGCATTCAGAACATATAGCACGTTGCTGTAAGCAAGCACATTCTCATTCAAAGTTGCAAGTTACTATGTAGGAACAATTTTGTATACGTATTTCAAAGATGCCCAGAAATGTGCTAAACTTGATATGTGTCCAAGTCCTAGAAATACCTTCATGCCCCAACTCCCATACTTCCAGCTAGTAAGGATCACATAATTCCTAACAAAGTTTTGACACAGATTCCCAATTCGGGCATTCAGAACATGTAGCACGTTGCTGTAAGCAAGCACATTCAATTCAAAGTTGCAAGTTACTCTGTAGGAACAAGTTTGTATAGGTATTTCAAAGATGCCCAGAACTGAGCTAAACGTTGTATGTCTCCAACTCCTAGAAATAACATCATGCCCCATCTCCCTTACTTCCAGCTAGTGAGGATCACATAATTCCTAACAAAGATTTGACACAGATTCCCAATTCGGGCATTCAGAACATATAGCCCGTTGCTGTAAGCAAGCACATTCTCATTCAAATTTGCAAGTTACTATGTAGGAACAAGTTTGTATAGGTATTTCAAAGATGCCCAGAACTGAGGTAAACGTTGTATGTCTCCAACTCCTAGAAATAACTTCATGCCCCATCTCCCTTACTTCCAGCTAGTAAGGATCACATAATTCCTAACAAAGTTTTGACACAGATTCCCAATTCGGGCATTCAGAACATATAGCACGTTGCTGTAAGCAAGCACATTCTCATTCAAAGTTGCAAGTTAATATGTAGGAACTAGATTGTATAGGTATTTCAAAGATGCCCAGAACTGAGCTAAACTTGGTATGTCCTCAACTCCTAGAAATAACTTCATGCCCCAACTCCCTTACTTCCAGCTAGTAAGGATCACATAATTCCTAACAAAGTTTTGACACAGATTCCCAATTCGGGCATTCAGAACATATAGCACGTTGCTGTAAGCAAGCACATTCTCATTTAAAGTTGCAAGTTACTCTGTAGGAACAAGTTTGTATAGGTATTTCAAAGATGCCCAGAACTGAGCTAAACTTGGTATGTCTCCAACTCCTAGAAATAACTTCATGCCCCATCTCCGTTACTTCCAGCTAGTAAGGATCACATAATTCCTAACAAAGTTTTGACACAGATTCCCAATTCGGGCATTCAGAACATGTAGCACGTTGCTGTAAGCAAGCACATTCAATTCAAAGTTGCAAGTTACTCTGTAGGAACAAGTGTGTATAGGTATTTCAAAGATGCCCAGAACTGAGCTAAACGTTGTGCGTCTCCAACTCCTAGAAATAACTTCATGCCCCATCTCCCTTACTTCCAGCTAGTAAGGATCACATAATTCCTAACAAAGTTTTGACACAGATTCCCAATTCGGGCATTCAGAACATATAGCACGTTGCTGTAAGCAAGCACATTCTCATTCAAAGTTGCAAGTTACTATGTAGGAACAAGTTTGTATAGGTATTTCAAAGATGCCCAGAACTGTGCTAAACTTGGTATGTGTCCAACTCCTAGAAATACCTTCATGCCACAGCTCCCTTACTTCCAGTTAGTAAGGATCACATAATTCCTAACAAATTTTGACACAGATTCCCAATTCGGGCATTCAGAACATATAGCACGTTGCTGTAAGCAAGCACATTCTCATTCAAAGTTGCAAGTTACTATGTAGGAACAAGTTTGTATAGGTATTTCAAAGATGCCCAGAACTGAGCTAAACTTGTATGGGTCCAACTCCTAGAAATAATTTCATGCCCCATCTCCCTTACTTCCAGCTAGTATGGATCACATAATTCCTAACAAAGTTTTGACACAGATTCCCAATTCGGGCATTCAGAACATGTAGCACGTTGCTGTAAGCAAGCACATTCTCATTCAAAGTTGCAAGTTACTATGTAGGAACAAGTTTGTAAAGTTATTTCAAAGATGCCCAGAACTGAGCTAAACGTTGTATGTCTCCAACTCCTTGAAATAACTTCATGCCCAATCACCCTTACTTCCAGCTTGTAAGGATCACATCATTCCTAACAATGTTTTGACACAGATTCCCAATTCGGGCATTCAGAACATATTGCACATTGCTGTAAGCAAGCACATTTTCATTCAAAATTGCAAGTTACTATGTAGGAACAAGTTTGTATACGTATTTCAAAGATCCCAGAACTGAGCTAAACGTTGTATGTCTCCAACTCCTTGAAATAACTTCATGCCCAATCTCCCTTACTTCCAGTTAGTAAGGATCACATCATTCCTAACAAAGTTTTGACACAGATTCCCAATTCGGGCATTCAGAACATATAGCACGTTGCTGTAAGCAAGCACATTCTAATTCAAAGTTGCAAGTTACTATGTAGGAACAAGTTTGTATAGATATTTCAAAGATGCCCAGAACTGAGCTAAACTTGGTATGTCTCCAACTCCTAGAAATAACTTCATGCCCCAACTCCCTTTATTCCAGCTAGAAAGGATCACATAATTCTAACAAAGATTTGACCCAGATTCCCAATTCGGGCATTCAGAACATATAGCACGTTGCTGTAAGCAAGCACATTCTCAGTCAAAGTTGCAAGTTACTATGTAGGAACAGGTTTGTATAGGTATTTCAAAGATGCCCAGAACTGAGCTAAACTTGGTATGTCTCCAACTCCTAGAAATAACTTCATGCCCCATCTCCCTTACTTCCAGCTAGTAAGGATCACATAATTCCTAACAAAGTTTTGACACAGATTCCCAATTCGGGCATTCAGAACATATAGCACGTTGCTGTAAGCAAGCACATTCTCATTCAAAGTTGCAAGTTAATATGTAGGAACAAGTTTGTATAGGTATTTCAAAGATGCCCAGAACTGTGCTAAACTTGGTATGTGTCCAACTCCTAGAAATACCTTCATGCCACAACTCTCTTACTTCCAGTTAGTAAGGATCACATAATTCCTAACAAATTTTGACACAGTTTCCCAATTCGGGCATTCAGAACTTATAGCACGTTGCTGTAAGCAAGCACATTCTCATTCAAAGTTGCAATTTACTATGTAGGAACAAGTTTGTATAGGTATTTCAAAGATGCCCAGAACTGAGCTAAACTTGGTATGTGTCCAACTCCTAGAAATAATTTCATGCCCCATCTCCCTTACTTCCAGCTAGTATGGATCACATAATTCCTAACAAAGTTTTGACACAGATTCCCAATTCGGGCATTCAGAACATGTAGCTCGTTGCTGTAAGCAAGCACATTCTCATTCAAAGTTGCAAGTTACTATGTAGGAACAAGTTTGTAAAGGTATTTCAAAGATGCCCAGAACTGAGCTAAACGTTGTATGTCTCCAACTCCTAGAAATATCTTCATGCCCCATCACCCTTACTTCCTGCTAGTAAGGATCACATAATTCCTAACAATGTTTTGACACAGAATCCCAATTCGGGCATTCAGAACATATAGCACGTTGCTGTAAGCAAGCACATTCTCATTCACAGTTGCAAGTTACTATGTAGGAACAAGTTTGTATAGGTATTTCAAAGATGCCCAGAACTGAGCTAAACTTGGTATGTCTCCAACTACTAGAAATAACTTCATGCCCCATCTCCCTTACTTCCAGCTAGTAAGGATCACATAATTCCTAACAAAGTTTTGACACAGATTCCCAATTCGGGCATTCAGAACATATAGCACGTTGCTGTAAGCAAGCACATTCTAATTCAAAGTTGCAAGTTACTATGTAGGAACAAGTTTGTATAGGTATTTCAAAGATGCCCAGAACTGAGCTAAACTTGGTATGTCTCCAACTCCTAGAAATAACTTCATGCCCCAACTCCCTTTCTTCCAGCTAGAAAGGATCACATAATTCTAACAAAGATTTGACCCAGATTCCCAATTCGGGCATTCAGAACATATAGCACGTTGCTGTAAGCAAGCACATTCTCAGTCAAAGTTGCAAGTTACTATGTAGGAACAGGTTTGTATAGGTATTTCAAAGATGCCCAGAACTGAGCTAAACTTGGTATGTCTCCAACTCCTAGAAATAACTTCATGCCCCATCTCCCTTACTTCCAGCTAGTAAGGATCACATAATTCCTAACAAAGTTTTGACACAGATTCCCAATTCGCGCATTCAGAACATATAGCACGTTGCAGTAAGCAAGCACATTCTCATTCAAAGTTGCAAGTTAATATGTAGGAACAAGTTTGTATAGGTATTTCAAAGATGCAAAGAACTGTGCTAAACTTGGTATGTGTCCAACTCCTAGAAATACCTTCATGCCACAACTCTCTTACTTCCAGGTAGTAAGGATCACATAATTCCTAACAAATTTTGACACAGATTCCCAATTCGGGAATTCAGAACTTATAGCACGTTGCTGTAAGCAAGCACATTCTCATTCAAAGTTGCAAGTTACTATGTAGGAACAAGTTTGTATAGGTATTTCAAAGATGCCCAGAACTGAGCTAAACTTGGATGTGTCCTTCTCCTAGAAATAATTTCATGCCCCATCTCCCTTACTTCCAGCTAGTAAGGATCACATAATTCCTAATAAAGTTTTGACACAGATTCCCAATTCGGGCCTTCAGAACATGTAGCACGTTGCTGTAAGCAAGCACATTCTCATTCAAAGTTGCAAGTTACTATGTAGGAACAAGTTTGTAAAGGTATTTCAAAGATGCCCAGAACTGAGCTAAAGGTTGTATGTCTCCAACTCCTAGAAATAACTTCATGACCCATCTCCCTTACTTCCAGCTAGTAAGGATCACATAATTCCTAACAATGTTTTGACACAGAATCCCAATTCGGGCATTCAGAACATATAGCACGTTGCTGTAAGCAAGCACATTCTCATTCACAGTTGCAAGTTACTATGTAGGAACAAGTTTGTATAGGTATTTCAAAGATGCCCAGAACTGAGCTGAACTTGGTATGTGTCCAACCTCTAGAAATACCGTCATGCCCCAACTCCCTTACTTCCAGCTAGTAAGGATCACATAATTACTAACAAAGTTTTGACACAGATTCCCAATTCGGGCATTCAAAACATATAGCAAGTTGCTGTAAGCAAGCACATTCTCATTCAAAGTTGCAAGTTACTATGTAGGAACAAGTTTGTATAGGTATTTCAAAGATGCCCAGAACTGAGCTTAACGTTGTATGTCTCCAACTGCTAGAAATAACTTCATGCCCAATCTCCCTTACTTCCAGCAAGTAAGGATCACATAATTCCTAACAAAGTTTTGACACAGATTCCCAATTCGGGCATTCAGAACATATAGCACGTTGATGTAAGCAAGCACATTCTCATTCAAAGTTGCAAGTTACTATGTAGGAACAAGTTTGTATAGGTATTTCAAAGATGCCCAGAACTGAGTTAAACTTGGTATGTCTCCAACTCCTAGAAATAACTTCATGCCCCATCTCCCTTACTTCCAGCTAGTAAGGATCACATAATTCCTAACAAAGTTTTGACACAGATTCCCAATTCGAGCATTCAGAACATGTAGCACGTTGCTGTAAGCAAGCACATTCTCATTCAAAGTTGCAAGTTACAATGTAGGAACAAGTTTGTATAGGTATTTCAAAGATGCCCAGAACTGAGGTAAACGTTGTAGGTCTCCAACTCCTAGAAATAACTTCATGCCCCATCTCCCTTACTACCATCTAGTAAGGATCACATAATTAGTAACAAAGTTTTGACACAGATTCAGAATTCGGGCATTCAGAACATGTAGCACGTTGCTGTAAGCAAGCACATTCTCATTCAAAGTTGCAGGTTACTATGTAGGAACAAGTTTGTATAGGTATTTGAAAGATGCCCAGAACTGAGCTAAACGTTGTATGTCTCCAACTCCTTGAAATAACTTCATTCCCAATCTCCCTTACTTCCAGTTAGTAAGGATCACATCATTCCTAACAAAGTTTTGACACAGATTCCCAATTCGGGCATTCAGAACATATAGCACGTTGATGTAAGCAAGCACATTCTCATTCAAAGTTGCAAGATACTATGTAGGAACAAGTTTGTATAGGTATTTCAAAGATGCCCAGAACTGAGCTAAACTTGGTATGTGTCCAACTCCTAGAAATAATTTCATGCCCCATCTCCCTTACTTCCACCTAGTAAGGATCACATAATTCCTAACAAAGTTTTGACACAGATTCCCAATTCGGGCTTGCAGAACATGTAGCACGTTGCTGTAAGCAAGCACATTCAATTCAAAGTTGCAAGTTACTCTGTAGGAACAAGTTTGTATAGGTATTTCAAAGATGCCCAGAACTGAGCTAAACGTTGTATGTCTCCAACTCCTACAAATAACTTCATGCCCCATCTCCCTTACTTCCAGCTAGTAAGGATCACATAATTCCTAACAATGTTTTGACACAGATTCCCAATTCGGGCATTCAGAACATATAGCACGTTGCTGTAAGCAAGCACATTCTCATTCAAAGTTGCAAGTTACTATGTAGGAACAAGTTTGTATAGGTAATTCAAAGATGCCCAGAACTGAGCTAAACTTGGTATGTCTCCAACTCCTAGAAATAACTTCATGCCCCATCTCCCTTACTTCCAGCTAGTAAGGATCACATAATTCCTAACAAAGTTTTGACACAGATTCCCAATTCGGGCATTCAGAACATATAGCACGTTGCTGTAAGCAAGCACATTCTAATTCAAAGTTGCAAGTTACTATGTAGGAACAAGTTTGTATAGATATTTCAAAGATGCCCAGAACTGAGCTAAACTTGGTATGTCTCCAACTCCTAGAAATAACTTCATGCCCCAACTCCCTTTATTCCAGCTAGAAAGGATCACATAATTCTAACAAAGATTAGACCCAGATTCCCAATTCGGGCATTCAGAACATATAGCACGTTGCTGTAAGCAAGCACATTCTCAGTCAAAGTTGCAAGTTACTATGTAGGAACAGGTTTGTATAGGTATTTCAAAGATGACCAGAACTGAGCTAAACTTGGTATGTCTCCAACTCCTAGAAATAACTTCATGCCCCATCTCCCTTACTTCCAGCTAGTAAGGATCACATAATTCCTAACAAAGTTTTGACACAGATTCCCAATTCGGGCATTCAGAACATATAGCACGTTGCTGTAAGCAAGCACATTCTCATTCAAAGTTGCAAGTTTCTATGTAGGAACAAGTTTGTATAGGTATTTCAAAGATGCCCAGAACTGTGCTAAACTTGGTATGTGTCCAACTCCTAGAAATACCTTCATGCCACAACTCTCTTACTTCCAGTTAGTAAGGATCACATAATTCCTAACAAATTTTGACACAGATTCCCAATTCGGGCATTCAGAACTTATAGCACGTTGCTGTAAGCAAGCACATTCTCATTCAAAGTTGCAATTTACTATGTAGGAACAAGTTTGTATAGGTATTTCAAAGATGCCCAGAACTGAGCTAAACTTGGTATGTGTCCAACTCCTAGAAATAATTTCATGCCCCATCTCCCTTACTTCCAGCTAGTATGGATCACATAATTCCTAACAAAGTTTTGACACATATTCCCAATTCGGGCATTCAGAACATGTAGCTCGTTGCTGTAAGCAAGCACATTCTCATTCAAAGTTGCAAGTTACTATGTAGGAACAAGTTTGTAAAGGTATTTCAAAGATGCCCAGAACTGAGCTAAACGTTGTATGTCTCCAACTCCTAGAAATAACTTCATGCCCCATCACCCTTACTTCCAGCTAGTAAGGATCACATAATTCCTAACAATGTTTTGACACAGAATCCCAATTCGGGCATTCAGAACATATAGCACGTTGCTGTAAGCAAGCACATTCTCATTCACAGTTGCAAGTTACTATGTAGGAACAAGTTTGTATAGGTATTTCAAAGATGCCCAGAACTGAGCTAAACTTGGTATGTCTCCAACTCCTAGAAATAACTTCATGCCCCATCTCCCTTACTTCCAGCTAGTAAGGATCACATAATTCCTAACAAAGTTTTGACACAGATTCCCAATTCGGGCATTCAGAACATATAGCACGTTGCTGTAAGCAAGCACATTCTAATTCAAAGTTGCAAGTTACTATGTAGGAACAAGTTTGTATAGGTATTTCAAAGATGCCCAGAACTGAGCTAAACTTGGTATGTCTCCAACTCCTAGAAATAACTTCATGCCCCAACTCCCTTTCTTCCAGGTAGAAAGGATCACATAATTGTAACAAAGATTTGACCCAGATTCCCAATTCGGGCATTCAGAACATATAGCACGTTGCTGTAAGCAAGCACATTCTCAGTCAAAGTTGCAAGTTACTATGTAGGAACAGGTTTGTATAGGTATTTCAAAGATGCCCAGAACTGAGCTAAACTTGGTATGTCTCCAACTCCTAGAAATAACTTCATGCCCCATCGCCCTTACTTCCAGCTAGTAAGGATCACATAATTCCTAACAAAGTTTTGACACAGATTCCCAATTCGGGCATTCAGAACATATAGCACGTTGCTGTAAGCAAGCACATTCTCATTCAAAGTTGCAAGTTAATATGTAGGAACAAGTTTGTATAGGTATTTCAAAGATGCAAAGAACTGTGCTAAACTTGGTATGTGTCCAACTCCTAGAAATACCTTCATGCCACAACTCTCTTACTTCCAGTTAGTAAGGATCACATAATTCCTAACAAATTTTGACACAGATTCAAAATTCGGGCATTCAGAACATATAGCACGTTGCTGTAAGCAAGCACATTCTCATTCAAAGTTGCAAGTTACTATGTAGGAACAAGTTTGTATAGGTATTTCAAAGATGCCCAGAACTGAGCTAAACTTGGATGTGTCCTTCTCCTAGAAATAATTTCATGCCCCATCTCCCTTACTTCCAGCTAGTAAGGATCACATAATTCCTAATAAAGTTTTGACACAGATTCCCAATTCGGGCCTTCAGAACATGTAGCACGTTGCTGTAAGCAAGCACATTCTCATTCAAAGTTGCAAGTTACTATGTAGGAACAAGTTTGTAAAGGTATTTCAAAGATGCCCAGAACTGAGCTAAACGTTGTATGTCTCCAACTCCTAGAAATAACTTCATGCCCCATCACCCTTACTTCCAGCTAGTAAGGATCACATAATTCCTAACAATGTTTTGACACAGAATCCCAATTCGGGCATTCAGAACATATAGCACGTTGCTGTAAGCAAGCACATTCTCATTCACAGTTGCAAGTTACTATGTAGGAACAAGTTTGTATAGGTATTTCAAAGATGCCCAGAACTGAGCTGAACTTGGTATGTGTCCAACCTCTAGAAATACCGTCATGCCCCAACTCCCTTACTTCCAGCTAGTAAGGATCACATAATTACTAACAAAGTTTTGACACAGATTCCCAATTCGGGCATTCAAAACATATAGCAAGTTGCTGTAAGCAAGCACATTCTCATTCAAAGTTGCAAGTTACTATGTAGGAACAAGTTTGTATAGGTATTTCAAAGATGCCCAGAACTGAGCTTAACGTTGTATGTCTCCAACTGCTAGAAATAACTTCATGCCCAATCTCCCTTACTTCCAGCAAGTAAGGATCACATAATTCCTAACAAAGTTTTGACACAGATTCCCAATTCGGGCATTCAGAACATATAGCACGTTGATGTAAGCAAGCACATTCTCATTCAAAGTTGCAAGTTACTATGTAGGAACAAGTTTGTATAGGTTTTTCAAAGATGCCCAGAACTGAGTTAAACTTGGTATGTCTCCAACTCCTAGAAATAACTTCATGCCCCATCTCCCTTACTTCCAGCTAGTAAGGATCACATAATTCCTAACAAAGTTTTGACACAGATTCCCAATTCGAGCATTCAGAACATGTAGCACGTTGCTGTAAGCAAGCACATTCTCATTCAAAGTTGCAAGTTACAATGTAGGAACAAGTTTGTATAGGTATTTCAAAGATGCCCAGAACTGAGGTAAACGTTGTAGGTCTCCAACTCCTAGAAATAACTTCATGCCCCATCTCCCTTACTACCATCTAGTAAGGATCACATAATTAGTAACAAAGTTTTGACACAGATTCAGAATTCGGGCATTCAGAACATGTAGCACGTTGCTGTAAGCAAGCACATTCTCATTCAAAGTTGCAGGTTACTATGTAGGAACAAGTTTGTATAGGTATTTGAAAGATGCCCAGAACTGTGCTAAACTTGGTATGTGTCCAACTACTTGAAATAACTTCATGTCCCATCTCCCTTACTTCCAGCTAGTAAAGATCACATAATTTCTAACAAAGTTTTGAAACAGATTCCCAATTCGGGCATTCAGAACATATAGCACGTTGCTGTAAGCAAGCACATTCTCATTCAAAGATGCAAGTTACTATGTAGGAACAAGTTTGTATAGGTATTTCAAAGATGCCCAGAACTGAGCTAAACTTGGTATGTCTCCAACTCCTAGAAATAACTTCATGCCCCATCTCCCTTACTTCCAGCTATTAAGGATCATATAATTCCTAACAAAGTTTTGACACAGATTCCCAATTCGGGCATTCAGAACATATAGTACGTTGCTTTAAGCAAGCACATTCTCATTCAAAGTTGCAAGTTACTATGTAGGAACAAGTTTGTATAGGTATTTCAAAGATGCCCAGAACTGAGCTAAAGTGGGTATGTCTCCAACTCCAACAAATAACTTCATGCCCCATCTCCCTTACTTCCAGCTAGTAAGGATCACATAATTCCTAACAAAGTTTTGACACAGATTCCCAATTCGGGCTTTCAGAACATATAGCACGTTGCTGTAAGCAAGCACATTCTCATTCAAAGCTGCAAGTTACTATGTAGGAACAAGTTTGTATAGGTATTTCAATGATGCCCAGAACTGAGCTAAACATGGTATGTCTCCAACTCCTAGAAATAACTTCATGCCCCATCTCCCTTACTTCCAGCTAGTAAGGATCACATAATTCCTTACAAAGTTTTGACACAGATTCCCCATTCGGGCATTCAGAACATATAGCACGTTGCTGTAAGCAAGCACATTCTCATTCCAAGTAGCAAGTTACTATGTAGGAACAAGTTTGTATAGGTATTTCCAAGATGCCCAGAACTGAGCTAAAGTGGGTATGTCTCCAACTCCTAGAAATAGCTTCATGCCACATCTCCCTTACTTCCAGCTAGTAAGGATAGCATAATTCCTAACAAAGATTTGACACAGATTCCCAATTCGGGCATTCAGAACATATAGCACGTTGCTGTAAGCAAGCACATTCTCATTCAAAGTTGCAAGTTACTATGTAGGAACAAGTTTGTAGAGGTATTTCAAAGATGCCCAGAACTGAGCTAAACTTGGTATGTCTCCAACTCATAGAAATAACATCATGCCCCAACTCCCTTACTTCCAGCTTGTAAGGATCACATAATTCCTAACAAAGTTTTGACACAGATTCCCAATTCGGGCATTCAGAACATATAGCACGTTGCTGTAAGCCAGCACATTCTCATTCAAAGTTGCAAGATACTATGTAGGAACAAGATTGTATAGGACTTTCAAAGATGCCCAGAAATGAGCTAAACGTTGTATGTCCCCAACTCCTAGAAATAACTTCATGCCCATCTCCCTTACTTCCAGCTAGTAAGGATCACATAATTCCTAACAAAGTTTTGACACAGATTCCCAATTCGGGCATTCAGAACATATAGAACGTTGCTGTAAGCAAGCACATTCTCATTCAAAGTTGCAAGTTACTATGTAGGAACAAGTTTGTATAGGTATTTCAAAGATGCCCAGAACTGAGCTAAACGTTGTATGTCTCCAGCTCCTAGAAATAACTTCATGCCCCATCACCCTTACTTCCATCTAGTAAGGATCACATAATTCCTAACAAAGTTTTGACACAGATTCCCAATTTGGGCATTCAGAACATATAGCACGTTGCTATAAGCAAGCACATTCTCATTCAAAGTTGCAAGTTACTATGTAGGAACAAGTTTGCATAGGTATTTCAAAGATGCCCAGAACGGAGCTAAACTTGGTATGTGTCCTACCTCTAGAAATAACTTCATGCCCCAACTCCCTTACTTGCAGCTAGGAAGGATCACATAATTCCTAACAAAGATTTGACACAGATTCCCAATTCGGGCATTCAGAACATATAGCACGTTGCTGTAAGCAAGCACATTCTCATTCAAAGTTGCAAGTTACTATGTAGGAACAAGTTTGTATAGGTATTTCAAAGATGCCCAGAACTGAGCTAAACGTTGTATGTGTCCAACTCCTAGAAATAACTTCATGTCCCATCTCCCTTACTTCCAGCTTGTAAGGATCACATAATTCCTAACAAAGTTTTGACACAGATTCCCAATTCGGGCATTCAGAACATATAGCACGTTGCTGTAAGCAAGCACATTCTCATTCAAAGTTGCAAGTTACTATGTAGGAACAAGTTTGTATAGGTATTTCAAAGATGCCCAGAACTGAGCTAAACTTGGTATGTGTCAAACTCCTAGAAATAACTTCATGCCCCAACTCCCTTACTTCCAGCTAGTAAGGATCACATAATTCCTAACAAAGTTCTGACACAGATTCCCAATTCGGGCATTCAGAACATATAGCACGTTGCTGTAAGCAAGCACATTCTCCTTCACAGTTGCAAGTTACTATGTAGGAACAAGTTTGAATAGGACATTCAATGATACCCAGAACTGAGCTAAATTTGGTATGTCTCCACCTCCTAGAAATAACTTCATGCCCCATCTCCCTTACTTCCAGCTAGTAAGGATCACATAATTCCTTACAAAGTTTTGACACAGATTCCCAATTCGGGCATTCAGAACATACAGCACGTTGCTGTAAGCAAGCACATTCTCATTCAAAGTTGCAAGTTACTATGTAGGAACAAGTTTGTATAGGTATTCCAAAGATGCCCCGAACGGTGCTAAACTTGGTATGTGTCCAACTCCAAGAAAGAACTTAATGCCCCATCTCCCTTACTTCTAGCTCGTAAGGATCACATAATTCCTAACAAAGTTTTGACACAGATTCCCAATTTGGGCATTCAGAACATATAGCACGTTGCTGTAAGCAAGCACATTCTCATTCAAAGTTGCAAGTTACTATGTAGGAACAAGTTTGTATAGGTATTTCAAAGATGCCCAGAACTGAGCTAAACGTTGTATGTCTCCAAGTCCTAGATATAAATTCATGCCCCATCTCCCTTACTTCCATCTAGTAAGGATCACATAATTCCTAACAAAGATTTGAGACAGATTCCCAATGCGGGCATTCAGAACATTTAGCACGTTGCTGTAAGCAAGCACATTCTCATTCAAAGTTGCAAGTTTCTATGTAGGAACAAGTTTGTATAGGTATTTCAAAGATGCCCAGAACTGAGCTAAACTTGGTATGTCTCCAACTCCGAGAAATAACTTCATGCACCAACTCCCTTACTTCCAGCTTTTAAGGATCACATAAATCCTAACAAAGTTTTGACACAGATTCCCAATTCGGGCATTCAGAACATATAGCACGTTGCTGTAAGCAAGCACATTCTCATTAAAAGTTGCAAGTTACTATGTAGGAACAAGTTTGTAGAGGACTTTCAAAGATGCCCAGAACTGAGCTAAACGTTGTATGTCTCCAACTCCTAGAAATAACTTCATGCCCATCTCCCTTAGTTGCAGGTAGTAAGAATCACATAATTCCTAACAAAGTTTTATAACAGATTCCCAATTCGGGCATTCAGAACATATAGCACGTTGCTGTAAGCAAGCACATTCTCATTCAAAGTTGCAAGTTACTATGTAGGAACAAGTTTGTATAGGACTTTCAAAGATGCCCAGAACTGAGCTAAACGTTGTATGTCTCCAACTCCTAGAAATAACTTCATGCCCCAACTCCCTTACCTCCAGCTAGTAAGGATCACATAATTCCTAACAAAGTTTTGACACAGATTCCCAATTCGGGCATTCAGAACATATAGCACGTTGCTGTAAGCAAGCACATTCTCATTCAATGTTGCAAGTTACCATGCAGGAAGAAGTTTGTATAGGACTTTCAAAGATGCCCAGAACTGAGCTAAACTTGGTATGTTTCCAACTCCTAGAAATAACTTCATGCCCCATCTCCCTTACTTCCAGCTAGTAAGGATCAGATAATTCCTAACAAAGCTTTGACACAGATTCCCAATTCGGGCATTCAGAACATATAGCACGTTGCTGTAAGCAAGCACAATCTCATTCAAAGTTGCAAGTTACTATGTAGGAACAAGTTTGTATAGGCATTTCAAAGATGCCCAGAACTGAGCTAAACGTTGTATGTCTCCAACTCCTAGAAATAACTTCATGCCCATCTCCCTTACTTCCAGCTAGTAAGGATCACATAATTCCTAACAAAGATTTGACACAGATTCCCAATTCGGGCATTCAGGACATATAGCACGTTGCTGTAAGCAAGCACATTCTCATTCAAAGTTGCAAGTTACTATGTAAGAAGAAGTTTGTATAGGTATTTCAAAGATGCCCAGAACTGAGCTAAACTTGGTATGTCTCCAACTCCTAGAAATGACTTCATGCCCCAACTCTCTTACTTCCAGCTAGTAAGGATCACATAATTCCTAATAAACATTTGACACAGATTCCCATTTCCTGCATTCAGAACATATAGCACGTTGCTGTAAGCAAGCACATTCTCATTCAAAGTTGCAACTTACCATGTAGGAAGAAGTTTGTATAGGACTTTCAAAGATGCCCAGAACTGAGCTAAACTTGGTATGTCTCCAACTCCTAGAAATAACTTCATGCCCCATCTCCCTTACTTCCAGCTAGTAAGGATCACATAATTCCTAACAAAGTTTTGACACAGATTCCCAATTCGGGCATTCAGAACATATAGCACGTTGCTGTAAGCAAGCACATTCTCATTCAAAGATGCAAGTTACTATGTAGGAACAAGTTTGTATAGGTATTTCAAAGATGCCCAGAACTGAGCTTAACTTGGTATGTCTCCAACTCCTAGAAATAACTTCATGCCCCATCTCCCTTACTTCCAGCTAGTAAGGATCACATAATTACTAAAAAAGTTTTGACACAGATTCCTATTCGGGCATTCAGAACATATAGCACGTTGCTGTAAGCAAGCACATTCTCATTCAAAGTTGCAAGTTACTATGTAGGAACAAGTTTGTATAGGTATTTCAAAGATGCCCAGAACTGAACTAAACGTTGTATGTCTCCAACTCCTAGAAATGACTTCATGCCCCATCTCCCTTACTTCCATCTAGTAAGGATCACATAATTCCTTACAAAGTCTTGAGACAGATTCCCAATGCAGGCATTCAGATCATTTAGCACGTTGCTGTAAGCAAGCACATTCTCATTCAAAGTTGCAAGTTACTATGTAGGAACAAGTTTGTATAGGTATTTCAAAGATGCCCAGAAGTGAGCTAAACTTGGTATGTCTCCAACTCCTAGAAATGACTTCATGCCCCAACTCCCTTACTTCCAGCTAGTAAGGATCACATAATTCCTAACAAAGTTTTGACACAGATTCCCAATTCGGGCATTCAGAACATATAGCACGTTGCTGTAAGCAAGCACATTCTCATTCAAAGTTGCAAGTTACCATGTAGGAAGAAGTTTGTATAGGACTTTCAAAGATGCCCAGAACTGAGCTAAACTTGGTATGTCTCCAACTCCTAGAAATAACTTCATGCCCCAACTCCCTTACTTCCAGCTAGTAAGGATCACATAATTCCTAACAAAGTTTTGACACAGATTCCCAATTCTGGCATTCAGAACATATAGCACGTTGCTGTAAGCAAGCACATTCTCATTCAAAGATGCAAGTTACTATGTAGGAACAAGTTTGTATAGGTATTTCAAAGATGCCCAGAACTGAGCTAAACTTGGTATGTCTCCAACTCCTAGAAATAACTTCATGCCCCATCTCCCTTACTTCCAGCTAGTAAGGATCACATAATTCCTAACAAACTTTTGACACAGATTCCCAATTCGGGCATTCAGAACATATAGCACGTTGCTGTAAGCAAGCACATTCTCATTCAAAGTTGCAAGTTACTATGTAGGAACAAGTTTGTATAGGTATTTCAAAGATGCCCCGAACGGTGCTAAACTTGGTATGTGTCCAACTCCTAGAAATAACTTCATGCCCCATCTCCCTTACTTCTAGCTCGTAAGGATCACATAATTCCTAACAAAGTTTTGAAACAGATTCCCAATTCGGGCATTCAGAACATATAGCACGTTGCTGTAAGCAAGCACATTCTCATTCAAAGTTGCAAGTTACTATGTAGGAACAAGTTTGTATAGGTATTTCAAAGATGCCCAGAACTGAGCTACTCGTTTTATGTCTCCAAGTCCTAGATATAACTTCAAGCCCCATCTCCCTTACTTCCATCTAGTAAGGATCACATAATTCCTAACAAAGTTTTAAGACAGATTCCCAATGCGGGCATTCAGAACATTTAGCACGTTGCTGTAAGCAAGCACATTCTCATTCAAAGTTGCAAGTTACTATGTAGGAACAAGTTTGTATAGGTATTTCAAAGATGCCCAGAACTGAGCTAAACTTGGTATGTCTCCAACTCCGAGAAATAACTTCATGCACCAACTCCCTTACTTACAGCTTGTAAGTATCACATAAATCCTAACAAAGTTTTGACACAGATTCCCAATTCGGGCATTCAGAACATATAGCACGTTGCTGTAAGCAAGCACATTCTCATTCAAAGTTGCAAGTTACTATGTAGGAACAAGTTTGTATAGGTATTTCAAAGAAGCCCAGAACTTAGCTAAACGTTGTATATCTCCAACTCCTAGAAATAACATCATGCCACTTCTCCCTTACTTCCAGCTAGTAATGATCACATAATTCCTAACAAACTTTTGACACAGATTCCCAATTCGGGCATTCAGAACATATAGCACGTTGCTGTAAGCAAGCACATTCTCATTCAAAGTTGCAAGTTACTATGTAGGAACAAGTTTGTAGAGGTATTTCAAAGATGCTCAGAACTGAGCTAAACTTGGTATGTCTCCAACTCCTAGAAATAACTTAATGCCCCAACTCTCTTAAATCCAGCTTGTAAGGATCACATAATTCCTAACAAAGTTTTGAAACAGATTCCCAATTCGGGCATTCAGAACATATAGCACGTTGCTGTAAGCAAGCACATTCTCATTCAAAGTTGCAAGTTACTATGTAGGAACATATTTGTATAGGTATTTCAAAGATGCCCAGAAGTGAGCTAAACTTGGTATGTCTCCAACTCCTAGAAATGACTTCTTGCCCCAACTCCCTTACCTCCAGCTAGTAAGGATCACATAATTCCTAACAAAGTTTTGACACAGATTCCCAATTCGGGCATTCAGAACATATAGCACGTTGCTGTAAGCAAGCACATTCTCATTCAATGTTGCAAGTTACCATGCAGGAAGAAGTTTGTATAGGACTTTCAAAGATGCCCAGAACTGAGCTAAACTTGGTATGTTTCCAACTCCTAGAAATAACTTCATGCCCCATCTCCCTTACTTCCAGCTAGTAAGGATCAGATAATTCCTAACAAAGCTTTGACACAGATTCCCAATTCGGGCATTCAGAACATATAGCACGTTGCTGTAAGCAAGCACAATCTCATTCAAAGTTGCAAGTTACTATGTAGGAACAAGTTTGTATAGGACTTTCAAAGATGCCCAGAACTGAGCTAAACGTTGTATGTCTCCAACTCCTAGAAATAACTTCATGCCCATCTCCCTTACTTCCAGCTAGTAAGGATCACATAATTCCTAACAAAGATTTGACACAGATTCCCAATTCGGGCATTCAGGACATATAGCACGTTGCTGTAAGCAAGCACATTCTCATTCAAAGTTGCAAGTTACTATGTAAGAAGAAGTTTGTATAGTTATTTCAAAGATGCCCAGAAATGAGCTAAACTTGGTATGTCTCCAACTCCTAGAAATGACTTCATGCCCCAACTCCCTTACTTCCAGCTAGTAAGGATCACATAATTCCTAATAAACTTTTGACACAGATTCCCAATTCGGGCATTCAGAAGATATAGCACGTTGCTGTACGCAAGCACATTCTCATTCAAAGTTGCAACTTACCATGTAGGAAGAAGTTTGTATAGGACTTTCAAAGATGCCCAGAACTGAGCTAAACTTGGTATGTCTCCAACTCCTAGAAATAACTTCATGCCCCAACTCCCTTACTTCCAGCTAGTAAGGATCACATAATTCCTAACAAAGTTTTGACACAGATTCCCAATTCGGGCATTCAGATCATATAGCACGTTGCTGTAAGCAAGCACATTCTCATTCAAAGATGCAAGTTACTATGTAGGAACAAGTTTGTATAGGTATTTCAAAGATGCCCAGAACTGAGCTTAACTTGGTATGTCTCCAACTCCTAGAAATAATTTCATGCCCCATCTCCCTTACTTCCAGCTAGTAAGGGTCACATAATTCCTAAAAAAGTTTTGACACAGATTCCCAATTCGGGCATTCAGAACATATAGCACGTTGCTGTAAGCAAGCACATTCTCATTCAAAGTTGCAAGTTACTATGTAGGAACAAGTTTGTATAGGTATTTCAAAGATGTCCAGAACTGAACTAAACGTTGTATGTCTCCAACTCCTAGAAATGACTTCATGCCCCATCTCCCTTACTTCCATCTAGTAAGGATCACATAATTCCTTACAAAGTTTTGAGACAGATTCCCAATGCGGGCATTCAGATCATTTAGCACGTTGCTGTAAGAAAGCACATTCTCATTCAAAGTTGCAAGTTACTATGTAGGAACAAGTTTGTATAGGTATTTCAAAGATGCCCAGAAGTGAGCTAAACTTGGTATGTCTCCAACTCCTAGAAATGACTTCATGCCCCAACTCCCTTACTTCCAGCTAGTAAGGATCACATAATTCCTAACAAAGTTTTGACACAGATTCCCAATTCGGGCATTCAGAACATATAGCCCGTTGCTGTAAGCAAGCACATTCTCATTCAAAGTTGCAAGTTACTATGTAGGAAGAAGTTTGTATAGCACTTTCAAAGATGCCCAGAACTGAGCTAAACTTGGTATGTCTCCAACTCCTAGAAATAACTTCATGCCCCATCTCCCTTACTTCCAGCTAGTAAGGATCAGATAATTCCTAACAAAACTTTGACACAGATTCCCAATTCGGGCATTCAGAACATATAGCACGTTGCTGTAAGCAAGCACAATCTCATTCAAAGTTGCAAGTTACTATGTAGGAACAAGTTTGTATAGGACTTTCAAATATGCCCAGAACTGAGCTAAACGTTGTATGTCTCCAACTCCTAGAAATAACTTCATGCCCATCTCCCTTACTTCCAGCTAGTAAGGATCACATAATTCCTGACAAAGATTTGACACAGATTCCCAATTCGGGCATTCAGGACATATAGCACGTTGCTGTAAGCAAGCACATTCTCATTCAAAGTTGCAAGTTACTATGTAAGAAGAAGTTTGTATAGGTATTTCAAAGATGCCCAGAACTGAGCTAAACTTGGTATGTCTCCAACTCCTAGAAATGACTTCATGCCCCAACTCCCTTACTTCCAGCTAGTAAGGATCACATAATTCCTAATAAACTTTTGACACAGATTCCCAATTCGGGCATTCAGAACATATAGCACGTTGCTGTAAGCAAGCACATTCTCATTCAAAGTTGCAACTTACCATGTAGGAAGAAGTTTGTATAGGACTTTCAAAGATGCCCAGAACTGAGCTAAACTTGGTATGTCTCCAACTCCTAGAAATAACTTCATGCCCCAACTCCCTTACTTCCAGCTAGTAAGGATCACATAATTCCTAACAAAGTTTTGACACAGATTCCCAATTCGGGCATTCAGAACATATAGCACGTTGCTGTAAGCAAGCACATTCTCATTCAAAGATGCAAGTTACTATGTAGGAACAAGTTTGTATAGGTATTTCAAAGATGCCCAGAACTGAGCTTAACTTGGTATGTCTCCAACTCCTAGAAATAACTTCATGCCCCATCTCCCTTACTTCCAGCTAGTAAGGATAACATAATTCCTAAAAAAGTTTTGACACATATTCCTATTCGGGCATTCAGAACATATAGCACGTTGCTGTAAGCAAGCACATTCTCATTCAAAGTTGCAAGTTACTATGTAGGAACAAGTTTGTATAGGTATTTCAAAGATGCCCAGAACTGAACTAAACGTTGTATGTCTCCAACTCCTAGAAATGACTTCATGCCCCATCTCCCTTACTTCCATCTAGTAAGGATCACATAATTCCTTACAAAGTCTTGAGACAGATTCCCAATGCGGGCATTCAGATCATTTAGCACGTTGCTGTAAGCAAGCACATTCTCATTCAAAGTTGCAAGTTACTATGTAGGAACAAGTTTGTATAGGTATTTCAAAGATGCCCAGAAGTGAGCTAAACTTGGTATGTCTCCAACTCCTAGAAATGACTTCATGCCCCAACTCCCTTACTTCCAGCTAGTAAGGATCACATAATTCCTAACAAAGTTTTGACACAGATTCCCAATTCGGGCATTCAGAACATATAGCACGTTGCTGTAAGCAAGCACATTCTCATTCAAAGTTGCAAGTTACCATGTAGGAAGAAGTTTGTATAGGACTTTCAAAGATGCCCAGAACTGAGCTAAACTTGGTATGTCTCCAACTCCTAGAAATAACTTCATGCCCCAACTCCCTTACTTCCAGCTAGTAAGGATCACATAATTCCTAACAAAGTTTTGACACAGATTCCCAATTCGGGCATTCAGAACATATAGCACGTTGCTGTAAGCAAGCACATTCTCATTCAAAGATGCAAGTTACTATGTAGGAACAAGTTTGTATAGGTATTTCAAAGATGCCCAGAACTGAGCTAAACTTGGTATGTCTCCAACTCCTAGAAATAACTTCATGCCCCATCTCCCTTACTTCCAGCTAGTAAGGATCACATAATTCCTAACAAACTTTTGACACAGATTCCCAATTCGGGCATTCAGAACATATAGCACGTTGCTGTAAGCAAGCACATTCTCATTCAAAGTTGCAAGTTACTATGTAGGAACAAGTTTGTATAGGTATTTCAAAGATGCCCAGAACGGTGCTAAACTTGGTATGTGTCCAACTCCTAGAAATAACTTCATGCCCCATCTCCCTTACTTCTAGCTCGTAAGGATCACATAATTCCTAACAAAGTTTTGACACAGATTCCCAATTCGGGCATTCAGAACATATAGCACGTTGCTGTAAGCAAGCACATTCTCATTCAAAGTTGCAAGTTACTATGTAGGAACAAGTTTGTATAGGTATTTCAAAGATGCCCAGAACTGAGCTACTCGTTTTATGTCTCCAAGTCCTAGATATAACTTCATGCCCCATCTCCCTTACTTCCATCTAGTAAGGATCACATAATTCCTAACAAACTTTTGACACAGATTCCCAATTCGGGCATTCAGAACATATAGCACGTTGCTGTAAGCAAGCACATTCTCATTCAAAGTTGCAAGTTACTATGTAGGAACAAGTTTGTATAGGTATTTCAAAGAAGCCCAGAACTTAGCTAAACGTTGTATATCTCCAACTCCTAGAAATAACATCATGCCACTTCTCCCTTACTTCCAGCTAGTAATGATCACATAATTCCTAACAAACTTTTGACACAGATTCCCAATTCGGGCATTCAGAACATATAGCACGTTGCTGTAAGCAAGCACATTCTCATTAAAAGTTGCAAGTTACTATGTAGGAACAAGTTTGTAGAGGTATTTCAAAGATGCTCAGAACTGAGCTAAACTTGGTATGTCTCCAACTCCTAGAAATAACTTAATGCCCCAACTCTCTTAAATCCAGCTTGTAAGGATCACATAATTCCTAACGAAGTTTTGAAACAGATTCCCAATTCGGGCATTCAGAAAATATAGCACGTTGCTGTAAGCAAGCACATTCTCATTCAAAGTTGCAAGTTACTATGTAGGAACATATTTGTATAGGTATTTCAAAGATGCCCAGAAGTGAGCTAAACTTGGTATGTCTCCAACTCCTAGAAATGACTTCTTGCCCCAACTCCCTTACCTCCAGCTAGTAAGGATCACATAATTCCTAACAAAGTTTTGACACAGATTCCCAATTCGGGCATTCAGAACATATAGCACGTTGCTGTAAGCAAGCACATTCTCATTCAATGTTGCAAGTTACCATGCAGGAAGAAGTTTGTATAGGACTTTCAAAGATGCCCAGAACTGAGCTAAACTTGGTATGTTTCCAACTCCTAGAAATAACTTCATGCCCCATCTCCCTTACTTCCAGCTAGTAAGGATCAGATAATTCCTAACAAAGCTTTGACACAGATTCCCAATTCGGGCATTCAGAACATATAGCACGTTGCTGTAAGCAAGCACAATCTCATTCAAAGTTGCAAGTTACTATGTAGGAACAAGTTTGTATAGGACTTTCAAAGATGCCCAGAACTGAGCTAAACGTTGTATGTCTCCAACTCCTAGAAATAACTTCATGCCCATCTCCCTTACTTCCAGCTAGTAAGGATCACATAATTCCTAATAAACTTTTGACACAGATTCCCAATTCGGGCATTCAGAACATATAGCACGTTGCTGTACGCAAGCACATTCTCATTCAAAGTTGCAACTTACCATGTAGGAAGAAGTTTGTATAGGACTTTCAAAGATGCCCAGAACTGAGCTAAACTTGGTATGTCTCCAACTCCTAGAAATAACTTCATGCCCCAACTCCCTTACTTCCAGCTAGTAAGGATCACATAATTCCTAACAAAGTTTTGACACAGATTCCCAATTCGGGCATTCAGAACATATAGCACGTTGCTGTAAGCAAGCACATTCTCATTCAAAGATGCAAGTTACTATGTAGGAACAAGTTTGTATAGGTATTTCAAAGATGCCCAGAACTGAGCTAAACTTGGTATGTCTCCAACTCCTAGAAATAACTTCATGCCCCATCTCCCTTACTTCCAGCTAGTAAGGATCACATAATTCCTAAAAAAGTTTTGACACAGATTCCCAATTCGGGCATTCAGAACATATAGCACGTTGCTGTAAGCAAGCACATTCTCATTCAAAGTTGCAAGTTACTATGTAGGAACAAGTTTGTATAGGTATTTCAAAGATGCCCAGAACTGAACTAAACGTTGTATGTCTCCAACTCCTAGAAATGACTTCATGCCCCATCTCCCTTACTTCCATCTAGTAAGGATCACATAATTCCTTACAAAGTTTTGAGACAGATTCCCAATGCGGGCATTCAGATCATTTAGCACGTTGCTGTAAGCAAGCACATTCTCATTCAAAGTTGCAAGTTACTATGTAGGAACAAGTTTGTATAGGTATTTCAAAGATGCCCAGAAGTGAGCTAAACTTGGTATGTCTCCAACTCCTAGAAATGACTTCATGCCCCAACACCCTTACTTCCAGCTAGTAAGGATCACATAATTCCTAACAAAGTTTTGACACAGATTCCCAATTCGGGCATTCAGAACATATAGCCCGTTGCTGTAAGCAAGCACATTCTCATTCAAAGTTGCAAGTTACTATGTAGGAAGAAGTTTGTATAGGACTTTCAAAGATGCCCAGAACTGAGCTAAACTTGGTATGTCTCCAACTCCTAGAAATAACTTCATGCCCCATCTCCCTTACTTCCAGCTAGTAAGGATCAGATAATTCCTAATAAAGCTTTGACACAGATTCCCAATTCGGGCATTCAGAACATATAGCACGTTGCTGTAAGCAAGCACAATCTCATTCAAAGTTGCAAGTTACTATGTAGGAACAAGTTTGTATAGGACTTTCAAAGATGCCCAGAACTGAGCTAAACGTTGTATGTCTCCAACTCCTAGAAATAACTTCATGCCCATCTCCCTTACTTCCAGCTAGTAAGGATCACATAATTCCTAACAAAGATTTGACACAGATTCCCAATTCGGGCATTCAGGACATATAGCACGTTGCTGTAAGCAAGCACAATCTCATTCAAAGTTGCAAGTTACTATGTAAGAAGAAGTTTGTATAGGTATTTCAAAGATGCCCAGAACTGAGCTAAACTTGGTATGTCTCCAACTCCTAGAAATGACTTCATGCCCCAACTCCCTTACTTCCAGCTAGTAAGGATCACATAATTCCTAATAAACTTTTGACACAGATTCCCAATTCGGGCATTCAGAACATATAGCACGTTGCTGTAAGCAAGCACATTCTCATTCAAAGTTGCAACTTACCATGTAGGAAGAAGTTTGTATAGGACTTTCAAAGATGCCCAGAACTGAGCTAAACTTGGTATGTCTCCAACTCCTAGAAATAACTTCATGCCCCAACTCCCTTACTTCCAGCTAGTAAGGATCACATAATTCCTAACAAAGTTTTGACACAGATTCCCAATTCGGGCATTCAGAACATATAGCACGTTGCTGTAAGCAAGCACATTCTCATTCAAAGATGCAAGTTACTATGTAGGAACAAGTTTGTATAGGTATTTCAAAGATGCCCAGAACTGAGCTTAACTTGGTATGTCTCCAACTCCTAGAAATAACTTCATGCCCCATCTCCCTTACTTCCAGCTAGTAAGGATCACATAATTCCTAAAAAAGTTTTGACACAGATTCCTATTCGGGCATTCAGAACATATAGCACGTTGCTGTAAGCAAGCACATTCTCATTCAAAGTTGCAAGATACTATGTAGGAACAAGTTTGTATAGGTATTTCAAAGATGCCCAGAACTGAACTAAACGTTGTATGTCTCCAACTCCTAGAAATGACTTCATGCCCCATCTCCCTTACTTCCATCTAGTAAGGATCACATAATTCCTTACAAAGTCTTGAGACAGATTCCCAATGCGGGCATTCAGATCATTTAGCACGTTGCTGTAAGCAAGCACATTCTCATTCAAAGTTGCAAGTTACTATGTAGGAACAAGTTTGTATAGGTATTTCAAAGATGCCCAGAAGTGAGCTAAACTTGGTATGTCTCCAACTCCTAGAAATGACTTCATGCCCCAACTCCCTTACTTCCAGCTAGTAAGGATCACATAATTCCTAACAAAGTTTTGACACAGATTCCCAATTCGGGCATTCAGAACATATAGCACGTTGCTGTAAGCAAGCACATTCTCATTCAAAGTTGCAAGTTACCATGTAGGAAGAAGTTTGTATAGGACTTTCAAAGATGCCCAGAACTGAGCTAAACTTGGTATGTCTCCAACTCCTAGAAATAACTTCATGCCCCAACTCCCTTACTTCCAGCTAGTAAGGATCACATAATTCCTAACAAAGTTTTGACACAGATTCCCAATTCTGGCATTCAGAACATATAGCACGTTGCTGTAAGCAAGCACATTCTCATTCAAAGATGCAAGTTACTATGTAGGAACAAGTTTGTATAGGTATTTCAAAGATGCCCAGAACTGAGCTAAACTTGGTATGTCTCCAACTCCTAGAAATAACTTCATGCCCCATCTCCCTTACTTCCAGCTAGTAAGGATCACATAATTCCTAACAAACTTTTGACACAGATTCCCAATTCGGGCATTCAGAACATATAGCACGTTGCTGTAAGCAAGCACATTCTCATTCAAAGTTGCAAGTTACTATGTAGGAACAAGTTTGTATAGGTATTTCAAAGATGCCCCGAACGGTGCTAAACTTGGTATGTGTCCAACTCCTAGAAATAACTTCATGCCCCATCTCCCTTACTTCTAGCTCGTAAGGATCACATAATTCCTAACAAAGTTTTGACACAGATTCCCAATTCGGGCATTCAGAACATATAGCACGTTGCTGTAAGCAAGCACATTCTCATTCAAAGTTGCAAGTTACTATGTAGGAACAAGTTTGTATAGGTATTTCAAAGATGCCCAGAACTGAGCTACTCGTTTTATGTCTCCAAGTCCTAGATATAACTTCAAGCCCCATCTCCCTTACTTCCATCTAGTAAGGATCACATAATTCCTAACAAAGTTTTGAGACAGATTCCCAATGCGGGCATTCAGAACATTTAGCACGTTGCTGTAAGCAAGCACTGTCTCATTCAAAGTTGCAAGTTACTATGTAGGAACAAGTTTGTATAGGTATTTCAAAGATGCCCAGAACTGAGCTAAACTTGGTATGTCTCCAACTCCGAGAAATAACTTCATGCACCAACTCCCTTACTTACAGCTTGTAAGGATCACATAAATCCTAACAAAGTTTTGACACAGATTCCCAATTCGGGCATTCAGAACATATAGCACGTTGCTGTAAGCAAGCACATTCTCATTCAAAGTTGCAAGTTACTATGTAGGATCAAGTTTGTATAGGTATTTCAAAGAAGCCCAGAACTTAGCTAAACGTTGTATATCTCCAACTCCTAGAAATAACATCATGCCACTTCTCCCTTACTTCCAGCTAGTAATGATCACATAATTCCTAACAAACTTTTGACACAGATTCCGAATTCGGGCATTCAGAACATATAGCACGTTGCTGTAAGCAAGCACATTCTCATTAAAAGTTGCAAGTTACTATGTAGGAACAAGTTTGTAGAGGTATTTCAAAGATGCTCAGAACTGAGCTAAACTTGGTATGTCTCCAACTCCTAGAAATAACTTAATGCCCCAACTCTCTTAAATCCAGCTTGTAAGGATCACATAATTCCTAACAAAGTTTTGAAACAGATTCCCAATTCGGGCATTCAGAACATATAGCACGTTGCTGTAAGCAAGCACATTCTCATTCAAAGTTGCAAGTTACTATGTAGGAACATATTTGTATAGGTATTTCAAAGATGCCCAGAAGTGAGCTAAACTTGGTATGTCTCCAACTCCTAGAAATGACTTCTTGCCCCAACTCCCTTACCTCCAGCTAGTAAGGATCACATAATTCCTAACAAAGTTTTGACACAGATTCCCAATTCGGGCATTCAGAACATATAGCACGTTGCTGTAAGCAAGCACATTCTCATTCAATGTTGCAAGTTACCATGCAGGAAGAAGTTTGTATAGGACTTTCAAAGATGCCCAGAACTGAGCTAAACTTGGTATGTTTCCAACTCCTAGAAATAACTTCATGCCCCATCTCCCTTACTTCCAGCTAGTAAGGATCAGATAATTCCTAACAAAGCTTTGACACAGATTCCCAATTCGGGCATTCAGAACATATAGCACGTTGCTGTAAGCAAGCACAATCTCATTCAAAGTTGCAAGTTACTATGTAGGAACAAGTTTGTATAGGACTTTCAAAGATGCCCAGAACTGAGCTAAACGTTGTATGTCTCCAACTCCTAGAAATAACTTCATGCCCATCTCCCTTACTTCCAGCTAGTAAGGATCACATAATTCCTAACAAAGATTTGACACAGATTCCCAATTCGGGCATTCAGGACATATAGCACGTTGCTGTAAGCAAGCACATTCTCATTCAAAGTTGCAAGTTACTATGTAAGAAGAAGTTTGTATAGGTATTTCAAAGATGCCCAGAACTGAGCTAAACTTGGTATGTCTCCAACTCCTAGAAATGACTTCATGCCCCAACTCCCTTACTTCCAGCTAGTAAGGATCACATAATTCCTAATAAACTTTTGACACAGATTCCCAATTCGGGCATTCAGAACATATAGCACGTTGCTGTACGCAAGCACATTCTCATTCAAAGATGCAAGTTACTATGTAGGAACAAGTTTGTATAGGTATTTCAAAGATGCCCAGAACTGAACTAAACGTTGTATGTCTCCAACGCCTAGAAATGACTTCATGCCCCATCTCCCTTACTTCCATCTAGTAAGGATCACATAATTCCTTACAAAGTTTTGAGACAGATTCCCAATGCGGGCATTCAGATCATTTAGCACGTTGCTGTAAGCAAGCACATTCTCATTCAAAGTTGCAAGTTACTATGTAGGAACAAGTTTGTATAGGTATTTCAAAGATGCCCAGAAGTGAGCTAAACTTGGTATGTCTCCAACTCCTAGAAATGACTTCATGCCCCAACTCCCTTACTTCCAGCTAGTAAGGATCACATAATTCCTAACAAAGTTTTGAAACAGATTCCCAATTCGGGCATTCAGAACATATAGCCCGTTGCTGTAAGCAAGCACATTCTCATTCAAAGTTGCAAGTTACTATGTAGGAAGAAGTTTGTATAGGACTTTCAATGATGCCCAGAACTGAGCTAAACTTGGTATGTCTCCAACTCCTAGAAATAACTTCATGCCCCAACTCCCTTACTTCCAGCTAGTAAGGATCACATAATTCCTAACAAAGTTTTGACACAGATTCCCAATTCTGGCATTCAGAACATATAGCACGTTGCTGTAAGCAAGCACATTCTCATTCAAAGATGCAAGTTACTATGTAGGAACAAGTTTGTATAGGTATTTCAAAGATGCCCAGAACTGAGCTAAACTTGGTATGTCTCCAACTCCTAGAAATAACTTCATGCCCCATCTCCCTTACTTCCAGCTAGTAAGGATCACATAATTCCTAACAAAGTTTTGACACAGATTCCCAATTCGGGCATTCAGAACATATAGCACGTTGCTGTAAGCAAGCACATTCTCATTCAAAGTTGCAAGTTACTATGTAGGAACAAGTTTGTATAGTTATTTCAAAGATGCCCCGAGCGGTGCTAAACTTGGTATGTGTCCAACTCCTAGAAATAACTTCATGCCCCATCTCCCTTACTTCTAGCTCGTAAGGATCACATAATTCCTAACAAATTTTGACACAGATTCCCAATTCGGGCATTCAGAACATATAGCACGTTGCTGTAAGCAAGCACATTCTCATTCAAAGTTGCAAGTTACTATGTAGGAAGAAGTTTGTATAGGACTTTCAAAGATGCCCAGAACTGAGCTAAACTTGGTATGTCTCCAACTCCTAGAAATAACTTCATGCCCCAACTCCCTTACTTCCAGCTAGTAAGGATCACATAATTCCTAACAAAGTTTTGACACAGATTCCCAATTCTGGCATTCAGAACATATAGCACGTTGCTGTAAGCAAGCACATTCTCATTCAAAGATGCAAGTTACTATGTAGGAACAAGTTTGTATAGGTATTTCAAAGATGCCCAGAACTGAGCTAAACTTGGTATGTCTCAAACTCCTAGAAATAACTTCATGCCCAATCTCCCTTACTTCCAGCTAGTAAGGATCACATAATTCCTAACAAAGTTTTGACACAGATTCCCAATTCGGGCATTCAGAACATATAGCACGTTGCTATAAGCAAGCACATTCTCATTCAAAGTTGCAAGTTACTATGTAGGAACAAGTTTGTATAGGTATTTCAAAGATGCCCCGAGCGGTGCTAAACTTGGTATGTGTCCAACTCCTAGAAATAACTTCATGCCCCATCTCCCTTACTTCCAGCTAGTAATGATCACATAATTCCTAACAAACTTTTGACACAGATTCCCAATTCGGGCATTCAGAACATATAGCACGTTGCTGTAAGCAAGCACATTCTCATTCAAAGTTGCAAGTTACTATGTAGGAACAAGTTTGTATAGGTATTTCAAAGATGCCCCGAACGGTGCTAAACTTGGTATGTGTCCAACTCCTAGAAATAACTTCATGCCCCATCTCCCTTACTTCTAGCTCGTAAGGATCACATAATTCCTAACAAAGTTTTGACACAGATTCCCAATTCGGGCATCCAGAACATATAGCACGTTGCTGTAAGCAAGCACATTCTCATTCAAAGTTGCAAGTTACTATGTAGGAACAAGTTTGTATAGGTATTTCAAAGATGCCTAGAACTGAGCTACTCGTTTTATGTCTCCAAGTCCTAGATATAACTTCATGCCCCATCTCCCTTACTTCCATCTAGTAAGGATCACATAATTCCTAACAAAGTTTTGAGACAGATTCCCAATGCGGGCATTCAGAACATTTAGCACGTTGCTGTAAGCAAGCACATTCTCATTCAAAGTTGCAAGTTACTATGTAGGAACAAGTTTGTATAGGTATTTCAAAGATGCCCAGAACTGAGCTAAACTTGGTATGTCTCCAACTCCGAGAAATAACTTCATGCACCAACTCCCTTACTTACAGCTTGTAAGGATCACATAAATCCTAACAAAGTTTTGACACAGATTCCCAATTCGGGCATTCAGAAAATATAGCACGTTGCTGTAAGCAAGCACATTCTCATTCAAAGTTGCAAGTTACTATGTAGGAACATATTTGTATAGGTATTTCAAAGATGCCCAGAAGTGAGCTAAACTTGGTATGTCTCCCACTCCTAGAAATGACTTCTTGCCCCAACTCCCTTACCTCCAGCTAGTAAGGATCACATATTTCCTAACAAAGTTTTGACACAGATTCCCAATTCGGGCATTCAGAACATATAGCACGTTGCTGTAAGCAAGCACATTCTCATTCAATGTTGCAAGTTACCATGCAGGAAGAAGTTTGTATAGGACTTTCAAAGATGCCCAGAACTGAGCTAAACTTGGTATGTTTCCAACTCCTAGAAATAACTTCATGCCCCATCTCCCTTACTTCCAGCTAGTAAGGATCAGATAATTCCTAACAAAGCTTTGACACAGATTCCCAATTCGGGCATTCAGAACATATAGCACGTTGCTGTAAGCAAGCACAATCTCATTCAAAGTTGCAAGTTACTATGTAGGAACAAGTTTGTATAGGACTTTCAAAGATGCCCAGAACTGAGCTAAACGTTGTATGTCTCCAACTCCTAGAAATAACTTCATGCCCATCTCCCTTACTTCCAGCTAGTAAGGATCACATAATTCCTAATAAACTTTTGACACAGATTCCCAATTCGGGCATTCAGAACATATAGCACGTTGCTGTACGCAAGCACATTCTCATTCAAAGTTGCAACTTACCATGTAGGAAGAAGTTTGTATAGGACTTTCAAAGATGCCCAGAACTGAGCTAAACTTGGTATGTCTCCAACTCCTAGAAATAACTTCATGCCCCAACTCCCTTACTTCCAGCTAGTAAGGATCACATAATTCCTAACAAAGTTTTGACACAGATTCCCAATTCGGGCATTCAGAACATATAGCACGTTGCTGTAAGCAAGCACATTCTCATTCAAAGATGCAAGTTACTATGTAGGAACAAGTTTGTATAGGTATTTCAAAGATGCCCAGAACTGAACTAAACGTTGCATGTCTCCAACTCCTAGAAATGACTTCATGCCCCATCTCCCTTACTTCCATCTAGTAAGGATCACATAATTCCTTACAAAGTTTGAGACAGATTCCCAATGCGGGTATTCAGATCATTTAGCACGTTGCTGTAAGCAAGCACATTCTCATTCAAAGTTGCAAGTTACTATGTAGGAACAAGTTTGTATAGGTATTTCAAAGATGCCCAGAACTGAGCTAAACTTGGTATGTCTCCAACTCCTAGAAATGACTTCATGCCCCAACTCCCTTACTTCCAGCTAGTAAGGATCACATAATTCCTAACAAAGTTTTGACACAGATTCCCAATTCGGGCATTCAGAACATATAGCACGTTGCTGTAAGCAAGCACATTCTCATTCAATGTTGCAAGTTACTATGTAGGAAGAAGTTTGTATAGGACTTTCAAAGATGCCCAGAACTGAGCTAAACTTGGTATGTCTCCAACTCCTAGAAATAACTTCATGCCCCAACTCCCTTACTTCCAGCTAGTAAGGATCACATAATTCCTAACAAAGTTTTGACACAGATTCCCAATTGTGGCATTCAGAACATATAGCACGTTGCTGTAAGCAAGCACATTCTCATTCAAAGATGCAAGTTACTATGTAGGAACAAGTTTGTATAGGTATTTCAAAGATGCCCAGAACTGAGCTAAACTTGGTATGTCTCCAACTCCTAGAAATAACTTCATGCCCCATCTCCCTTACTTCCAGCTAGTAAGGATCACATAATTCCTAACAAAGTTTTGACACAGATTCCCAATTCGGGCATTCAGAACATATAGCACGTTGCTATAAGCAAGCACATTCTCATTCATAGTTGCAAGTTACTATGTAGGAACAAGTTTGTATAGGTATTTCAAAGATGCCCAGAACTGACCTAACCTTGGTATGTCTCCAACTCCGAGAAATAACTTCATGCACCAACTCCCTTACTTACAGCTTGTAAGGATCACATAAATCCTAACAAAGTTTTGACACAGATTCCCAATTCGGGCATTCAGAACATATAGCACATTGCTGTAAGCAAGCACATTCTCATTCAAAGTTGCAAGTTACTATGTAGGAACAAGTTTGTATAGGTATTTCAAAGAAGCCCAGAACTTAGCTAAACGTTGTATATCTCCAACTCCTAGAAATAACATCATGCCACTTCTCCCTTACTTCCAGCTAGTAATGATCACATAATTCCTAACAAACTTTTGACACAGATTCCCAATTCGGGCATTCAGAACATATAGCACGTTGCTGTAAGCAAGCACATTCTCATTAATAGTTGCAAGTTACTATGTAGGAACAAGTTTGTAGAGGTATTTCAAAGATGCTCAGAACTGAGCTAAACTTGGTATGTCTCCAACTCCTAGAAATAACTTAATGCCCCAACTCTCTTAAATCCAGCTTGTAAGGATCACATAATTCCTAACAAAGTTTTGAAACAGATTCCCAATTAGGGCATTCAGAACATATAGCACGTTGCTGTAAGCAAGCACATTCTCATTCAAAGTTGCAAGTTACTATGTAGGAACATATTTGTATAGGTATTTCAAAGATGCCCAGAAGTGAGCTAAACTTGGTATGTCTCCAACTCCTAGAAATGACTTCTTGCCCCAACTCCCTTACCTCCAGCTAGTAAGGATCACATAATTCCTAACAAAGTTTTGACACAGATTCCCAATTCGGGCATTCAGAACATATAGCACGTTGCTGTAAGCAAGCACATTCTCATTCAATGTTGCAAGTTACCATGCAGGAAGAAGTTTGTATAGGACTTTCAAAGATGCCCAGAACTGAGCTAAACTTGGTATGTTTCCAACTCCTAGAAATAACTTCATGCCCCATCTCCCTTACTTCCAGCTAGTAAGGATCAGATAATTCCTAACAAAGCTTTGACACAGATTCCCAATTCGGGCATTCAGAACATATAGCACGTTGCTGTAAGCAAGCACAATCTCATTCAAAGTTGCAAGTTACTATGTAGGAACAAGATTGTATAGGACTTTCAAAGATGCCCAGAACTGAGCTAAACGTTGTATGTCTCCAACTCCTAGAAATAACTTCATGCCCATCTCCCTTACTTCCAGCTAGTAAGGATCACATAATTCCTAACAAAGATTTGACACAGATTCCCAATTCGGGCATTCAGGACATATAGCACGTTGCTGTAAGCAAGCACATTCTCATTCAAAGTTGCAAGTTACTATGTAAGAAGAAGTTTGTATAGGTATTTCAAAGATGCCCAGAACTGAGCTAAACTTGGTATGTCTCCAACTCCTAGAAATGACTTCATGCCCCAACTCCCTTACTTCCAGCTAGTAAGGATCACATAATTCCTAATAAACTTTTGACACAGATTCCCAATTCGGGCATTCAGAACATATAGCACGTTGCTGTACGCAAGCACATTCTCATTCAAAGTTGCAACTTACCATGTAGGAAGAAGTTTGTATAGGACTTTCAAAGATGCCCAGAACTGAGCTAAACTTGGTATGTCTCCAACTCCTAGAAATAACTTCATGCCCCAACTCCCTTACTTCCAGCTAGTAAGGATCACATAATTCCTAACAAAGTTTTGACACAGATTCCCAATTCGGGCATTCAGAACATATAGCACGTTGCTGTAAGCAAGCACATTCTCATTCAAAGATGCAAGTTACTATGTAGGAACAAGTTTGTATAGGTATTTCAAAGATGCCCAGAACTGAGCTTAACTTGGTATGTCTCCAACTCCTAGAAATAACTTCATGCCCCATCTCCCTTACTTCCAGCTAGTAAGGATCACATAATTCCTAAAAAAGTTTTGACACAGATTCCCAATTCGGGCATTGAGAACATATAGCACGTTGCTGTAAGCAAGCACATTCTCATTCAAAGTTGCAAGTTACTATGTAGGAACAAGTTTGTATAGGTATTTCAAAGATGCCCAGAACTGAACTAAACGTTGTATGTCTCCAACTCCTAGAAATGACTTCATGCCCCATCTCCCTTACTTCCATCTAGTAAGGATCACATAATTCCTTACAAAGTTTTGAGACAGATTCCCAATGCGGGCATTCAGATCATTTAGCACGTTGCTGTAAGCAAGCACATTCTCATTCAAAGTTGCAAGTTACTATGTAGGAACAAGTTTGTATAGGTATTTCAAAGATGCCCAGAAGTGAGCTAAACTTGGTATGTCTCCAACTCCTAGAAATGACTTCATGCCCCAACTCCCTTACTTCCAGCTAGTAAGGATCACATAATTCCTAACAAAGTTTTGACACAGATTCCCAATTCGGGCATTCAGAACATATAGCACGTTGCTGTAAGCAAGCACATTCTCATTCAAAGTTGCAAGTTACTATGTAGGAAGAAGTTTGTATAGGACTTTCAAAGATGCCCAGAACTGAGCTAAACTTGGTATGTCTCCAACTCCTAGAAATAACTTCATGCCCCAACTCCCTTACTTCCAGCTAGTAAGGATCACATAATTCCTAACAAAGTTTTGACACAGATTCCCAATTCTGGCATTCAGAACATATAGCACGTTGCTGTAAGCAAGCACATTCTCATTCAAAGATGCAAGTTACTATGTAGGAACAAGTTTGTATAGGTATTTCAAAGATGCCCAGAACTGAGCTAAACTTGGTATGTCTCCAACTCCTAGAAATAACTTCATGCCCCATCTCCCTTACTTCCAGCTAGTAAGGATCACATAATTCCTAACAAAGTTTTGACACAGATTCCCAATTCGGGCATTCAGAACATATAGCACGTTGCTATAAGCAAGCACATTCTCATTCAAAGTTGCAAGTTACTATGTAGGAACAAGTTTGTATAGGTATTTCAAAGATGCCCCGAGCGGTGCTAAACTTGGTATGTGTCCAACTCCTAGAAATAACTTCATGCCCCATCTCCCTTACTTCTAGCTCGTAAGGATCACATAATTCCTAACAAAGTTTTGACACAGATTCCCAATTCGGGCATTCAGAACATATAGCACGTTGCTGTAAGCAAGCACATTCTCATTCAAAGTTGCAAGTTACTATGTAGGAACAAGTTTGTATAGGTATTTCAAAGATTCCCATAACTGAGCTACTCGTTTTATGTCTCCAAGTCCTAGATATAACTTCATGCCCCATCTCCCTTACTTCCATCTAGTAAGGATCACATAATTCCTAACAAAGTTTTGAGACAGATTCCCAATGCGGGCATTCAGAACATTTAGCACGTTGCTGTAAGCAAGCACATTCTCATTCAAAGTTGCAAGTTACTATGTAGGAACAAGTTTGTATAGGTATTTCAAAGATGCCCAGAACTGAGCTAAACTTGTTATGTCTCCAACTCCGAGAAATAACTTCATGCACCAACTCCCTTACTTACAGCTTGTAAGGATCACATAAATCCTAACAAAGTTTTGACACAGATTCCCAATTCGGGCATTCAGAACATATAGCACGTTGCTGTAAGCAAGCACATTCTCATTCAAAGTTGCAAGTTACTATGTAGGAACAAGTTTGTATAGGTATTTCAAAGAAGCCCAGAACTGAGCTAAACGTTGTATATCTCCAACTCCTAGAAATAACATCATGCCACTTCTCCCTTACTTCCAGCTAGTAATGATCACATAATTCCTAACAAACTTTTGACACAGATTCCCAATTCGGGCATTCAGAACATATAGCACGTTGCTGTAAGCAAGAACATTCTCATTAAAAGTTGCAAGTTACTATGTAGGAACAAGTTTGTAGAGGTATTTCAAAGATGCTCAGAACTGAGCTAAACTTGGTATGTCTCCAACTCCTAGAAAGAACTTAATGCCCCAACTCTCTTACTTCCAGCTTGTAAGGATCACATAATTCCTAACAAAGTTTTGAAACAGATTCCCAATTCGGGCATTCAGAACATATAGCACGTTGCTGTAAGCAAGCACATTCTCATTCAAAGTTGCAAGTTACTATGTAGGAACATATTTGTATAGGTATTTCAAAGATGCCCAGAAGTGAGCTAAACTTGGTATGTCTCCAACTCCTAGAAATAACTTCATGCCCCAACTCCCTTACTTCCAGCTAGTAAGGATCACATAATTCCTAACAAAGTTTTGACACAGATTCCCAATTCGGGCATTCAGAACATATAGGACGTTTCTGTAAGCAAGCACATTCTCATTAAAAGTTGCAAGTTACTATGTAGGAACAAGTTTGTATAGGTATTTCAAAGATGCCCAGAACTGAGCTAAACTTGGTATGTCTCCAACTCCTAGAAATGACTTCTTGCCCCAACTCCCTTACCTCCAGCTAGTAAGGATCACATAATTCCTAACAAAGTTTTGACACAGATTCCCAATTCGGGCATTCAGAACATATAGCACGTTGCTGTAAGCAAGCACATTCTCATTCAATGTTGCAAGTTACCATGCAGGAAGAAGTTTGTATAGGACTTTCAAAGATGCCCAGAACTGAGCTAAACTTGGTAATTCTCCAACTAATAGAAATAACTTCATGCCCCATGTCCCTTACTTCCAGCTAGTAAGCATCAGATAATTCCTAACAAAGCTTTGACACAGATTCCCAATTCGAGCATTCAGAACATATAGCACGTTGCTGTAAGCAAGCACAATCTCGTTCAAAGTTGCAAGTTACTATGCAGGAACAAGTTTGTATAGGACTTTCAAAGATGCCCAGAACTGAGCTAAACGTTGTATGTCTCCAACTCCTAGAAATAACTTCATGCCCATCTCCCTTATTTCCAGCTAGTAAGGATCACATAATTCCTAACAAAGATTTGACACAGATTCCCAATTCGGGCATTCAGAACATATAGCACGTTGCTGTAAGCAAGCACATTCTCATTCAAAGTTGCAAGTTACTATGTAAGAAGAAGTTTGTATAGGTATTTCAAAGATGCCCAGAACTGAGCTAAACTTGGTATGTCTCCAACTCCTAGAAATGACTTCATGCCCCAACTCCCTTACTTCCAGCTAGTAAGGATCACATAATTCCTAATAAACTTTTGACACTGATTCCCAATTCGGGCATTCAGAACATATAGCACGTTGCTGTAAGCAAGCACATTCTCATTCAATGTTGCAACTTACCATGTAGGAAGAAGTTTGTATAGGACTTTCAAAGATGCCCAGAACTGAGCTAAACTTTGTATGTCTCCAACTCCTAGAAATAACTTCATGTCCCATCTCCCTTACTTCCAGCTAGTAAGGATCACATAATTCCTAACAAAGTTTTGACACAGATTCTCAAATCGGGCATTCAGAACATATAGCACGTTGCTGTAAGCAAGCACATTCTCATTCAAAGTTGCAAGTTACTATGTAGGAACAAGTTTGTATAGGTATTTCAAAGATGCCCAGAACTGAGATAAACGTTGTATGTCTCCAACTCCTAGAAATAACTTCATGCCCCATCTCCCTTACTTCCAGCTAGCAAGGATCACATAATTCCTAACAAACTTTTGACACAATTTCCTAATTCGTGCATTCAGAACATATAGCACGTTGCTGTAAGCAAGCACATTCTCATTCAAAGTTACAAGTTTCTATGTAGGAACGAGTTTGTATAGGTATTTCAAAGATGCCCATAGCTGAGCTAAACGTTGTATGTCTCCAACTCCTAGATATGACTTCATGTCCCATCTCCCTTACTTCCAGCTAGTAAGGATCACATAATTTCTAACAAATTTTTGATACTGATTCCCAATTCGGGCATTCAGAACATATAGCACGTTGCTGTGAGCAAGCAGATTCTCATTCAAAGTTGCAGGTTATTATGTAGGAACAAGTTTGTATAGGTATTTCAAAGATGCCCAGAACTGAGCTAAACTTGGTATGTGTTCAACTCCTAGAAATAACTTCATGCCCCATCTCCCTTACTTCTAGCTCGTAAGGATCACATAATTCCTAACAAAGTTTTGACACAGATTCCCAATTCGGGCATTCAGAACATATAGCACGTTGCTGTAAGCAAGCACATTCTCATTCAAAGTTGCAAGTTACTATGTAGGAAGAAGATTGTACAGGTATTTCAAAGATGCCCAGAACTGAGCTCAACGTTGTATGTCTCCAACTCCTAGAAATGACTTCATTCCCCAACTCCCTTACTTCCAGCTAGTAAGGATCACATAATTCCTAACAAAGTTTTGACACAGATTCCCAATTTGGGCATTCAGAACATATAGCACGTTGGTGTAAGCAAGCACATTCTCATTCAAAGTTGCAACTTACCATGCAGGAAGAAGATAGTATAGGACTTTCAAAGATGCCCAGAACTGAGCTAAACTTGGTATGTCTCCAACTCCTCGAAATAACTTCATGCCCCATCTCCCTTACTTCCAGCTAGTAAGGATCAGATAATTCCTAACAAAGCTTTGACACAGATTCCCAATTCGGGCATTCAGAACATATAGCACGTTGCAGTAAGCAAGCACAATCTCATTCAAAGTTGCAAGTTACTATGTAGGAACAAGTTTGTATAGGACTTTCAAAGATGCCCAGAACTGAGCTAAACCTTGTATGTCTCCAACTCCTAGAAATAACTTCATGCCCATCTCCCTTACTTCCAGCTAGTAAGGATCACATAATTCCTAACAAAGATTTGACACAGATTCCCAATTCGGGCATTCAGAACATATAGCACGTTGCTGTAAGCAAGCACATTCTCATTGAAAGTTGCAAGTTACTATGTAAGAAGAAGTTTGTATAGGTATTTCAAAGATGCCCACAACTGAGCTAAACTTGGTATGTCTCAAACTCCTAGAAATGACTTCATGCCCCAACTCCCTTACTTCCAGCTAGTAAGGATCACATAATTCCTAATAAGCTTTTGACACAGATTCCCAATTCGGGCATTCAGAACATATAGCACGTTGCTGTAAGCAAGCACATTCTCATTCAAAGTTGCAACTTACCATGTAGGAAGAAGTTTGTATAGGACTTTCAAAGATGCCCAGAACTGAGCTAAACTTGTTATGTCTCCAACTCCTCGAAATAACTTCATGCCCCAACTCCCTTACTTCCAGCTAGTAAGGATCACATAATTCCTAACAATGTTTTGACACAGATTCCCAATTCGGGCATTCAGAACATATAGCACGTTGCTGTAAGCAAGCACATTCTCATTCAAAGAGGCAAGTTACTATGTAGGAACAAGTTTGTATAGGTATTTCAAAGATGCCCAGAACTGAGCATAACTTGGTATGTCTCCAACCCCTAGAAATAACTTCATGCCCCATCTCCCTTACTTCCAGCTAGTAAGGATCACATAATTCCTAAAAAAGTTTTGACACAGATTCCCAATTCGGGCATTCAGAACATATAGCACGTTGCTGTAAGCAAGCACATTCTCATTCAAAGTTGCAAGTTACTATGTAGGAACAAGTTGTATAGGTATTTCAAAGATGCCCAGAACTGAACTAAACGTTGTATGTCTCCAACTCCTAGAAATGACTTCATGCCCCATCTCCCTTACTTCCATCTAGTAAGGATCACATAATTCCTTACAAAGTTTTGAGACAGATTCCCAATGCGGGCATTCAGAACATTTAGCACGTTGCTGTAAGCAAGCACAATCTCATTCAAAGTTGCAAGTTACTATGTAGGAACAAGTTTGTATAGGTATTTCAAAGATGCCCAGAACTGAGCTAAACTTTGTATGTCTCAAACTCCTAGAAATAACTTCATGCCCCATCTCCCTTACTTCCAGCTAGTAAGGATCACATAATTCCTAACAAAGTTTTGACACAGATTCTCAATTCGGGCATTGAGAACATATAGCACGTTGCTGTAAGCAAGCACATTCTCATTCAAAGATGCAAGTTTCTATGTAGGAACGAGTTTGTATAGGTATTTCAAAGATGCCCAGAGCTGAGCTAAACGTTGTATGTCTCCAACTCCTAGATATAACTTCATGTCCCATCTCCCTTACTTCCAGCTAGTAAGGATCACATAATTTCTAACAAATTTTTGATACTGATTCCCAATTCGGGCATTCAGAACATATAGCACGTTGCTGTAAGCAAGCAGATTCTCATTCAAAGTTGCAGGTTATTATGTAGGAACAAGTTTGTATAGGTATTTCAAAGATGCCCAGAACTGAGCTAAACTTGGTATGTGTCCAACTCCTAGAAATAACTTCATGCCCCATCTCCCTTACTTCCATCTATAAAGGATCACATAATTCCTAACAAACTTTTGACACAGATTCCCAATTCGGGCATTCAGAACATATAGCACGTTGCTGTAAGCAAGCACATTCTCATTCAAAGTTGCAACTTACCATGCAGGAAGAAGATCGTATAGGACTTTCAAAGATGCCCAGAACTGAGCTAAACTTGGTATGTCTCCAACTCCTCGAAATAACTTCATGCCCCATCTCCCTTACTTCCAGCTAGTAAGGATCAGATAATTCCTAACAAAGCTTTGACACAGATTCCCAATTCGGGCATTCAGAACATATAGCACGTTGCAGTAAGCAAGCACAATCTCATTCAAAGTTGCAAGTTACTATGTAGGAACAAGTTTGTATAGGACTTTCAAAGATGCCCAGAACTGAGCTAAACCTTGTATGTCTCCAACTCCTAGAAATAACTTCATGCCCATCTCCCTTACTTCCAGCTAATAAGGATCACATAATTCCTAACAAAGATTTGACACAGATTCCCAATTCGGGCATTCAGAACATATAGCACGTTGCTGTAAGCAAGCACATTCTCATTCAAAGTTGCAAGTTACTATGTAAGAAGAAGTTTGTATAGGTATTTCAAAGATGCCCACAACTGAGCTAAACTTGGTATGTCTCAAACTCCTAGAAATGACTTCATGCCCCAACTCCCTTACTTCCAGCTAGTAAGGATCACATAATTCCTAATAAGCTTTTGACACAGATTCCCAATTCGGGCATTCAGAACATATAGCACGTTGCTGTAAGCAAGCACATTCTCATTCAAAGTTGCAACTTACCATGTAGGAAGAAGTTTGTATAGGACTTTCAAAGATGCCCAGAACTGAGCTAAACTTGTTATGTCTCCAACTCCTCGAAATAACTTCATGCCCCAACTCCCTTACTTCCAGCTAGTAAGGATCACATAATTCCTAACAATGTTTTGACACAGATTCCCAATTCGGGCATTCAGAACATATAGCACGTTGCTGTAAGCAAGCACATTCTCATTCAAAGAGGCAAGTTACTATGTAGGAACAAGTTTGTATAGGTATTTCAAAGATGCCCAGAACTGAGCTTAACTTGGTATGTCTCCAACCCCTAGAAATAACTTCATGCCCCATCTCCCTTACTTCCAGCTAGTAAGGATCACATAATTCCTAAAAAAGTTTTGACACAGATTCCCAATTCGGGCATTCAGAACATATAGCACGTTGCTGTAAGCAAGCACATTCTCATTCAAAGATGCAAGTTTCTATGTAGGAACGAGTTTGTATAGGTATTTCAAAGATGCCCAGAGCTGAGCTAAACGTTGTATGTCTCCAACTCCTAGATATAACTTCATGTCCCATCTCCCTTACTTCCAGCTAGTAAGGATCACATAATTTCTAACAAATTTTTGATACTGATTCCCAATTCGGGCATTCAGAACATATAGCACGTTGCTGTAAGCAAGCAGATTCTCATTCAAAGTTGCAGGTTATTATGTAGGAACAAGTTTGTATAGGTATTTCAAAGATGCCCAGAACTGAGCTAAACTTGGTATGTGTCCAACTCCTAGAAATAACTTCATGCCCCATCTCCCTTACTTCCATCTATAAAGGATCACATAATTCCTAACAAACTTTTGACACAGATTCCCAATTCGGGCATTCAGAACATATAGCACGTTGCTGTAAGCAAGCACATTCTCATTCAAAGTTGCAAGTTACTATGTAGGAACAAGTTTGTATAGGTATTTCAAAGATGCCCAGAACTGAGCTAAACGTTGTATGTCTCCAACACCTACAAATAACTTCATGCCCCATCTCCCTTACTTCCAGCTAGTAAGGATCACATAATTCCTAACAAAGTTTTGACACAGATTCCCAATTCGGACATTCAGAACATGTAGCACGTTGCTGTAAGCAAGCACTTTCTTAATCAAAGTTGCAATTTACTATGTAGGAACAAGTTTGTATAGGTATTTCAAAGATGCCCAGAACTGAGCTAAACGTTGTATGTCTCCAACTCCTAGAAATAACTTCATGCCCCATCTCCCTTACTTCCATCTAGTAAGGATCACTTAATTCCTAACAAAGTTTTAACACAGATTCCCAATTCGGGCATTCAGAACATATAGCACGTTGCTGTAAGCAAGCACATTCTCATTCAAAGTTGCAAGTTACTATGTAGGAACAAGTTTGTATACGTATTTCAAAGATGTCCAGAACTGAGCTAAACTTGGTATGTGTCCAACATCTAGAAATAACTTCATGCCCCAACTCCCTTACTTCCATCTAGTAAGGATCACATAATTCCTAACAAAGTTTTGACACAGATTCCCAATTCGGGCATTCAGAACATATAGCACGTTGCTGTAAGCAAGCACATTCTCATTCTAAGTTGCAAGTTACTATGTAGGAACAAGTTTTTTATAGGTATTTCAAAGATGCCCAGAACTGAGCTAAACGTTGTATGTCTCCAGCTCCTAGAAATAACTTCATGCCCCATCTCTCTTACTTCCATCTAGTAAGGATCACATAATTCCTAACAAAGTTTTGACACAGATTCCCAATTCGGGCATTCAGAACATATAGCACGTTGCTGTAAGCAAGCACATTCTCATTCAAAGTTGCAAGTTACTATGTAGGAACAAGTTTGTATAGGTATTTCAAAGATGCCCAGAACTGAGCTAAACTTGGTATGTGTCCTACCTCTAGAAATAACTTCATGCCCCAACTCCCTTACTTCCAGCTAGTAAGGATCACATAATTCCTAACAAACTTTTGACACAGATTCCCAATTCGGGCATTCAGATCATATAGCACGTTGCTGTAAGCAAGCACATTCTCATTCAAAGTTGCAAGTTACTATGTAGGAACAAGTTTGTATAGGTATTTCAAAGATGCCCAGAACTGAGCTAAACTTGGTATGTCTCCAACTCCTGGAAATGACTTCTTGCTCCAACTCCCTTACTTCCAGCTAGTAAGGATCACATAATTCCTAACAAAGTTTTTACACAGATTCCCAATTCGGGCATTCAGAACATGTAGCACGTTGCTGTAAGCAAGCACATTCTCATTCAAAGATGCAAGTTACTATGTAGGAACAAGTTTGTATAGGTATTTCAAAGATGCCCAGAACTGAGCTAAACTTGGTATGTCTCCAACTCTTAGAAATAACTTCATGCCCCATCTCCCTTACTGCCAGCTAGTAAGGATCACATAATTCCTAACAAAGTTTTGACACAGATTCCCAATTCGGGCATTCAGAACATATAGCACGTTGCTGTAAGCAAGCACATTCTCATTGAAAGTTGCAAGTTACTATGTAGGAACAAGTTTGTATAGGTATTTCAAAGATGCCCAGAACTGTGCTAAACTTGGTATGTGTCCAACTCCTAGAAATAACTTCATGCCCCATCTCCCTTACTTCTAGCTCGTAAGGATCACATAATTCCTAACAAAGTTTTGACACAGATTCCCAATTCGGGCATTCAGAACATATAGCACGTTGCTGTAAGCAAGCACATTCTCATTCAAAGTTGCAAGTTACTATGTAGGAAGAAGTTTGTATAGGTATTTCAAAGATGCCCAGAACTGAGCTAAAAGTTGTATGTCTCCAACTCCTAGAAATGACTTCATGCCCCAACTCCCTTACTTCCAGCTAGTAAGGATCACATAATTCCTAACAAAGTTTTGACACAGATTCCCAATTTGGGCATTCAGAACATATAGCACGTTGCTGTAAGCAAGCACATTCTCATTCAAAGTTGCAACTTACCATGTAGGAAGAAGTTTGTATAGGACTTTCAAAGATGCCCAGAACTGAGCTAAACTTGGTATGTCTCCAACTCCTAGAAATAACTTCATGCCCCAACTCCCTTACTTCCAGCTAGTAAGGATCACATAATTCCTAACAAAGTTTTGAAACAGATTCCAAATCGGGCATTCAGAACATATAGCACGTTGCTGTAAGCAAGCACATTCTCATTCAAAGATGCAAGTTACTATGTAGGAACAAGTTTGTATAGGTATTTCAAAGATGCCCAGAACTGAGCTTAACTTGGTATGTCTCCAACTCCCAGACATAACTTCATGCCCCATCTCCCTTACATCCAGCTAGTAAGGATCACATAATTCCTAACAATGTTTTGACACAGATTCCCAATTCGGGCATTCAGAACATATAGCACGTTGCTGTAAGCAAGCACATTCTCATTCAAAGTTGCAAGTTACTATGTAGGAACAAGTTTGTATAGGCATTTCAAAGATGCCCAGAACTGAGCTAAACGTTGTATGTCTCCAACTCCTAGAAATAACTTCATGCCCCATCTCCCTTACTTCCAGCTAGTAAGGATCACATAATTCCTAACAAAGTTTTGACACAGATTCCCAATTCGGACATTCAGAACATGTAGCACGTTGCTGTAAGCAAGCACTTTCTCAATCAAAGTTGCAAGTTACTATGTAGGAACAAGTTTGTATAGGTATTTCAAAGATGCCCAGAACTGAGCTAAACGTTGTATGTCTCCAACTCCTAGAAATAACTTCATGCCCCATCTCCCTTACTTCCATCTAGTAAGGATCACTTAATTTCTAACATATTTTAACACAGATTCCCAATTCGGGCATTCAGAACATATAGCACGTTGCTGTAAGCAAGCACATTCTCATTCAAAGTTGCAAGTTACTATGTAAGAAGAAGTTTGTATAGGTATTTCAAAGATGCCCACAACTGAGCTAAACTTGGTATGTCTCAAACTCCTAGAAATGACTTCATGCCCCAACTCCCTTACTTCCAGCTAGTAAGGATCACATAATTCCTAATAAGCTTTTGACACAGATTCCCAATTCGGGCATTCAGAACATATAGCACGTTGCTGTAAGCAAGCACATTCTCATTCAAAGTTGCAACTTACCATGTAGGAAGAAGTTTGTATAGGACTTTCAAAGATGCCCAGAACTGAGCTAAACTTGTTATGTCTCCAACTCCTCGAAATAACTTCATGCCCCAACTCCCTTACTTCCAGCTAGTAAGGATCACATAATTCCTAACAATGTTTTGACACAGATTCCCAATTCGGGCATTCAGAACATATAGCACGTTGCTGTAAGCAAGCACATTCTCATTCAAAGAGGCAAGTTACTATGTAGGAACAAGTTTGTATAGGTATTTCAAAGATGCCCAGAACTGAGCTTAACTTGGTATGTCTCCAACCCCTAGAAATAACTTCATGCCCCATCTCCCTTACTTCCAGCTAGTAAGGATCACATAATTCCTAAAAAAGTTTTGACACAGATTCCCAATTCGGGCATTCAGAACATATAGCACGTTGCTGTAAGCAAGCACATTCTCATTCAAAGATGCAAGTTTCTATGTAGGAACGAGTTTGTATAGGTATTTCAAAGATGCCCAGAGCTGAGCTAAACGTTGTATGTCTCCAACTCCTAGATATAACTTCATGTCCCATCTCCCTTACTTCCAGCTAGTAAGGATCACATAATTTCTAACAAATTTTTGATACTGATTCCCAATTCGGGCATTCAGAACATATAGCACGTTGCTGTAAGCAAGCAGATTCTCATTCAAAGTTGCAGGTTATTATGTAGGAACAAGTTTGTATAGGTATTTCAAAGATGCCCAGAACTGAGCTAAACTTGGTATGTGTCCAACTCCTAGAAATAACTTCATGCCCCATCTCCCTTACTTCCATCTATAAAGGATCACATAATTCCTAACAAACTTTTGACACAGATTCCCAATTCGGGCATTCAGAACATATAGCACGTTGCTGTAAGCAAGCACATTCTCATTCAAAGTTGCAAGTTACTATGTAGGAACAAGTTTGTATAGGTATTTCAAAGATGCCCAGAACTGAGCTAAACGTTGTATGTCTCCAACACCTACAAATAACTTCATGCCCCATCTCCCTTACTTCCAGCTAGTAAGGATCACATAATTCCTAACAAAGTTTTGACACAGATTCCCAATTCGGACATTCAGAACATGTAGCACGTTGCTGTAAGCAAGCACTTTCTTAATCAAAGTTGCAATTTACTATGTAGGAACAAGTTTGTATAGGTATTTCAAAGATGCCCAGAACTGAGCTAAACGTTGTATGTCTCCAACTCCTAGAAATAACTTCATGCCCCATCTCCCTTACTTCCATCTAGTAAGGATCACTTAATTCCTAACAAAGTTTTAACACAGATTCCCAATTCGGGCATTCAGAACATATAGCACGTTGCTGTAAGCAAGCACATTCTCATTCAAAGTTGCAAGTTACTATGTAGGAACAAGTTTGTATACGTATTTCAAAGATGTCCAGAACTGAGCTAAACTTGGTATGTGTCCAACATCTAGAAATAACTTCATGCCCCAACTCCCTTACTTCCATCTAGTAAGGATCACATAATTCCTAACAAAGTTTTGACACAGATTCCCAATTCGGGCATTCAGAACATATAGCACGTTGCTGTAAGCAAGCACATTCTCATTCTAAGTTGCAAGTTACTATGTAGGAACAAGTTTTTTATAGGTATTTCAAAGATGCCCAGAACTGAGCTAAACGTTGTATGTCTCCAGCTCCTAGAAATAACTTCATGCCCCATCTCTTTTACTTCCATCTAGTAAGGATCACATAATTCCTAACAAAGTTTTGACACAGATTCCCAATTCGGGCATTCAGAACATATAGCACGTTGCTGTAAGCAAGCACATTCTCATTCAAAGTTGCAAGTTACTATGTAGGAACAAGTTTGTATAGGTATTTCAAAGATGCCCAGAACTGAGCTAAACTTGGTATGTGTCCTACCTCTAGAAATAACTTCATGCCCCAACTCCCTTACTTCCAGCTAGTAAGGATCACATAATTCCTAACAAACTTTTGACACAGATTCCCAATTCGGGCATTCAGATCATATAGCACGTTGCTGTAAGCAAGCACATTCTCATTCAAAGTTGCAAGTTACTATGTAGGAACAAGTTTGTATAGGTATTTCAAAGATGCCCAGAACTGAGCTAAACTTGGTATGTCTCCAACTCCTGGAAATGACTTCTTGCTCCAACTCCCTTACTTCCAGCTAGTAAGGATCACATAATTCCTAACAAAGTTTTTACACAGATTCCCAATTCGGGCATTCAGAACATGTAGCACGTTGCTGTAAGCAAGCACATTCTCATTCAAAGATGCAAGTTACTATGTAGGAACAAGTTTGTATAGGTATTTCAAAGATGCCCAGAACTGAGCTAAACTTGGTATGTCTCCAACTCTTAGAAATAACTTCATGCCCCATCTCCCTTACTGCCAGCTAGTAAGGATCACATAATTCCTAACAAAGTTTTGACACAGATTCCCAATTCGGGCATTCAGAACATATAGCAAGTTGCTGTAAGCAAACACTGTCTCATTCCAAATAGCAAGTTACTATGTAGGAACACGTTTGTACAGGACTTTCAAAGATGCCGAGAATTGAGATAAACTTGGTATGTCTCCAACTCATAGAAATAATTTCATGCCCCATTTCCCTTACTTCCAGCTAGTAAGGATCACATAATTTCTAACAAAGATTTGACGGAGATTCCCAATTCGGTCATTCATAACATATAGGACGTTGCTTTAAGCAAGTACTTTCTCATTCCAAGTTGCAAGTTACAATGTAGAAACAAGTTTGTATAGGTATTTCAAAGATGTCGAGAACTGAGCTAAACTGGGTATGTCTCCAACTCCTAGAAATAACTTCATGCCCCATCTCCCTTACTCCAGCTTGTAAGGATCACATAATCCTTAACAAAGTTTTGACACAGATTCCCAATTCGGGCATTCAGAACATATAGCACGTTGCTGTAAGCAAGCACATTCTCATTCAAAGTTGCAAGTTACTAGGTAGGAACAAGTTTGTATAGGTATTTCAAAGATGCCCAGAACTGAGCTAAACTTGCTATGTCTCCAACTCCTAGAAATAACTTCATGCCCCATCTCCAGTACTTCCAGCTAGTAAGTATCACATAATTCCTAACAAAGTTTTGACACATATTCCCATTTCGGGCATTCAGAACATATAGCACGTTGCTGTAAGCAAGCACATTCTCATTCAAAGTTGCAAGTTACTATGTAGGAGCAAGTTTGTATAGGACATTCAAAGATCCCCAGAAGTGAGCTAAACTTCGTATGTCTCCAACTCCTAGAAATAACTTCAGGCCCCATCTCCCTAACTTCCAGCTAGTAAGGATCACATAATTCCTAACAAAGTTTTGACACACATTCCCAATTCGGGCATTCAGAACATATAGCACGTTGCTTTAAGCAAACATTTTCTCATTCCAAGTAGAAAGTTACTATGCAGAGACAAGTTTGTATAGCTATTTCAAAGATGACCAGAACTGAGCTAAACTTGGTATGTCTCCCACTCCTAGAAATAACTTCATGCCCCATCTCCCTTACTTCCAGCTTGAAAGGATCACATAATTCCTAACAAAGTTTTGACACTGATTCCCCCTTCGGGCATTCAGAACATATAGCACGTTGCTGAAAGCAAGCACATTCTCATTCAAAGTTGCAAGTTAGTATGTAGGAACAAGTTTCTATAGGTATTTCAAAGATGCCCAGAACTGAGCTAAACATGGTGTGTCTCCAACTCCTAGAAATAACTTCAGGCCCCATCTCCCTCACTTCCAGCTAGTAAGGATCACATAATTCCTAACAAAGTTTTGACACAGATTCCGAATTCGGGCAATCAGAACATATAGCACGTTGCTTTACGCAGATATTTTCTCATTCCAAGTAGCAAGTTACTATGTAGGAACAAGTTTGTATAGGTATTTCAAAGAAGCCCAGAACTGAGCTAAACTTGTGATGTCTCCAAATCCTAGAAATAACTTCATGCCCCATCTCCGTTACTTCCAGCTAGTAAGGATCACATAATTCCAAACAAAGTTTTGACACAGATTCCCAATTCGGGCATTCAGAACATATAGCACGTTGCTTTAAGCAATCACTTTCTCATTCCAAGTAGCAAGTTACTATGTAGGGACAAGTTTGTATAGGTATTTCAAAGATGCCCAGAACTGAGCTAAACTTGGTGTGTCTCCAAATCCTAGAAATAACTTCATGCCCCATCTCCCTTACTTCCAGCTAGTAAGGATCACATAATTCCTAACAAAGTTTTGACACAGATTCCCCATTTGGGCATTCAGATCATAGAGCACGTTACTTTAAGCAAGCACTTTCTCATTCCAAGTAGGAAGTTACTATGTAGGAACAAGTTTGTATAGGTATTTCAAAGATGCCCAGAACTGAGCTAAACTTGGTATGTCTCCAACTCCAAGAAATAACTTCATGCCCCATCTCCCTTACTTCCAGCTAGTAAAGATCACATTATTCCTAACAAAGTTTTGACACAGATTCCCAATTCGGGCATTCAGAACATATAGCACGTTCCTTTAAGCAAGCACTTTCTCATTCCAAATAGCAAGTTACTATGTAGGAGCAAGATTGTATAGGACTTTCAAAGATGCCCAGAACTGAGCTAAACTTGCTATGTCTCCAACTCCTATAAATAACTTCATGCCCCATCTCTCTTACTTCCAGCTAGTAAGGATCACTATAATTCCTAACAAAGTTTTGACACAGATTCCCAATTCGGGCATTCAGAACATATCGCACGTTGCTGTAAGCAAGCACATTCTCATTCAAAGTTGCAAGTTACTATGTAGGAACAAGTTTGTATAGGTTTTTCAAAGATGCCCAGAACTGAGCTAAAGTGGGTATGTCTCCAACTTCTAGAAAAAACTTCATGCCCCATCTGTCTTACTTCCAGCTAGTAAGGATCACATAATTTCTAACAAAGTTTTGACACAGATTCCCAATTCGGGCATTCAGAACATATAGCTCGTTGCTGTAAGCAAGCACATTCTCATTCAAAGTTGCAAGTTAGTATGTAGGAACAAGTTTCTATAGGTATTTCAAAGATGCCCAGAACTGAGCTAAACTTGGTGTGTCTCCAACTCCTAGAAATAACTTCAGGCCCCATCTCCCTCACTTCCAGCTAGTAAGGATCACATAATTCCTAACAAAGTTTTGACACAGATTCCGAATTCGGGCATTCACAACATATAGCACGTTGCTTTCAGCAGATATTTTCTCATTCCAAGTAGCAAGTTACTATGTAGGAACAAGTTTGTATAGGTATTTCCAAGAAGCCCAGAACTGAGCTAAACTTGTGATGTCTCCAAATCCTAGAAATAACTTCATGCCCCATCTCCGTTACTTCCAGCTAGTAAGGATCACATAATTCCAAACAAAGTTTTGACACAGATTCCCAATTCGGGCATTCAGAACATATAGCACGTTGCTTTAAGCAAGCAATTTCTCATTCCAAGTAGCAAGTTACTATGTAGGAACAAGTTTGTATAGGTATTTCAAAGATGCCCAGAACTGAGCAAAACTTGGTGTGTCTCCAAATCCTAGTAATAACTTCATGCCCCATGTCCCTTACTTCTAGCTAGTAAGGATCACATAATTCCTAATAAAGTTTTGACATAGATTCCCAATTCGGGCATTCAGAACATATAGCACGTTGCTGTAAGCAAACACTGTCTCATTCCAAGTAGCAAGTTAGTATGTAGGAACAAGTTTGTATAGGTATTTCAAAGATGCCCAGAACTGAGCTAAACTTGGTATGTCTCCAACTCGTAGAAATAACTTCATGCCACATCTCCCTAACTTCCAGCTAGTAAGGATCACATAATTCCTAACAAAGTTTTGACACAGATTCCCAATTTGGGCATTCAGATCATAGAGCACGTTACTTTAAGCAAGCACTTTCTGATTCCAAGTAGGAAGTTACTATGTAGGAACAAGTTTGGATAGGTATTTCAAAGATGCCCAGAACTGAGCTAAACTTGGTATGTCTCCAACTCCGAGAAATAACTTCATGCCCCATCTCCCTTACTTCCAGCTAGTAATGATCACATAATTCCTAACAACGTTTTGACACAGATTTCCAATTCGGACATTCAGAACATATGTCACGTTGCTTTAAGCAAGCACTTTCTCATTCCAAGTAGCAAGTTACTATGAAGGAACAAGTTTGTATAGGTATTTCAAAGAATCCCAGAATTGAGCTAAAGTGGGTATGTCTCCAACTCCTAGAAATATCTTCATGACACATCTCCCTTACTTCCAGCTAGAAAGGATCACATAATTCCCAACAAAGTTTTGACACAGATTCCCAATTCGGGCATTCAGAACATATAGCACGTTGCTGTAAGCAAGCACATTCTCATTCAAAGTTGCAAGTTACTATGTAGGTACAAGTTTGTATAGGTATTTCAAAGATGCACAGAACTGAGCTAAACTTGGTATGTCTCCCACTCCTAGAAATAACTTCATGCTCCTTCTCCCTTACTTCCAGCTAGTAAGGATCACATAATTCCTAACAAAGTTTTGACACAGATTCCTAATTCGGTCATTCAGAACATACAGCATGTTGCTTTAAGCAAGCACTTTCTCATTGCAACTTGCAGGTTACTATCTTGGAACAAGTTTGTATAGGACTTTCAAAAATGCCCAGAACTGAGCTAAAGTGGGTATGTCTCCAACTCCTAGAAATATCTTCATGCCCCATCTACCTTACTTCCAGCTAGTAAGGATCACATAATTTCTAACAAAGATTTGACACAGATTCCCAATTTGGGCATTCAGAAAATATAGCACGTGGATTTAAGCAAGCACTTTCTCATTCCAAGTAGCAAGTTACTATGTAGGAACAAGATTGTATAGACTTTCAAAGATGCCCAGACTGAGCTAAAAGTTGTATGTCTCCAACTCCTAGAATTAACTTCATGCCCCATCTGCCTTACTTCCAGCTAGTAAGGATCAGATAATTTCTAACAAAATTTTGACACAGATTCCCAATTCGGGCATTCAGAACATATAGCACGTTGCTGTAAGCAAGCACATTCTCAATCAAAGTTGCAAGTTACTATGTAGGAACAAGTTTCTATCGGTATTTCAAAGATGCCCAGAACAGAGCTATAGTTGGTATGTCTCCAACTCCTAGAAATAACTTCATGCCCCATCTCCCTTACTTCCAGCTAGCAAGGATCACATAATTCCTAACAAAGTTTTGACACAGATTCCCAATTCGGGCATTCAGATAATATAGCACGTTGCTTTAAGCAAGCACTTTCTCATTCCAAGTAGCAAGTTACTATGTAGGAACAAGTTTGTACAGGTATTTCAAAGATGCCCAGAACTGAGATAAACTTGGTATGTATCCAACTCCTAGAAATAACTTCATGCCCCATCTCCCATACTTCTAGCTCGTAAGGATCACATAATTCCTAACAAATATTTGACACAGATTCCAAATTCGGGCATTCAGAACATATAGCACGTTGCTGTAAGCAAGCACATTTTCATTCAAAGATGCAAGTTACTATGTAGGAGCAAGTTTGTATAGGACTTTCAAAAATGCCCAGAATTGAGCTAAACTTGGTAGGTCTCTAACTCCTATAAATAACTTCATGCCCCATTTCCCTTACTTCCAGCTAGTAAGGATCACATAATTCCTAACAAAGATTTGACACAGATTCCCAATTCGGGCATTCAGAACATATAGGACGTTGCATTAAGCAAGCACTTTCTCATTCAAAGTTGCAAGTTACTATTTAGGAACAAGTTTGTATAGGTATTTCAAAGATGCCCAGAACTGAGCTAAAGTGGGTATGTCTCCAACTCCTAGAAATAACTTCAAGCCCCATCTGCCTTACTTCCAGCTAGTAAGGATCACATAATTTCTAACAAAGTTTTGACAGAGATTCCCAATTCGGGCATTCAGAACATATAGCACGTTGCTGTAAGCAAGCACATTCTCATTCAAAGCAGCAAGTTACTATGTAGGAACAAGTTTGTATAGGTATTTCAAAGATGCCCAGAACTGAGCTACATTTAGTGTGTCTCCAACTCCTAGAAATAACTTCATGCCCCATCTCCCTTACTTCCAGCTAGTAAGGATCACATAATTCCTAAGAAAGTTTTGACACAGATTCCCAATTTGGGCATTCAGATCATAGAGCACGTTACTTTAAGCAAGCACTTCCTCATACCAAGTAGGAAGTTACTATGTAGGAACAAGTTTGTATAGGTGTTTCAAAGATGCCCAGAACTGAGCTAAACTTTGTATGTCTCCAACTCCGAGAAATAACTTCATGCCCCATCTCCCTTACTTCCAGCTAGTAAGGATCACATAATTCCTAACAAAGTTTTGACACAGATTTCCAATTCGGGCATTCAGAACATATAGCACGTTGCTTTAAGCAAGCACTTTCTCATTCCAAGTAGCAAGTTACTATGTAGGAACAAGTTTGTATAGGTATTTCAAAGATGCCCAGAATTGAGCTAAAGTGGGTATGTCTCCAACTCCTAGAAATATCTTCATGACTCATCTCCCTTACTTCCAGCTCGTAAGGATCACATAATTCCTAACAAAGTTTTGACACAGATTCCCAATGGGGCATTCAGAACATACAGCACGTTGCTGTAAGCAAGCACATTCTCATTCGAAGTTGCAATTTACTATGTAGGAACAAGTTTGTATAGGTATTTCAAAGATGCACAGAACTGAGCTAAACTTGGTATGTCTCCCACTTCTAGAAATAACATCATGCCCCATTTCCCTCACTTCCAGCTAGTAAGGATCACATAATTCCTAACAAAGTTTTGACACAGATTCCTAATTCGGGCATTCAGAACATACAGTATGTTGCTTTAAGCAAGCATTTTCTCATTACAACTCGCAGGTTACTATCTTGGAACAAGTTTGTATAGGAATTTCAAAGATGCCCAGAACTGAGCTAAAGTGGGTATGTCTCCAACTCCTAGAAATATCTGCATGTCCCATATCCCTTACTTCCAGCTAGTAAGGATCACATAATTTCTAACAAAGTTTTGACACAGATTCCCAATTCGGGCATTCAGAACATTTAGCATGTAGCTTTAAGCAAGCACTTTCTCATTCCAAGTAGCAAGTTACTATGTAGGAACAAGATTGTATAGGACTTTCAAAGATTCCCAGAACTGAGCTAAACTTGGTATGTCTCCAACTCCTAGAAATAACTTCATGCTCCATCTCACTTACTTCCAGCTAGTAAGGATCACATAATTCCTAACAAAGTTTTGACACAGATTCCAAATTCGGGCATTCAGAACATATAGCACGTTGCTGTAAGCAAGCACATTCTCATTCAAAGATGCAAGTTACTATGTAGGAACAAGTTTGTATAGGTATTTCAAAGATGCCCAGATCTGAGCTAAAGTGGGTGTGTCTCCAACTCCCAGAAATAACTTCATGCCCCATCTCCCTTACTTCCAGCTAGTAAGGATCACATAATTTCTAACAAAGTTTTGACACCGATCCCAATTCGGGCATTCAGAACATTTAGCACGTTGCTTTAAGAAAGCACTTTCTCATTCCAAGTAGCAAATTACTATGTAGGAACAAGATTGTATACGACTTTCAAAGATGCCCAAATCTGAGCTAAACTTGGTATGTCTCCAACTCCTAGAAATAACTTCATGCCCCATCTGCCTTACTTCCTGCTAGTAAGGATCACGTAATATCTAACAAAGTTTGACACAGATTCCCAATTCGGGCATTCAGAACATATAGCACGTTGCTGTAAGCAAGCACATTCTCATTCAAAGATGCAAGTTACTATGTAGAAACAAGTTTGTATAGGTATTTCAAAGATGCCCAGAATGAGCTAAATTGGTATGTCTCCAACTCATAGAAATAACTTCATGCCCTATCTCCCTTACTTCCATCTAGTAAGTATCACATAATTCCTAACAAAGTTTTGACACAGATTCCCAATTCGCGCATTCAGAACATACAGCACGTTGTTTTAAACAAGCACTTTCTCATTCCAAGGAGCAAGTCACTATGAAGGAACAAGTTTGTATAGGTATTTCAAAGATGCCCAGAACTGATCTAAACTTGGTGTGTCTCCAACTCCTAGAAATAACTTCATGCCACATCTCCCTCACTACCAGCTAGTAAGGATCACATAATTCCTAACAAAGATTAGACGGAGATTCCCAATTCGGGCATTCAGAACATATCGCACGTTGCTTTAAGCAAACACTTTCTCATTCCAAGTAGCAAGTTACTATGTAGGAACAAGTTTGCATAGCTATTTCAAAGATGCCCAGAACTGAGGTAAACTTGGTGTGTCTCCAACTCCTAGAAATAACTTCATGACCCATCTCCCTTACTTCCAGCTAGTAAGGATCACATAATTCCTAACAAAGTTTTGACACAGATTCCCAATTCGGGCATTCAGAACATGTCGCACGTTGCTTTAAGCAAGCACTTTCTCATTACAAGTAGCAAGTTACTATGTAGGAACAAGTGTGTATAGGTATTTAGAAGATGCCAAGAACTGAGCTAAAGTGGGTATGTCTCCACCTCCTAGAAATAACTTCCTGCCCCATCTCCCTTACTTCCAGCTAGTAAGGATCACATAATTCCTAACAAAGTTTTGACACAGATTCCCAATTCGGGCATTGAGAACATATAGCACATTGCTTTAGGCAAGCACTTTCTCATTCCAAGGAGCACGTTACTATGTAGGAACAAGTTTGCATAGGTATTTCAAAGAAGCCCATAACTGAGCTAAACTTGGTATGTATCCAACTCCTCGAAGTAACTTCAGGCCCCATCTCCCTCACTTCCAGCTAGTAAGGATCACATAATTCCTAACAAAGATTTTACACAGATTCCCAATTCGGGCATTCAGAACATATAGCACGTTGCTTTAAGCAAACATTTTCTCTTTCCAAGTAGCAAGTTACTATGTAGGAACAAGTTTGCATAGCTATTTTAAAGATGCCCAGAACTGAAATAAACTTGGTATGTCTCCAAATCCTAGAAATAACTTCATGCCCCATCTCCCTTACTTCCAGCTAGTAAGGATCACATAATTCCAAACAAAGTTTTGACACAGATTCCCAATTCGGGCATTCAGATCATAGAGCACGTTACTTTAAGCAAGCACTTTCTCATTCCAAGTAGGAAGTTACTATGTAGGAACAAGTTTGTATAGGTATTTCAAAGATGCCCAGAACTGAGCTAAACTTGGTATGTTTCCAACTCCGAGAAATAACTTCATGCCCCAGCTCCCTTACTTCCAGCTAGTAAGGATCACATAATTTCTAACAAAGATTTGACACAGATTCCCAATTCGGGCATTCAGAACATTTAGCACGTTGCTTTAAGCAAGCACTTTCTCATTCCAAGTAGCAAGTTACTATGTAGGAACAAGTATGTTTACGACTTTCAAAGATGCCCAAAACTGAGCTAAACTTCGTATGTCTCCAACTCCTAGAAATAACTTCATGCCCCATCTGCCTTACTTCCTGCTAGTAAGGATCACGTAATATCTAACAAAGTTTGACACAGATTCCCAATTCGGGCATTCAGAACATATCGCACCTTGCTGTAAGCAAGCACATTCTCATTCAAAGTTGCAAGTTACTATGTAGGAACAAGTTTGTATAGGTTTTCAAAGATGCCCAGAACTGAGCTAAAGTGGGTATGTCTCCAACTCCTAGAAATATCTTCTTGCCCCATCTGCCTTACTTCCAGCTAGTAAGGATCACATAATTCCTAACAAAGTTTTGACAAAGATTCCGAATTCGGGCATCAGAACATATAGCACGTTGCTTTATGCAGACATTTTCTCATTCCAAGTAGCAAGTTACTATGTAGGAACAAGTTTGTATAGGTATTTCAAAGAAGCCCAGAACTGAGCTAAACTTGGTGTGTCTCCAACTCCCAGAAATAACTTCAAGCCCCATCTCCCTTACTTCCAGCTAGTAAGGATCACATAATTCCTAACAAAGTTTTGACACAGATTCCCAATTCGGGCATTCAGAACATATAGCACGTTGCTGTAAGCAAGCACATTCTCATTCAAAGTTGCAAGTTACTCTGTAGGAACAAGTTTGTATAGGTATTTCAAAGATGCCCAGAACTGAGCTAAACTTGGTATGTCTCCCACTCCTAGAAATAACTTCATGCTCCTTCTCCCTTACTTCCAGCTAGTAAGGATCACATAATTCGTAACAAAGTTTTGACACAGATTCCTAATTCGGGCATTCAGAACATACAGCATGTTGCTTTAAGCAAGCACTTTCTCATTACAACTCGCAGGTTACTATCTTGGAACAAGTTTGTATAGGACTTTCAAAGAGACCAAGAACTGAGCTAAAGTGGGTATGTCTCCGACTCCTAGAAATATCTTCATGCCCCATCTCCCTTACTTCCAGCTAGCAAGGATCACATAATTTCTAACAAAGACTTGACACAGATTCCCAATTCGGGCATTCAGAACATATAGCACGTTGCTTTAAGCAAACACTTTCTCATTCAATGTAGCAAGTTACTATGTAGGAACAAGTTTGTATAGGTATTTCAAAGATCCCCAGAACTGAGCTAAACTTGGTATGTCTCCAAGTTCTAGAAATAACTTCATGCCCCATTTCCCTTACTTCCAACTAGTAAGGATCACATAATTCCTGACAAAGTTTTGACACAGATTCCCAATTCGGGCATTCAGAACATATTGCACGTTGCTTTCAACAAGCACTTTCTCATTCCAAGGAGCTAGTCACTAGGTAGGAACAAGTTTGTATAGGTATTTCAACGAAGCCCGGATCTGAGCTAAACTTTGTATGTCTCCAACTCCTAGAAAGAACTTCATGCCCCATCTCACTTACTTCCAGCTAGTAAGGATCACATAATTCCCAACAAAGTTTTGACACAGATTCCGAATTCGGGCATTCAGAACATATAGCACGTTGCTTTCAGCAAACATTTTCTCATTCCAAGCAGCAAGTTACTATGTAGGAACAAGTTTGTATAGCTATTTTAAAGATGCCCAGAACTGAAATAAACTTTGTATGTCTCCAAATCCTAGAAATAACTTCATGCCCCATCTCCCTTACTTCCAGCTAGTAAGGATCACATAATTCCAAACAAAGTTTTGACACAGATTCCCAATTCGGGCATTCAGATCATAGAGCACGTTACTTTAAGCAAGCACTTTCTCATTCCAAGTAGGAAGTTACTATGTAGGAACAAGTTTGTATAGGTATTTCAAAGATGCCCAGAACTGAGCTAAACTTGGTATGTTTCCAACTCCGAGAAATAACTTCATGCCCCATCTCCCTTACTTCCAGCTAGTAAGGATCACATAATTTCTAACAAAGTTTTGACACCGATCCCAATTCGGGCATTCAGAACATTTAGCACGTTGCTTAAAGCAAGCACTTTCTCATTCCAATTAGCAAGTTACTATGTAGGAACAAGATTGTATACGACTTTCAAAGATGCCCAAAACTGAGCTAAACTTGGTATGTCTCCAACTCCTAGAAATAACTTCATGCCCCATCTGCCTTACTTCCTGCTAGTAAGGATCACGTAATATCTAACAAAGTTTGACACAGATTCCCAATTCGGGCATTCAGAACATATAGCACGTTGCTGTAAGCAAGCACATTCTCATTCAAAGATGCAAGTTACTATGTAGAAACAAGTTTGTATAGGTATTTCAAAGATGCCCAGAATGAGCTAAATTGGTATGTCTCCAACTACTAGAAATAACTTCATGCCCCATCTGCCTTACTTCCATCTAGTAAGGATCACATAATACCTAACAAAGTTTTGACACAGATTCCCAATTCGGACATTGACAACATACAGCACGTTGCTTTAAATAAGCACTTTCTCATTCCAAGGAGCAAGTCACTATGAAGGAACAAGTTTGTATAGGTATTTCAAAGATGCCCAGAACTGAGCTAAACTTGGTGTGTCTCCAACTCCTAGAAATAACTTCATGCCCCATCTCCCTCACTTCCAGCTAGTAAGGATCATATAATTCCTAACAAAGATTTGACGGAGATTCCCAATTCGGGCATTCAGAACATATCGCACGTTGCTTTAAACAAACACTTTCTCATTCCAAGTAGCAAGTTACTATGTAGGAACAAGTTTGCATAGCTATTTCAAAGATGCCCAGAACTGAGGTAAACTTGGTGTGTCTCCAACTCCAAGAAATAACTTCATGACCCATCTCCCTTACTTCCAGCTAGTAAGGATCACATAAATCCTAACAAAATTTTGACACAGATTCCCAATTCGGGCATTCAGAACATGTCGCACGTTGCTTTAAGCAAGCACTTTCTCATTACAAGTAGCAAGTTACTATGTAGGAACAAGTTTGTATAGGTATTTAAAAGATGCCAAGAACTGAGCTAAAGTGGGTATGTCTCCAACTCCTAGAAATAACTTCCTGCCCCATCTCCCTTTCTTCCAGCTAGTAAGGATCACATAATTCCTAACAAAGTTTTGACACAGATTCCCAATTCGGGCATTGAGAACATATAGCACATTGCTTTAGGCAAGCACTTTCTCATTCCAGGGAGCACGTTACTATGTAGGAACAAGTTTGCATAGGTATTTCAAAGAAGCCCATAACTGAGCTAAACTTGGTATGTATCCAACTCATAGAAGTAACTTCAGGCCCCATCTCCCTCACTTCCAGCTAATAAGGATCACATAATTCCTAACCAAGTTTTGACACAGATTCCCAATTCGGGCATTCAGAACATATAGCACGTTGCTTTAAGCAAACATTTTCTCATTCCAAGTAGGAAGTTACTATGTAGGAACAAGTTTGTATAGGTATTTCAAAGATGCCCAGAACTGAGTTAAACTTGGTATGTTTCCAACTCCGAGAAATAACTTCATGCCCCATCTCCCTTACTTCCAGCTAGTAAGGATCACATAATTTCTAACAAAGTTTTGACACAGATTCCCAATTCGGGCATTCAGAACATTTAGCACGTTGCTTTAAGCAAGCACTTCCTCATTCCAAGTAGCAAGTTACTATGTAGGAACAAGAATGTATACGACTTTCAAAGATGCCCAAAACTGAGCTAAACTTGGTATGTCTCAAACTCCTAGAAATAACTTCATGCCCCATCTGCCTTACTTCCTGCTAGTAAGGATCACGTAATATCTAACAAAGTTTGACACAGATTCCCAATTCGGGCATTCAGAACATATAGCACGTTGCTGTAAGCAAGCACATTCTCATTCAAAGATGCAAGTTACTATGTAGAAACAAGCTTGTATAGGTATTTCAAAGATGCCCAGAATGAGCTAAATTGGTGTGTCTCCAACTCCTAGAAATAACTTCATGCCCCATCTCCCTTACTTCCATCTAGTAAGGATCACATAATTCCTAACAAAGTCTTGACACAGATTCCCAATTCGGGCATTGAGAACATACAGCACGTTGCTTTAAACAAGCACTTTCTCATTCCAAGGAGCAAGTCACTATGAAGGAACAAGTTTGTATAGGTATTTCAAAGATGCCCAGAACTGAGCTAAACTTGGTGTGTCTCCAACTCCTAGAAATAACTTCATGCCCCATCTCCCTCACTTCCAGCTAGTAAGGATCACATAATTCCTAACAAAGATTTGACGGAGATTCCCAATTCGGGCATTCAGAACATATCGCACGTTGCTTTAAGCAAACACTTTCTCATTCCAAGTAGCAAGTTACTATGTAGGAACAAGTTTGCAAAGCTATTTCAAAGATGCCCAGAACTGAGGTAAACTTGGTGTGTCTCCAACTCCTAGAAATAACTTCATGACCCATCTCCCTTACATCCAGCTAGTAAGGATCACATAATTCCTAACAAAGTTTTGACACAGATTCCCAATTCGGGCATTCAGAACATGTCGCACGTTGCATTAAGCAAGCACTTTCTCATTACAAGTAGCAAGTTACTATGTAGGAACAAGTTTGTATAGGTATTTAAAAATTGCCAAGAACTGAGCTAAAGTGGGTATGTCTCCAACTCCTAGAAATAACTTCCTGCCCCATCTCCCTTACTTCCAGCTAGTAAGGATCACATAATTCCTAACAAAGTTTTGACACAGATTCCCAATTCGGGCATTGAGAACATATAGCACATTGCTTTAGGCAAGCACTTTCTCATTAAAGGAGCACGTTACTATGTAGGAACAAGTTTGCATAGGTATTTCAGAGAAGCCCATAACTGAGCTAAACTTGGTATGTATCCAACTCCTAGAAGTAACTTCAGGCCCCATCTCCCTCACTTCCAGCTAGTAAGGATCACATAATTCCTAACAAAGATTTTACACAGATTCCCAATTCGGGCATTCAGAACATATATCACGTTGCTTTAAGCAAGCACTTTCTCATTCCAAGTAGCAAGTTACTATGTAGGAACAAGTTTGTATAGGTATTTCAAAGATGCCCAGAACTGAACTAAACTTGGTGTGTCTCCAACTCCTAGAAATAACTTCATGCCCCATCTCCCTTACTTCCAGCTAGTAAGGATGACATAATTCCTAAAATAGTTTTGACATAGATTCCCAATTCGGGCATTCAGAACATATAGCACGTTGCTGTAAGCAAACACTGTCTCATTCCAAGTAGCAAGTTACGATGTAGGAACAAGTTTGTATAGGTATGTCAAAGATGCCCAGAACTGAGCTAAACTTGGTATGTCTCCAACTCCTAGAAATAACTTCATGCCACATCTCCCTTACTTCCAGCTAGTAAGGATCACATAATTCCTAACAAAGTTTTGACACAGATTCCCAATTCGGGCATTCAGTACATATAGCACGTTGCTGTAAGCAAGCACATTCTCATTCAAAGTTGCAAGTTACGATGTAGGAACAAGTTTGTATAGGTATTTCAAAGATGCACAGAACTGAGCTAAACTTGGTATGTCTCCCACTCCTAGAACTAACTTCATGCTCCTTCTCCATTACTTCCAGCTAGTAAGGATCACATAATTCCTAACAAATATTTGACACAGATTCCTAATTCGGGCATTCAGAACATACAGCATATTGCTTTAAGCAAGCACTTTCTCATTACAACTCGCAGGTTACTATCTTGCAACAAGTTTGTATAGGACTTTCAAAGATGCCCAGAACAGAGCTAAAGTGGGTATGTCTCCAACTCCTAGAAATGTCTTCATGCCCCATCTCCCTTACTTCCAGCTAGTAAGGATTACATAATTTCTAACAAAGTTTTGACACAGATTCCCAATTCGGGCATTCAGAACATATAGCACGTTGCTTTAAGCAAGAACTTTCTCATTCCAAGTAGCAAGTTACTATGTAGGAACAAGATTGTATAGGACTTTCAAAGATGCCCAGAACTGAGCTAAACTTGGTATGTCTCCAACTCCTAGAAATAACTTCATGCCCCATCTCCCTTACTTCCAGCTAGTAAGGATCACTATAATTCCTAACAAAGTTTTGACACAGATTCCCAATTCGGGCATTTAGAACATATCGCACGTTGCTGTAAGCAAGCACATTCTCATTCAAAGTTGCAAGTTACTATGTAGGAACAAGTTTGTATAGGTTTTTCAAAGATGCCAAGAACTGAGCTAAAGTGGGTATGTCTCCAACTCCTAGAAATAACTTCATGCCCCATCTGCCTTTCTTCCAGCTAGTAAGGATCACATAATTTCTAACAAAGTTTTGACACAGATTCCCAATTCGGGCATTCAGAACATATCGCACGTTGCTGTAAGCAAGCACATTCTCATTCAAAGTTGCAAGTTACTATGTAGGAACAAGTTTGTATAGGTTTTTCAAAGATGCCCAGAGCTGAGCTAAAGTGGGTATGTCTCCAACTCCTAGAAATATCTTCATGCCCCATCTGCCTTACTTCCAGCTAGTAAGGATCACATAATTCCTAACAAAGTTTTGACACAGATACCCAATTCGGTCATTCAGAACATATAGCACGTTGCTTTAAGCAGACATTTTCTCATTCCAAGTAGCAAGTTACTATGTAGGAACAAGTTTGTATAGGTATTTCAAAGAAGCCCAGAACTGAGCTAAAGTTGTGATGTCTCCAAATCCTAGAAATAACTTCATGCCCCATCTCCCTTACTTCCAGCTAGTAAGGATCACATAATTCCAAACAAAGTTTTGACACAGATTCCCAATTCGGGCAAACAGAACATATAGCACGTTGTTTTAAGCAAGCACTTTCTCATTCCAAGTAGCAAGTTACTATGTAGGAACAAGTTTGTATAGGTATTTCAAAGATGCCCAGAACTGAGCTAAACTTGGTGTGTCTCCAACTCCCAGAATTAACTTCATGCCCCATCTCCCTTACTTCCACCTAGTAAGGATCACATAATTCCTAACAAAGTTTTGACACAGATTCCCACTTCGGGCATTCAGAACATATAGCACGTTGCTGTAAGCAAGCACATTCTCATTCAAAGTTGCAAGTTACTATGTAGGAACAAGTTTGTATAGGTATTTCAAAGATGCCCAGAACTGAGCTAAACTTGGTATGTCTCCCACTCCTAGAAATAACTTCATGCTCCTTCTCCCTTACTTCCAGCTAGTAAGGATCACATAATTCGTAACAAAGTTTTGACACAGATTCCTAATTCGGGCATTCAGAACATACAGCATGTTGCTTTAAGCAAGCACTTTCTCATTACAACTCGCAGGTTACTATCTTGGAACAAGTTTGTATAGGACTTTCAAAGAGGCCAAGAACTGAGCTAAAGTGGGTATGTCTCCAACTCCTAGAAATATCTTCATGCCCCATCTCCCTTACTTCCAGCTAGTAAGGATCACATAATTTCTAACAAAGACTTTACAAAGATTCCCAATTCGGGCATTCAGAACATATAGCACGTTGCTTTAAGCAAACACTTTCTCATTCAAAGTAGCAAGTTACTATGTAGGAACAAGTTTGTATAGGTATTTCAAAGATCCCCAGAACTGAGCTAAACTTGGTATGTCTCCAAGTTCTAGAAATAACTTCATGCCCCATTTCCCTTACTTCCAACTAGTAAGGATCACATAATTCCTGACAAAGTTTTGACACAGATTCCCAAATCGGGCATTCAGAACATATTGCACGTTGCTTTCAACAAGCACTTTCTCATTCCAAGTAGGAAGTTACTATGTAGGAACAAGTTTGTATAGGTATTTCAAAGATGCACAGAACTGAGCTAAACTTGGTATGTCTCCAACTGCTAGAAATAACTTTATGCCCCATCTCCCTTACTTCCAGCTTGTAAGAATCACATAATTCTTAACAAAGTTTTGACACAGATTCCCAATTCGGGCATTCAGAACATATAGCACGTTGCTGTAAGCAAGCACATTATCATTCAATGTTGCAAGTTACTATGTAGGAACAAGCTTGTGTAGGTATTTCAAAGATGCCCAGAACTGAGCTAAACTTGGTATGTCTCCAAATCCTAGAAATAAATTCATGCTCCATCTCCCTTACTTCTTCTAGTAAGGATCACATAATTCCTAACAAAGTTTTGACACAGATTCCCAATTCGGGAATTCAGAACATATAGCACGTTGCTTTAAGCAAGCACTTTCTCATTCCAAGGAGCACGTTACGATGTAGGAACCAGTTTGTATAGGTATTTCAAAGATGTCCAGAACTGAGCTAAACTTGGTATGTCTCCCACTCCTAGAAATAACTTCATGCTACATCTCCCTTACTTCTTCTAGTAAGGATCACATAATTCCTAACAAAGTTTTGACACAGATTCCCAATTCGGTCATTCAGAACATATAGCACATTGCTTTAAGCAAGCACTTTCTCATTCCAAGGAGCACGTTACTATGTAGTAACAAGTTTGTATAGGTATTTCAATGATGCCCAGAACTGAGCTAAACTTCGTATGTCTCCAACTCCTAGAAATAACTTCATGCCCCATCTCCCTTACTTCCAGCTAGTAAGGATCACATAATTCCTAACAAAATTTTGACACAGATTCCCAATTCGGTCATTCAGATCATATAGCACGTTGCTTTAAGCAAGCACTTTCTCATTCCAAGTAGCAAGTTACTATGTAGGAACAAGATTGTACAGGTATTTCAAAGATGCCCAGAAGTGAGATAAAATTGGTGTATATCCAACTCCTAGAAATAACTTCACGCCCCATCTCCCTTACTTCCAGCTACTAAGGATCACATAATTCCTAACCATGTTTTGACACAGATTCCCAATTCGGGCATTCGGAACATATAGCACGTTGCTTTAAGCAAGCACATTCTCATTCCAACTATCAAGTTACTATCTAGGAACAAGTTTGTATAGGACTTTCAAAGATCCCCAGAACTTAGCTAAAGTGGGTATGTTTCCAACTCCTAGAAATACCTTCATGCCCCATCTCACTTACTTCCAGCTAGTAAGGATCACATAATTCCTAACAAAGTTTTGACTCAGATTCCTAACTCGGGCATTCAAAACATATAGTATGTTCTTTTAAGCAAGCTCTTTCTCATTCCAAGTAGTAAGTTACTATGTGGGAACATGTTTGTATAGGTATTTCAAAGATGCCCAGAACTGAGTTTAAGTGGGTATGTCTCCAACTCCTAGAAATAACTTCATGCCCCATCTCCCTTACTTCCAGCTAGTAAGGAACACATAATTCCTAACAAAGTTTTGACACAGATTCCAATTTCGGGCATTCACAACATATAACACGTTGCTTTAAGCAAGCACTTTCTCATTCCAACTAGAAAGTTACTATCTAGGAACAAGTTTGTATGGGACTTTCAAGGATCCCCAGAACTGAACCTAACTTGGTATGTCTCCAACTCCTAGAAATAACTTCATGCCCCATCTCCCTTACTTCCAGCTAGTAAGGATCACATAATTCCTAACAAAGTTTAGACACAGATTCCCATTTCGGGCATTCAGAATGTATAGTACGTTGCTTTAAGCAAGCACTTTCTCATTCCAAGTAGCAAGTTACTATGTGGGAACAAGTTTGTATAGCTATTTTAAAGATGCCAGAACTGAGCTAAACTTGGTATGTCTCCAACTCCTAGAAGTAACTTCATGCCCCATCTCCCTTACTCCCAGCTAGTAAGGATCACATAATTCCTAAAAGATTTGACACAGATTCCCAATTCGGGCATTCAGAACATATAGCACGTTGCTGTAAGCAAGCACATTCTCATTCAAAGTTGCAAAATACTATATAGGAACAAGTTTGCATAGGACTTTCAAAGATCCCCAGAACTGAGCTAAATTTGGTATGTCTCCAACTCCTAGAAATAACATCAGGCCCCATCTCCCTTACTTCCAGCTAGTAAGGATCACATAATTCCTAACAAAATTTTGACACAGATTCCCAATTCGGGCATTCAGAACATATAGCACGTTGCTTTAAGCAAACATTTTCTCATTCCAAGTAGCAGGTTACTATGTAGGAACAATTTTGTATAGCTTTTTCAAAGATGCCCACAACTGAGCAAAACTTGGTATGTCTCCAACTCCTACAAGAAACTTCATGCCCCATCTCCCTTACTTCCAGCTAGTAAGGATCACATAATTCCTAACAAAGTTTGACACAGATTCCCTACTCGGGCATTCAGAACATATAGCACGTTGCTTTAAGCAAGCACTTTCTCATTCCAAGTAGCAAGTTACTATGTAGGAACAAGTTTGTATAGCTATTTCAAAGATGCCCAGAACTGAGCCAAACTTGGTATGTCTCCAACTCCTAGAAATAAATTCATGCCCCATCTCCATTACTTCCAGCTAGTAAGGATCACATAATTCCTAACAAAGTTTTGACACAGATCCCCAATTCGGGCATTCAGAACATATACCACGTTGCTTTAAGCAAGCACTTTCTCATTCCAAGTAGCAAGTTACTCTGTAGGAACAAGTTTGTATAGGTATTTCAAAGATGCCAAGGACTGAGCTAAACTTGGTATGTCTACAACTCCTAGAAGTAACTTCATGCCCCATCTCCCTTACTTCCAGCTACTAAGGATCACATAATTCCTAACAATGTTTTGACACAGATTCCGAATTCGGGCATTGAAAACATATAGTACGTTGCTGTAAGCAAGCACTTTCTCACTCAAAGTTGCAAGATCATATGTAGGAACAAGTTTGTATAGGTATTTCAAAGATGCCCAGAACTGAGCTAATCTTGGTATGTCTCCAACTCCTAGAAATAACTTCATGCCCCATCTCCCTTACTTCCATCTAGTAAGGATCACATAATTACTAACAACGATTTGACACAGATTCCCAATTCGGGCATTCCGAACATGTAGCACGTTGCTTTAAGCAAGCACTTTCTCATTCCAAGTAGCAAGTTACTATGTAGGAACAAGTTTGTATAGCTATTACAAAGATGCCCAGAACTGAGCTAAAGTTGGTATGTCTCCAACTCCTAGAAATAACATCAGGCCCCATCTCCCTTACTTCCAGCTAGTAAGGATCACATAATTCCTAACAAAGTTTTGACACAGGTTCCCAATTCGAGCATTCAGAACATATAGCACGTTGCGTTAAGCAAACATTTTCTCATTCCAAGTAGCAGGTTACTATGTAGGAACAATTTTGTATAGCTTTTTCAAAGATGCCCACAACTGAGCAAAACTTGGTATGTCTCCAACTCCTACAAGAAACTTCATGCCCCATCTCCCTTACTTCCAGCTAGTAAGGATCACATAATTCCTAACAAAGTTTTGACACAGATTCCCAATTCGGGCATTGAAAACATATAGTACGTTGCTGTAAGCAAGCACTTTCTCATTCAAAGTTGCAAGATCATATGTAGGAACAAGTTTGTATAGCTATTTCAAAGATGCCCATAACGGAGCTAATCTTGGTATGTCTCCAACTCCTAGAAATAACTTCATGCCCCATCTCACTTACTTCCATCTAGTAAGGATCACATAATTACTAACAACGATTTGACACAGATTCCCAATTCGGGCATTCCGAACATGTAGCACGTTGCTTTAAGCAAGCACTTTCTCATTCCAAGTAGCAAGTTACTATGTAGGAACAAGTTTGTATAGCTATTTCAAAGATGCCCAGAACTGAGCTAAACTTGGTATGTCTCCAACTCCTAGAAATAACTTCATGCCCCATCTCCCTTACTCCCAGCTAGTAAGGATCACATAATTCCTAACAAAGATTTGACACAGATTCCCAATTCGGGCATTCAAAACATATAGCACGTTGCTGTAAGCAAGCACTTTCTCATTCAAAGTTGCAAGATACTATATAGGAACAAGTTTGCATAGGACTTTCAAAGATCCCCAGAACTGAGCTAAAATTGGTATGTCTCCAACTCCAAGAAATAACATCAGGCCCCATCTCCCTCACTTCCAGCTAGTAAGGATCACATAATTCATAACAAAATTTTGACACAGATTCCCAATTCGGGCATTCAGAACATATAGCACTTTTCTTTAAGCAAACATTTTCTCATTTCAAGTAGCAAGTTACTATGTAGGAACAATTTTGTATAGCTTTTTCAAAGATGCCCACAACTGAGCTAAACTTGGTATGTCTCCAACTCCTACAAGAAACTTCATGCCCCATCTCCCTTACTTCCAGCTAGTAAGGATCACATAATTCCTAACAAAGTTTGACACAGATTCCCAATTCGGGCATTCAGAACATATATCACGTTGCTTTAAGCAAGCACTTTCTCATTTCAAGAAGCAAGTTACTATGTAGGAACAAGTTAGTATAGGTATTTGAAAGATGCCCAGAACTGAGCTAAACTTGGTATGTCTCCAACTCCTAGAAATGTCTTCATGCCCCAACTCCCTTACTTCCAGCTAGTAAGGATCACATAAGTCCTAACAAAGTTTTGACACAGATCCCCAATTCGGGCATTCAGAACATATACCACGTTGCTTTAAGCAAGCACTTTCTCATTCCAAGTAGCAAGTTACTCTGTAGGAACAAGTTTGTATAGGTATTTCCAAGATGCCAAGGACTGAGCTAAACTTGGTATGTCTCCAAATACTAGAAGTAACTTCATGCCCCATCTCCCTTACATTCAGCTAGTAAGGATCACATAATTCCTAACAAAGTTTTGACACAGATTCCCAATTCGGGCATTCAGAACATATAGCACGTTGCTTTAAGCAAGCACTTTCTCATTCCAAGTAGCAAGTTACTATGTAGGAACAAGTTTGTATAGGTATTTCAAAGATGAACAAAACTGAGCTAAACTTGGTATGTCTCCAACTCCTAGAAATAACTTCATGCCCCATCTCCCTTACTTCCAGCTAGTAAGGATCACATAATTCCTAACAAAGTTTTGACACAGATTCCCATTTCGGGCATAAGAACGTATAGTACGTTGCTGTAAGCAAGGACTTTCTCATTCAAAGTTGCAAGTTACTATGTAGGAACAAGTTTGTATAGGTATTTCAAAGATGCCCAGAACTGAGCTAATCTTGGTATGTCTCCAACTCCTAGAAATAACTTCATGCCCCATCTCCCTTACTTCCAGCTAGTAAGGATCACATAACTCCTAACAAAGTTTTGACACAGATTCCCAATTCGGGCAATCAGAACATATAGCACGTTGCTTTAAACAAGCACTTTCTCATTCCAACTAGCAAATTACTATGTAGGAACAAATTTGTATAGGTATTTCAAAGATGCCCAGAACTGAGCTAAACTTGGTATGTCTCCAACTCCTAGAAATATCTTCATGACCCATCTCCGTTACTTCCAGCTAGTAAGGATCACATAATTCCTAACAAAGTTTTGACACAGATTCGCAATTCGGGCAATCAGAACATATAGCACGTTGCTTTAAACAAGCACTTTCTCATTCCAACTAGCAAATTACTATGTAGGAACAAATTTGTATAGGTATTTCAAAGATGCCCAGAACTGAGCTAAACTTGGTATGTCTCCAACTCCTAGAAATAACTTCATGACCCATCTCCCTTACATCCAGCTAGTAAGGATCACATAATTCCTAACAAAGTTTAGACACAGATTCCCATTTCGGGCATTCAGAACGTACAGCACGTTGCTGTAAGCGAGCACTTTCTCATTCAAAGTTGCAAGTTACTATGTAGGAACAAGTTTGTATAGGTATTTCAAAGAAGCCCAAAACTGAGCTAAACTTGGTATGTCTCCAACTCCTAGAAATAACTTCCTGCCCCATCTCCCTTACTTCCAGCTAGTAAGGATCACATAATTCCTAACAAAATTTAGACACAGATTCCCATTTCGGGCATTCAGAACGAATAGTACGTTGCTGTAAGCGAGCACTTTCTCATTCAAAGTTGCAAGTTACTATGTAGGAACAAGTTTGTATGGGTATTTCAAAGATGCCCAGACCTGAGCTAATCTTGGTATGTCTCCAACTCCTAGAAATAACTTCATGCCCCATCTCCCTTACTTGCAGCTAGTAAGGATCACATAATTCCTAACAAAGTTTTGACACAGATTCCCAATTCGGGCATTCAGAACATATAGCACGTTGCCTTAAGCAAGCAATTTCTCATTCCAACTAGCAAGTTACTATGTAGGAACAAGTTTGTATAGGTATTTCAAAGATGCCCTGAACTGAGCTAAACTTGGTATGTCTCCAACTACTAGAAATAACTTCATGCCGCATCTCCCTTACTTCCATCTAGTAAGGATCACATAATTCCTAACAAAGATTTGACACAGATTTCCAATTCGGGCATTCCGAACATGTAGCACTTTGCTTTAAGCAAGAACTTTCTCATTCCAAGTAGCAAGTTACTATGTAGGAACAAGTTTGTATAGCTATTTCAAAGATGCCCAGAACTGAGTTAACCTTGGTATGTCTCCAACTGCTAGAAGTAACTTCATGCCCCATCTCCCTTACTTCCAGCTAGTAAGGATCACATAATTCCTAACAAAGTTTTGACACAGATTCCCAATTCGGGCATTCAGAACATAGAGCACGTTGCTTTAAGCAAGCACTTTCTCATTTCAACTAGCAATTTACTATGTACGAACAAGTTTGCATAGGTATTTCAAAGGTGCCCAGAACTGAGCTAAACTTGGTATGTCTCCAACTCCTAGAAATAACTTCATGCCCCCTCTCCCTTACTTCCAGCTAGTAAGGATCACATAATTCCTAACAAAGTTTTGACACAGATTTCCAATTCGGGCATTCAGAACATATAGCACGTTGCTTTAAGCAAGCACTTTCTCATTCCAACTATCAAGTTACTATCCACGAACAAGTTTGTATAGGACTTTCAAAGATCCCCAGAACTTAGCTAAAGTGGGTATGTTTCCAACTCCTAGAAATACCTTCATGCCCCATCTCACTTACTTCCAGCTAGTAAGGATCACATAATTCCTAACAAAGTTTTGACTCAGATTCCTAATTCGGGCATTCAGAACATATAGTATGTTCTTTTAAGCAAGCTCTTTCTCATTCCAAGTAGCAAGTTACTATGTGGGAACATGTTTGTATAGATATTTCAAAGATGCCCAGAACTGAGCTAAAGTGGGTATGTCTCCAACTCCTAGAAATAACTTCATGCCCCATCTCCCTTATTTCCAGCTAGTAAGGATCACATAATTCCTAACAAACTTTTGACACAGATTCCCAATTCGGGCATTCAGAACATATAGCACATTGCATTAAGCAAGCACTTTCTCATTCCAAATAGCAAGTTACTATGTAGGAACAAGTTTGTATAGGTGTTTCAAAGATGCCCAGAACTGAGCTAAACTTGGTCTGTCTCCAACTCCTAGAAATAACTTCATGCCCCATCTCCCTTACTTCCAGCTAGTAAGGATCACATAATTCCTAACAAACTTTTGACACAGATTCCTAATTCGGGCATTCAGAACATATAACACGTTGCTTTAAGCAAGCACTTTCTCATTCCAACTAGCAAGTTTCTATCTAGGAACAAGTTTGTATAGGACTTTCAAGGATCCCCAGAACTGAACTTAACTTGGTATGTCTCCAACTCCTAGAAATAACTTAATGCCCCATCTCCCTTACTTCCAACTAGTAAGGATCACATAATTCCTAACAAAGTTTTGACACAGATTCCCAATTCGGGCATTCAGAACATACAACACGTTGCTTAGAGCAAGCACTTTCTCATTCCAACTAGCAAATTACTATGTAGGGACAAGATTGTATAGGTATTTCAAAGATGCCCAGAACTGAGCTAAAGTGGGTATGTCTCCAACTCCTAGAAATAACTTCATTCCCCATCTCCCTTACTTCCAGCTGGTAAGGGTCACATAATTCCTAACAAAGTTTGGACACAGATTCCCAATTCGGGAATACAGAACATAGAGCACGTTGCTTTAAGCAAGGACTTTCTCATTCCAAGTAGCAAGTTACTATGTAGGAACATGTTTGTGTAGGTATTTCAAAGATACCCAGAACTGAGCTAAAGTGGTTATGTTTCGAACTCCTAGAAATAACTGCATGCCCCATCTCCCTTACTTCCAGCTAGTAAGGATCACATAATTCCTAACAAAGTTTTGACACAGATTCCAAATTCGAGCATTCAGAACATATTGCACGTTGCTTTAAGCAAGCACTTTCTCATTCCAAGTAGCAAGTTTCTATGTAGGAACTAGTTTGTATAGGTGTATCAAAGATGCCCAGAACTGACCTAAAGTGGGTATGTCTCCTACTGCTAGAAATAACTTCGCGCTCCATCTCCCTTACTTCCATCTAGTAAGGATCAGATAATTCCTAACAAAGTTTTGACACAGAATCCTAATTCGGGCATTCAGAACATATAGCACGTTGCTTTAAGCAAGCACTTTCTCATTTCAAGTAGCAAGTTACTATGTAGGAACATTTTGTATAGGACTTTCAAAGATCCCCAGAACTGAGCTAAGTTGGTATTTCTCCAACTCCTAGAAATAACTTCATGCCTCATGTCCCTTACTTCCAGCTAGTCAGGATGACATAATTCCTAACAAAATTTTGACACAGATTCCCAAATCGGGCATTCAGAAAATATGGCACGTTGCTTTAAGCAAGCATTTTCTCATTTCTAGTAGCAAGTTACTATGTAGGCACAAGTTTGTTTAGGTATTTCAAAGATGCCCAGAACTGAGCTAAACTTGGTATGTCTCCAACTCCTAGAAATAACTTCATGGCCCATCTACCTTACTTTCAGCTAGTACGGATCACATAATTCCTAACAAAGTTTTGACACAGATTCCCAATTCGGGCATTCAGAACATATAGCACGTTGCTTTAAGCAAGCACTTTCTCATTCTAATTAGCAAGTTACTATCTAGGAACAAGTTTGTATAGGACTTTCAAAGATCCCCAGAAGTAAGCTAAAGTGGGTATGTCTCCAACTCCTAGAAATAACTTCATTCCCCATCTCCCTTACTTCCAGCTGATAAGGGTCACATAATTCCTAACAAAGTTTGGACACAGATTCCCAATTCGGGAATACAGAACATAGAGCACGTTGCTTTAAGCAAGGACTTTCTCATTCCAAGTAGCAAGTTACTATGTAGGAACATGTTTGTATAGGTATTTCAAAGATACCCAGAACTGAGCTAAAGTGGTTATGTTTCGAACTCCTAGAAATAACTTCATGCCCCATCTCCCTTACTTCCAGCTAGTAAGGATCACATAATTCCTAATAAAGTTTTGACACAGATTCCAAATTCGAGCATTCAGAACATATTGCACGTTGCTTTAAGCAAGCACTTTCTCATTCCAAGTAGCAAGTTTCTATGTAGGAACTAGTTTGTATAGGTGTTTCAAAGATGCCCAGAACTGACCTAAAGTGAGTATGTCTCCTACTGCTAGAAATAACTTCACGCTCCATCTCCCTTACTTCCATCTAGTAAGGATCAGATAATTCCTAACAAAGTTTTGACACAGAATCCTAATTCGGGCATTCAGAACATATAGCACGTTGCTTTAAGCAAGCACTTTCTCATTTCAAGTAGCAAGTTACTATGTAGGAACATTTTGTATAGGACTTTCAAAGATCCCTAGAACTGAGCTAAGTTGGTATTACTCCAACTCCTAGAAATAACTTCATGCCTCATGTCCCTTACTTCCAGCTAGTCAGGATGACATAATTCCTAACAAAATTTTGACACAGATTCCCAAATCGGGCATTCAGAAAATATAGCACGTTGCTTTAAGCAAGCACTTTCTTATTCCTAGTAGCAAGTTACTATGTAGGCACATGTTTGTTTAGGTATTTCAAAGATGCCCAGAACTGAGCTAAACTTGGTATGTCTCCAACTCCTAGAAATAACTTCATGGCCCATCTACCTTACTTTCAGCTAGTACGGATCACATAATTCCTAACAAAGTTTTGACACAGATTCCCAATTCGGGCATTCAGAACATATAGCACGTTGCTTTAAGCAAGCACTTTCTCATTCTAATTAGCAAGTTACTATCTAGGAACAAGTTTGTATAGGACTTTCAAAGATCCCCAGAAGTAAGCTAAAGTGGGTATGTCTCCAACTCCTAGAAATAACTTCATGCCCCTTCTCCCTTACTTCCAGCTAGTCAGGATCACATAATTCCTAGCAAAGATTTGACACAGATTCCCATTTCGGGCATTCAGAACATATAGCACAGTGCTGTAAGCAAGCACTTTCTCATTAAAAGTTGCAAGTTACTATCTAGGAACAAGTTTGTATAGGACTTTCAAAGATCGTCAGAACAGAGCTAAAGTGGGTATGTCTCCAACTCCTAGAAATAACTTCATGCCCCATGTCCCTTACTTCTAGCTAGTCAGGATCACATAATTCTTAACAAATTTTTGACACAGATTCCCAATTCGGGTATTCAGAACATATAGTACGTTGCTTTAAGCCAGAACTTTCTCATTCCAAGTAGCAAGTTACTATGTAGGAACAAGTTTGTATAGGACTTTCAAAGATCCCCAGAACTGAGCAAAAGTGTGTTTGTCTCCAGCTCCTAGAAATAACTTCATGCCCCATCTCCCTTACTTCCAGCTAATAAGGATCACAAAATTCCTAACAAAGTTTTGACACAGATTCCCATTTCGAGCATTCAGAACATATAGCACGATGCTGTAATCAAACACTTTCTCATTCAAAGTTGCAAGTTACTATCTAGGAACAAGTTTGTATAGGACTTTCAAAGATCCCCAGAAGTGAGCAAATGTGGGTATGTCTCCAACTCCTAAAAATAACTTCATGCCCCATCTTCCTTACTTCCAGCTAATAGGGATCACATAGTTCCTAACAATGTTTTGACACAGATTACCAATTCGGGCATTCAGAACCTATAGCACGTTGGTTTTCACCAAGCACTTTCTCATTCCAAGTAGCAAGTTACTATGTAGGAACAAGTTTGTACAGGACTTTCAAAGATCCCATTACAGAGTTTAAGTGGGTATTTCTCCAACTCCTAGAAATAACTTCATGACCCATCTCCCTTACTTCCACCTGGTGAGGATCACATAATTCCTAACAAAGTTTTGACAGATTCCCAATTCGGGCATTCAGAACATATAGCACGTTGCTTTAAGCAAGCACTTTCTCATTCCAAGTAGCAAGTTACCATGCAGGAACAAGTTTGTATAGGACTTTCAAAGATCGCCAGAACAGAGCTAAAGTGGGTATGTCTCCAACTCCTAGAAATAACTTCATGCCCCATCTCCCTTACTTCCAGCTAGTCAGGATCACATAATTCCTAACAAAGTTTTGACACAGATTCCCAATTCGGGCATTCAGTACATATAGCACGTATCTTTAAGCAAGCGCTTTCTCATTCTAACTAGCAAGATACTATCTAGGAAGAAGTTTGTATAGGAGTTTCAAAGATCCCCAGAACAGAGCTAAAGAGGGTAAGACTCCAAATCCTAGAAATAACTTCATGCCCCATCTCCCTTACTTCCAGGTAGTAGGGATCACATAATTCCTTACAAAGTTTTCACACAGAATCCCAATTTGGGCATTCAGAACATATAGCACGTCGCTTTAAGCAAGTACTTTCTCATTCCAAGTAGCAAGTTACTATGTAGGAACAAGTTTGTATAGGTATTTCAAAGATGCCCAGAACTCAGCTAAACTTGGCATGTCTCCAACTCCTAGAAATATCTTCATGCACCATCTCCCTTACTTCCAGCTAGTAAGGATCACATAATTCCCAACAAAGTTTGGACACAGATTCCCAATATTGACATTCAGAACATATAGCATGTTGCTGTAAGCAAGCACCTTCTCATGCCAAGTTGCAAGTTACTATCTAGGAACAAGTTTGTATATGACATTCAAAGATCCCCCGAACTGAGCTAAAGTGGGTATGTCTCCAACCCCTAGAAATAACTTCAAGCCCCATCTCCCTTACTTCCAGCTAGTAGGGATCACATAATTCCTAACAAAGTTTTGACACAGATTCCCAATTCCGGCATTCAGAACATATAGCACGTTGCTTTAAGCAAGCACTTTCTCATTCCAATTTGCATGATTCTTTTAAGGAACAAGATTGTATAGGACTTTCAAAGATCCCCAGAATCGAGCTAAAGTGTGTATGTCTCCAACTCCTAGAAATAACTTCATGCCCCATCTCCCTTACTTCCAGCTAGTGAGGATCAGATAATCCCTAACAAAGTCTTGGCACAGATTCCCATTACGGGCATTCAGAACATATAGCACGTTGCTGTAAGCAAGCACTTTCTCATTCTAACTAGCAAGTTACTATCTAGGAACAAGTTTGTATAGGACTTTCAAAGATGCCCAGAAGTAAGCTAAAGTGGGTATGTCTTCAACTCTTAGAAATAACTTCATGCCCCATCTCCCTTGCTTCCAGCTAGTAAGGATCACATAATTCCTAACAAAGTTTTGACACAGATTCCCATTTCGGGCATTCAGAACATGTAGCACGTTGCTTTAAGCAAGCACTTTCTCATTCCAAATAGCAAGTTACTATGCAGGAACAAGTTTGTATAGGACTTTCAAAGATCACCAGAACAGAGCTAAAGTGGGTATGTCTCCAACTTCTAAAAATAATTTCATGCCCCATCTTCCTTACTTCCAGCTAGTAAGGATCACATAATTCCTAACAAATTTTTGACACAGATTCCCAATTTGGGCATTCACAACATATAGCACGTTGCTGTAAGCAAGCACTTTCTTGTTCCATGTTGCAAGATACTTTTAAGGAACAAGATTGTATAGGACTTTCAAAGATCCCCAGAGCTGAGCTAAAGTCTGTATATCTCCAACTCCTAGAAATAACTTCATCGCCCATCTCCCTTACTTCCAGCTACTATGGATCACATAATTCCTAACAAAGTTTTGACACAGATTCCCATTACGGGCATTCAGAGCATTTAGCAAGTTGCTGTAAACAAGCACCTTCTCATTCCAAGTTGCAAATTACTATGTAGGAACAAGTTTGTATAGGACTTTCAAAGATCCCCAGAATTGAGCTAAATTGGGTATGTCTCCAACTCCTAGAAATAACTTCATGCCCCATCTCCCTTACTTCCAGCTAGTAAGGATCACATAATTCCTAACAAAGTTTTCGCACAGATTCCCATTTCGGGCATTCAGAACATAGAGCACGTTGCTGTAAGCAAGCACTTTCTCATTCAAAGTTGCAAGTTACTATCTAGGAACAAATTTGTACAGGACTTTCAAAGATCGCCAGAACAGAGCTAAAGTGGGTATGTCTCCAACTCCTAGAAATGACTTCATGCCCCATCTCCCTTAGATCAAGCTAGTCAGGATCACATAATTCCTAACAAAATTTTGGCACAGATTCCAAATTCGGGCATTCAGAACATATAGCACGTTGCTTTAAGCAAGCACTTTCTCATTCTAACTAGCAAGTTACTATGTAGGAACAAGTTTGTATAGGACTTTCAAAGATCCCCAGAAGTGAGTAAATGTGGGTATGTCTCCAACTCCTAGAAATAACTTCATGCCCCATCTCCCTTACTTCCAGCTAGTAGGGATCACATAGTTCCTAACAATGTTTTGACCCATATTACCAATTCGGGCATTCAGAACCTATAGCACGTTGCTTTCAGCAAGCACTTTCTCATTCCAAGTAGCAAGTTACTATGCAGGAACAAGTTTGTATAGTACTTTCAAAGATCCCAGAACTGAGCTAAAGTGGGTAAGTCTCCAACTCCAAGAAATAACTTCATGCCCCATCTTCCTTACTTCCAGCTAGTAGGGAATAAATAATTCCTAACAAAGTTTTGACACAGATTCCCATTTCGGGCATTCAGAACATATAGCACGTTGCTGTAATCAAGCACTTTCTCATTCAAAGTTGCAAGTTGCTATTTAGGAACAAGTTTGTGTAGGACTTTCCAAGATCCCCAGAACAGAGCTAAAGTGGGTATGTCTCCAACTCCTAGAAATAACTTCATGCACCATCTCCCTTACTTCCAGCTAGTCAGGATCACATAATTCCTAACAAAGTTTTGACACAGATTCCCATTTCGGGCATTCAGAACATATAGCACGTTGCTTTAAGCAAGCACTTTCTCATTCCATGTATCTAGTTACTATGTAGGAACAAGTTTGTATAGGACTTTCAAAGATCCCTAGAACTGAGCTAAAGAGGGTATGTCTCCAACTCCTAGAAATAACTCCATGCCCCATCTCCCTTATTTCCAGCTAGTAGGGATCACATAATTCCTAACAAAGTTTTGACACAGATTCCCAATACTGGCATTCAAAACATATACCATGTTGCTTTAAGCAAGCACTTTCTCATTCTCAGTTGCATGTTACTATGTAGGAACAAGTTTGTATAGGACTTTCAAAGATCCCCAGAACTGAGCTAAAGTGGGTATGTCTCCAACTCCTAGAAATAACTTCATGCCCCATCTCCCTTACTTCCAGCTATTAAGGATCACATAATTCCTAACAAAGTTTTGACACAGATTACCAATATGGGCATTCAGAACATATACCTCGTTGCTGTAAGCAAGCACCTTCTCATTCCAAGTTGCAAGTTACTATCTTGGAACAAGTTTGTATAGGATATTCAAAGATCCCCAGAACTGAGCTAAAGTGGGTATGTCTCCAACTCCTAGAAATAACTTCATGCCCCATGTCCCTTACTTCTAGCTAGTCAGGATCACATAATTCTTAACAAATTTTTGACACAGATTCCCAATTCGGGTATTCAGAACATATAGTACGTTGCTTTAAGCCAGAACTTTCTCATTCCAAGTAGCAAGTTACTATGTAGGAACAAGTTTGTATAGGACTTTCAAAGATCCCCAGAACTGAGCAAAAGTGTGTTTGTCTCCAACTCCTAGAAATAACTTCATGCCCCATCTCCCTTACTTCCAGCTAATAAGGATCACAAAATTCCTAACAAAGTTTTGACACAGATTCCCATTTCGAGCATTCAGAACATATAGCACGATGCTGTAATCAAACACTTTCTCATTCAAAGTTGCAAGTTACTATCTAGGAACAAGTTTGTATAGGACTTTCAAAGATCCCCAGAAGTGAGCAAATGTGGGTATGTCTCCAACTCCTAGAAATAACTTCATGCCCCATCTCCCTTACTTCCAGCTAGTAGGGATCACATAGTTCCTAACAATGTTTTGACACAGATTACCAATTCGGGCATTCAGAACCTATAGCACGTTGGTTTTCACCAAGCACTTTCTCATTCCAAGTAGCAAGTTACTATGTAGGAACAAGTTTGTACAGGACTTTCAAAGATCCCATTACAGAGCTTAAGTGGGAATTTCTCCAACTCCTAGAAATAACTTCATGCCCCATCTCCCTTACTTCCACCTGGTGAGGATCACATAATTCCTAACAAAGTTTTGACAGATTCCCAATTCGGGCATTCAGAACATATAGCACGTTGCTTTAAGCAAGCACTTTCTCATTCCAAGTAGCAAGTTACCATGCAGGAACAAGTTTGTATAGGACTTTCAAAGATCGCCAGAACAGAGCTAAAGTGGGTATGTCTCCAACTCCTAGAAATAACTTCATGCCCCATCTCCCTTACTTCCAGCTAGTCAGGATCACATAATTCCTAACAAAGTTTTGACACAGATTCCCAATTCGGGCATTCAGTACATATAGCACGTATCTTTAAGCAAGCGCTTTCTCATTCTAACTAGCAAGATACTATCTAGGAAGAAGTTTGTATAGGAGTTTCAAAGATCCCCAGAACAGAGCTAAAGAGGGTAAGACTCCAAATCCTAGAAATAACTTCATGCCCCATCTCCCTTACTTCCAGGTAGTAGGGATCACATAATTCCTTACAAAGTTTTCACACAGAATCCCAATTTGGGCATTCAGAACATATAGCATGTCGCTTTAAGCAAGTACTTTCTCATTCCAAGTAGCAAGTTACTATGTAGGAACAAGTTTGTATAGGTATTTCAAAGATGCCCAGAACTCAGCTAAACTTGGTATGTCTCCAACTCCTAGAAATATCTTCATGCACCATCTCCCTTACTTCCAGCTAGTAAGGATCACATAATTCCCAACAAAGTTTGGACACAGATTCCCAATATTGACACTCAGAACATATAGCATGTTGCTGTAAGCAAGCACCTTCTCATGCCAAGTTGCAAGTTACTATCTAGGAACAAGTTTGTATATGACATTCAAAGATCCCCCGAACTGAGCTAAAGTGGGTATGTCTCCAACCCCTAGAAATAACTTCAAGCCCCATCTCCCTTACTTCCAGCTAGTAGGGATCACATAGTTCCTAACAATGTTTTGACACAGATTACCAATTCGGGCATTCAGAACCTATAGCACGTTGGTTTTCACCAAGCACTTTCTCATTCCAAGAAGCAAGTTACTATGTAGGAACAAGTTTGTACAGGACTTTCAAAGATCCCATTACAGAGCTTAAGTGGGTATTTCTCCAACTCCTAGAAATAACTTCATGACCCATCTCCCTTACTTCCACCTGGTGAGGATCACATAATTCCTAACAAAGTTTTGACAGATTCCCAATTCGGGCATTCAGAACATATAGCACGTTGCTTTAAGCAAGCACTTTCTCATTCCAAGTAGCAAGTTACCATGCAGGAACAAGTTTGTATAGGACTTTCAAAGATCGCCAGAACAGAGCTAAAGTGGGTATGTCTCCAACTCCTAGAAATAACTTCATGCCCCATCTCCCTTACTTCCAGCTAGTCAGGATCACATAATTCCTAACAAAGTTTTGACACAGATTCCCAATTCGGGCATTCAGTACATATAGCACGTATCTTTAAGCAAGCGCTTTCTCATTCTAACTAGCAAGATACTATCTAGGAAGAAGTTTGTATAGGAGTTTCAAAGATCCCCAGAACAGAGCTAAAGAGGGTAAGACTCCAAATCCTAGAAATAACTTCATGCCCCATCTCCCTTACTTCCAGGTAGTAGGGATCACATAATTCCTTACAAAGTTTTCACACAGAATCCCAATTTGGGCATTCAGAACATATAGCACGTCGCTTTAAGCAAGTACTTTCTCATTCCAAGTAGCAAGTTACTATGTAGGAACAAGTTTGTATAGGTATTTCAAAGATGCCCAGAACTCAGCTAAACTTGGTATGTCTCCAACTCCTAGAAATATCTTCATGCACCATCTCCCTTACTTCCAGCTAGTAAGGATCACATAATTCCCAACAAAGTTTGGACACAGATTCCCAATATTGACATTCAGAACATATAGCATGTTGCTGTAAGCAAGCACCTTCTCATGCCAAGTTGCAAGTTACTATCTAGGAACAAGTTTGTATATGACATTCAAAGATCCCCCGAACTGAGCTAAAGTGGGTATGTCTCCAACCCCTAGAAATAACTTCAAGCCCCATCTCCCTTACTTCCAGCTAGTAGGGATCACATAATTCCTAACAAAGTTTTGACACAGATTCCCAATTCCGGCATTCAGAACATATAGCACGTTGCTTTAAGCAAGCACTTTCTCATTCCAATTTGCATGATTCTTTTAAGGAACAAGATTGTATAGGACTTTCAAAGATCCCCAGAATCGAGCTAAAGTGTGTATGTCTCCAACTCCTAGAAATAACATCATGCCCCATCTCCCTTACTTCCAGCTAGTGAGGATCACATAATCCCTAACAAAGTTTTGGCACAGATTCCCATTACGGGCATTCAGAACATATAGCACGTTGCTGTAAGCAAGCACTTTCTCATTCTAACTAGCAAGTTACTATCTAGGAACAAGTTTGTATAGGACTTTCAAAGATGCCCAGAAGTAAGCTAAAGTGGGTATGTCTTCAACTCTTAGAAATAACTTCATGCCCCATCTCCCTTGCTTCCAGCTAGTAAGGATCACATAATTTCTAACAAAGTTTTGACACAGATTCCCATTTCGGGCATTCAGAACATGTAGCACGTTGCTTTAAGCAAGCACTTTCTCATTCCAAATAGCAAGTTACTATGCAGGAACAAGTTTGTATAGGACTTTCAAAGATCACCAGAACAGAGCTAAAGTGGGTATGTCTCCAACTTCTAAAAATAATTTCATGCCCCATCTTCCTTACTTCCAGCTAGTAAGGATCACATAATTCCTAACAAATTTTTGACACAGATTCCCAATTTGGGCATTCACAACATATAGCACGTTGCTGTAAGCAAGCACTTTCTTGTTCCATGTTGCAAGATACTTTTAAGGAACAAGATTGTATAGGACTTTCAAAGATCCCCAGAGCTGAGCTAAAGTCTGTATATCTCCAACTCCTAGAAATAACTTCATCGCCCATCTCCCTTACTTCCAGCTACTAAGGATCACATAATTCCTAACAAAGTTTTGACACAGATTCCCATTACGGGCATTCAGAGCATTTAGCAAGTTGCTGTAAACAAGCACCTTCTCATTCCAAGTTGCAAATTACTATGTAGGAACAAGTTTGTATAGGACTTTCAAAGATCCCCAGAATTGAGCTAAATTGGGTATGTCTCCAACTCCTAGAAATAACTTCATGCCCCATCTCCCTTACTTCCAGCTAGTAAGGATCACATAATTCCTAACAAAGTTTTCGCACAGATTCCCATTTCGGGCATTCAGAACATAGAGCACGTTGCTGTAAGCAAGCACTTTCTCATTCAAAGTTGCAAGTTACTATCTAGGAACAAATTTGTACAGGACTTTCAAAGATCGCCAGAACAGAGCTAAAGTGGGTATGTCTCCAACTCCTAGAAATGACTTCATGCCCCATCTCCCTTAGATCCAGCTAGTCAGGATCACATAATTCCTAACAAAATTTTGGCACAGATTCCAAATTCGGGCATTCAGAACATATAGCACGTTGCTTTAAGCAAGCACTTTCTCATTCTAACTAGCAAGTTACTATGTAGGAACAAGTTTGTATAGGACTTTCAAAGATCCCCAGAAGTGAGTAAATGTGGGTATGTCTCCAACTCCTAGAAATAACTTCATGCCCCATCTCCCTTACTTCCAGCTAGTAGGGATCACATAGTTCCTAACAATGTTTTGATCCATATTACCAATTCGGGCATTCAGAACCTATAGCACGTTGCTTTCAGCAAGCACTTTCTCATTCCAAGTAGCAAGTTACTATGCAGGAACAAGTTTGTATAGTACTTTCAAAGATCCCAGAACTGAGCTAAAGTGGGTAAGTCTCCAACTCCAAGAAATAACTTCATGCCCCATCTTCCTTATTTCCAGCTAGTAGGGAATAAATAATTCCTAACAAAGTTTTGACACAGATTCCCATTTCGGGCATTCAGAACATATAGCACGTTGCTGTAATCAAGCACTTTCTCATTCAAAGTTGCAAGTTGCTATTTAGGAACAAGTTTGTGTAGGACTTTCCAAGATCCCCAGAACAGAGCTAAAGTGGGTATGTCTCCAACTCCTAGAAATAACTTCATGCACCATCTCCCTTACTTCCAGCTAGTCAGGATCACATAATTCCTAACAAAGTTTTGACACAGATTCCCATTTCGGGCATTCAGAACATATAGCACGTTGCTTTAAGCAAGCACTTTCTCATTCCATGTATCTAGTTACTATGTAGGAACAAGTTTGTATAGGACTTTCAAAGATCCCTAGAACTGAGCTAAAGAGGGTATGTCTCCAACTCCTAGAAATAACTCCATGCCCCATCTCCCTTATTTCCAGCTAGTAGGGATCACATAATTCCTAACAAAGTTTTGACACAGATTCCCAATACTGGCATTCAAAACATATACCATGTTGCTTTAAGCAAGCACTTTCTCATTCTAAGTTGCATGTTACTATGTAGGAACAAGTTTGTATAGGACTTTCAAAGATCCCCAGAACTGAGCTAAAGTGGGTATGTCTCCAACTCCTAGAAATAACTTCATGCCCCATCTCCCTTACTTCCAGCTAGTAAGGATCACATAATTCCTAACAAAGTTTTGACACAGATTACCAATATGGGCATTCAGAACATATACCTCGTTGCTGTAAGCAAGCACCTTCTCATTCCAAGTTGCAAGTTACTATCTTGGAACAAGTTTGTATAGGATATTCAAAGATCCCCAGAACTGAGCTAAAGTGGGTATGTCTCCAACTCCTAGAAATAACTTCATGCCCCATGTCCCTTACTTCTAGCTAGTCAGGATCACATAATTCTTAACAAATTTTTGACACAGATTCCCAATTCGGGTATTCAGAACATATAGTACGTTGCTTTAAGCCAGAACTTTCTCATTCCAAGTAGCAAGTTACTATGTAGGAACAAGTTTGTATAGGACTTTCAAAGATCCCCAGAACTGAGCAAAAGTGTGTTTGTCTCCAACTCCTAGAAATAACTTCATGCCCCATCTCCCTTACTTCCAGCTAATAAGGATCACAAAATTCCTAACAAAGTTTTGACACAGATTCCCATTTCGAGCATTCAGAACATATAGCACGATGCTGTAATCAAACACTTTCTCATTCAAAGTTGCAAGTTACTATCTAGGAACAAGTTTGTAAAGGACTTTCAAAGATCCCCAGAAGTGAGCAAATGTGGGTATGTCTCCAACTCCTAGAAATAACTTCATGCCCCATCTCCCTTACTTCCAGCTAGTAGGGATCACATAGTTCCTAACAATGTTTTGACACAGATTACCAATTCGGGCATTCAGAACCTATAGCACGTTGGTTTTCACCAAGCACTTTCTCATTCCAAGTAGCAAGTTACTATGTAGGAACAAGTTTGTACAGGACTTTCAAAGATCCCATTACAGAGCTTAAGTGGGTATTTCTCCAACTCCTAGAAATAACTTCATGCCCCATCTCCCTTACTTCCACCTGGTGAGGATCACATAATTCCTAACAAAGTTTTGACAGATTCCCAATTCGGGCATTCAGAACATATAGCACGTTGCTTTAAGCAAGCACTTTCTCATTCCAAGTAGCAAGTTACCATGCAGGAACAAGTTTGTATAGGACTTTCAAAGATCGCCAGAACAGAGCTAAAGTGGGTATGTCTCCAACTCCTAGAAATAACTTCATGCCCCATCTCCCTTACTTCCAGCTAGTCAGGATCACATAATTCCTAACAAAGTTTTGACACAGATTCCCAATTCGGGCATTCAGTACATATAGCACGTATCTTTAAGCAAGCGCTTTCTCATTCTAACTAGCAAGATACTATCTAGGAAGAAGTTTGTATAGGAGTTTCAAAGATCCCCAGAACAGAGCTAAAGAGGGTAAGACTCCAAATCCTAGAAATAACTTCATGCCCCATCTCCCTTACTTCCAGGTAGTAGGGATCACATAATTCCTTACAAAGTTTTCACACAGATTCCCATTTCGGGCATTCAGAACATAGAGCACGTTGCTGTAAGCAAGCACTTTCTCATTCAAAGTTGCTAGTTACTATCTAGGAACAAATTTGTACAGGACTTTCAAAGATCGCCAGAACAGAGCTAAAGTGGGTATGTCTCCAACTCCTAGAAATGACTTCATGCCCCATCTCCCTTAGATCCAGCTAGTCAGGATCACATAATTCCTAACAAAATTTTGGCACAGATTCCCAATTCGGGCATTCAGAACATATAGCACGTTGCTTTAAGCAAGCACTTTCTCATTCTAACTAGCAAGTTACTATGTAGGAACAAGTTTGTATAGGACTTTCAAAGATCCCCAGAAGTGAGTAAATGTGGGTATGTCTCCAACTCCTAGAAATAACTTCATGCCCCATCTCCCTTACTTCCAGCTAGTAGGGATCACATAGTTCCTAACAATGTTTTGACCCAGATTACCAATTCGGGCATTCAGAACCTATAGCACGTTGCTTTCAGCAAGCACTTTCTCATTCCAAGTAGCAAGTTACTATGTAGGAACAAGTTTGTACAGGACTTTCAAAGATCCCATTACAGAGCTTAAGTGGGTATGTCTCCAACTCCTAGAAATAACTTCATGCCCCATCTCACTTACTTCCACCTGGTAAGGATCACATAATTCCTAACAAAGTTTTGACAGATTCCCAATTCGGGCATTCAGAACATATAGCACGTTGCTTTAAGCAAGCACTTTCTCATTCCAAGTAGCAAGTTACCATGCAGGAACAAGTTTGTATAGGACTTTCAAAGATCGCCAGAACAGAGCTAAAGTGGGTATGTCTCCAACTCCTAGAAATAACTTCATCCCCCATCTCTCTTACTTCCAGCTAGTCAGGATCACATAATTCCTAACAAAGTTTTGACACAGATTCCCAATTCGGGCATTCAGTATATATAGCACGTATCTTTAAGCAAGCGCTTTCTCATTCTAACTAGCAAGATACTATCTAGGAAGAAGTTTGTATAGGAGTTTCAAAGATCCCCAGAACAGAGCTAAAGAGGGTAAGACTCCAAATCCTAGAAATAGCTTCATGCCCCTGCTCCCTTACTTCCAGGTAGTAGGGATCACATAATTCCTAAAAAAATTTTGACACAGATTCTTAATTCGGGCATTCAAAACACATAGCACGTTGCTTTAAGCAAGCATTTTCTCATTCCAAGTTGCATGTTACTATGTCAGAACAAGTTTGTATAGGACTTTCAAAGATCCCCAGAACTGAGCCAAAGTGGGTATGTCTCCAACTCCTAGAAACAACTTCATGCCCCATCTCCCTTACTTCCAGCTAGTAAGGATCACATAATACCTAACAAAGTTTTGAACACAGATTCCCAATTCGGGCATTCAGAACATATAGCACGTTGCTGTAAGCAAGCACATTCTCATTCAAAGATGCAAGTTACTATATAGGAACAAGTTTGTATAGGTATTTCAAAGATGCCCAGAACTGAGCTAAACTTGGTATGTCTCCAACTCCTAGAAATAACTTCATGCCCCATGTCACTTACTTCCAGCTAGTAAGGATCACATAATTCCTAACAAAGTTTTGACACAGATTCCCACTTGGGGCATTCAGAACATATAGCACGTTGCTGTAAGCAAGCACATTCTCATTCAAAGTTGCAAGTTACTATGTAGGAACAAGTTTGTATAGGTATTTCAAAGATGCCCAGAACTGAGCTAAACTTGGTATGTCTCCATCTCCTAGAAATAACTTCATGACCCATCTCCCTTACTTCCAGCTAGTAAGGATCACATAATTCCTAACAAAATTTGACACAGATTCCCACTTCGGGCAATCAGAACATATAGCACGTTGCTGTAAGCAAGCACATTCTCATTCAAAGTTGCAAGTTACTATGTAGGAACAAGTTTGTATAGGTATTTCAAAGATGCCCAGAACTGAGCTAAACGTTGTATGACTCCGGCTCCTGGAAATAACTTCATGCCCCAACTCCCTTACTTCCAGCTTGTAAGGATCACATAATTCCTAACAAAGATTTGACACAGATTCCCAATTCGGGCATTCAGAACATATAGCACGTTGCTGTAAGCAAGCACATTCTCATTCAAAGTTGCAAGTTACTATGTAGGAACAAATTTGTATAGGTATTTCAAAGATGCCCAGAACTGAGCTAAACTTGGTATGTCTCCAGCTCTTAGAAATAACATCATGCCCCATCTCCCTTACTTCCATCTAGTAAGGATCACATAATTCCTAACAAAGTTTTGAGACAGATTCCCAATTCGGGCATTCAGAACATATAGCACAATGCTATAAGCAAGCACATTCTCATTCAAAGTAGCAACTTACTATGTAGGAACATGTTTGTATAGGTATTTCAAAGATGCCCAGAACTGAGCTAATCGTTGTATGTGTCCAACCTCTAGAAATAACTTCATGCCCGATCTCCATTACTTCCATCTAGTAAGGATCACATAATTCCTACCAAAGTTTTGACACAGATTCCCAATTCGGGCATTCAGAACATATAGCACGTTGCTGTAAGCAAGCACATTCTCATTCAAAGTTGCAAGTTACTATGTAGGAACAAGTTTGTATAGGTATTTCAAAGATGCCCAGAACTGAGCTAAACTTGGTATGTGTCCAACTCCTAGAAATAACTTCATGCCCGAACTCCCTTACTTCCAGCTAGTAAGGATCACATAATTCCTAACAAAGTTTTGACACAGATTCCCAATTCGGGCATTCAGAACATATAGCACGTTGCTGTAAGCAAGCACATTCTCATTCAAAGTTGCAAGTTACTATGTAGGAACAAGTTTGTATAGGTATTTCAAAGATGCCCAGAACTGAGCTAAACTTGGTATGTGTCCAACCTCTAGAAATAACTTCATGCCCCATCTCCCATACTTCCAGCTAGTAAGGATCACATAATTCCTAACAAAGTTTTGACACAGATTCCCAAATCGGGCATTCAGAACATATAGCACGTTGCTGTAAGCAAGCACATTCTCATTCAAAGTTGCAAGTTAGTATGTAGGAACAAGTTTGTATAGGTATTTCAAAGATGCCCAGAACTGAGCTAAACCTTGTATGTCTCCAACTCCTAGAAATAACTTCATGCCCCATCTCCCTTACTTCCAGCTAGTAAGGATCACATAATTCCTAACAAAGTTTTGAACACAGATTCCCAATTCGGGCATTCAGAACATATAGCACCTTGCTGTAAGCAAGCACATTCTCATTCAAAGATGCAAGTTACTATGTAGGAACAAGTTTGTATAGGTATTTCAAAGATGCCCAGAACTCAGCTAAACTTGGTATGTCTCCAAACCCTAGAAATAACTTCATGCCCCATCTCCCTTACTTCCAGCTAGTAAGGATCACATAATTCCTAACAAAGTTTTGACACAGATTCCCAATTCGGGCATTCAGAACATATAGCACGTTGCTGTAAGCAAGCACATTCTCATTCACAGTTGCAAGTTACTATGTAGGAACAGGTTTGTATAGGTATTTCAAAGATGCCCAGAACTGAGCTAAACTTGGTATGTCTCCAACTCCTAGAAATAACTTCATGCCCCATCTCCCTTACTTCCAGCTAGTAAGGATCACATAATTCCTAACAATGATTTGACACAGATTCCCAATTCGGGAATTCAGAACATATAGCACGTTGCTGTAAGCAAGCACATTCTCATTCAAAGTTGCAAGTTACTATGTAGGAACAAGTTTGTAAAGGTATTTCAAAGATGCCCAGAACTGAGCTAAACGTTGTATGTGTCCAACTCCTAGAAATAACTTCATGCCCCAACTCCCTTACTTCCAGCTAGTAAAGATCACATAATTCCTAACAAAGTTTTGACACAGATTCCCTATTCGGGCATTCAGAACATATAGCACGTTGCTGTAAGCAAGCACATTCTCATTCAAAGTTGCAAGTTACTATGTAGGAACAAGTTTGTATAGGTATTTCAAAGATGCCCAGAACTGAGCTAAAGTGGGTATGTCTCCAACTCCAACAAATAACTTCATGCCCCATCTCCCTTACTTCCAGCTAGTAAGGATCACATAATTGCTAACAAAGTTTTGACACAGATTCCCAATTCGGGCATTCAGAACATATAGCACGTTGCTGTAAGCAAGCACTTTCTCATTCCAAGTAGCAAGTTACTATGTAGGAACAAGTTTGTACAGGACTTTCAAAGATCCCATTACAGAGCCTAAGTGGGTATGTCTCCAACTCCTAGAAATAACTTCATGCCCCATCTCACTTACTTCCACCTGGTTAGGATCACATAATTCCTAACAAAGTTTTGACAGATTCCCAATTCGGGCATTCAGAACATATAGCACGTTGCTTTAAGCAAGCACATTCTCATTCAAAGTTGCAAGTTACTATGTAGGAACAAGTTTGTATAGGTATTTCAAAGATGCCCAGAACTGAGCTTAACGTTGTATGTCTCCAACGCCCAGAAATAACTTCATGCCCCATCTCCCTTACTTCCAGCTAGTAAGGATCACATAATTTCTAACAAAGTTTTGACACAGATTCCCAAATCGGGCATTCAGAACATATAGCACGTTGCTGTAAGCAAGCACATTTTCATTCAAAGTTGCAAGTTACTATGTAGGAACAAGTTTGTAAAGGTATTTCAAAGATGCCCAGAACTGAGCTAAACGTTGTATGTCTCCAATTCCTAGAAATAACTTTATGCCCCATCACACTTACTTCCAGCTAGTAAGGATCACATAATTCCTAACAAAGTTTTGACACAGATTCCCAATTCGGGCATTCAGAACATATAGCACGTTGCTGTAAGCAAGCACATTCTCATTCACAGTTGCAAGTTACTATGTAGGAACAAGTTTGTATAGGTATTTCAAAGATGCCCAGAATTAAGCTAAACGTTGTATGAGTCCAACCTCTAGAAATAACTTCATGCCCCATCTCCCTTACTTCCAGCTAGTAAGGATCACATAATTCCTAACAAAGTTTTGAACACAGATTCCCAATTCGGGCATTCAGAACATATAGCACGTTGCTGTAAGCAAGCACATTCTCATTCAAAGATGCAAGTTACTATGTAGGAACAAGTTTGTATAGGTATTTCAAAGATGCCCAGAACTGAGCTAAACTTGGTATGTCTCCAACTCCTAGAAATATCTTCATGACCCATCTCCCTTACTTCCAGCTAGTAAGGATCACATAATTCCTAACAAAGTTTTGACACAGATTCCCAATTCGGGCATTCAGAACATATAGCACGTTGCTGTAAGCAAGCACATTCTCATTCAAAGTTGCAAGTTACTATGTAGGAACAAGTTTGTATAGGTATTTCAAAGATGCCCAGAACTAAGCTAAACGTTGTATGAGTCCAACCTCTAGAAATAACTTCATGCCCCATCTCCCTTACTTCCAGCTAGTAAGGATCACATAATTCCTAACAAAGTTTTGAACACAGATTCCCAATTCGGGCCTTCAGAACATATAGCACGTTGCTGTAAGCAAGCACATTCTCATTCAAAGATGCAAGTTACTATGTAGGAACAAGTTTGTATAGGTATTTCAAAGATGCCCAGAACTGAGCTAAACTTGGTATGTCTCCAACTCCTAGAAATAACTTCATGACCCATCTCCCTTACTTCCAGCTAGTAAGGATCACATAATTCCTAACAAAGTTTTGACACAGATTCCCAATTCGGGCATTCAGAACATATAGCACGTTGCTGTAAGCAAGCACATTCTCATTCAAAGTTGCAAGTTACTATGTAGGAACAAGTTTGTATAGGAATTTCAAAGATGCCCAGAACTGAGCTAAACTTGGTATGTCTCCAACTCCTAGAAATATCTTCATGCCCCATCTCCCTTACTTCCAGCTAGTAAGGATCACATAATTCCTAACAAAGTTTTGACACAGATTCTCAATTCGGGCATTCAGAACGTATAGCACGTTGCTGTAAGCAAGCACATTCTCATTCAAAGTTGCAAGTTACTATGTAGGAGCAAGTTTGTATAGGTATTTCAAAGATGCCCAGAACTGAGCTAAACTTGGTATGTGTCCAACCTCTAGAAATAACTTCATGCCCGATCTCCATTACTTCCATCTAGTAAGGATCACATAATTCCTAACAAAGTTTTGACACTGATTCCCAATTCGGGCATTCAGAACATACAGCACATTGCTGTAAGCAAGCACATTCTCATTCAAATTTGCAAGTTACTATGTAGGAACAAGTTTGTATAGGTATTTCAAAGATGCCCAGAACTGAGCTAAACTTGGTATGTGTCCAACTCCTAGAAATAACTTCATGCCCCAACTCCCTTACTTCCAGCTACTAAGGATCACATAATTCCTAACAAAGTTTTGACACAGATTCCCACTTCGGGCATTCAGAACATATAGCACGTTGCTGTAAGCAAGCACATTCTCATTCAAAGTTGCAAGTTACTATGTAGGAACAAGTTTGTATAGGTATTTCAAAGATGCCCAGAACTGAGCTAAACTTGGTATGTGTCCAACCTCTAGAAATAACTTCATGCCCCATCTCCCATACTTCCAGCTAGTAAGGATCACATAATTCCTAACAAAGTTTTGACCCAGATTCCCAATTCGGGCATTCAGAACATGTAGAACGTTGCTGTAAGCAAGCACATTCTCATTCAAAGTTGCAAGTTACTATGTAGGAACAAGTTTGTATAGGTATTTCAAAGATGCCCAGAACTGAGCTAAACTTGGTATGTCTCCAACTCCTAGAAATAACTTCATGCCCCATTTCCCTTACTTCCAGCTAGTAAGGATCACATAATTCCTAACAAAGATTTGACACAGATTCCCACTTCGGGCATTCAGAACATATAGCACGTTGCTGTAAGCAAGCTCATTCTCATTCAAAGTTGCAAGTTACTATGTAGGAACAAGTTTGTATAGGTATTTCAAAGATGCCCAGAACTGAGCTAAACTTGGTATGTGTCCAACTCCTAGAAATAACTTCATGCCCCAACTCCCTTACTTCCAGCTTGTAAGGATCACATAATTTCTAACAAAGTTTTGACACAGATTCCCACTTCTGGCATTCAGAACATATAGCACGTTGCTGTAAGCAAGCACATTCTCATTCAAAGTTGCAAGTTACTATGTTGGAACAAGTTTGTATAGGTATTTCAAAGATGCCCAGAACTGAGCTAAACGTTATATGTCTCCAGCTCCTAGAAATAACATCATGCCCCAACCCCCTTACTTCCAGCTTGTAAGGATCACATAATTCCTAACAAAGATTTGACACAGATTCCGAATTCGGGCATTCAGAACATATAGCACGTTGCTGTAATCAAGAACATTCTCATTCAAAGTTACAAGTTACTATGTAGGAACAAGTTTGTATAGGTATTTCAAAGATGCCCAGAACTGAGCTAAACGTTGTATGTGTCCACCCTCTAGAAATAACTTCATGCCCGATCTCCATTACTTCCATCTAGTAAGGATCACATAATTCCTAACAAAGTTTTGACACAGATTCCCAATTCGGGCATTCAAAACATATAGCACAATGCTGTAAGCAAGCACATTCTCATTGAATGTTGCAAGTTACTATGTAGGAACAAGTTTGTATAGGTATTTCAAAGATGCCCAGAACTGAGCTAAACTTGGTATGTCTCCAACTCCTAGAAATAACTTCATGCCCCATCTCCCTTACTTCCAGCTAGTAAGGATCACATAATTCCTAACAAAGTTTTGACACAGATTCCCACTTCGGGCATTCAGAACATATAGCACGTTGCTGTAAGCAAGCACATTCTCATTCAAAGTTGCAAGTTACTATGTTGGAACAAGTTTGTATAGGTATTTCAAAGATGCCCAGAACTGAGCTAAAGGTTGTATGTCTCCAACTCCTAGAAATAACTTCATGCCCCATCTCCCTTACTTCCATCTAGTAAGGATCACATAATTCCTAACAAAGTTTTGATACAGATTCCCAATTCGGGCATTCAGAACATATAGCACAATGCTGTAAGCAAGCACATTCTCATTGAAAGTTGCAAGTTACTATGTAGGAACAAGTTTGTATAGGTATTTCAAAGATGCCCAGAACTGAGCTAAACGTTGTATGTGTCCAACCTCTAGAAATAACATCATGCCCGATCTCCATTACTTCCATCTAGTAAGGATCACATAATTCCTAACAAAGTTTTGACACAGATTCCCAATTCGGGCATTCAAAACATATAGCACAATGCTGTAAGCAAGCACATTCTCATTGAAAGTTGCAAGTTACTATGTAGGAACAAGTTTGTATAGGTATTTCAAAGATGCCCAGAACTGAGCTAATCTTGGTATGTGTCCAACCTCTAGAAATAATTTCATGCCCCATCTTCCATACTTCCAGCTAGTAAGGATCACATAATTCCTAACAAAGTTTTGACACAGATTCCCAATTCGGGCATTCAGATCATGTAGCACGTTGCTGTAAGCAAGCACATTCTCATTCAAAGTTGCAAGTTACTATGTAGGAACAAGTTTGTATAGGTATTTCAAAGATGCCCAGAACTGAGCTAACCTTGGTATGTCTCCAACTCCTAGAAATAACTTCATGACCCATCTCCCTTACTTCCAGCTGGTAAGGATCACATAATTCCTAACAAAGTTTTGACACAGATTCCCAATTCGGGCATTCAGAACATATAGCACGTTGCTGTAAGCAAGCACTTTCTCATTTCAACTAGAAAGTTACTATGTAGGAACAAGTTAGTATAGGTATTTCAAAGATGCCCAGAACAGCGATAAAGTAGGTATGTCTCCAACTCCTAGAAATAACTTCATGCCCCATCTCACTTACTTCCAGCTAGCAAGAATCACATAATTCCTAACAAAGTTTTGACACAGATTCCCAATTCGGGCATTCAGAACATATAGCACGTTGCTTTAAGCAAACATTTTCTCATTCCAAGTAGCAAGTTACTATGTAGGAACAAGTTTGTATAGGTATTTCAAAGATGCCCAGAACTGAGCTAAACTTGGTATGTCTCCAACTCCTAGAAATAACATCATGCCCCATCTCCCTTACTTCCAGCTAGTAAGGATCACATAATTCCTAACAAAGTTTTGACACAGATTCCCAATTCGGGCATTCAGCACATATAGCACGTTGCTGTAAGCAAGCACATTCTCATTCAAAGTTGCAAGTTTCTATGTAGGAACAAGTTTGTATAGGTATTTCAAAGATGCCCAGAACTGAGCTAAACTTGGTATGTGTCCAACCTCTGGAAATAACTTCATGCCCCAACTCCCTTACTTCCAGCTAGTAAGGATCACAAAATTCCTAACAAATTTTGACACAGATTCCCAATTCGTGCATTCAGAACATATAGCACGTTGCTGTAAGCAAGCACATTCTCATTCAAAGATGCAAGTTACTATGTAGGAACAAGTTTGTATAGGTATTTCAAAGATGCCCAGAACTGAGCTAAACGTTGTATGTCTCCAACTACTAGAAATAACTTCATGCCCCATCTCCCTTACTTCCATCTAGTAAGGATCACATCATTCCTAACAAAGTTTTGACACAGATTCCCAATTCGGGCATTCAGAACATATAGCACGTTGCTGTAAGCAAGCACATTCTCATTCAAAGTTGCAAGTTACTATGTAGGAACAAGTTTGTATAGGTATTTCAAAGATGCCCAGTACTGAGCTAAACTTGGTATGTCTCCAACTCCTAGAAATAACTTCATGCTCCGTCTCCCTTACTTCCATCTAGTAAGGATCACATAATTTCTAACAAAGTTTTGACACAGATATCGCAATTCGGGCATTGAGAACATATAGCACCTTGATTTAAGCAAGCACTTTCTGATTCCAAGTAGCAAGTCACTATGTAGGAACGAGATTGTATAGGTATTTCAAAGAAACACAGATCTCAGCTAAATTGGTATGTCTCCAACTCCTAGAAATAACTTCATGCCCCATCTCGCTTACTTCCAGCTAGTAAGGATCACATAATTCCTAAGAATGTTTTGACACAGATTCCCAATTCGGGCATTGAGAACATATAGCACCTTGCTTTAAGCAAGCACTTTCTGATTTCAAGTTGCAACTCACTATGTAGGAACAAGATTGTATAGGTATTTCAAAGAAGCCCAGAACTGAGCTAAACTTGATATGTCTCCAACTCCTAGAAATAACTTCATGCCCCATCTCCCTTACTTCCAGCTAGTAAGGATCACATAATTCCTAAGAAAGTTTTGACACAGATTCCCAATTCGGGCATTCAGAACATATAGCACGTTGCTTTAAGCAAGCACTTTCTCATTCCAAGTAGCAAGTTGCTATGTAGGAACAAGTTTGTAAAGCTATTTCAAAGATGCCCAGAACTGAGCTAAACTTGGTATGTCTCCAACTCCTAGAAATAACTTCATGCCCCATCTCCAGTACTTCCAGCTAGTAAGGATCACATAATTCCTAACAAAGTTTTGACACAGATTCCCAATTTGGGCATTCAGAACATATAGAACATTGCTTTAACCAAGCACTTTCTCATTCCAAGTAGCAAGTTACTATGTAGGAACAAGTTTGTATAGGTATTTCAAAGATGCCCACAACTGAGCTAAACTTGGTGTGTCTCCATCTCCTAGAAATAACTTCAGGCCCCATCTCCCTCAATCCAGCTAGTAAGGATAACATAATTCCTAACAAAGTTTTGACACAGATTCCGAATTCGGGCATTCAGAACATATAGCACGTTGCTTTAAGCAAACATTTTCTCATTCCAAGTAGCAAGTTACGATGTAGGAACAAGTTTGTATAGGTATTTCAAAGATGCCCAGAACTGAGCTATACTTGATATGTCTCCAACTCCTAGAAATAACTTCATGCCCCATCACCCTTACTTCCAGCTAGTAAGGATCACATAATTCCTAACAAAGTTTTGACACAGATTCCCAATTCGGGCATTCACAACATGTAGCACTTTGCTTTAATCAAGCACTTTCTCATTCCAAGTACCAAGTTACTATGTAGGAACAAGTTTGTATAGGTATTTCAAAGATGTCAAGAACTGAGCTAAAGTGGGTATGTCTCCAACTCCTAGAATTAACTTCATGCTTCATCTCCCTTACTTCCATCTAGTAAGGATCACATAATTCCTAACAAAGATTTGACACAGATTCCCAATTCGGGCATTCAGAACATATAACACCTTGCTGTATGCAAACACTGTCTCATTCCAAGTAGCAAGTTACTATGTAGGAACAAGTTTGTATAGCTATTTCAAAGATGCCCAGAACTGAGCTAAACTTGGTATGTCTACAACTCCTAGAAATAACTTCATGACCCATCTCCCTTACTTCCAGCTGGTAAGGATCACATAATTCCTAACAAAGTTTTGACACAGATTCCCAATTCGGGCATTCAGAACATATAGCACGTTGCTGTAAGCAAGCACTTTCTCATTTCAACTAGAAAGTTACTATGTAGGAACAAGTTAGTATAGGTATTTCCAAGATGCCCAGAACTGCGATAAAGTAGGTATGTCTCCAACTCCTAGAAATAACTTCATGCCCCATCTCACTTACTTCCAGCTAGCAAGGATCACATAATTCCTAACAAAGTTTTGACACAGATTCCCAATTCGGGCATTCAGAACATATAGCACGTTGCTTTAAGCAAACATTTTCTCATTCCAAGTAGCAAGTTACTATGTAGGAACAAGTTTGTATAGGTATTTCAAAGATGCCCAGAACTGAGCTAAACTTGGTATGTCTCCAACTCCTATAAATAACTTCATGCCCCATCTCCCCTGCTTACAGCTAGTAACGATCACATAATTCCTAACAATGTTTTGACACAGATTCCCAATTCGGGCATTCAGAACATATAGCACGTTGCTTTAAACAAGTACTTTCTCATTCCAAGGAGCAAGTCACTATGTAGGAACAAGTTTGTATAGGTATTTCAAAGATGCCCAGCACTGAGCTAAAGTGGGTATGTCTCCAACTCATGGAAGTAACTTCATGCCCTATCTCGCTTACTTCCATCTACTAAGGATCAAATAATTCCTAACAAAGTTTTGACACAGATTTCCAAATCGGGCATTCAGAACATATAGCACGTTGCTTTAAACAAGTACTTTCTCATTCCAAGGAGCAAGTCACTATGTAGGAACAAGTTTGTATAGGTATTTCAAAGATGCCCAGCACTGAGCTAAAGTGGGTATGTCTCCAACTCATGGAAGTAACTTCATGCCCTATCTCGCTTACTTCCATCTACTAAGGATCAAATAATTCCTAACAAAGTTTTGACACAGATTTCCAAATCGGGCATTCAGAACATATAGCACGTTGCTTTAAGCAAGCTCTTTCTCATTCCCAGTAGCAAGTTTCTATGTAGGAACAAGTTTGTATAGGTATTTCAAAGATGGCCAGAACTGAGCTAAACTTGGCATGTCTCCAACTCCTAGAAATAACTTCATGCCCCATCTCCCTTACTTCCAGCTAGTAAGGATCACATAACTCCTTACAAAGTTTTGACACAGATTCGCAATTCGGGCATTCAGAACATATAGCACGTTGCTTTAAGCAAGCACTTTCTCATTCCAAGTAGCAAGTTACTATGTAGGAACAAGTTTGTTTAGCTATTTCAAGGAAGCCCAGAACTGAGCTAAACGTGGTATGTCTCCAACTCCTAGAAATAACTTCATGCCCCATCTCCCTTACTTCCAGCTAGTAACGATCACATAACTCCTATCAATGTTTTGACACAAATTCCCAATTCGGGCATTCAGAACATATAGCACGTTGCTGTAAGCAAGCACTTTCTCATTCAATGTTGCAGGTTACTATGTAGGAGCAAGTTTGTATAGGACTTTCAAAGATCCCCAGAACTGAGCTAAACTTGGTATGTCTCCAACTCCTAGAAATAACTTCATGCCCCATCTCCTCTACTTCCAGCTAGTAAGGATCACATAATTCCTAACAAATTTTTGACACAGATTCACAATTCGGGCATTCACAACATATAGCACGTTGCTTTAAACAAGCACTTTCTCATTCCAAGCAGCAAGTTACTATGTAGGAACAAGTTTGTATAGGTATTTCAAAGATGCCGAGAACTGAGCCAAACTTGCTATGTCTCCAACTCCTAGAAATAACATCGGGCCCCATCTCCCTCACTTCCAGCTAGTAAGGATCACATTATTCCTAACAAAGTTTTGACAAAGATTCCCATTTCGGGCATTCAGAAAATATAGCATATTGCTTTAAGCGAACATTTTCTCATTCCAAGTAGCACGTTAATATGTAGGAACAAGTTTGTATAGCTATTTCAAAGATGCCCAGAACTGAGCTAAATTGGTATGTCTCCAACTCCTAGAAATAACTTCATGCCACATCTCCCTTACTTGCAGCGAGTAAGGATCACATAATTCCTAACAAAGTTTTGACACAGATTCCCAATTCGGGCATTGAGAACATATAGCACCTTGCTTTAAGCAAGCACTTTCTCATTCCAAGGAGCAAGTCACTATGTAGGAAAAAGATTGTATAGGTACTTCAAAGATGCCCAGAACTGAGCTAAACTTGGTATGTCTCTAACTCCTGGAAATAACTTCATGCCCAATCACCCTTACTTCCAGCTAGTAAGGATCACATAATTCCTAACAAAGTTTGACACAGTTTCCCAAATCGGGCATTCAGAATATATCGCACGTTCCTTTAAGCAAACATTTACTCATTCCAAGTAGCAAGTTAATATGTAGGAACAAGTTTGTATAGGTATTTCAAAGATGCCCAGAACTGAGGTTAACTTGGTGTGTCTCTAACTCCTAGAAATAACTTCATGTCATATCACCCACACTACCATCTAGTAAGGATCACATAATTCCTAACAAAGTTTTGACACAGATTCCCAATTCGGGCATTCAGAACATATAGCACGTTGCTTTAAGCAAGCACTTTCTCATTCCAAGTAGCAAGTTACTATGTAGGAACAAGTTTGTATAGGTATTTCAAAGATGCCCAGAACTGAGCTAAATTTGGTGTGTCTCCAACTCCTAGAAATAACTTCAGGCCCCATCTCCCTCAATTCCAGCTAGTAAGGATCAAATAATTCCTAACAAAGTTTTGACACAGATTCCCAATTCGGGCATTCAGAACATATAGCACGGTTGCTTTAAGCAAGCACTTTCTCATTCCAACTAGCAGGTTACTATGTAGGAACAAGTTTGTATAGGTATTTCAGAGATGCCCAGAACTGAGCTAAACTTGGTATGTCTCAAACTCTTAGAGATAACATCATGCCCCATCTCCCTTACTTCCAGCTAGTAAGAATCACATAATTCCTAACAAAGTTTTGACACAGATTCCCAATTCGGGCATTCAGAACATATACCACGTTGCTTTAAGCAAGCACTTTCTCATTCCTAGTAGCAAGTTACTATGTAGGAACAAGTTTGTATAGGTATTTCAAAGATGTCCAGAACTGAGCTAAACTTGGTATGTCTCCAACTCTTAAAGATAACATCATGCCCCATCTCACTTACTTCCAGCTAGTAAGGATCACATAATTCCTAACAAAGTTTTGACACAGATTCCCAATTCGGGCATTCAGAACATATACCACATTGCTTTAAGCAAGCACTTTCTCATTCCAAGTAGCAAGTTACTATGTAGGAACAAGTTTGTATAGGCGTTTCAAAGATGCCCAGAACTGAGCTAAACTTGGTGTGTCTTCAAGTCCTAGAAATAACTTCAGGCCCCAACTCTCTCACTTCCAGCTAGTAAGGATGACATAATTCCTAACAAAGTTTTGAGACAGATTCCGAATTCGGGCATTCAGAACATATAGCACGTTGCTTTAAGCAAACATTTTCTCATTCCAAGTAGCAAGTTACTATGTAGGAACAAGTTTGTATAGCTATTTCAAAGATGCCCAGTACTGAGCTAAATTTGGTATGTCTCCAACATCTAGAAATAACTTCATGCCCCATCTCCCTTACTTCCAGCTAGTAAGGATCACATAGTTCCTTACAAAATTTTGACACAGATTCGCAATTCGGGCATTCAGAACATATAGCACGTTGCTTTAAGCAAGCACTTTCTCATTCCAAGTAGCAAGTTACTATGTAGGAACAAGTTTGTTTAGGTATTTCAAGGAAGCCTAGAACTGAGCTAAACGTGGTATGTCTCCAACTCCTAGAAATAACTTCATGCCCCATCTCCCTCACTTCCAACTAGTAAGGATCACATAACTCCTATCAATGTTTTGACACAAATTCCCAATTCGGGCATTCAGAACACATAGCACGTTGCTGTAAGCAAGCACTTTCTCATTCAATGTTGCAGGTTGCTATGTAGGAGCAAGTTTGTATAGGACTTTCAAAGATCCCCAGAACTGAGCTAAACTTGGTATGTCTCCAACTCCTAGAAATAACTTCATGCCCCATCTCCTCTACTTCCAGCTAGTAAGGATCACATAATTCCTAACAAATTTTTGACAAGGATTCACAATTCGGGCATTCAGAACATATAGCACGTTGCTTTAAACAAGCACTTTCTCATTCCAAGCAGCAAGTTACTATGTAGGAACAAGTTTGTATAGGTATTTCAAAGATGCCGAGAACTGAGCCAAACTTGCTATGTCTCCAACTCCTAGAAATAACATCGGGCCCCATCTCCCTCACTTCCAGCTAGTAAGGATCACATTATTCCTAACAAAGTTTTGACAAAGATTCCCAATTCGGGCATTCAGAAAATATAGCATGTTGCTTTAAGCGAACATTTTCTCATTCCAAGTAGCACGTTAATATGTAGGAACAAGTTTGTATAGCTATTTCAAAGATGCCCAGAACTGAGCTAAATTGGTATGTCTCCAACTCCTAGAAATAACTTCATGCCCCATCTCCCTTACTTGCAGAGAGTAAGGATCACATAATTCCTAACAAAGTTTTGACACAGATTCCCAATTCGGGCATTGAGAACATATAGCACCTTGCTTTAAGCAAGCACTTTCTCATTCCAAGGAGCAAGTCACTATGTAGGAAAAAGATTGTATAGGTACTTCAAAGATGCCCAGAACTGAGCTAAACTTAGTATGTCTCTAACTCCTGGAAATAACTTCATGCCCCATGACCCTTACTTCCAGCTAGTAAGGATCACATAATTCCTAACAAAGTTTGACACAGTTTCCCAATTCGGGCATTCAGAATATATCGCACGTTCCTTTAAGCAAACATTTACTCATTCCAAGTAGCAAGTTACTATGTAGGAACAAGTTTGTATAGCTATTTCAAAGATGCCCAGAACTGAGGTAAACTTGGTGTGTCTCTAACTCCTAGAAATAACTTCATGTCATATCACCCACACTACCATCTAGTAAGGATCACATAATTCCTAACAAAGTTTTGACACAGATTCCCAATTCGGGCATTCAGAACATATAGCACGTTGCTTTAAGCAAGCACGTTCTCATTCCAAGTAGCAAGTTACTACGTAGGTATTTCAAAGATGCCCAGAACTGAGCTATGCTTGATATGTCTCCAACTCCTAGAAATAACTTCATGCCCCATCTCCCTTACTTCCAGCTAGTAACGATCACATAATTCCTAACAAAGTTTTGACACAGATTCCCAATTCGGGCATTCAGAACATATAGCACGTTGCTGTAAGCAAGATCTTTCTCATTCAAAGTTGCAAGTTACTATGTAGGAGCAAGTTTGTATAGGACTTTCAAAGGTCCCCAGAACTGAGCTAAACTTGTTATGTCTCCAACTCCTATAAATAACTTCATGCCCCATCTCCCCTGCTTACAGCTAGTAACGATCACATAATTCCTAACAAATTTTTGACACAGATTCCCAATTCGGGCATTCAGAACATATAGCACGTTGCTTTAAACAAGCACTTTCTCATTCCAAGGAGCAAGTCACTATGTAGGAACAAGTTTGTATAGGTATTTCAAAGACGCCCAGCACTGAGCTAAAGTGGGTATGTCTCCAACTCCTAGAAGTAACTTCATGCCCTATCTCGCTTACTTCCATCTACTAAGGATCACATAATTCCAAACAAAGTTTTGACACAGATTTCCAAATCGGGCATTCAGAACATGTAGCACGTTGCTTTAAGCAAGCATTTTCTCATTGGAAGTAGCAAGTTACTATGTAGGAACAAGTTTGTATAGGTGTTTCAATGATGCCAAGAACTGAGCTAAAGTGGGTATGTCTCCAACTCCTAGAAATAACTTCATGCCCCATCTCCCTTTCTTCCACCTAGTAAGGATCACATAATTCCTAAGAATGTTTTGACACTGAGTTCCAATTCGGGCATTCAGAACATATAGCACGTTGCTGTAAGCAAGCACATTCTCATTCAAAGTTGGAAGTTACTATGCAGGAACATGTTTGTATAGGTATTTCAAAGATCCACAGAACTGAGCTAAACTTGGTATTTCTCCAATTCCAAGAAATATCTTCAGGCACCATCTCCCTCACTTCCAGCTAGTAAGGATCACATAAATCCCAACAAAGATTTGACTCAGATTCCCAATTCGGGCATTCAGAACATATAGCACATTACTTTAAGCAAGCAATTTCTCATTCAAAGTAGCAAGTTTCTATGTAGGAACAAGTTTGTATAGGACTTTCAAAGATGCCCAGAACTGAGCTAATCTTGGTAAGTCTCCAACTCCTAGAAATAACTTCATGCCACATCTGCCTTCGTTCCAGCTAGTAAGGATCACATAATTCCTAGAAAGTTTTGACACAGATTCCCAATTCAGGCATTCAGAACATATAGCACGTTGCTTTAAGCAAGCACGTTCTCATTCCAAGTAGGAAATTACTATGTAGGAACAAGTTTATATAGGTCTGTCAAAGATGCCCAGAACTGAGCTAATCTTGGTATGTCTCCAACTCCTAGAAATAACTTCATGCCCCATCTCCCTTACTTGCAGCTAGTAAGGAACACATAATTCCTAACAAAGTTTTGACACACATTCCCAATTCGGGCATTCAGAACATATAGCACGTTGCTTTAAGAAAACATTTACTCATTCAAGGAGCAAGTTACTATGTAGGACCAAGTTTGTATAGCTATTTCAAAGATGCCCAGAACTGAGCTAAACTTGGTGTCTCTCCAATTCCTAGAAATAACTTCAGGCCCCATCTCCCTCACTTCCAGCTAGTAAGGATCACATAATTCCTAACAAAGTTTTGACACAGATTCCCCATTCGGGCATTCAGAACATATAGCACGTTGCTTTTAGCAAACATTTTCTCATTCCAAGTAGCAAGTTTCTATGTACGAACAAGTTTGTATAGGTGTTACAAAGATGGCCAGAACTGAGCTAAACTTGGTATGTCTCCAACTCCTAGAAATAACTTCATGCCCCATCTCCCTTCCTTCCAACTAGTAAGGATCACATAACTCCTAACAATGTTTTGACACAGATTCCCAATTCGGGCATTCAGAACATATAGTACGTTGCTTCAAGCAAGCTCTTTCTCATTCCAAGTAGCAAGTTTCTATGTAGGAACCAGTTTGTATAGGTATTTCAAAGATGCCCAGAACTGAGCTAAACTTGGTATGTCTCCAACGGCTAGAAATAACTTTATGCCACATCTCCCTTACATTAAGCTAGTAAAGATCACATAATTCCTAACAAAGTTTCGACACAGATTCCCAATTCGGGCATTCAGAACATATAGCACGTTGCTTTAAGCAAGCACATTCTGATTCAAAATTGCAAGTTAATATGTAGGAACAAGTTTCTATAGGACTTTTAAAGATCCCCAGAACTGAGCTAATCTTGGTATGTCTCCAACTCCTAGAAATAACTTCATGCCCCAACTCCCTTACTTCCAGCTAGTAAGGATCACATAATTCCTAACAAAATTTTGACACAGATTCCCAATTCGGGCATTCAGAACATATACCACGTTGCTTTAAACAAGCACTTTCTCATTCCAAGGAGCAAGTTACTATGTAGGAACAAGTTTGTATAGCTATTTCAAAGATGGCGAAAACTGAGCTAAACTTGGTATGTCTCCAACTCCTAGAAATAACTTCATGCCCCATCTCCCTTACTTCCAGCTAGTAAGGATCACATAATTCCTAACAAAGTTTTGACACAGATTCCAAATTTGGGCATTCAGAACATATAGCACGTTGCTTTAAGCAAGCACGTTCTCATTCCAAGTAGCAAGTTACTATGTAGGAACAAGTTTGTATAGGTATTTCAAAGAAGCCCAGAACTGAGCTAAACTTGGTATGTCTCCAACTCCTAGAAATAACTTCATGCCCCATCTCCCTTACTTTCAGCTAGTAAGGATCACATAATTCCTAACAAAGTTTTGACACACATTCCCAATTCGGGCATTCAGAACATATAGCACGTTTCTTTAAGAAAACATTTACTCATTCCAAGGAGCAAGTTACTATGTAGGAACAAGTTTGTATAGCTCTTTCAAAGATGCCGAGAACTGAGCTAAACTTGGTGTGTCTCCAACTCCTAGAAATAACTTCATGCCCCATCTCCCTTACTTCCAGCTAGTAAGGATCACATAACTCCTAACAAAGTTTTGACACAGATTCCAAATTGGGGCATTCAGAACATATAGCACGTTGCTTTAAGCAAGCACTTTCTCATTCCAAGTAGCAAGTTACTATGTAGGAACAAGTTTGTATATGTATTTCAAGGAAGCCCAGAACTGAGCTAAACGTGGTATGTCTCCAACTCCTAGAAATAACATCATGCCCCATCTCGCTTACTTCCATCTAGTAAGGATCACATAATTCCTAACAAAGTTTTGACACAGATTCCCAATTCGGGCATTCAGAACATATACCAAGTTGCTTTAAGCAAGCACTTTCTCTTGCCAAGTAGCAAGTTACTATGTAGGAACAAGTTTGTACAGGTATTTCAAAGATGCCCCGAACTGAGCTAAACTTGGTATGTCTCAACTCCTAGAAATAACTTCATGCCCCATCTCCCTTACTTCCAGCTAGTAAGGATCACATAATTCCTAACAAAGATTTGACACAGATTCCCTATTCGGGCATTCTGAACATATAGCACGTTGCTTTAAGAAAACATTTTCTCATTCCAAGTATCAAGTTTCTATGTAGGAACAAGTTTGTATAGGTATTTCAAAGATGCCCAGTACTGAGCTAAACTTGGTATGTCTCCAACTCCTATAAATATCTTCATGCCCCATCTCCCTTACTTCCAACTAGTAAGGATCACATAAATCCTAACAATGTTTTGACACAGATTCCAATTCCGGCATTAAGAACATATAGTACGTTGCTTTAAGCAAGCTCTTTCTCATTCCAAGTAGCAAGTTTCTATGTAGGAACAAGTTTGTATAGGTATTTCAAAGATGCCCAGAACTGAGCTAAACTTGGTATGTCTCCAACTCCTAGAAATAATTTCATGCCCCATCTCCCTTACTTCCAGCTAGTAAGGATCACATAATTCCTAACAAAGTTTTGACACAGATTCCCAATTCGGGCATTCAGAACATATAGCACGTTGCTTTAAGCAAGCACTGTCTCATTCCAAGTAGTAAGTTACTATGTACGAACAAGTTTGTATAATTTTTTCAAAGATGCCCAGAACTGAGCTAAACCTGGTATGTATCCAACTCTAGAAATAACTTCATGCCCCATCTCCCTTACTTCCATCTAGTAAGGATCACATAATTCCTAACAAAGTTTTGACACAGATTCCCAATTCGGGCATTCAGAACATATAGCACGTTGCTTTAAGCAAGCACTTTCTCATTCCAAGTAGCAAGTTACTATGTAGGAAAAAGTTTGTATAGGTATTTCAAAGATGTCCAGAACTGAGCTAAAGTTGGTATGTCTCCGACTCCTAGAAATAACTTCATGCCCCATCTCCGCCACTTCCAGCTAGTAAGGATCACATAATTCCTAACAAAGTTTTGACACAGATTCCCAATTCGGGCATTCAGAACAATAAGCACGTTGTTTTAAGCAAGCACTTTCTCATTCCAAGTAGCAAGTTACTATGTAGGAACAAGTTTGTATAGGTGTTTCAAAGATGCCAAGAACTGAGCTAAAGTGGGTATGTCTCCAACTCCTAGAAATAACTTCATGCTCCATCTCCCTTACTTCCAGCTAGTAAGGATCACATAATTCCTAAGAAAGTTTTGACACTGATTCCTAATTCGGGCATTCAGAACATATAGCACGTTGCAGTAAGCAAGCCATTCTCATTCAAAGTTGCAAGTTACTATGTAGGAACAAGTTTGTATAGGTATTTCAAAGATCCACAGAACTGAGCTAAACTTGGTATGTCTCCAACTCCTAGAAGTAACTTCATGCCCCATCTCCCTTACTTCCAGCTAGTAAGGATCACATAATTCCTAACAAAGTTTTGACACACATTCCCAATTCGGGATTCAGAACATATAGCACGTTGCTTTAAGAAAACATTTACTCATTCCAAGGAGCAAGTTACTATGTAGGAACAAGGTTGTATAGCTCTTTCAAAGATGCCCAGAACTGAGCTAAACTTGGTGTGTCTCCAACTCCTAGAAATAACTTCATGCCCCATCTCCCTTACTTCCAGCTAGTAAGGATCACATAACTCCGAACAAAGTTTTGACACAGATTCCAAATTCGGGCATTCAGAACATATAGGACGTTGCTTTAAGTAAGCACTTTCTCATTCCAAGTAGCAAGTTACTATGTAGGAACAAGTTAGTATAGGTATTTCAAGGAAGCCCAGAACTGAGTTAAACGTGGTATGTCTCCAACTCCTAGAAATAACATCATGCCCCATCTCGCTTACTTCCATCTAGTAAGGATCACATAATTCCTAACAAAGTTTTGACACAGATTCCCAATTCGGACATTCAGAACATATACCACGTTGCTTTAATCAAGCACTTTCTCTTGCCAAGTAGCAAGTTACTATGTAGGAACAAGATTGTATAGGTATTTCAAAGATGCCCAGAATTGAGCTAAACTTGGTATGTCTCAACTCCTAGAAATAACTTCATGCCCCATCTCCCTTACTTCCAGCTAGTAAGGATCACAAACTCCTAACAATGTTTTGACACAGATTCCAAATCGGGCATTAAGAACATATAGTACGTTGCTTTAAGCAAGCTCTTTCTCATTCCAAGTAGCAAGTTTCTATGTAGGAACATGTTTGTATAGGTATTTCAAAGATGCCCAGAACTGAGCTAAACTTGGTATGTCTCCAACTCCTAGAAATAACTTCATGCCCCATCTCCCTTAGTCCAGCTAGTAAGGATCACATAATTCCTAACAAAGTTTTGACACAGATTCCCAATTCGGGCATTCAGAACATATAGCACGTTGCTTTAAGCAAGTACATTCTGATTCAAAATTGCAAGTTACTATGTAGGAGCAAGTTTCTATAGGACTTTCAAAGATCCCCAGAACTGAGCTAAACTTGGTATGTGTCCAACTCCTAGAAATAACTTCATGCCCCATCTCCCTTACTTCCAGCTAGTAAGGATCACATAATTCCTAACAAAATTTTGACACAGATTCCCAATTCGGGCATTCAGAAAATATAGCACGTTGCTTTAAGCAAGCACATTCTCATACAAAGTTGCAAGTTACTATTTAGGAACAAGTTTGTATAGGACTTTCAAAGATCCCCAGAACTGAGCTAAACTTGTTGTTCCTCCAACTCCTAGAAATAACTTCATGACCCATCTCCCTTACTTCCAGCTAGTAAGGATCACATAATTCCTAACAAAGTTTTGACACAGATTCCCAATTCGGGCATTCAGAACATAGAGCACGTTGCTTTGAGCAAGCATTTTCTCATTCCAAGTAGCAAGTTACAATGTAGGAACAAGTTTGTATAGGTATTTCAAAGAAGCCCAGAACTGAGCTAAACTTGGTATTTCTCCAACTCCTAGAAATAACTTCTTGCCCCATCTCACTTACTTCCAGCTAGTAAGGAACACATAATTCCTAACAAAGTTTTGACACAGATTCCCAATTCGGGCATTCAGAACATATATCACGTTGCTTTAATATTTCACTTTCTCATTCCAAGGAGCACGTTACTATGTAGGAAAATGTTGGTATAGGTATTTCAAAGAAGCCCATAACGGAGCTAAACTTGGTATGTCTCCAACTTTTAGAATTAAATTCATGCCCCCTCTCCCTTACTTTCAACTAGTAAGGATCACATAATTCCTAACAAAGTTACGAAACAGATTCCCAATTCGGGCATTCAGAACATATAGCACGTTGCTTTAAGCCAGCACTATCTCATTCCAAGTAGCAAGTCACTATGTAGGAACAAGTTTGTATAGTTATTTTAAAGATGCCCAGAACTGAAGTAAACTTGGTATGTCTCCAACTCCTAGAAATAACTTCATGCCCCATCTCCCTTACTTCCAGCTAGTAAGGATCACATAATTCCAAACAAAGATTTGACACAGATTCCCAATTCGGGCATTCAGAACATGTACCACGTTGCTTTAAGCAAGCATTTTCTCATTGGAAGTAGCAAGTTACTATGTAGGAACAAGTTTGTATATGTGTTTCAAAGACGCCAAGAACTGAGCTAAAGTGGGTATGTCTCCAACTCCTAGAAATAACTTCATGCCCCATCTCCCTTACTTCCAGCTAGTAAGGATCATATAATTCCTAACAAAGTTTTGACACACATTCCCAATTCGGGCATTCAGAACATATAGCACGTTGCTTTAAGAAAATATTTACTCATTCCAAGGAGCAAGTTACTATGTAGGAACAAGTTTGTATAGCTATTTCAAAGATGCACAGAACTGAGCTAAACTTGGTGTCTCTCCAATTCCTAGAAATAACTTCAGGCCCCATCTCCCTCCCTTCCAGCTAGTAAGGATCACATAATTCCTAACAAAGTTTGACGCAGATTCCCAATTCGGGCATTCAGAACATATAGCACGTTGCTTTAAGCAAACATTTTCTCATTCCAAGTAGCAAGTTTCTATGTACGAACAATTTTGTATAGGTATTTCAAAGATGCCCAGAACTGAGCTAAACTTGGTATGTCTCCAACTCCTAGAAATAACTTCATGCACCATCTCCCTTACTTCCAACTAGTAAGGATCACATAACTCCTAACAATGTTTTGACACAGATTCCCAATTCGGGCATTCAGAACATATAGTACGTTGCTTTAAGCAAGCTCTTTTTCATTCCAAGTAGCAAGTTTCTATGTAGGAACAAGTTTGTATAGGTATTTCAAAGATGCCCAGAACTGAGCTAAACGTGGTATGTCTCCAACTGCTAGAAATAACTTCATGCCCCATCTCCCTTACATTCAGCTAGTAAAGATCACATAATTCCTAACAAAGTTTCGACACAGATTCCCAATTCGGGCATTCAGAACATATAGCACGTTGCTGTAAGCAAGCACATTCTCATTCAAAGTTGCAAGTTACTATGTAGGAACAAGTTTGTATAGGTATTTCAAAGATCCACAGAACTGAGCTAAACTTGGTATTTCTCCAACTCCAAGAAATAACTTCACGCCCCATCTCCCTCACTTCCAGCTAGTAAGGATCACATAATTCCCAACAAAGATTTGACTCAGATTCCCAATTCGGGCATTCAGAACATATAGCACGTTGCTTTAAGCAAGCACATTCTCATTCAAAGTAGCCAGTTACTATGTAGGAACAAGTTTGTATAGGACTTTCAAAGATGCCCAGAACTGAGCTAAACTTGGTAAGTCTCCAACTCCTAGAAATAACTTCATGCCCCTCTCCCTTCCTTCCAGCTAGTAAGAATCACATAATTCCTAACAAAGTTTTGACGCAGATTCCCAATTCGGGCATTCAGAACATATAGCACGTTGCTTTAAGCAAGGACTTTCTCATTCAATCTTTCAAGTTACTATGTAGGAATAAGTTTGTATAGGTGTTTCAAAGAAGCCTAGAACTGAGCTAAACTTGGTATGTCTCCAACTCTTAGAAATAACATCCTGCCCCATCTCCCTTACTTCCATCTAGTAAGGATAACATAATTCCTAACAAAGTTTTGACACAGATTCCCAATTCGGGCATTCAGAATATTTAGCACGTTGTTTAAGCAAGCACTTTCTCATTCCAAGTAACAAGTTACTATGTAGGAACAAGTTTGTATAGGTATTTCAAAGATGCCCAGAACTGAGCTACACTTGTTATGCCTCCAACTCCTAGAAATAACTTCATGACCCATCTCCCTTACTTCCAGCTAGTAAGGATCACATAATTCCTAACAAAGTTTTGACACAGATTCCCAATTCGGGCATTCAGATCATTTAGCACGTTGTTTTAAGCAAGCAGTTTCTCATTCCAAGTAACAAGTTACTATGTAGGAACAAGTTTGTATAGGTATTTCAAAGATGCCCAGAACTGAGCTATACTTGGTATGTCTCCAACTGCTAGAAATAACTTCATGCCACATCTCCCTTTCTTCCAGCTAGTAAGGATCACATAATTCCTAACAAAGTTTTGACACAGATTCCCAATTCGGGCATTCAGATCATAGAACACGTTGCTTTAAGCAAGCACTTTCTCATTCCAAGTAGCAAGTTACTATGTAGGAAAAAGTTTGTATAGGTATTTCAAAGATGTCCAGAACTGAGCTAAAGTGGGTATGTCTCCGACTCCTAGAAATAACTTGGTGCCCCATCTCCGCCACTTCCAGCTAGTAAGGATCACATAATTCCTAACAAAGTTTTGACTCAGATTCCCAATTCGGGCATTCAGAAAATATAGCACGTTTCTTTAAGGAAGCACATTCTCATTCAAAGTTGCAAGTTACTATCGAGGAACAAGTTTGTATAGGACTTTCAAAGAGCCCCGGAACTGAGCTACACTTGTTATGCCTCCAACTCCTAGAAAGAACTTCATGACCCATCTCCCTTACTTCCAGCTAGTAAGGATCACATAATTCCTAACAAAGTTTTGACACAGATTCCCAATTCGGGCATTCAGAACATAAAGCACGTTGCTTTAAGCAAGCATTTTCTCATTCCAAGTAGCAAGTTACAATGTAGGAACAAGTTTGTATAGCTATTTCAAAGATGCCCAGAACTGAGGTAAACTTGGTGTGTCTCCAACTCCTAGAAATACTTCATGTCCTATCTCCCTTACTTCCAGCTAGTAAGGATCACATAATTCCTAACAAAGTTTTGACACAGATTCCCAATTCGGGCATTCAGAACATGTAGCACGTTGCTTTAAGCAAGCACTTTCTCATTCCAATGAGCACGTTACTATGTAGGAAAATGTTGGTATAGGTATTTCAAAGAAGCCCATAACTGAGCTAAACTTGGTATTTCTCCAACTCTTAGAAATAACTTCATGCCACATCTCCCTTACTTTCAGCTAGTAAGGATCACATAATTCTTAACAAAGTTACGACACAGATTCCCAATTAGGGCATTCAGAACATATAGCACGTTGCTTTCAGCAAGCACTATCTCATTCCAAGTAGCAAGTCACTATGTAGGAACAAGTTTGTATAGTTATTTTAAAGATGCCCAGAACTGAAGTAAACTTGGTATGTCTCCAACTCCTAGAAATAACTTCACGCCCCATCTCCCTTACTTCCAGCTGGTAGTTCCTAACAAAGTTTTGACACAGATACCCAATTCGGGCATTCAGAACATATAGCACCTTGCTTTAAGCAAGCACTTTCTCATTCCAAGTTGCAAGTTACTATGTATGAACAAGTTTGTATAGGACTTTCAAAGATTCCCTGAACTGAGCTAAAGTGTGTATATCTTCAACTCCTAGAAATAACTTAATGCGCCAGCTCCCTTAGTTCCAGCTAGTAAGGATCACATAATTCCTAACAAAATTGTGACAGAGATTCCCAATTCGGGGATTCAGAACATATAGCACGTTGCTTTAAGCAAGCACTTTCTCATTCCAAGTTGCAAGTTACTATCGAGGAACTAGTTTGTATAGGACTTTCATAGATTCCCAGAACTGAGCTAAAGTGGGCATGTCTCCAACTCCTAGAAATAACTTCATGCCCCTTCTCCCTTACTTCCAGCTAGTAAGGATCACATAATTCCTAACAAAGTTTTGACACACATTCCCAATTTGGGAATTCAGAACATAGAGCACGTTGCTTTAAGCAAGCACATGCTCATTCCAACTTGCAAGTTACTATGTAGGAACAAGTTTGTATAGGACTTTCAAAGATTCCCTGAACTGAGCTAAAGTGTGCATGTCTTCAACTCCTAGAAATAACTTAATGCGCCAGCTCCCTTACTTCCAGCTAGTAAGGATGACATAATTCCTAACAAAATTGTGACAGAGATTCCCAATTCGGGCATTCAGAACATATAGCACGTTGCTTTAAGCAAGCACTTTCTCATTCCAAGTTGCAAGTTACTATCTAGGAACAAGTTTGTATAGGACTTTCAAAGATTCCCAGAACTGAGCTAAAGTGGTCATTTCTCCAACTCCTAGAAATAACTTCATGCCCCATCTCCATTACTTCCAGCTAGTAAGGATCACATAATTTCTAACAAAGGTTTGACACAGATTCCCAATTCGGGCATTCAGAACATATAGCACGTTGCTTTAAGCAAACACTTGCTCATTCCAAGTTGAAGTTACTATGTAGAAATAAGTTTGTATAGGACTTTCAATGATTCCCAGAACTGAGCTAAAGTGGTATGTCTCCAACTCCTAGAAATAACTTCATGCCCCATCTCCCTTACTTCCAGCTAGTAAGGATCACATAATTCCTAACAAAGTTTTGACACAGATTCCCAATTCGGGCATTCAGAACATATAGCACGTTGCTTTAAGCAAGCAATGTCTCATTCGAAGTTGCAAGTTACTCTCTAGGAACAAGTTTGTATAGGACTTTCAAAGATTCCCAGAACTGAGCTAATGTGGGTGTGTCTCCATCTCCTAGAAATAACTTCATGCCCCATCTCCCTTACTTCCAGATACTAAGGAGCACATAATTCCTAACAAAGTTTTGCTACAGATTCCCAATTCGGGCATTCAGAAAATATAGAACGTTGGTTAAGCAAGCACATGCTCATTCCAAGTTGCAAGTTACAATGTAGGAACAAGTTTGTATAGGACTTTCAAAGATTCCCAGAACTGAGCTAAAGTGGGTGTGTCTCCATCTCCTAGAAATAACTTCATGCCCCATCTCCCTTAGTTCCATCTCATAAGGATCACATAATTCCTAACAAAGTTCTGACACAGATTCCCAATTCGGCCATTCAGAACATATAGCACGTTGCGTTAAGCAAGCACTTTCTCATTCCAAGTCGCAAGTTACTATCGAGGAACAAGTTTGTATAGGACTTTCAAAGATTCCCAGAACTGAGTTAAACTGGGTATGTCTCCAACTCCTAGAAATATCTTCATGCCCCATCTCCCTTACTTCCATCTAGTAAGGATCGCATAATTACTGACAAAGATTTGACACAGATTCCCAATTCGGCCATTCAGAACATATAGCACGTTGCTTTAAGCAAGCACATGCTCATTCCAAGTTGCAAATTACTATCTAGGAACAAGTTTGTATAGGACTTTCAAAGATTCCCAGAACTGAGTTGAAGTGGGTATTTCTCCAGCTCCCAGAAATAACTTCCTGACCCATCTCCCTTACTTCTATCTAGTAAGCATCACATGATTCCTAAAATTTTTGACACAGATTGCCAATTCGGGCATTCAGAACATGTAGCACGTTGCTTTAAGCAACCAGTTTCTCATTCCAAGTTGCAAGTTACTATCTAGGAACAAGTTTGTATAGGACTTTCAAAGATCCCCAAAAGTGAGCTAAAGTGGGTATGTCTCCAACTCCTAGAAATAACTTCAGGCCCCATCTCCCTCACTTCCAGCTAGTAAGGATCACATAATTCCTAACAAAGTTTTGACACAGATTCCGAATTCGGGCATTCAGAACATATAGCACGTTGCTTTAAGCAAACATTTTCTCATTCCAAGGAGCAAGTTACTATGTAGGAACAAGTTTGTATAGCTATTTTAAGCTGCCCAGAACTGAAGTAAACTTTGTATGTCTCCAACTCCTAGAAATAACTTCATGCCCCATCTCCCTTACTTCCAGATACTAAGGATCACATAATTCCTAACAAAGTTTTGCTACAGATTCCCAATTCGGGCATTCAGAACATATAGAACGTTGGTTAAGCAAGCACATGCTCATTCCAAGTTGCAAGTTACAATGTAGGAACAAGTTTGTATAGGACTTTCAAAGATTCCCAGAACTGAGCTAAAGTGGGTATGTCTCCAACTCCTGGAAATAACTTCATGCCCCATCTCCCTTACCTCCATCTAGTAAGGATCTCATAATTCCTAACCAAGTTTTGACACAGATTTCCAATTCGGGCATTCAGAACATATAGCACTTTGGTTTAAGCAAGATCTTTCTCATTCCAAGTTGCAAATTACTATGTAGGAACAAGTTTGTATAGGACTTTCAAAGATTCCCAGAACTGAGCTAAAGTGGGTATGTCTCCAACTCCTAGAAATAACTTCATGCCCCATCTCCCTTACCTCCATCTAGTAAGGATCACATAATTCCTAACAAAGTTTTGACACAGATTTCCAATTCGGACATTCAGAATATATAGCACGTTGCTTTAAGCAAGCACTTTCTCATTCCAAGTTGCAAGTTACTATGTAGGAACAAGTTTGTATAGGACTTTCAAAGATTCCCAGAACTGAGCTCAAGTGTGTATGTCTCCAACTCCTAGAAATAACTTCATGCCCAATGTCTCTTACTTCCATCTAGTAAGGATCACATATTTCCTAACAAAGTTTTGACACAGATTCCCAATTCGGGCATTGAGAACATATAGCACGTTGCTTTAAGCAAGCACTTTCTCATTCCAAGTTGCAAGCTGCTGTGTAGAAACAAGTTTGTATAGGAATTGCAATGATTTCCAGAACTGAGCTAAAGTTGGTATATCTCTATCTCCTTGAAAAAACTTCATGCCACTTCTCCCTAACTTCCATCTAGTAAGGAGCTGGTATTTCCTAAACAAGATTTGGCACAGATTCCCTTTTTGAGCATAGAGAAGAAATAGCCTGTTCCTTTGAAGAAACACATTCTGATTCCATGTTGCATGTTGCTGTACAGCAATAAGTTTGTATAGGACTTGCAAAGATGGCCACAGCTGTGAAAATCGGGATATGACTCCAACTCCAGGATATAACTTCATGCCGCATCTCCCTTACTTCCAGCTAGTAAGAATCACAGAAATTCTAAAGAAGGTTTGGAACAGATTCATGTTTGGTGCATTGAGAAGAAATAGCATGTTCTTTTGAAGAAGCACTTTCTGATTCCAGTTGCAAGTTGCTATCTAGCAACAAGTTTGTATAGGACTTGCAAAGATTCCCAGAAGTGAGCTAAAGGGGGTATTTCTCCAACTCCTAGAAATAACTTCATGCCCCATCTCCCTTACTTCCAGCTAGTAAGGATCACATATTTCCTCAACAAGATTTGACACAGATTCCCTTTTTGGGCATTGAGAAGAAATAACCCGTTCCTTTGAAGAAACACATTCTGATTCCAAATTGCAAGTTGCTGTCTAGCAATAAGTTTGTATAGGCCTTGCAATGATGCCCACAGCTGGGAAAAACCGGGTATGACTCCAACTCCTGGAAATAACTTCATGCCCCATCTCCCTTACTTCCAGCTAGTAAGGATCACATAAATCCTAAAGAAGATTTGGAACAGATTCATGTTTGGTGCATTGAGAAGACATAGCTTGTTCTTTTGAAGAAGCACTTTCTGATTCCAGTTCCAATTTGCTATCTAGCAACAAGTTTGTATAGGACTTGCAAATATTCCCAGAACTGAGCTAAGGGGGTATGTCTCCAACTCCTAGAAATAACTTCATGCCCCATCTCCCTTACTTCCATCTAGTAAGGATCACTTAATTCCTAACAATGTTTTGACACAGATTCCCAATTCGGGCATTCAGAACATATTGGATGTTGCTTTAAGCAAGCACTTTCTCATTCCAAGTTGCAAGCTGCTGGGTAGAAACAATTTGTATATGACTTGCAATGATTTCCAGAACTGAGCTAATGTGGCTATATCTCTATCTCCTAGAAAAAACTTCATGCCCCATCTCCCTAACTTCCACCTAGTAAGGATCATATATTTCCTAAACAAGATTTGGCACAGATTCCCTTTTTGGGCATTGAGAGGAAATAACCCGTTCCTTTGAAGAAACACATTCTGATTCCAAATTGCAAGTTGCTGTCTAGCAGTAAGGTTGTATAGGCCTTGCAATGATGCCCACATCTGGGAAAAACTGGGTATGACTCCAACTTCTGGAAATAACTTCATGCCCCTTCTCCCTTACTTCCAGCTAGTAAGGATCACATAAATCCTAGAGAAGATTTGGAACAGATTCATGTTTGGTGCATTGAGACAAATAGCATGTTGTTTTGAAGAAGCACTTTCTGATTCCAGTTGCAAGTTGCTCTCTAGCAACAAGTTTATATAGGTATTTCAAAGATGCCCAGAACTGAGCTAAAGTGGGTATGTCTCCAACTCCTAGAAATAACTTCATGCCCCAACTCCCTTACTTCCAGCTAGTAAGGATCACATAATTCCTAACAAAGTTTTGACACAGATTCCCAATTCGGGCATTCAGAACATATAGCACGTTGCTGTAAGCAAGCACTTTCTCATTCCAAGTTCAAGCTGCTATGTAGAAACAAGTTTGTATAGGACTTTCAATGATTGCCAGAACTGAGCTAAAGTGGGTAAGTCTCTATATCCTACAAATAACTTCATGCCCCATCTGCCTTACTTCCATCTAGTAAGGATCACATATTTCCTAAACAAGATTTGGTACAGATTCCCTTTTTGGGCATTGAGAAGAAATAGCCCGTTCCTTTGAAGAAACACATTCTGAGTACAAATTGCAAGTTGCTGTCTAGCAATAAGTTTGTATAGCCCTTTCAAAGATGCCCGCAGCTGGGAAAAACTGGGTATGACTCCAACTCCAGGAGATAACTTCATGCCCCATCTCTCTTGCTTCCATCTTGTCAGGATCACATAATTCGTAAAAATGTTTGGACCCAGATTCCCAATTCGGACATTCAGAACATATAGCACGTTACTTTCAGCAAGCACGTTCTCATTTAAAGTGCCAGCTGCTGTGTAGACACAAGTTTGTATAGGACTTAGAACGATGGCCAGAACTGAGCTAATGTGCGTATTTCTCTATTTCCTAAGAATAACTTCATGCCCCATCTCACTTACTTCCATCTAGCAAGGATCACATATTTCCTAAACAAGATTTGGCACATATTCCCTTTTTGCACATTGAGAAGAAATAGCCCGTTCCTTTGAACAAACACATTCTGATTCCAAATTGCAAGTTGCTGTTTAGCAATCAGTTTGTATGGGACTTGCAAAGACGCCCACATCTGAGAAAATCAGGGTATGACTCCAACTTCAGGAAATCACTTCATGCCCCATCTCCCTTACTTCCAGCTAGTAAGGATCTCATAAATCCGAAAGAATATTTGGAACAGATTCAAGTCTGCGACATTGAGAGGAAATAGCACGTTCCTTTGAAGAAGCACTTTCTGATTCCAAGTTGCAAAATGCTATCTAGCAACAAGGTTGTATAGGACTTCCAAAGATTCCCAGAACTGAGCTACAATGGGTATGTCTCCACTCCTACAAAAAAATTCATGCCCCATCTCCCTTACTTCCACCTAATAAAGATCACATATGACTATAAAAGGAAGTAAGGGAGATCGGGCATGAAGTTATTTCTAGGAGTTGGAGACATTCTCACTCTAGTTCCGTTCTGGGAAGATTTGCAAGTCCTATACAAACTTGTTGCTAGACAGCAACTTGTAACTTGGACTCAGAACGTGCTTCTTCAAAGGAAATTGCTATTTATCTTCATTGCACCAAACATGAATCTGTTCCAAAACTTCTTTAGGATGTATGTGATCCTTACTAGATGAAGTAAGGGAGAAGGGGCATGATGTTATTTCCAGGATTTGGAGTCAGACCCAGTTTTTCTCAACTGTGGGCATCTTGGAAGTCCTATACAAACTTATTGCTAGAAGGCAACTTGCATCTTGGAATCAGAATGTGTTTCTTCAAAGGAACGGGCTCTTTCTTTTCAATGCCCCAATTAGAAATCTGTTACAAAACTTGTTTAAGATTTATGTGATCCTTACTAGATGGAAGTAAGTGAGATGGGACTTGAAGTTATTTCTAGGAGATAGAGACATACCCGCTTTAGCTCAGTTCTAGCAATCTTTGCAAGGCCTATACAAACTTGTTTCTACACAGCAGCTTGCCAGCTGCAATGAGACTGTGCTTGCTCAAAGCAACGTGCTACTCATTCCCAATGCCCTAATTGGGAATCTCTGTCACAATTTTTTAGGACTTATGTGATCCTTACTAGATGGAAGTAAGGGAGATTAGGCATGAAGTTATTTCTAGGAGTTGGCGACATTCCCACGCTAGCTCAGTTCTGGGAATCTTTGCAAGTCCTATACAAACTTGTTGCTAGACAGCAACTTGCAACTTGGACTCAGAACGTGCTTCTCCAAAGAACGTGCTATTTCTCTTCAGTGCACCAAATATGAATCTGTTCTAAAATTTCTTTAGGATTTATGTTATCCTTACTAGCTGGAAGTAAGAGAGATGTGGCATGTTGTTATTTCCAGGAGTTGGAATCATACCCCGTTTTTCTCAGCTGTGGGCATCTTGGAAGTCTTATACAAACTTATTGCTAGAAGGCAACTTGCAACTTTGAATCAGTATGTGTTTAGACCTGCCAAAAAGGCAGATCTTTTAGCCAGAGAAGGCAAATTACCAGACAGTGTGGATCCTGGCGACTGCGCCAAAACTGACGGGAGAAGAGGGAGAATCTCCCTCTGTGCTTTTCCTTTAGGTTCTTATGGCTAGCCAAATAATTACCAAGACAGGTTAGTAGGAAAAAATATTATGATGTTTAATAACATGTATACATGGGAGAAAGCAGGGACACTGCGTTTCTCAACACAATAGCAGAAATTCTCGTCTTAAATACCATGTTCAGCCAATGACAAAGGAGGACTTTGGGGGTGGAGGGAGTCAGTTAAAGGAGATTACCACTAAAGCACAGTAAACCAGAGTACGGTTATTATGCAGCTTTAAGGCCTCAACTTCCACATTGATAAGCCTTTAGAAATGAGGCCATCCTGCTCTCTTCTCAAAACAGAGACGGATATACCTTTACAAAGGGGATTTCCCTTATAAATGTAAATGATTGTCTGGCAACTCCTGGAAGGGTCATACAGAGAATGTGGCCAGAGAGACAGAACGTCTGATAAGATGGGCTTGTTGGTGCCTTTCCTATTGCAACATTTACCCTAGGTTATCTTTACATACATCATGATAGATCTGTTCCAGAAAGGAACCACCATGTCAAATACGTTAGGCAGTTAGTGGGGGAGGTCAAATGTCCCTAGATAAAACAACCAAGGTAAAGAAAGAGATTTCAGGGTGGCCAAATCTTGGGCTCCCACAAAAACCTAAAATTTGGGTTTACGTGCTGTCTGAAAGAGTTGTAACCCAACTTTTCTCCACTACAGATTTGAGCAGCTTTTAAATATCTAAGTATACAAAAGGATTAGAAAGGAAAATAGATCCAACTGAAAGGAATTTCGGATGGAACAATGAAATGATGCTGAAGTAAGCCAGCGCACTGAAAAGAGTTTCAGAAAGACCTGCAGTCTCTAAAGGCAGTGGGCAACGTATCCATCAGGTTTCAAGTAGAAAGGGAAATGGGAACAATTGTCTGTCATCTCATGTCCAGGAGATGACAAGCAACAGTCTCTCAGAGAAGAAAAAGATTTCTTTCCAACCGGTCGAACCAGCCACCTGGGCCAGGCCCCTTTCAAGTGGACGAGTTCCAGAGGAGAGAGCCCCGGGGCCTGCCGCCAAGTTTCCTGGGGCGTGTGCTGGGCCCCCTCAGAGGACCAGGCAGCCTGGCAGCCTGTGTGCCAGAGCTGAGATCTGGCGGCCTCCCACACCCGGTTCCCTGTCCTGCCCCGTCCTCCCGAGGGAGGCCGATGGTCCTGGCAGTGGCGAGTGGGGTGGGGCTGGCTGTGAAGCTTTCCTGGGATGCCCCGGGAGAGGGCGCCGGGGGATGGGCTGCCCCTGGCCAGGTCTGAGGCACTGACCCAGCTCAGGGCTGTCGGGGGCGGAGAGAGAAGCCCCTCCGCCTCTTCCCTGAAGCTTCTTATGGCTGGCCAAATCCTTCACAAGACAGGTTCGCTGGAGAAAATAATACCCAGCTTAAGAACACGTGTACAGGGGAGAAACCCGCGAAACTGAGTCTCTCAACACAATGGCAGAGATTCTCCTCCTATCTCCAGCTGCAGACAAAGGAGGATGTTGGGGGTGCGGTTTGGGCATGTGAGACTGGACAAGACAATTGTCATGGAGAGGGACATGTAGACGATTGGATTGTCTGAACCGGTTCCCCTGCAGTGGGGTCAGGCCCGGAAGGGACAGCATGGAGGTGACCATGAAGGGGCCTCTCTGTGGTGTGGTTGGCCCCGGGGGGCCGCGCCTGGGGATGGGGATGGAGGGGGGAAGTGGGATGGCCTGTGATGGTGCTCAGGGCAAGCTGCCCCAGGAAGCACCTCTCTGGTATGCGGATTATTTCGAGCTGAAGACAATAAGGACATTTGACCTCCCCCACTATCTGCCTAAAAAAAATCTGACCTGGTGGCTCATTCCTGGAACAGATCTTCCATCATGATGGCTATAAAGATAATGTAAAATAGATGTTGCAATGGGAGGGGCACACAGCCCCTTTTATCAAAAAACTCTATCTCTCCCTGACCAAATTATCAATAGATGACCCTGAAAAGAATTGTCCTCCTGCCCTCTGAAGTCCCAGGCCACTACCCACCCCTAACACGTTCCTTCGCCTTTAGCTGCAATACTTAAGCAAGCTGCTTAGACAGAGGGATGAGTTGCTCATTTCTGAGCTTTTCCCATGTATACATGTTATTAAACTTGGTATTATTTTCTCCTGCTAACCTGTCTTGTTGATTGTTTGGCCAGCCAGAAGAACCTTAAGGGAAAGGGCAGAGGGAGATTCTCCCTCTTCCCCCGACAGTTTTGGCGTAGTCGCCAGAAGCCATACTGGCTGGCAAGTTGCCTTCTCTGACTGGAAGACCTGCCTTCTCCCTGGACTACTGCAGATGGTGAGATACGGGAACGCCTGACGAAAGCCGGCAAAAGGTAAGACTTCTTACCACGTCAGCCTCCCGGAATCTCTATCTGCGGAGTCCGGCAGAAGGAAGTGGTGAGAATTTTTTCTCTTTCTAAATTTAGATTGGCAGGAGAAAATATTTGGGAAACTAGTTTCTTGGGCTTTTAGTGACTCTTGGTTTAAATTTGGTAGAGTACTCTTGGTTTTTTATCTTGATCCCTTTTCCTCCCAAAAGTAGTCTCTGTTTTTCTCTTTTGTCTGTGTCTTTTGTCATAAGAAGGAAATACCATAGGGTAGGACGCAGGCATAGGCCCTATAAGCCTGCTGTCCGGGCCGGCCCCACAGACTGGTGAGTTTGCGGGTCTCACCAGACCGGCGTCTACAAACTTTGCTGTGGGTTATTATGCACATGAAGTGAAGGCCATTGCCAAGGGCATCTTGGAAGCCAAAAATGCCGCAAATTTAAGTGGGCGCGGGTCGAGCAGTTGAGAGCCATTAGGGCACTCGCCACTTTCAGAAGACTCCCGTGACAGGATAAGTTGGATCACGGAACGGGGTAGATGACACAGGTCCCCCGCCAACTGCAAGAAAATGTCTGTGCAACGATGAGGTACTCTGTAAAGCACACAGTCCCCGACCCCGCGGCACCTCCCCCGCTAGGTATTATTCTGGCTCCAAGAGACCTAAGGCATGACTAAAGCTGTCATTGTGCACATAAGAAAAAAAAAAAACCGGATGAGGTTTTTCCTTCTGTCTTGTTCTGTGTCCTGAGAAAACTTGGCTTTGTGACCAGTGAGAATATTCTCCTTGGTCTCCACCATGCGGAAGGTGCGTTTACTGGGGTGCACCTTGGTGGCCAGTCGAGTAGACTGGGGTTCCGAACTGTCTCTGTCCAGCTGTGCCAAGCTCTCAGGGGAGTCTGAATATCTTTGGGAGTGAATTCTGTGGATCATGGGGGCTACATCATCTGCGCCCTCACCAGGGACGCCTCTTGCGTCCATGGGAAAGATTTATTCTAAGCGTGGAAATTTACCTCCGGGTCTTTCCTTAAAAAGGCTTATTGGTTCGAGTCACTATTGGAATAAATATACAAATGAAGATCCTACTCGTCAATGGCCAGACGACGGATCCTTTGAATTGGAAAAACTTCTAAATTGGGGAAAAAAATGTTTTGAGAGCTCTCACATAATTGCTTAATTGGTACCTAAGAATTAAGGCCAGAAAAAGGAAGGGAAAAATTTGACTAGTCTTAAGACCTTGACTCAGGTTTCAATTGAATTGAGAACATGTAAAAGTGTAAGTGTTGATAAGATTATAAAGGTTGGAATGTTTGAGCTAATTTTATACAAAGAGGTTACATCAACTTTGCCTGAGTATGTTTTAAAATGTCTGACTGGGAATGCTTCTCTTGTCCAAAATTAGAAGACCAAGACCTATTGATAAAAATCTTAATGATAATTATGTTTAAAGGTATAAGAGGTGATGAAATTTACATAAAATTTTGTAGAAAAAAGCTGATGTTATTTCTATTACAGAACTGGTTAACAAAAATAGTAATTTAAATGATGGCTAATTTTATCTGAAGTCTTATGAAGTCTTATAGGCAATCTAAATAATTATTGGGAATAAGTAACTAAATAGTTGTGAAAAGGATGAATGTTGGATGAACTTTAAACAATAATTATGTGTTATGGTGGTTACAGCTTCCAAACTCTTTTTGGTGACTTAAATCTTGAGAGTTTTGCTGTTTTATGATAAAAATTCTCTGAGTATCATCATTTCCAAATAAGATAAGATATTAGACATTGATTGCTAAATGTACATTTGTCTACTTTTGGCTTTTCATTACAGGAAAACTGAAAGGTGTTTTGGGTCTATTGGTAAACATGTGTTTTATTAAAAGATTGTACTATAAAGTAATATATTTCTAGAAGTTATGAAGTGTTTATAAATTTTCCAAGCCAGAAGATACTAATGTAAAAGAAAGTTTACTATTGTTTACTTAGTTTTTACTTACAAATTAAGGTTTCTAAGGGGTAAAATTCCTAATTGGTATATGTGATTGAAGCTACTAAAAATTAAGAAAAATATGTCTGTGTACAAGGAAAGTAAGATGTATAAAGGTACAAAGAATGGAAATATTTTGTTTGGTTAAGAAAGATAAATTTGTCCTCAAGTACTAGGAGGGAAAAGAAAGACATGGGACAAATTCTGAATGTAAAAGGAAAGTTATAGAAGGTTTGTGGAAGAGGAATTCTGGAAAAGGAGTTTTATGCATGGTCAAGTTGGCTAAGATTGAAATGAATTTAATTAAGTAAATGAGTTTTAATAGCAGAAATAAGCTGGTGCAAAATTAAAATTTGGTCTTCTGTCTCTTAAAAGGATAATTTGCTTAAACTTGATAAAGAGGTTACAAAAGATTTTTCTTTACCTTTGAGTAAGTCTACCTAAAAGACAGAAAAAAAAAAAACTGTTAAAATAATTTCCTACGTTCAAAAGACTGAGGTCTCTCTATTAAGACTTTTGGACTGTTAATGCTCTGTTTGCTTTGATTGTTTATATTTTTGACAAGCTCCCCAAAATTCATATCTTAAAGTCTTTTTTTTAACTTTTATTTCTTTAGGAATTTTCAAAGAGCCCTGGAACTTCTCAAAGAAGTTTGCTCTCTTCCTATAAGGGGAAAGATACTGAACTTATTAGGCTTATTCAATATGTTCAAGTACATGGAAAGCATTGTCAGAACAGTGATGATAAGCCTGCTTAGGTGCTATTATGTGGGCAAATGTTATTGACATAGGTGTTTTAAAATTGTATAACATTACTGAAATTCTGATCTGTCCTGGTTATCAGTCATAATTCTGGTTATTATTATTTTAAAGTGTTGTATGTCACAAAATTAACCAAATTTCCTTGTCAATTGCCATTTTGAGGTCTTGTTGTTTACAGACTTATTTCTTTGCTCTAATGCTTTTGCAAAATGTTTCAACTTCAGAAAAATTCATGGAAAGGACTCTGACATTTACACTGGAATACAGGTTTCTGACAAACTTTCTGATCATAAAACTGAACTGGGTAAAAAATTATAGAAATCTGATGGAGAGACTGATAACTTCGTGAAGCTGCTAACAAAAAGATTGGGATCAAGAATGGATTACACAGGACTGAATGAACTGATAAGGATGATTATAATTTTTATGATTTTTCGTTTGAAGTATTGCTGAATTTTTAATGTTTTGTTTTTTCAGATTTAAAGAAAACTTTTTCTCTTTTCTCCTGAGCTAGCTATGACTTATAGCAATTTGGTAAATGATACTTTTGTAAGTAAAATTGAAATATTTATCTTTTTCTCTCTACCTGATCCCTCGAATTTAGAAACTCTTAGTAAGTGAGTATTGTTGTTTTCATGGCAATATAGTTATTTGCATAAGTTCAATAAGAATCTGTTCTCCTTATAACAGGACACAGTTAGAACCACTGGTTCTATTACCAAGGTTGTGACTGGAACATCATATTTGCAATATAACCATACAGGTTTTGAGGAATGAAGATTGGACTTTATGGAATAAAGCCACGTGGAAATATTGGCCTGGTACCTTATGTTCCAAGCAGCACTTACCAGGATAAGTAAAGAATGTCACTTATCTGGCAGGTACAAGGGACCTTGAAATATTTTGGGGAAACCTCGGAATAGAGGAATTCACCCAAATTTATAGGTATTGCAGACAAAGTCTGATGACAAAATCCTTGGCTTGGCTTTCCTGGCCTCGAGAGACCTTTAAAGTTCAATGTGAGATTTCTTGTAAAAAGTTCCAGCAAAGCAGATTTAAAAGAGCCTATGTGATCAACTGCTATTCTTGCTGTACTTATGTAAATAATTGAGCCAACTCTATTGGAACTAGACTTATTTTGCAAACTAGTTTTAATTTTGCTATCAATAAAAATGAGGGTGATTTTAGAGAGAAAAATTATATTTCAGTAAAAACTATTTCAGTATAAATTTGCGGATATTAGATCCTAGTTTTGTTGTCTTTTGAGGTTTTTGTTTTATATCTGTTGACTGGACTGGATCCTGATTTCTTCTAGTCTCCTGAAATAGCTGGCTACAGATGTCCAAACTAACGTTTTTGATTTTTTCCATCATTTTCATTTGAAATCACTGAGAACTGAACCTGCACTTTTTCCTGAAGCCTTACAAACTGAAGCTGATGAACTTGATATAAACTTAAGAGATGACCTGACGACACCATCAGAGACATTTTAAACTGCAAAAGATACTTTGACGCTGACATCTAAAATTCTTCTTCACTGGCTGTCCTCTGAACTCAAAAACTGTTTTACAATTTGCTCTAACCATTAACCCTGTTTTTCTTTCGTTTACACAAATATGTTTTTGGAGTCTGCCATGCTGTTGGCACAATTTGGAAATCCCGTGGATTCTTAACTTCTGCAGGAACTCCTATTGCTAATGGACACTTAATTGCAGCCTTATTACAAGCTATTCACCTTCCTTCAAAAATTGCCATTGTTCATTGTTCAGCCCATACTAAGGAGACTGATGTCATATCTTTAGGGAATGACAGGGCTGACACAGCTGCTAAACATGCAGCTCACTATGGACCCCCTTATCCGTTTTCCACCCAATTCTTAAACCTGCCTTTATCCCTGACTGATGTTATTAACTATCAGGCAAATGCCCCAAAATCTGAAAAAGACAATTGGATACAAAAGGGTGCCAAACAATTATCAGATGGATTATACATTGGACCAAATGGACTTCCAGTAGCTCCTTTTCTTTTGACTTTTTGGCTTGCACTTATCTCCCACCAAATGGGACATATGTGCAAACGGGGGATAGTTAAGGAACTGAAAGACAATTGGTTTTGCCCTGGTATCCATAAAATTTCTGACCAAATCACCTCCCAGTGCACAACTTGCAAATCTTACCAAGTCTCTGGGAGAAATCAGTGTGATCCAGGAAGTCCTCCCAGGCCCACGCTGCCTTTTGCAGCACTCCAAATGGATTTTATAGACTTGCCTTCAGCTTTAGGTTACTCTCACTGTTTGGTTATTGTCTGTATGTTTAGTGGATGGACTGAATGCTATCCGACCAGACATGCAGATGCCACAACAGTGGTAAAGAAATTAATAACTGAAGTTATTCCTCGCTTTGGCATTCCTTTATGGATTGAATCAGACCAAGGAACTCATTTTACAGCAGAGATAAACCACTTGCTTGCAAAAACTCTGGGATATTCATTAAAATTTCATACCCCATATCACCCTCAGTCATCAGGGCAAGTGGAACATAAAAATCTAGATATAAAAAGAACTCTAGGAAAAGTCTGTCAAGAAACTGGACTTAAATGGCCAGAGGCTCTGCCCTTGGCCCTTATGAAGATTCAAAATACTCCAAATAGAAGGCATGGACTGACTCCTTTTGAAATAGTTTTTGGACGTCCGATGCCTACTGGCGTCTCTAAACCTTCAATTCCTGGATTAAATGAATATTATGGGAACTTCAGTGAACAATTTGATGCTATGACTTGTTATATACAAAAATTAACTAGTATACTTGAAGCATATCGTCAACAGGTAAAAGAGGCATGGCCACCACCTTCTGACAAGCCTTGCCATCCCTTTCGACCAGGAGACCGGGTGTATATCAAGGTCTTTAAAAGAAAACACGCACTGTCACCTCGCTGGGAAGGACCTTATGAAGTCTTACTGACGACCTGCACTGCCATCAAAATAAAGGAAAAATCTTCCTGGATCCATGCGAGCCACGCCAAAATAGACCCAGAACATCACTCTCAAGACAACTGGGAGATAATCCCCACAGGTGACCTTAAACTAAGGATTTCGAGGGCCAAAACCCAGGCCCCAGAAGCAGCCGACATCACGAAGTAGACAGCTTTTCCCAAGATCACGGATTGAGAAAACCTACTTTGACCCATTTCTTCCCCCTTGCTTCAAAACTCCCTATATATTTACACACTCACACACACAAACTATTAGTAGATATATATATATATATATATTTTAATCATTTATTAGAAAGCTGACTGGAGAGTGCTGGTCTCTATCTGTCCCTCTTCCCCTCTCTAAGTCTCCGCTATGGGCTCTTTTCCGATCTGTGTCTTGCTTTTACTAACCCTCTCCTTTTCAACAGGTCGGGCACAGACCAAACACCCCCTTATGCCAGTTTACCAAGCCCTAGCCACACTAACTAATCAATCTGACTGTTGGTTATGTCAACAGCTAGATAGTGCAAAAGAACCTGAACTAGTCTTTGTTCCTGCTGATATGAACACCTGGTAGACTAAGTATGGAAAATGGATGAATAACAGCGTATGGTATCCGCAACAAGGGAAACTTCACTCTGCTTCTTCTCCTGGTGAGTCACATGGGCCCCAGAAAGACTACTTAGAAGGTCAAGGACTGTCCCTTGCCCAAGTACAAGCAATAGGTGAAAGTTTTTCCCTCTGCATTGAAAGTAAACATAGCGCTGGACCTTTCCTGGGTGACATACCGAGACAATATTGCAGTCAAACTCTGTGGTTTGATTCCGCAGGTGGCATCTTTAGAACTCTCAAGGGAATTGTAAGTGACTCTATCACTACTCCCTCTGACACACACATTTGCCAAATCACCAAGTGCTCTGGATGGCCTACGAGCCACCCGTGTGCAACTTGGGGTATCGCAGCTATCCGCATGGTTAGGCTGCCCAATGCCACAGACTATATATGAGTGGATCAAAAATCTGGACTCACCTGGTCAGGTGACAAGACCAGGCTTTATAGCTGCCAAAATCAGACTGCAGGCCTCCTCTACCAGCTATCCTGCAATCTGTTCTGTTCTCGCAGACTGACAGGAGCTCATGGGAAATGGAGATGTTTAGGTAGTAACAGTGCAAGTGGCACAGATCATGAAATAGTCCAGATCCTGGGAACTACAGACTCAATTCTAACCTTGTCTTTAAACTACACTGGTCTTTTCATTTTATGCGGCAACAAAGTGCATAAAGGATTCCCATCTAATTGGTCAGGACGATGCGGACTTGGATACCTAGCTCCTTCTGTCACCAAACACTCCACCTTAAATGCTAGCCAAATTACAAACTTGGGTTAGTTTGTTCATAAGATTGTGCCACATAAACGTGCCAGTCGAGAAATCGTGGAAAATCCATTTGTGTATCACAACTCCAGGTTCTTTTCAGCCTGGAGAGTCCTATTCTCCAGCTTTGGAGATTATGAGTTGGAAAAGGCAATATTAAATCTCTCTATGGTAATGGAACAAGAGTTCAACACCACTATGCAAACCTTGAACATACTCCAGTCAGAGATTAACAGCCTAGCATCTGTGGTGGTCCAAAATCGACGTGCTCTGGATGTGCTTACTGCCCAGCAAGGAGGAGCATGTGCAATCATTGGAAAAAAATGTTGCTTTTATGTGAATCAAACAGGTCAAGTAATATCTAACTTAAATCTATTAAAAGAGAAGATTGACATTTTTCATCAGATAAACGAAGCTCACACATTTTATTGGACTGACTTATTTCCAGGATTGGGGGACTGGTTTAATGGGGTGTGGGGAGAAGTGTTCCGATTTGTTCTTTTCTGCCTGTTCATCCTCATTCTAATCTACGTTCTTTTCTCTCTTTGCAGACTTATCACTCGGATACTAACACGATTTCTCTCTCCACAGTCACCAGCTCAGCTTTTAATATGTGAAACTTCTAAGGAAGTTTCAGAGGAGGGACTGATGGTGCTCAGGGCAAGCTGCCCCAGGAAACACCTCTCTGGTATGCGGATTATTTCGAGCTGAAGACAATAAGGACATTTGACCTCCCCCACTAACTGCCTAAAAAAAATCTGACATGGTGGCTCATTCCTGGAACAGATTTTCTATCATGATGGCTATAAAGATAATGTAAAATAGATGTTGCCATGGGAGGGGCACAAAGCCCCTTTTATCAAAAAACTCTATCTCTCCCTGACCAAATTATCAATAGATGACCCTGAAAAGAATTGTCCTCCTGCCCTCTGAAGTCCCAGGACACTACCCACCGCCAACACGTTCCTTCGCCTTTAGCTGCAATACTTCAGCAAGCAGCTTAGACAGAGGGACGAGTTGCTCATTTCTGAGCTTCTCCCATATATACATGTTATTAAAATGGGTATTATTTTCTCCTGCTAACCTGTCTTGTTGATTGTTTGGGCAGCCAGAAGAACCTTAAGTGAAAGGGCAGAGGGAGATTCTCCCTCTTCCCCCGACAACTGTGAGTTGGCAGCAGTGGTGGATGCAGATACTCAGAGGTCAGGGATCTCTCACTCTTTCCCTGCCTGTCTGTCTGTCTGTCTCTCACTCTCTCTCTCTCTCTCTCTTTCTCTCTCGGGGACCTGAGGAGAAGAGGTGGGCGAGCCCTGCCCGCCTCGCCTACCTGCCTTCCTCTCCCCTGGCCCCTTCTTTCTCCGGCTGCTTTGAGTGCCCTGTGGGCTTGGGTTCAACCCCTGAGGCCAAGGGCGCATGCGCCACCCGCCACCGCCAGGGCCTAGGGCGGGCCTCGGGGGTCCTCAGTGAAGGCCCCGCCCGCCCGCCAGGCCAGGCCAGTCCCAGCTGAAGAAGGAACGCCAACGCCCTGCTGGACTTGGCTTCAGCTGTTGTCTCCCTCCCATCCCCCACTTGCAATCAGCTGGCCGGCCGCTTCCCTTCTTTGGAAGCGGTGGTCTGGACCTGGTGGCCAAAGGCCGACTGGGGTGCCAGGTCAAGGCTCTGCCTCGGCCAGCTGCTTTTGCCCGGGCCTCATTTCTTCCTGGAAAGGCAAAACCACGGCCTCACCCCACGCCCGCACTTGTCGACTCCAGCCAGGTGGAGGAAAGGCTCTGTGGAATCCGAAGGGCCGAGACAGGCTTATGGCCAAGCAGTGAGTGAGGCCCCAGCAGGCCGCCGGCTTGGGGAGCCGCTGCCACACGGGCAGGCCCTTCCGGCGACGGGTCCCAGCATCATCTCTGGAGTCGGGAGGGCCTGGCCTTCCTAGTGCCCAGGCCACGGCTCTGAGGAGAAATCCGCGTTGGAGGGCACGCGTGAGGCCCTCGGCCTGAGGGCGCTGGTGCCACGCCGGGGGCGACTGGAAGGCTGGCTGGGCTCGCCTGCTTTGTCCAAAGGAGGCTGGCCAACCAGCCCAACCGGCCACCTGGGCCAGGCCCCTTTCAAGTGGACAAGATCCGGGGGAAAGGGCCCTGGGGCCTGCCGCCAAGTCCCCTGGGGCGTGTGCTGGGCCCCCTCAGAGGAGGGAGCCACCTGGCAACCTGTGTGCCAGACCTTAGATCTGGCGGCCTGCCACACCCGGCTCCCTGCCCTGCCCACGCCTGCCTCCATCCACTCCACGGAGGACGATGGTGTTGGCAGTGCGAGCGGAGATAGTCGTTAGAGACTTCACTTGGAGTTGTAGTCCAAGAGCATCACAGAGGAGCACTGAGCTTGGGCTCGGCCATTTATCCGCTTTGTAACCTGGCTGAGTTTTCTAGCCACTGTACCCAGTCTCTTCATCTAGCAAATGGTGCAAAGAACAACATTGACTACGTCGGGATGCTTTCAGGGTCATGTGAGTTAAGATATGTTCCAGCACAGAGTTTACATTCAGGGTGCAGTCCTTGGCTCAGTAGAAGTGTTCGCTGCTGTTCTTATGATTTTCATTATTTCACGTCCTTATCTTCCTCGTGAGTTCCCTGTCAAACCAACCACGATCCACGGTGTCAGCAGTTTGATTCCAGGTCCCTGCTTCAAGGCCTGCAGAGGGAACCTCGTGCTCATAACCTCCTGTTTTTCTCCCAGTCTCTGGAGGGATGCATTGACCTCTAGCTTGTCTGCACTGAGGCACGGAATGGGGTCCCACACCCAACCCCGCGTCTCCTCCTTTTCATATCTGATGCTTTGGGAAGACTGCTTACTGTTCACTCGGTGGACTATACTCCCTGACATGAGCAACGCACGGGAGAGAGGCGGTAGGAAACACTGATCCATGTAGGGCTCTGAGTTGACCATAACACAGAGTACAGTTGATCAAGGGCCGAGGTAGGGTTCCTTAAGGCAAAGATCTGCCGAGATGAGGGTGTTCTGATGTGACGCCGCCTGAAAATAAAGCAAACACATAAAAGCATATGTAGTGGTCAAAGGGAAAGCACGCCACTAAAAGAATTGATCCCATGAAATACACTATTCTATTTGTTTATGTATCAAATGACTGATAGGAAAGAGCCAGGCGTAGAGATAGTAGACTTGATCAATGTCATAGAGAATTCTTTTAACAGTTGTTCATGCCTTGTGTTTTACATCATTGATTAGGGGAGTATTTTCGTCTTTTCCTTTCCTAGTGTCTCCATCTTTCTCAACTTTTCCAGGAGACATATTTACATTATCCTCTAAAATGTTAGGGAAATTTTAAAAAAGTTATGACACATTGGAAGTTGTTGATTTTGTATATGGGAGGAGCACTAGATTGCAAGTGAATTAGTGATCATTAGAGTTTTAGTTTGGTAAAAGACGGTAGTTGGAGTTGATACCAGGATGTTTGTAACCCAGTTTTTACTTCATTATTTGATGTAGTTTTCCAAATGCCAGAGCCGGTCATTTTTAATGTAATAACTTGTCTCATTTTAGAATATGTGTTCTTGGAGAGGGTGATGCAGGTAAGTAGAAAATAATTTAATGTAGTGACTTGTTTTTCTCCAATGGATCTCTTATAAACCCAACAGCCATATAGCATTCTTTTGTCCAAATGACCTGATGGCACTTTCTTAACTTTTCTTGCTGTGACTCTAGCAATCTAGGGTCACACCACCTTCTCTCTCCTAGTCATGCTTTCAGTTGTAAGAGTGATATTGTCAATAGTACAGTGAGCAATTGGCACACACTCTACTCTTTTCTTACATGTATATATATGTATATGTGTGTGTGTCTATATTTCTCAACTGCGAACTTTGGTAACATAATTGTTAAGGTGTGAACTATTTGCAGTGCACTTAACAACTGATGGCTACACATGATTGTGTAGTGACATCACGGTTAAAACCCTTCTTTGCAACATGTGGCCCCTTTCAGTTTTATTTTCAAGGAAAGGGTTCAATGACTTTTTTCTTTTGGAAGAAGAAAGACTTGCATTTCCATCTTAGAAAATCGAGAACTGGTTTCTTGCCTTTTTTCTTTTTTTGTCTTCAGCTCCTCGTCCTACTGGTTACTAATTCACATGTCCAGTCACTTCAGATTCATGGTGCTAACCCTTTGCCTTGTTCAAGGCTCTGACTTTAATTATTCCATAATCCCTTCTGTGAAGGAGGTTTCTCTCCACGCTCATCTAGCGAGGAAGGAACCGACCCTCCTTTATGTGAACTTGGAGACAGAGGCCAAGGTGAAGCCTCGGTGCCCCTCCACACCAGTGAGCTGCAGAAGGGCTGCAGAGTCCTGTGAATCTTTGGCTCCCCTCCTGGCTCCCTCCGGAGTTGGCATTGCCTGCACGGAGGAGCCCAGCTCCTTACAATCGAATTGGTGAAGTCTCCTGAAGCCGGCTGAAGGATAAGACTGGCCGGAAAGGACATCAGCAAGCAGTGTGCTCCAAAAGTGGGTGGCAGAAACACTCAGAAGAAGAAAACCTTTCCGTTTCTCTTGTTTTCTCTTTATCTTCTCTCCCTTCCTTTTCCTTTCCTTAGATGGTACAGAGCCTGTCCACCGCCCATGGTGGCTGTTTTTCTCCTCAGAGCCCCAGGACAGAGCTGTATCTCTTAGTTGTAGGTCAACCCATGGGGGTTCTTTGCCTGGAGTCCCACGGCAGTTTATTCACATCTCTTTCATTCAAATGATTTCAGTAGTGTAATTTATCTGTTTAGGCATATCTGTCTTCCTTGCAGACCCCCAACATTTCAAGACCTTTGGGCACATAGTAGATGCTTAAGTACTTGAGTGAATCCGTGAAGATCTTTTGTTGAATACGATCTAAATAAATACAATACCTACTCAGCACACGAATGCAGGCACTTGAGAGAGAGTTTGGTGTCTGCTGAAGCAGGCTGTGGACCAGCTTAGGGGCTCAGTGCCAAAGTGACCCAATAGATTTAGACAAAATGAACGAGATAATTAACTTCAATTTTGCAATTCATGGAGAACAGGAGCAGGATATCTAGGTGTGAATCGGGACTTGATCATTCTTGTTGCATCTTTGGAAAATCCAGTCCTTTTTCTTTCTATGGAAACGTGACTGGCCAAGAGAGTGAACGGAGGACTGGCTTTTAGAAAGGCAATTTTGTCACAGGAAGTCCTGGAGGAAAATATATGGAAGGAGAGCTGCTAGAAACATGGCAGAGACGTTTTGTGTAGAAACCCCAAAATGTGGGTTTACATGCTGTCTGAAAGAGTTGTAACCCAACTTTTCTCCACTACAGATTTGAGCAGCTTTTAAATATCTAGGTATACAAAAGGATTAGAAAGGAAAATAGATCCAACTGAAAGGAATTTCGGATGGAACAATGAAATGATGCTGAAGTAAGCCAGCGCACTGAAAAGAGTTTCAGAAAGACCTGCAGTCTCTAAAGGCAGTGGGCAATGTATCCATCAGGTTTCAAGTAGAAAGGGAAATGGGAACAATTGTCTGTCATCTCATGTCCAGGAGATGACAAGCAACAGTCTCTCAGAGAAGAAAAAGATTTCTTTCCAACCGGTCGAACCAGCCACCTGGGCCAGGCCCCTTTCAAGTGGACGAGTTCCAGAGGAGAGAGCCCCGGGGCCTGCCGCCAAGTTTCCTGGGGCGTGTGCTGGGCCCCCTCAGAGGACCAGGCAGCCTGGCAGCCTGTGTGCCAGAGCTGAGATCTGGCGGCCTCCCACACCCGGTTCCCTGTCCTGCCCCGTCCTCCCGAGGGAGGCCGATGGTCCTGGCAGTGGCGAGTGGGGTGGGGCTGGCTGTGAAGCTTTCCTGGGATGCCCCGGGAGAGGGCGCCGGGGGATGGGCTGCCCCTGGCCAGGTCTGAGGCACTGACCCAGCTCAGGGCTGTCGGGGGCGGAGAGAGAAGCCCCTCCGCCTCTTCCCTGAAGCTTCTTATGGCTGGCCAAATCCTTCACAAGACAGGTTCGCTGGAGAAAATAATACCCAGCTTAAGAACACGTGTACAGGGGAGAAACCCGCGAAACTGAGTCTCTCAACACAATGGCAGAGATTCTCCTCCTATCTCCAGCTGCAGACAAAGGAGGATGTTGGGGGTGCGGTTTGGGCATGTGAGACTGGACAAGACAATTGTCATGGAGAGGGACATGTAGACGATTGGATTGTCTGAACCGGTTCCCCTGCAGTGGGGTCAGGCCCGGAAGGGACAGCACGGAGGTGACCATGAAGGGGCCTCTCCGTGGTGTGGCTGGCCCCGGGTGGCCGCGCCTGGGGATGGGGATGGAGGGGGGGAAGTGGGATGGCCTGTGAGTTGGCAGCAGTGGTGGATGCAGATACTCAGAGGTCAGGGATCTCTCACTCTTTCCCTGCCTGTCTGTCTGTCTGTCTCTCACTCTCTCTCTCTCTCTCTCTCTTTCTCTCTCGGGGACCTGAGGAGAAGAGGTGGGCGAGCCCTGCCCGCCTCGCCTACCTGCCTTCCTCTCCCCTGGCCCCTTCTTTCTCCGGCTGCTTTGAGTGCCCTGTGGGCTTGGGTTCAACCCCTGAGGCCAAGGGCGCATGCGCCACCCGCCACCGCCAGGGCCTAGGGCGGGCCTCGGGGGTCCTCAGTGAAGGCCCCGCCCGCCCGCCAGGCCAGGCCAGTCCCAGCTGAAGAAGGAACGCCAACGCCCTGCTGGACTTGGCTTCAGCTGTTGTCTCCCTCCCATCCCCCACTTGCAATCAGCTGGCCGGCCGCTTCCCTTCTTTGGAAGCGGTGGTCTGGACCTGGTGGCCAAAGGCCGACTGGGGTGCCAGGTCAAGGCTCTGCCTCGGCCAGCTGCTTTTGCCCGGGCCTCATTTCTTCCTGGAAAGGCAAAACCACGGCCTCACCCCACGCCCGCACTTGTCGACTCCAGCCAGGTGGAGGAAAGGGTCTGTGGAATCCGAAGGGCCGAGACAGGCTTATGGCCAAGCAGTGAGTGAGGCCCCAGCAGGCCGCCGGCTTGGGGAGCCGCTGCCACATGGGCAGGCCCTTCCGGCGACGGGTCCCAGCATCATCTCTGGAGTCGGGAGGGCCTGGCCTTCCTAGTGCCCAGGCCACGGCTCTGAGGAGAAATCCGCGTTGGAGGGCACGCGTGAGGCCCTCGGCCTGAGGGCGCTGGTGCCACGCCGGGGGCGACTGGAAGGCTGGCTGGGCTCGCCTGCTTTGTCCAAAGGAGGCTGGCCAACCAGCCCAACCGGCCACCTGGGCCAGGCCCCTTTCAAGTGGACAAGATCCGGGGGAAAGGGCCCTGGGGCCTGCCGCCAAGTCCCCTGGGGCGTGTGCTGGGCCCCCTCAGAGGAGGGAGCCACCTGGCAACCTGTGTGCCAGACCTTAGATCTGGCGGCCTGCCACACCCGGCTCCCTGCCCTGCCCACGCCTGCCTCCATCCACTCCACGGAGGACGATGGTGTTGGCAGTGCGAGCGGAGATAGTCGTTAGAGACTTCACTTGGAGTTGTAGTCCAAGAGCATCACAGAGGAGCACTGAGCTTGGGCTCGGCCATTTATCCGCTTTGTAACCTGGCTGAGTTTTCTAGCCACTGTACCCAGTCTCTTCATCTAGCAAATGGTGCAAAGAACAACATTGACTACGTCGGGATGCTTTCAGGGTCATGTGAGTTAAGATATGTTCCAGCACAGAGTTTACATTCAGGGTGCAGTCCTTGGCTCAGTAGAAGTGTTCGCTGCTGTTCTTATGATTTTCATTATTTCACGTCCTTATCTTCCTCGTGAGTTCCCTGTCAAACCAACCACGATCCACGGTGTCAGCAGTTTGATTCCAGGTCCCTGCTTCAAGGCCTGCAGAGGGAACCTCGTGCTCATAACCTCCTGTTTTTCTCCCAGTCTCTGGAGGGATGCATTGACCTCTAGCTTGTCTGCACTGAGGCACGGAATGGGGTCCCACACCCAACCCCGCGTCTCCTCCTTTTCATATCTGATGCTTTGGGAAGACTGCTTACTGTTCACTCGGTGGACTATACTCCCTGACATGAGCAACGCACGGGAGAGAGGCGGTAGGAAACACTGATCCATGTAGGGCTCTGAGTTGACCATAACACAGAGTACAGTTGATCAAGGGCCGAGGTAGGGTTCCTTAAGGCAAAGATCTGCCGAGATGAGGGTGTTCTGATGTGACGCCGCCTGAAAATAAAGCAAACACATAAAAGCATATGTAGTGGTCAAAGGGAAAGCACGCCACTAAAAGAATTGATCCCATGAAATACACTATTCTATTTGTTTATGTATCAAATGACTGATAGGAAAGAGCCAGGCGTAGAGATAGTAGACTTGATCAATGTCATAGAGAATTCTTTTAACAGTTGTTCATGCCTTGTGTTTTACATCATTGATTAGGGGAGTATTTTCGTCTTTTCCTTTCCTAGTGTCTCCATCTTTCTCAACTTTTCCAGGAGACATATTTACATTATCCTCTAAAATGTTAGGGAAATTTTAAAAAAGTTATGACACATTGGAAGTTGTTGATTTTGTATATGGGAGGAGCACTAGATTGCAAGTGAATTAGTGATCATTAGAGTTTTAGTTTGGTAAAAGACGGTAGTTGGAGTTGATACCAGGATGTTTGTAACCCAGTTTTTACTTCATTATTTGATGTAGTTTTCCAAATGCCAGAGCCGGTCATTTTTAATGTAATAACTTGTCTCATTTTAGAATATGTGTTCTTGGAGAGGGTGATGCAGGTAAGTAGAAAATAATTTAATGTAGTGACTTGTTTTTCTCCAATGGATCTCTTATAAACCCAACAGCCATATAGCATTCTTTTGTCCAAATGACCTGATGGCACTTTCTTAACTTTTCTTGCTGTGACTCTAGCAATCTAGGGTCACACCACCTTCTCTCTCCTAGTCATGCTTTCAGTTGTAAGAGTGATATTGTCAATAGTGCAGTGAGCAATTGGCACACACTCTACTCTTTTCTTACATGTATATATATGTATATGTGTGTGTGTCTATATTTCTCAACTGCGAACTTTGGTAACATAATTGTTAAGGTGTGAACTATTTGCAGTGCACTTAACAACTGATGGCTACACATGATTGTGTAGTGACATCACGGTTAAAACCCTTCTTTGCAACATGTGGCCCCTTTCAGTTTTATTTTCAAGGAAAGGGTTCAATGACTTTTTTCTTTTGGAAGAAGAAAGACTTGCATTTCCATCTTAGAAAATCGAGAACTGGTTTCTTGCCTTTTTTCTTTTTTTGTCTTCAGCTCCTCGTCCTACTGGTTACTAATTCACATGTCCAGTCACTTCAGATTCATGGTGCTAACCCTTTGCCTTGTTCAAGGCTCTGACTTTAATTATTCCATAATCCCTTCTGTGAAGGAGGTTTCTCTCCACGCTCATCTAGCGAGGAAGGAACCGACCCTCCTTTATGTGAACTTGGAGACAGAGGCCAAGGTGAAGCCTCGGTGCCCCTCCACACCAGTGAGCTGCAGAAGGGCTGCAGAGTCCTGTGAATCTTTGGCTCCCCTCCTGGCTCCCTCCGGAGTTGGCATTGCCTGCACGGAGGAGCCCAGCTCCTTACAATCGAATTGGTGAAGTCTCCTGAAGCCGGCTGAAGGATAAGACTGGCCGGAAAGGACATCAGCAAGCAGTGTGCTCCAAAAGTGGGTGGCAGAAACACTCAGAAGAAGAAAACCTTTCCGTTTCTCTTGTTTTCTCTTTATCTTCTCTCCCTTCCTTTTCCTTTCCTTAGATGGTACAGAGCCTGTCCACCGCCCATGGTGGCTGTTTTTCTCCTCAGAGCCCCAGGACAGAGCTGTATCTCTTAGTTGTAGGTCAACCCATGGGGGTTCTTTGCCTGGAGTCCCACGGCAGTTTATTCACATCTCTTTCATTCAAATGATTTCAGTAGTGTAATTTATCTGTTTAGGCATATCTGTCTTCCTTGCAGACCCCCAACATTTCAAGACCTTTGGGCACATAGTAGATGCTTAAGTACTTGAGTGAATCCGTGAAGATCTTTTGTTGAATACGATCTAAATAAATACAATACCTACTCAGCACACGAATGCAGGCACTTGAGAGAGAGTTTGGTGTCTGCTGAAGCAGGCTGTGGACCAGCTTAGGGGCTCAGTGCCAAAGTGACCCAATAGATTTAGACAAAATGAACGAGATAATTAACTTCAATTTTGCAATTCATGGAGAACAGGAGCAGGATATCTAGGTGTGAATCGGGACTTGATCATTCTTGTTGCATCTTTGGAAAATCCAGTCCTTTTTCTTTCTATGGAAACGTGACTGGCCAAGAGAGTGAACGGAGGACTGGCTTTTAGAAAGGCAATTTTGTCACAGGAAGTCCTGGAGGAAAATATATGGAAGGAGAGCTGCTAGAAACATGGCAGAGACGTTTTGTGTAGAAACCCCAAAATGTGGGTTTACATGCTGTCTGAAAGAGTTGTAACCCAACTTTTCTCCACTACAGATTTGAGCAGCTTTTAAATATCTAGGTATACAAAAGGATTAGAAAGGAAAATAGATCCAACTGAAAGGAATTTCGGATGGAACAATGAAATGATGCTGAAGTAAGCCAGCGCACTGAAAAGAGTTTCAGAAAGACCTGCAGTCTCTAAAGGCAGTGGGCAATGTATCCATCAGGTTTCAAGTAGAAAGGGAAATGGGAACAATTGTCTGTCATCTCATGTCCAGGAGATGACAAGCAACAGTCTCTCAGAGAAGAAAAAGATTTCTTTCCAACCGGTCGAACCAGCCACCTGGGCCAGGCCCCTTTCAAGTGGACGAGTTCCAGAGGAGAGAGCCCCGGGGCCTGCCGCCAAGTTTCCTGGGGCGTGTGCTGGGCCCCCTCAGAGGACCAGGCAGCCTGGCAGCCTGTGTGCCAGAGCTGAGATCTGGCGGCCTCCCACACCCGGTTCCCTGTCCTGCCCCGTCCTCCCGAGGGAGGCCGATGGTCCTGGCAGTGGCGAGTGGGGTGGGGCTGGCTGTGAAGCTTTCCTGGGATGCCCCGGGAGAGGGCGCCGGGGGATGGGCTGCCCCTGGCCAGGTCTGAGGCACTGACCCAGCTCAGGGCTGTCGGGGGCGGAGAGAGAAGCCCCTCCGCCTCTTCCCTGAAGCTTCTTATGGCTGGCCAAATCCTTCACAAGACAGGTTCGCTGGAGAAAATAATACCCAGCTTAAGAACACGTGTACAGGGGAGAAACCCGCGAAACTGAGTCTCTCAACACAATGGCAGAGATTCTCCTCCTATCTCCAGCTGCAGACAAAGGAGGATGTTGGGGGTGCGGTTTGGGCATGTGAGACTGGAGAAGACAATTGTCATGGAGAGGGACATGTAGACGATTGGATTGTCTGAACCGGTTCCCCTGCAGTGGGGTCAGGCCCGGAAGGGACAGCACGGAGGTGACCATGAAGGGGCCTCTCCGTGGTGTGGCTGGCCCCGGGGGGCCGCGCCTGGGGATGGGGATGGAGGGGGGGAAGTGGGATGCCCTGTGAGTTGGCAGCAGTGGTGGATGCAGATACTCAGAGGTCAGGGATCTCTCACTCTTTCCCTGCCTGTCTGTCTGTCTGTCTCTCACTCTCTCTCTCTCTCTCTCTCTCTTTCTCTCTCGGGGACCTGAGGAGAAGAGGTGGGCGAGCCCTGCCCGCCTCGCCTACCTGCCTTCCTCTCCCCTGGCCCCTTCTTTCTCCGGCTGCTTTGAGTGCCCTGTGGGCTTGGGTTCAACCCCTGAGGCCAAGGGCGCATGCGCCACCCGCCACCGCCAGGGCCTAGGGCGGGCCTCGGGGGTCCTCAGTGAAGGCCCCGCCCACCCGCCAGGCCAGGCCAGTCCCAGCTGAAGAAGGAACGCCAACGCCCTGCTGGACTTGGCTTCAGCTGTTGTCTCCCTCCCATCCCCCACTTGCAATCAGCTGGCCGGCCGCTTCCCTTCTTTGGAAGCGGTGGTCTGGACCTGGTGGCCAAAGGCCGACTGGGGTGCCAGGTCAAGGCTCTGCCTCGGCCAGCTGCTTTTGCCCGGGCCTCATTTCTTCCTGGAAAGGCAAAACCACGGCCTCACCCCACGCCCGCACTTGTCGACTCCAGCCAGGTGGAGGAAAGGCTCTGTGGAATCCGAAGGGCCGAGACAGGCTTATGGCCAAGCAGTGAGTGAGGCCCCAGCAGGCCGCCGGCTTGGGGAGCCGCTGCCACACGGGCAGGCCCTTCCGGCGACGGGTCCCAGCATCATCTCTGGAGTCGGGAGGGCCTGGCCTTCCTAGTGCCCAGGCCACGGCTCTGAGGAGAAATCCGCGTTGGAGGGCACGCGTGAGGCCCTCGGCCTGAGGGCGCTGGTGCCACGCCGGGGGCGACTGGAAGGCTGGCTGGGCTCGCCTGCTTTGTCCAAAGGAGGCTGGCCAACCAGCCCAACCGGCCACCTGGGCCAGGCCCCTTTCAAGTGGACAAGATCCGGGGGAAAGGGCCCTGGGGCCTGCCGCCAAGTCCCCTGGGGCGTGTGCTGGGCCCCCTCAGAGGAGGGAGCCACCTGGCAACCTGTGTGCCAGACCTTAGATCTGGCGGCCTGCCACACCCGGCTCCCTGCCCTGCCCACGCCTGCCTCCATCCACTCCACGGAGGACGATGGTGTTGGCAGTGCGAGCGGAGATAGTCGTTAGAGACTTCACTTGGAGTTGTAGTCCAAGAGCATCACAGAGGAGCACTGAGCTTGGGCTCGGCCATTTATCCGCTTTGTAACCTGGCTGAGTTTTCTAGCCACTGTACCCAGTCTCTTCATCTAGCAAATGGTGCAAAGAACAACATTGACTACGTCGGGATGCTTTCAGGGTCATGTGAGTTAAGATATGTTCCAGCACAGAGTTTACATTCAGGGTGCAGTCCTTGGCTCAGTAGAAGTGTTCGCTGCTGTTCTTATGATTTTCATTATTTCACGTCCTTATCTTCCTCGTGAGTTCCCTGTCAAACCAACCACGATCCACGGTGTCAGCAGTTTGATTCCAGGTCCCTGCTTCAAGGCCTGCAGAGGGAACCTCGTGCTCATAACCTCCTGTTTTTCTCCCAGTCTCTGGAGGGATGCATTGACCTCTAGCTTGTCTGCACTGAGGCACGGAATGGGGTCCCACACCCAACCCCGCGTCTCCTCCTTTTCATATCTGATGCTTTGGGAAGACTGCTTACTGTTCACTCGGTGGGACTATACTCCCTGACATGAGCAACGCACGGGAGAGAGGCGGTAGGAAACACTGATCCATGTAGGGCTCTGAGTTGACCATAACACAGAGTACAGTTGATCAAGGGCCGAGGTAGGGTTCCTTAAGGCAAAGATCTGCCGAGATGAGGGTGTTCTGATGTGACGCCGCCTGAAAATAAAGCAAACACATAAAAGCATATGTAGTGGTCAAAGGGAAAGCACGCCACTAAAAGAATTGATCCCATGAAATACACTATTCTATTTGTTTATGTATCAAATGACTGATAGGAAAGAGCCAGGCGTAGAGATAGTAGACTTGATCAATGTCATAGAGAATTCTTTTAACAGTTGTTCATGCCTTGTGTTTTACATCATTGATTAGGGGAGTATTTTCGTCTTTTCCTTTCCTAGTGTCTCCATCTTTCTCAACTTTTCCAGGAGACATATTTACATTATCCTCTAAAATGTTAGGGAAATTTTAAAAAAGTTATGACACATTGGAAGTTGTTGATTTTGTATATGGGAGGAGCACTAGATTGCAAGTGAATTAGTGATCATTAGAGTTTTAGTTTGGTAAAAGACGGTAGTTGGAGTTGATACCAGGATGTTTGTAACCCAGTTTTTACTTCATTATTTGATGTAGTTTTCCAAATGCCAGAGCCGGTCATTTTTAATGTAATAACTTGTCTCATTTTAGAATATGTGTTCTTGGAGAGGGTGATGCAGGTAAGTAGAAAATAATTTAATGTAGTGACTTGTTTTTCTCCAATGGATCTCTTATAAACCCAACAGCCATATAGCATTCTTTTGTCCAAATGACCTGATGGCACTTTCTTAACTTTTCTTGCTGTGACTCTAGCAATCTAGGGTCACACCACCTTCTCTCTCCTAGTCATGCTTTCAGTTGTAAGAGTGATATTGTCAATAGTACAGTGAGCAATTGGCACACACTCTACTCTTTTCTTACATGTATATATATGTATATGTGTGTGTGTCTATATTTCTCAACTGCGAACTTTGGTAACATAATTGTTAAGGTGTGAACTATTTGCAGTGCACTTAACAACTGATGGCTACACATGATTGTGTAGTGACATCACGGTTAAAACCCTTCTTTGCAACATGTGGCCCCTTTCAGTTTTATTTTCAAGGAAAGGGTTCAATGACTTTTTTCTTTTGGAAGAAGAAAGACTTGCATTTCCATCTTAGAAAATCGAGAACTGGTTTCTTGCCTTTTTTCTTTTTTTGTCTTCAGCTCCTCGTCCTACTGGTTACTAATTCACATGTCCAGTCACTTCAGATTCATGGTGCTAACCCTTTGCCTTGTTCAAGGCTCTGACTTTAATTATTCCATAATCCCTTCTGTGAAGGAGGTTTCTCTCCACGCTCATCTAGCGAGGAAGGAACCGACCCTCCTTTATGTGAACTTGGAGACAGAGGCCAAGGTGAAGCCTCGGTGCCCCTCCACACCAGTGAGCTGCAGAAGGGCTGCAGAGTCCTGTGAATCTTTGGCTCCCCTCCTGGCTCCCTCCGGAGTTGGCATTGCCTGCACGGAGGAGCCCAGCTCCTTACAATCGAATTGGTGAAGTCTCCTGAAGCCGGCTGAAGGATAAGACTGGCCGGAAAGGACATCAGCAAGCAGTGTGCTCCAAAAGTGGGTGGCAGAAACACTCAGAAGAAGAAAACCTTTCCGTTTCTCTTGTTTTCTCTTTATCTTCTCTCCCTTCCTTTTCCTTTCCTTAGATGGTACAGAGCCTGTCCACCGCCCATGGTGGCTGTTTTTCTCCTCAGAGCCCCAGGACAGAGCTGTATCTCTTAGTTGTAGGTCAACCCATGGGGGTTCTTTGCCTGGAGTCCCACGGCAGTTTATTCACATCTCTTTCATTCAAATGATTTCAGTAGTGTAATTTATCTGTTTAGGCATATCTGTCTTCCTTGCAGACCCCCAACATTTCAAGACCTTTGGGCACATAGTAGATGCTTAAGTACTTGAGTGAATCCGTGAAGATCTTTTGTTGAATACGATCTAAATAAATACAATACCTACTCAGCACACGAATGCAGGCACTTGAGAGAGAGTTTGGTGTCTGCTGAAGCAGGCTGTGGACCAGCTTAGGGGCTCAGTGCCAAAGTGACCCAATAGATTTAGACAAAATGAACGAGATAATTAACTTCAATTTTGCAATTCATGGAGAACAGGAGCAGGATATCTAGGTGTGAATCGGGACTTGATCATTCTTGTTGCATCTTTGGAAAATCCAGTCCTTTTTCTTTCTATGGAAACGTGACTGGCCAAGAGAGTGAACGGAGGACTGGCTTTTAGAAAGGCAATTTTGTCACAGGAAGTCCTGGAGGAAAATATATGGAAGGAGAGCTGCTAGAAACATGGCAGAGACGTTTTGTGTAGAAACCCCAAAATGTGGGTTTACATGCTGTCTGAAAGAGTTGTAACCCAACTTTTCTCCACTACAGATTTGAGCAGCTTTTAAATATCTAGGTATACAAAAGGATTAGAAAGGAAAATAGATCCAACTGAAAGGAATTTCGGATGGAACAATGAAATGATGCTGAAGTAAGCCAGCGCACTGAAAAGAGTTTCAGAAAGACCTGCAGTCTCTAAAGGCAGTGGGCAATGTATCCATCAGGTTTCAAGTAGAAAGGGAAATGGGAACAATTGTCTGTCATCTCATGTCCAGGAGATGACAAGCAACAGTCTCTCAGAGAAGAAAAAGATTTCTTTCCAACCGGTCGAACCAGCCACCTGGGCCAGGCCCCTTTCAAGTGGACGAGTTCCAGAGGAGAGAGCCCCGGGGCCTGCCGCCAAGTTTCCTGGGGCGTGTGCTGGGCCCCCTCAGAGGACCAGGCAGCCTGGCAGCCTGTGTGCCAGAGCTGAGATCTGGCGGCCTCCCACACCCGGTTCCCTGTCCTGCCCCGTCCTCCCGAGGGAGGCCGATGGTCCTGGCAGTGGCGAGTGGGGTGGGGCTGGCTGTGAAGCTTTCCTGGGATGCCCCGGGAGAGGGCGCCGGGGGATGGGCTGCCCCTGGCCAGGTCTGAGGCACTGACCCAGCTCAGGGCTGTCGGGGGCGGAGAGAGAAGCCCCTCCGCCTCTTCCCTGAAGCTTCTTATGGCTGGCCAAATCCTTCACAAGACAGGTTCGCTGGAGAAAATAATACCCAGCTTAAGAACACGTGTACAGGGGAGAAACCCGCGAAACTGAGTCTCTCAACACAATGGCAGAGATTCTCCTCCTATCTCCAGCTGCAGACAAAGGAGGATGTTGGGGGTGCGGTTTGGGCATGTGAGACTGGACAAGACAATTGTCATGGAGAGGGACATGTAGACGATTGGATTGTCTGAACCGGTTCCCCTGCAGTGGGGTCAGGCCCGGAAGGGACAGCACGGAGGTGACCATGAAGGGGCCTCTCCGTGGTGTGGCTGGCCCCGGGTGGCCGCGCCTGGGGATGGGGATGGAGGGGGGGAAGTGGGATGGCCTGTGAGTTGGCAGCAGTGGTGGATGCAGATACTCAGAGGTCAGGGATCTCTCACTCTTTCCCTGCCTGTCTGTCTGTCTGTCTCTCACTCTCTCTCTCTCTCTCTCTCTTTCTCTCTCGGGGACCTGAGGAGAAGAGGTGGGCGAGCCCTGCCCGCCTCGCCTACCTGCCTTCCTCTCCCCTGGCCCCTTCTTTCTCCGGCTGCTTTGAGTGCCCTGTGGGCTTGGGTTCAACCCCTGAGGCCAAGGGCGCATGCGCCACCCGCCACCGCCAGGGCCTAGGGCGGGCCTCGGGGGTCCTCAGTGAAGGCCCCGCCCGCCCGCCAGGCCAGGCCAGTCCCAGCTGAAGAAGGAACGCCAACGCCCTGCTGGACTTGGCTTCAGCTGTTGTCTCCCTCCCATCCCCCACTTGCAATCAGCTGGCCGGCCGCTTCCCTTCTTTGGAAGCGGTGGTCTGGACCTGGTGGCCAAAGGCCGACTGGGGTGCCAGGTCAAGGCTCTGCCTCGGCCAGCTGCTTTTGCCCGGGCCTCATTTCTTCCTGGAAAGGCAAAACCACGGCCTCACCCCACGCCCGCACTTGTCGACTCCAGCCAGGTGGAGGAAAGGCTCTGTGGAATCCGAAGGGCCGAGACAGGCTTATGGCCAAGCAGTGAGTGAGGCCCCAGCAGGCCGCCGGCTTGGGGAGCCGCTGCCACATGGGCAGGCCCTTCCGGCGACGGGTCCCAGCATCATCTCTGGAGTCGGGAGGGCCTGGCCTTCCTAGTGCCCAGGCCACGGCTCTGAGGAGAAATCCGCGTTGGAGGGCACGCGTGAGGCCCTCGGCCTGAGGGCGCTGGTGCCACGCCGGGGGCGACTGGAAGGCTGGCTGGGCTCGCCTGCTTTGTCCAAAGGAGGCTGGCCAACCAGCCCAACCGGCCACCTGGGCCAGGCCCCTTTCAAGTGGACAAGATCCGGGGGAAAGGGCCCTGGGGCCTGCCGCCAAGTCCCCTGGGGCGTGTGCTGGGCCCCCTCAGAGGAGGGAGCCACCTGGCAACCTGTGTGCCAGACCTTAGATCTGGCGGCCTGCCACACCCGGCTCCCTGCCCTGCCCACGCCTGCCTCCATCCACTCCACGGAGGACGATGGTGTTGGCAGTGCGAGCGGAGATAGTCGTTAGAGACTTCACTTGGAGTTGTAGTCCAAGAGCATCACAGAGGAGCACTGAGCTTGGGCTCGGCCATTTATCCGCTTTGTAACCTGGCTGAGTTTTCTAGCCACTGTACCCAGTCTCTTCATCTAGCAAATGGTGCAAAGAACAACATTGACTACGTCGGGATGCTTTCAGGGTCATGTGAGTTAAGATATGTTCCAGCACAGAGTTTACATTCAGGGTGCAGTCCTTGGCTCAGTAGAAGTGTTCGCTGCTGTTCTTATGATTTTCATTATTTCACGTCCTTATCTTCCTCGTGAGTTCCCTGTCAAACCAACCACGATCCACGGTGTCAGCAGTTTGATTCCAGGTCCCTGCTTCAAGGCCTGCAGAGGGAACCTCGTGCTCATAACCTCCTGTTTTTCTCCCAGTCTCTGGAGGGATGCATTGACCTCTAGCTTGTCTGCACTGAGGCACGGAATGGGGTCCCACACCCAACCCCGCGTCTCCTCCTTTTCATATCTGATGCTTTGGGAAGACTGCTTACTGTTCACTCGGTGGACTATACTCCCTGACATGAGCAACGCACGGGAGAGAGGCGGTAGGAAACACTGATCCATGTAGGGCTCTGAGTTGACCATAACACAGAGTACAGTTGATCAAGGGCCGAGGTAGGGTTCCTTAAGGCAAAGATCTGCCGAGATGAGGGTGTTCTGATGTGACGCCGCCTGAAAATAAAGCAAACACATAAAAGCATATGTAGTGGTCAAAGGGAAAGCACGCCACTAAAAGAATTGATCCCATGAAATACACTATTCTATTTGTTTATGTATCAAATGACTGATAGGAAAGAGCCAGGCGTAGAGATAGTAGACTTGATCAATGTCATAGAGAATTCTTTTAACAGTTGTTCATGCCTTGTGTTTTACATCATTGATTAGGGGAGTATTTTCGTCTTTTCCTTTCCTAGTGTCTCCATCTTTCTCAACTTTTCCAGGAGACATATTTACATTATCCTCTAAAATGTTAGGGAAATTTTAAAAAAGTTATGACACATTGGAAGTTGTTGATTTTGTATATGGGAGGAGCACTAGATTGCAAGTGAATTAGTGATCATTAGAGTTTTAGTTTGGTAAAAGACGGTAGTTGGAGTTGATACCAGGATGTTTGTAACCCAGTTTTTACTTCATTATTTGATGTAGTTTTCCAAATGCCAGAGCCGGTCATTTTTAATGTAATAACTTGTCTCATTTTAGAATATGTGTTCTTGGAGAGGGTGATGCAGGTAAGTAGAAAATAATTTAATGTAGTGACTTGTTTTTCTCCAATGGATCTCTTATAAACCCAACAGCCATATAGCATTCTTTTGTCCAAATGACCTGATGGCACTTTCTTAACTTTTCTTGCTGTGACTCTAGCAATCTAGGGTCACACCACCTTCTCTCTCCTAGTCATGCTTTCAGTTGTAAGAGTGATATTGTCAATAGTGCAGTGAGCAATTGGCACACACTCTACTCTTTTCTTACATGTATATATATGTATATGTGTGTGTGTCTATATTTCTCAACTGCGAACTTTGGTAACATAATTGTTAAGGTGTGAACTATTTGCAGTGCACTTAACAACTGATGGCTACACATGATTGTGTAGTGACATCACGGTTAAAACCCTTCTTTGCAACATGTGGCCCCTTTCAGTTTTATTTTCAAGGAAAGGGTTCAATGACTTTTTTCTTTTGGAAGAAGAAAGACTTGCATTTCCATCTTAGAAAATCGAGAACTGGTTTCTTGCCTTTTTTCTTTTTTTGTCTTCAGCTCCTCGTCCTACTGGTTACTAATTCACATGTCCAGTCACTTCAGATTCATGGTGCTAACCCTTTGCCTTGTTCAAGGCTCTGACTTTAATTATTCCATAATCCCTTCTGTGAAGGAGGTTTCTCTCCACGCTCATCTAGCGAGGAAGGAACCGACCCTCCTTTATGTGAACTTGGAGACAGAGGCCAAGGTGAAGCCTCGGTGCCCCTCCACACCAGTGAGCTGCAGAAGGGCTGCAGAGTCCTGTGAATCTTTGGCTCCCCTCCTGGCTCCCTCCGGAGTTGGCATTGCCTGCACGGAGGAGCCCAGCTCCTTACAATCGAATTGGTGAAGTCTCCTGAAGCCGGCTGAAGGATAAGACTGGCCGGAAAGGACATCAGCAAGCAGTGTGCTCCAAAAGTGGGTGGCAGAAACACTCAGAAGAAGAAAACCTTTCCGTTTCTCTTGTTTTCTCTTTATCTTCTCTCCCTTCCTTTTCCTTTCCTTAGATGGTACAGAGCCTGTCCACCGCCCATGGTGGCTGTTTTTCTCCTCAGAGCCCCAGGACAGAGCTGTATCTCTTAGTTGTAGGTCAACCCATGGGGGTTCTTTGCCTGGAGTCCCACGGCAGTTTATTCACATCTCTTTCATTCAAATGATTTCAGTAGTGTAATTTATCTGTTTAGGCATATCTGTCTTCCTTGCAGACCCCCAACATTTCAAGACCTTTGGGCACATAGTAGATGCTTAAGTACTTGAGTGAATCCGTGAAGATCTTTTGTTGAATACGATCTAAATAAATACAATACCTACTCAGCACACGAATGCAGGCACTTGAGAGAGAGTTTGGTGTCTGCTGAAGCAGGCTGTGGACCAGCTTAGGGGCTCAGTGCCAAAGTGACCCAATAGATTTAGACAAAATGAACGAGATAATTAACTTCAATTTTGCAATTCATGGAGAACAGGAGCAGGATATCTAGGTGTGAATCGGGACTTGATCATTCTTGTTGCATCTTTGGAAAATCCAGTCCTTTTTCTTTCTATGGAAACGTGACTGGCCAAGAGAGTGAACGGAGGACTGGCTTTTAGAAAGGCAATTTTGTCACAGGAAGTCCTGGAGGAAAATATATGGAAGGAGAGCTGCTAGAAACATGGCAGAGACGTTTTGTGTAGAAACCCCAAAATGTGGGTTTACATGCTGTCTGAAAGAGTTGTAACCCAACTTTTCTCCACTACAGATTTGAGCAGCTTTTAAATATCTAGGTATACAAAAGGATTAGAAAGGAAAATAGATCCAACTGAAAGGAATTTCGGATGGAACAATGAAATGATGCTGAAGTAAGCCAGCGCACTGAAAAGAGTTTCAGAAAGACCTGCAGTCTCTAAAGGCAGTGGGCAATGTATCCATCAGGTTTCAAGTAGAAAGGGAAATGGGAACAATTGTCTGTCATCTCATGTCCAGGAGATGACAAGCAACAGTCTCTCAGAGAAGAAAAAGATTTCTTTCCAACCGGTCGAACCAGCCACCTGGGCCAGGCCCCTTTCAAGTGGACGAGTTCCAGAGGAGAGAGCCCCGGGGCCTGCCGCCAAGTTTCCTGGGGCGTGTGCTGGGCCCCCTCAGAGGACCAGGCAGCCTGGCAGCCTGTGTGCCAGAGCTGAGATCTGGCGGCCTCCCACACCCGGTTCCCTGTCCTGCCCCGTCCTCCCGAGGGAGGCCGATGGTCCTGGCAGTGGCGAGTGGGGTGGGGCTGGCTGTGAAGCTTTCCTGGGATGCCCCGGGAGAGGGCGCCGGGGGATGGGCTGCCCCTGGCCAGGTCTGAGGCACTGACCCAGCTCAGGGCTGTCGGGGGCGGAGAGAGAAGCCCCTCCGCCTCTTCCCTGAAGCTTCTTATGGCTGGCCAAATCCTTCACAAGACAGGTTCGCTGGAGAAAATAATACCCAGCTTAAGAACAGGTGTACAGGGGAGAAACCCGCGAAACTGAGTCTCTCAACACAATGGCAGAGATTCTCCTCCTATCTCCAGCTGCAGACAAAGGAGGATGTTGGGGGTGCGGTTTGGGCATGTGAGACTGGACAAGACAATTGTCATGGAGAGGGACATGTAGACGATTGGATTGTCTGAACCGGTTCCCCTGCAGTGGGGTCAGGCCCGGAAGGGACAGCACGGAGGTGACCATGAAGGGGCCTCTCCGTGGTGTGGCTGGCCCCGGGGGGCCGCGCCTGGGGATGGGGATGGAGGGGGGGAAGTGGGATGGCCTGTGAGTTGGCAGCAGTGGTGGATGCAGATACTCAGAGGTCAGGGATCTCTCACTCTTTCCCTGCCTGTCTGTCTGTCTGTCTCTCACTCTCTCTCTCTCTCTCTTTCTCTCTCGGGGACCTGAGGAGAAGAGGTGGGCGAGCCCTGCCCGCCTCGCCTACCTGCCTTCCTCTCCCCTGGCCCCTTCTTTCTCCGGCTGCTTTGAGTGCCCTGTGGGCTTGGGTTCAACCCCTGAGGCCAAGGGCGCATGCGCCACCCGCCACCGCCAGGGCCTAGGGCGGGCCTCGGGGGTCCTCAGTGAAGGCCCCGCCCACCCGCCAGGCCAGGCCAGTCCCAGCTGAAGAAGGAACGCCAACGCCCTGCTGGACTTGGCTTCAGCTGTTGTCTCCCTCCCATCCCCCACTTGCAATCAGCTGGCCGGCCGCTTCCCTTCTTTGGAAGCGGTGGTCTGGACCTGGTGGCCAAAGGCCGACTGGGGTGCCAGGTCAAGGCTCTGCCTCGGCCAGCTGCTTTTGCCCGGGCCTCATTTCTTCCTGGAAAGGCAAAACCACGGCCTCACCCCACGCCCGCACTTGTCGACTCCAGCCAGGTGGAGGAAAGGCTCTGTGGAATCCGAAGGGCCGAGACAGGCTTATGGCCAAGCAGTGAGTGAGGCCCCAGCAGGCCGCCGGCTTGGGGAGCCGCTGCCACACGGGCAGGCCCTTCCGGCGACGGGTCCCAGCATCATCTCTGGAGTCGGGAGGGCCTGGCCTTCCTAGTGCCCAGGCCACGGCTCTGAGGAGAAATCCGCGTTGGAGGGCACGCGTGAGGCCCTCGGCCTGAGGGCGCTGGTGCCACGCCGGGGGCGACTGGAAGGCTGGCTGGGCTCGCCTGCTTTGTCCAAAGGAGGCTGGCCAACCAGCCCAACCGGCCACCTGGGCCAGGCCCCTTTCAAGTGGACAAGATCCGGGGGAAAGGGCCCTGGGGCCTGCCGCCAAGTCCCCTGGGGCGTGTGCTGGGCCCCCTCAGAGGAGGGAGCCACCTGGCAACCTGTGTGCCAGACCTTAGATCTGGCGGCCTGCCACACCCGGCTCCCTGCCCTGCCCACGCCTGCCTCCATCCACTCCACGGAGGACGATGGTGTTGGCAGTGCGAGCGGAGATAGTCGTTAGAGACTTCACTTGGAGTTGTAGTCCAAGAGCATCACAGAGGAGCACTGAGCTTGGGCTCGGCCATTTATCCGCTTTGTAACCTGGCTGAGTTTTCTAGCCACTGTACCCAGTCTCTTCATCTAGCAAATGGTGCAAAGAACAACATTGACTACGTCGGGATGCTTTCAGGGTCATGTGAGTTAAGATATGTTCCAGCACAGAGTTTACATTCAGGGTGCAGTCCTTGGCTCAGTAGAAGTGTTCGCTGCTGTTCTTATGATTTTCATTATTTCACGTCCTTATCTTCCTCGTGAGTTCCCTGTCAAACCAACCACGATCCACGGTGTCAGCAGTTTGATTCCAGGTCCCTGCTTCAAGGCCTGCAGAGGGAACCTCGTGCTCATAACCTCCTGTTTTTCTCCCAGTCTCTGGAGGGATGCATTGACCTCTAGCTTGTCTGCACTGAGGCACGGAATGGGGTCCCACACCCAACCCCGCGTCTCCTCCTTTTCATATCTGATGCTTTGGGAAGACTGCTTACTGTTCACTCGGTGGACTATACTCCCTGACATGAGCAACGCACGGGAGAGAGGCGGTAGGAAACACTGATCCATGTAGGGCTCTGAGTTGACCATAACACAGAGTACAGTTGATCAAGGGCCGAGGTAGGGTTCCTTAAGGCAAAGATCTGCCGAGATGAGGGTGTTCTGATGTGACGCCGCCTGAAAATAAAGCAAACACATAAAAGCATATGTAGTGGTCAAAGGGAAAGCACGCCACTAAAAGAATTGATCCCATGAAATACACTATTCTATTTGTTTATGTATCAAATGACTGATAGGAAAGAGCCAGGCGTAGAGATAGTAGACTTGATCAATGTCATAGAGAATTCTTTTAACAGTTGTTCATGCCTTGTGTTTTACATCATTGATTAGGGGAGTATTTTCGTCTTTTCCTTTCCTAGTGTCTCCATCTTTCTCAACTTTTCCAGGAGACATATTTACATTATCCTCTAAAATGTTAGGGAAATTTTAAAAAAGTTATGACACATTGGAAGTTGTTGATTTTGTATATGGGAGGAGCACTAGATTGCAAGTGAATTAGTGATCATTAGAGTTTTAGTTTGGTAAAAGACGGTAGTTGGAGTTGATACCAGGATGTTTGTAACCCAGTTTTTACTTCATTATTTGATGTAGTTTTCCAAATGCCAGAGCCGGTCATTTTTAATGTAATAACTTGTCTCATTTTAGAATATGTGTTCTTGGAGAGGGTGATGCAGGTAAGTAGAAAATAATTTAATGTAGTGACTTGTTTTTCTCCAATGGATCTCTTATAAACCCAACAGCCATATAGCATTCTTTTGTCCAAATGACCTGATGGCACTTTCTTAACTTTTCTTGCTGTGACTCTAGCAATCTAGGGTCACACCACCTTCTCTCTCCTAGTCATGCTTTCAGTTGTAAGAGTGATATTGTCAATAGTACAGTGAGCAATTGGCACACACTCTACTCTTTTCTTACATGTATATATATGTATATGTGTGTGTGTCTATATTTCTCAACTGCGAACTTTGGTAACATAATTGTTAAGGTGTGAACTATTTGCAGTGCACTTAACAACTGATGGCTACACATGATTGTGTAGTGACATCACGGTTAAAACCCTTCTTTGCAACATGTGGCCCCTTTCAGTTTTATTTTCAAGGAAAGGGTTCAATGACTTTTTTCTTTTGGAAGAAGAAAGACTTGCATTTCCATCTTAGAAAATCGAGAACTGGTTTCTTGCCTTTTTTCTTTTTTTGTCTTCAGCTCCTCGTCCTACTGGTTACTAATTCACATGTCCAGTCACTTCAGATTCATGGTGCTAACCCTTTGCCTTGTTCAAGGCTCTGACTTTAATTATTCCATAATCCCTTCTGTGAAGGAGGTTTCTCTCCACGCTCATCTAGCGAGGAAGGAACCGACCCTCCTTTATGTGAACTTGGAGACAGAGGCCAAGGTGAAGCCTCGGTGCCCCTCCACACCAGTGAGCTGCAGAAGGGCTGCAGAGTCCTGTGAATCTTTGGCTCCCCTCCTGGCTCCCTCCGGAGTTGGCATTGCCTGCACGGAGGAGCCCAGCTCCTTACAATCGAATTGGTGAAGTCTCCTGAAGCCGGCTGAAGGATAAGACTGGCCGGAAAGGACATCAGCAAGCAGTGTGCTCCAAAAGTGGGTGGCAGAAACACTCAGAAGAAGAAAACCTTTCCGTTTCTCTTGTTTTCTCTTTATCTTCTCTCCCTTCCTTTTCCTTTCCTTAGATGGTACAGAGCCTGTCCACCGCCCATGGTGGCTGTTTTTCTCCTCAGAGCCCCAGGACAGAGCTGTATCTCTTAGTTGTAGGTCAACCCATGGGGGTTCTTTGCCTGGAGTCCCACGGCAGTTTATTCACATCTCTTTCATTCAAATGATTTCAGTAGTGTAATTTATCTGTTTAGGCATATCTGTCTTCCTTGCAGACCCCCAACATTTCAAGACCTTTGGGCACATAGTAGATGCTTAAGTACTTGAGTGAATCCGTGAAGATCTTTTGTTGAATACGATCTAAATAAATACAATACCTACTCAGCACACGAATGCAGGCACTTGAGAGAGAGTTTGGTGTCTGCTGAAGCAGGCTGTGGACCAGCTTAGGGGCTCAGTGCCAAAGTGACCCAATAGATTTAGACAAAATGAACGAGATAATTAACTTCAATTTTGCAATTCATGGAGAACAGGAGCAGGATATCTAGGTGTGAATCGGGACTTGATCATTCTTGTTGCATCTTTGGAAAATCCAGTCCTTTTTCTTTCTATGGAAACGTGACTGGCCAAGAGAGTGAACGGAGGACTGGCTTTTAGAAAGGCAATTTTGTCACAGGAAGTCCTGGAGGAAAATATATGGAAGGAGAGCTGCTAGAAACATGGCAGAGACGTTTTGTGTAGAAACCCCAAAATGTGGGTTTACATGCTGTCTGAAAGAGTTGTAACCCAACTTTTCTCCACTACAGATTTGAGCAGCTTTTAAATATCTAGGTATACAAAAGGATTAGAAAGGAAAATAGATCCAACTGAAAGGAATTTCGGATGGAACAATGAAATGATGCTGAAGTAAGCCAGCGCACTGAAAAGAGTTTCAGAAAGACCTGCAGTCTCTAAAGGCAGTGGGCAATGTATCCATCAGGTTTCAAGTAGAAAGGGAAATGGGAACAATTGTCTGTCATCTCATGTCCAGGAGATGACAAGCAACAGTCTCTCAGAGAAGAAAAAGATTTCTTTCCAACCGGTCGAACCAGCCACCTGGGCCAGGCCCCTTTCAAGTGGACGAGTTCCAGAGGAGAGAGCCCCGGGGCCTGCCGCCAAGTTTCCTGGGGCGTGTGCTGGGCCCCCTCAGAGGACCAGGCAGCCTGGCAGCCTGTGTGCCAGAGCTGAGATCTGGCGGCCTCCCACACCCGGTTCCCTGTCCTGCCCCGTCCTCCCGAGGGAGGCCGATGGTCCTGGCAGTGGCGAGTGGGGTGGGGCTGGCTGTGAAGCTTTCCTGGGATGCCCCGGGAGAGGGCGCCGGGGGATGGGCTGCCCCTGGCCAGGTCTGAGGCACTGACCCAGCTCAGGGCTGTCGGGGGCGGAGAGAGAAGCCCCTCCGCCTCTTCCCTGAAGCTTCTTATGGCTGGCCAAATCCTTCACAAGACAGGTTCGCTGGAGAAAATAATACCCAGCTTAAGAACACGTGTACAGGGGAGAAACCCGCGAAACTGAGTCTCTCAACACAATGGCAGAGATTCTCCTCCTATCTCCAGCTGCAGACAAAGGAGGATGTTGGGGGTGCGGTTTGGGCATGTGAGACTGGACAAGACAATTGTCATGGAGAGGGACATGTAGACGATTGGATTGTCTGAACCGGTTCCCCTGCAGTGGGGTCAGGCCCGGAAGGGACAGCACGGAGGTGACCATGAAGGGGCCTCTCCGTGGTGTGGCTGGCCCCGGGTGGCCGCGCCTGGGGATGGGGATGGAGGGGGGGAAGTGGGATGGCCTGTGAGTTGGCAGCAGTGGTGGATGCAGATACTCAGAGGTCAGGGATCTCTCACTCTTTCCCTGCCTGTCTGTCTGTCTGTCTCTCACTCTCTCTCTCTCTCTCTCTCTTTCTCTCTCGGGGACCTGAGGAGAAGAGGTGGGCGAGCCCTGCCCGCCTCGCCTACCTGCCTTCCTCTCCCCTGGCCCCTTCTTTCTCCGGCTGCTTTGAGTGCCCTGTGGGCTTGGGTTCAACCCCTGAGGCCAAGGGCGCATGCGCCACCCGCCACCGCCAGGGCCTAGGGCGGGCCTCGGGGGTCCTCAGTGAAGGCCCCGCCCGCCCGCCAGGCCAGGCCAGTCCCAGCTGAAGAAGGAACGCCAACGCCCTGCTGGACTTGGCTTCAGCTGTTGTCTCCCTCCCATCCCCCACTTGCAATCAGCTGGCCGGCCGCTTCCCTTCTTTGGAAGCGGTGGTCTGGACCTGGTGGCCAAAGGCCGACTGGGGTGCCAGGTCAAGGCTCTGCCTCGGCCAGCTGCTTTTGCCCGGGCCTCATTTCTTCCTGGAAAGGCAAAACCACGGCCTCACCCCACGCCCGCACTTGTCGACTCCAGCCAGGTGGAGGAAAGGCTCTGTGGAATCCGAAGGGCCGAGACAGGCTTATGGCCAAGCAGTGAGTGAGGCCCCAGCAGGCCGCCGGCTTGGGGAGCCGCTGCCACATGGGCAGGCCCTTCCGGCGACGGGTCCCAGCATCATCTCTGGAGTCGGGAGGGCCTGGCCTTCCTAGTGCCCAGGCCACGGCTCTGAGGAGAAATCCGCGTTGGAGGGCACGCGTGAGGCCCTCGGCCTGAGGGCGCTGGTGCCACGCCGGGGGCGACTGGAAGGCTGGCTGGGCTCGCCTGCTTTGTCCAAAGGAGGCTGGCCAACCAGCCCAACCGGCCACCTGGGCCAGGCCCCTTTCAAGTGGACAAGATCCGGGGGAAAGGGCCCTGGGGCCTGCCGCCAAGTCCCCTGGGGCGTGTGCTGGGCCCCCTCAGAGGAGGGAGCCACCTGGCAACCTGTGTGCCAGACCTTAGATCTGGCGGCCTGCCACACCCGGCTCCCTGCCCTGCCCACGCCTGCCTCCATCCACTCCACGGAGGACGATGGTGTTGGCAGTGCGAGCGGAGATAGTCGTTAGAGACTTCACTTGGAGTTGTAGTCCAAGAGCATCACAGAGGAGCACTGAGCTTGGGCTCGGCCATTTATCCGCTTTGTAACCTGGCTGAGTTTTCTAGCCACTGTACCCAGTCTCTTCATCTAGCAAATGGTGCAAAGAACAACATTGACTACGTCGGGATGCTTTCAGGGTCATGTGAGTTAAGATATGTTCCAGCACAGAGTTTACATTCAGGGTGCAGTCCTTGGCTCAGTAGAAGTGTTCGCTGCTGTTCTTATGATTTTCATTATTTCACGTCCTTATCTTCCTCGTGAGTTCCCTGTCAAACCAACCACGATCCACGGTGTCAGCAGTTTGATTCCAGGTCCCTGCTTCAAGGCCTGCAGAGGGAACCTCGTGCTCATAACCTCCTGTTTTTCTCCCAGTCTCTGGAGGGATGCATTGACCTCTAGCTTGTCTGCACTGAGGCACGGAATGGGGTCCCACACCCAACCCCGCGTCTCCTCCTTTTCATATCTGATGCTTTGGGAAGACTGCTTACTGTTCACTCGGTGGACTATACTCCCTGACATGAGCAACGCACGGGAGAGAGGCGGTAGGAAACACTGATCCATGTAGGGCTCTGAGTTGACCATAACACAGAGTACAGTTGATCAAGGGCCGAGGTAGGGTTCCTTAAGGCAAAGATCTGCCGAGATGAGGGTGTTCTGATGTGACGCCGCCTGAAAATAAAGCAAACACATAAAAGCATATGTAGTGGTCAAAGGGAAAGCACGCCACTAAAAGAATTGATCCCATGAAATACACTATTCTATTTGTTTATGTATCAAATGACTGATAGGAAAGAGCCAGGCGTAGAGATAGTAGACTTGATCAATGTCATAGAGAATTCTTTTAACAGTTGTTCATGCCTTGTGTTTTACATCATTGATTAGGGGAGTATTTTCGTCTTTTCCTTTCCTAGTGTCTCCATCTTTCTCAACTTTTCCAGGAGACATATTTACATTATCCTCTAAAATGTTAGGGAAATTTTAAAAAAGTTATGACACATTGGAAGTTGTTGATTTTGTATATGGGAGGAGCACTAGATTGCAAGTGAATTAGTGATCATTAGAGTTTTAGTTTGGTAAAAGACGGTAGTTGGAGTTGATACCAGGATGTTTGTAACCCAGTTTTTACTTCATTATTTGATGTAGTTTTCCAAATGCCAGAGCCGGTCATTTTTAATGTAATAACTTGTCTCATTTTAGAATATGTGTTCTTGGAGAGGGTGATGCAGGTAAGTAGAAAATAATTTAATGTAGTGACTTGTTTTTCTCCAATGGATCTCTTATAAACCCAACAGCCATATAGCATTCTTTTGTCCAAATGACCTGATGGCACTTTCTTAACTTTTCTTGCTGTGACTCTAGCAATCTAGGGTCACACCACCTTCTCTCTCCTAGTCATGCTTTCAGTTGTAAGAGTGATATTGTCAATAGTACAGTGAGCAATTGGCACACACTCTACTCTTTTCTTACATGTATATATATGTATATGTGTGTGTGTCTATATTTCTCAACTGCGAACTTTGGTAACATAATTGTTAAGGTGTGAACTATTTGCAGTGCACTTAACAACTGATGGCTACACATGATTGTGTAGTGACATCACGGTTAAAACCCTTCTTTGCAACATGTGGCCCCTTTCAGTTTTATTTTCAAGGAAAGGGTTCAATGACTTTTTTCTTTTGGAAGAAGAAAGACTTGCATTTCCATCTTAGAAAATCGAGAACTGGTTTCTTGCCTTTTTTCTTTTTTTGTCTTCAGCTCCTCGTCCTACTGGTTACTAATTCACATGTCCAGTCACTTCAGATTCATGGTGCTAACCCTTTGCCTTGTTCAAGGCTCTGACTTTAATTATTCCATAATCCCTTCTGTGAAGGAGGTTTCTCTCCACGCTCATCTAGCGAGGAAGGAACCGACCCTCCTTTATGTGAACTTGGAGACAGAGGCCAAGGTGAAGCCTCGGTGCCCCTCCACACCAGTGAGCTGCAGAAGGGCTGCAGAGTCCTGTGAATCTTTGGCTCCCCTCCTGGCTCCCTCCGGAGTTGGCATTGCCTGCACGGAGGAGCCCAGCTCCTTACAATCGAATTGGTGAAGTCTCCTGAAGCCGGCTGAAGGATAAGACTGGCCGGAAAGGACATCAGCAAGCAGTGTGCTCCAAAAGTGGGTGGCAGAAACACTCAGAAGAAGAAAACCTTTCCGTTTCTCTTGTTTTCTCTTTATCTTCTCTCCCTTCCTTTTCCTTTCCTTAGATGGTACAGAGCCTGTCCACCGCCCATGGTGGCTGTTTTTCTCCTCAGAGCCCAGGACAGAGCTGTATCTCTTAGTTGTAGGTCAACCCATGGGGGTTCTTTGCCTGGAGTCCCACGGCAGTTTATTCACATCTCTTTCATTCAAATGATTTCAGTAGTGTAATTTATCTGTTTAGGCATATCTGTCTTCCTTGCAGACCCCCAACATTTCAAGACCTTTGGGCACATAGTAGATGCTTAAGTACTTGAGTGAATCCGTGAAGATCTTTTGTTGAATACGATCTAAATAAATACAATACCTACTCAGCACACGAATGCAGGCACTTGAGAGAGAGTTTGGTGTCTGCTGAAGCAGGCTGTGGACCAGCTTAGGGGCTCAGTGCCAAAGTGACCCAATAGATTTAGACAAAATGAACGAGATAATTAACTTCAATTTTGCAATTCATGGAGAACAGGAGCAGGATATCTAGGTGTGAATCGGGACTTGATCATTCTTGTTGCATCTTTGGAAAATCCAGTCCTTTTTCTTTCTATGGAAACGTGACTGGCCAAGAGAGTGAACGGAGGACTGGCTTTTAGAAAGGCAATTTTGTCACAGGAAGTCCTGGAGGAAAATATATGGAAGGAGAGCTGCTAGAAACATGGCAGAGACGTTTTGTGTAGAAACCCCAAAATGTGGGTTTACATGCTGTCTGAAAGAGTTGTAACCCAACTTTTCTCCACTACAGATTTGAGCAGCTTTTAAATATCTAGGTATACAAAAGGATTAGAAAGGAAAATAGATCCAACTGAAAGGAATTTCGGATGGAACAATGAAATGATGCTGAAGTAAGCCAGCGCACTGAAAAGAGTTTCAGAAAGACCTGCAGTCTCTAAAGGCAGTGGGCAATGTATCCATCAGGTTTCAAGTAGAAAGGGAAATGGGAACAATTGTCTGTCATCTCATGTCCAGGAGATGACAAGCAACAGTCTCTCAGAGAAGAAAAAGATTTCTTTCCAACCGGTCGAACCAGCCACCTGGGCCAGGCCCCTTTCAAGTGGACGAGTTCCAGAGGAGAGAGCCCCGGGGCCTGCCGCCAAGTTTCCTGGGGCGTGTGCTGGGCCCCCTCAGAGGACCAGGCAGCCTGGCAGCCTGTGTGCCAGAGCTGAGATCTGGCGGCCTCCCACACCCGGTTCCCTGTCCTGCCCCGTCCTCCCGAGGGAGGCCGATGGTCCTGGCAGTGGCGAGTGGGGTGGGGCTGGCTGTGAAGCTTTCCTGGGATGCCCCGGGAGAGGGCGCCGGGGGATGGGCTGCCCCTGGCCAGGTCTGAGGCACTGACCCAGCTCAGGGCTGTCGGGGGCGGAGAGAGAAGCCCCTCCGCCTCTTCCCTGAAGCTTCTTATGGCTGGCCAAATCCTTCACAAGACAGGTTCGCTGGAGAAAATAATACCCAGCTTAAGAACACGTGTACAGGGGAGAAACCCGCGAAACTGAGTCTCTCAACACAATGGCAGAGATTCTCCTCCTATCTCCAGCTGCAGACAAAGGAGGATGTTGGGGGTGCGGTTTGGGCATGTGAGACTGGACAAGACAATTGTCATGGAGAGGGACATGTAGACGATTGGATTGTCTGAACCGGTTCCCCTGCAGTGGGGTCAGGCCCGGAAGGGACAGCACGGAGGTGACCATGAAGGGGCCTCTCCGTGGTGTGGCTGGCCCCGGGTGGCCGCGCCTGGGGATGGGGATGGAGGGGGGGAAGTGGGATGGCCTGTGAGTTGGCAGCAGTGGTGGATGCAGATACTCAGAGGTCAGGGATCTCTCACTCTTTCCCTGCCTGTCTGTCTGTCTGTCTCTCACTCTCTCTCTCTCTCTCTCTCTCTTTCTCTCTCGGGGACCTGAGGAGAAGAGGTGGGCGAGCCCTGCCCGCCTCGCTACCTGCCTTCCTCTCCCCTGGCCCCTTCTTTCTCCGGCTGCTTTGAGTGCCCTGTGGGCTTGGGTTCAACCCCTGAGGCCAAGGGCGCATGCGCCACCCGCCACCGCCAGGGCCTAGGGCGGGCCTCGGGGGTCCTCAGTGAAGGCCCCGCCCGCCCCGCCAGGCCAGGCCAGTCCCAGCTGAAGAAGGAACGCCAACGCCCTGCTGGACTTGGCTTCAGCTGTTGTCTCCCTCCCATCCCCCACTTGCAATCAGCTGGCCGGCCGCTTCCCTTCTTTGGAAGCGGTGGTCTGGACCTGGTGGCCAAAGGCCGACTGGGGTGCCAGGTCAAGGCTCTGCCTCGGCCAGCTGCTTTTGCCCGGGCCTCATTTCTTCCTGGAAAGGCAAAACCACGGCCTCACCCCACGCCCGCACTTGTCGACTCCAGCCAGGTGGAGGAAAGGCTCTGTGGAATCCGAAGGGGCCGAGACAGGCTTATGGCCAAGCAGTGAGTGAGGCCCCCAGCAGGCCGCCGGCTTGGGGAGCCGCTGCCACATGGGCAGGCCCTTCCGGCGACGGGTCCCAGCATCATCTCTGGAGTCGGGAGGGCCTGGCCTTCCTAGTGCCCAGGCCACGGCTCTGAGGAGAAATCCGCGTTGGAGGGCACGCGTGAGGCCCTCGGCCCTGAGGGCGCTGGTGCCACGCCGGGGGCGACTGGAAGGCTGGCTGGGCTCGCCTGCTTTGTCCAAAGGAGGCTGGCCAACCAGCCCAACCGGCCACCTGGGCCAGGCCCCTTTCAAGTGGACAAGATCCGGGGGAAAGGGCCCTGGGGCCTGCCGCCAAGTCCCCTGGGGCGTGTGCTGGGCCCCCTCAGAGGAGGGAGCCACCTGGCAACCTGTGTGCCAGACCTTAGATCTGGCGGCCTGCCACACCCGGCTCCCTGCCCTGCCCACGCCTGCCTCCATCCACTCCACGGAGGACGATGGTGTTGGCAGTGCGAGCGGAGATAGTCGTTAGAGACTTCACTTGGAGTTGTAGTCCAAGAGCATCACAGAGGAGCACTGAGCTTGGGCTCGGCCATTTATCCGCTTTGTAACCTGGCTGAGTTTTCTAGCCACTGTACCCAGTCTCTTCATCTAGCAAATGGTGCAAAGAACAACATTGACTACGTCGGGATGCTTTCAGGGTCATGTGAGTTAAGATATGTTCCAGCACAGAGTTTACATTCAGGGTGCAGTCCTTGGCTCAGTAGAAGTGTTCGCTGCTGTTCTTATGATTTTCATTATTTCACGTCCTTATCTTCCTCGTGAGTTCCCTGTCAAACCAACCACGATCCACGGTGTCAGCAGTTTGATTCCAGGTCCCTGCTTCAAGGCCTGCAGAGGGAACCTCGTGCTCATAACCTCCTGTTTTTCTCCCCAGTCTCTGGAGGGATGCATTGACCTCTAGCTTGTCTGCACTGAGGCACGGAATGGGGTCCCACACCCAACCCCGCGTCTCCTCCTTTTCATATCTGATGCTTTGGGAAGACTGCTTACTGTTCACTCGGTGGACTATACTCCCTGACATGAGCAACGCACGGGAGAGAGGCGGTAGGAAACACTGATCCATGTAGGGCTCTGAGTTGACCATAACACAGAGTACAGTTGATCAAGGGCCGAGGTAGGGTTCCTTAAGGCAAAGATCTGCCGAGATGAGGGTGTTCTGATGTGACGCCGCCTGAAAATAAAGCAAACACATAAAAGCATATGTAGTGGTCAAAGGGAAAGCACGCCACTAAAAGAATTGATCCCATGAAATACACTATTCTATTTGTTTATGTATCAAATGGACTGATAGGAAAGAGCCAGGCGTAGAGATAGTAGACTTGATCAATGTCATAGAGAATTCTTTTAACAGTTGTTCATGCCTTGTGTTTTACATCATTGATTAGGGGAGTATTTTCGTCTTTTCCTTTCCTAGTGTCCTCCATCTTTCTCAACTTTTCCAGGAGACATATTTACATTATCCTCTAAAATGTTAGGGAAATTTTAAAAAAGTTATGACACATTGGAAGTT